>NC_143015.1:80406263-81673763 GCF_055824585.1 Amblyomma mixtum | reverse complement strand
GGACACTATAAAATGCTTATAAAGGTGTACTAAGTGCATTATAAAATCCAACAAGCCTCGTTTGTCTAATTGCACACGCAATGCACTTGGTGGAGCGGCACACAAATGAAAAGTGCACCGGCGGTTGGCTCACGTGACCCGTTCTTTGTAGACAGCCCAAGAAGCCCATGAGGTGGCGCCGATTTGATGATAAAGCACGGAATATATCCAGATAACCCAATGAAGTTGGATGCGGGACGAGGGTGGGATTTTGTCTTGCTACCATTAGTTCACTCATCTGAGGGCGTCGCCAGAACTCGGGAAGATTCCGAGTTTCAGCACACTCGGGCCTTCCAGCATAGCGCCCCTGCTCATACCAAGCTCATACAAGTGTTGCTTGTTTGTTATCTAGGGAGGGGTGCGGCGGGGGGTAGAGCTGGCTTCCACCTGGGGATCTTTAACGTGCACTGACATCGCACAGCATGTAAGACAATATGTTTCGGAAAAGCCAGAGAGCTATACACTAAGTGTGACTGTAGGTATAACCTTAAGCTAAGCCACGAGCATCGCCGCAGCTTTTCGCTTCGAGATATCCAGGCTTAACCCTAGCTAAGCCACAGCCAATTTTTTTGGACTGAGGCACAAGAAAGATGAAGTGGGAAGTTTCAGGAGAGTAGCACTGTGCTTTTATCTTGAGAGGCCTTAGGCTTCAAACTAGACCAGCTGTGTACTACTAAATGTTTCAAATCCACATGTGCTAGCTAGTCAGCCAGCCAGTGACCCGAGGCGAGATTGCAGGTATGCGTCAACGGCCATCTGGTTGATGTCGCTGTCCTGTGATTGTGGCATCTGGCCTCATCAACGCCTACTTTTGGCGGGTGTAGGTTGTTTTTTAGTAGAAGGTATTGGTGAAACTTTCGATAGTTGTGTTTCTTTCGCTTTGAGTACTACCGGTATAGCATGTTTGGAGGCAGACAAACAACGACAGAAGTCGTGATGGTTATTTTTATCCAGGAAAGATAAGAGGCTGTAGCACTAATCGTTGTTTGCCAGCCACAAAGTGGTGACTTCCTCCCTTGCAGCCGTAAGTCTAGCTTTCATTAGTTTTGCTTCCTGAGGTATAGTTTCTGCGCTTTTGTAATGTGAAACAAACTGGTACCTCGATATTTGTGAATAGTCGCTGAACGGTAATTTTGTCACATCGGACCACGGTGTGCCACAATTCTGACGGAGGAAGGCAAATCAAGTCCACGAGCGCATGCAAACGCTGTTGTACATTGCATTCCATTTCTGGGAGAAAATGTAGTATTTGAACTGAGCAATTACAGCTCAATGTACGATGATTCTACTATAACAGGCATTTTTACGAAAGGAAAAATTGCGTGTGCTGTAAAAATTTGTTCTTGAGAGGTGGAAGCAGACATTTAAAACGCACTGGCGCTACAAGAAAACAAAAACTGAAATGAAGTAAGGGGCATTGCAGATGGCCAGTATTGACATCAAAGAAGCCGTACACTTTGGTTTATAAGCGTGTAAGAGGAACGTACTTGACAGGTCATGTTTAAGTTTATTTCATAGAATGTAACGGTCACCGTTTCCTTCATGTG
This sequence comes from Amblyomma mixtum, assembly GCF_055824585.1. NCBI lineage: Eukaryota > Metazoa > Arthropoda > Arachnida > Ixodida > Ixodidae > Amblyomma > Amblyomma mixtum. The sequence goes on along the minus strand of NC_143015.1, from coordinate 81,672,177 downwards.
TTGTTGATTGATTAAATGCTTATTCCAAGAAGCAGAAGCTGCAGCCTGGTTATCTTCACTTGCCTGAAAAGAAACATACCTTTAATCAAAACGGACTTTTGCGATTGGTGCTAAAAAATTCAGATAGTTTACCAATATATATGGTGGTTTACCAATACAGAACAGCTGTATCGCATCCGCACTCACCTAAGAATCAAAAACATGCAGTCTAACGAAAAGGGTTCGGCTTAAGTCAGGCATAACGCAGGGACCTATTGAAAAAAAAATAATTGGTGTAACGTTACGAGACAGGAAGCGTGCAGAATGGGTGAGGGAAAACACGCGGGTTACTAATATCGTAGTCGAAATTAAAATAAATGAACGTCGGCAGGGCACTTGTTGCGAAGGAAAGATAACCGTTCGTATTTGAAGGTAACGGAGTGGATTCCAAGAGAAGGCAACCGTAGCAGAGGCCGTCAGAAAGTTAGGTGGGCGGATTAGATAAAGAAGTTTGCGGGGATACGGCGGCCTCAGCTGGCGAAGGACAGGGTAATCTGGAGAGACATGAAAGGGGCATTTGCCCTGCAGTGGGCGTAGTCATGCTGATGATGACTGTGAAGATTACCTTGAGTTTATTCGGTCACTCTGATCTCCTATTTTCTCCAAACGTAAAACCTGATTTTTTGTGTAATTAGTACACCCGGTATCTAGTATTTATGGTCTTTAAGTATTGCTTGACATCCAGGCGAGAAAAATTAACTGCTCAGTACATTTCTTCCCCAGTACTTACATAGCAGCATTAGGGCTTCATAAGGGGCGGCCCCGAGAATTGTGCTGTAAAATAGAGCTCTGGCCGCTCTTATTAGGTCACACGTAAGGGAGCGGATCTGTTCCAGTGGAGACGTGGTCAGGAGGTCGGTAACGATGCACTGGAAGTGAGAAGAAGTTTTGATGTAAAATTTATGGCGCTACAACAAGCTCTGTGAATATTAAACACCGTGTTGTGGGAAACCAAGTGCATTCATATTTCTCCCGCGTGAGTGTTGTGAACGTGAGGTAAGTTGATTAGGGCTCACAAGTAAATAGTTTTTTTAATCTACAAAAAGGCTATTCTCAAGGAAAATGTTGAAGACTGAAAAAGTAAAATTTTTGAATCTGAATCCAATATTTTCAAGCTTTAAGCCCCTCATTTCTAGTCTGGCAGACCTCCACAATGCAGGTTCATTTTTCGTGGCTCAGCATCACAGCTGTAGATCCGCCATTGCAATAACGCGTGGAAAGTACCTTTACTCTTGCCCTGTGCATCATCACTCCTGCCAAAAAACTATTGGGACGCCCAAGTGACTATAAGGGTGCAGTGCAATAGCACGAGATTTATTATTCTCGGAGCTTATATTGCAACTTCTAAGTCTGTTAGCGTCAGTTTTTTGTGACATTCGGTCCATAAACCGCCACATTTTGTGCAGCTAGCTGCAGTAGCACGCATCCGCTATGCTGTGCCGATGGCGATATTTCCAAATAACCCATTTATTCGTGATTTTACGTTTCGATTCTCTATCGACATTGTTGTCTGGAAACTAGGTTGCTACCAACCGGTGCGAATGTTGAAATGATGTCACAAAGTCGTGTGACGTACCTCTATCGAACAATCATATATTATTTTCCATCGCATTGCCATGGTCGGCACGTTGTGATGACACCATGAGGTCATGTGGTCTCTCACGACCTATCAGTGCTGCCCATCATGGCAGGTTGTGACAAAGTCCAATGGTTATGTGAAGACAACTCAAATGCTATTCAATTCAAAGAGTATTATAATGTCTATATAAGAACAGTCCCTTCGCTTCTTTCTGCAGCTATAAGATTGCATGCCGGACTAGAGAGCTAAACGAATATAACTGAATCCAAGCATAATTACTTTTAAAAAATGAAATTGCTCGAGCGGTAGACAGGAAAAATATAAAAAAGCTGCAAAACCCACCATTTCTGGAAGGCTGTGCCAGGTGGGCTTAAAAGCACTTAAAATCGAAGGTTGCCGTTAATGCGGCGTTGCAAATACGGCCCTGGTTTCTGTGGCTGTGAGCCCGTCGGCTATAGAGATCAATGAGTTAAGGAGTCATGTAGCATTGTTGATCCCGTTTCATGCACTTAAGTAAGGAGCCCTCATAATGATCGTGTTTTTATTTATGAACAGTGACTCAGTTTGTCACATTTAATGTGCCATTTCAGTGCAATATTCCAAGGAGATTACATTTCTCCTTTGTTGTGGGCCAGGAAGGATATACCGATCTGAGCTGCTTCCCGGAAAAAACAAACATTGATTACGGAATTATTGCGCACAATTGTTTTTTCCTGAACAAGCATTTGGTGTATTCAGCTGGTTCTCACTACAGAAACTGTGGTAGAAGCTTTTTACCGCAATTCGCATCATTTTTAGGCAGCCTAATTAATTATTATACTAGTTCACCCCTTTCTTGTGAAGAACACATGCACCCCCATGAATTTCTTAGGCACAATGAAATATAAGCTCACAAACAGGTTTGGGAGTTTTCAAAAGCGACCGGTCAACCTGCGAAACGCCTGCACTGCCTCCAAAACTGAATGCCACAGCTCTTTGCACTTAAAGGGGCTATAGAAGGGGCTCTAATAAAGTGTCGGTCTGCCTGGGAAGATAAAGCACGCCGCTTCACGAATATCCACCAGCAAGAATCTTTTTAAATGCGCTTTGTAGAAGCTGAGCTATCAATAGTCAAATCTGAACTTGAGTGCCTTCGCGCCTTTCCCTCTCCTCTCGTCACTTTTTGCACGTTGGAAGGTTGGCTCTTCTCAGCCGACCCCTCCCCCCCCCCCCGTTCTTCGGGAGCGGAGCTTCCTTACCCGCCGGAGCTACGCGGCTAATTGGCCGCGACCATGACAGCTGCCTGACTTCTGAAAGAATTTAACCAACAGCCACCTCTCAACTTGTACACGCGGGTGCGAGCGATGGAGGCGGATGCGAGCATGAAAGAGTCACCGGGAAGGGCTCGCCAACTTTCGCGCGTGATTGTGCGTCCTCTGGTGCGTATAGGAGTGTATTTTTTGTCTCAGGTGTTCATAAGAACTCAGTGCAGTGATTGAGCGAGTTGATGTGCTCTCTTCGGAAGATGTTTCAGGGCCCCTTTAAAGTCTACAGCTTTAAAAAAATAGTTATGAAAGATGTGCTAAAGATACATTCTAACAAGGCCAATGTTTGTACCACACCAAGTGTGAAATATTAAACAGGGATCTACGCTTAAGCATATGCATGAATAAGTTGTAGGCCTGAATTATAGAATTGGTATTCTTAAACCTTATAATAAGATAACGTGCTCGCAATGAGAGTGGAGCCTTTGCCTTTGACGATTACCCATCGCGTTTTTGAATGGGTGGACTATAAGAAATTGCAGAAGGCATATAATATAAATACACCCGTTTGTAAGCCTTGTGGTCGTCATGTAAGAAATGCTTCTGGAATTTTCCTTTACCAGGGAAAAAGAGCAGCATTGGACCAGTAGCTCAAACTGCCCCACTGCGCCGAAATAATAAAAGGGAATTTCAAACAATGCATATTTTATGTGACACTTAAAACAGGTTAAGATTGCCAGCAATGATGCATTGCCAACCGTATAATAAAAGCGGAGTGTCTTCAATCAAGTTCATGGTTAATTGGTGTCGTGTGTATATTAACATATGTATGACCTGGGTCGCAATGGCGAATATGAAGCTTCACGCAAAGCAAACCATGGACTCGAAATGCCAGAAATAGGGTGCATTTTTAAAAATAAAAGCGCTGGCCTGAAGTGTTGTGTAAAAACTATTACCGAACAGCTTGCTCTTCACGGCCGCTCGACTTCCAAAACCGACATTTTGATCAGAATTAGAACACCATTATCACATGATGCTAGAGAAGAATAATCCAGTTACCGAGAGAAACATTTTTTTGTTCGACAAAAATTTCACTTATTTACTAAAAAAAAAAATGTCTTAAATGTATTAGAGCCGTGTACTTACAGCGCAATCAGAAACCAGGGACTGTACAAGGGGCATCTGAAAAATATGACAAGAGTCGAGAGTACATGACTTTATTCTTGTAGACAAATTTTGCTACAGGACCTAGCTGTCACAACAACAGTCATCAAAGTTTCTTATATAATGATAATTAATCCTTTTGTTATCAGTAATTAAACGTTGAGTATAATATGAAAGGCAGTTCAATTTGTTCTACGGCTGCAATATTCACAGTTGGCAAGAATTTCCAGAAGCACAAAGAAAATGCTCTCCTCTATTTCTTTAGCGCGCAAAAGCTAACACGCCAGCAGTCTGTGCAAGATTCAGCAAGTTTAGCTCAATAAATTACTGTGTGCGTTTCGGTAAGTACACGAGGTGTTTGTGCTGGAAAGGGCGACCCTTGTGTTTAGCGCCACGTAAATTAAAAAAAAAAAACAAACTTACTTTCACCCCTACATGCTTGCGTACTCATTGCGAGTATTCCTATTTTTAATCTTTTGGCCTCATTATAACGGCCCAAGGGAAGAATCAGAGTGCACCGAGAGTAATTATCCTCCACGAACCTGCTTTCCTTACTGGCCTTTTACAAACGACACAATTCAACGTACAGAACGCTTAAAGTTAGATTACATTACCCTTGTTAACGAGGCTAAGGCTAAGTGATTGTTGTATTTATGCCACGGATGTGTCCCTACCCCATGAATATTTTTTAAGTTCCCGCTAAAGCTTTCCCTTCAGAAAGGATCAGTATGTTTTATATGCTTCCTATGTTCGTAAAGCGAATCTTTAAAATTACCGGCATTTTCAACCATCCGAGAAATTTCTAAGTGTAGATTCGGTCATAGGCAATGCTTCAGAGAAGGGTAAAGTGAACGTTTGTGTTTTCTACGATTTCTAATAATGTGTGCCGTTAAATATACTTTTTTCGGCAGCCCGCTGTCCGCAAACTGACGCGATGTATTTCTACTGCGACTGCCCATTTGAGAGCCTTATTGAGACATTTAATAATTACGGAGGAGAGAGTTAAAACATCACCCTGAACATAGCTCACCCACTAACAAAACCATGGCGATCCCAACTATTCTTAATTGAACTGCAAATAGAGACTCCGATCCTGACTATCTATTACAAAAGGGGAATTTATTTGCAATACTTGGCTGCCGGTATGTTTTCTAACGTGATGGATGAATTGATATTAAAGACATAGCGATGCTTTAAAATGAGAGTGCAATGCAAATTTATACAGCAATATGTTTAACTTAATCTGCTATAAGCAAGAGAGTTTTATTAAGCCTATTCATCTGATTGGTGTAACCGTTCGGTGTCGGCTATAAAGAGTAGATCTGTCGGCTGTACGGTGGACAGCCGATGATACACTCACTTTGATTGTTGTTCCATTACTGCACAGCTGATAAGTGTTGTCCAGGCACTGGGGAAGAAAACATATATATTTTTTTAAAACTACGCATCCACTTGAGGCTTGAAGAGTTAGCTCCCGTAAGCAAATCACCAAAAAATCATTGCCCAGAATACAGCACAAAATATCCTTGCTTATTGATGAAAACCTCATGCTGGAAGGAAAGCATTCTATCTCCGCGGCGCCGAGAAAACTACAGCATCATGCTGCCTCTCTCCCTAGAAGTCCAATGCCTTCATTGGTTCACTCTGTGTTTTCAAACCAGTTTTTGGGAATTTACTCATATAGCATTTTTTTTTTTCAAGTCGCTGGCTCATTTCCTCTGTGAAGCGCGTAAACTTTCGGCAACTTTTTTATAGCTCTTTAGTTTCTTATTGCTGGCAAAGCGTGCAGCTTGGAACCTTTATTTCCTTGGAACAGGCACGTTCAGACAAATTTGCGGTATATTCAAGTTGCCTGGTCCCTCATAGCCTGTGTTGCTTCGGGACGTTAAACACCAATAAACCAATCAAATTGCCTATGCCTTAATACATCACTCTCGAATAGAAACTGTCAGACATTCTGAGATATTGCATGCCAAAAATTATTACGCGCATTAGTTCCATGAATGAAGTACACTAGGATTATTTTATTTGCACAGAAGCTAAGCACTCACTAAAAAGCAGTTTTCAATGCCTCCCCAGCTGGGTGTTGAATGACCTGCTTTCTAAATATGATGATCACACATCATCCAGCGCAGTTTCATTTAACCCATGATAGTAACACGAAATGCAAAGTAGCCATTGGGTGCTTCTACAACGCCAGAAAAAAATGATAAACTGATCTTCCTTTTTAAATGAGACCTACATTGCTAGAATCAAGACATTAGTACGCAGAAAATTTGCCGCCATAAAACGAAAAGAAATTATTCCACTCTTAGTCGTTGGTGTGTTGTAATTCATAAAATAAATGTTGGTTACCGCGCTCGGCTGCTGGCCCGAAAGACGCGGGTTGAATCCCGGCCGCGGCGGCTGAATTTTGATGGAGGCGAAACTCTAGAGGCCCGTGTACTGCGCGATGTTAGTGCACGTTAAAAAACCCCAGGTGATCGAAATTTCCGGAGGCCTTCAGTACGGCGTCCCTCATAGCCTGAGTGGCTTTGGGACGTCAAACCCCAATAAACCAAATCAAATCATTAACCTTTTCTTTATATTATGATGAGCTCGTTTGCATTCTTGCAGAAAGATGGCGCTAGCGACCATATCATTCTGAAAAGATACGAAGCACGGTTCTTTACTTACCTTTCCCATGCTATTCGGAAATCCAAGTTTTATCTCCCCATGGCACACGTTGTCGGCAACACTGCTCCCGGAAGGAATCAGAGGCTTCAAGAAAAGATCCAGTAAGGTGCCCACTGAAATTGCAAAGGGCACGCTGTTTAACGCCGCCGTCTTTTTCAAAAGAATGAAGAATTATGATTTTATACAAGGCACCTGCCCCACCATGTATATCCAGGAGCTGCGTATTAAGAAACACTCGTTACCAGGCCCAAGTGAAACGGTATGCGAAAGTGGAACACCCTGTATTCAATTTAGGTCTCTCATCTCAAATGGCACTATTTTATGCAGTGTGACACAAGATCGATTCTCTGAGCTAGAAACGCAATTATGCTTTTGATTACTCGTGCAGTTCGACTTCAGGTTCTCCTGATGACTTCTACCCTTCATTTGGGTGAACACGCTTTAGAACAGTCGCAGGAACAGTATTTAGCTCACTACAAGGAATTGCCAAAGAGCAAAAGGCAGGTGCTGCATCATCAGAGCAATGCGTCCACACAGGCGGCATGCATTACGCACCACTATATTTTATCCCTACCATTAGTTCAGAAAATAACCTTGATCTAAGTCTTGCGAACTCGTGTTTTACAGCCCTGCATAGGGATTAAGGTCAGACTTGTTCCTTACAAACTTTTTCGCAGTTCGAAGCACTTCACGGCAGTGGCGTTTGTAGCCTTGTAGCAAACTTTTGTTGGTGTGTACGCTAAAATTTTCATCATTTAACGTGATTCTTCCTCAATTTGCTTTTTTATTTTTAATATTTTAGTTCACTGCATTCAATGCCCTTTTAAATTGATTTATTTTTCACTTCAAGCCACGAGGACAATAAATAAGGGTCGAGCAAAATCGTTTTTTTGTGAAAAACAAGCACATTGAACAGAGAAAGAATGTTTGGGTAAAGGAAAATACGCAGCAGTTAAATATTCCTGTGAGGGGTATACAAACCTAAGTAGAATGCATGGGGTCGGACAGTATTTAAATAGCAAAAAAAGCAAACACCTAAAATTGTGTGCGCGAATGAAGAGAGAGATATTTCAACAAAGAAAAACAACATGTTGAACATCAGACTAAAAACCTCAGATATGGGCTGCCCTCAAGAACGGTCAGTTTCATCCACGTTGCTGTAATACAACAGCCAGAGTAGGCAGCCATCAGTGTTCGAAGCTCTCAATAAGCTAATTTGTCGCCAACTGCGTCTCCATAAGACACATTTCCGGAGCATGGCAAGTTGCCTTATTTTTATATCTATCTAGAGTTCTTCGCCACAGGGTGACAGATGGCTCAATCCACCAAAGTCGCAAAATATCGGTGACACTCATCTCTGCCCATCATTTAACCTCAAACGAAGAGTGTTTTGGTTCTCTGATTTGAATGCAGCTGGTTCAGATTTTTTTTGTGGCAAATCTTTTACTGCCACATCTGATTGAAACTATGGTGACTCACTGACAATCTTAGTCAATTCTGTATGGAGCTTTACCGCCTGGTACCGTACTTCACAACCTATCACCTCTTTATTAAGTACTGCAGAGATTTTTTCAATACGTTTCAGTTTTATTTCTTCGCTCTGCTGATCCACCTGGGGAACCGTACTCGCCCGTTAATCCGCGATGCTGTGTGCAATGAAATTCGGTCGCTGAGCCCATGTAATTGTGGTCAAAATAGCACTGTGACGGCCAGATTATGACGAATGAGAGGCTCGAAAATTCTGAATGGTCTTCAATGGATTCCTAATAAAGATCCTTACATTATAGAGAATAGCTAGTTGCACTGCCATAAGGCATCTTCTGCAGCCAACGTGGATGTTTAGCGCTTCAAACTGCAGTTATCACCTACCACCACATGTTTTTTAGCATTTTTTTCTGATAGTGAAACCACGTTTTAGTACTCTGCAATAGTTTTGGTCTTATGGATGTAAGACTAAGACTCAAAACTTCAAAAATGTTTTTCCTCGCTTCGCGACCTTTAACAATGTGGGAACTTTGCCAAGAAAATTGTTTACTTGGATGGCATGCTACAACGCTGAAATTCGTCAGTATTTGGCTAACAAGTCGTTTGAACCCTTTTTTTAAGAGAGAAAGAAAAGAGCGACTCACACTTGGGAGATAGCTTGCTCACGATGGCTACGAAAATAGTTCGTAGAGTAACCAGAGCATTCAATGGGCTAAGATTTTTGAAGATCGAGCTTGCGGTGCACTGCAAAAAGTTAAAAATCCTAAAATTATTCCAGGCAGCAGTCAGTGGGTACATTATCAGTACTGTGAGAATTAAGAGTTAACACGTTCGAGCAACATTTATCTTAGCATTAATTGAAGACTGTGGGTTACGTTCGACCTACAAAGAGAAACATAGCTCGCTGGCTCCGCTGCGGAAAAAGTGCAGTAGTCACCGCAAGAAGCGCAACACTGTTCATGCTAAATAAATAAAATATTACTTTGCAGCAGCCGGCCTAGTCTTTTTCTACGTTGCACTGGAGCAGTCTGAATACAAAGAAAGGTTGTTTATCCGGAGTTGCGTCAGCTTCGCCGATAATATATATACCCGGTGTACCAAAATATTTTCTGCTATGGCTATGGCAAAATATTTTCTAAGAGGCCTCAGCTAATGAGGATGGAGAACAACCGAGCATAATGGTTTCGATAAGAAAAAAGGCTTCCATGATACAATCATTTACATTGTGTTAAGGTCTCTACAGCATGACTGTACAAACTCCGTATACGCACTAGAAGCAACCATCACCTCTTCACACTATTAAATACCTGGCAGTACTCAGCAAACATGTGATGCCATTTATATGCCATCTATGGGGCTTGCTTTGCAATAGAGGCAAAAAGTACACGACTTTTAACTGGCACACTTTCGGTCAAAAAGCATTTTTAGGTATCCGTGTTAAATAATTGAACTCGAGAAGGTCATGCATGAACTGCCAGCATATAAAGTCGTTTGAAGCATCTGATCTCTATCTGAAGCACAGAATTTTCTTTTGGATATTTTGAAGTTTCAAGTGCGTAAATATTCTACCCGCACATAATTGTCTCAAACATTAAACACGTCTCACTGCGGGAGGCCCCGCTGTCCAGCTCATGTCTGAAGGATCAGACAGCTGGCTCACAGAGTTCAGCAGAAAGCTAAGGGCTCGGGAGCCCTGTAGTGAACGTTCATAGTAGTGCAGTGTGCTGAACTCTTCAATTTGTAAATTATTTTATTTCATCATCGTCTTCATTTACAACTACGGATAGTTCGCGCCACTTGTAATGGCTTCAAGTTTTTGTAAGCATACTCAAAGTCGAGCTGAAATTTAGGAAACCGGACATGGGGTGTAAAGTGATGTCGATAGAAATCGGTCATACGTACGTTTATTAGTGCCATCTTTGCTTTGAGTGCATTCTAGAAAATACCAAAAAAGAAGGCATCACAGAAGTGCAAACAGATAATTAGACCAGCGACGGCTTTCTTTAACATTATGAAAGCACATTGGTTTATAATACATGCTTAAACAATTTAGTCTACCCTCTTTACCTGTACATAACGTGCTCCAAACCACACAGACCCAAGAAATACATATGAAATCGAAGTCAAAATTGTTATAAGCTTTCAGCTACTTCTGGCGACTATGACAATATCAGCGAACATTCATGAAGACGGCTTCGCAAAGCTACACATTGCGCTTACAAAGAAAAGTAGGAAAATCTTCAAGCAGCTGGCGGGAATTCCTGGCAGCTTTTTCATTTTTTTTTTTGCATAACACAACCAGAGTATGCCATGATCTTGCGACATAGACGAATGTCGAGTTTTTCCTGATCGAATATTTCCACCAAAATATGCATATTGCCTGGGGCACTATCATTTCATAAATGTAAAATGCCGAGCGAAAGCAATACAGGTAAAAAGGCTGGGATGCCAGAGTGTAATTCGTTAATCCGTATATGAGCAGAGGGTCATTGTCTTCTTTACATTCATAGTTCCCTGGGTGTCCTCATACCCCTCCTAGTGAAGTGGTGCAGAGTTTAATCGATGCACACTGCCCTGCCATGGCAGGTCCTCGCATCTGTGGTCTTCTTGCAATCCAGGTTGCGCTTCCCGAACGAACAATCAATAATATAACTGCCCCCTGCTAGGGAGGGCAGGTTGTGATGGCGCCGTAAGGTCACGGGACCTAGGTGGCCCCCTCCTAGGTTACCTACTTACCTACTTAGGGGGTAACCTACTCCTAGGTTACCCCCTTGGGACTACCTGAAAAAGCCAAGCCCGCGTTTTTTTTTCTTGCCCACAACGCTGACGCCGATGCGGGATTGTCTAGAGAACTTTAAGAGCCTTGAAGTCTGTCGAGGTAACATACTTTACAAGAGTTCATGCCGAACGATTTCATTAGTAACAATAAATGCTTGGTGGGTTACTTACATTGTCAGCCGTGCACAAATCGAGCCTGTTCTGAAGGCACTGTAAGAAGATAAGAGTTTTGAAATAATAAATACACTGAAGCGGTGATTATGCGTTTATTCTCAACCAGTATTTTCTAAATATTTGCTAAACTGCACGGAAAGCGCCTTGTATGCCATATGGGACATACTTCAAATGATAATTATTTGAAGGTAGTTCTTCGGCTCTATGAAGCGACGTATATGATGTTCAAAAGTCAGGCAAAGGCATGCTAAACAAGGACGCAGCGATGCTTCGAAACGAGAACCTTTCGAGCAAAAGAAGTATAGCGATATCAAATTTTTGTTTCGCAGGCAGTTGCTGACGAAAGGAACAAAGCTTTTGTATATTATTACAAAACTAGACTGGGATAGCGGTACTCTTAGCCTGTCGCTCGCATGATATTTCACCATTCTGGCCTAAAAATTCAGTCAAACACTTCCTAATTGAAATTTAAAGACTTACTGCACTGCCTGATTTAACGAGGTTGGCTTTATATAAACCTGTAATACATGCGGGAGAACACCACCTTATAGTGCCTAACGTAGCCCACATCCCTCCATTTTTCTAAATTATGAATTCCACAGAAGTTTAAGAATAATAGCTTAGAGATCTATGATAGGTAGTAAAAATACAGTTGTCAGATGTTTTAGAGCAAAGCCCTCAGGCTCCTGTTCCCGCATTCCGCGTCGTAGTCGTCATTGTCGGCGTAACCGGTTGTACAATTAGCAGAGGAAAACGCCACCTGGAAGATGGCTGCCATGAGAATATCCCGCTGGGTAGTTAACAGCGTAACACGCTACCTGCCAACGGAGACAGGTGGCGGTGAAGAGCTTCGTTCATATCTAACATTAGCAACTATCGTATTCGTCTGTCAATTCTTATTCTTAAACGTTATGTATTAGGACAACTAATGATCTATATCCGTACCGCTCTTAGGCCCAAAACATCAGGCACCGACGCTTGGATGCAGGAACCTTGTGAAGTTGATGTCGTTGCCTGCGCAGGTGTAGTAGTTGCCTCAGGAGCCATAGTGGTCAAGTCCGAAGACATCGTTGTTGCCTCGGACGTCGTCATCTCCGCAGCCGGAGTGGCGGTCGTGACTCCATCTGTAGTTGTCCATGCCGAGGTCGTCCCGGCTTCAGTCGAACTCGTGGTCACACCAGAAGACGCGGATACCTGAAGCGAGGCGGTGGTTGCAACAGCCAGCATAGATATCGTGCCTAGCAGTGTAACCTACGTTGGAACAAGTACTTACTACGACCTCAGTAGTCATTGCAGGAGCGGTCGTCGTGGGAGGAACAGGAGTGGGCACGGCTGAAAAGTGAAGCACGTACTAGCTATGTCACTTTGGCGCGAAAGACAAAGCGGTGGCACTTATCAAGTTATCTTAATTGTTTTTCACGAACCTCACCTTCACAGTGAGAAATATGTTTTACTCCTTCATATGAGCTTATACTCACTAAGAGCGAGAGCAAACCTAACACAAGTCATTCTAAAAATAGAGCCTGACGAGCAGGAAGTTAAGTGTCTCAGCAGCTCCAAATGTGGAAATCTCTATGAAGGGTTTACGTTTCTATCTAGGATTGCACTGTAACTGTGGACGCTATAGTTACCCAAACAAAAGTATCAGCTGAAATGAGAGATGAATTTGCATGAAGCTGGTTCTCAATTGTGTTCAGAAAAGAAAAAACAGCGCTAAATTCTACATAGACCTGTCCGTCTTTCTTTGTGGTCTATGTAGAATTTAGCGCTGTTTTTTCTTTTCTGAACACAATGTCACACCAACTAGCCCAGCAAAAGGTACTGGTTCTCAAATATCTATTTTTTGTCGTGTACTCACATAAGCTCAATACCAAACTCGCATCTCTGTGCTAGCTATTTCGCAAATAGAAATATTGAAATAAAAATGAAAGCTTGCACAAAGCAGGAACCGGTACAGATATTTAACAGAAATTCTTACCTGCGCTCGCTGCAGTACTGCATGACGCCGACAGAAGGGCCAGGGCCAGAATAACCGATGCCACAGCCATGTCTCTACCTAATGCCGCAAAGCGTGCCAGGCCGGTGAGGAAACACATTAGCTATGGTAGTCGCATCGGAACATCTGCCCATTTATACCGATAACAATTGTTGAAAAATATTGCCCACTTCTAAAGTTACCACTTGCAAGTAAGATATGAACCACTGTTGTGAGGTTCTTCTTACACTGAGCAGAAATCCTCCTTTTATTAAATTCTCGTAAGAAAACTATTGCCAAAGTGTTTGCATTGATTCACAGAACAGAGCTTGTGCTCTACATATAAAGTTGACCCTCGCACGGTTCAAAGTTTCGGTAACAAATAAAACGTGCTAGTAAAACCAGCTCTTTGGGGGCCTCCATGTTCAAAAAATTCTTCCTCCCGTCTGTGAAACAGAAAGAAAAGGTTAAATCTACGTGCACAATAGGAGCGAAGGCGTGCTGAACATTTGCAGCTAGATTGTAGTTCTTCTGCAAAACACAGAAAACCCTGTGACAAAAAAAAAAAAAAAACTCAAGAACCCAACCGACTTGCCGCGGTGGCTAAGTGGCTTTTGCTGTGGGTTTTAGATCCCCAGCTCCTTCTAGTCCTCGTTATCATCACCAGCCTAAATAAGGCCATTACAGGATAGAGGATTCCCCCATATCTCTTCGATTACACATGCCCGCTTCCAGCTGTGGTCCTCACACACCCCCCAAGTTCCTAATCTCAATTGCCCTCCTGGCTTTTTTCCGCCCATTGCTACGTTTGCCGTCTTTTAGTATCAGCCTTTTCACGATCTCTTATAGCCCACGTGCGGCTTCATACTGCTAAACGCCACGTCTGATAGCATACGCAGGTTCAGAACTTTGGAAGCGCAGTGCAGGTTACGCTGGGTGCCCCCCTAATGCCCGCAGGAAAAATGTGGAAAAAAGTAATGTCTGTTTGTAGACCTTTCTGAGCCTAGTTTAGAGATGAACAGTGTAGGAACCGCTAACTGGGTGGAAGACTACCATTAATGCTGACACCTCCTTTTTCTCTGCCGTTTTTGGGGATCAATATTTATTTCTGATTAAAAATATAATCAGCTCGCAGAGTGTATTACATCTCATAGCATGCGAACATTTTTAGCAAGACAGTGCTGGCTTAGAACGTACAAAAGATTTCTTGAGCGCCAACAATTAAGAACACTTGTTTTTGACTCTAAAATGCATATTTTGTGTCTCTATATTTCACTGCTTGTAAGCAATGTTTAGCACAAAACAAATAATGGGAAATCATCGCTTTTTATAGTAGAGCTTGTTTTCCTCAGAAAAAGTTCAAATCTTCGCACTAGTTATTACAAATTAATTATAGCGCATGCAAGTAGGGGTGCATGTAGCCTTCCAGATGCATTTGAGATTGCAGCTCGGTTGTATGTAGTCACGTAAAAGCGAAAGAAATTTAATATATCATTAAACCCAACATCTGCATGGTTTCACCTTGCCGCCGCGGTTAATCGCCGCGGTTAACCGGTGGTCCTGATGCGCGGCTGCGTACAAGAAATACGCGGGTTCGATCCTGGTCGCGGCGGTCGAATTTCGATGGAGGCTAAGCGTTAGAGGCCCGTGTATTGTGCCGTGTTAGTGGACGTTAAATACCCTAGGTGGTCGAAATTTCCGGAGTCCTTTAGTACGAAGTCCATCATAGCATAAGTAGCTTTGGAACATTAAACCCTCGAGACCCACTAGTTCTGGCGAGGTTACATTGGTTCCTGCCACAGGCTATTATTTAAGTAATATTTATCGAACAAGAAAGTTCGAAAAATTGTCGGCGGTAGTGGAATTGTCGAATCAATAAATGTTTTTATCATGTCGAAATTAAAATAAAGCTAATTTCGCTTGCACTAATGAGAAGGGCTGTCTTATTAGGGAGGTGAGTTTAAAAAGTAGTTGGAAATGAAATAACATGTCTTACCTCATACTTGGTTGTTTGATGCCGCTGAGGAATCGCTTCTTGAGTTTTGCTCAGCACACTGAAGCTGGTGACTGTAGACGACCTACCGTTCTCCCGTACCAGGTACGGCTCATTTCCCGTAACTTATATAGCACCCGAAGTTCCGACCAACGCACGTGTCAGGAGCTCTCACAGGTCACGGCACCAGCGAAACATTCGCTTGCCACTGCACTATTCACTTACGATCCGTCTTCTACAACATGAATTAGCATAAACTTGTATGGCTAAACTATAATACCCATTGTGCTAGCGTAACGCCGGAAACGACAGGGGTTGGTGCTTGGCGCTAATTAATCATACCCGCCGTAGTCAGTTCTATTGCCTGAGGTAGAATAGCTCCAGCCTTTCGAAATCCTTTGAATGCAGGCAACGAACCGGCACAGGCTAGCTTTACACCCGAATGCGCCAAGTATCCTTGAAAATCCTCGTGGTGCACCCCATACCATTGCTAATAAATACGCGCAACTTTAATGGCCAAACAATAAAGTAAAAAACTACTGCAGGTCAAGATCACCCTTGCGATCATAGAGCGCTAGCTTCCTCCACTGGATATGGTTTTGCAAGGTCACACAGGACTCCATTGTTCAGTAGTGAATGTTATTTTTGAATGAACGCAATTATAAAGCAAGATTGGTGTTCTTCGACTAATTAGTAAAAACATGATATTATTTGAACTACAGTCTTCCTATCTGACATACTGTAGCGTATTGTAAGATATCTGCGCTGTTAAGATGCGGAGTTTTAGTAACAAATCGCTTTACCCCGTCCCCCTGAGGTTGAGCGGTGGTGTCTGTGTGTGTGAAGTCTCTGAGTGGCAAGCATAACTGGCCAACTGCTTCTGTGGGTGGTGGTGAAAACATTTACTAGGAAGGGACAGGAGGTATGCTTGGATCAGCCCGTAAGCGACCGACCCTTACAAGCATAGGTGGAAGTCCCTAGTTTGGGACCCCAGTGGCGGTGGCCGCTGCCCGGACGTGCACGTCCGACTAAGGCTTGTTGGGTCTTTAAGTCGTGGCAGCCGTGCAGGGTCGCCTCCTACTCCTCCCTGGTTGGGTTCAGGATGGGGCCATAGCCGGGTTCGAGGGGCAGGCCCACACCATTGGATAGATGTCAGAAGACAACGCGCTACAGTGCGGGCAGCTGCCGTGAAAGGAGGGGTCAAAGTCTTTTAGTGCTGCCGGGCATAGAAATGCTTCAGTGGACACCTCAATCGCGCTGTGAGCACACGGCAGCGTCCACCTACATGGCAGTTATGCGCTTCTCCGTTTATAAAAATCACTCGAAGGTTTAAATCTTTTTATTTTTAGGAAAGGAAGGGCGCATAACTGGCTACCTGGCTGGCTAGATACCTGCATTGCGCATTGAGGTACGTGGCGTCCACCTAAAAAAAAATCGTCCTTTCCCACGATCCAGTAGCGGTGGCTCAGTGGTCAAAGAGCTGGGCTGCTGAGCCGGAGTTCCCGGGTTCCAACTCGTTCGCGGCGGCCGCATTTCAATGGAGGCTAAACGCGAAGACACCCATGTGCTGTGCGATGTCAGGGGACATTAAAGGTGGTCGAAATTATTCCGGAGCCCTCCACTACAGCACCTCTTTGTTCCTTCCGAAGCAGCACATTTAATCAGCCGAATATTGGCAGTGCACTGGCAATACAGGTCATGCGAAGAACCAGAGTGAAATCATTAATTTCCAACATTGGGACGATTACCTGTGCTGCTGGGGTTCACTCCCACGTTTCTCCCTTCTCTTATGGCGCGGTTCTAGATCCACCGAGATGTGAGACTATTGCAGCGCCATTTCTTTTCCTCAAAAGCCAGTTTTTAGCAAGATATTTTGTGCTTACTAATTCTAAACCGCTCGATATTTTTTAGGCAACCAATCCTATTACTGACGAAATGTTCAGATTGCTAAACAAAGTACCATTCCTTTGAGCTTTATTAGAACTCGGGTACATTAACGCAGGGCTTGCTGGGAATATAAAATTGAAATATACAGGCTGCTATTTCCGCAACTCTATTTTGTCGCGTGACGTCAATGCCGAAAAAATTATGATTGTTTTTTAAGAGGTAATGTAGGTTGAGCCTAGGCTCCAACAAATCACCCCACTTCAGCGTCGTGAAGTTTAAGAAATTCCGTTTAACAACAAGCATTTCTAATACATTTTTCCGTCTGTAGTAGACGACAAACCATCAGTTTCACGTTAAAGCAGGTTCTATAGGTTTAGATCTCCTGTACTATTGCAAAAAACTTCAACTTGTGAACACAGCCCTTTTGGATACTCCTTGGCCATTGTAAGGAATATATCACTTTTATACGCAAGCAGATAGTCTGACGAACCGTAATAACTTTCCTTAATCAGAACAGCATGCAATAAAAGTGCTGGAGGGCGCATTGTCATTAGGGGAAATAAAGAAATGGCGTTAAAGCTTCGATATTTTTTCTTGTTTATCAGTTGTATCATTAACAATCCGAGGAGGCTAAGTAGTTTTGGCGCTGGACTTCTGATTCGAAAGGCATGGGTTCGATCCCGCCCGCGGCGGCCAAATTTTGGTGTAAGCAAAATTCTAGAAGCCCATGTACTGTGCGATGTCAGTGCAGGTTAAAGAACTTCAGGTGGTCAACATTTCTGGAAGCCTTCACTACGGCGTTCCTCAAGGCATGAGTCGCTTTAAGACGTTTTACCCCCTTGAACCATCATCACGGCAAAGGCCTCTCCCATGTCTCCCGAATTCTGTTCTGTGCAAGCTGTAGCCACTATGTCCCCGCCAGCTTCTTAATCTCATCCGTCCACCTAACTATCTGCAACCCCTTGTTACGGTTGCCTCTCTCGGAATCCACTGCATTACCCTTAAGGACCAGCAGTTATCTTGCCTTCGCAATACAGGCCCAGCCCAAGCCCATTTATTCGTCTTGATTTCGACTAGAATGTCATTAAACCGCGTTGGTTCCCTCACCCACTCCACCCGCTTTCGATCTCTTAACGTTACGCATATCATTTTTCCTCCCATAGCTCGCTGCGGGGTCCTTAACTGAAGCTGCACCTTTTTCGTTGGCCTCCACGTTTCTGCCATGCGAGTACCGGTAAGATACAGCGGCTGCACACTTTTTTCTTCAGGGATATTGGTAACCCTAAAACATTTTTATTATTGTATTGGGTCTGAATATCAATTGTATTAAATGTGTATGACGATTCTCGTCTCAAATTTGAGAGTGCTGTGAATCAACGAAAGAAGTTCGTCGAATACAAAATATCAAAGCCTTAATAAAGGACTGAAAGTTAAATACCGTTTCCTCTTCTGAACTGAACATCACCTAGAATAGCCTAGTGGGCTTCTTCAAGAAAGAGCAAGTTCCATTCACGTGCACGTTCTACCTGATACTGTTATAAGCTCCGAAACCTGGTTTAACCTCCGAAGCCACAATTATACCGAATTTTTAGGTGTTCGGCAATCAGTTCCTACCTTCGCCTGGTCGGGAAGCAGGGTTCCATACCTTGCGCCTTGACCTGCTCCACTCACAGTACATTTGGTCCCCTAATATATCTGTAAGGTGCATCGTAGCAGGGACAGCGACACCGTCTCGTAAGGAGCCGCCTCTCTTCTCCTGAAAGCTCTATTGTGTGGGCTGGGATCAGCTATTGCGAGAGACCGCGAGCGGCGGTTAGACATCCGCACCGGCCGTAACAAAGCTAGAAGCATGCTGCATGTG
Organism: Amblyomma mixtum; assembly: GCF_055824585.1. Classification (NCBI taxonomy): domain Eukaryota; kingdom Metazoa; phylum Arthropoda; class Arachnida; order Ixodida; family Ixodidae; genus Amblyomma; species Amblyomma mixtum. The sequence goes on along the minus strand of NC_143015.1, from coordinate 81,653,322 downwards.
TTCCAGAGGAAACCAGACAGTTATGAGATCCCGATTAAACTTTACCCTTCCTGGGTATTCCACTGAGTTCCCCGTATTTCTCTTCGCTGCCACTGGCGTGGTTGGAGCCAGCGGAGCGCCTTTGTCCTTGACCACCACCGAAGCTTCCCCATGTAAAAGGCCTTTCAGACTTGCGAATTGCACAGGGTGTGGTACCGGCGGTCACTTGCGACAGGAGAGTGGCTCGAATTTAGCGATGTTGATAATAGAGAGGGCCAGGCATGAATCCCGGTTACGAGTTGGTCTCTTTCGGATGGAGAATTCTGAATCTTGGCTGTTACTGGTAACGAGTATACGGATGTGGAACAAGCTTCCTTTCACTACCGCGGCGGCACTGATTGGTTGGCAGTTTGAAACTCATAGTCGCAAAGGAAGGAAATAAGACTGCCGGATTCTGGCCCGCGGATGTAGCTTTCCACCAATGCAAACGATTACGACTCTCGTTTTCTGACCAAAACATTCGAACAACCGCTGCGGCCCCCAAGTGTGAAAAGGCCTTAATATTCGCCTTTCATTAAGATGAATTGGTGGAAACTTGAGAGTGCCGCATTGCCAGAAAGCAAGCCTATTTCTGTCAAAAATTTCAGGGAACACAAAAGTTTTGAGACGTTTTCTAGAGGGTTATTAAGTAATATTTCCCAGACATAACGGTTCTGGATATGCGGGTCGGCATGCAATATACAGGGGTGGCTCTTTTGTTCTCCCATTTCTAAATGCTGAAGTAATTGCTGCTTGGGAGCTTCAGTGTGCTAATTTTATCTGGTCTATAAATCGTAAATTTTAAACTTTAAACGCGCTCAGAAATTTGTTCAAAACAAACGCAACAGATTATGCAACGAAAATAGCCCATTTTAAATCTGTAGGCCTGACAGCCAAAAAGTGAGCACTAATCTCTGTAATATTCAATATTTATCTGTTCAGTCATACCATGACCGGTCTTCTCGTGAGAACTTCCTCTCGTTATTGGGCTAAGGTGAGGTATGTGCAGCAGCAATCGCTTCATTGAAACCATCCGGATAGTGGGATGAACGATCCTTCACTTCGGGTTCTACGCGGGTTTAAACGAAGAGGAATCATTCATACAGAAAGACAAAGAGTTATAGCGTGCCATGTGAATTACCATAAGTTTCCGGTATCCGAAAGCAGGTATTAGCTGTGAATTTTTTTTCCGATGACGGGTTATATGTGGACGCGTCACTGCACCTGAAAACTGCAGCTATCTGCACGTTGGAATGAAAACTCTCCGGCGCTGTTGAGGAATATGGCAATGGCATATGGAATATGGTTTGTGAATATGGCAATAATGGCGCCCGCTATCTCACACAACTAAAATTACCCTTGCTTTGCCTTTTATAGCGGAGTGACGCCATTCGCGTACTGACATTATTTCCGAATTAGACGAATGCGATTTCAAGTATATAACGTAGTTTAGGTCGGATAGAAAAAGCATAACCTCTTAGCTACACATTTGTGGATCTCGTGACGTGAATAACGATGTACTAAGTATTGAACAGCTAATTTCACAATTGTTAACGAGCTTTAAATACAGTCTTCAATAATTCTACGCATGTTTTTGGCTTATTTCCAGAAATGTTAGCTTGCAGATAACGATGTTTCAAATGAAGCTCCTATTTTTCAAACACAACGCAAGAACGTGAGGAGAAACCGGAGATATTTTGGATTTACCAGTGTTTTTCGCAGTCTGGTTTATTTCGGTTATGATTGACAACTGCGGAATACGGGAATGCTGTCCTTCTTTCTACCTCATAGTCAAGTGAACCATGTTGCTAAAAGAAATCATTCAGCCATGTACCGGTATTAGTGGCATTATATGCAAAATTGGAAAGTTGATTCCTCATTTACTTATTCTTGGAACGAACTTTCCGTGTTCACTTTAAACCTTTAATTACTAAAAGGACGAAGGAAATGTTCAATTATAATTGAACTGGGCTTAAGAAATGCAGCTCCACAGATTTTCGGCGTTCTAGCAGAGGATGTTCGCTCCCCACTAGACACCATAATGTCTTGGATGCATGAACATTAATATGAGAGCGCAAAATTTACTTCTAATTCTTGCCTAGACTGAGAGCAGAAACGACAGGACAGGACTGAGCGCTGTCAGTTCACAGGTCTGAGAGCAGTAAAGACAGATGTTTTTTTTTTCTGGTTTTAACTTCACACGCTTCACGTTATTTATCCTGCGTTTAATCAGAGTTCCTTATTTATTTATTTCAAAATACTGCAGGCCTATCCGGCCCAAGCAGGGGGGGGGGGGGGGGCATACAACATAATAATCACACACAAAAAAACGAAAATACAACACACAGCATCATTCGGTGATAGCAAGGGGAAGGAAAAAAACAACAATAAGAAATACAAAATGAGGCAACTTAACGAAATATATATTCGTCCAATGCGTTGCTAAAATTGCTATTTTGGTTACCACCTTTCTAACCGTCTCCTGGAATATTTTAGAATGGCAGAATACCTTTATGGTCACACTGCAGCTTTCGCAGACATGGCTACTGCTGGCAGATCACGTTTGCTGGTATCTGTGATAAACGCAAAACGTCTCATTTTAATACCATTTGAACACCATCGTAGTGCTTAAAAGTTCATTTTATAAAATATATGCATCCCAATTAAAGCTGTGAGGTTTATAGTAACTGTCCACCTTCTGCGAGACGGGTACACGTGTACATTGCTTGGATTGCAGGTGACGACTTTTCCAAAAAAAGCCACATTCCTGGTGAGAAAAACTAGTTTCAGTTTGTTCTGTTGTTTTTCGCATTCCAGGGACATGATAATCGTTTGTTTAGGCGAGAAGCTGTCGCTTCGCGCAAACAAAACATGGCCAATAAAATATCGGACAGAGCCATTTTAATATTGGCGACATGGCGGACTCTCAAGCCGGTCCTTTTCTTAACAAGTAAGTTAAAAAATATTATTATATACGTAGATGTTGCGTCGAGCAAATCTACTCAGTTGCATTAGACCAGAAAACATTAAAAATATTACTGTCGCACTCCAGATTTTAAGGAGTTCTGTTCGTTAAAAAGGTGTCAGTGTAGGTAAGCGGCAGCCAGCTAACACTTTTGGATTGCCAATGATTGAACTGTTAGCAACGTAGGGCGTCGTGTTCTGTCAGGTTTAGCTGTTATATCATGAGGTAAATGAGGGGAATTGCTTAGTTTATTATTCTTGAGATAAAGAGCTGAATGTTTTGCCCTGTCCCGTGTTTTTATTACAATTCCGTGTTTCCTCCACGTAGTACTGCCGACTGCCACAACTATAGCATGTATATTGTGTTGAAATGAACAAAAAACGTAAATTACTGCAGTATGAGTCCACTTGAGTCCACTTCTTGGTGCGTGTGATCAAGCTTGGCTATTCAGATTTGCTTAGGCTGGCTAACAGCATTCAGCAGCAGAATGAATGGTGATGTAAATTAACGTCCAATGTAGACGCGGACACCATTACCTATCATACTACTGCCTAGCTGCAGAGAATTGGCTTCACAGCAGTCTTAACCACACAGGAGCTGATTGCTGGCTGCACATGTGACGTTCTCGGCCGAGAACGGTAACCGTCGCCACCGCTGGTCTTCAAACAGGACGAACTAAACTAACAGGAACGCGTCAAGCCAAGGTTGTGCATAACAAGCGATGTTGGCTGCCACGTGTGCTCAATGCAATTCGTGTCCAGGGAAAAGCCACGCGTGGTGCCCCCTCTCGGTCGCGCCGCTGTTTTGGGCCGCACAAGCGAATGGGTTGGTTTAAATCTTTTAGCACTGGTGGGGCGAAACATTGACACTGCTCTTTTCTTCTATAATTTATCGCTGAAGACACCTTGAATATGCAAATATATGCATATCTTCTTAATTGAAGCTAAAAAACGGCAAAATTTTTCCGTAACTTTCCCGTGCGGAGCGAAAATAATTATTTGTGACTGTAATTCGTCTAAAAAAAGTAAAAATCAGCTGTAACATAAAAACACGTACTTCCTCGTCACACAAAAGTATGTGTGCGCATTTCGCCTGAGTCACAAGTACTACTGCTTCCGAAGCAGGGAATTGGCTCCGGTCTCTCATACTCTGTAATATTGTGACGAAGACGAAGCTGGCAGGGGTGCGGGACGGAGCGCTCGCGCTAGGCCAGCGGCAATTAAATCATCTCATGTTCATGGTTCACCACGTCTTATTCTTCGGCTGGCCGCCACGTTACATTTGGTGTGAGGTGCTGGGGTCCCTTCATCGCCATCCTGGTCACGCAGCTTCGGCGTCCTGCGCCTGCCGTGGACGTCGGCCGTGAGTACCTGATCCGCCCCGTACGGCCGTGCCCCAGCCCGCCCGACCTGAACCGACCTCGCCGCTCACCCCTGCCCCGTTCCCCGCCCAGAACACAAGACACGACGACCCGAGACCCAACCGACCCAAGACCCGACCGACCCAAGACCCTGTCCCCACATAAGGGCACCGCCCCCCTGCCCCTGCCGTTCGGTGCGTCCAAAGAGCTCGGCCGTCAGCTCCTGGCACCCTACGGCCCGCATGCTTCGTGGACCAGGACTAATTCTCTCATCTTTCATCGTGGCGGCCAGCACTGCACCATCTTCTACATACTGTTCAACCCTCCACTCAAGACCATCGCCATTTCGCGCGTCTGTTCGTCATCCATCGGGACGATCGCTCGGTGGCCCCGGGTAGTGTGACGAAGACGAAGCTGGCAGTGGCGCGGGACGGAGCGCTCTCGCTAGGCCAACGGCCATTAAATAATCTCTTGTTCATGGTTCATTACGCCTCATTCTTCGGCTGGCCGCCACGTTACAATATAACTGCGCCGCTAAACGCGCGACCGCTGGAAGCGAAAGGAAACCATTAATTAGTGCGACACTTTAGTTGCGACGTTTGCGACGTATCAGTGGATTGTGCAGTGCGCTTTTAACTAAGCGGCGCGAAAATGATTTGCAAAAATGCTTCCAGTGCTCGCGCTTCCGAGCTGAAATTTTATACCGACACTGACGAGGCTGAGAGGTTCAGCAAGGAAAGCTAGACTGGCATGCACTTGAGGCTGTAAACTGGACTTCTGTCAGTTCTGAAGTGTTAATTGGTTTCTTCATAGAAGGTTGCAGCTCAGTACTACACCAGGGTGGCCAAATATTGTTCTGGTGATGGAGTGCGTTGTCGGTTCTGGTAACTAGGTTCAGGTGGCACCCCAGGCCTGCAAAGGGGAAAGCAGCTGATGAGGACCAAGTAACAGCAGATCTCTTGAAGGATGGAGTGGTGGTTGTGTTATAAATACTAGTGACTCTGTATACGAAATTCCTTATGACTTAGAGCGTACCAAAAACTCTGAGAATAACATTATCTCAATTCATAAGAAAGGAGACGTCAAAGACTGGAAAAATTACAGACCGATCAGCTGAGTGTCTGTGGCCTACAAGGTATTTACTAAGGTATTCGCAAATAGAATCAGGATAACCTTAGACTTCAGGCCGGCTTTCGTAAAGTATGCTCGACAATAAATCATGTACACGCTATCAATCAGGTGATAGAGAAATGCGTAGAATATAACCAACCCCTACATATAGCGTTCATTGATTACGAGAAAACATTTCACTCTGCTGAAACGTCAGCATTCAAGCCGGCATTGCGGAATCACTTTGTAGAATAGTCTTATGTGAAAATACTGGAAGATATCCATAGCGACTGCATGGCTACCATAGTATTTCATCAATTCAGCAATAAAATTTTAATAAGGAAGGGTGTCAGGCATGGAGGCACGATCTCACCAATGCTATTTAGCGCCTGTTTACAGGAGGTGTTCCAAAGCCTGGATTGGGAACAGCGGGTGATAACAGTTAAAGGAGAATGGCTAAGTAATACCTAAGTAATCTGTCATTCGCTAATGACATTCTCTGTACAGTAACTCAGGAGATGAACTGCAAAGCATGATGAATGAGCCAGACAGTCAGAGCAGAACGGTGGGTCTTAAAATTAACATGCAGAAAACCAAAGTGATGTTCAACAGCCTCCCAAGAAAACAGCAGTTGACAAATGATAGCGAGGTGCCGGAAGTGGTATGGGAATACTTTTAGTTAAGGCAGGCGGTGGGTGCTGATCCGGGTCATGAGAGGGAAATAACTAAAAGAATAAAAATGGGGTGTAGTGCATATAGCAGGCTATCTCAGATAATGAGTCGGTGTTTACCAGTATCCCTCAAGAGGAAAGTATATAACAGCCATATCTTACCGGTACTCACCTGCCTAAACCAGGCGTTTTCACTGGCTTAAACATGGAGGCTAACGAATAGGATTCAGCATCAGTTAAGTACATTGCAGCGAGATATGGAAAGAAAATGATCGGTGTAACGTTAACAGACCGCAAGCGGGAAGAGCGCGAGGGCCCCAGAGCGGATTAATGGCATCCTGGTCGAAATCAAGAGGAAGAAATGGGCTTGGGCAGGGCATGTAATGCGAAGGCAAGATAACCGCTGGTCTTTAAGGGTAACAGAGTGGATTCCAAGAGAAGGCAAGCGGAGTAGGGTGCGCCAGAAAGTTAGGTGTGCGGATGAGATCAAGAAGTTTGAGGGGATACCATGGCTCCAGCTGGCAAAGGACAAGGTTTCTTGGAGAGACATGGGAGAGGCCTTTGCCCTGCAGAGGGCGTAGTCAGGTTGATGATGATGATTATGAGTTCCGCAGAATTGCAACGCGTCGGAAAAAGTGACTATGTTGCCCTTATGTTCTGCAACAAAATGCTTCACCGATAACTCGAATTCCGCTGCAAATTATGCGCCTCCTTATAAGTTGTAAATGTCGCCGGTACAATTTCTGCCTTTCGTACCATCGTGTTTCATTGCGCCAAAATGGACACCGTGTGCAAGCTGCTTGCGACTTGAAATTTTAACATTAATTTCCCCTGCAGCAAATGCGCTCTTGACCGCGGAAGAGACATCAGGATTCCAAGAAAGCGCGAAAGAAGAAATTCTGTCGGAACAAAAGATGGATGCATCAGTCTAGGACGTAGCTCTTTCGTTCTCTTTCGTTCTCTCCTCTGCAGACACTGATTAAAACAACTGCGTTGCTTTGTTTTAATTCAATTAAATATTTCAAACGATCCGCTACTTCAAAGAATTTAATTAACATAGTGGATCTTAGTAATGTTGACATCATACGAAAGAGTAACACGAAATTCGACTTGCAAAATCAATATTTACTTCTAAAATTTGTAGATTTGTCATATTTGATGGATATAAAATTAAAGTGATATGGTTTTAACGTGTTAAACCGAGCAGACTTGAAAAAGCATGTGTTCATTCTTCTCTTTTTTTCCGGCAAGTTCATGTGCACCCAAAAGCGTTTCTTGCTCTTCATCACCCTCTACACTAGGCGGCAACTGGCGTGACGCCGTCTATCCATTAGCTACAGCTGGCGCGGCGCTACTCCTAACTTTCCCGAGCAACCCCCCCCCCCCCCAACCCCCCCCCCCCCCCCCCCCCTCCCCTTAGCGGCAGCTTGTGAGACGCTTCTCCAAACTAACCTGAGCTTACCGGAGCTACTCCGCTCACACGACAAAATTCTGGCCGAGGTTAGTGGGCCTGGAGTAGTGCTTTCGCAGAGAAAGGTTGATCGTATCTAAAAACTGGTATGGCGCAAGAAACGGGGACACAGAAGGCACACAAAACACAGGACTGACGCCTTCTTGTGTGCCTTCTGTGTCCCCGTTTCTTGCGCCATACCAGTTTTTATTTCATCATGAACCAACTCGCCCAAACTAGAGTTTTACTTGATCGTATCTGTTGCCATCTCCATGTAGCGTCACCTGCCGGAGAAATGTCTTTCTTTGTTTTCTTGTTTGGTTTGGTTTATGGGGTTCAACGTCCCAAAGCGACTAAGACGATTAGAGACTCCATAGTGGAGGCCTCCGGAAATTTCGACCACCTGGGGTTCTTTAACGTGCACTGATATTTCACAGTACACGGGCCTCTAGAATTTCGCCTACATCGAAATTCGACCGCTGCGGCCGGGATCGAACCCTCGTCTTGCTTTGAAGGAATAAAATGCAGACCTAGAGCGCCATATAAGGAGCAGTTTGGTCTCGTAGTCCGATTGTTTCTTGCTACTCTCTTTGTGCCGCATATGTATTTGGCCGGATATTTAGGGCAATTCTTTTTTTGCCGGCGATAAAGCACGTCCGGATAGAAATGTATCTCGCTCTGTTTCCCTCCTTTATATAACGGTTTCCGGCGGCAGGAAAGTTCACTAATGTACGTGACAGACCTCACAGCTGGCAGGATAACAGTTCAGAGTCGAGCTACGGGCGCTTTCGTTTCTGCCGTTTTCCAAATAAAAGAGCCGTGCGACGCAAATTTATTGATATTTTATGCTGCAGATGGCGGCCTAAAAGCGTGTACTGCTGAGGATAGGGAACACTTTTCACGTGTCATGACCCAGAAGAGCGTTTTGCAGGCATTTTACGAGGAGAGTCGGTTGCTCTAAACTCGCAAAGCTGAAGCGTAACCGCTACAGAAAATTGTAAAGTCGGCAAACATAGGTTAGTGGTACGCGTCTGCAAATACCATTCTCTAAAGTCAACTGCCAATTAAGAAGCCCACGATCGAGAATGCAAGCGCAGTTTGGAAAGCTCTTGTTTTCGATCTCTCAAAAATATTGATCGACCTGGCAATTCAGCACAGCTCAACACTTTCAAGGATGTTTTTACAATCAAGACCGCGTTCAATTCTCCTTTTCTATGGCCCGAAATGTACTATCCCTATTAAAACTTTGTTATCAGCTCTGCAGCGTATGTGGCCTACTGCTCAGGTTGAAACGAGTAGTTGTGTTATAATCAGACAACGTTATGGCACGTAGCTATTTTTGCAGCAGCCATCCTCTACTAAATTCATTTCCGTTGGTCGTGAGGCTAGGCATGAGTACACAAATGGCTTAATCAGATTACCACATAGGTGACGGAACACTTCCGTGGATATTTGATATATGTCGTACATGGATATTGAGACCGCAGCAGGTATCTTATAGTGAGAGTGGCGTTGTATTCACATTTTCGGGCAATTTTTCTCCGATGTGTGTTTTTCCAGGGGCTGACACCATGTCAAAATCAACTGGCGTGACTGTTCTATTCCTAGTGGCATGGCGTACGTAATGAATTCTTACAATGACTCCAAATTAACAGACATTGCAGGTAGACTTTTATGCAGAATAATAAAGCTAAACTGCATGGAGGGATGATTTTGTTCTGCTTGATGTGCGCAGTGTGCTGTCGACTATGAACTACAATAAACCCAATTTTTATTCTAGCGCCACCTGCAGGTAATTACTGATGATACCACATAGTAAAACTGCAAGTATGTAAAACTGTTAATTTTAATTCACTAAATACTGGTATATTTTTCTGAAGTGGTAACGACCCGCAAGGAATGTTTCCAAATATTCTAGATTTTTTTTTTCAGATTACCGAAGCCAGCGTGAAACAGAGACATCATCTTTACTGGTATTCTCTTTCCTATTAAGTTCTCCTACTATGTCAGTAAATCTTGACAAGGCCCTAAACGTTCTACAGACACGTGTTCGCTTATTCCACTTTCTCTGTAGGGGGTTACTAGGGCAACCAGAATTATCTACAGAGCGTAGAGACGTTAGTTCGCAGTGCATTAAGGTATGGTATGCTGCGGAATGCGTGTTTCAGCGTTCTGAGGCGTCGTATGAGCTATTGGGGGGCGGCATTATCAACATCTCTCAGGATATTTAGGTCACTGGAGGTTGTAAGACATGCTCGACCCTGGCACGGCACAGCGCTATACCCGGAGTTTTTGGAAGGTCCAAAACTCAACGTAATTTACGCTCGGCTTTCTTTAGGCCTGGAACTATATTGAGGCTCCAGCGGGCACCAGGTATGAGGCAGAATATTTTATTACTTCACTGCTTAAATGACCACACCAATCAACTTTTTCAATAATTATTTTAGGGTGTGTGCTCTATTAGCAGAATTGGAGATCGTCCTCCAAACAGTCTAGCGAAGACAAAAATTTTGATTTACAAACTTTAACGCCTAATATAGGCTAAAAAAGTCAGAGATAGGCAGATTCTGAGTGCAACTCATCAGCGATATGCGCCTCTGATCTAGACAGATGCGCCCTGCGCCTTGCAACGTAGTGCTGACGTCACCGCGGGCCCAGACTCGAAGGGCAGGTTGTCTCGCGATCACTTTCGCTTGACTGCAGTGGATAGTATTTAACGGCCACCGTCCCATGGCACCCAATGTCTCCACACTTGGCCCCCTTAGACATATTCCTGGAAGGTACATAAACAAACGAGATTTTCGCTGACGGCTCCGCAAGAATAGAAGACCTAAAGGGGAGGATCACACAGTATGAGCTGCAACTAATAGCTAAGGGACTCAAGAGACCTCAAACCACTTTTCTGCATCGCATTCGCACGGGTTATGCACGTACCCCAGCGTTCCAAGCAGCGCATCTAATCGGCCAAATACTGGAAACGTAATGGCAAAGTCCACCCCTACAAAAGACTGGAGTGAAACCATCCGTTTGCAATAATGGGCGGATTACCTGTTCTGCTATGTTCGCCTCTGCTGTGTTTTTCATGTGGTGCTGGATGTGATGTAGAATACCTTATTAGAATCTTCAAAGAAGCCTGCCACCACTGTCTCGGCCGCCGCCAAACGAAAGTTTGACGGGAGACCAGTGCACACAACCTCTCACATAAGCCCCGCACATTTCCTCGCGGGAAGGTGTCTGCGATTGGTTCCTTCAAGACAGCATGAACACGAAGCACTTTGCTTATTCGCACCTGGTTTACTAGCACAAACATCGCGCATGCAGAAAGGAGGCTTCCCGCCTAAAACTTTATCGGGACCGTGACCCGCGCTCCAGAGGACGATATCAGCAGTTTGTGACTATTGTGGGATTGTGCCATACCGACGTAGAACCCTAAGGTCCCATGTGTGTGCCAAAAATTGCGAATCTAAATTACATTTCGGTGTCTATACGCTGGAGAAATTACTGGAAGAACATATGCAAGGATAATCGCACCATTAGCTAACAACCGGAACCTCACAGCGCTGAGTGGGATGTTTAATTACGACAGCACTCGCATCCCAATTTTATCCATGTTGGCGGGACAAATACGATCCGTCTCAAAGTCTTTACAAGCCCTGCAGTTGTTTTGTGCGCTAGTTTTAGTTCGATCAGTGTACTCTGCGTAAATTAGGCGGTTGCAGGTTTTTTAAAACATAGAAAACAGCTTTAATTTCTTCTGTTATCGACCGTTTTGCACGAGCCCAGAAATTAAGTGGGTTTATTGGCAGCCGTATACTAAATTACAACGCTCAACCTTTAGCTGGGCGCTTCAGGCGTAGACTTTGGCGAAGTTACTTTTTCTCCGTTTGGGTGCAACAGAAACTTGATTCGGCACCTATACGTTGTGAATTTTGAGCATGGGCTCTGTCGGCGAGCTGATTGTTTCTTCCTATGACTACGAAAAATTCCTGTAACCTCTCGATCTTCCCCTCCCTAGATTCAAGGAATAGGACAATTGTGTGGGAACGAAGATTTGTATAATTTTTACTATTCTTTTTATGCATCTATTAGAAGTATCTTCAAAAATTGCTGAAGGAAGAAGCTGGTTATCATTAGAATACCACGAGCATTTTTCTTTGAGAACGAAAAAAATTCTGGTCTAGTCCGTGCTGCCCCTGGATTAACCTTCTGCAGGAATAAATGCGTACTGTGTTTGTGTTTTTTTGTCATGGGTACATCGCGAGTATTTTCACCGAAATGGCCACTAAGAAAACTTTTATGCACTTGTTTTGCAGCGTCAAAGTGATTACTAATGTGGCAGCAACGGTGACAAAACACTTACGTCATGTCTGCTTGAAGCAAATTTCCTGTTCACGGCGTCTTGGCGGGAGTGTTTATTTTTCCTGTTAAAAATCTTCCTCTCCAACAGCATCAGGTGTTCGAGGATAAGTCGGCCAGATGAAGAAATCACTGTGGAAACCAGCGTAGACATAAGCACACACATTTAGTGCGCAGAACGAGACCACCAAACAAACAAAAATCTATGACACACGAGAGAATGAACTCGCACAGGAGAAGCATGTGGAACACGGGGAGACGCATGTGCCAGGGAGGCCATAAACGCGCGATTGAGCGCTGTAGGGAACAAATAACAAAAGGTAACATTACTGGAACCACATAAGACTAAAGACTAAGCATAATACAAAATAAAACTGAATGTTCGAAAAGAAAAAAATAACCAGCCATGTTTTATTCAGTTGAAACGTAATGTACGAGTAAAATTCTTGTAGCCACACCACACTAAAGACAACGCATACCAAAGAATAAAACTTAGCGTTCGAAAGGAAGCAATAACTAACCATTTTTTATTCAATTGAAGCACAATGTAGGAGTAAAATTCCTGGAACCTCATAAAAGGCAACGCATAAGAAGAAATAAAACTGCGCGTTCGAAAAGAAAAATAACCAAATATTTTTCTGTTCAGTTGAAACACAATGTACGAGCAAAATTCAATCTTATGTTGTCATTTTCCGCAAGGCGCGGTTGGCCTACCGTCGACAGTCAGAGCGTTGGCCTCCATCCTATATGAGGTCGGAGGTATGAACACAGCCGGCAGAAGGTCTGCTCGAATAATGTTCGCTGTCAGAGCTGGTCATGCGGTTTGTTGCTACTGGTGCGGCAGGAGACAAAAGGACCGTTGCAAAGCCTGCTGAGCTTCTTTTAATACGTCTTGACTACGCTCCGCAATGGACCAGCCAGTAGGACTGGCAGGAGCGCCTCCTTTCTTGTGGCGTTTATCTCATCCGCTTCATGTCAGCACGAGCGTTTTAATACCCTATTTGTATCCTCCCGTGCAATTTTCTTTTTATATTGTGGACGTGTGCAATCCTTGCTTTTCGTTCATATGTTTTCCCGCATCGAAGTTTTGTCTTCTTTAATTATGACCAGTGACCAGTTGTATAATATCAGTCTCCAGTTTCTTCTTTGCTTGGCACAAATCTCACATAAAACGCCACCAAGAACCTTTTTGCTTCACTGTAATAAATACCTTGTTCAAAAAAAAATAAACAAATAATGCCAGTGGTTGGCCAGGGTGTCAGCGTAGCACACAGGAGGCATAGGTTGGAATCTCACTTAAGTCCAATTTTCCTCTACGCATTTTATTTGAGCGCGTTATCAACAGGTGTGGACGGGCAAAAACCGCACGCACAAAATATTTGTGGACAAGGGATCTTAAAGTGTAGCGGTTAAATGCATTCCTTATTTAAAGGTGCACTGAAGAGGAATCTGAACTTGTCTTTTTGCTGCGGGAACTCGATCTACACGTTCCGAGCTTTGTTAGAAACTGCGATGTACTGCCCTGTGTGGCCGATTTCCCCAATTAAATCGAATTAACGTCCGGCTCCCGCCTTTTTTTTTAAATTCTGCCTCGTACGGTGGGCGGAGTCGACCAACGCGTGGAGCGCCTTTCACCCAGTCCCGTGGCGGCTTGCCGCTCTGCCATCGGCGGAGTAATACGTAGTAGTCCGTAGTAGCAAATAGGCCGCGCGTATTATCTATATTATTATTATATATTATTATTATCTATAGCGTATTATATTAGCTATATTATTTTCGAATGAAACTATTTATTCATGAAAACCTAAAAAACAAAATAAAGCGAAAGCAAAGCCGCCACGGGACTGGGGGAAAGGCGCTCCACGCGTTGGTCGACTCCGCCCACCGTACGAGGCAGAATTCAAAAAAAAAAAAAGGCGGGAGCCGGACGTTAATTCGGTTTAATTGGGGAAATCGGCCACACAGGGCAATAAGTCACTGTTTCTAAGAATGCTAGGAACGTGTGGATGGAGCTCCCGCGGCAAAAAGACATGTTCAGAATCCTCTTCAGTGCACCTTTAAAACAAAAGCGTTTCATTGTAGCGAACACAGCTTTGCGTCTCTGATTCCAATACGGCAGCAACAGTTACTTAAACTCACCGAAGCTTTGTACTTTTCCTTTTTTGCTCAGTGAACGAGGCTTCCGTACTGAAGCCGGTTCCCTGTGGACCTATTGACTGTAACCAGTGCTCACACTGCTCGCAGTGACCAAAAATATTCGAGACTACTCAATGGCCCAAGCTTCACATTCTGGGGCCATAACCAACAATTCTGGACAAAAACATTTTTGAGTGGGAAATCCTTTACGAACGCAATTTTTGTTCTATAAAGCAGCATTTCACTATAACAATCAATATATACTCAGATCACCCGACGGCAGTCTTGCATTTGTTTTCCTACTAACGTTTTGCTATTATAAAAAGCATTATATTGGTTTTCTAAGGCAGTCCTAACTGTTCGATGCGATCGATGAAAACACTGTAAAAGTAATATTTTGCCACATATCAGAAGAATGAACCATTGCCTTCAATATTTCCGTAAGAGTAATTTACAATTTTCCAATTTTCAAAAATTTTACCCGATAGTGTTGGACATGGCGTAAACACTTTCAGTCATGCCTCAGTATAATATTGCAGTAATTCATTAACTCCTGCCAGTTGCTTACTTCATCGGTGTTCGTGGCAATGACTACTGGACAGTGCACATTTCCTTACGTTGACTTCGCGTTCCCCTAATTGCATGCAGTCTATTCCGGGATTCCGTTCACAGTGTTAGTGGTTCTCAGGTAGTCACATGGAAGAGCGCTTCCAGTCAGGAAAGGAAGCCGCTATTATTGTTCTGCGAACTTGGATGGCAAGAGTAGCTACAGAAGAACTAAAGATAGCTCTTTGCGTTCCAGAAATGTGTCAAACTAAAACCATAGAACTAGTTAAAATTTTTCGGCGCAAATCAGAAGCGTGCAACAGTGTTAATTTGAAGGTCGTAAAGAAGAATGGCACGGAAAGACTGCTTAATTCCCAGCGAGCGTAAGTTTTTTTGCCTGTCTCTGTCATAAACGAATCACTTGTAAGTCCGTGACAGGGATTAATGCCTCAAGATACCAGTGTAATACCGTGAGCCTTTATTGAGTCCAACTCTGATTATTTGCAGATGTGCTTAAAAATGTTTGTTCTGAAACTATTTTTTAAACCTGTGCGCTGAGAAAAAGCACGGAATTTATTTTTAAAGAGGTTAAACAAGATTCAACGTAGACTCCTTTCTTCTCTGTTTAGTCCGGGACATTTTTCTCTCTTTGAGTCACTGGCAGGTGGAACTGCTGCCCTAGGAACGAGTTGTGAGCTTGCCTCAAACTTAAACCATTGTTTTTATTTAGCTTGCGTATCTGAATTATTCTTCTCGTGTTTTCAGTTGACTTGCTTGCATAGGGCACACGTGCAGACGATACCAGGCTTTTCCACAGCGCTATTGGGATTGTGAGAAGCTTTTTGGAGACAATTTCCTATCCGGATTACTTGCCACAACTGAATAAGCCATGGAGCATCGAAGCCTACAATGAATCCGAAACACTGTGTTGTTCCTCGTGACCCTCCAGATGACTATAAAATTTCTTCGTCTTATTTCACGCATATGTTCCGTGCCGAATGATAAGCAAAAAGAAATAGGGGAACCGTAATTATAAATTATTTAAATGGCAGTATGATATATTTGCATCCACTAAAAAGTAGACATCCACTCAAGCATCCACCCAAGCGCCGCTTGGCTTGGGTGGATGCAAGTGAGTAATTACTGCCTTATTACAAATCTACTCCACATTGGGGGATTCCTATAAACTTTCGACCAATAAATGATTGAGACTTATAATTCACTTTGTAAAAACCTCTGAAAGTGATCTTAAAGGACGTGAAGCAGAAGAAGAGATGGTTCCACCTGCATTAAGCAGAGGCGTTCCCGATGGCATTACTATAAAATATTCGGCTTCATTTCTATTTTACCTAGGTGAATCGGACATCTGCCGTTCTTGATTTTGATGAAATGAAAGCTGCTCTCCTGGCGCAGTGCGAATCAGTCCCATAATTATCTCAACGAAAGCTGCCTCTCGGGCCCTTATCAAAGGAACTCCGTAAGGAATTTGTGCGTTCATGATAAAATTTTTAGTGCAGCTTTTATTGACTGGTCTGTCCATTGAGCTTCGTCGGTGTCTCCGCAGCCAATGAGGAGAACCACCTAAGCCATCGTCGGGCTACCAATGCCTTTCTTGGTGTGGTGCTCGCACTTAGCAATGATTATGCAAAGTCTCTATTGCGGCAGAGCACTCCGCGGAGGAGCTGACGCATTAATTGGCACAGAACGGCCCAAACGTAGTCGCCCCTCCACGCCCTCCTCAACCCGTCCAAAACCCGACTGGAAACGTCCGAAGAAGTTGCCAAGCTGGTACATAAGGAAGCGAAATACGATGCCGGACTGCGGCATGCCCTGGAGGCGCGCTACATACTGACGGGTCCCGGACACCAGTATCAAGACTACCATAAAACAGCGAACGCACCCCCTGGACCACGACATTAGAGAGTCTCAAGTCGGAGGAGTGCTCCCGAACCTGACAATGAGCGCAGCACCTCGGGTGCACGCCTTTTCATACAATAGGCTTCAGAACATCCCCGATGGCTCAAAAATTACCGAATACAATTTGGAAATTCTAAAGTGTGCTTGGCGAAAGCCTTGTGGTCAACCCACTGCCGCTTCCCCAAACTACTTGGCGCAGAATCACTGGGCCGCTTCGGAGCCATGCGTCTCACTCACTGGACTGCAACGAGACGTCTGGCGAAGGAGCGGCGGTGCAGCTGCCCTCGTCAACGCGCACGCGCTCGTTCTACCGCTACTATGTGACGTCACGGCTGCTAGGCACAGCTGCACCCCCACCGGCACGCCGGTTGCTAAGGAGGGGACAAGACTGCACCGCTGCGCGGAGGAGAGGCCACAGTTGGCACAATTCCAGCGCACGGACAGACACCGCGAGCATGGACGGACTCCGCGAGCATGAGCCATTAAAGTCTTTCGCCTTAATAACCGCCGTGACAGATTACCATAATGAAGCGCTGTGGCCCGGCATATTTCTGCAAGAATGGCGCCAGGCTGACATCAGCCTAATTCTCAAAGCAGGCAAGCCGCTGGCTTTCCAGAACCTTCGTCACGTATCTCTGACCTCGTGCGTTGGAAAACTGATGAAACACGTCGTGCTCAACCGGCTCCACCAACACTTTGAAACTAATGTATTCTTCTCTGACACCGCGTTCGGGTTCCGGGCACATCTCTGGACCCAAGACGCGCACTTTCAGCTGAAAGAGGAAGTGATAGATCATTCTGGTAGGGCCCAGGCCCGTGCGGTGCTCGCTTAGACCTGAATGGTGCCATCAACAATGTGTCGTATGATGCCATCTTGGCAGGCGTAGCGAGATCACACTGTGGGCAGCGCACTTAATACTACGTGAGGGCCTTCCTCTCAAGTCGAACCGCCACGCTGGGCATAGCAGACGCGCGCTGCGAACCAATCCGCCTCACAGGTCGCGGCACCCCACAGGGCTCGATGCTGTCCCCCCATTGTTCAGCGTTGTGACGGGGGCCTTCCTGCTGCCTCTGGAATTCTCGATGTTCTCCATGCGCTTTACGCCGACGACATCAGGATATGGATAACGACAGGCTCGGATGGCCACATCCAATATTCATGAAACCATAGAGGTGACGCTAAACTACGCGACTTAGAGCGGGCTTAGTGCGCACCTGAGAAGTCAGAACGGCTCGTTATACGCAGCGCTCGAGAAGCCAAGTCGATGACCCCGATGTCGACCTTCACCTCGAGGGCATTCCCACTCCAGAGAAAATAGGCTCCGGGTGCTGGGTCTGTACCTACAGTCTCACGGCCGAGCGACCAACACTATACAGCTGTCCCGAAGCAATTTCCGCAGGTGGCACACTTGATCCGCCGCATCTCCCACAGACGCGGGTGGTGCAAGGAAAGTGAAACCATGAGAGTCGTGCAGGAGTTGCTAACCAGCCGTGACACGTCCCACGCACCTTATCAAAGACTCAGTTGAAACGAGCTGAATCTTTCTCCTCCTGCGATAGGCGGTCAAGACAGCCCTCGGACTGCCCCCTACACCTCGACACATCGCCTTCTCCAGCTGGGCCTACACAACACGGCAGAAAAGCTGGTGGAAGCCCACAGAATCGTCCTGCTCACGCATCTTCGAGACACGGGAATAGGTCCAACCGTTCTGAGCCGACTAGGCTACCCGAACCTGACCATTGCTTTGCAGCAGAGGTAACACGCCATCCCGCCGAAACTCGCAGCTAAGATCAGAGTCGCGCCAGTCCCGGAGAACATGCACGCCGAGCTCCGCGCCCGCCGTAGTGCAGCCAGAGTCAAGGCACTCATGCGCCACTACTGCTCTCAGCCGCTCCGGGCCATCATTTTTATTCGTTTTCGTAATCCGACCTATGTTGAGTATCGGCAAGCATGTGTCTGTTGAGTGTGATGTGATAAACACGTCTTCAGGTTTCCATGAAGAGGATTTCTGCTCTGGCTCGGTGCTAACGGGAACTCGTGACGTGATCAAGCGACCAATTTCAGCGAAACCTTGTCAAATAATCCAGCTTCTTTTAGAGTCTTATGTCAAAGGGTGCCATAAAGGTTGTTTAGAAACAGCTCTGTTAGAAGTCTGTCGCTTCGCGGCTTCTGGCTCTATGCGTGAACGTGATCCTGCTCTCCCTTTGCTTTGCAGAAGCCCTGGCCCGCCCTTGCTTCGTCCTGTTGCTTGTTGTGCGGTAGACATTGCCCCAACAAAGTTTCCACCCACTCTGACACCTTCTTTTTCAGTTCCTGGCGTGGCAAACTTCCCTTCAGAGTTGTTATTACATGGTACATGCGGCCGTATTGCTCTTTTGACTGCGGCCAGCATTACTGCTATAAAGCCTCCCCTCCTCAGCAATGAAGTGCAGTCACGATTTTTGGGCGCACACATTCTTGATACAAAGGGGCACAGGTGCGTTGCGACGACAACTGCAGGTCTCCGTTTGGCGCCCCTTCAAACAACTTCTGATGCTGGGCGTTCAATTTCCGTCAGGTAGGTTGTAATATCCCATTCAGTGCAGTGCATGGTCACTAAATGGCTCTTTAACTTAATGAGAATTAGATGACTTTGTTGTCAAGTACCGCTTTCAAAACCGCCTTGACCTGATCGCTATTCTGGAGAATTGTGGAAGCATCTAAGTCTTTCTTGTTTCCAGGTGTAATTACTCTTTTCGGCACGAGCTTCAACACCAGAGTCTTTCCGTAGGACGAAAACCTACAGAATTTGGATTCTATAAAGCGCAAGTAAGAAAAACTGCTGTTTGTGGATGTGCTGCAGCTGGCACCTGTGGGCTATAACGCAACGAGGAGTTAGTTCTTGAGGCAGGTATGTCTTCTATGCGATACATAAAGACGCTTAATGCAAAAGGAGAAACACAAATGAACATTTACAGAAAGAACTACGAGCATCATGGTCCAGCTCTCCTCGAACGAATTTTGCAATTTCTCATTAATTCTGCACCATGATAGAGTGGTCGGAATGATCATGTCGGATGCTCGGATGTGGTTGGTTTATCGACGGCCGTAGCTCCGGCGATAGCCAGTAGCCTCGTCCAAGCCCTGACCTCGTAGATCATGACAGGGCAGCTCAGCATGTACGACCTAGCTGAATTCTGCTGCTGAGACTTCGATTCAGGGCAGCTAAGCACGGTCAGCCCAGCTGGCCTCCGCTGCTGGGGTTTCCCTTTGCAGGTTCCACAGACCGAATGCTGTCTCGCACTGCAGCACGCGTTCACTCTACCGAGCAGCACTTCTTTCTTTTCTTGCGATGAGGTCACGGCCGGTCACAGGCCAGAGTGGACACCTACAGATTAGGTACCTGTGGCAGGCAGTGTTAAGTTTCGAGAGTTTACCGTAAATGCTGGGAATATATCTTCACAAGTGAAGTTTTTCTACTAAAATATCTACATGAATTAGTCGCATATACTGGAATAGTGATGCATTTTGAAATAATGATTGACATGCACTGTACAGTCGCCACGTCAACCGATACACCTAGCGGCAGCAGTATTGATGCACCATAAGGAAAGTCTGGCAAGCAGGAAAAATAGACAGCCAAACATTTTCCACCCTAGCAAGAAACCGACTCGGGGTCTTGAGCAGCGCATGACTCCTCTTCAGTACGAGTTTATCGCAGCCAGGCAGTCAACGAAAAATATGAAATTGCACTGATAAAAAGATTAAATCAATCTTCATCGTTAGATTGGACTGTTCTTATCACAAAGGGTCAGCGCTCACGGAAAAGGGAGCTTTTGCAGCAGTAGTAGTAGTAGTAGTAGTAGTAGTAGTAGTAGTAGTAGTAGAAGTAGTAGTAGTAGTAGTAGTAGTATTAGTAGTAGTAGTAGTAGTAGTAGTAGTAGTAGTAGTAGTAGTAGTAGTAGTAGTAGTAGTAGTGGAATGAAGAAGATGATCCAGCACCGCCACCAACGACGACGAAGCGCTAGCGTCGCCCGTGAAAGGCTCGTGCTGGAGAACTGCTGCTTGTGTGCCGGTCTCTCGCCTCGCTGGTTCCTAAACGACTTGCGCCCGGGTCTTCGTTGCCGGCGCTTCAACGTGCCAATAAACCACTCTTCAGTAGTAGTAGTAGTAGTAGTAGTAGTAGTAGTAGAAGTAGTAGCAGTAGTAGTAGTAGTAGTAGTAGTAGTAGCAGCAGCAGCAGCAGTAGTAGTAGCAGTAGTAGCAGTAGTAGCAGTAGTAGCAGTAGTAGTAGTGGTGGTGGTGGTAGTAGTAGTAGTAGTAGTAGTACTAGTAGTAGTAGTAGTAGTAGTAGTAGTAGTAGTAGTAGTAGTAGTAGTAGCAGCAGTAGTAGTAGCAGTAGTAGCAGTAGTAGCAGTAGTAGCAGTAGTAGTAGTAGTAGTAGTAGTGGTGGTGGTAGTAGTAGTAGTAGTAGTAGTAGTAGTAGTAGTAGTAGTAGTAGTAGTAGTAGTAGTAGTATGTTTATTTGGCCATATTATATACAATATGGCCTCGAGGTGAGGCTAAAGGAGGTAGACCAAGCATGCCTCCTGACAAGGCCTACACCCCGATCAAGACATCATGGAAACGGGGGCCGAATGGACAAAAGATGAAGAACAATGAGCAAACATGATCACAATAGAAAATAGTTAATGATAGACAATAATAAATATGAATTAACAATAAACAAAACATTTCATAATATGCACATTAAAAAAAAGCAGAAAGCAAACACACACTCAAAAAACTAAGTATACAGAGTTAGCTGAAATTTGACCGGGGGGGGGGGGAAGAATCGTCAGTTTTTTCTTAAATACAGAAACACTATAACTTTCTAAAGCAATCTGAATAAGAGACTGGTAGGCATTACACAATGTTATAATTTGATAATCGGTGCTTGGTTTACCATAATTTGTTCTGGGTCTTGCAGTAGATAGGGGAACGGAACGTAGACCATACGCAACGTTTCTTGAATTGTAAGTATGAGAAAAAGAGCTAGAGTCATGCTTGACTTTATAAAAAATGCGAAGAGCCAAACTAAAATTGTATGAATGAAAAAAATTGCGAACATGAAATGTTTCGAAAAGATTTGCTTCAACAGATGAACTTGAACTTATTAAACGTAGAGCATTTTTCTGGAGAGAAAGCAATTTGTATGAATCAGTTTTGTTGCATGTACTCCACACTAGGTAGCAATACACCAGGTGAGAATGAACAAGGGCAAAATATAATTGTTTTTTAACTTTTAGTGGCAGGAGAAGAGAAGCCGATAAGATGGGTTACAGATGTTGAGGCTACACGTGGGTTCCACAAGAAAACTGCAAACACGTGCAGGCCATTTTTTTTTTGACGCAGGATCCTGAGGGCAGGATACCCCTCCATGCATCTCGCGATTTTCATCACGCGCCCTTTTCGGTCTTGACATCACCAGGCCCCGTCGAGCGGCTACTGCTACAGAGTTTAGTTTTGAATTTTTCTTAGTAATGAATGCTCACTTCGATGGACACATATAGTCATTTGAACACGAACAAACATTTAATGTAGCTGTCTTTAGTGCCTCTTATTTTTTATGGTTTTCTTACCGATCACAAAAGCAATCGTTTGTAGCTTTATTTACGGCTCCTAAAGACTTAGAAATTTGTTTTTTAAAGCTTCTGGAAAGAATTATTACACAATAGTGAACATGAGCTGCACTTGCATCTTAGAAGAAGTTCCGCAATACTCTTCTCCCAGAACAAATATATATTCCTAAAAAATCATGTTTCTCATCTTAAGTCATCTTAAGTAACATAATGCAAAGACGCTGGCTGTATTCTTAGCCAAATATTACCTCCAGCCAGATAAAGGCCTATTCCTCTCATACTGAAATTAGTCCAAACAAGTGTCAAGCGGGATCGCCCTATGAAATGACGTTTGCTGTTCTGCTCTCAGCTTTTTGTTTCCTTGTCGCGACAGTTTAGTAGAGGATATTTATGACTGAAATATAAAACGAGAAGGATTTTTCAGAAATGTGGCGCATCCGGATGTCAAGCGCGGGAAAACGTAAGTATTGCAAGCTGCAGAACTCGCTTTGGTCAGGATAATGATGCAGCGACATACGCCGACTCCTCTCGTTTCCGGTGTCATCCCTGTATTTCAGCGTTGCAAAGCAAGCTTGTTGGTATAAGAGGGTGCAGGTGGCTGGTGGCTAGTGAAGTGTGCTGAGAGTAGCAGACGCTTTTTAGAAGTTGTTATCTGTATATTTTAGCACTTCGCATATGCTGTGGAAAGAGATGGGTTGCAATAAATTCCTGAACTTGATGCATACAGGTCAGAGGAAAACTGCGTCGCGCCAACCATTACAGGTTTCAAAGTGTCGATGAAAGCTCACAAAAAACTTTCTGTAGATATATCAGCCGACCAAGCATAAGGTAAGGCATATGTGTCTGATAATACTATTTTCTAAAGTTAGCTCTGAGACACGCACTACTGAGAAAACAAAAGGTGTTTTCAGAATTTACGTTTCCACATGTGTGAAACGTTGATCGATCCATAAATTTCACACCGCCGAGCATTCGCATTCGAATTTTTATTCGTTTTTTATTGTACAGTTTTGCCCGAACTCACTATTCTCGAGGCATTCAAATTAAAATCAGGTGAGTAATGAATTCGATATTCATTGGCTGGAAACATGCCATGCCGATTAAACGCCGTTACCAGCTTTGCGGCAAGAGCGGCAGACCGAGAAAAGTTAAACGTTGAGTTAGGGTAGAATGGCATGGAGGAATGGAACAGAGCGGTATATTCAGAAATATACCGCATTCAGAAATAAGTCTCCTTTTCACTCTTCTTCAGGCTAGGCTAGAGGACATAAGCTGCTTTTCTACCACACCATAACACTGCCACAACGGATCCTTAGAGGCCGGATAGTTTCAACAAGGTCGGTAGGAAAGTTGGTATCTTTCTTATTACATGTCATGCTGTGTGGAATCTGTTACCTTGTTGGCTTCCTACAGTGCATCTAACCAGCTGTCACGGACAATGTTGGAATCAACTGGCAAGACTCTGCTGTTCCTGGTGGCCTGTGGTACGTACTGAGAAGGAGTGATTACTACGAGTACACTACACCTTGGTGCTAAGCTTTTTGTTAGGAATATAAAAACAGAACTTCACGCTGTCGGTTCTGCAGTACAAGTAGCCGTAACACACAAGACCAGAACTAATTTTGAAAACTAATTAAATTATGTTAATAAATATTCTCTTTAAAATCATGCCAATTTAAATTAATTGCATTCTCTTTTACTGCTCGCAGAAGTATTGGAATAACTGAAATTACTTTGAAAAGTAGTGTAATGATTCTTAAGTTTTTTATCGCTTTTGTGCATACAAAAACTACAGTAAGCAGTGTAAAAGGACACCAAGCTCCCTTTGAGAGTGAAACACGCTGCATTAGGGCGTCAGCCTGTATTACGTTCCATCCAAATATTCCCCTATCCCTCTTCTTTCTTCTAACACGGGCCTTTACGAAGATAGCCCAACGCAAAGTAAACAAATAAAAGAAGCATAACAGAACACTGGTTCCTCTCACTGCGCTCAAGGCAGTAACGAGCGGCTAACTCAACGCCTGGAAGTCCGGAGCCTCTGAAGCATGTTGTATATTGCTCCGGTTATCCCAGGGATCGAAATCGGCACCCTGCGCTCGGTAATATTCGCGCCTTGCACATTTCCACATGCCTCCGCCAGATCCAGTGGCGACGAGCGCCATCTGCCCGTTTGAGCCCTAAGAAAATCCTGGCATCTTGCTGCTTGCAGGGTGCTCGCGACCCGTTCGATACTGCTTGCCAAATCACACAACTGCTGGCAGCGACCTCACAAGAGGCTAAGTCCAACGCATTCTTTCCGAGCGTCGTTCCTCTTGATTAGGTGCGAAACCGACTTACGAGAGACCAGATTTTGGACGGCAGAAAAGGCAGAACAGTGGTGGATTTAAAGAAAACTCTTTCGAATGTAACGAGTTACTTTTTATGCGAGATTATTGCCGGGATGTAATTCGTTGCACTGCTAAATTGCTAGACCGTGACAGTAATACATTACATATAAGTCAGTCACAGATATCTAAAAAGTGTATTATTGATAAAGCAATTGAAGCACTTCTATGTCCAAGGTGTAATTTTAAGTGGAGTGCCAGATGCAGCAGTTTGCTATTCTTAGTAACTGAAGTTTCCGCTTCTACAGTATTGGTAAATGTTTTGCCAGGCACTGTTGCGTACATCAAGTCGCGGGAAAAATGTCTAACAATTACCCAGGATTTCATTCTTGAACGACGTTATAAAAGACAGGCATGTCCATAGTCGGTATTCTCGTGCTTATTCGGTTTTCTTAGCATGTCGCAAATCTCTACCAGTGTGACACAGATCTTGAAATAGAGGTTCGCTTTTTCACTTTCTTCCCCCTCACATTTGTAAGCCACCCAGCTTCGACGACAATGCGTTGCAAGTACCTGCCGTTGTCGTATGCTAGGCTACCCTATCGAATGTGGATTTTAATGCTCTGAAGCGGCTCCCAACCTATCGGAAGGCGCCGTAGTGGAAGCCCCACGGGGTGGTTTATGCCACTGAAAATTACTGGACGATCACGGAGCTCGGGCAGAAAATGCCAGTTTCCGTGTTTGCCTCAACCGAAACGCGGCCGCTGTCGTCGGATATCAGTCTCATAACCTGGGGCTCTACAGCAGAGCGGTAAATCTTCTGAGCCAAAAGTAAAAGATTATTTTTAGGCACGGTTGTCTCGTCGACACAGGTTATAACAGGCAGCAGAATGTATTTTAAAAACGTGCAAGGCCCCCCCCCCCCCCCCCCCATCTCCATCTTGAAGTTTCATTTTATTGATCGCGTCATTTGGGGCCAGAAATAAGGCGTTGACTGCACCCAAGCGTCCGTGTCTTAGTCACTAGCATGATAGCGCGCATGACCTCATAGGTTCAGCCTACAAAGGGAGCTAACCATTAATACGCAACAGCGTAAGGGTCGCGTATCGCAGAAAAGCCTGTGTTGACGTTGGAGTCGGCGTGGAGGAATAATATGGATTGATTTTAAAGGTGTCTGTCACAAAAGGATCCCATATATGGTGCTAGCAACAACATCGGTGCACAGGTTACCAGTCACACACGCTACCGCTGTGCGACGCAGGCTCGTTCATACGGCTCGCTTTAAGAGGGCTCTACGTGTATGCCGTGTAATCTTTCACATAATGATTGTGACTTCTAAAGAAGGAGCAGTGTCCATGTCTACGTGGGCAAGAGGAACATCATTCGCCTAACAGCTTTGAAGCAGGAGCTTAAGTGTTCCGCAAACATTCGCGTTGTAACCAAGGATAACGTACTGTTAATCCTAGAAGAAGTAAATATGCATATCTGCTTGTCTGTTCTCCAAACATTGGCCAAACCGAAACTAAACATTCCTTTGAAGTTAATCGGCGCAAAAATTCTGCTGCAACATATATGCCCTGACGATCGGAAGGATAGACGGTACGGCAAGAAAAATTATTTCCAGCTTCACAAATAAATCGTCCGGAAAGAACGACATTGAATGATAGCCCAGAAAAAGTAATTAACAAAGTAAGTATTATGTACACCTGAGAACAGGTTGCAGATCTTGTGCCTTTGATTAATCATCTACAGTCGCCTTACAAGACCCATTTTTTCAATCTGTAAACAGGATAACGAAAGCTCTTTTAATTGCTGAAGCCGAAAGAGAACATTGAATGAAGGCTTTTTTTTTCTTTTGGTGGAAATTTTCTCTCTTTTTTAATTGCCGGCAGGTGACACTGTCGTCTTACGAGCGCGTTCTAAGCTAACATAAAAGTTCAAGCATAGCATCTACTTCGCTTGCGTATCTGATTCATAGTTCTCATGCTTCCAGTTGGCTTGCTGACGTGGGTAACACCGGCAGATGGTGCAAGGATTTTCGACTACGCTGCTGACATTCTCAAAAAAGTTATGGATGGAACGCTGTTTCGTTATTACGGACCACTGCTTTAAGAGCCATACTGGTGCGGAAACAGTGCACGTCGCGCACTGTTTGATACACGTCACTACCTACTGAACTAGATTTCACGGTCTCGGTTCCTTATAACATATGGCTTATGAAATGGTAAAAAAAAGCAAAGAGGTCTATAAACATAAACTACTGATGGTGATAACTCATTCAGCGATATTCCCCGAAAAAACTCGACAGAAGCTTTGTCGACAGTAGGAAGTTTTCCCATGCGATGATGATACGCGCTTAAGATGTCATTGTTAAAAAAAGTGGGTGGATTCTTTTCCAATCTTACCTACAAGCATACGGTATTTGCTGTCTGTCATTCTCAGAAAAACAACGCCACACAGGTGTCAAGCTGCGAAACTATGGAATAAACGTCGATCAAAACTGTCGCCGCTAGTCACGGGCAGTTCGAAAGCATTGTCTCTCTTATTCACAAAACATTATAGTGGAGCTGTTAATGGCTCATCTCGCAATTCAGTGTGGGTGTCGCCGTAACCATTCTGCAACCCCATTCCCACCTCTCACCATCCCTACTTGCTATCGCAGGGAAGAGCAGACAAACTAAATCCTTGTACAACTGTTTCACTCAGGAGAAACACGAACAGGCACAAAACAAACAGCCAGATAGACGTGGTGGATTTATTTCCAGATACACGGATGATCAGGCGGTTGAAATTCTTTGGAGGAGAAATTCTAGAGGCCCGTGAACTGTGCGATGTCAGTGCACGTTAAAGAACCCCAGGTGGTCGAAATTTCCGGAGCCCGTCACTACGGCGTCTCTCATAGCCTTAGTTGCTTTGGGACGTTAAACCCCATAATCCAAACCAAACCAGAAAAAATTAGAAGACACTTGAGGCTAGGTGCAACATAAACTCACACCCACTTTCAAGAATGCGCGCACTATTGGGAGAGTACTGTCGTGGAAGAATATGAAACTTGAAACAATCTGTCGGGCATACAGCGCGTATACAAGACAGCCAGCGCTTACAGGCCGGAAAAGCTTATCACGCCTCACTCATTAAAATGTGAATCCCACGCAAAAGTAGCGTAAACTTTGTGGAAACGCTGGATACACAGTTTTGTCCAGTTAATAATTTGGAGCACATAATAAATTTTGGTGGCGAAGAGCAGACTTCATGGAGTCACCCTGTCAAAAATCAAGAGACCACGGGGGACAAATGTGTAAGCATACACAATTAGCAGCGGAAAAAACGAGGACCAAAGCAATCGAGGAGACACAACAAAAGAACAGTGTGTCCCCTCGTTCGCTTTGGTCCTGAATTTTTGCGCTGCTAACTATGAATCCACACCAACTAGCCCAACTTTCTGTGTCTAAGCATAGTGTAGAAGAATTGGATCGTCGTCTTTCTAGTAATGTGCAGTGTACTTGTAGGCACTAAAAAGGACGTCGACGTAATTCTATGGCGAACGTTTCCATTGCATACCAGCATATTCAGCCGGTGTCGTTCCCCATATACCAATCCAGAGGCCACAACTCTAGGAACAATGAATCCGAATTGCTGACAATGAACCTAACTATTCCATTAAACGAATCACCTCATTCGTACTTAGCTTACCTGCGCAGAAAAACGGGATGTCATCTGCACAAGCTGATACCTTCAAGTCATGACCTGATAGTATTAATATTATTAATAATACGGAAACAACTGCTGGCTCTGCGGTTTATGACAGTAATGCAAAGTGGCTCCAGGTGTTGTGCGAAGAGGATAAGGGGCAGTGGGCAACGCTGTTTCACAAAGGACAAAAGACCCGCTGGTTGCTAAAGACAGCACATAGCAATCAAGCGCGTATCACTGTTTTGGAAAGAAAGATATCACCCAGTAGGAAGAATCGAACCAAGACAGACGTGATTTAAAATAGGAAAAAGGAAGAAATGGCACGCTCGATCGTGCGCCTTTACCACGTTAATTTTTAGCCCTGCTAACTGTTAATGAGGGCCACTGCATTATTGCTACACCGTAAGCTCTACATGCAAGGAGCACGCTTCCACCATCCAACACCTGTCACGGCCTCCCTCATGGAAATTATTAAATGCTTCGTATTTTTATTTATTTATTATACCACCAGGGCTATTACAGCATTACAGCGGGGAGTGTTTACAAAAAAAGGTGAAGTCAATTTAACAAACACCACTTAATGAAACAGTCATGGTACAAACACGACTCCTACACATATATTATTAGCTAAGGCGTTAAGGAGAGAGAAAAATAAAAACGAAAACCTAGTATAAAATTCCACCTAGTTAAACAATAATAGCTTTAACATTCTTCAATAATTGATGATCAGTGATGGGGGCCGTCGAAGAAGGATGTTTGAAGGATGTATGTTAACATAATCTACTGGCATGCTGTCGCACGAAACCAAACAAAGCATCGTATCTGGCCTACGGTACGCATGCGGAAATTTCAAGCGCCGAAGCGTGATCCGTAACATTTTGGTCCCAGTTGTACGTGCAGGCTTAGAATGCAGAATCTTTTCAGTTATCTCCTTTAGGAGATACAATTAACGAGAAAGTGTGATTCCTGATATGTTGGACTAAAATATGTTATGATATGCAGCTACCCATGTACATTAGAAGGAATCTCAAAGAACTCGTGATCAGAGCTCCGCCGCTGCTGTAGACAAGGAGGAAAAACGAAAGAGCAGAACATCAAGTTAGCCACGTTAAATATTTCCTAGGGTAGCATTTAAAACTGCATTTCAAAGCATTGGACCTGTGGTCATTTTCTTTTACTAAAGTGAACTCATTTAGACGCTATTTCCCGTCTAGATCGGGCAGACAATATCGTAGTACACTACGCGAGATTTCTAATGGCGTCATTATTGTGCTTATTGTTTTCTATGACGAGAAATGGATGCGTGAGAACGGCGGAAAACGTAGGGACAGTAAGGCAACTTTTAAAAGTGTGTTTGATAGCCTCATTGGCTTTTTAATTCCCCGCAGTTTCTTCACAACATTTCTTGACTGTAGCGTTAACTTTGGACGTAAATAAGGCACTCATGCACCAGCCACATATTCATGGGTGCTGCATCATGGCGGGGGCGGGTATATCGGTCTGACAAGCGTTATATAAAGTGTTGAGGGCATATTTGTAAGAAGTATAATTTTCCAGCAAGAACACACCAGATATTTCAATTGCGAAGCGTAACCCATACAATCTTCGACTTCTACAAGAATGCCACATAGAAATGTTTGTCTATTACGACACGAAACTACTACGTCACAACAGCGCTCTCTGAATTGCGTTATTTATATGGAACAGCCGTTTAATTGACTGTGAGGTCCGCTGCTATGCTTCCACATTCTAGGAACATTGATGAACGAAAATGTGGCTAAACACTACATCAGGGTGGCCAAATGCTCTTCTAGTGAATGTGCCCGTTGCTGGCTTTAGTCGTCAGTATCAGGCCGCACCCAAAGCCTGTTCATTCAATTCATTTGTTATTGTAGCTGATTATCCTATGCGAAAACTCTAAGTGACCATTTCCGGGATGCGACAGTGCCTGCAACAGTCTTATCCAGACGGCCCAATGTGGGGTAAGTCATTGTGACAGTTGTGACATTGTTACAGTGTTCGCAGTAGCTAACGACATAGGCACCTATGCAGACAGCTTGTGTAGCTTACAGAGAGAGGTTGACTCTGAACGAGTCGACAGGACCGAGGCTTCAACGATCCCCGACTAATTCAGAGTGGCAGAACGGTTCGTCAGGAGCACTTTTAAAACACACTTTAGTAATGCACCACATGGTATGAAAATCGTTCAATCCAAAATAACAGAGTGCAAAGAAAAAGACGAACACAATAATCAAAATTACCTCCAGTATAATGTATTTTTTTTTCAAGACTAATACTTGTTCATAGGCAAGCGCGCTGATTGAGCGTGA
The DNA here is from genome assembly GCF_055824585.1 of Amblyomma mixtum. NCBI lineage: Eukaryota > Metazoa > Arthropoda > Arachnida > Ixodida > Ixodidae > Amblyomma > Amblyomma mixtum. Next base: position 81,622,845 of record NC_143015.1, on the reverse strand, counting down.
ACGCAGTATATGACACCCTTCATAGAAAAGTCTCGGTTTTCCTCGCCGGAACTTCCTTTTAAGGCTCTTGCCATGTCAGCTTTGAAGTCCTCGGCGTCGATCTTGGAAACGTATTTGCGAAAGTTGAATGCTTCAAACATGGCCTCTGGAAGGCAAGAAACAAACATAAATTTATAGACAGCGTATGACTGCGCCTGGACGAAAGCTTGTCGAGGCAAAAAATGTTGGGAATTCCCCAATTCAGTTAGCTCGCAACGAATTTTGCCTTGCGCTGCACGTGAAGAAAATTCGCGAATAACCTAAGCGGTTGCGTCAGCACAACTGAGAATGCTTTGTAAAAGAAAACGGACTCCGAAAACTACCACAGCATACCATAACCAGGGTGTCGAATCGGCATTTTTTCGGGTTCGGTTCGGGTTCGGGTTCACGCCTTTCGGGTTCAGTTCTGGGTTCGGCTCCAAAGGGCATTCCGTTCCGGTTCGAACCGGTTCGGACAGTCCCGAACCGGTTCAAACGGGTTCAAACGGGTTCAGGACAAAAAAAAATTAGAACGCAGATGAGTTTCAGTCAACCCTGCTATGCGTTTTCATTGTTCTGGCACATCGGTATGCTAAATAAAAAATGCAAAGATTGGTTTACGAGAACATAAAACTGTGATAGTTGGTTCATGCTTAAGCAGAGTCCATGCTTAAGCAGCGCAGTAAACAGGACAAAAAGAAGACTGCAGGCGACACAGACGCTGACTAACAACTGGTTATTACAGTCTCGGAAAAGTATATGAAGGCGCAGGACACAGTGAGCAATCCAGAAAACAGAAGAACAAAGATTAAAACTAAAAAACCGTACTGCGCATGCACATCATAGTCGAGTCAGGACATATTTTTCAACGAAATATGAAGACTATATTTCATAGTAGACTGCACTCCGCTATCTCCTGGACGTCACGCAGTTGCCAGGAAAGCCTGACTCCTTCTCTACCAAATTGATGGATGGTGAAGCAGCACGCCCATCTGCTTTCTTCCTGATCATAAAGGCCTCCACGATTTTCCTACAAATTCGATCTGGGTGAATAGACAGGAGACTTGTCTTTCTAAGTGGGGAAGCAATGAGCATTTGTTCGAACATCACAGATGGGTGAAAACAGTAGCCGTGTCGTACAACTTGGCTTAGCATTGCAGCGAGTGCAACGATTGCTTCTCCCCAGTAAAGAAGACAAGTGTCGTGTTTCATAACCATTTTTGCATATGTAGGGAGTTGGTCGAGGTGTATGTGATCAGGAAGGAAGCAGATGAGGGTGTTGCTTCACCATCCATCAATTTGGCAGACAAGGAGTAAGGCTTTCTTGGCAGTTGTGTGAGGTCCAGGAGATAGGGGAGTGCCGTCTACTATGGAAGGTAGTCTTCGAATTTCGTTGAAAAAGACGTCATGACTCGACTGTGATGTGCATGCGTAGTATGGTTTTTAAATTTTAACCTTTGTTTTTCTGTTTTTGTGGTTGTTCCCTGAGTCCAGCGCCTTTATATACTTTTCCCAGAATAAAATAACCAGCTGTTAGTCAGCGCTCCTGTCATCTCCCGTCTTCCTTTTGTCGTGTTTACTGCGTGACTTAAGCATGAAAAAATTGTTTAATGCGAGGTGTTCTCACTTTACCCATTTTACTTATTGTCCGCCGCAAAGACGAATTTGCGGCAAGAGCCACAAAATGAAATGAACTCGAAATTAATGAAAATCGGCTATGTGTACGCTGTAATCCACCTTGTGGGGTGTAAGGCGAAAAGCCGGTGGATTTTGCATCTACAAGACCCTCCTGATTGAGCAGTTCGGGAGACCCCGTCGCGCGATTAATAGGCCTCCCTTGAAGCTGGAGTCAGCTGGGACTTTCTCGTACACAGTGTACTTACGGGGCCCCAAGACTGCCGCCGCACGCGCCCTCTACATCCCCGCGCACCACTGAGAAACGCAACTGCCATGTATCGGTACCTACCTACAGACGGACACCTTTCCGTAGCCTCAAAACCGACTTGCCAGTCTCCCCTCCTTTACAAAATGGTAAGAAAATGTGCGAGAATCCCTCCACTGCCCATCTGCCGCCCAACGAGAGCCTCGTGGGAGCACAGGTTCTCCCTAACATCCAGAACTTACGAAACATTTTTTATTTAAATCACCTATTCGACATCGCCTTTGTGACTCCCGTTATGTATCCCGGACCCCTATAGCTCAGTATCTTCAAAAACACAGCTAATCGTGGCTTCTCACTAGAGTACAGTAAGAAATTACGATATTGTCTTATTATGATGGCGTCAACCTCCTCTCTTCTGATAAAAATAGTATCATAAAAAACACACACTTGGATGGGTTGAGAACGCTTCGTTTTTGCACGGACACGAATTGTCAACAGCCCCGACGCGGTGGCTCAGTGGTTACGGCGCTCGGCTGCTGACCCGAAAGACGTGGGTTCGATCCCAGCCGCGGCGAACGAATTTCGATGAAGGCGAAATTCTAGAGGCTTGTGTACTGTGCGATGTCAGTGCTCGTTAAAAGAGCCCACGTGGTCGAAAATTCCGCAGCCCTTCACTACGGCGTCTCTCATAGACTGAGTCGCTTTGGGACGTTAAAATCCAATAAACCAAAACAAACAAACCAAATTGGCAAATGCGACTTTTTCTGGGGCGCTATCAAAGGGAACCTTTGAGTTAACAAAATTTTTTGCGCCCTTGATAGAGTGATAAAGTCTGGTTAATCTGGCGTGCGCCATTTGTCCACCAACTTGTTTCAGGCATTTATTTTCAAAACTACAAACGGCCTCTTTCTGGCATCTATCATTAATAGGCGACTAAGTGCTCGCCTGTCTTTTCTGGACATGCTCGCGAGGAAAACCGCGTCGATGGCCTACGAGGGCAATCATTGCCTACGCGTTCGCCGGCTCGGCAAGGCATCCCGAATGGAAGAAGCGCGGTGCGCGTGAGACGGGGGAATCGTCGAGAGCGAAGCTACTGACCATGGTCGAAGATCAACTAACAGCAGCGATTTGATAATTTTGAAATCCTTGCTGGCCATGCCGGTCACGTGGTATGCATAGCCTGCCCAGTCGTCTCCATCTTTTGCGCCGCTACCATATGCACGCATTGTCAAACAGCGGACAGTGCAACGGATGCATTCTGCGCCACAAGCGCTGCGCTACTTCGTCGCTGCATCAGCCCAGGAACGACAGAAGAAGCTCGAAACACACGTATGCAGATTTCTGGCAACGCTTCGTTGATCCATAGCCGACCAGATGTTTCCTCGGATAACTACATTCCTGCGGACCACAAAATCGCAGAAGAGCCTGCTCTGACGGAGACGTTGAACACCAAGTGCGAGCTCTCCCTACTGCCAGGAATCATTTATGTGGCCGACCTGCCACCAGTTGCTATGCACACTTCATCCATGATTAGTTATACCCGTCCCTAAATTTGATAGTCGGCAGCAAGGTCTCAACGACGATTAAATGACCGCCCTAGATAGCCTGGAAAGAGCAGCGACAGGCTTTGCTTTGCACAGGTAGGCACGGATAACGCAGTTTTATAATAAACGCCACTTTTAGCGTCCTTACTATTTTTGGCTGTTGTACGAAGAATCCACTTGCTACGAGCATCAGATATAACGAACGGAAGCCGCGTGACCGTCAGTTTCGTTATAAGTGGGCTCGGCTGTAATTTCAATCGGTCACAAAAACCTTCTCTACGCTTCAGACATGGACCCTGCATGTTAGGATGAACCTTCGCGCCAAAGGGAAGTTTGTGCCGTGGTCAGTGCATTTCTTCCTGTGCGAGCAACGAGATATAATTTGAGAAATAAAATGTTATTTTTGTCGTAATGCTGTGTTGTTTTGGGACATACTTAAGCAGTCTCTTAAAAAACCCATTGACATCATACATTTCTTTAAAACATTTATATCTGCGATGAAAAACTCCGGAACTCCTTATGTAATGCCCTTATGTAATGCCTTCGGGCCTTTAAGGGACAAATAAATGAAATGAACTCCATGCGAACTCTTCGTGTTGATAGGACCGCTTAGCGTGTGGAAAACACGCATGATGGATGAACACGCAGAACCGCCGCGTTCAACGAGGTTCATGTTCAGACAATAGTGCACTTTAGCGCAGGAGGAATACGCTGCGCAAGTTCGACCTCCTGACTGGTTCCCCTTTCTTGACGTGTGCACCGTCTGGAATTTTCATGTGCGGGCGGAGAAAGGGAGTTATAGTGGCATGAGGCCTTATGCCGAGATCGCTGAATTCGACGCTGTCAAGTAAGGCATGAGGAGGATCAGAGAGGTTCGAAATATTCCATGCAACAGCCATAAAAAGAAGCCCCGAAGACAGCCGAGTAGCCTAAGGCATCTGTAAAGAGAGTTTTCTGTTGCGCCGCCATGGGTACAAATCGCACTCGGAGTCAGAGAATAGAGTATGAGTACTCTTATAGTTGTTCTTTTTACTGCGTTAATAGTATAGCTTGCTTTCCCAAAAATAACCGCACTATGTGTGTGTGTGCGGGGGGGGGGAGAGGGAGTGCGTGCGTGCAGCCTCCATCCTTGATGCACACTCCGGTGGGCGCACATCCGGGCATTCACTGGTAAAAATGCACCTTAAAAAACTTTCACCCATCTCCCCACACCGCATCACCCACCTGTACACGATATAGCCGAGGCAGATTGCTGTCAAGGCTCAAGGTATTGAGTCGCCCAAGCGTTGTACGCGAAAAAAACGCCAAGAATCATAAGCCTGCCATGTCAGACACTAAGAACCGGAAGTATGACAGCAAGAAGTAGATATGAGTCGCCAGACAGAGAATTCAAGGTCGAGCACTGCGATAACAGCGGATGGAGCCGCGTGCTGGCGACTGGCAGCAATTTTTTCTCAGAAGCAGAATGATTTCAGCGAATGGGCGTAATCAAATCACTTCATCGCCGTTACATTTAATCGCAGTAGCATCTTTCTGGGCGTAATCACTATCGCATGCCAGCGAGCGCATATATTTCCTCATTGCCCTTTTGATTATCCGGTATTTAATTTTTTGCTTATTAGATCATCTACACCATTGCCAAAAACCCGCCTTTCGTTGCTTATTTCCGTCACGTGCAAACAAGAATGTTCTAAAAAAAAAAGAAGCTGCACCAATGTATACATCCTTCCTTTGGTAATACTAGTAGTAATATCGCGGGTTTAACGTGTCGAGTAGACATTGAGGCTATAGGATATACGGTGTAGTGGAGGGCTCCAGATTAACTGAGATCAGCTGAGGATTTGCGGCATGCGACAGAGCACACTCGTTTTTGTATTTTTGAATTCAGCAGCAGAGCTCCACAGCCATTGAGCCATTTTTTTCTTTGTTGCCCTACATCGTGAGGGGTTTTATTTAGAACCTGCTGTCTGAGACAATGAGCGCCTACAAAAGTAAATGTTGCACTAAGTCTATGCGCTAGATCATCTCATTTTGTCCGGAAACAAGAAGTATGCCGAAATGCAAAAAAAAGTGGGGCTGAATCGGCTCCCGAACCGGTTCGGAGCGGTTCCTTTGAATCGTTCCGGTTCGGGTTCAGTTCCAAGATGGCGGAAAAATTATGGGTTCGGTTCGGTTCCGGTTCCGGGCGAAAATTCTGGTTCGGTTCCGGTTTCGGGTTCGGGTTCGGTTCCGGTTCGACACCCTGACCATAACTTTATGCCACACAATTACTTTTGAGGGATTAGTAGTAGATGCTCAGGAATCAAATTCAAGATGTAGATGTAGAGTGAAATGCATCTCAGACAAGCTTCTGAGACAATAAGCCTGACATCCGATTCGACTTGGGCCTTGCTCTTCTTGAAGTGAAGGCTGAATATTTTAAGCCACTAATAGTACTTCTCGCCACGTAAAACTTTTGGAAAGAGTACGCACAATTTCGAGTTCACTTGGCTTTAACTGCTCAGTCATTACCTGCACATTCGGAGGCATCAGGGAATAGCCATTGAGTGTCGTATACGTAGAGTGAAATGCATCTCAGGCCAGCTTCTGAGACCATAAGCCTGACATCCGATTCGACTTGGGCCTTGCTCTTCTTGAAGTGAAAGCTAAATTGCTTGGAGAAGAGCAACCTAGGGTCCTGGAAAGGAATAAAGCAACCTTCAGCCCAAAAATTTCTCTAACTGATAATTACAGCTTCCTCATGTGAAAAACAAGGTACAGTAGAAAGCGTTGCATAGCTGTAATAATATTGCCTAGATCATTGCGTTTTCTGGAATGCGTCCAGTATTCCTGCATTACGAGTGCGCGTTTTTAGTTCGATATGAAGATCCGCAATAGACGACGATACCTGCTTCCTAACTTACCTTCCCTTGATTATTGCCTGCAGTAGGAGTTAAGGACTCAGCGGGAAGCTTTTACGGCCATCTCTAAAGCATATCTTTTCATGAGCCTTGATCTCCTCAATATTATCACAACTTTGGCGCATTCATATCTGGACTATTAGATCTCTTATACAAGAACACTCGTACGGACGTCTTCTAAAATACGAATATACGCCACATCCTCCTGTAAGGTCCCACCTGTGTACAGAGTCGATCACACTTCTCTAGAGCACTGGAAAGGCGCCGTTCGGGAGGAATGAAGCGAAATTACAAAGCACGTATTCACTTTCATTGATAATGCTTGCACTGGAGAGCAGCTGAATAGAGACGCGAACGCACAGGCACCAGCGTCTTACCGCTAGCAAAGCAGCTCCGAAAACATTTCAGTTCATTTGCTTCGCAGCACACCGTCCGAGCACACTAAAGAAGCGTGATCGACTCTGTACACTATGCTCGCTGTCCAAACCCCCCGCGAGCTACTTGTACACTTGTAATGTCAGTCTGTAAGACTGACATTGTGGTTAAGCCAGACTACGTGCGGCGAAGTTTGCCGCACCAATCGCAGTGCCTTGACAAACATCGTATTGAGATGAGAAACCATTGCGCCTGCCAGCACCTACATTGCATTCCGTGCTCTCTTGAAGCCACGTGTGAAGCGTTATCAGCCAACTCGGCTACACCGAGATCGCTTACGCAAGGAGCGTTATCAGCGAAAAAACAGGCCTGTAATCGTTGAGGATATGCTCTCGCGTTCATCGCGAAGCAAGCGGCTGACGGCAGCTGTTTTTAGAAGCAGGGGAAGAAGTGCGGCACAGCATGGGGTTTTTTCCTTGACTGTAGCCAGTAGGCTTCTCTTATCGTAGAGCCTTTAGGTGTTGGAGCTTGTAAAAATCGAGGGGATTTACGTCGTGCTCATTTGACTCTTCTCAGGCGCAGTAGGTGTGACGCCAACAACGCTACAATACTGATTGATTAGTGGATCCATTTTCAGCAGTCTGTCATGGCTCATGTGCCTTCTAGCTATGTTCCAGTGACGTGCCCTTGTAGAACGCTCCCTGTGGAGCATCAGATCAGGTGCCTGATCGGTTATACCTCCGCAATACAGTTTGTTCGCTGCCTTTCAATCCAGTTAAGTGCTGTCAGCGAAGACAACGACATGGAGGATATAGTATGCTATCTCAGTCCCTCGTTAATAATTTTAACTTCTTGAGCAAGCTTGCCGACTTGATTCACAAAAAATATGTTTTGTTCAATCAACAGGGTATCAAAAAATCGCTCACGGAGAGGTTAAAAAGTATCCGGTATTCCATGGAAGCTTCAAAAGATAAAAACCTGAACTCGTTAGGACAGGAGTAATTTAGTGCTAGTTGGTGATTAATACTCAACCTAAACACTACGCACAATAGAAGGCGAGACGTCAGAGAAGAAATGACGAAAGGTTTTTGTCTTCTCTGCTGTGTCGTCCCGTCTTGGTTAGCGCGCTATGTTTCCATCGCGAATAACAAAACATTTAGAGGGTGCACATTTGGAATTTGATACTGCAATTAAAGTGTTGATAATGTTGAACAAAATTTGCAGCAAATTTATCAGAAAATACAGTCTAAAAAATTACTGCAACGATACGCCACAATGGAGAAAATGAATGGAGGTAGTGGTACATGCAGGCCTTCAGGTTTTATTCGACTTTAATTTTGTCGTGAAATGCCGCTATTATATTGTGTTCACAGCATGTTAAAGAGATATGCAGCATAGCTGTCTGAACTTCCATGCTCGGGAATTGAAGAAATGTCAGATTAAGGTATGAACAATGCTTACCATTGGTGAAGGAATCTTCTTAGAAAGTGTTCGTAAAACTAGAAAAGATTGGGCAGAAGTCGTGAAACCTACTTTTAGCAGTAGATGAACGCTTAATCAAAAGAGCTTTTCATAAAAATGCTTATTTCTAGTCGGATGCGAATATCCTGACACTCGTTGGGAACTAATTCGCCTTCATAATTCGTGAAGCACACGAGGTCTGGGGAAATGCGAACAAAAGCCTAGTTTTCCTTCTGATACATCACCAAGTTCTGCCAAAGACGCCGTAAATTTTACAGGAGAAGGCACAGCGCGAAACAGACAGGACTAAACAAGCGGACAGACACAAGCGCTGTCTCTTACCGACAACCGCAGACAAGTACTCTCTTGTAAATTTTACATAGCAGCATTATTCTTCTGAAATGAAAGTCAGCTCGCCTGTTTATACTCAGTAGTCTGGTAGACCAGTGCAATCGTCGGTGTAGCGCACGAAATCTATCCGAACGCGCGGCCACGTTTTTAATTCTTGAGCCTAAGATGCGTGATAGAGTGCTGTACATATAATGAACATTCAGAAAACGATTTTCCTCTGACGCGCAACTAATTTGACTTAGAAGTAACCTGTTCAAGAACATGGACAGCTACCAGACTGACAGCATTACTATTGATTTTTGAGTGTTTGATCTTGTCGCCCATTGTCGGCTTAGCTAAACTATCAGCTCTTAATTCGACTCACTATATCCCGGATCCAAAACATTATGTCATTCTGAAACAGTTCATGGTTTTCAATCTCTGGCGTTCCTAAGAAAAGTGTTTTGTGCGTTTAATTTTTTTTCAGTTTAGATTAACGACTTGTCATATAGTATTACACCATTCAGTACTACTGTTAGCCGATGACTGCATAATTTATCATCAAATCCCCTCAACAACCGATAATGTCTCTCTTCAGCAGGGCCTTGAATGCGTAATTTTATTTATTTATTTGAACTACTGCCAGTCTCTGGTTGAGACCTTAGCAGGTGGGCATTACATGTATAATACATAGTAAAGGATACCATTTCTAAAAGCGGGAAGCAGTGCAAAGGACAACTGTAATCTAGACAATTCAAAGAACAGAAAAACTGAAAAGAAGTGTGACAGATTTCCTCAAGCAACCTCAAGAAAAAATGTTATCCAGTACCCGTTATAGTAAATGCCTCTTATGTAAAATCATGTAAAATCATGACAGTTAGCCAGAAGCATTCAGATTCGCTATTAAGTTGTTCCCTTAAGAGCATTACGCTGCCCCCCCCCTCCGCCGCATCTTGGAAATATATAGGCCTTCGCCTGGCTTCACATCCTTCACAGGCGAAACATATCAAAAACATAACTGCAAAATCATCGAGCAGGCTTGGCTACCTGAGGTGAAATCTTAATTTTTACCTGCAGGCTCACATATTTAACTTTACTCCGTCCTCAAGAAGCTCCAAAGATGACAAGATTCTTGGTTGGTGGTTGGAGGGAACACCACCTCGTTCTCCACTCTACCAACCCTTATGCTGTCCGAAAAGTATAGAGGAATTCCTTTTCACCATTTTGACACCTACCTACTAAGGTAGGTGGCAGGTGCCTCTGCGCGAAGTCTTCTACAATACTGGCTGATAAAATAATAAAAAAAATCATGTACTTACAGGCATAACCTCCCGCCAGCGTTCCGTCAAAAACAGATCAAACCCTGCATCAAATATAGTAGTTGACGCGGTGGAAGATATAAGACACTCTCTGGATTGGGGCCTCCGCAACTGCGCGACCTCTTCAAAAGTTTTCCTCTCGTCATTCATATAGTGAAATGAGACGAATGAGTAGATGCGATCGAAATAGCTGTATTTGGCTAGTAGGTATAGCCGGCCAAATCTTTAGCTGGCGTGCGTGACGGCCGCTTTTTCTGTGCTCCTGCGCTTTTGGGGGAAGCAAACTTCCGGAAAGCTCATTATTAAGCATGGGCTTAGTGAGCCTGTGCTTAAATTTGATAATTTCGCAAGTTTGCTTCGCCATAAGCTACAGGAGCACGAAAAACGCGGCTTTTACGCACGCCAGCTAAAGTTTTGGCCGGCTGTACTCTACGTCCTCGCCGCAAAAGTCGAAAATGTCAAATGTTATGCTGTCGTGGGTTGAATATTTTCTTGCGAATTCAATCATGGTAGGGGAACTGTCGACGGCCACGATCCTCTTGCACGGAAATGATCTAGGAACGAGGTGGTTTTTCGTAAAGGTGCCAGAACCACATCCTATGTCCAGATGTAGGTGATCTTCCCTCGGCATTTCAAGAAAGGTGATCCTATACAGTGCACCTGCATATTCCTTTTCGGTATTTGGTTGCAAATCATTGAACTTCTTTGCTTCTAAGATAGTGCAGTGGTCGGTGTGGCAGCGTGATCTAGGAAACGACGCCATTTTAGCCTGGAAGTTTACACTGCACCATATGCTGAAACAAGGCTCATTTCTGAGCTTGCAAACATGTCTACAGGCGTGGGCAAGAACTGTAATCACTAGATGGTCAAAGGTAAAGTGCCAGACGGCTGACCTTCCTAACCCGAAGTCACAACTCACAAAACCTGATCGTGCCGCAAAAAAAATGGCAGTGGCTTAGCTCTGGTTAAGCCTGGATATACAAGCGAAAAGCTGCAGTTATGCTTTGTTTGACGTCATGGCTGTCGCAGTTCGCGCACAATGCACTGGGAACACCACGATAACGGTGTAGGCAAGCGCGTTATATAGCCCTCCTTCCGCATGCGTAGTAACTGTGGTAAACACCCGGCTGCTACGAAAGGTCAAGCTGTGGCGAGGAGGCCAGCGCGCAGTAGCAGCGGCGATGAGGAGGCGGCGGACATGCACAATAGCACGCGGCTGCGCCGAAAGGTCAGGCGGCAGAGTCGCGGCGGCGGTTGCGGCGGCAGCCGCTCCGACCACCTGCGCCTCTTTTTTGACGCCACTCGGTTCTGCGCTTGCGCAGCTGCGGCTAAATCTGACCACGGAGCATGCGCCAGGCCCGGTGTTGACTAGCCAAGTGAAGTTTTTCGCTTCAAAAAAAGAAAGCATTCTCTGAGATCGCACTGATACGGCGAACTTCCCAGCTGCCGATGGTAATAAATGGCGGCTTGGCTTACGAAGTGCATAGAAGTCGCCTAGGTTCACAGCCAGAAACATTGTTTACGAAGTATGCGAGAGAGATAGGCTGCTATCTTTTGCTTTTCTGATCTGAATAGCTGGTATGCGCCTGTTTACAAGTACAAGGCTGCTTTCGCAACAGACTATAGACACAGTGTTTCACCTAAGACTAAGAAATTTAAAAAAAAAGTCAATTTTAAGTTATAATTGCGTCTTGTTTGGCACAGCTTTGTCGGCGATGCAGTACATTAGAATAATGCTAAGACGTGCTAACTGGCAGACTGTTGAACTAAAAATTACGACAACTTTTTAACAATTACTTTTAGGTTACTTAATTAATGAGACGTGCAGCCCACCGTAAATAAATGGTAAATTGGCTTTTGAGGAAAGGAAATGGAGGAGTATCTGTCGCACATATCTCGATGGACACCTGAACCACGCCGTAAGGAAGGAAGGTGGGAGTGAAAGAAGAAAGATGGATATCAGTTTTTAGAATTTTGGAAACTCGGCTTCCCTCTGCGATATGGCCCAACACATTTGGGCTATGCAAGCCTGCAAGCTTCTCGCAAGCGCAATTATTTTGGCTCTATTAAAAAAAAAAGTCTTAGGCCACAGCGTACATACGCCCCCAGCGGTGGATTTCGAACCAGAAACCTTCTAGAGCCGACGTGGAGGCAAAAAGGGGATTCCACATGTTTCTCCAGTTTCACACACGACTCCCTCCAAAAGTGCAGAGAGAGAGATATTTTGCTCGCCAATTTTCCAGATGCAAACAGAAGCAGCTGGCATGGTACTCTGCGACCACATACGATTAAGGTGCGATTAAGGCGAGACAATAAGATGTACCGCTGTAAAACTAAGCTCACGGAGTTTTCTAAATATTCCGGCAAAAGAAAAGTGCGAAAAAATGCGTGCACTCACCGGGATCGTGTCCTGCCACCGCTCCATCAAAAACAGATTAAGCCAGGCATCAAATGCAGCCCATGACACGGCTGAAGATACAAGACACTCTCCGGATTCTGGCGTCAGCAACTGCGCGAGCTCCAAGCATGCTTTCCTTTCGTCGTTCACGTAATGAACCGAGAGGAAGGAATAGATGCGATCGAAATGACCGTATTTGGCTAGCTGCTTTCCATCGTCCTCGCCGCAGAAATCGAAAATGTCAAATGTTATGCTGTCATGGGTTGAGTTTTTTCTTGCGAATTCAATCATGGTAGGGGACTTGTCGACGGCCACAATCCTCTTGCACGGAAATGATCTAGGAACGAGGTGGTTTTTCGTAAAAGTGCCAGGACCACATCCTATGTCCAGATGCAGGTGATCTTCCGTGGGCGTTTCAAGAAAGGTAACACTATTCAGGGCGCTGGCGTCTTCCTTTTCGAAATACGAGTTCAAATCATCAAATTTCTTTGGATTCCAGATATTGCAGCGGTCGGTGCGACAGAGTAATATTTGCAAAGACGCCATTAAGCCTGGAAGTTTCCACTGCAGCATATGCTGAAGCAAGGGTCATTTCGGTGCTTACAAACAGGTCTGCAGGCGTGGACAAGAACTGTAATCACTGGATGGTCAAAGATAAAGTGCCAGACTGCAGAATTTTACAATCCCGAAGTGGAGTCTTTCAATACCTGCTTGATGTGGAAAAGAAGAAAGCAGTCTCAGAGAGAGGCAAGCTGCAGTCAACTGCCTGCCGTCGGGCAGTGAAAAAGCCGGTTTTGCTGACGAAGTGCATTGAAGGCGTGTAAGTGCAGAGCTATCATTGTAGTTCGCACACTTCGCGAGATAGATACGCCGCCATCTCTGCATTCTGCGAACTGAAGAGCTGGTAGGCAGCTGCTTGAAAGTTCAGGGCTGCTTTCGCTAAAAACGACTTTATAATTTAACGGTCAAAATGTGTCCTTGAAACCTAAGGTCGCAATTTTTTTTTACTTCGTTTGCACCGCCGTAGTAAAAATTGCCAGCGATGTACGTCGAGCGTCAAATGCACTTCGCTGAGCGCACTCTGCAAATGGAAGAAAACAAGCAAATTGCGCTGCTCCTGTTAGCGATAACGAGGTTTCGACCGACATGGGCGCTGCTCAGATCGAAAAAAAAAGAAGGGGAAAAAGCAGGGGTCACTTTATACAGCAACAGATCTCCGAGTGTGTTAGAACGCCCTGTATTGCCTGTACGCCTGTACGCGGATTGAGTAGGAGCGATTCGCCCTACCGCCATGCGTACGTGGTATCATACCTCCACGTGTACTTTTTGCGTCTCAAAATATCGACGCGTCGCAGGACGAAAGTGTGGCAAGAGGTAAACGAAGTCCAGGCGGTGTCAGTTACGGCACTTAAGATTTGTCTCAACGAAATATGCTAGGGTTCGCTTTGGTTGTATGGGGAACTACTTTTTGCGAGCGGACTTATACTGCGCGAACAGGCAGCCCCAGCTTGAGCAGCATTGCCTGCTATGTATGAAGCGGGCTATAGAATGTGCCTCTACTTTCCTGGATTGCATTTCTGTCTAGGTACTTCGTTACCTTTAAACTCACCATTGCGTATAGCGGTTGCGATTCTGTTCAACGACACATTTGTTTCTAGCGCCGCCGCCTATTTGTTCAATTATTTGTGGGCGAAAGTCACGCCAATATTTCATTCGTTTCAGCGACACCTCATACTTCACTTCGGTTCTCTCGGACGTTGTCGCCAGCAGGTGCCGATCCGCTCAGTTTTCATGAAATCAACCAATCACATGAAATCAGTGAAAGATTAACATATTTCTGTATTAGGTGAAATCCTTTGACAAAGAGGCGCCGGAATTAAAAAGCATGTGAACTAGGAAACATGAGTTCTATTTAACACATGTAAGCTACGTATAGGAGAAATAGAGTTTTCTAAAGATATCGTTTAGGATATGCTGCCAGATTAAACAGGTGTGTGACTGACCTGAAATTTTTCATCTCCAGATACAAAACCAATGAAGCATTGTAAGGCATGTTTTTGAGTTTAAAAAAAAATGTTAACGAAAATGCAAGCCAGTACTGTAATAATTCATTTTAAGATACTTTCATGACTGAAAGCTGGCTCAGGAAGGATGACAGTTTAATTTTCTCCTTTTCGCGAATGCTGCAGTGAGAAGACTGGAATCAGTAAGCGTTCCATAGTACCACGCCCATTGCTACTCCCACTCACAATGGTGCAATCAAGGTCTTTTCTCGTCTCAAAAAAAAAAGAAGCCTACTGGTTCTTCTCTCGGTATTCCAAACAAGGTATAACAAGACTGATTTGAAGATACCGCATATTTCATGGCAATTTCTTTGAATTGATTGCCATTTACCACCTGTACTTTACCAGGGCGAAGTACGCTGGAACTAACTAACCTGAAAGAATCTGTTAGTTTCATGAGCAATGGATTTGATGAATTTAAGAACACTCTGGAAAAAAAAAGAAGAATATCAAGCGCTACAGGCTGAGCAAAATAGTCTGAAAAGTGAGAACAAACCTCTTAAAAGTGAACTGAAAAAGGTGAGATCTGAGCTAACCGAGTTGCAACAATACAGCCGCCGCATGAATCTCGAGCTGAAAGGTGTCCCTGAACCCCCTGATGAATCTTTGACCAAGACTGTCCTTGATATCGGCGCAAAGGTGGACGTCTGAGTGGCGGAAACACACATTGATGTAGTTCATAGGGTCCCTTCGAAAGATAGGCCGCCACATGTCGTTGTCAAGTTTACTTCTTGCCACATTCGTGAGAGCATGCGAGCATCTGCTAAAAAGAAGCGTATCGTGGCCTCTGATCTTGGACTGCATGGTCAAACGCACTTATATGTTAATGAACATTTGTGCCGAGAAAACAAGCTACTTCTAGCTAAGGCCATTGCAGCAAAAAGGAGTCACAATTGGCAATTTGCATGGGTGTCACGAGGAAGGATTCTGATGGGGAAAAAGGAAGGCCCAGATGTGCTCCGAATTATGTGTTAGGGTGATCTTGAGCAGATAGCCTAGTCTTTGTTAAATGCCAACAACGCGCATTGTGGATAGCATTTTTAGTGCCAATAACACTCGGTCTTTTTTGCATTGCAATGTGAGAGGCATCCACAAAAACTTTGATGCTTTATGCTCTGTTTTGGATCAAGACTACTGGTATTACAATGTTATAGCTTTAACAGAAACATGGTTACTGACTAATGAATCTTATAACATACCTGATTATACTTCTTTCTCGCGCTCGCGATATTAACACAAGAGTAGATGGCGTTGGTTTGTACATACGGAGTGCGATTCCATAAAAACAATGTACTGGTCTCGTAAATTCAGTAAGTGATACTTCAGAGTTTCTGTTCGCTGACCTGGGTGGCGTTATTATTGGTTTTATTTACCGAGCCCCACATGCTGATTGTAGCGTTTTTCTACATGACCTTGAGACAACACTTCTTCACTTTTATATTACTTTTAAACATGTTACAATAACTGGGGACATGAATATCGATATGTTAGGTAGTACCCATATTGAATATTCTGATCTTATCTTCTGATACGGCTTCAAGAATTACGTTTCACGTCTTATGCGTGCCACAAGTACTACCTGAACCTGTCTTGATCTTATGCTATGTAATTTTGAGCCTCTGCATTACTTATTTCACCGACTTGCACCGAATTCGAACCCTTGGATGTCAATTCGCACTGTGGTATCTTAATTGGAAGTTACAGTCGTTGATTCAAGAATTTAACAGAACCGTCATAAACACAGAATACTATATGAAACCTATTTGTCCTTGGTTGACACCTGCTATACTAAACGTTATGAAGCAGCGACATCATTGGCTTCTTAAAATGAAACAGAATAGGGGTAATGAATATTATAGCATGCAGTATCGGACCTATAGAAATAAAGCTGTGTGTATGGTGAGGTTGCAGAAGAAGCAGTATCATTGTTGTGAAATAAATAAGTGCGCTAAGAATTGTAAAAAAATCTGGAATATTATCATTTCAGTTATTCAAGCCTCCGTCAGTACAAGAGTGCTGCCCACATCCGACGACTCTCAACAAACCACTCACATTGTTGATCACTTTAAAAATCACTTCTCCTCAGTAGGCAATGATCTACAGTCCACTATACACGTAAATACTAATGTTATTATACCAACGCGGAAAGAATCCTGTTTCTTCTACGAAGATGTAACTGTTGATAAGATCATGAGCGCGATTAAATTAATTGAGTCTGCAAAGGCGATGGGCATTGATGAAATTTCTATATCACTTATTAAGGGCAACATCAATACACTTGGGACAACTCTGGCCTCACTAATTTGCATCCACCCTCACCGCTCAACCCCGTTGCTATGTGGCACACGCGGTAATACAGGACATACTACGTCCACCGCTATGGACGAGGGTGGCGCTGGTGAACACTCTCAAGGTTCGGTTACACTACGCATAGATAACCATGGAAGCAGACGATTGGGCAGCAGTCGCCATAGCGCAGTTGGTAGAGCAGCGGACGCGAAATTCGGAGCTGGTTGTTTCGGATACCACCCGCGGCATGTGGTTGTTTTTTTCTCTGTTTTTAATCTCGCACTGATAAAAAGTGAAAATTTGAAATTAATAAAAATTAAAAAATTATTTTAAAAATACATCTCCTATGTTCCTTCGTTTCGGTGGCTATTGGCTTTCGTCTTCAATGCCCTAACGAGCACCTCTTTCCACTTGAATTCTACGGCAAAAAAAAAAAAAAATCCTGGAGGGTTTAACTAGAGAAGTTAACTTGGAGAGTTTAACTTGATTGTGTCTATGAAGCACTTGATTCGGTTTGGTTTTAAGCGATGTTTATTGCCTCAGGGCATAAAACGGTACGTAATGATAGATGAGAAGGCCTAAATAAACGAGAAAAGGTTCGCTGACATAATGAAATCGAGCAGTGAACGATGATGAGGTCCTTGTGTCCTAGCGGTGTATGAAGCACTATTGTTGGGCGAAAGACGCACTGCCGTCAGGTGCCGAATTCTCGTCGGCTTCAACACCGGACAAACCCACAGCAGGTCGTGATTGTCGGCCTCAAGATTTCGGTTCTCGCAGACTGGACACCCAGGGCGGGGATATACACCTTCGAATGGCGGCCACTTTCGTGTCACGGCTGGAGTTAGGGCAACCCCGACCCCGATCCTCCGAAGCGCAAACTCCTCTGCACGGGTAAGACCACGGGGGAAGGTTACCACACACGGAAGGATAAGAGCAAGTATGCTGCGCTGGAAGTGTTCCTTTCTTGCTAAAAGGAGGCTGGTGTCCTCCAGAGTGAGGACTCGAGGCGAAGATTAGGTTTAGGTCGCAAAGCGGGCCGCAGAATCTGCACGGCTTTGCGAGCTCAGAAGGTCGCGTGGCACCCACTAAAAACGGATTGGCTGCAGGATGCGTGCCGCGAAACGATGGATGTTCTGGCAAATTTCTGGGGTGATACTGACGCGTCGTAGTAGGCGTGTGACGTGGAGGGCGTGGTGTGCAGTATATCCTTTTGTATTTCTGAAATAAATCCGACTTGCTAATCAGCGCCTGTGTTGTTTCTTGCTTCGTCCTGTATCAGCGAGGTTTCTACCATGATTTCATCCTTATTCCGTGTGTACTTGGCTATTGGTCCATACACACAAAATCACTGGAATTTCTCAGTAAGACAGGCTGCAGGCAAGGATTGAATAGAATAGATGAAAATATTGCATGCAAACCATATCGCACTCAATCCGCAAGGCAACTGCTTACGAACATGTAAGCTGTAAGCTTTTGCAGATTAAGTAAGTAAATAATCTGTAAGCCCTGTGTTATAGCAGTTCAACATGACATATGTCAAACGGTATAAGTTCAGAAAATTTAGGATAGATTCCATGGATTCATTGTTCGAAACATTTGTATTCATGAATACCTGAGGTCTTAGTAAAACACGTTGAGGGGCCAGTTGGTTATGCATTTTCCTTTCTTCAAATTTAAGCAGCGCTAACTTTTAAGACGAATACACAGATGACATGGACCAGCATGGACATGGACAGGACCAGCGCCCGACCTGTCATGACCTCTGTGTATTCGTCTTAAAATTCAGCGCTGCTTAAATTTGAAGAAAAGAAAACCTCAGTTCTTGAGGTGTAATTTTCACAAAGGCCCTGAGAGAGCATTCTTAACTTTACATTAGACTTATCTATCAATATTGGAGCTGTTTTACGTGATATGGAGTTCGAAAATGCCTGATTTCTCCGCAGAACTTCAAAGACCAAGTTTCGCTGCGATGTTCATGTCGGGTAATTATTTTCGTAGAATTTTCGAATCGTTTAAAGAAGAACTCTGCTCGGAAAATCTTGTGTGCCACAGGCTTCCTGTGGCCTAAAGCTCTTTTTCGCTGTCCATTCTTGTGCATTCTCTTTAGAGTGATATGGGGACATTAGCTGATTATGGGCCGCGCCGCAACAATAAGGGCTCCGAATTTATTTCTTCCTTGAGATTGCATAAAAAAGCTATAAACTTGCCTAGAAGAGTACGGAGTGCATAACAGTTTCCGAGTTGCACTGCTTCTTATCGACATATTTTTCATAAGTGCGTACATATCTGTTGCTTTTTTTTATCAGAGGGTCTTTTATCGCAGCGGAGCGCTCTTTACCCTTTGTTTTGCAACAAAATTTCTTAAACTGCGACGCCTCCGCCTATATTTTTGCACTACAGCCGTTCGATGCCGTTTTGCTGCATAAGTTTTCTTTTATGCATTCTCTTTCACCCAGCTCCTTTTGACTATATGGACTATGGCTTTAAAACCTACCGTCAACTAAATTTCAAGAAGGATTACAATGCTAATCTGGTATTGTAAAGGGATTAGGGAGGAAGACACACCACGCCTAGTGTCATAAGATAGATCACCTACATGTTGCCGTAGTAACAGATTAGACCCGTTGTTAGAAGGACAGTCGACAACATCCTAAAGGCAGGCTATAAAACGACCGCAATCCTCCTACCAACAACATCAACGCAACGTGTTTGGGTAGTGGGGTACACAACACCCTCGAAGAGATAAGGGGCACGGTTCTTGAGGGACAGAAACACAGCCCAGCAAAAAAGGAGGCGGATAGGAAAATCCTAAAGAGCCTGGGGCTATGGCAAACACTAAGTACAAGTGGCAGGAAGTCTCAAATCACAACACCCGCAAGTGGGAAGATCCACGTAAACCCGATACCTGGACGCATGCGTCACGAGTGGCAGAACGGTAGAATAAAAACCAGAGCACAAGCACTGGGAAAAAAATGTACCGGATATTTCAGCGAACTCTTTCAAGAATTCATTTTGGGTGGAAAAAACCGCGCGAAAGGGACGGAAGACAAAGATGAAGGAAACCACACGGACGAGCGCTGTGGTTTCCTTCATCTTTGTTTTCCGTCCCTTTCGCGCTGTTTTTTCCACCGAAAATGAACGTGTACCAACTCGCCCAACTTTCCATTCTACTTTCAAGAATTCCTGAAAATATTGGGTTCAATATAGCAAAAAAAAAAATAGGTGTAGGATCACACTCTCCGCTCCAGTGGACAAATATGTTGCAAAGCCCCTTTAATTATCCAGATAATTAACAAAAACCCTCCAATTAAATTTTCAATTATCGTAGCTGGGTCGTTAGCCTCAGTTGGGAGTTTGATGTACGATGTCATATCAGTTTCCGAAACGATGAAAAACTCAACTTCTAGAGCCCTGCAGTGCTAAGAAATGCGACGCTTTTTTCTTGCACGCGACCAAAACTGAGCGCATAAGGAGTGCGGAAGTATGGCGTAAGCGAATCGTCCGCTGTTGACGTGTCGTAATGAATGCAGCGCCCAGTTCTAAACGCGTGTGCTAAATTTCCTCGTTAGAGAACCTCGGCGCTAAGCTTAGCCACGGCCGGCGTTATCGACTGCTTCGTCGCTCGGAGTAAGAAAAATTGTAGTCGTCGTGGGCTACGTAGCCGTCGCATTTGGGAACACTGAAATGCACACCTGACGCTCTCCTTCTCTGGTTAGCTCCGAAGAGGTGTTTTTTAAATGGTTTTATTTTTGTCACTAGCTTTGTGAAAGACATAAAGGGGCTCCTCTCTTAACGTGTGAAGATTACGCTTTAACGTTAAATAGTGCCGACATGGATTGTATCATTTCTGTCAAGCGTCTATTTATTTCATGCGTCATCAGCTTGACTGCTACAATAAATGAGAATGACTTCGTAGATCAAAAGATTCTAACTGAAAACATTGCAATTCTGGCCCTAAGCGGCTCCGTACCGGCTGGCTCAATACGGTTCCCGTGTGCTGGGTCAGACACGTCCCGTGCTGTAAGAAGTGCTTGTACTTAATTAGGAATTATTGTCTGCAGATGTTTAGCGCTTTCTAGTTGTGTAACAAACAGGAATGATTGAAATCTGCACCTTTTATGAATTTAGTTTGTTTCAGCCCGGCTTGGACAGTCCAGGAAACAACTAGTATATGGGATGAAACGAAGCCGCTTTCTCATAACGTGTTCAAAATGCTTGCCCAAATTGCTTACCCAAGTTACCCCCATTGGTGTGGAGAAAATCTCTCTCTACTACACATCTTCTAAATGTCTCGACAAACCTCTCCCAACTGCAAAACTGCCGTACCCGACACACAAACCATCGCAGGCGGCAGTGAGCAGTGACAACCTGGACAAACAATCGTCGATCATCCCCCTAGTCCACAAGTCAGCGGCCGCTTTATAATTCGTCAGCATGAGAAGGGTCTGTACAAATGGAAATAGCCATCGGCGTCACGCATGACACATAACGAGCTGAGACCCTTGTGACGTGTCCACAACCTGCAGACGGGATTGTGAGCTAAGTGTGTTTTCTAGCAGGTGAGAGGCAAATTCATGATTTGTAGCGAGGAGTTGCACAGGAAGAGCAACCATGTTGTCAGAAGCCCCGCCGATGGCCACTTTTGAAAAGGCCACCTTCCGTGGCAGTGGCCCAAGGCTTAAACGCTCCACCACTGCGCCAGGCGTGGTATGAAGACTCCTAGCAGCCTATGAATGCAAAGAAGGGAATGACCGATTCAGCGTATAGGGAATTAACCCGTAAACGCTGGCGCGACTTGGCTTTTAAGGCGGAGCTGCAAGATAACCAACAATAACCGAAAATGCTAACGAATTCACACGAACTACCGAGGATATCCTGAATTTTCTTTGCATATTAGGCTGCATTTAAATAAAGTTCTCCGCGTTCCGTAGGGTTGTGCATTGGGCATTACTGATGTTTTTTGGTATATGAAAACAACAAAAACAGCAAAGTAAGATCCCATATATCCGTTTTGTGCCACAGAAACATTCGTGGTTCAAAACCTGGGAGGCACTTGTATATATAATTAGACCACAAACAAACCCCGGCGCACAGAGGAAAGGCCCCCATGGTGGCACAACCCTTTCTATAAAATATTTTTATTGTATGCAACACGTAGTCCTTGTTTATTTCTTCATATTGGGCAAGTAAACCTGCACTAATCTACTTCATCGTCAGCTGTAAACGGATTCGATTTAGGAACAAAGTGGCAAACTTTTCTCAAAGTTGTGCCTGAAGCCAATGACGTCAACCATTTCGTATACTCTAATGGTTAATCCCCTAGCGTGATGTCGCCGGCAGCTTGCAGGTGTCTCCGTGAGATAGAACGAGCCGCAATGTGACAAGATGACAATCGGCCTACGCCGTAGGCAGTGGGGGGGGGGGGGGGGGGGCGGCGGAGCGACCACTACATTCTTGACCTGTGTCCAACTGCACTCCTATTAACAAGCGTTCGCAGTAATATTTTTAATTTTCTCAAAAAATAAACCCATAATATGATGCCTGCCGCCCGCCTGTACAGCGCAGCAGATATTGCAGCAGTCGACTATACCAGTAACAGTACTAATCCCCTACGTCATAAAGAAATGTCGCTGAGAGGAGTAAAGCACATTTGCACTTAAGCAGTTTCTACGCACGTTCATTCTGCTTACAAAAGGATTGACAACCTTAACGTGAGGTGAATTGAATAATGAAGTTAAGCAGACTTTCTCGACGGGATTACCCACAGTTAGCGCTCGGTCGGCCATATAACTGAAAAGCAGTTTGCTAGCTCATTTTTGTAAAGCAAAACGCTGTCAGTGCACGAATTAACAAGGAAGATTAATGACGTTCCCGCCCCTGTTTAACCAGTTTTGCCGTGCCCGGTCGTGAATATTTACGCTCACTTTTTTTTCTGATAGTCATGTCCGTGCCCTCAATAGGACAAGTTGAAGCCTGTTCAACCTATTTTCAGATTCTTACTCTCTGGTATTGCAGAAAAACCGGATGCATTCAAACTCGTTTCAACTCCCTATCGATCTGTTCATTCGCTGGTGCATCGACGTTTATGAATGATAAATGTTGGGCTAGGTTTTCCGTTCAACACCTAACCCAGGTGTGTACAGCACTAGTGATCGAAAATAGCGTGCGTTACGCCTTGCAATTAAGATGTACCGTGTCCCTCTGCGGCCACTAAAGGTTCTAATAAAATGTGCCGTCCGCACCTGGGTTAGGTACGCACGGCACACCTAGCCCAAAATCTACCATTCATAAATGATAGATGCACGAATGAAGAGACGCGATACATCTTAGTTGCGAGGCGTAGAGCACTCTATTCTCGAACTCTACAAGAACGTCCCATGGAACAGTCGCTGCATTAGTGCATCAGGTTCTGTGTATCTAAACCAACAGTCCGTTCCCTGAGATAATTGTACGTCATAACCACGCCGTTATTGTCGGTAGCGAAATACAACCCCTTATTTTAGTTCTGCAGTGTCCAGCTCAATCCAACATATTATGCATAACTCCTTAAGGTGTGGGACTAATGGTGCACATATACCCCTCCAAATATTTCCATTGGGAGCAAGCGCGCCAATGTCTTATTATTAACCAGGCAGCATTCTGTGACGCCCGCTGCTGCACTTCCACTCTCTTGGAATATTGTCACGTAGTGGTGACTGCAGTCCGGCGAACAGGTCCACAGCGAGGATGTCTTCGAAACGAAACTCTTTATTCGGGCTGACTTGCGCGCGCTAAGAACTGAATCACTCGGCGGCGGCGTAGCAACAAGCGTGCTCGGCGGTCTTCGGACAGAATGCCCGCCGCTGTCGGCCGTGCTCTTTTTAAAGCCGATAGCGAACCTTCGAGATAAAACTTTAGAACTTACTAGAACATTCTGGCACAAACTAGAGTCGGCTCCTTCCGGATGCGATCCATCGAGATAATTCTAGGCGCGTCTTGCGTCACAAACGAAGCGATAAGGCGGCGTGCCGGCAGCCTTGAAGCATGAACAAATAAACACAACAAACAAACGCTACAAAGACTCGCGGCATTACTCCCCTCTGAAAGAAGCATCGCCTCGATGCTTTAGAAAATAATGCGGCTATCAACAATCAAAAACGGATTGTGCAAAAATAAACACCGAATGTGGAAACACGGCGTCCTTTAGCGTGCATGATAGGGCTTTAGGCGTACGACATGGACTAGTTCGGGTCGTACGCGGCGTCGCTGGGATGCAGTCATTTGGTCAGGGACGACTTCACAGTCCAATTCACCTAGCCGACGAAGAACCTTGTACGGGCCGAAATAGCGTCGCAAAAGCTTTTCGCTCAATCCTCGGCGGCGAATGGGCGTCCAAATCCAGACTCGGTCTCCTGGCTTGTATTCCGTGTCGCGTCTTCGTAGGTTGTACGTGTGGCGTGGGTCCGCTGCTGGTCTTTGATCCTTAATCGGGCAAGTCTTCGGGCTGCTTCTGCGCATTGTAGGTAGGCGGCGACGCCCACGTTATCTTCCTCGGTAACGTTCGGCAGCGGCGTCCAGCGTGGTCGTGGCCTCTCTGCCACGGACGAGCCTAAAAGGCGTCATCTGGGTGGTCTCCTGTACTGCAGTGTTGTAGGTGAAGACTACGTAAGGCAAGATGACGTCCCAGGTCTTGTGTTCGGCATCGACATACATGGCGAGCATATCGGCGATGGTTTTGTTGAGGCGCTCGGTCAGTCCGTTGGTCTGCGGGTGGTATGCAGTTGTTCTCCGGTGGCTGGTTTGGCTGTAATGGAGGATGGCTTGCGTCAGTTCCGCCGTGAATTCTGTTCCTCTGTCAGTGATGAGCACATCGGGGGCGCCGTGTCACAGAAGAATGTTCTCCACGAAAAATTTGGCGACTTCTGCTGCTGTTCCGTTCGGTAGGGCTTTTGCCTCAGCGTAGCGGGTCAGGTAGTCGGTCGCTATAATGATCCACTTATTTCCAGATGTTGATGTCGGGAACGGCCCAAGAAAGTCCATGCCGATCTGCTGAAAGGGCCTTGAGGGGGGTTCAATGGGGTTCAGAAATCCTGCTGGTCGGGTTGGAGGGTCTTTCGTCGCTGACAATCTCGGCAGGTTTTCACATAATGTGCGACATCGGCAGACAGTCGGGGCCAGTAATACTTTTCTTGAATGCGGCCGAGGGTGCGTGAAAACCCGAGATGTCCAGCTGTCGGCTCGTCGTGTGAGGCCTGAAGAACTTCTCTGCGAAGACTTACAGGTACAACAAGGAGGTAGGCTGTCTTGTTCGCTGCAAAATTCTTCTTCACGAGGACATCGTTGTGTAAACAGAACGAAGACAATTCTCGCTTGAACGAGGCGGGGGGTGAAGAAACCTTGCCTTCCAAGTATTCGATGAGGTATTTTATGTCGGGGTCCGCGCGTTGCTGTTGTACAAAAGAGCTGGAGCTGATGGGTCCCAGGAAGGCGTCCTCATCGTCGACCGGCGGCGGTGCATCTACAGGGGCTCGTGACAGGCAGTCGGCGTCAGAGTGCTTACGTCCGGACTTGTAAACGACGGTTACATCAAACTCCTGGAGCCGCAGGCTCCATCGAGCAAGGCGGCCGGAGGGGTCCTTCAAACTGGCGAGCCAGCACAGTGCGTGGTGATCGCTGACCACCTTGAACGGTCGTCCGTACAGCTAGGGGCGGAATTTCGACGTAGCCCAGATGATGGCAAGGCACTCTTTCTCAGTTGTCCAAATAATTAGCTTCGGCTTTGGACGGGGAACGGCTAGCGTACGCGATGACCTTCTCCACTCCGTCAAATTTCTGAACGAGGACAGCGCCTAGGCCCACACTACTTGCGTCGGTATGAATTTCAGTCTCGGCGTTTTCATCAAAGTGCGCAAGGATCGGTGGGGTCGGTAAACGGCGCTGAAGTTCCTTGAAGGCTTCGATTTGCGGCGCTTCCCATTTAAATGGCACATCTGCCTTTGTCAGGTGGATCAGTGGCTCGGCGATGGGCGAAAAGTTTTCGACGAAACGACGGTAATACCCGCACAGTCCGGGGAATCTGCGCACAGCTTTCTTATCGACCGGGCGGAAACATTGCGATAGCAGCTGTTTTCTGCGGGTCTGGGCGTACGCCCTCCTCGCTAACAATGTGGCCTAGAAACAGCAGCTCTTCATAGGCAAACTGGCACTTCTCTGCTTTCAAGGTTAGCCCGGACGATTTAATTGCGTCTAGTACTGTTCGAAGCCTTTTCAGGTGCTCTTCAAAGCTCGAGGCAAAGACAACGACGTCATCTAAATACACCAGACAAATCTGCCACTTCAGGCCTGCCAGCACTGTATCCATTACTCGTTGAAATGTCGCTGGTGCGGAACAGAGACCAAACGGAATCACCTTGAACTCGAAGAGGCCATCTGGAGTGATGAATGCGGTCTTCTCGCGATCTCTTTCATCGACCTCAATTTGCCAGTAGCCGCTCTTGAGGTCCATCGATGAGAAATACCTGGCGTTGCAAAGCCGGTCCAGTGTGTCATCGATGCGAGGGAGGGGGTAGACGTCCTTCTTTGTGATGTTGTTCAAGCGCCGGTAATCAACGCAGAATCGAAGTGCACCGTCTTTCTTTCTCACTAGGACAACAGGTGCCGCCCAGGGGCTCTTTGAAGGCTGGATAACGTCGTCGCGCAGCATTTCTTCCACTTGGTCTCGGATGGCTTGTCGTTCTCGCGGCGACACTCCGTAGGGGCTCTGACGGAGAGGTCGGGCGTGCTGGTCGGTTATAATGCGATGTTTGGCAATTGGCGTTTGTCGAACTTTTGGCGACGACGACGACGAGAAGCACTGGCTATAGCTCCGAAGGAGATTGCGGATCTTGTCTTGTCTGGTCCGGGGCAGGGCTGGGTTTATGTCGAAAGTGGGCGAGTTCTCTTGGTCAGGTGAATCTTCTACGGATGGATCGGAGAGGGCGAATGAGTCTCGTATGTCGGATATTTCGTCGAGGAAAGCAATCGTCGTTCCTTTGTTAACGTGCCGGGATTCTCCCCTGAAGTTTTTCAGGAGTACTTCGGCTTGTCCTTTCCGGAAATGTGCAGTGCCTCTGGCGATGCCGATTCCTCGGTCGAGAAGCAACTGCATGTTCCCCTCGATAATGGCTTCAGTGCTATCCGCTTCCGTGGCGCCTACGGTGATGATGACGCTTGAGCGGGGTGGGACACTCACTTGTTCCTCCAGGACACTGAGCGCAATGTGATGTTCCGGAGTTCTCATCGACGGGATGGCCTCGTCCGTAGAAAGTGTGATCATCTTGGATCGCAGGTCGATGATCGCCTGATGCTCATTAAGGAAATCCACGCCCAAGATCACTTCGCGGGAACATTGCCGTAGCACCACGAAGGTCGCAGGATAGCTATGTCCGTTGAGAGTCAATCGCGCTGTGTGCATCGTCCTGATGGCGTAATGAGGTGGCCCCCTGCGGTGTGAATTTGTGGGCCGTTCCAAGCGGTCATTACTTTCCTCAGCTGCGCAGCGGACGGTCCGTTCATCACCGAATAATCGGCTCCTGTGTCGACCAGAGCGGTAACTTTTCGGCCGTCTATAACGACTTCTAAGTCGGATGTCCTGCCTCTGGCATTGCATGTCGCGTTCGGCGTCGGGTCACGGCTTCGTCGGATATGTGAATTGTAGGTGAGGCGTGTGGTAGAAGCTTTTCCTGATGACGGCGTCGTTTTGAAGGCGGTTCGCGTCGTGGTCGAGGCTGTTGTTGTATGCGTCGTCGGCGTATTAGGTGCGGCGTAAACATACGGCATGGTCGCTGGAGGATCTTCGTCGTTTCCTCGGCAAGCAACCTGACCTCCACAGGTTGCTTTGTTTAGTTTCCCCCACGCGGGCTAGGGGACCTTCCTCGGATAGCCGCGGCGTAGCTGCGACCCGGCGATGCAAAACGTGCGGTGGACGGAGACGGCGAGGGGGAAAGACGGCTTGACGACGCGTACTCCCCTCTGCACAGGTAGTCGTCGATTTCCCGTGGTCGCTGGCCGGGGAACGGTCGTGGGGCGTCGGTGGCGAAACCACGCAGGCCGATGCGCCTGTACGGGCAGTGGCGAAGTACATGACCGGCCTCGCCGCAATGGAAGCACAGCGGGCGATTGTTGGAAGTCCTCCTGGCGTCGCACTTCCTGGGGCTTGGGCGTCGGTCGTAGGCTGGGCGGGCGGGGGCAGGGGGACGGCGTTCGGGAACAGCTGGTTCACGTCGAAGAGGCGGAAAGCGGCTCTCGTGATGGGGATGAGGACTGCGTAGTGCGGCAGCGTAGGTCAAGGCTGGAGCTTCAGCAGGAGGTGGAGATGAAGGGGTGCCCAGCGCATGCTGCACTTCTTCACGTACGATTTCCTCAAGCGTCGCGACTTGAGGCTGGTTGGAAGATGGTAGCAGGCGACGCAGCTCTTCCCGTACAATTTCGCGGATAACATCCCGTAGGTTGCCTCCGAATGTTGCACCATCCGAGAGGGCAGTCGAGGTCACTTGGGGCTGTCGAGGAAAATGACGGGCTCGTGCTTCCAAGGTTCTCTCAATGGCGGCTGCTTCAGTGGCGAATTCAGCGACCGTCGTCGGTAGGTTGCGGATCAGACCGCCGAAAAGTGCCTCTTTAGCACCACGTATCAAAAGCTGCACCTTCTTCTCCTCCGTCATGCCAGGATCGACACGTTGAAAAAGGCGCTTCATGTCTTCTACGTACGCGGTCACAGTCTCATTCGGGGGATGGATGCGTGATTCTAGAAGCAGCTGAGCTCTTTCTTTGCGTACGACACTGGTAAACGTACCCAGAAGCTGCTTCTTGAAGGTCGCCCAGGTCGTGAGAGAAGATTCGTGGTTTTCAAACCACGTTCTGGCAGGGCCATAAAATGCAAAGTAAGCGTTTCGGAACTTAGAGCTGTCGTCCCAGGCGTTCAGTGCTGCCACACGGTCGTACATGTCCATCCAGTCTTCTACATCTTCGTGTGGTTCTCCACGAAACGTCTGTGGCTCCCGGGGCTGGCGAAGCACGACAGGCGTTGGCTGTGCACCAGGTTCCATCGTGAGGGGCATAGCTGGATAGCAGATCAGCACCTCCACCAGATGTCACGTAGTGGTGACTGCAGTCCGGCGAACAGGAACACAGCGAGGATGTCTTCGAAACGAAACTCTTTATTCGGGCTAACTTGCGCCCGCTAAGAACTGAATCACTCGGCGGCGGCGTAGCAACAAGCGTGCTCGGCGGTCGTCGGACAGAATGCCCGCCGCTGTCGGCCGTACTCTTTCTAAAGCCGATAGCGAATCTTCGAGATAAAGATTTAGAAGTTACTAGAACATTCTGGCACAAACTAGAGTCGGCTCCGTCCGGATGCGATCCATCGAGATAATTCTAGGCGCGTCTTGCGTCACAAACAAAGCGATAAAGCGGCGTGCCGGCAGCCTTGAAGCATGAACAAATAAACACAACAAACAAACGCTACAAAGACGCGCGGCAATATTCATGGATGAGGTCATCGCAGATTATTACACTAGGGTGGACAAATGATCTTCTGGTACTCGAGTCCGCTGTCGGCTCAAGTTACCAGTATAAGGCCGCACTACAAGCCTGGTTACTCAATTTATTTCCTATTCTAGCTCGTTATCTTATGCGCAGGCACTAACTGAGCATTCCATGAATGCAACACCAGACGGCTCGATATGGATTTACTCTAGCAAAGTCTATGCTTTCGAGCTGCAAGCTTCAACAGGGTGCTCTTCGGCTTCTTGATTTCACAATGACTGGTTGAACCATGATGTTACTATGGGTCTAAGGCACATGAACTCAGCGCACGTCGTTTGCGGGAGCAATTGTCAGCAAAACTATGCCCCTCGTTTTCAACAACGAGAAACAGATGGGTAAAAGGAAAGGAAGGTGAAGGAACACTAAGGCGACTTCGCAATCTGTGTATACTAAACAATTGTTTTTTTTTTATTCCTGGCTCTCCGCATGACCTAAGAACAAACCATAATCGCTCAGATATTCGCAGCTCACTATGGCGTTGGGTTGAGCGAATCCTGTCCATCCTTCGCCCACTGCAGGCTTCGGGAGGCCGTGGCGAGTCGTACACGAAAAAATGTGCACCCAGAACACAGAGGAAATAAATAATGTGCTTTGTCACATCAGCCGGAAGCCTTGCTTGGATTCAAAAACAGTGTGAGTAATTTAGGACGATTATTAAAATCCATATATTTTCCCTTCATGCCGGACAAAGCGCCACAACCTAATCGTTATGGCCAGATTGGGCAAGTCAGCGCGGCGGAATATAGCATTTATACAGAAGAGAGTGAAAATATTATATACAGACAATTCTGATACATCTCTTCAACTGAAAATGACAAATATTTGTCGCTGACAGCATGCTGAGGTTGAAAATGGAACAAAACATTGCTCCTGTGCCTAGCGCGATTAAAGAAACACACTATTCTTATGCGCCGCAGTGAATGGGACTCTGGACAGAAAGAAGTAGCTGCGAACGAACGGGTCGTATCAGAGCTTATCCTGTTGTTTTTTTTTTCGTTTGTTATGCGTCTACCCTTCTTGCGCTGCAGTTACCCATGAACATTCAGCATCTTGTCCATCAGCAATACTGATAGAGACAGACCTGTTTTGTCATATATAATACTTTTCAGATCCGGCTCTCCTATGCTATATCCACAGAGTGGCTGACTGCGCGTGAAGGCAATATATCATACTTTTCATCAGATATTCGTTATTTTTCTCCACTCTGCCACCGTTCATGGCACGGTCCATGTCTGCCTTGAAATCTCCGATATCCTCCTGTGACACGTAATTGTGGAATTCCAGCACTTCAGCCATGGAATCGGAAATAAAGTAGTAATGACGAAATTACGCTCACTGTACTCTGCCTTGTAAAAGAAAGACTGCCGCTTTCAATAAACTTGAGACCACGTACGCTCCTAATTCATTTCTCATGCACGCCGATAAGTTACATTGTGTTTTAGCCAAGTCTGCGGTGTTAGAAATTGAACCTGATTGAGAACACAGGACTTACTTTAAGAAAATGAATTAAAAATCAACCCTAAAATTTTTAGAATGCATTACATATCATTCTGAGTGATGTCGTTTTTTTTATTTTTTGGCAAAGCCGGAACCCCTGTGCTATGCGGCTACGTCTGTGAACATTTTTACACAATATTTTACGAAATGGTGCTATTAAAGCTATAAATATAGGTTTTGGTGACTCTTGCGGCTGCATCAAGTGGGGTATTTTCTAATCACTAATGCGCATATTTATTTTCCTACTTATTTCTCATTAGTGACCCCGCATGTGTTACCAATGTCGAACCCCCGTGTCGCCAGTCGAAGGCGGCTGCTGCAGGTGATGAAGGAGTAAAACAAATATGACAGGAAATTATTCACTACAAAACGCGGCCGACGCATGTCAAAGGCTGCAATAAAATAAAAATACATAGCTAAACGAGCTACGACCAAGAACTTACAAGCCACTGTAATAAGCAAAGGAAATATATGCAACCAGTGATGCCCTTGATAGCATATGATTCGCTTGATGACACCGAAAGTGGGCCATGTCAACTGCAGCGGCTAATGTTGTTACGTTGCATCAGCTTTATGGAGCGAAGTTCGAAGTGGACATTTATACGGGAAGTTGGGAGCGCGAAAAAAGAGTAACAACGAGGTTGAGCTCCGCTGAACATGCTCGGAGTATTGAAGTGACAAATTTAGTTTCCTTTGCTGAAATATTTCACAAGACCTTGTCCTCTGCCGTAACTACTCCTTAGACTAGATGTTGCTGGGATAAGTTAAACTTCCACCCACTGTTAGGAAATGACACAGAATTTTTGCCGGCGCATTAAGCATATCTCCAGATCTGCGTGAAACGCACATATTCGTGCTTAGCTCGCCGTGGCACATCGTTTTAGAGCTAAACAACCTAGATTTGAAAACTTCGTTTTACCAGTGTTCGTGAATGTACACTCAAAAAAGTTATCTCCCGATCTGCGTAAAATGCGCGTATTCGATCTGGTCGGGCAGTCTCCCCATTGTTCCCACTCTGCGCCGAACCCGAAACGATAGATCACTTCTTGTTGACCTGCCGCCGCGTCTCCTCTTTACAGAGGTGCCTGTCAGAGCACCCGTTACGACAACTCGGTCTGAGTCTGACAGCTGGGGTTGTTTAGTCTCTTGGTGCTTCCTCCCTTAAGCACAGTAACTTGATAGCATATGATTCGGTTGATGACACAGAAAATGGGCCATGCCAACTGCAGCGGCTAATGTTGTTACGTTGCATCCGCTTTATGGAGCAAAGTTCGAAGTGGACATTTATACAGAAAGTTGGGAGCGCGAAATAAAAAATAACGACGAGGTTGAGCTCCGCTGAGCATGCTCGGAGTATGAAGGCAGAGGTATTTTTCTTTGCACAAAATGCATGCCTCATATCTTTTTGGCTAGAGCGTCCCAAGACGGAATAGTTATTGTGTGGTCTGATTTTTGTGTGTACAATTAAGCCGCATGCCTGATAGTTAAAAAAAAACACTGTGCCCAACGTAATGCGCGCGGCTGGACGACACGCTCAGCTCGGAGAGATCTGCTAAACATTGCATGTAAATACAACTCACGCATATTAAGAGTGTGTGGTGGTAGCTTAGTGAATCTTACCTGCGCATATATAAGCATTTGGGAAACACCATTCCGTTTCGTACACAAGTAACGCAATACATTTTAGGCCCACTCGTGCGGCCATCAGTCCGATATCAGACTGAACTTGTGTCTTTCTTCGCCGAAGTGAAAACACAACTGCTGTCAGAACAGTGGCCTTGGGTCCTAAAAAGAAGCAGGAATGAATTCAGAACACTTGATCACTGTATAGTAGGGATACCTGTTATGTCGTATGAAATCCACAAATTGCGCAAGCGCATTTGTACAGCTCAGAAGACACTGAGCAGAAAATGAGCAGACACTTTTTCAACAAATTGTGTTGCAAAGAATGAACTACTGCTGTGAATTATATGCCATGCACTTTCAGCCCTAGGCAGTATCTGTGACTTTATGCACGATGATTATTTTTGTCGGTATCTGTAGTTAGATTGCCATTCAGAGGACAATGATTATTCATGACTTGCACTTTCTATTGGTTTGTTGAACACGCATGTAGTGCACGAGGTTAATCACAACGCCAAGAGTCCAACTGACTACAGCCCAGGGTTACAAAAAAAAGAAGTTGCCTGATATTTCACTCTATAAATAGGACTTATCGCTGCGTTTTTGGTCCGTGTTTCCACTCTGTGTTTGTTGGGTTTCTTTCAAACAATCGGGGTTACTTCTTTTCGTTATGAAGTAAGATTAAACGACACTGTGTCACGAGTTAATTTAGAGCTGGTTTCGAACATACGCCAAAACTACTTTGTAAGTTTCTACGGCTGGGTTTAAATTCATTATCATAGTATGCTATCATTTCATGTCCTTATATTGGCAGCCTCTGTGTAATGGGAGCCTATCAATAGCTTCAAAGGGTGTGCAGTGTAGGGCGGGCGTTTCAGAACATACATTACCATCGGCGGGACGTGCTGAAACGTTGTTTACAACTAATAGTCTAATGCTTATATAAAACGCTGCTCTTCGTTAGAATGTGGCACTGTTATGTGTTTGAATTACCCAGTCGTTTATGAGGCAAGATAGCATAATAATGCGAGTAAAGAGCTTTTCTTAGAGGTCGCAAAACTCCTGGCTGCATCGCAGTATAAATGACACCACCCGGATTGAAACACTGTTTTTACAGGTACAAAAAATCAAGTCTTGCCGTGCGAGATTATACCGCAAAAAGTTTTAGTACCTTGATATTCATAAATTTTGCGCCATTTTGCTGATTGACTTCACGAGCTTATTTAAGACACCTGTGCAATTGGCACTGCATGTGAGCCATAACTCTGCATTATGGTGCTTCAATCTTAAATAAGGCGTCAGAAAAGTGCTCACTACTAAGCACTGATTATCGTAATCCTCAGGGTGCTGTTCTCTTTCATAAGAATCATCTGAACTAAATTTCAGTAACAGGGTATATCCGGAAATATGGACAAAATAGGTAAGTACCGTCATAGTTGTTGGATAGGGCCGTATTTATAACTTCATCCACGTTTTCAAAGTCATACACGTCGCTCAAAAGCGAAATGTCATGCACTCACCGGAAACCATCTCGCCAGCGTTCCATCAAATACAGCTCAAGCCAAGCGTCATACGGCACAGTCGATACGGCTGCTGTTATGAGGCATTCGCCAGAATTTGGTGTCAGCAAACGGGCCAGCTCCTTAAAGGCTTTGCGGTCATCTTTCACGAAATGAAAGGTGAGAAATGAATAAATCCGACTGAAGCGGCCATATCTGGCGACAAGGCTTTCAGCGTCTTCTCCGCAGAAGTCGAATATGTCAAACACTAGGTTTTCATTTGCCGAGTTTTTTCGCGCGAATTCCACCATGGTAGGGGCTCTGTTCACCGCTGCGATCCTCTTGCAAGGATGGGAGCGCGGCACCAGACAGTTTTTTGTGAATGTGCCGGGGCCTCAACCGATGTCCAAATGCACATCATCTTCCCCTGGTGTTTCAAGGAACACGATCTTCTCTAGGGCGGCAGCATCTTCACTTCCTGAATAGGATTTTAAATAGTTGTACTTTTTAGGGTCCAAGATGTTGCAGCTATCTGTGCGGCAGCACATGGTACAGCACCAGATCACTGTAGCATATGTCCTAGGTTAACCTTAAAGATCTCCAGGAAAAATGTGGAGAAGACGACCATTCTTCTGCATATAAAGAAATCCAAAGAGATAAACGACTTAGTCATGGCAATGGTAGCAATAAACACTGAAGAACTGGTCTGCTCATGAGCGTACAAGTCGACATAGCTTAGTCTTAACAGGGCGGCTATAAACCTAATCGAGCAGCAGAGCGTTATGGGTGCCATAGAGATAAGGGAGGTACAGTTTTCTGCTTAGACTGGTAGCATGCCGAATAGTTTACTGAGCCCGGTAGATAGAACAGCTTAGTGGGAGGGGTTTACAGAGCAGACAGACAAACACAGGAAGAAACGAAGTGGCAGAACAGAGCTGACAAACAATTCTTGCATTTTATTGACCGATAACTCGCGTATTACAGCAGCTGCTGATATCAACAAAACACAATGGCAGGGTAACGTAGCAAGAAATCAAAAGAGCTGATATCCCGTCACCGCACAAAGTGAAGGCGTTGAACTAGATTTCTTACAGTGCGATATATTTCAGTTATTCTAGTGATAGCAAAATTGAGGGGATGCTGACAGACGAGCTATCGCACTTAGCAATCTCATCAGCTTCGGTAATTGCCCCTTCCTAATTGCGTCAACAAGTATGGCTCAACAACAAGTATGGCTTGTAGCCTGCGCTTGAGAGGCGCTGCACCTGACTGTTGGAGCTGCGTCCTACTAAATGAGGCGGGACTTCTTCAGAGCGCTCGATAGGCACAATTTTACGATGCCTCTTTTAACCAACTTGGAGTGTGCCGAGCTGTAAGGGAGGAAAGGTTTGTTGCCTCTGGGTTCGAAGGCCCAACAAAGA
The DNA here is from genome assembly GCF_055824585.1 of Amblyomma mixtum. Taxonomy (NCBI): domain Eukaryota; kingdom Metazoa; phylum Arthropoda; class Arachnida; order Ixodida; family Ixodidae; genus Amblyomma; species Amblyomma mixtum. The sequence continues at coordinate 81,587,662 of NC_143015.1, read as the reverse complement.
CGTCTGCTTGAAAAATGAAGTCCTAGATCAAAAAATCTCATGAAATGTTGTTCCGGTAATTTGTGCGTCCGCGCTGATGATGACTGATGGATGACTGACGTCATCACAGACTTATGAGAGGTGTGTTTCTGAAGGCGTGGACCTATTCCTACGACATCAGTCACCCACAAGAGCTTTCCCTGTTGAAAATACTATTCACTATATGATGGATAACGCCCTGAACATTATACCAGCAGACATACATGGTCTGTTCTGAAAGTAGTAGGACTCATTTTTTAAAACAATAGTTATTGAAGAGAATAGTACAAACGATTACAATTTTTCAAGGTAGACCCCTTCCGCACCTACACGCTGCTGCCAATGAGTCTTACAGTTTTCGTACGCCTCCAGGAACGCCTGGACTGGAATGCTGTTTAGCTCCCTCGTCACGGCCTGTTGAACCACCTCTACCGATCCGTGATGTTTCCCCTCGAGCATCAATTTTATTCTCGGGAAGAGAAAAAAGTCTGGCGGGGCCAAGTCGAGGTTGTAGGGGTGCTGAGGCAGCGCTGCCACTTTGTGCTGGGCAAAAAATAGGGGTCCTCATTCACATGGTGAAGAAGATCCTACCGGTTGGCCTTTTCCTCCTCTGACAACATTCCCGGCACTAACTTCGCGCACGCTTTCCTCATGGATAAGTTTTCTGTCACAATCTCAAAAATTTCGGTTTGAGGAATGCTCAAGTCATCAGAAATCATTCTGATACTCATTCTACGATCGCTGTTAAGTAAATGTTTCACTCGCTACACATTTTCGTAGGTCTTGCTGGTCGAAGGGCGTCTGCAGCGGTCGTCTTCCTCCACTCTTTCCTTACCTTCTCGGAAAAGCTTGTGCCACTCAAAAAACACCTGATCTACCCATGGAAGCGTCACCGTAAGCCTCCTTAATTATGTTGTGAGTCTGTTTGCCTGTTTTGCCAAGATTTACTCAAAATATGATCGCGTATCGCTGATCCAGTAAGCGCTCGACGATTCTGCGTGACGAGACGTTTCGACAGGGGTTCACAGTACAAGCGACCTCCTCTCTTCAACGGCCGAGAGCCGACTGCCGATTTTCCCCAGCATTCCCAATATCACCCTTTAACGATCCTGCACACGCAAACCACCTCTCGTTCGCCCGTTCGCCCAGAAAAAAACCAGTCCTACTACTTTCAAAACAGACCCTGTATTAGGGGACTTCTTCCTCATGGAAAGTATGATCTATCATCAGAAGCCCTCAGAAGCTATTTGGGCAAAGTTCCAAAAATTAAAAAAACTTTCGTTTCAGAAAGTAAAGACTAAAGCCAACTCGTTTACTGAAGACAAAATTAAACAAGCTACTAAGCCTTCTTGACAACGCAGAAGTATTGGCCTTGGCAATATTTTTCACCGTGAAGACTCACAAGGTTCCATGCCTGTTTATAGTCATTATTTCAGAAAGGGCACTTGACAACACTATGTAGCATGGTTTCTACGAGAAAAATTGAGGGTTTGGATTATTAAAAGGGTTTTGATTATTCAGGGTGACGAGTTGTGACGAAGTAGCTGAGTGTCTAGAAAGGCATAAGCTTTTGTTAGCATTTTCAGTTCGTATTAACGACTTGTACTATTCAATTCGAAAAGAATATCTTTTTGACAAGTGTCCGCGATTGTGTTGACAGGTATAGTGCTTTTACCTTCCCAAATAATTGTGGATTATCTGCGGACAACTTCATTCAACTACTACCAGTGTACCTGAGGTGAACGTATGCTCAGTGGAATGATGTCACAAGAATTCAAAAGCAGGGAATCCGCATTAGCTCGTGCCTAGCACCATTCCTAAGTGATATCGTAATGTGGCAGGATGCTGCGTGCCCGCTTTCGTGGCACAACCGTTTCAGAACTTTTCAGATTCGTTGGTGACTTTCTAATGGTGCCTTCGACTGGTCGCTCCCACGATGCGGTTCGGATTTGGCAAAGTGAGAGCCGCTCTAGCTCTGAGCGCATAGCGAGACTGGTCAAGCCGAATGGTCAGCAAGTTTTCAGAGCGAAAGCGCAGGAAGCAGAAAAAGGATGTAACTTCCGAAATCGCCACGGCGCTGTGGCGCCGCCGCTGTCGCTGGTGTCAACGACAGCTATCACACAATCTGCACCGCCCACGCCGCCGTCGCCGCTGAACCTGTATCGCTGCCCGGCGGAAGTGGCTCTGTCACGTGAACACATCTCGGGGCCGCTCCGACTTTTTTCTCGGAGCGCCTCAGAGCGCTCTGAGCTGGAGCCGGGCGCTCTGAAAGAACCAGCCGAATGTAGCCAGAGCGCGTGATTTCGACCAGCCGAACGTGCGGCTGCATCTCAGAGCGCTCTAGAGTGATCTGAAACGACCAGTCGAAGACACCATTAATTTTGCGGTGTATGACAAGGAATCGCTTTCTGCATGTGTGACCAAGCATCTAAACACGTTTCAGAGTGCTTAGCACTATAAGAACTGACGCACGAATTACCAGAAGAGCGTTTCAACATATTTTGAGATCTAGGGCTTCATTTTTCAAGCAGACGTGTTTGTTGGGCCTTCGAACCCAGAGGCAACAAACCTTTGCTCCATTACATCTCGGCGCACTCCAAGTTGGTTGAAAAAGGCATCGTAAAATCGTGCCTATCGAGCGTTCAGAACATGTCCCGCCCACATTTAGTCGGACGCGGCTCCAACGGTCAGGTGCAGCGCCTCTCAAGCGCAGGCTACATGCCATACTTGTTGACGTCAGTTGGCGAAGACCTGCTGAACAAATCAGTATGCACGCGGCTCACTTAAACGGATCAAAATAAGGTGGCAGTTATCCCGTACCTTCATTGAATTTCGCACAACCTTGAGAACATTGGGGCCAGGGCCGGCGTCAAGGTGGTCTTTTCTGCTCCTGAAATACCCTCCATAATTTCCAGGAGAGTCAATGAGGGAGACTCGCACGTACCCTGTTCAAAATGCCACCAAAAGGGCTTCATAGGATGCTCGAAGAACGTCGCATACTCCATACCGCTGACCTGTGCTAAACGGTCTAATGGTCAAACCTTGAGGTGCCTAAATGAGAGGGTACCGGAGCGTGCAAAAGATGCTTGAAATGGTCCGTGCAGCAAAATGATTAAGCACATTAAGAAATGGAGCAGTTGTGCTCCTAGGCTAGACAATGCATTGATGCTGGGCAGATACTCGACGCAGCTAGGAAGGGGGATTACCGAAGCTGATGAGATTGCCAAGTGCGGTAGCTCGTGTGTCAGCAACCCCTCAGTTTTGCTATAGAAAACTTTGTTATCAAATAACTGAAATATCTCGAGCTGCAAGAAAAACAGTTGCACGCCTTCACTTTGAGCGGTGACGGGATATCAGTTGTTTTGATTTCTTCCTACATTATCTTGCCATTCTGTTTTGTTGATATGAGCAGCTGCTGTATATAAGCGACTTGTCGGTCAATAAAATGCCTGAATTGTTAGTCACCTCTGTTCTGTCACTTCGTTTCTTCCTGTGTTTGTCTCTCTGCGCTGTAAACCCCTCCCACTAAGCTCTGCTATCTACCGAGCTTAGTAAACTGTTCGGCATACTACCAGTGCAACAGGGAAACAGTATCCCGCATATCTTTATGGCACCCACAAAGCTCGGCTGCTCGATCAGGTTTATGGCCACCCTGTCAAGACTAAGCTATGTCGACTTGTACGCTCATGAGCAGACCAGTTCTTCAGTGTTTATTGCTCCCATCGCCTTGACTAAGTCGTTCACCTCCTCGGATTTCCTTATAAGGACAAGTACGGTCGGCTCCTCCACATCTCCTCCCGAGATCTTTAAGGTCAACCTTGGATCTATGCTAGAGTGATCTCGTGCTGTACCATGTGCTGCCGCACAGATAGCTGCAACGTCTTGGACCCAAAAAAGTACAACTATTTGAAATCCTATTCAGGGAGTGAAGATGCTGCCGCCCTAGAAAAGATCGTGTTCCTTGAAACACCAGGCGAAGATGATGTGCATTTGGACATCGGATGCGGCCCAGGCACGTTCACAAAAAATTATCTGGTGGCGCGCTCCCATCCTTGCCAGAGTGTCGTAGCGGTCGACAGATCCCCTACCATGGTGGAATTTGCACGAACAAGCTCGGCACACGAAAACCTAGTGTTTGACGTATTCGACTTCTGCGGAGAAGACGCTGAAAGCCTTGTCGCCAGATATGGCCGGTTCAGTCGGATTTATTCATTTCTTACCTTTCATTTCGTGAAAGATGAACGCAAAGCCTTTAAGGAGCTGGCCCGTTTGCTGACACCAAATTCTGGCGAATGCCTCATCACAGCAGCCGTGTCGACTGTGCCGTATGACGCTTGGCTTGAGCTGTATTTGATGGAACGCTGGCGAGAGTCGATTCCGGTGAGTGCATGACATTTCGCTTTTCGTGTAAGACTTTGAAAACGTTGATGAAGTTATAAATACGGTCCTATCCAACAACTATGACGGTAGTTACCTCTTTTTTTCTGCCGTCGCGGTGGCTCAGTGGCTATGGTGCTCGGCTGCGTACCCGAAACACGCGGGTTCGATCCCGGCCGCGGCGGTTGAATTTCTTTGGAGGCAAAATTCTAGAGGCCCGTGTACTGTGCGATGTCAGTGCACGTCAAAGAACCCCAGGTGGTCGAAATTTCCGGAGCCCTCTACAACGGCGTCTCCATAGCCTGAGTCGCTTTGGGACGTTAAACCCCATAAACCAAACCAAACCAGTTACCTCTTTTGTCCATATTTCCGGATATATCCTGTTACTGAAGTTTAGTTCAGATGATTTTTATGAAAGAAAACAGCTCCCTAAGGGTTGAAAAATTCATTGCTCAGTATTCCGCACTTTTCGGACGCCTAATTTAAGATTGAAGCAGCCTAATGCAGAGTTTTGGCTCACATGTCAATGCGGATTTCACAAGTATATTAAATAAGTTTGTAAAGTCAGTGAGCAAAACGCCGCAAAATTTATGTATGTCAATGTACTAAAACTCTTTGCTGATATAAGCTCGCACGGCAAGGCTTGATTTTTGTACCTAAAGAAACAGTGTTTTTAATCTGGGCGGTGTCATTTATATTGCGATGCAGCGAGGAGTTTTCCGACCTCTAGGATATGCTTTTTACTGACATTATTGTGCTACCTTGCATCATAAACGACGGGGTACTGCAAGCATATAACAGTGCCATTTTGTAACGAAGAGCAGCGCTTTATATACGCATTAGTTTATTAGTTGCAAACAACGCTTCAGCACGGCCCGCTGATGGTAATGTATGTTCTGCAACGCCCGCTCTACACTGCACACCCTTTGAAACTATAGATAGGCTCCCACTACACAGAGGCTGCGAATATAACCACATGAAATGATAGCATACTATGAGAATGAATTCAAACATAGCTGTAGGAACTTACCAGGTGCTGTTCTTGTATGTTTGGAACCAGCTCTAAAATTACCTCGTGGCACAGGGACGTTTAAAATTACGCCTTAACGAGAAGTGGTGTCCCCGATTCTTTGAAAGAAACGCAATAAACACAGAGCGGAAACAGTGACCAAAAAGCAACGATAAGTCTCATTAATAATGAGGAACATCAGACAACTTTTTTTTGTACCCCTGGGCTGTAGTCGGTTGGGCTCTTGGCGTCGTAATTAACCTCGCGCACTACATGCGTGTTCAGCAAACCTTTAGAAAGAACAAGTATTGAATAATAATTGTCCTCTGAATGACATTCTAAGTAGAGATATCTACAAAAATAAACATCGTATATAAGGCCATAAATCTTACCTACGGCTCAAAGTACATGGCATATCATTCACAGCAGTAGTTAGTGCTCTGCAGCACAATTTGTTGAAGAAGTAGCTGCTCGTTTTGGAAGGGAGTAGCTGCACCAATGCGCTTGCGCAGTTTGTGGATTTCAGACGACATAACAGGTATTCCTGCTATACAGCGATCGAAGGTTCTGAATTCCTTCCTGCTTCTTTTCAGGACCCAAGGCTACTGTTCTCACAGCAGTTTAGTTTTCACTTCGGAAAAAGCAAGACACAAGTTGAGTCTGATATCAGACTTATGGTCGCAAGAGCGGGACTACAATGTATTGCATTACATGTGTACGAAACAGAATGGCGTTTCCCAAATGCTTACATATGTGCAGGTAAGATTCACTAAACTGCCACCACACAGTCTTAATATGCGTGAAATGTATTTATATGCGATGTTTAGAAGATCTCTCCGAGCTGAGCGTGTCGTCAAGCCGCGTGTATTACTTTGGACACAGTGTTTTTTAACTTTAAGGCATTCGGCTTAATTGCGCACAAAAAAATCAGACCATACAATAACCATTCTCTCTTGAGACGCTCCAGCCAAGAAGATATGAGGCACGCATTTTGTGGAAAGAAAAATACTTCTGCTCTCCATACTCCTAGCATGCTTCGCGGAGCTCAGCCTCTTTGTTCTTTTTTCACGCTCCTATGTTTCCGTATAAATGACCACTTCGACCTTTGCTCCATAAAGCTGAAGCAATATAACGTCATTAGCCGCTCCAGTTTGCAAAGCCCACTCTCGTTGTCATCAGGCGAATAACATGCTAACTAGGGCATCACTGGATGCATATATTTCATTTGCTTTTTACAGTGGCTTGTACGTTCTTGGTCGTGTTTTTCGTCGTAGCTTGTTTAGCTATGTTTTTGTTTTAATTTTATTGCAGTCTTTGACATGCGTTGGTCGCATTGTGTAGTGAATAATTTCCCGTTATATTTTTTTTTACTCCTTTATCACATGCAGCAGCCGCCTTCGACTGGCGACGTGGGGGTTCGACATTGGTATAACATGTGGGCTGACTGATGAGAAATAAATAGAAAAATGAATACGTACATTACTAATTAGACAATACCCTCCTTGATGCAGCCGCAAGAATCACCAGAACCTATATTTGCAGCTTTAACAGCATCAGTTGGTATATTATTGAGTAACAATGTCCATAAACGTATCCGCAATAGTGCTGAAGTTACGGCTGTTTAAAAAAAAATTAAAAAACTATGCCACTCAGAATGATGCATAATAGATTCTAAGACTTCTAGTGTTGATTTTTAATGCATTTTCATGCAGTAAATTGTTTGTTCTCCGTCAGCACAAATTTCAAACACCGCGGAGTTGGCTTAAATACAACGATACTTATCAGGGTGCACGAGAAATGGATTAGGAGCGTGGGCTCAAGTTTACTGAACGCGACAGTTTTTTTTTCTGGAAGGCAGCGTACAGGGAACGTAATTTTGTCATTGCTACTTTATTTCAGATTCTATGGTTGAAGCTCTGGACTTCCGCAAATACATCTCACAGGAGGATATCGGCGATTTCAAGGCAGACATGGCCCATGCCATGAACGGTGCTAGAGCGGAGAAAGAAAACGAATATCTGATGAAAAGTATGATATATTGCCTTCACGCGCAGTCTGCCAGTGTGTAAATGAAGCATGGGAGAGCCGGATCCGAAGAGTATTATATATGACGAAACAGGTCTATCTCTTTCAATAATGCTGATGGACAAGATGCTGAATGTTCACGGCTAACGGCAGCGCAAGAAGGGTAGACGTAGAACAGACTAAAAAAAAAACAGGATAAGCTCTGATACATCCCGTTCGTTTATAGGTACTTCTTTCTGGCCAGAGTCCCATTCACTGTGGCACACAAGAATAGTTTTTTTTTAATTGCGCTAGGCACTACAGCAATGTTTTTGTTCCAGTTGAAACATCAGCCTGCTGTCAGTGCCTAAAATCTGTCGTTTTCAGTTGAAGAGATGCACCAGGATTGTCTGTATATCATCCATTGACTCTATTTTATATAACTGCTGTATTCCGCCGCGCTAACTTGCTGAATCTGGCTATAACGATTTGGTTGTGGTGCTTTAACCCGCATGCGAGGAAAAATATGTGGATTTTAATAAAAGTCCTAAATTACTCCGAATGTTTTTGATTCCAAGCAAGGCTTTCGTCTCATATGAGAAAGCATATTACTTATTTGCTCTGTGTTCTGGATGCGACATTTTTTTTTTGTGTCGAACTTGCCACCACCTCCCGAAGCCTGCAGTGTGGGAAGATGGACAGGATTCGCACAACGTAAAGTCATTGTGTGCTACGAATTTCTGACCGATGATGGCTGGTTCTTAGGTTGTGCCAGGAACAAAAAAAAAAGAATTGTTTAGCTTAGTGGTCCTTCGCCTTCCTATCCCTTTACCCATCTGTTTCTCATTTCTGAAAACAAGGGGCATAAATTTGCTGATAATTTGTCCCGTACACGACCTGCGCTGAGTTCATCTGCCTTAGACCTAAAGTAACCCATAGTAACATCACGGTTGGAGGCGGTGGAGGTGGTGGAGCGATAGCGGCTTCGGCCGCGTATCTGTTTTTTCAGCAGCGTCCGCTTCGGCGGACGCGGTTGTTGCTGCGACGTGCGTCTTTTCTCTTTCTCTTTCCTCAGATCTTTTCACTCTCCTCTATCTGCACGTGGCAGCGGTGGTGGCTCGGCTGGAGCCAGTAGGCAGGCCCGTGCTATTTCCTTTTCATCCTTCTCCCAGTCACAACAACAACATCAACAACACACCACGGTTCAACCAGACATTGTGAAATCCAGAACGCGCAGAGCACCCTATTGAAGCTTGCACATCGAAAGCATGGACTTCTCTAGTGTAAATCCATATCGGGCCGTCTCGTGTCGCATTCATGGAATGCTCATTCAGTGCCTGCTCATAAGATAACGAGCTAGATTAGGAACTAAATTGAGTAACCAGGCTTTTAGTGCAGCCTTATACTGGTAACTTGAGCCGACAGCGGACTCGCGTACCAGAACAGCATTTGTCCACCATAGAGCAATAATAGCAATAATAGGCCCCGGCCTCGTTCACGAATATTCCAAGAGCTTGGATGTGTAGCAGCGGGCGTTACAGAATGCTGCCTGGTTTATAATAAGACGTAGGAGTGCTTGCTCCCAATGAAGATATTTGGAGGGGTATATGCCCATTATTTGTCCCAAAATGTAAGGAGTTGTGTATAATATGTTGGATTGAGCTGGACGCTGCCGAAATAAAATAAGGGGTTGTATTTCCCTGCCGAAAATAGCGGCGTGGTTATGTCGTAATATTATCTCAGGGTATGGAGTGTTGGTTTAGATACACAGAACCTGGTGTACCGATGCAGCGACGGTTCTATGGGACGTTCTTGTAGAGTTTGAAGACAGCGTGCGTTACGCCGCGCAATTAAGATGTATCGCGTTTCTTCATCCATGCGTCTGCCATTTATGAATGCTAAATTTTGGGCATGGCGTGCCGTGCATATCTAACCCGTATGCGACGGTACATTTTATTAGAACCATTAGTGGCCCCAGAGAGACACGATACATCTTAACTGCGATGCGTAACGCAAGCTATTTTCGATCACAAGTGCCGTTCACATGAATGACGATGCACCAGCGAACGAACAGATCGACAGGGAGCTGAAACGAGTTTGAATGAATCCGAGTTTTCTACAATGCCAGAGAATCAGGACCTCGAAAAAGGTTGAACAGAGTGAAACTTGTCCTATTTAGCGCTCATACGTGAGTATCGCAAAAAAAGGAGCGTAAATATTCTCAACCGGGCACGGTAAAACTTGTTAAACAGGGGCAGGAATGCCATTTATTTTCCTTGCTTATTCGTGCTCTGATGGCGCTTTGCTGTAAAAAAATGAGCTAGCAAACTCCATTTCAGTTCTGTGGCCGACCCAGCACTGTCTGTAGGTGCTCTAGCCGAGAAACACTGCTTAAGTCCGTTGTTCAATCCATCTCACGCTAAGGTTGTCAGTCCTTTTGTCAGCTGAATGAACCTCCGTAAATAACTGCTTAAGTGCAATGTGCTCCACCCCTCTCAGCGACATTTCTTCATTTCGTAGTTTATTAGTAATGTTACTGGTACAGTCGATTGGTGAAATATCTGCTGCGCGGTACAGGTGGGCTGCAGGCATCATATTATGGGTTTATTTTTTGAGGAAAACAATAAATTTACCACGAACGCTTGTAAATAAAAGAAGTGTAGTTGGACACAGCTCAAGAACGTAGTTCTTGAGCTCCCTTGCTCTAAGGAAGCCATCCAACCTATGGTCTAGACCGACGGTCATCTTGTCACATAGTGGCTCGTTCTATTTCTCGGAGACACCTGGAAGCTGCCGGCGACATCGCGCTAGGGGATTAACCGTAATAGTATACGAAATGGTTGACGTCATTGGCTTGAGGCACAACTTGGAGAAAACTTTGAAACTTTTTTTTAATTTTTTTTCTTTATTTATTCTCAGAAACAGCACACAAACTGCTGGTTGGACACATAGCCTTTACGGCTAGTGAGGGGTCCAAATACAAAACAAGCACAATATTACTGCAGACCGTGTAAAATAAAAAAACTTCAAGATTAACACACACAATTGTATTCATTCCTACATTTACATGGAAATTAAATAGTGTTTTAAAGATGCCGAAAAGTTATTTTTTTCTTTAACTTCATTCGGGATTTCATTCCACACATGGGCTCCGCTGTATTCTAGGAGTCTCCGGCCATACATATTGTAACAAGGTGGTAAATTAAACAGATTGTTAGTTGCAGCTCTTGTTTGTTTCATTGGTAATCTAAATAAACTAAGGGGCAGGGGGTCGTTAGATTTTATTACATTGTTTACTGTTTCAGCTATCTTTAATTTATATGCCATTGATAGGGGTAAGATACGAAGCTGCTGAAAGAGTGGCCTGCTGGGGTATGTATTATTTGAATAAGTTATCATAGGAATAGCTCGTTTTTGAAGGCGAGAAACAGGATCTAGGTATGTTTTATATGTACTACCCCATGCTTCCAGGCAATAAGATAATTGACTGTGCACAAAGGCGAAATACAGAATGCGTACAATTGGAAGATCAAAGCAGTCCCTGGCCTTTAGTAAAACATGACAACCATAGGCTAATTTGGAGCAAATATTATTAATTTGTTCTTTCCAGTGCATATCAGACGCGAACAGGACACCAAGATACTAGTATTGAGGCACCCTCAGCAGAGTCGTGTTGTCGATAGTTAGATATATGTTCGTAGTTAATGTTCTTCCTGCGTGAGTGAAACACGGTGTACTTTATTTTCTCAGTATTAAGGGTTAGCCGATTACTTTTAAACCACTCCGAAACTTCACTAAGCTCTTCATTAACTATAATGTAACGGGGGGTTTATTACGAGGTACTGGGGCGACTGGAACGGCAACGGCAGCAGTCCGGGATCAGGTCGGCGAAAGACACACAAGCGTAGCGCTGGCCAAAGACTCTCGAGAGCACTGTCACCTCGTCTTCGTCTTTGCAAACCATCAGACGCATCTTCTTTAGCCTTACAATACATTTAAGTGCCTCTACATTTTTCCCTGTAAAAAGTAATGCAGTGTCATCGGCATATATTTCAGCTTTCGAATATTTCAGCGTTGATGGAAGGTCATTAATATACAGGGAAAAGAATAGCGGCCCAAGCACGGAGCCCTGAGGCACACCTAGATTAATGCTTTGCGGTAGTGAGGCTAAATTGTTCACGACAACATATTGTTTCCGTCCTGTAAAATAGCTTTTAATTAGATCACAAGTTTTCCCTCTTAAACCTTAGGCTTCCAATTTCTGTTGTAGTATTGTGTGATAAACCGTATCGAAAGCTTTTGATATGTCTAAATATACTACTATGGCCAGCTTGTTATTATGCCGTGCAGAATTTATAAGTTGTATTTTGTTCCTAAATGGAATCCGTCTGCAGCTGACGATGAAGCAGATTAGTGAAAGTTTAATTGCACACTATGAAGAAAAACACGAGGACTACGTGTTGCATACAATAAAAAATATTTTAGAGAAAGGGTTGAGCCGCCATGGGAGCATTTCCTCAGTGCGCTGGGGTGTGTTTGTGCTGAAATTCTGTATACAAGTGTCTCCCTGTTTTTGAGCAGCGAATGTTTTTATCGCACAAAATGAATATACGTGATGTAAGTTTTCTCTTTTTGTTGTTTTCATATATATACAAACCTCAGTTATGCATAATGCACTATCCTACGGAACGCGAAAAATTTTATTTAAATGCAGTCTAATATGAAAATAAAACTCAGGCCATCCTCGGTGGATCGTTTGAATTCGTTATCATTTTCGGTTACTGTTAGTTATCTGGCAGCTCCGCCTTAAAAGCTAAGTCACGCCAGCGTTTACCGGTTAATTGCCTATATGCTGAATCGGTCATTCTCTGCTTTGCATTCATAGGCCGCTAGGAGTCTTGATACCACGCCTGGCGCAGTGGTGCAGTGTTTTAGCCTTGTGCCACTTCCGCGGCAGGTGGCCTAATCAAATGTGGTCATCGGCGGGGCTTCTGATAACCTAGTTGCTCTTCCTATGCAACCTGTCGCGACAAATCGTTAATTTGCCTCTCACCTGCCACAAAAGATACCAAGCTCACAACCCGGTCAGTAGGTTCCGATTATGCCACAAGGAACTCACTTCGTTACGTGTCATGCGTGACGGCGATCGCTATTTCCACTTGTACAGACCCTTCTCATGCTGACGAACTGTAAAGCGAACGCTGGTGGCAGCTGACTTGTGGACTAGGGGGATGATCGACGACTGGTTGACGACTGGTTGTCTAGGTTATCACTGCTCAGTGCCGCCTGCGACTGTTTGTGTGTCGGGTACGGCAGTTGGGCAAGGTTTGTCGTGGCATTCCCAAGATGTGTAGTAGAGAGGGGTTTTCTCCACACCAATGACAGTAACTTCGGTAAGCAACTTAGGCAAGCATTTCGAACACGTGATGTGAAAACAGCTTCTTTTCATCCCATATACTAGTTGTTTCCTGGAGTGTCCAAGTGCGGCTGCAACAAACTAAATTCATAAAATGTGCAGATTTCATTCATTCCTGTTTGTTATACAATTAGACAGTGCTAAACATCTGCGGACAAGGTTAAGAACTAGAACTTAAGAACTAATTAAGAACTAGCACTTACAGCACGGGACGTGTCTGATCCAGCACACAGCAACCGCATTGAGCCAGATGGTACGGAGCTCCTTAGGGCTAAAATTGCAATGTTTTCAGTTAGAATCTTTTCATCTATGCAGTCATTCTCATTTATTGTAGCAGTCAAGCCGATACCGCATAAGAGAAAGACGCTTGACGGAAATAATACAATGCATGTCGGCACTATTTTACGTTAAGCAGTAATCTGCACACTGTCAGAGAAGAGTACCTTTATCCCCTTCACCAAGCTAGTGACAAAAATAAAAAATAAAAAAAAACCTTTCCGGAGCTAACTAGAGAAGGAGAGTGCCAGGTGTGGATTTTAGTGGTCCCAAATCCGACGGGCACGTAGCAGACGATGACTATAATTTTTCTTACTCCGAGCGATGAAGCAGTCGATAACTCCAGCCGTGGCCTAAGCTGACAGCGCCGAGGTTCTCTAGCGAGGAAAGTTAGCACACGCGTTTATAATTGGGCACTGCATTCATTAGGAGACGTCACCAGGGGACGTTTCGCTTACGCCATACTTCCGGCACTCCTCGCGCGCTTAGTTTCGGTCACGTGCGGTAAAAAAAAGAATTGGAATCCTTAGCGCTGCTGGGCTCTAGAAACTGAGTTTTTTTTTTAGTTTCGGGAACTGATATGACATCGTCCATCAAACTCCCAATTGTGACTAAGCACCCAGCTGCGATAATTGAAAAGTTAATTAGTTAGGTTTGGTTAATTATCTGGATAATTAAAGGAATTTAGCAATATATTGTGTCCGCCGGAGCAGAGAGTGTGATCCTAAACCTATTTTTTTGCTTTATTGAACCCAATATTTTCAGGAATTTTTGAAAGTGCTCGTTGAAACACCCGGTATATTTTTTGCCAGTGCTTGCGCTCTGGTTTTCCTTCTACCATTCTCTCACACTCGTGACGCATGTGTCCAGGTATCAGGTTTACGTGGATCTTCTCTCTGGCGGCTGTTGTGATTTATGACTTCCTGTCACTTGTGCTTAGTGCTTGCCATAAGCCCGGGCTCGCCAGGATTTCCCTATCCGCCTGCATTTTTTGCTAGGCTCAGTTTCTGTATCTCAAGAGCCCCACTACCCAAACGCGTTGCGTTCATGTTGTTGGTAGGAGGATTACGGTCGTTTTATGCCTGCCTTTAGGCTGTTGCCAATTGTCCTTCTAACAACGGGTCTAATCTATTAATACGGGAACATGTGGGTAATCTATGTTATGACTAGGGCTTAGGCTAGGTGCAGTGTGTCTTCCTCTCTAATCCCTTTCTAATGCCAGATTATCGTTGTAATCTTTCCTGAAATTTGGTTGACAGTAGGTTTTAAAGCCATGATCGTGCAGCACACATAATCCGTATAGACAAAATGAGGTGGGTGAAAGAGTATGCATGAAAGAAAACTCGTGCAACAAAACAGCATCGAACGGCTGTAGTGTTAAAATTATAGTCGGAGGCATCGCAGTTTAAGATGTTTTGCTGCGAAACGAAAGGTAAAGAGCGCTCCGCTCCGATAAAACACCTCTGATAAAAAAAGAAACAGATATTTACGCACTTACGATAAATATGTCGATAAGAACCAGTTCAACTCGGAAAATGTTATACACTCCGTACTGTTCTAGGCAAGCTTACCGCTTTGTATCCAATCTAGAGAAATAAATCATTTCGGAGCCCTTGTTGTTGCGCCGGGGCCCATAATTATTCAGCTAATTTCCCCATGTCGCTCTAGAGTGGTTGCGCAAGAATGGATGCCGAAAAAGAGCTTGAGCTCACAGGAAGTTTGTGGCACACAAGCTTCTTAGAGCCGAGTTGTTCTTTAAACGACGTACAAATTCTACGAAAATAATTACCCGAAACGACCATCGCAGCTGAACTTGGTCTTTGATGTTGCGCGGGAAATCAAAGTTTTTGAGAATCCCACATCGCGTAAAATAACTACAATACCACATAGACAAGTCTAATGTAAAGGTAGCAATAATCTCTGGGTTTTGTTGAAAATCGCGCCTCAAGAGCTGAGGTATTCATTAATACAAATGTTTCAGACATTGAATCTATGAAATCCATAGTAAGATTTCTCAAATTATACCGTTAGACCTCTGTCCCGTCGAGCAGCTATAACAGAGCGCTTACAAATTATTTACTTACTTGACATGCAAAAGCTTACAGCTTACAGGTTCGTAAGCAGTTGCCTTACGTTTCGAGTTCGATATGGCTTCGATCCAATATTTTCGTCAATTCTATTCAATCCTTGCCAGCAGCCTGTCTTCCTGATAAATTCCAGTGATAGTGCTTTTATGGACGAATAGCTAAGTGTACACGTATTCGTGGTATACAGAGCTGACACAGGACGAAGCAAGAAACTAGACAGGCCCTGACTAGAAAGCGGCGTTAATCTCAGAAATACAGAAAGATATGGGGCACAAACAAACATAGTCAAGCGCTGCACAAACAAAATGAAGTTAAACTCTCCATTACTATTGGTTTTTCTTGGTTGACATCATCCGTTCACCTTTTTGATACTCCCGTTTCATTCTCAATGTTTAATTCTCATTCCGGTCCATCTCTTGTCGGGTGTCATCTCTCTCGAGCTGAGCACGTGCCTTTTACTCTGCCCTGTTTTTGTGCACCAAATTTATTGTGTTTGCGCAGCACTTGATTTTGTGTGTTTTTGCGGGTGGCGCTATATATTTCCGTATTTCTCAAATAAAGGACAGTTGCTAGTCAGCACCTGTGCTGAGGCTTGCTTCATCCTGTGTGAGTGCTGTTTCTACCATGATCTTAAACCAAAAAGCCCAAATGTTCTAAGAGTGAAATGACGCTACAATGGAATCGTTGTACCAACTGCTGCTCTCCCTGGATAACAATGCAGCATATCACCATACACGCATGCCTCAGTAAGGACCCCATTATAGACACAGTGAGGCACACAACTCAAAGCACTTGAAACGTCCTCTATAGTCATGTGTACTCACCTCTGCTATTAAAAAACATCGCCTCATGGTCACATAGGCGCTTTTAGTAAGAAGAAGTATACTTTTTAGAAGTATAGTCATGGTGCTTGATAACCATTGCGCTGTCAAGGACAAGCAAGCCTTTCATTGCAGTGTGGAAACTTCCTGCTTTAATGCTTTTTGTGTGCACTGCTGGCACCACAATACGCTGAAAACACACTAAAGTTTGTTCTATTTCGTTATCATCCAAATATTCGCATAACAGTGCTTCTAGGACATCTTTTTACCGCAACATTTTGCCAGAATTATATGGTACCCACAAGAATCGGAAGGCTTGCACAACTAAACATGTGTCGCCTTTCATTCCTTGTAAAAAGGATGTGGTTTATCGTTTGCCACTGTCTTGCGGTAAAGAGTATATCGGGCAAACGGGGCGCTGCGTAAACGTAAGGCTCTTTGAGCACCGCAACTTACTCGGCAGTGACTCGCGTGACAATCTACCCGCTCACTGCCGAGTTTGCAAATGCACCCCCCTTTTCCCAAGAACTAATGTGCTTTTTGGCCACCAAGACAAGGTTACCCGGGAGCTGGTGGAAGCCTTCTTTAATAGAAAAAAAAGGCAACCAGTGCGTCACCGAACCTTCAGTGGCCCTGTCAGATATGAAATTCAGATACTTGGAACAACCGGGTGCCCACGCGCGCCGATGTCGTATAGATATCTCTTTAACGCAATGCACGTAATATGTTTTCCCGTGGTTATGACGTAAGCAGTCTTAGGTGGTTACTGTATATATTCTGTTCCGTCTTTCTTATAAAAATCAGTTGCGAGTCAGCGCTTCTAGTGTCTCCCCTCTTGTTCTATGTTCTCTGTCTAAGTCTGCGCTGTTGTTCCACCATGAATTCACACCACCAAGCCCAAATATCTGCTCTGCTACAGCATTATCTGAACATGACGGTCAACCATTCAGACAATACAGAAAACCACGCGGCTTCGCGCGTTGCCTTTCGTAGACTAGTTCCGTGAGTACGGTAGCGTGCTGTCGATTTTGTGAATATCGCCAATACAAGGCACATTTCTATGAATACAACCTTACTCCCACAGCATCACTTGTGACATATGAGTCAACTCGACCTTTAATTTCTTGCCATGTCTTTAAAAACGAGTTTACGAATGGGAAATAGTTTGGTTAAATCCAACTGCGAAGTCAGCGGGGTGAAACTGCCTGTACCTCCCAGCGGCCGCGAATTACAGACGCTAGCGTCAAATCCTCCTTCAGTTACGTTTTCAGCGGTTGGTGGCGCAACAGCCTGAATAATTTAGGTGCGAGGTTTTATGGGGCGGTCCAAAAACTCGTGACTAGAAGGGGGGCAATGGTTTGTGGTTTTCGGAGGTCTCATGTAGTACGCGCGGCGCGCTGCTGGAAAGGCTCGGTTTATCTCCCCCCCACACACACACACACTTTTTTTTTACCTCAGTAACGCTTTGCTGTTGCTAGATGGTCACGTGAGAGGTGAGCGGTATTTATTTATAGCTGCGATAAGCATTTTCGCAAAGAACACATCACATAGTTTTAATGGTTGCATTGAAATCTGGAACGTGCACTTTTTTTTTCATACGAAACGCGTTAATTAGTTTGTGATATATGTTCTTCTTCAATTGAAAAGGGGTCCTTTCTATGATATAAACTAAAGGAAACTGCACCTGATTCAAGGATCTTAACATATTCATTAAACATAAGACCTAAGCTTAAATGTGCTTTCATCGTTTGGGACCCGTATACAAAACGTAACATTAACGCACTCGAAAGCGTCGAACGCAAAGCTGTTCATTTAATTTTTTCAAAATGTCGAAGAACGGACTCTTCGGCTGAATTTATGAAGAAACATATTATTCCAGCACTCCAACTGCGAGGTAAGATTCAGACATAAATTTCTGTTCGTGTTAGAGCATAATAAGTTGCTAATGAGCCCATTTCCCTACGTGAAGCCACTTATCACCCGTCTGACGAGGCATCGGCGCGAACAGCAAATAACTTCATATAATTACAGAATTAATGCTTTTAAATATTATTTTCTTCCACATAAAATAAAAGAATGGATTCAACTGGCACCTCACCTAACGAATAGGATCGACTTGATTGACCTAATTGAATCTTGACAAACTGCTTAATGCTTTTGTCACTTTGAGTGGTATTTTGGGTTTTTGCAATTAAAATTTCTCTTTTTCTTGATTTCTGTTATGACTGATGTATCCCACTTTACTATTCTGCAATTTTAGTTCATTATTGTTAACCTTGACACGTTCACTATTGTATACTCGGTACCACTTTTTTTACTCTTGCCCCTATGGCAGGGCTAGCGCAAGGGCTGCAGTATTTTGTAAATAAATAAATAAATAAATAAATAAATAAATGAAATATAGAATATCTTCATTATCACCGATAGCGCAAATAATGTATCACAAACATAGATACGTGGTTACACACATGCTTAACAATTTGCAGCACCTCTATGCAATACAAGTGCACAAAGATAATTTGCTCGAAAATCATGCTGCACTGTCTGACACGGGACATTCATGGTAGTCCTGTTGGCATGACGTTATTTGGCAATGATACACACTTTCACGTAGTGCGCCCATTCCATGACAGCAAAATATGTAGTTAAAATATAGCAGAGTATATATCTTCTTCGCTGTGCGGCGCTCAGACCACAGACTCTCACTAGGTACATGCTCTGCTGTGTGTCAAATTTGATTACTCAGACTCCATATCCAGATAAGAAATTCAGGGGGCAATTTGTTGATCTAAAGTGCGGTGAGGCGAAAGCCTTTAGAGCGTTGTTGCTGCTTGTGTCAATGATGTGTGGTTAAGATGTTAATTATGTACACAGTGTTTGTGAATCTTAAATGCTGGAGTCACTGGAGGGCGTTTGGGAGGCATCCGTCTGATTTGACAACTTTCTGCAAACACTGTCCAGCGTCCTAGACAAGGAGAACTACATATGCGTTGGCAGGAAGTAGCGTAGCCATTAGCACGCTCGGCTGCGGAATGGAAGGATGGTGGTTCGAATACCATCATGCACAAAGATTTTTTTCAGGTCTGACTAGAAAAAGCGTGCCGCATATGCTGACGACCTTCTGTCGGCGGCGATGAGGCATTAAAGGCTTTCGCCTTAATAGCTGCCAGAGAGACGAAGTGGAGGCGGCGCTGTCCAGAGTGAAGCACCGCACTTCGCTGGCGCCCGGTAATTGAAGGCGACATGGAACAGCGTACACTTTCGTCGTCTCATGTAGAGGTGGTTTGCGAACCCCACCGCAAGCATAGAGGTCGCAAGCATGGACCTCTGCACAACTGCTACTGCCATCGACTCTAACCAGCTGGCACACAAGAGGATTGAGGGGGTAGATCGTCGGCGCAAGACGGAAGAGAGTGGGGCATCACGAGACACGGTTGGGTTTCGAAAGTAGCGAGCAATGAACTAAGCACTATCCAAGCAGTTGCCACACTCAAACTACAAGCACATCAAGGGAAACAACAACAATGTTATCGACGCCGCACAGCCAGCGATTGGAACCCAGCAGCGCGGTCTGAATAAGGAGCTCGCGAAAAGCTCCAGGGACGTGCGCCGCTGGCCAAGGCGCAACGCTCAACGGTCGCGGGTATAAAAATCCAAAACGGATAGGGGGATAGACGAGAGAGAGTTTTTCTTTTTTTGCAGAATCTTCTCTTTCTCTGTCCGGCCAGCAAATGGGGCGAGGATCGTTGAATTAGCCAAGGTGGTAGTGGCTGGCGCTTTGTTCTCAATCGTGAAGTACAGGTGGTAAATGCAATCAATTCAAAGAAGTTCCCATGAAACATGTGTGTATCTTGAAATCAGTCTTGTCACACCTCGTTTGGAATACCGTGAGAACTACCAGCAGGCTTCTTTTTTTTTCAGATGAGAAAAGACCTTGATACATCATTGTGAGTGAGAGTAGCAATGGGCATGGTACTATGGAACGCTTACTGATTTCGGTCCTCTCATGGCAGCATTCGCGAAAAGGAGAAAATTTAACCAATAAGACTGTCACCCTTCCTCAGCCTTCTTCTAGTCATCGAATTGTCTTGAAAGGGAATGTTACATTTCGGGCTTGCATTTGATTCCACATTTTTATTGTCTCTACTCCAAAACATGCTTCATAATGCTTCATTGGTTTTGTATCTGAAGAAGAAAAATTTCAGGTCAGGCACACACCTGTTTAATCTGGCAGCATATCCTGACGATCTTTTGATGGAACTCTATTTCTTATATATGTAGCGTACAGCCGGCCAAATCTCTAGCTGGCGTGCGCGACGGCCGCTTTTTCTGTGCTCCTGCGCTTTGGGATGAAGCAAACTTGCGGAAAGCTCAATATTGAGCACAGAATTTGTGAGCCTGTGCTTAAATTTGGTATTTTCGCGAGTTTTATCGGTCATAAGCTGCAGGACCACGACCACGGAAAACGCGGCCGTCACGCACGCTAGCTAAAGATTTGGCCGGCTGTACATTCGATGTCTCCTGTTAGAACTCACGTTTCCTAGTTCACATTCTTTAAAATTCCGGCGCCTCATTGTCAAAGGATTGCACCTAATACAGAAATATATTAAAGTTTCACTGAATTCATGTGAGTGGCTGATTTCATGAAAATTCCGCGGATCGTCACCTGCGGGTGACAACGTCAGGGACAACGGAAGAGAAGTATGAGGTGTCGCTTAAAGGAGTAAATTATTGGCGTGAGTTGCGCCCACAAATAACATAACAAATAGGCGGCGGCGCTGGAAACGAATGTGACCGGCAGTCGTCGAAGAACCGAATCGTCACGGCTCTCGGCATGGTTAGTTTAAAGGTGACGAAGTACCTAGACAGAAATGCAATCCAGGAAAGTCCAGGCCCATTCCATAGTCCATTTCATACACAGCAGGCAACGCTGCTAAAGCTAGCGCTGCCTGTTCGCGCAGGCTAAGTCCGCGCGGAAAAAGTGGTTCGCCATACAACCAAAGCGAACCCAAGCATATTTCGATGAGACAAATCTTAAGTGCCGTAACTGGCACCTTCTGGACTTCGTTTACCCCTTGCCACACTTTCGTCGTGCGACTCGTCGATATTTCGAGACGCAAAAAGTACACGTGGAGGTATGATACCGCGTACGCATGGCGGTAGCATCGCTCCTAGTAGCATCGCTCCTACTCAATCCGCGTACAGGCGTACGGGCAATACAGGGCGTTCTAACACTCTCGAGAGGTCTGTTGCTGTGTAAAGTGACCCCTGCTTTTTCCCCTTCTTTTTTTTCGATCTGAGGAGCGCCCATGTCGGTCGAAACCTCGGTATCGCTAACAGGTGCAGCCGCAATTTGCTTCTTTTCTTCCATTTGGAGAGTGCGCTCAGTGAAGCGCACTTTACTCTCGATGTACGTCGCTGGGAATATTTACTGCGACGCTGCAACCGAAGTAAAAAAAAAATGCGACCTTAGGTTCCAAGGACACATTTTGACCGTTAAATTATATAATCGTTTTTAGCGAAAGCAGCCCTGAACTTGCAAACAGCTGCCTACCAGCTATTCAGTTCGCAGAATGTAGAAATGGCGGCGCATCTATCTCGCGAAGTCCGCCAACTGCAATGATAGCTCTGCACGTACACGCCTTCAATGCACTTCGTAAGCAAAAGCGGCTTTATCACTGCCCGACGGCAGGCAGTTGACCGCAGCTGGCCTCTCTCTGAGACTGCTTTCTTCTTTTCCACATCAAGCAGGTATTGAAAGACTCCACTTCGGGATTGTAAAGTTCAGCAGTCTGGCACTTTACCCTTGACCATCCAGTGATTATAGTTCTTGTCCAGGCCTGCAGACCTGTTTATAAGCACCGAAATGACCCTGCTTCAGCATATGCTGCAGTGGAAACTTCCAGGCTTAATGGCGTCTTTGCAAATATTACTCTGTCGCACCGACCGCTGCAATATCTGGGATCCAAAGAAATTTTGATTTGAACTCGTATTTCGAAAAGGAAGACGCCAGCGCCCTGAATAGTACCACCTTTCTTGAAACGCTCACGGAAGATCACCTGCATCTTGACATAGGATGTGGTCCTGGCACTTTCACGAAAAACCACCTTGTTCCAAGATCATTTCCCTGCAAGAGGATTCTGGCCGTCGACAGGTCCCCTACCATGATTGAATTCGCAAGAAAAAACTCAACCCATGACAGAATAACATTTGACATTTTCGACTTCTGCGGCGAGGACGCTGGAGTCCCGCTAGCCAAATACGGTCATTTCGATCGCATCTACTCCTTCGTCACATTTCACTATGTGAATGACGAAAGTAAAGCTTTTGAACAGGTCGCGCATTTGCTGAGGCCCGAATCCGGAGAGTGTCATATCTTCCTGCGTGTCATGTGCTGCATTTGATGCCTGGCTCGATCTGTTCTTGATGGAACGGTGGCGGGACACGATCCCGGTGAGTACATACGTTTTTTCGCACTTTTCTTTTGCCGAAATATTTAGAAAACCCCATTGAATGTTGTTTTAGAGCGGTATATCTTATTGTCGTGTTCCTAAGTATCACGCCTTCATCGTAGGTGGCTGCAGAATACCTGTCAGCTGTTTCTGTTTGTAGGTAGCAAATTGGCGAGCAAAATATCTCTCTCTCAACGCAACTTTCTCTCTCTCTCTCAAAACGCGTTAAGGGCCCCAATAAAGTTCAGCATTGAAAAACGGGCCCGCGCCGCAAACCACCACCATCGTACGTTAGGGACCGGACAATTGCTACCGTTAATTTACTTGCTGAGATGCGCAATTTAGTGCACATTCGTCAGTTTATCATGATGCCAATTGCATCGTAGATGCTTGAGCTTGAGCGCGAGCCTTCATAGCAGTTTGTCTCAGTTCCCTCTCTTTAGCACCACAATGTCAAGCTTACAGACAAGCTAGCACGTTGTCTCAGTTCCCTCTCTTCAGCACCACAATGTCAAGCTTACAGACAGTGTGCGAGTGACCCGCAGTTGCTACGATTTCTGCCGCACTTTGGCGACGCAGATTCTACTGAACGATGATTTGGATGGAGGCGAAATTGTAGAGGCCCGTATATTGTTCGATGTCAGTGAACGGTAAAGAACCCGAGGTGGTCGAAATTTACGGAACACTTCGCTACAGCGCCCCTCATTACCTGAATCGCTTTGGGACGTTAATCCCTATAAACCTAACCAAACCGAACGAACAACCAATGAACATAGTGCCTGTGTGGTTTGCACAGCGGAAATGTTCGCGCACTTTCCAGACAGTTTTCTCCGTAAAACGTCTCGAAATCTCAGGTGGCTAGAAAGCTTTCACTGTTTTGCTCAAAGCTCAGACATCGGCCTAAATCATTACCCATTTCTACAGCGGCGGTGAAACCTCGTTGAAATAAGCGTTAGCTTAGGTCTAAGCAAATTTTATGGTTACTTCTGGATCACGTATACGTTATACAGAATGTTTCTCCAAAAATTTTGCGCAATTTTCAAAATCAGCCTTTTTGAGTTACCAGAGCGCTTTTTCCGGCTTAGCTTTGTCCGGATACATCAGAATGCTGCTCAGATGTACTAACTAGCAGGACGGGTAAAAATATTTACTTTAGCTTTAAGGCTCATTATATATTGAGAGTTATCTATCCCGCCGCAAGTAATATATCACTGTTTGGAGTTTAAAAACGTGATTACTCTCGGCGCTGTGGCCTAAGTTCCTGTGGTCAAATAGGCTGCGGTTAAATAGAGCCAAAATACTTGCACTTGCGAGAAGCGTGCAGGCAGATATCTCTCTATTCCACATGACCCGTCAAGATGGCCAAAAAGTGTTGGGCTATATCGCAGAGGGAAACCGAGTTTTGAATATTCTAAATACTGATATGGATCATTCTTCTTTAACTCCCACTTTCCTCCCTTCTCTTACGGAGCGGTTCAGGTGTCCATCCAGATATGCCAGACAGATACTGCTCCGTTTCCTTTCCTCAAAACCCAACTTACCGTATTATTTACGGTGGGCTACACGTCTCAGTAATTAAGTAACCTAAGAGTTAATTTTTAAAAAGTTAATTCTCTATTATTAGTTCCAGTGTCTACTAGTTAGCAGGTCTTAGCAATATTCTAAAGTACTGCATCGCTGAAAAAGCTGCGCCGAACAAGACGCACGTCTAACTTAAAATGAATAGGCTTAAACATTTCCTAGTCTAAGGGGAAACACTGTATCTTGTCGTTCTTTTGCGAAAGCAGCCTTGGACTTGTAAACAGGCGCATACCAGCTATTCAGCTTGGAAAAGCAAAAGATAGCAGCCTACATCTCTCGCATACTCCGTAAACAACGTTTCTACCTGTGCAGCTAGGTGACTTCTATGCACTCCTAAGCAAAACCGCAGTTTATCATCGTCGGCAGGAGGAACGTTCGACGTATCAGGG
This sequence comes from Amblyomma mixtum, assembly GCF_055824585.1. Classification (NCBI taxonomy): domain Eukaryota; kingdom Metazoa; phylum Arthropoda; class Arachnida; order Ixodida; family Ixodidae; genus Amblyomma; species Amblyomma mixtum. The sequence goes on along the minus strand of NC_143015.1, from coordinate 81,563,232 downwards.
CTATCTCGGAGAATGCTTGCTTTTTTTTTTTTGCGACATGATCAGGTTTTGTGAGTTTTGACTTCGGGTTTAGAAACGTCAGCAGTCTGGCACTCTATCTTTGACCATCCAGTGATTACAGTTCTTGCCCACGCCTGTAGACGTGTTTATAAGCTCCGAAATGACCCTTGCTTCAGCATATGGTGCAGTGCAAACTTCCAGGCTTAATGGCGTCGTTTCTAAGATCATGTTGCCACACCGACCAGTACAATATCGTAGATCCAAAGAAGTTCAATGATTTGCAATCATATACCGAAAAGGAAGATGGAAGTGCACTGTATAGGATGACCTTTCTTGAAACGCCGAGGGAAGATCACCTACATCTGGACATAGGATGTGGTCCTGGAACTTTTACGAAAAACCATCTCGTTCCTAGATCATTTCCGTGCAAGAGGATCGTGGCCGTTGACAGGTCCCCTAGCATGATTGAATTCGCAAGAAAGAACTCAACCCATGACAGCCTAACATTTGACATTTTCGACTTCTGCGGCGAGGACGCTGGAGTCCTGCTAGCCAAATACGGTCATTTCGATCGCATCTACTCCTTCGTCTCATTTCACTATGTGAATGACGAAATGAAAGCTTTTGAAGATGTCGCGAAGTTGCTGAGGCCCGAATCCGGAGAGTGTCTTATATCTTGCACCGCCTCAACTGCTATATTTGATGCCTGGCTTGATCTGTTTTTGACGGAACGCTGGCGGGAGGTTATTCCTGTAAGTACATGATTTTTTTTCCTAACATTATTCATCCAGTATTTCAGAAAACTTCGCTTACAGTATATTTATAGCGGCAGCTTTTATTAGAGCGTTGCTAAATTTCGCACCTTCGTAGTAGTCTTCGGCGCCTGCAGAGGCACCTGCCGCCTGCCTTAGTTGGTAGGTGGCAAAATGGTGAAAATAATTCCACTCTACTTTTCAGACACAATAAGGGCTTTATATAGGAGAGAAAGAGGTGGTGCCCCCTTCCAGCATTGGCTAGGGGAGCTTGAAGTTTCGAAACCCAAGCGTGGCCCTACCCGGTGCCTGCCTTCTTCTTTTACTGTGAAAATACTCATTCGCGCACCAACACCAATCAAGAATCTTCTCATCTTTTGAACTTGCTGAGGACCGACTAAAGTTAAATATGTGAGCCTGCAGGTAGAAATAGGCGTGCTATTTAAGATTTCGCTTCAGGTAGCCAAGCGTGCTCGATGATTTTGCAGTTGTATTTTTTAATGTTTCGCCTGAGAAAGATGTGAAGCCAGGTGAAGGCCTATATATTTACAAGATGTGGCGGGGGGGGGGGGGGGGTGGAGCAGAATAATCTTAAGGAAACAACTGAATAGCGAATTTGAATGCTTCCGGCTAACTGACATTATTTTAGATTATTTTACACAAGAGACATTTACTATAACGCGTGCCAATCAAGTTTTATTCTTTAGTTTCTGGTGAAAATCTATGAAACTTCTTTTTAGTTTTTCTGTGCTATGAATTGTCTAGATTATAGTTCTCCTTTGCGCAGCCGCTTTTAGAAATGTTATCCTTTACAATGTATTATACATGTAATGCCCACATGCTGTGGTCTCACACAGAGACTGGCAGTATTTGAAATAAATAAATAAAATTACGCATTCAAGGCCGTGCTGAAGAGTTGCATTGTCAGTTGTTGAGCGGATTTTATGTTAAATTATGGAGTCATCAGCTAACAGTCGGACTGATGATGTAATACTATATGACAAGTCATTAATCTAAACTGAAAGAAAAATAAAAGGCAGAAAAGACTTCTCTTAATAAAGCCAGAAATAGAAAACCATGAACTGTTTCCGAATAGATATAAAGTTTTGAATACGAGAGATAGTCAGTCTAATTAAGAACTGACAGTTTAGCTAAGCCGACAATGGTCGACAAGATCAAAAACTCTAGAAAAATCAATAGTAATGCCGTCAGTCTGGTAGTTGTCGATATTCTTAAACAGGTCACTTGTAATTCAAATTAGTTGCGTGTCAGAGGAAAACCGTTTTCTGAATGTTCGTTATATGTACACCACTCTATCCCGCAGCTTAGGCTTAAAAATTAAAAACATGGCGGCGCGTTCGGAGATATTTGGGGGGCTACACTGAGGACTGCACTGGTCTAGCAAACTACTCAGTATGAACAGTCAAGCTGACGTTCATTTCACAATGAATAAGGCAGCTCCGTAAAATTTACAAAAGGGTACTTGTCTGGGCTAGTCAGTACATTTTGCAGGATGAAACACAGCGTAAAATAGACAGGATTAAAGAAGCGGACAGACACAAGCGCTGCTGTCTAAAGGACTAAGGCTGTGTAAAATTCACGTTGCCTCGGGCACAACTTGGTGCATTGTTCGCATTTCCCCAGAGCCGTGTGCTTCACGAATTATGAAGGCGCATTAGTTCGCAAGGAGTGCCAGGATATTCATATCTAACGAGAGAAGCATTTTTTGTTAAAAGCTCTTCTACTTAATCGCTCATCTCCTGCTGAAAGTAAGTTTGACGACTTCTGCCCAATCATTGCTAGTTTTACGAACACTTGCTAAGAAGATTCCTTCACCAATGGCAAGCATTGTACATTCCTTTCCCAGACATTTCTTCAATTGCGGAGCAAGGAAGTTCAGACAGCTGTCCTCCATATGTCTTTAACATGCTGTGAACGCAGTATAATAGCAGAATTTCACGACAAAATTGAAGTCGAATAAAACCTGAAGGCCTGTATGTGCCTCTGCCTCCATTCATTATGTCCAGGGTGGCGTATTGTTGCAGTAATTTTTTAAACTGTGTTTGCTGAGGAATTTGCTCCGAATTTTGTTGACCTTTTTCTACACTTTAATTGCAATATCAAATTCCAAATGTGCACCCTCAAATAAAAAACTGTCAATGTTTTGTTATTCGCGGTGAAAACATAGCGCGCAAACCAAGGCGGGACGGCACAGCATAGAAGAAGACAAGCGCCTTTTGTCATTTTTTCTCTGACGTCCCGCCTTCTATTGGGCGTAGTCTCTATGTTGACTGTTAATCCCCAACCAGCCCAAAACTATTCCTGTCCTAATATGTTCAGGTTTTAACCTTTCGAAGCTTCTATGGAATACTAAATACTTTTTCACCTCTCCGTGAGCGATTTTTCATTACGTGTTGATTGAACAAAACATATTTTTTGTGAATCAAGTCTCAAGCTTGCTCAAGAAGATAAAATTATTAGTGAGGGGCTAAGATAACGTACTATATCCTCCATGTCGATGGCTTCGCTGACAGCCCTTAACTGGACTGAAAAGCGGCGAGCAAACAGTATTGTTGAGGTATAACCGATCAAGCGCCTGATCTGCGTCTCCACAGGGAGCGTTTTACAAGGGCACGTCATTGGAAAATAGCTAGAAGGTGCATGAGCAGTGAAAGACTGCTGAAAATGGAGCGACTAATTAGTCAGTACTGTAGCGTTGTTGGCGTTACGCCTGCTGGGCCTAAGAAGAGTTAAATGAGCGCGACGCAAATCCCCTCGATTTTCACTAGCTCCAACACCTGCAGGCGCTACGATTAGACAAGACTACTCGCTACAGTGAAGGAAAAAACACCATGCGGTGCCGCACTTCTTCCACTGCTTCGAAAAACAGCTGCCGTCAGCCGCTTGCTTCGCGGTGAACGCGACCACATATCCTGAACGATTACAGGCCTGTTTTATCGCTGATAACAGCTCCTTGCGCAAGCGATCTCGGCGTAGCCGAGTTGGCTGATAACGCTTCACACGTGGCTTCAAGAGAGCACGGAATTCAATGTAAGTGCTGGCAGGCGGAATGGTTTCTCATCTCAGCACGATGTTGGTCAAGGCACTGCGACTGGTGCGGCAAACTTCACCGCACGTTGTCTGGCTGAACCACAATGTCAGTCTTACAGAGTGTGAACAAGTGGCTCGCGGAGGGTTTGGACTGTGAGCATAGTGTACAGAGTCGATCACACTTGTTTAGTGTGCTAGGACGGTGTGCTGCGAAGCAAATGAACTGAAATGTTTTCGCAGCTGCTTTGCTAGCGGTAAAACGCTGGTGCCTCTGCATTCACGTCAATATTCAGCTGCTCTTCAGCGCAGGCATCATCAATGAAAGCCAATACCTGCATCATAATTTCTCTTCATTGCCACGAACGGCACCTTTCCAACGCTCCAGACAAGTGTGATAGACTCTGTACACAGGAGGGACCTTGCAAGAAGATGTGGTTCATATTCGTATTTTGCCCCGCCGCGGTGGCTCAGTGGTTACAGCGCTCGGCTGCTGACCCGAGAGACGCGGGTTCGATCCCGGCCGCGGCGACTGAATATCGATGAAGGCGAAATTCCACAGGCCCGTGTGCTGTGCGATGTCAGTGCACGTTAAAGAACCCCAGGTGATCGAAATTTCTTGAGCCCTTCACTACGGCGTCCCTCATAGCCTGAGTTGCTTTGGGACGTTAAACCCCAACAAAAAAAAAAACAAAACTTATTCGTATTTTAGAGGGCGTCATTACGAGTGTTCTTGTATAAGAGATGGAATGGTTGAGATATGGACGCGCCAGAGTTGTAATAATGTTGAGGAGGTAAAGGCTCACGAAAATATATCCTTTAGAGATAGCCGTAAAGGTTTCCCGCTGAGTATTTAAATCTTCCTGCATGCGATAACCAGGGAGATAAATTAGGAAGCAGGTATCATCGGATATTGCAGATCCTGGTATCGAACTAAAACGAGTCACTCGCAATGCAGGAATACTGGACTGCTTCCAGAAAACGCAATGATATAGCAAATAAGATCACAGCTATTGAAACGCTTCCTACAGTACCTTGTTTTGCACATGAGAAAGCTATAATTATCAATGCGAGAAGTTTTCGTGCTGAATGTTGCTTTATTCCTTTCCAGGACCCGAGGTTGCTCTTCTCCAAGCAATTTAGCTTTCAATTCAAGAAGAGCAAGGCCCAAGTCGAGTCGGATGTCAGGCTTATGGTCTCGGAAGCTGGTCTGAAATGCATTTCACTCGACGTCTACGAAACTGAATGGCCATTCCCTGATGTCTCCGCATGTGCAAGTAATGACTGAGCAGTTAAACCCTAGTAAACTAGAAATTGTACGTACTCTTTCCGAGAAAGTTTTACGTGGCGACAAGTACAGTTAGTGGCTTAACATTTTTCGTATTTTTTAACGCGTTCTTTCGTAAGGTACGCCCCGGTCAAAATTATACAGCCCAAAGGATCTACTTGTGATACGCACAGCATACCTCGATATGCATCTTCATTGACAGCAACCTCTCGAAAGAGGAAAGGTTTTGTGTCCTCAATCCTCCCAAGGTTTGGACTACTTGGTGTGCTAGGGAGCCACGCTAAACAGCTTGGAAACAACCACCTTGAGCTGTATACTTTTGATGGTGGCTGTACGTATTAGGGTTGCGTCGCTTAAATGGATATAAAAGACGCGAGCGTATTCTTTAGAGTCCACTTTTTGTTGTTTTCGTGCCTTCTGTGGTGCGTTGCGTTCTGTATGCAATGTAAATCGTATTGGCCTTTCTTATTTCATTTCCTTTCAAGGTCTAAGCTTGTCGAGTCAGGCCATCAAGACTCTATTCACTCGTGCACCCCAAGCGGTTGAACTTTTTTTTTTATGTATAGAAAGACGCCTCACGCCTACATAAATTCACTTACTGAATAAAGCATAAATGCGATCATGTTTTCGTTTTGCCTTCTCTTCTAATCATTCTGACAGTTGAATTTTAAAATTGCCATCTCGTTTTGCGTATACTAAATTTTATGCTCGCGCTGGGGTGTGCTATTTTCATTCTCTGCCGGACCACATTTTTCCCATATAGAAAGTGATGACGAGCCGCAGAGGTTCCTACACGCTTGCAAAAAACCGCCTACATCTTTCTTTGTTGGCGGTGCAGTATAGACAAAGTTATATAGTTGAAAAAACTCAACAAGGAACGCATACCAGAAAGGAAACTGCGAGCAAAGCACATAACTTGTGGATAGTAACTACCGCTTTCATGCAGGGCATAAGGTTCTTCAACGAGGGCGTCTTCAAAATAACAACATGAAAAGTTTATTCACAATGTTCATTTAAAGACCACAAGAGCCATTACAATGCGTATTGTTATTAATGTTACGGGGCGTGTCCAGAAAGAAAAGATAAAAAGGCCAGCACTGCGGTAGGATTTTTTTTTATCCATAAACCTTTACCTCAGTAGTTATCACTGAAAATTTCTTGAATTTATAGCTATTTGCTGCCATTTAAAAACAAATTTTCAGTTTCAGACTCAGGTTTTGAATGCCGCACTCATAATAGTCTCCCGTCTACCGTGCAAACTATGTCATCACTCTTCGTGTACTCTCTATCGCCGTATTCCTCCGCAGCGAGATGTTTCTTCAGATGTAAAAAGGCGTGAAGATAACTTGGCGCCAGGTCCTGGAAATACGTTATATACTGAAAGTATTCCTCATTAATCCGGCGAGAAGCGAGGCGTTGGCGGCACGAGCCTATGCGCTGTCATCAAGCCGGCGTTCGATACTTAATCGCAGTTCCTTCAGTTTGCTTTGAATGCACTCCCGTAAATTTCTAAGGTTTCTCAGTGTGCAAAGTACGTAATAATTGTTCCTAGAGAAATGAAGTTCCAGTTCATAAATATGCCTCATCGTCAATCGCTTGTTCGAACAAAGTCCGTTTTCAGTTCTGCGAACAAGGCTATCACTGACAACATATGGTGTCACACTAATGTTTTAGTCATGAGCATTGGCTCGGGACTTCGCGAATTCACTGCACCATTTCAGCGTGCTCCTTACATTCTTAACATAATCAGAAACAGCACAGATAAGGCTGTGGATTGCTGCTAGTGGTACGTGTCTGGTATGCATGCAGAGAACTGATCATGGATTGTACCTCACTCTTGGCGGGAGTCGGGATTAGAGCAGATATTTGTATTGTGTGCAACTCTGGTGTAACACTGTAAATAAGAGGGAAAGGGGAGGTAAATGTTCAAAGTATACGGTAGTGCTCTAAATATTCGACGAGTTTTAACTTACCGCGTGATGCGCTGTTTATTCTTAATTTCCCTACACGCCTCGCAATAAACGATCGCTCTCTGTTCATTTTCGTAACGTGTGTTTTCACTCGTATCTGTTGCTCTGTTGTAGTGCCTTTGTATAAAATCATTTACCTAAAAAGCACAAGAAACTGCTTATCAGTGCTCTTTTGAGACGCAATCGGTGAAGACGCAGTCGATGCAGAAGGAAGTCTATGATTTTCGCTGACTTTCATTGGCGCGTGAAATAAACATATGCAGCATCGTACAAAGTCTATAATATATGAGGGCAGTATTTTCGGGCAATCAGAAGCGTAAGGTAGCCGCCGCGGTTGCTCAGTGGTTATGGTGCTTGGGTGCTGACCCGAAATATTCGGGTTTGATCCCGGCCGCGGCGGTCGAATTTCGATGGAGGCGAAATTCTAGAGGCCCGTCTACTCTGCGATTCCTGAGCATCTACTACTAATCCCTCAAAAGTAATTGTGTGGCATAAATTTATTATATGCTGTGGTAGCTTTCGGAGCCACTTATGTTTTACCAAGCATTCTCAATTGTGCTGACTCAACCGCTTAGGTTATTCGCGAACTTCGGAGCCACTTATGTTTTACCAAGCATTCTCAATTGTGCTGACTCAACCGCTCATATTATTCGCGAATTTTTGTTCACGTGTAGCGCAAGGCGAAAAATTGTTGCGAAATAATTGAATTGGAGAATTGGCAACATTTTTCGCCTCGACAAACTTTCGCCGAGGCGCAGACATATGCCATCTCTAAATTTATGGTTGTTTCTTGCCTTCCAGATGCCATGTTTGAAGCATTCAACTTTCGCAATTACGTTTCCCAGATCGACACCGAAGACTTCAAAGCTGACGTGGCAAGAGCCTTTAAAGGAAGTTCCGCCGAAGAAAATCGAGAGTTTTCTATGAGGAGTGTCATATACTGCGTTCACGCTCAATCAGCACGCTTACCTATGAACAAGTATTAGACTTGAAAAAAAAAAGCAGATTATACTGGAGGTAATTATGATTACCTGCATTCGTCTTTTTCTTTGCACTGTGTTTGTTATTTCGGATTGAACGATTTTCATGCCATTTGGTGCATTACTGAAGTGTGTTTTAAATGTGCTCTTGACGGATCGTTCCGCCAATCTGAATTAGTCGGGGATCGTTGAAACTTCGGTCCTGTCGACTCGTTAATAGTCGACCTCTCTCTGCAAGCTACACAAGCTTTATGCATAGGCGCCTATGTGTCGTTAGCTACTCCGAACACTGTAGCGATAGCGCATAATGAGCGAGGAGTAAATAAATCCGGCAGTTATGAGTAGAGCCTTGGGGCTCATATTGCTTAGCATAAAAAAAAAGTATTGTCGCAACGAATGCAGCAATGAACAAAATTCATCGAAGCATACTTCCACACAGTGTTGCGCGACCAAGGTCGTGGAAAAATATTGCTTATAGGTGTCTCCCACACGAATGAAAAGGGTCACTTCACGCAGGTTTTTTGTTCGCAGCAGAATGACGAAAAACCACAAATGTTACAGAAATTTGTGGCAATTTAAAATCTTAAACGGATAATTCACCCCAGAAAAGACTAAACTGCAAAGTGTCTGTGAGGGCTGTATAGATTTCTTTTGTAGCCGTAAGTTTTCCCTTGGATGGATGCTAATGTGTAACTACTTCCTTATTACCCAAACAATCAACCCATCATATTCATTTGTAACATTTTTCTTCCACGTGGTGCTTACAGATACAGATGACCACAACTCCTTTCCCACTTTACATCAACGCGGCAGCTCGTGATGTTTGCTCGTGTGAGTTCTCAACGTCGGCTTCGCCTATTTAGTCGGTGACAAAATTCTAGGAGCACGTATAATATTATTACAGGCGTTAACTCGGCAGCAGAAGCGACAGCCGCAGTCGTTGAGCGCACAAAAACCAGTCCCCCCCCAGCACTGGCTGCAACGTATTCGCCGTCATCGACAGCCCCGCGGCAGTACAACGTCCTTATCGCCTCGCTACTGCCTCCTGGAACACCAACACCTTCCGCCCGCGAGAGAAACATAGTCCTTCTGTGCTCTAAGCTGGGATTTTCGAATAGTCGGCCTTAAGACAAGCGACGTCCACAAGCTCCGTGAATGGTGGCGAGAGAGGAGACTTGAGGTGCATTGACGTGATTCCGTAGGTCACGTTGCTCATGCCTGAAGACGCGGGGAAGACCCATTTTACGAGGCAGTAGCTTCTCACACATGCCCACAAGGCGCGCCGGGAGCCAGAGGAGGACTAGGTAGAGAGAAGGATAATCGGTGTAAAGGTGGTGATTGGTTTGGTTTTGGTTTGGTTTATGGGGTTTAACGTCCCAAAGCGACTCAGGCTATGAGAGGCGCCGTAGTGGAGGGCTCCGGAAATTTCGACCACCCGTGGTTCTTTAACGTGCACTGACATCGCACAGTACACGGGCCTCTAGAATTTCTCCTCCAAAGAAATTCTAGCCGCCGCGGCCGGGATCGAACCCGCGTCTTTTGGGTCAGCAGCCGAGCATCATAACCGCTGAGCCACCGCGGCGGCGTAAAGGTGGTGAAGGCTGAAATTGGGTCGGAGCAGTAGACGAGCGAGATGTACAAACAGGGGGTCTTGCGCAAATAGAAGCAAGCCACATTTGCTACCACTAGCTGCAACCTTCTTGTCGACATCGAGAGCCCCGCGACTGTACGGCGCTGCCATTGTCTCACTACAGCGTACTTTATCTGTAATGTCATCAGGCTGTATTTAGAAAAGTCTAGTAGTCGCAATAAAGAACCGCAAGGTGGCATCACCGTGGTAAATAATATAAAATAAAAAAGTTTGACTGAAATTTTTCTAGTTAGCAGGAAAAGAAGCATATTTAATTGAAGCCTATGTATCGATAAATATTCAGAACGAAAATGTCTAGGTTATGACTTTTTGTTAAATATTTATGTAACCTTATTATAACGTATCCCACTCTGTTTTGCACTACATGTGATGTTCTGCTACCGAAATTTAGGTTGTGGATTTACCCTGTCCATTGCGGTTGCATGTCCATCAAGCTCAAGCGAAGAACTCGTGTAGTACAGTGATAATCAACATTGAGAAGCCTCATGCGGTCGAAAAAAAATCTTGAGCCTTGAATTTTTTGCAGCCGAGACTTGGACGGGCCGATTGAGCAGTCTTGAATCAGTCTAAGCCATGAATTTTAGAACGATGCGTAGACGCTGCAGGTGCATACTGATATGTTTTTGGAACTGTGGTAATGCCTGCATTTTTTACGTAGGCACTGCCATATGCGCATCGTCGTGCCGAGCCTTGGCGCGGTCTTGAACTGTGATGGTTCGCAGACGAGCAAGACGACGGGCTTCCTCAGCGCGGCAGAGGTGTTGCGAGAGGGGGATGTCCTCATGTGCGGAGAATGGTAGAATAGTGTCCATGAAGGTCCGCGGGAGGCGTGCGTAGAGCAGGAAGAAAGGGGAGAATCCTGCGACCTCGTGTTTCGCTGTGTTGTAGGCGTACGTAACAAATGCCAGCACGGCGTCCCATTTCTTATGGTCTGATGCTACGTACATGGACATCATGTTGATCAGAGTCCGGTTGATGCGCTCTGTCACCCCATTCGTCTGGGTATGGTAGGGCGTAGAATGGCGGTATTCGGAGCCGCACAGCCGGAGTAGTTCTTCTACAACGTCGGCAGTGAACTGCCGGTCGCGGCCACTGATGACTACACGAGGCGCCCCGTGGCGAAGAACGACGTGGGAAAGCGAAAATTCTGACACGTCTGCTGCTTTGGTGGAAACAAGCGCAGCAGTTTCCACATACCGGATCAAGTAGGCCACGGCTACGATAATCCAGCGCTGGCCTGCAGACGACTTCGGAAACGGGCCGAGCAAGTCCATTCCGATTTTCTAAAAAGGTGAGCTCGGTGGCCTTACCAGTTGCAAAAGACCGACCGGTGGTGTGTTGCACCGCTTCAGCCATAGGCAGGGAGTACAGCTTGCTAAGTAGTGCTGTGTCGTTGTGTACATTCTTAGCCAGCAAAAACGTTGTCGGGTTCGAGCAAGGGTGCGAGCAAATACCAGGTGACCGGAGGTGATGTCATCATGCATGGCATGTAAGACGGCACCCCGAAGAGAAGCCGGGACAACTAGCAGCAGAAAGACACCGTCAGCTGAGTAGTTCTTTTTATAAAGTAGGCCGTCCCAGATAACGAAGGGTGTAGTAGTTACAGCCATGTGAGTCTTGTCAAAGAGTGCAGTAAAAGCTGGATCTTGGCGTTGTTCTTGTTGGAACGTGACACGGTCCAGAAATGTCTCGATCAAAGAGGCTAGGCAGTCGTCCAGGTCGTCTTCACTGACTGCCGTTGAAGGAAGAGAGAAACGCGATAAACAGTCAGCGTCAGCGTGGCGACGACCGCTCTTATAGGACACAGAAAAGTCGTATTCTTGAAGACGTAAGGCCCAACGAGCTAATCGAGCAGAAGGTTCGCGTAGGCCAACGAGCCAACATAGGGAGTGATGGTAAGTGATCACGTTGAAGTGGTGTCCGTAGAGGTAGGTTAGAAACTTTTAGACAGCGAAAACGACGACGAGACATTCCATTTCTGTGGCTGTATAATTGCGTTCGGCTTTCGTTAAAGTGCGGCTGGGGTAAGCAACAGCTTGTTGGGCGTCATTCAGAAGCTGGACGAGAACCACGCCGACGCCCACGCCGCTAGCGTCGGTGTGGACTTCCGTAGGAGCCGCGAGATCGAAATGACGCAAAACAGGGCCAGAAGTTAGCACGAGCTTCAAATGATGACGCACATTCTGGGGACCACACAAACTGAGCGTCTTTGTGCAGGAGGCAAGTTAGCGGATGGGCAATTTGGGCGAATCTTTGGATAAATTGACGAAAATACGAGCATAGGCCCAAAAATCTCCTTAAAATGCTTTACATTTTGAGGTTCTGGAAAGTCAGGCACAGCAGCACTCTTTTGCGGGTCCGGCCGAATCCCGTTCTGGTCGACGAAGAATCTCAGCCCCAGGGTTTGTCGCTCGCCTAGTGACACTTTTTAGAATTTAAAATTAGTCCAACTTGTTGAATGCAGTCCAGCACGTGTCCAAGACGTTTGTTATGCTCCCGAAATGTCGTCCTATAAATGGTGACGTCGTCCAGGTAACACATGCATACCTCCCACTTTAGGCCACGCAAGATTGGGTCCATAAATTTCTCGAACGTCGCTGGGTCATTGCACTATCCAAAGGGCATCAGATTGAATTCGTAGAGTCCGTAGAGTCGCAAATGCGTAGAGTCACAAATGCTGTCTTCTCCCGGTCCGCCGGAGGCATCGGTATCTGCCAATAGCCAGATCGCAAATACACCGACGAGAAATAGGATGCGGATTGTAGGCAGACCACGTCGTCATCGATGCACGGCAGAGGGTAGACGTCTTCTTTGTGATGTCATTTAGACGACGATACTCAACACAAACCCTCCATGAATTGTATTTTTTTCCACACCAAGATGACAGCGGCAGCCCAAGGGCTTGCTGACTCCTGGGTAACACCTATCTCCAGCATGTCTAGGACTTGCTCGTTGATTACCCGCCGCTCCGCTGGGGACACACGATATGGCTTCTGCCTGATAGGGGCTGCGTCACCGGTGTTTATCTTACGGTGCATACGCCATGCCGGCGGAGCACGCAAATCGGCTTTGTGAGCAAAATCGAACACGGATGCGTAGTGAGTCAGGACTTCATTTCAGGTACGCTGCTCCGACGTAAAGAGAGATTTGTTGATTATGCAGTTAATATCGGCGCGACAGTCGTGTTCTGTCCTCTGGCGCGGGAGAGGAGACACGGACCGAATATCCAGGGTTTCATAGTCGCCAAACGTCGCCAACTTGAGGCCGGAAGGTATACAAACGCGCTCCGACCAAATATTCACTGTCCACACGTGGGGGCAACCATCGACGGCCTCAACAACCGCACGGGGTACTAGGAGATTTTTCTTGACGGCGTTGTTAAGGTTGGGTTCAACGAGCACACGACGGATGCCTGATCAATCGGCAGAGCAGCGTACAGGCACTAACATTGACGCCTGAGCAGGTAACAGTAAATCTTTGGCGACACACAATACGCCATTAACAGGGGCGGCTGAATCTTCAACTAAAGCAGACAGAATATTCCTCCGAAGAGTAATTTCGCCAGCGGTGCAGTCGAGCGTCGCTCCACACTCACGCAGATAGTCAATACCGAGAATAACGTCATGCGTGGCTCGTTCCAAAACCGTGAACTCGACGCTAAACGCTTCTCCAGTGATGGCGACCGGCACACAGCAGAGTCCCACAGGTCGCAAATGTTTGCCCCTCCCCCCCCCCCCCCCCCCTTCGCGAAAACTGGCGCTGCGCTGCAAAGCAAACATAACCGTTGGCCCCAGTTGGGTTTCAAAACACAAACTCATTACAGACACTGCGGCACCGGTGTCCACTAAAGCCAGAGTATTTACACTATTTACACTAACTGGCACTTTGTTTTTCAACATCACAGTAGAAGGAGGAATTGGAGCAGATGAACGTTCTGCGACCTCACCCCCATCAGCCGCTCCCGCTAGTTTCTCGGCGGCGGCGAAGAAGAGCGCTGGCGTGGATATGGAGACCGGCCCCGTCGCTGTGGTGGTGGAGTGAAGCTATGGTCAGAAGTGGCAGAGTCACTCCGGAAGGCGCCAGAGCGAAGTTAGGGGGGAGCAGGTTGAATCCATGCAGCATTTCTCCGGACAATGGTCGACTGATGCCACACGGGGTTGTCACGGAAACTGACCGGTTGATTCCACGCAGTGTTCTCCGAAACTGGTCGAAGATCGGGTCCAGGAGCGTGAAGGCTGTGATCGCTGGCGTTGGCAAAACCTTGTGATGTGTCCGCGGCGGCCGCAATGATAGCAAGTCGGCGACTCACGAAAACCGTAGGTATCGACGGGAGCGGGCGGTGCTCGGGAGATGGAGGCACCTGCAGGAGGCACGTTGGGCCGAGGTGAGATCCAAGTGTATGGGGGCTCGGAGACACGATCGTAACTATGGGTGCACCGCTGATGTTCGGGAGGCCAGGTCCCCGAGGCGTAGGGATCGGAAGGCGGTGGTTGGACTGCGCATATGTGGTAGACAGGTGGTGGTGGTGCGCCTCGCCTTGTAACTGCTTGCTCAACTCGTCGGCGACAATTCTGCGGACGAGCATGGAAAAATCGTCATGGGTAGAATAGTCTACGCTAGCCACAGTGGAAAAATTATCAAGGCGCCGAAACTTCGGTGCAATTCGCCGCATTTTCAACGCCGCGAACGTGCAGCAATGCTGAATAACGTCAGACGTGCTGGTGAGGGTGTCCTTGGTGATCAGAAAATTATACATGTCTTCAGCAATTCCTTTCAAATTGTGACCAACCTTGTCCTCTTCGGTCATGCGTCTGTTCACAATCCGGCAGAGCCGCAAGACTTCCTTGATGTATGTCGTGCAGGTTTCTCCAGGCAACTGTGCTAGTTGAGATAGGGTGTGCTCTTCCTTGCGTTTCATTGTAGGGGAGTCGCCGAAGCACTTTGAGATCTCCTGCACGAACTTAGCCCACATGGAGAAGGATTCTTCGTGGAACTGGAACCACAGTAGTGCGGTACCGGTGAGAAAATAAACCACGCTGTCGCCCTGCATTGTTAGGTCCCAGCTGTTGTACTTGCTGACCCGTTGGTAGTGTTTGAGCCAATCTTCAACGTCCTCATCCACGCCGCCGGAAAACGTTCTATGTTTACGCTGAGGAGGCCAGGAATTGGTCGGTGCTTGGTGTTCACGGCCTGCGTTCGAAGCAGTACCAGCCGTACCCGAAGAAGGACCGCGTTCATCTTGGCTCGTCATGTCGGGTTGATCAGGGGTAGCCCAGCCAAGCGTTTGCTCCGTCGAGGTTCTGCAGGGTCCAGAACGATTACCCCGCACCTCCACCAAGTTATGACGAAGGGAATGGGCTTATTTACAGGGGGGACGAGAATATGAGAGCGAACGGTGAAACGGTGAACGGCCATTGTCGAGCCAGTCCCAGCCTGGAGTACGCGCCTTCGTCGTCCTCTTCTCATCCGCTGCGCCCTTCGTCTTTGTTCTTCACTTGCTTCTCAGCGCGGCCCGGCGTAAGTTGCGTAGCGACTCTGCATAAGTTTCGTAACAACATGTACTTCGCATCATTTTTCACAAGAGCCGCGTGCCGAATCGTCTACTAGATTTACCTCAAGATGCCGCCCGAAGCATAATGCCCGCCGCACCCACTGTATGCGCGCTGCACAGCACCAAATGCGCACAACACTGCACAGCCCACTCCCTGTCTAGAGCCATTGGTGACACATCCTTTCTAAGCCACTCTTGAGGCAAGAAATATTTCGTACTGAAACTTAGCTTGAAGTTTCTGCAAAGGTAATGATAATCAGTTTGGTCGGTATAGTTAGATTCTGAGGTCGCAAGTTTCTGTTGGCTTTCTTGGTGGCTTTCTAGGTTGCCTTTGCTCTGCCCTGCTCTAAAAACTATGGAACACTTTGGCAGCCTAAAGTGAGCCAGGCGAAAGCCTTTGTCGCGCTACTTCGACTGCCAATGACTGCTTATGTTCGTCCTTCCTCTGCTGAGCCGAACCACCTGGCGCGGAACCGCTGCACCGCTTGGGAGCCATCCTCCTCCACTAGCTGGCACAAGCCGAGTGACGACGGAGCAGTGCTCGACGCAGCTTCACCAACAGCTCCACCTGTCGACGAAGATGCCGTCAAGTTTTGGCAGCTGCACTCGTCGATGAGTCACCCCAGGCGCTGGATGTATCGCCGAACGGGCGGACGGGAGAATGAGCCATTAAAGGCTTTCGCCTTAAGAGTGTGGCTTTCTAAAATATATTTAGCTTCCGAGGAGCTCTACAGTGTCGGTGGGGAGGGAACATTGAGTTTCGAGTTGGCGGGTGTACAAGGGCTGCGACCTGCGAACACAAGCAAGGCGTGGGACGTATTTGTGCCCGGAGCTAAATCCTGGTCAGTAATCTTTACTTTCTGTGGCTGGTTATAATGAAACAGATTAAGGGGTAAGGGCAGGCGTAGTATTTCGTGACGATGAAGGCTGATTCAGTATCTATCGCACATTCGCTTTTCCTGCCCTTTGTGAAAATCACTTCCGGGGGAGATTTGTTTAACTAAGTAGACTCCAGACCATGGTGAGCACCCCAGAGGCCTCCGAAGGTCCAGTCGCAAGATGACATCAGTACGTATTCGACCGTTCGTTACCTGTGAGTTGGCGCGGAAGAGCGTTTACTGAAGGTCAAAGAGCCAGAATATTTCTCCAGCGTGGAACGTGTCATTTTTTCTGGAGTACCGTTCGCGACGGGTCGCTGTTTCACGGCGGCTAATTATAGCTTAACATTACTTTTCAATTTCCACGAGCTCTATATCGATAAGGAAGAATTTTCTTGTTAGGGAGTAAAACATTCGAGCCTTTTATAAGGCCGCATAGATATCTGTTCGAAAATTACTTCCCTGGTGGCTGTCGAAACAAACCAAGCAACATGCCTGCTTATAATAAAGGTTACGCATTGGCTGTCTCGGTCCCAGATGCCGCCTGTAGATGGCGTTGCGACACAGTTTTTCGTTGCTCCGGCTCCCGCCGCGTGGAGTATACCACTTTGATCCCGATGGTACACACCCAGAGAACGGCTGGTTCCGTCAATTTCACCTTCAATTTCGGCCAAGGTCAGGCGCCCGCTCGATGCGAACGGCGCAAGAACGAAAGAGCAAGAAAGTGATCGCTAGGGGCAGTGCTCGCGGCCACCGGCCCACGCGCGAGGAAGCAAGAAAACTGTGTGGCCAATGACGCGTCTTTCACGACTGCCGGGGCGAACAGCGCGTCTCGATAGATGGCGCTAGCGGCCGCGCAGCACAGAGGAAAACTGGCGCACCCACGCCAAGCAGCGCGAGCAACAGCGGGCTCGGCGACAGACAGAGCGAAAGTCTACCCACGAAGAAAAAAGAAAAAATCATTGCAAACCAATGCTCTTTACGTTTGACAAACCAAGCAAAACAGAGTTATCATTTCTCAAACGTGATTTAGCTATGTTTAACCACTGTTAATTTCTTCCCTGGGGGTGATTGTTTGCTGGAAAAATGCGCCGTCTTTAAACAGGAAGTGTTCCGGGGCTAAACCACAGCGTTTCGAGAACAAACAGACTTTCCACACAGTCGTGTATAGTGAGGAAAAGATCACAGCAAGCCACCAGAAAAGTAGCGCAATAGCAAAGGGAGGGGGAGAATGAAAAGGCCAAGGAGACGGTAGCTGGTTAAGAGAGAAAGGAGGTTGCATAAGTGGGGATGAGTAGGAAGGTACCTCGGGGCAGGCTAGAGGGGTCCAGCTCAGTTTGCGCCGGCTCATACGCTTCGACTTCCAAAATGCATTTACTGATATCGACCGTGCACAAAAGGGCACCGCAACCACCTGCGCAAAAGTTTTTTTGAATAATTTTCAACCATATCCAGGCACGCAGATGCTAGTACCCTAGACAGAACTAAATTCTTTCTAATGCCGAAGGAGATCATTTATATTTGGAACAGGGTGCGCCCCTAAACGCTAAACGAGAAACTATATCATTAATAACTCGTTTCCATACAAGAGAATCGGTACTATCGGCAGATCACCTGCTTTCATTGAATCGGCAAAAAAACAAAAACAGACGCACTAAAACTAAATGTTTTACTTTTTTAGGAACTGCGGCCGCAGCGTCTTCCGCGTAATAGCCAAATCGAGTTACCTGCATCGCATCTATTCTTTTTTACTTTCTCTAATGTGAAAAAGGAAAGCATAATTTGAGGGGACACTTGAGCTCCGCCTTAAGTGTATGTCGTGATAGCGTATTAGGTTAATTCCCATATATGCAGAAGGGCATTCTCTACTTTACATTCATATGCCCTTGTGAGTGTTTATACCCCTCCTGGCGCAGTAGTGCAGCGGTTAAGCGATGCGCCACCGCCTTGCGATGACATGTACTCCCAGCGGTGGGCCTGTGTGAACCAGATTGCTTAGAGAAACGTAGAGCTAGGTCAGTTGGTTTGTGTTATGCATTGTAAACGGCGCGAAACAGGTTGTTCTTCCTGGGAAAAGTCACGTGACCTTGGCACTACCTGCCTGAGTCATGCTCGTGATTTTGTGCTCAGAACGGCGGCACCGACAACGCTGACATCGGATGTTCCGGAAAACGAGGTCATTAACGCTGTCAATTTAAAGCATTCATGAATGTTGCGCTATACTGGGACCGAAATCAGGAGTTGTCCTAATCTCTGCTATGTCGCGTCATCTATTCGGTGTTCGGCTTTTACCTGACAGAATGCTCGCTG
This sequence comes from Amblyomma mixtum, assembly GCF_055824585.1. Lineage (NCBI taxonomy): Eukaryota > Metazoa > Arthropoda > Arachnida > Ixodida > Ixodidae > Amblyomma > Amblyomma mixtum. Next base: position 81,544,804 of record NC_143015.1, on the reverse strand, counting down.
CAGGAGATCATGGTGACTACATACGTATTTTGAAATCTGTAATTTGGCAATAACTGGATGACTTAATAACATTTAATTTTGGTTTTTAGCCATCAACAGGTCTTTGGTGACGGACGGGTGGAAATGATGGGCGTGGGGATAATATTCTCGTTAGAAACATTTGGCTAGCCTGACCAGATCCTGACTGTTCACACAAAGTGTTTGGATAATAGATTGCGCCGTGTTTTCAGAAAAGAAAACTACTAGAATTCTTCAAGGTATACTGCTAACTTCTATCCTGAATTTGCTAACATCGATAAAATTGTCCAGCTAGGTCATGCATACCACTGCCAGTTGTGTAGCTTCATAAACTGAGTAATTTTATTGAAGACAACACAAGGATGCTTATCTGTGCTTATAAAAGGAACGCAGCAGCTGGTCACCTACATGAAAAATCGTCTGTTGTCTTGAGCGGTTTTAAAATAGCGGTCAAAAATGTACACACGGGTGTTTGGGTGTTAATCAAAAAAATTTGGGTCAAGATTATTCAAAAGCTGTCAACTGAAGAGCGCCATAAAGCCGAAGTCATTGCTTTTCACTGGCAGGCCTAATAACAGGAATTAAAATTTGATGCTTTGTATAAATGCCTCTGACGTTGGGCCGTTGAAGGCTGAATTTTTTAGTAAATGTCGAATCATTAATTTCTGCTGTATTTAAGAATACTCCCAGCAATCGGTAACTCCAGCAACTTTGAAAAGTTTTCTTTTTAAATCATTTTATCGTTATTCCATCGTGTCATTTTATAACCTGCCAGGCCTACCCATATGTTCACGAAAGGAAACAGATAGAATTTGTGCGACGAAATGCGCGTTGTTTTCCTCAAGCTGCTCATGAAGTTTGCTACGAAATAAATCTACGACCAATTCTCGGATAGGCGTTTGTAGAGCTTGAAGAGCTAAACTTACTTGCTTAGCACAGAAATAAACGAAAGCTATTACAGCTTTGGTTTAGCAGTGTAGCCTTGCACTCTTCCGTGGAACAAACCTCAGATAGTGCATTCCTCCGCCTTCGTCGCAACTTGCTTCTTACTCTGTTGCCACCCTCTGGGTTCTTCCCGGGGTAGCTACCTTGCGGTTGCGCATTCCTGTGTTCTCGCCATACCCTCCCAAGCAGATAGCACACTTGCACTTCCAACTCTTTCGACCCTCCACACTTAACTCTACCTCCTCTCTCATAAAAGCGGAGAGGAGAATTTTCCTCTCTGCACTTTGCCACGACTAGTTACCTGCCACCCGTGGCAGGTAGCCGTATTCTGTCACTATTCGCAGACAGCGGCTGTTTCAGGAAATTTAATGTTAAGGTGAATATAATATAATCCAATAAATAAATAGATGTTTTATGGCTGACTTCACAGACCGCACGGAAGAAATCAGGCATATTTGGCTAATACAAAGCTAGAACTGCTTTAGCTGTAAATCTAAAAAAAAGTGGGCTCCCCTTAAGGGTATGAGGCAATAGCATTAATTCTTTCTTCCCCATATATACCGAATCGGTCTTTCTCTACTTTACATTCATATATCCCTGGGAGTCCTTATGCCCCTCATGGCGCAGTGGTGCAGCTGTTAAGCGACGCGCTACTGCCCTCTGATGGCAGGTGCTGCAACGAATGGTGCTTGTGCGACACAGGTTGCTCTGCCCGAGCGACCCCTTCTGGCTTATAATGAATTTATCTGCTGCCTGCCATGTTGGGCAGTTCAGTCAAACTCTGATCAGAAAGTTTTGATGATGCCGCTGAGTGGCCTCGTGGGCCCAACTAACTCCTCGGTTTCTTTGCTGGGGATTTTTCATGAATTTTTCGCGGAGACAGAATGTGTGTGTGGGTCAGATTAACTCCGGGCGCTTTCCGCAAAGTCTATGGCGAAGTTCTTTCATTAGAACTTTGCTGCGTATGTGACATTGAAGTATCCAAGTGATATCTACAGAGCATGGCCGCCATTTATTTCTAAAGGAGCTAGCCAGAGCGGTAATTCAGCAGCACGCCATGTAGAGTTGTAGTCCAGCGTTGGCGCATTCGCAGTGTTCAGTGATTCAGGTGGTGACTAAACCTGGTTCCGCCTCCTTGAATCCTGCTATTCTGTGTCCTGGTTCACGCAGTCACGTAAGGCTTTCCCACCATACTGCTGTCGCAGCATTCAGGCGCTGCCCGAAACCGGTTTCAAGCGCATCCTTCGGCACATTTATAGAGCCTTGTGAAAATTCAGCTTGCGTGTAAACAAGCTGACATGACGTAAGGGAACAGTTTTTGTGTTCAATGAAGAGAAGTCACCACCACATTCACTACATCGAAGGAGATTCAGCCAAACAAAGAGCTAAGTTAAGAGGACCTTAACACGAATCAAGAGTGTTAGCCTTCCCATGAAGTGTTAAACAAACCTCCTCCACCACATTGCATTTTTGATAGTAGTCGCCGCAGGCGCGGGGCGCTTGTGACTCCCATCTGCGTCAACGCTAGAACAGGTCGCCATGCCCTGCGTCTGTGTGTACTGCCAGTGTACTCACGTGCAACAGGGAGCCTTCTCATTCGGGGTTCGTAAGTTATCACCGCGAAGAACCTCTCAGTTCCGTTTTGTTTTTCCAGCATGAGTTCGTTTTTAACTGTGGCACTGACATCAATGAGAGATCTAAAATATTATATGTTTTTTATGCTTCTGCCTTGTGTGAAACTGCTTACAGGGATGTCAACGCAAATAAAAGTAATTTGTTGTGCAGCTAATTTATTAAAACTCGCAAGATGTCTCTGAAACAAAAATAATTTTATTGGTACAACTTGTCCACTATATTGCTTGGTTTTTGAAATAAAGATGCACGTGAGCCTCTCGGATACGTAATAAATAGTCCCGACCTGCTGCTTGCAACATTTAGATGGTAAACTGTTGGGAGTAGTGGATATTTGCTGTGGCTATTATTTTCAATAAACAGCCCGTGACTTCACGCGCAGCATTCTCGCACAATAATTTTGAAAATTGAAATATTGTAACGCACTGATACGGAAATACTGAGGTTGACTGTCCATTCATTTGATATGTAGCAAAATCTTTCTTTTGAAGTGTTTCGATCGATGGTATCACACACTTAAGACTGCCATAGAAACCAATAGGGGTGTGCCAATGCCAAAAACATTAATAGAAAAAAAATACACTACTTCCATCAGGTGATCTGCGGACATATTAACTGTTATAGTGAATTGGTACATTATACAAAAAAATTGCGTTCATAAAAAGTTCCGCCCTGAAAAATGTTTTTCTTCATATTTTCTCGGTATTCACAGGTTCCAAAATATACAATTTTGTCTTTTGTACTGTATGTGCGGACTTGAGCGCATTTACTTACTTGAATAAGCTGAATATAGCAAGGAATGCCAAACGCGGTCTTATGTGTATGTATCGGAGGCTCACTCTCTGCCGCTGTGCCAAGAGTGGACACTAAAACAATTTTTTTTCTCGCTAACCTAGAGTCCTCTTGACTACGTACTAAGTGCAGACTGTATTCAGGATGTATTAGCGTACTTTTGCGTTTTATACGGCATATACTCGTGTCAATTTGGTCTCTTTCTAGCACAATGCTCCGCTAATGGTTTTGTGTGCCATTTCCCCCACAAAAGTAGTTCCAAATAAAGCTTTCGTCGCCATCATGACATCGCACAGGAGTCGCTTGATTAGACTTCCCGGATCGGTGGTAAGAAGTTCGGTCAGCAAGCACTGAAACAGAACGAAAAGCGCGAATGAGCATTGGACATTCAAACCGTACTTGCCAAGGACATGCACACGATTAGATGCATAACCACGAGAGTACGACGGCTTGTAGAACGCAAACTCAGGCACAAACTTCCAGTGGGAGCATCCATTATTAAACAAGGAGTGTTTATCATAATCAGTGAACGGTGTGCCTGTATACTATTCATTTATATTTGTTTAAGGCGTGGAGAACTCATTACTTTGTAATGACGTAGTTTCAATGCCACGTAAAAATGAAAATACCAGTGTCTTGGATTTGTCTATCTATTAAATACATTGAATACTGTTGAAGAAACCTCAGTCCATTCTAGTTGAAACCATATGGTGCATGCCAAATTTTTCCTACTTTGGCGGCTCCGCAAGCGAGGTTAATATAATAGAAAAGAGCCTAGTTGAATAAAACGCCTGCACTGTCCCATTTCTTGATCTGGCCAACATCTACTTCTGCGAAGAAATGCACATTAAGACGTCGCATTTAAAAAGAGCGGATATTCAGTACTTCCATGCGCACTTTATTTATTGCAGTGTTTGACTGCGATGTGAAATAACGACACATAAAAAATAATCACGTTTTATTGCACGCCGAAAGATGTTGATATTAAAAAAATAAAATAGATCAAATATCACCTAACTAGCTTGCAGTGTATTAAACTGTCTTTTGTCATATATTAAACATAGATAACAGCGCATAAGTTGTTGATTTTGTTGAGCTTTACACCATTAGAGCGCTTTAAAATCTCCTTTCATCTCTATAGGAATAACAAACTTAAGACGAAATGTCTGAATATATTCAAACTTACAGTTGGTCTTGAATTTTGGAGGAATTTATGTAAAGTGCCACAAATTTGTCCCTAATGTTTTGGCAATTGTTCATGCAGCCCCAAAGTGCCGGCGTCGCACTGTGCGTATTTTTTCATTTTGTAGACACCTATGCAAGCAAAATGCACATGAAAGAATTAAGGGCGATCTACTGGACTGGTGCGGCGAAAACGTGATCATATTTTTCTTTCACTTGTGAATCTATTCCAATCCTGTTTCTTTGTGTTTCGCTCACGAGTCGAATTCATTTCTGTCTGTTTTAATTTCAATCGAATTCAAATTTTTATTTTTTATTACATGTCTAATTGAAATCTCTTCTTTTGTTCACTTTTGCTCATTCAATGTTACCGTATTTACTCGCTTATAGGTCGACCTTTTTTTCAGAAATGTTGCGCATAATTAGTTATCGACCTATATTCGTGACCAAAGAGAGCAAAACTAGCGAACTAATGGAGTTCTGTTGTCACGCCCGCCGTTTCGTTTTGTTTCCACGCCCGCATTGCTCTTTCGCTCATTTCTGTGGTCTTATCGTGGTAGGCAGCTTAGGAAGCAGTATATTTTGGCGTTTAACTAGGTACCAAAGCCAGTGTATTATAGTTATATAGAGAGGAGTATTATTGAGCGGTCGTGATGAAAACAAAAGCTCCGGGATGCATGTCGAAGCCGTAGTCACGCATAACACATATATTAAAAATGGAAAATTTGGGTCAGTTAAAATGTAGCAAAAGAACTAGTTCAATGGGTCAACTTATATTCGAATATTTTTTTTATTTCTTGGTGAACCGAATGTATAGGGGTAGACCTATATTCGTGGTCGACCTATATGCGAGTAAATACGGTAATCCGCATCTCATTCCTATTCTCTAGAAGTTTGGATCGTTATGCCCCTAAACACCACCCCCAGCTGAGATATCTGGCAGTAGGAGGAGGATTCGTACAGATGCCGCCGCGGCTTTAGACGTCGAACTGTTTTCTTTGTCATGACCTCTTAATGTAGCCGCATTAAAAATTACATTCTCCCTTTCCCACGAACAGTTACAAAGGTTGGGCCGTTGACAAAATTTAATTGTAAGCGAGCGAAAGAGATCCGACGTGATGTTCTGACTCAATCAGGGGCCTTTCCCTCGAATACGGAACATCATATGTGCAGAACATGTTGAGCTAGAAAAACCACCCGGTGGCGCATGAGGCGAGTTCTGGGTCCTGAGTAAGCCAGGGCTGCAGGTAAGCAGTATCGCGAACGCGAACTGTCGGCAGTTCGAGGTTCGTCGCTGACCGCTTTAGAAACCACTGTTGACATATTTTGTACTGTTTACAAATCATCAACTTAAAGTGCCAATTCATTCAATTGTCCGTCTTTATTTATAAAAAAAACTGCCGTAGCTGCTTTCCTCGGGGAGTTTCTGTTCGGCTTTTGATGCGAAGTGGTGATCACGTTTTGAATGACATTACAGAACTACTTTGACTACTCAGGAAACAGGAACAACGATCTCCACAAAGCATTTTTGGAAACCCCAAATGCATTGGCCCCTTAATAAAATCTTTAGCATGTACCGGAACACAAGAGTCGTGAAAGAAAGACGCGATGCATACTGTGAAGTGTCCTCCATAAGGGTATGAAGCAATTCAAAGGGGAATTACCATATATACGGAAGTGGCCATTCGCTACTTTACATTAATAGATCGCCGCGAGTCTTCATACTACACCTGATGCAGTGGTACAGCGTTTAAACGATGCGCCGCCGTTCTGGTAGCTGGCTGTCTCAAAGAACGCCACCGGTGGGGCTTGCGAGACCCCGCGGTTTCTCCTTTCGCGATCAGATATCAATCTAGCTGCCACATGCCACGGCGGGAGTTCGCTCACAAATCAACGAGGAGCTAGGCGCCTTCTAGGATGGGCAGGTTGTGATGACTTCCGAAAGTTACGTTACCTAGGTTGCCGGTGGACCACCTGCTTATCCGCTCACGACGGCGGCAACGGCGCCCGATTTTCTGCAGAACAGTAGCCTTAACGCCTTTCCGTTAAAGTTCTTTTGGAACCGTTCATTAGAGCAACCGACTAAACAAACACTTTCTCATGCGAGGCTCTGCAATTTATATGTAACACCTAATGCTATTTGCCTTCGACAATGAGTGATGCTCCCCTTTATGATGATGACGATGATGATGATATCATCAGGCTTAATATTGGCTTGCTTCCCTCTTCTTCTTCTCCTCAGTAAACATGGCACATACCCACGCGGGGGGATTGGCCGAGATACGGCGGTGAATGCCAAGGAAGTATATGTGCGATAAAAAAACTGAGTGGAATAGAATGACTCAAACTAGAAAAATATATTATTTGTGAAACTTTTTCAATAAATTAAGCAAATTAGACATACCAGGAATAAAATAAAACACACTTTTTGCTCATGCGGTGAAATTTTGTATGGAGTTAACACTCTAATACTGAAGTCCTCCACTTCATCCTCTTCACTTCGTTTCATCATAATGTACTTGCATTAACCTCGTGGGCGGCTAACTACTCCAATGTGTGTACGGTTTGGCATTCCTTTTCTCAGCACTTCGTGGTACTTCTGCGTGGTCTTGCAGACATCACATTTTCATTTTCATTCTTGCACAATTTGCAATTATACAGGCTCTAAAACTGAAGAGCTCATTGAATGGATATTTTGATGTGAGCGTAGGGCCAGGTGATGTACACTATTGTTTTTTTTTTTGCTCGCATTTTTCCATCCTTTTCACGTATCTACCAGGGCAGGGGATCTCTCTAAAGGTCAAATGGCAGCTATATAATCTGTGCATCACGCAGCGTACGGGTGGCAATAGGTTTTCTTTTATTTTAGTCCCCCTAACCCTAAGACATTGCAAACACTTATACAGCAGTGCAGTAACGACATGCCGGTACGGTGAACTTCAAGATGCTCAAGCCGTTGAACATCACCGGATAGATATTGCGAAGGTTTTGCACCAGTGCTCTTGCGTGACGCTCACTTTTCATTCGTGGTTCCTATATGCGAAGCGGTATTTTGTGTCAGGTTTTACTGAAAACACGGAGAAAAGTGAAGCAGAATTTCCTAGTATCGTCAAAAAAATGCTCGACAACCGAAAGTGCAAATCATTATTTCATTATCTCATTGATTGCAACAAATAGAGGCATCATAGGGGCAATGAATCATTACTATCGGTCTTAGCGCAGCCACGCGGGGAAAAAGGGACGGCTACTTATCATTATCGAGCCTCACTAGGTTAAAAAAAAGAACATCGCTCTTGTTCCCGGGCTACAACTCGAAGCCATCGCTTGTCTGGCAGTCGGTTTGGTTTGGTTTGGTTTAGGGTGTTTAACGTCCCAAAGCAACTCAGGCTATGAGGGACGCCGTAGTGGCTCCGGAAATTGCGACCACCTGGGGTTCTTTAACGCGCACCGACACCGCACAGCACACGCGGCCGGGATCGAACCCGCGTCTTTCGGGTCAGCAGCCGAGCGCCGTAACCACTGAGCCACCGCGACGGGGCTGTCTGACAGTCGCTTCACCATGTAAAATGTCTCGCTGATGGCAGCGCAATGCCATACTATTTGAAAACTGCAAAAGGAAAAATGTTATGAAAATGTGTGTCAAGAGGAGCCCCCGAAAATGGTGCAGATCATGTAAAGTCGCCGCGGTGGCTCAGTGATAACGGTGCTTGGCTGCTGACCCGAAAGTCGCTGTTACGATCCCGGCCCCGGCGGCGCGTTTTCGTGGAGGTGAAATGTCAAAGGCCCATGTTCTGTGCGATGTCAGTGCATGTTAAAGAACCCCAGCTGGTGGAAATTATCCGGAGCCCTCCACTACGGCGTCCCTCATAGCCAGAGTTGCTTTGGGATGTTAAACCTCATAGACCATCCAAACAAGTCCTCTTGAATCTGCGCGATGTTGGCCGATTATGCCGCGCCCAGCCCTTTGCTAGTCCTCCCGGGAGGCTTATCACGTAATTCTGCGGGCCCACATAGGCGGTGTACGCAGGAGAGAGAGACAGCACTAAAAACAATTTCCTTCGCAAGATAGTCCCGTGATCGAAGTGTATGCCATATTGGAATATTTTCCAATATTCCAATTTTCGCTTCAAGTGTTCATCAAATACACGTGTCTGATGCATCTTCCGACCTTTATTCTTACTATGTAGAGCGCCCGCACCGAAAAGCTGGTGGCCCAGTTTTCGAGTAACGAACCAGGATGAATATCTCTGCAGCTCCAATCAGTCGAGGAGGTCTAAGCGGCATCTTTGGTGAGGTTCAGAATTATAGAAATAGATTATTCGCGCGGCATAGTTGTTGAGTTACAACAAAAACTGGAAATGCAAAGCTTAGGCTTGAAAGCTGCTCCTAACGAGCATAACCATACCTTCTTGGTTCATAAGCTGTTCAGGGCTATAAACTACGGAAGCTGAGACACAACTTCTTGTTAGAAAAATGAATAACCACTTACTGCAACTGCCTTGACCAGAGACTCGATGATTGACGTCTGCGAAGTAAAACAGTCACAATTAGAAAGTGCTTGTCGCGCTTCATGTCTGTTTAAGGCAGGTAGAGTAGAGTAAATAAACTACCCAAGAGGATTTAAATTTTAATATTTCTTAACCCTTGCACTCTCTTTCCTCTGTCGGTATTCTGGGACCCTAGCAGGCGGCGCTTTCAGCGCATCTCACTTTTCTAAATGTAGTGTTAAGCTGAGCCGAAATAAATTCATTGTTTTCGAAGTCCATTTACTTATCGTCGTCCGATTAATTATGTCCCTTACTTTTTCTGAATGAAAATTTTGTTCTATTTTTTTTTGTTTTACGGATAGATACCAACGTGAAACATGCCATCTTCTTTCTTAAATATAGGGCGAGCCATAACATTGTACAATATCTGTTCCTCGGCATTCCAAAATACGAAAACTCTGCTCAGCTATTTACACTAAAAGAAATAACAATATTTTCGTGAAAAAATAGTGCGCACTTTCTTTCTGCCTATAAATGATGTTGCGTTACAACACAAATGGGTTTTTAAAACATACTTCTTGAAGCAATGGGGTTTTAACGTCGGTGCTACATTAGGACGAACTCCTTTTCGCCATTGTACACCGCTTCAGTCCGATGTATTCAGGACTGCCATTGAAGAGATTCGTCAGTGAAACCGCCCTGCTATCGTGTAAAACTCCCTCTCCAGGGGCATCTGAGGACTAACAAATTTGATCTTGAGTTTTTATCGGCAAAACGTGAATGGTAATTCAAGATTTAAAGCTGCGCGAGCTTCAAGCTTCCTTTCCGAAATTGTCCATGCAGTTAGTTATACGCAACAATGTTTATGAATTTAACATTGCATTTTTCTCCTGCAAACAAACATTTTCTTTTCCTGGCTAGGACTTTCAGAAAAACATTTTTCTCGCAATTAACACTGCACTTTTTTCCTTCGTACAATTGAGTTATATCTCAAAAAGATCTTTGGAAGTAGTCAAAGATATTTTCCTCCCTGAAGAAGTTTGCAGTTGATAGAGTTTAAGTTTCAGCCATGGTTCGGAGCATTCATGTCATTCCGCAAACTGTTAATTCCTGTAAGGTGAGGAGAACCCTTATCCTGAATATTAAATTGCCATTGGTCTAATGATTCCGTAATAGCGCCACTATTCTGTTCAACAGGAGGCCGCATGTCGCGAAGACATCGCACTAAGCTTTGCATAGACAGTTGGTGACTGCGTGTGCACTTACATCGACGGAACCTCCTTCAGCACAAAAGAGCAATGTGTCGTCTATACACTGCAAAGAAACGGTGAAAATGAGTTAGTTAATTTCAAGAATATTTTTCCTCCTCAAACAGAAAAATATCTTGAGAATTGCACGCGACGTTTCGCAAAGTACATCCCGGAAACAAAGTACAAAACATGTTTGGCTCACTTCTGAAGCTCAAACTTACCTTTGTTCCTATCTTTGTAGAGGTTGAACTCGGCAAGGCTTCCTGCCTCTATGACTAACCTCATCTTTCACTAGAGGGCAGGCTCCTTATTCTGTTACTTACTCCTCAGGTTTAATAGCGATTCTAATCAAACGGCTACCTGCAAAACGTACTTCAATTCAACGTATACAACATTTTTATGCTTTTAGCCGTTTTTCAGCAGTTTTTCAACGTCCACTGTGCATTGAAGCGTAGTCCTGGTAGAAAGCTGTTCATTTTAAATACGAAAATGCAGTAGGCGGCTATTACGTTCAGATGTGTGTTTTGAGTTTGATAAACTCTCGCTAGTAAAAATTAGTGTTGCATTTACTGGAGTTTGGTCTTTCTTTACTGTTCCGCAGTGAAGACGTGCTAAAATTGGACAATTCTGGTATTTCTTAGCAGAAGTGCTACGAATCTTGATCAAGAATACTCGCCGGAGTTTTAACTTTAGTGTTAATGTGCTGCGCCGCTATATTGCATAATATTTTTAAAATACAACTATATATCAGCAACCAAAAATTCCAAAAAGGAGCTTGTAAGTCGAGACCGTAATGGCGGAAAGTACCTGAATACCTACAGCATCCAACATTTGATGTCTACAACTGGACCTTCAACCCACACAGGAACTCTTTTCACACATGTCGCTCTGTCTTCTTGCAGACTCAAACAGATAGAAATTATTTCACAGCAGAGCGTTTTTTGGCGGACAAACTTTAATTCACCGACACCCTAAGAAATGACACTCAAGCAGCACATTTTAAGCTTTTTGCACTAGTTCATTCGAGGGAAGCTGAACGCGAGTGAAGCGACAAGTCAGCCTTGCTTGCGATATGCTCTTATCTTGCGAGCACTGAAATGCAGTACCCATGCAGAAAGCGTCATTAATCTGTTAAGGAATACCTCAATTAGCCGTACACCGTGTCAAACACTGTCGGTTGCGGCACCGTGATGAGCCCATTAGGACCCACCAGAGTTTTCTGCTTGTCGCAGAATGTCCAGAACATGCAGTCCGCACAGAGACGGCGCGGTTACCAACATAGGGACTGTTCGCGGAAGCCGGGGCTACTTGAGATATAGTACTCGACCTTGTGGGAAGAACAGACTCGGAAACATGGCATCATGAATAGAATAAAGAGCCTTTTACCGGTATCTCCTTCATCACAACACATGTTTGCCATCCCATTTAAACAGAGACATCAGAGTCAAAATTACGTTACAAGCTTTCCAATGTTCTTCCTAAAAGTACTGGCCAGCTGTCAAAAAAAAAAGAGGACCTGAAATTGCATTGAGATTCGAAAAAGTATTTGACATTTTTTCCTTGATGTGCCTCGGCTCCTACCCGATGCCTTCACCTGGAGTTCTTCCAGCATGCATCTTTTGTGGCTTTTTGGAAATATATCAGCTTGGAAACTAATTTCTGCAGTTGCTCGTTTTGTTCAGCGATGTACCTGCCTTTCTTTACCGAAGGAACCACCTGAGCAGCGCACTACAAAGTGGCTCAAATGCTATTTAAAGTTTGATTTATGCGCATTCTAACCGGCCGTACTCTAAACTGTTACCTCCACCGGGTTTCAGTGGGGCCACCACATCTTGCTCACGTCACGTATCAGCGTGGATTTCTAGCAAACGACAGCACAGAACATGGGGTGGTACAGAAGAAAAGTTTTAGGTTATAGTTTCTAGCCTGGATGGCTACAACAGCATTACTTTGGACACAAAAAAAAAACCAGCAGAGTGAACCGTCGTCAGGAGGGGATAAAAAGGTATCTACGACATACGTGCGCTGAAAATTTAGGCAGGTATGCTGATGTAACACTAGAGCACTTTAGTGCTTCGGAAGCTTCTGCGCTTTTTCGTAGTATAGGTATGAACCATCGTTTATTAAAAAAAGTAAATTTACCACACCCGCAGTGCTTCTTATATAGTATCAGTAGATCAAAAATTATCGGCTTATAAGTTTCATTTCGGTTGAGCTGCCATGTTCTGCTGCCCTTAGAGCAGCGAAAGACTACGCCATGTAGTCTTTGCTCAGAATATTTGCGTTACATGAGTAGGACAAATGAGGTCTCTTCTATTCTTGCTTCTCTTCGACGTGCGAGAAATTCATGAACATTGAATAGGCAATGGAAGTCCCCGTCGCCTGGCAAATATATTAGTTTTTCAAATGTTTGATTTTTCTCCTCAGCAGTTCCGCTTCTGGTTTCGGTTCGGAAAGCCAACCTGTGGGCAGCGCAGAGCCCGTGGTTGACATCACATACACACTCCATAACTTTATTAAAATGGTATTACTTTCCGCGCTACCCTTCTGGTTCTTGTGTAAAAGTGTTGCAAGAGTTACAGCCAACCGAAGCAACCAAAAAATGCTATTTAAAAAATTAAACAAAGAAATGTTTGACTCTTTCCAGCATTCAAATTCTGTTATTAGGAAATTTTTTCTGAACAAGTTTGTGTGATGACGCTGCATGTATTTTTGTGCTGGTACTTTTTGCTTTTTTTTCCGAGATGTGTTATCTTCTTTTGTGCTGTAATGTACAGCGCAGAATTCATTGCCGCTTGTCTGATGCAATGCCAACGTGAAAAAAGGGGGCAGCACCTCTGTCAAGCTTCCGAGCTTCTAGTCCTGTCTCCTTCCCTAATGCAGAGAAAATAAAATACTGATGTATTGAAAGGCCTCTTTTTGTTGCTTCGCAATGCATTTCTGTTCTTCTACGCCTCATGTGACCGATATTGCGAGTATGACATGATACCTGCAATTCAGAACGTGAAGACAAAGCTGAATATCTAAGGAGAAACAAATTTATTTGCGTTTGGTTTCCAGACACAGGCCAGTTCCACGTGATTATTAGCGTTTCTCTATCCCTTACACGCAGTGCTTATAAAAAAAAACAACAAGCAAAAATATTTGTCCTCTTACTTAGACTTAGGCACACGCTTTGAGTTTCCTGTAATCAGTACAACACAAAGCTCCTAGATTTTAGAGCTCCTAAGCGATAGAGCATCTCGCTGAGGGAGCATAGCACATCACCCGCCCATTCAGAGGAATAAACTCTCAGTGGGTGCGTTTGAAACACATCAGCGAGGAAATGTCACTCATCTAAAGGCAGAGCCCACCACTCTTTGTAAAGTTGTAATTTATTACGACAATTACCTTGCTCTTTTTTTTCTACTTTCTTCCCAAGCTAGCTTGAGGATAAAACCTTCGTTATTTCAAACAATCATAACTCAGCCGTTCGGCTTATTCAAATTTACATTTCACTCGAGGACATAATGCGCAATCAAAAGAGTTGGCTTAATTTGATTACTTCATTGTTCTAAAGACATTGTGGGTCTTCTGCGAGCGGAAATTGCCGATACTTAGTTGTTCTTTTTTCTGGCTCAGCAACTTCATTGCTCTTATGGCATTTTGTGTCTTCTTCGAGATGTAGTTGCTGATAGTTAGCTGTTCATCTTTCTGGCCCAACAAGCAGCATGAATTGGTAAGCGGGCGCTACAGTAAGGAAAGCTGCTATCATATACCAGAAACAGTGAGAAGTTAATGTGTGGAAGTTCACCTTTCCAAGGCTGTTTGGAAAACCAAGCTTGATTTGTCCTCGGCAAGCGTTGTCTGTAATATTGAACGCCGTTCCTGTCTGGCCCGAAAGGAAGCCGGTCAACATACTCCCCACTGCAAAGATAACGGAATTTCTGTTAACAGACAGAAGTTCCAGCACTAGAGATGCTTATATACTGCTTTGTCGGTTTCCGTTGACATTGCCGTTTAGTATACATGGCGCCTAACACACCTAATTCACTCCTAAATCTTTCGTATATACAAACTTTCTACATTTATATATATATTAACGTTATACGAGTTACGCTAAAACTGCATAATATGTTTCATTTCTTCGTGGCGCCACGCGATTTATGACCACCAACTGTCTTGTTGCCCTCAATAGAGAATACCATTACCGCGTATTCAAGTATCAGAAATAAATGAAAAAGAAAATCGCGTTCAGTTCGAATGACTATAGCTGGCGATTTTCGTTTGCAGCATTCTCAGGAAGCGACAGAACGACTCAGCACCACTTTCTCAGCACCGGCTTTTTCTGCGGCTTCTCTCCGTTTATGTTCAAGGACAGTGATAGCCACATGTTCTATCGGGAGAGGTAATTATGCTAACCACAAGATAACCAACATATTATTTCTTTAACCCGCATTCTGCACTTTGTAGGTGATATCATAACGGAAGCCGGGAACTTTACAACCCTCATGGCTGTTTTAATGGTGCGCTCCTAACCCCGACGACGGCTCTTCGATCATTTCGTATTGTGCTTGTCTCTGGGTGCTACACAATTCAGGTTTAATCTCAAGAACCTGAGGCAGTGTTATCTGCCTCATATGCGGGGGTTGTGATGTTTGATGCCCAGCGCACCTACCGTAGATCTTGGTGCTGGGCTGCTTTGTCACTCTTTCTTTTAAAATTGGACGTAGGAATATTATGGACAACGCACCCTCTCTCTGTGGTCTTCCTAACAGCGCTGCGCCCAATATTCAAAGAACCAGTGTCTCAAGCTGCCAGACATTTTTACAATGTGCTCAACCTTATCCTTGTGCTGTGTTGCTCTCGGGTGAAATCTTTAAGAAAATTGCTTTTCGGCCTCAGCTTTTGCAGGCTCTATACGTTAGCTATTTCATTCTTGCGTCAAAGCTGCTGTTGCGCCATTAATATATACAAAAATTCTGCGATCAAAAGGCATTTTTCCCCGCTTTCCCCTTGTCTGATTGTGTTCCATATCATTGAGTGGAGAATTTTGGCTCTGTAGCAGAGTTCTCTATATTGTGTTCCTTGTAAGGACTACCTTCTTAAATGGAGCCATTAGTGTCCCTTACAATATTGGAACAATATGTTGCACAAAGCATGAACGGGTATTTAAACAAAACAAGCAAGGCCGCAAATGTTTAGTCGCAAGCAGCACCCTCTCTTCGCTTATGAAAAATTTTTGCCGCGGCTGGCCCGAGGCAATATTGCATGAGAATTAAATTTGGGACGAACGCTTGTTCCGACATACAAAGCCGCCTGTGGCGATGACGAAATGCTTTTGCCGGGAGATTTTAAGAAGCATCTTGAAGGTAGGGAAGGCCAATAACCCATTTCCGAAGATTCTCCACGGAATGTTACGAAAGATTTACTATTAAAACCTCAAGCTCAGCTGCCCGAAATATACTCTCCGTACGGCGCCCAAGGATGCCAGAGTGCTGTTTTACGCTAGCGAGGAGGAATAATTAACTTAAGTAATTTCGACAGCTGTTAGAAAAAAAGTCTTTATCCTTTCGATATACGCATTGCGGTGATACTCACCAGTAGGAAGAAGTTTGTTGACGATGGCGACAAGAATGTCTTTAATTGTCAGTAGTGCGTTCACTCCACTCAGATTATGGATGACTCCAATTACAGTGCACTGAAGAAAAAAAGAATTTTTAGAGAGCATTGCCCGTATTGGAACTAGTGGTCCTTTATGTTCAGTTCGCTCTAAGCCCTGGTACACACTCTCGAGAAAGTCCATGTTCTTCCTTACAATGGACGATTTCAGTAAACACAACTTACTTTCGAGAAACTTACTTTCGAGAACGCGGCATCTTGCACATCTGAAAACGACAGCCTGCATTTCGCATCTAGTAACCCTTCGCTTCCGTTTGCCTAGTCCTGCTCGTAATTAAATTGATAACTGACGACTAGTAGCTTAGTGTTCCTTATGGCAATTTGCAGTGACCGCTCACTCGTGAAATGGAGAGCACTTCACGAGCTATTTCTCATCATCATCACTTCATTATCATTTCTAGACTATAAGTCGGCTGTAGTCATACATGGACAAGAAAGAAGACGTCATTACTTGAACAACACGATCCTTCTTTGTTTTGAGAACACTTACATTGACAAGCGATAACAGGCCAGGGAGCGCCGTCTGAAAAACAAATAATTGGGAATGAAAGATGAAGAGGGCCAGCGAGGCATATTTTAGTATCTAAGGCCCTTAAATGCGCCAGCTGATTACTGGACCTAGACATAGTAACTACCGCAAAAGTATACAGAAATAAGAGACACGACAGGACGCATCTTAGATTGCATGTGATTTTTACTTCGCATGGAATAATTTACACACTCATCTTTTCTTCTCCCCCTTGTTCTTGCGCCGCTGGCGACACCTATTTGCTGCAGTCATCTTCAGTGATGATAATGAAAGACAGCAATAATAGGAGTAAGAACATAAATTAATAATAATTAATCCTGAGGTTATGATGCGAGTCTTGTTAAGGGCGCACATGAATGAACCTGATAAAAGCCGGCATTGTAGATGAGCCACCATATGACGTTCAGGATTGGCAAGAAATTATAAATTGCCGTCATATAAAGGAGAAACAAGAGAACAGAGGGATATTCGGAAGCAATTAGTCGTGAAACTCTTATGTGACAGTGGTAATAAAAGGCGCATAAGAGCGGCAGGCATATAAATCTAAAGGAAGTGAGAGTTGAACAGTGTCTAAAGAAGGCTCAGCGAAACATATCTTTTCCAACAGCTAAGCAGCATTCCTTAAGGAAAAGAACCGGTTAAAAACAGCAGCGACAGGACCAATTCCAAATTGGAGCAGTTGGCATGAGCAAAGGATATGAAGGGTGCACTTAAAAGGAGGTACAAACAAGATAATTTCGCGAGGTACACCAATTACTGCGGTATCTCGGTTGTGCTGACGGCACCAAACAAGCTGAGCTGGCTGTAACGAATCGTCAATTAAAGCAAGAATGACAGCAGTGCTTGCGCCACAAGACACCGGACAAGAACTTTCTACTGTGAGGAGGATGTTATTGAAAACATACGCTTGTCCTGCGTCCAACGCTAACTGAGGAAAACTTGCCGTTATGTCAAAGAAAGACTGTAGCAGCACGAGGTCAATGTTTCAGCTGTAGCGACAGAGGGCCACCTATTCGAATATATCAAGCGGTGTCCTTAGAAACCGGCGTATATGCCAGTGTGAAAATAAACTGCAGCTTTGGGAAGGATGGGCACCAAAGAGCGGGGGGAAATCCTAGAAGCATTTTACACCAAAGAGCCCGGAGAGGAGTGCGTGAGAACGACCTCTGTTACGCTTTCAAATAAAGAAAGACGTTATCCTAGCAGTACGCAGCTCAGTCTAGCGCATACGTACCGTGGCTTTAGTAGCAAGCAGAACAGTACTATCTTTTCTGTGTGCATTTTGTTTTTATGCATCAGGAATGAAGAACCTTTCGAGGCCTCTTTTACTTACTGTCTCATTTTCATTGCATTTTGTGTTTAGTGCGTACCTTTCCAATGCATATTTTCGTACACAGTCACGTAAGAATTTTACGATTTTATGACCTTTCGGTTTTCTGGCGGTAGCTTGATTCTTCTTTCATTGAACGGAATTTCGCATCCTACCGCCATGCTTCATGTAACATGATGGCACATTTAAAATTCTGGCCTTTACCAGGTCCAACAATGCACACGTGTTAAACTGTTAGCGTGATTTACCTCTGGTGTTATTATTAATTTGTGATGGCGTTTTTGTTTCTGTTTTTTTTATGAAATTGCAAGCCTATTATGTGTCCTTTCGCACCTTTTATGCCGAGTCTTTTTGCGCTGGTTAGTATGTCAGGCCTTTAGCATGAATATGACTGTCGTACTACCAAAAATAATGAAGGTTAGTTTCTTATCGGGACACGGAATTGAACGCATTGAAGAAATTCGGTGAGGTTTCTGATTGCAATTTTCTTGATCGAAAAAAAAATCAGTCGTATTCGTTCACTGCCGTCGTCCTTAAGTAATTTTCTTTGTAATACGCAAGAAGAGGAGGTGAATCGGGTGATATTGCGTGGTGATGTTTGCACCGACTGTAGTTCTGCAGTTAGGTTGTGCGCGCAGGGTGCTTGTATTTTTCTTTGGTTTCCAGGCATCTTTAGCGTATGTATTTTTCCAGTGAGGCAGGGCATGATTATTTTTTTTTCTCTCACCCATCGTAACAAATGTAGCTCTGCAGTGCATTTTCCTCATATTTGCGTCTTTTGAGAGCGGATCGCCACCTAACACCGCCAGGCCAGTCGCTGTTACCTACCGCAACCCTTTTGTTACAATCATTAGCACCTTGCTCGTACCCTACGGGTGTCGTGCGCCTGTGGCAGTTATTGGTAGGCGAATGTCTTCGTTTTCTGCAGGGAGCTACTTGAAAGCGACAAGGATTAGCAACGTTGCTGTCGAGCCCCAAACGCAGATAGTGATGGGGATTAACGCGTACATAGTGCAGTGGGCTCAAGCAGTGGAGAATAGGACTGTCCTGAAGACCTTGTTGAGAAAAGTGGATTCCATGCTGCTACTGATGAAAATCAACCTGGTTCTTCAATTTCAGAGAAGTGTGGTAGTATTTTCTTGTCACTGCGTATTTCATCTTCGTGCAATTTCCGACTGGGACGTTGTGAGGACGTCGAGCGAGCGAGCATAGAGCTGGTCGCACAATTTTTTGTAACGCTGATGTCAGGAAAAACTCTGCTGATTTGCAGTCAAAGTATGTCCGTACGAAATGTAGGATGTATTCCGTTCGGCACCTACATAGAGCCACCTTAAGCGCCCTTCAAAGGGACTCCGCGACTCAAGGTACAAAAAAATGGTTTTTGGTGTGGCCTACTAGAACAAGGTAAACACCTACTTTTTCTGCGCACGTTTTGGGAATATGGAGGGAGTAGAAGTTAAGAGCTCCATCATAAATATCAGACTTGATTAAAATTCATTCCACTAGTCAAAACTGTAGGGACGCTAATGACAGCTTAAGAGTGGAGTCTGGTAGCATTAGATATCACAACAGTCGCTGATTATGCTGCAACTACTGTGGGAGCTTATGCCAGTTATTTGCAATAGTTGGTCTAGCAAACACCATATTTCGATAGCTAGCTGCAATGGCAGGTATCCGCCAACTTTTACGGCGCCGACCTTTACAGATGTCATTATATTTTTTTATTTTTGAAGTCGATTTTCTACTAGTTTGCTTACAGCCTCTGGGCAAGTTGCGATGACGTCAAAAGGTCACTTGACCTCTCTCTGTCAAACAGTGCGGCCCATCAAGGCAAATGTGATGGCGCTACAAAGTCACGTGACTTCTCTTGACCAATCTTCGTATTTCGTCTCGGACATTAGCTAGGCCCTGGTGTGACGGCAGCTCTATGCTATCACAATAAAATTGCTTAAAACTCCTTCTTAGCAGCACATTCTCTAAATGGGGCATGCGTAATTATATTATCACATAAATATTTCTAAATGCAATACAAATGAATAAAGGTATATTCGCGCCATTTCAATTGAACCATTAAAGCGGCATCACTAATAACAATACCAAAAGCAGAATAGTTTCCACTGAAGAACGTACGGATACCAAAATTTTACTTACATTGTCATCCACGCACAAGTTGAGGTCATTACCGAGGCACTGCAAATAAAGAAAACTGATAAATAAATAGCATGTTTTTACGAATAGGGCCATTTTGTAGTAATCCATAACCAGAAATTTTGCGCAAGAACATTTTTCAACAGGAACTTCTTCCAGAACGCAATGTTTTTCATTTATCGTAGAAAAAACCTAAAACAATCAATATGTATGCTGATCTCTCCTCACCAGGTTTGCCGTTGTTTCCTGTTAACATTTTTGCTGTTTTCTAAAACGTTTCCTATTGGAATCTAGTCTTAACTACTGGATGCGAGCGATGGACGTACTTAACATAACAGCACTTTAAATATTCCACAGCTGCCTCACAATTAAAACTGATGTCTAAGAGTCCGAAGCCTCCAGAAGACCGTGAGTCTGTAGCGACTGACATGAGCAATAATCAACAACCCTTTTCTGTAATGCATACAGTAATGTTATTGTTTTCTATGATCCTTAATCACTCGCTTGCATCGTTTTTTTTTTTTTGAAGGAATGCTCTAAACATTCGCATGGCTGCCTTCTTAGGTTTGCAGTTCGCGTCTTGGTATTTCATGCGGTGCTTGTCACACTCTGAGTTTTTCTTTTTTGATGCGTCTCCATCAAATTTTCTTGAAATATTAGTTCACCCCCCCCCCTCCTCTTCCGACGTGACCTGATATATGACTTCATCTGCAATATTTGTTGAAGAAACAAACAGCCTTTAAAACGAAAACCGACATCCACAGCAGCACATAAAGTACGCGGGGATTCGCTGCTACCTTTGTGAAAAGACTGTCAAAACAATCCATTCTGTGAATTGGACGGCAAGCCCGTGTTTGCGTGATTCTTCATTGAAGACAAATTTTATGAAGTCCATGAGTTGGGCATGAAATGGTATTCTCTCATTTCACAGAGATACACCAAGTGGTTATTGTACAAAACGCATGCGGTTGGTTGCAAATGAGTTCTTTTACTCTTTTTCAAATAACCGAAAAGGGGCATTTTCTAATTTTTATGTTTTTGGTTGTGCTGGCTTGCCAAATTGCGTTAATAAACTCCGATGATTAAGTTGGCAGAGAATAGAGCTCAGGGTCGTCCCTAATAATTTTTCAGACCACCGCTACCTGATATACGTTCAAGGCAGAAGCTCGGGCAAGTTGGTACAATATTTTAAAGTAAAGTAATCCAGCACAAAACACAGGACGAAGAAAACGACACACGTGATATACGTTACTTTCTTAACAATTACAATAATCAGCCCAACGAAAGCCTTAAAAAGAGCATTTTGAGGGAATTTGTAATGCTGAAGCTCAAAATGTATGCATTCACGTTCCGTTTTCTTTATTTAACGCGATAGGTTCCGGCCCTGGGGGTGCTTTCTTTTCGTGGCATCGTGGCAGGCTTGATACCTTTGCATGTTTGAATCTGATGTGCTATTTCATATGAAGCAACCGGCCTGCCCCTCAGATAATGTGCTTGCAGAGCTATTGAGAAAAAATAGGAGTATAAGAAATAACAAACCATGGTCAAAATTGTGCAGACGCGTCAGCGCATGGTAGTTAGAGTTATGCAGTATTCTTTTTTAGTTGATACGTACTGCAGGACGCAGCTTAAAATGTCTGAAGAGCGCCTTCTGCTGAAAAAAATTTCGCATTACTGACCGCTTTTTATATTTTGTGAAGGTGTGTCGCTCTGCGGCACTAACCAGGATTGATGCAATGGCATTTTTTTTATCATTCTTACCTTGCCGATGCCTAATATATCAGGCAGTGTCGCCTGTATGCAATCCCCCTCCGACGACGGGTCGGTTGTCTCAGGGTCCGTAGTTTCCCCAGCACCTGTCGATGTCTCTTCTGAAGCTACCGTTGTCGCCGCATTCGATGTCGTACTCTCTGAGCTTGTAGCGTCGGTGGTTGAGGTATCGGGCGGCGGCTCAGTGGCTTCATCAGTGGCAGCCGTGCCTTCGGTTGTTATGCTCTCACCTGGAGTCGTCGCTGCCGAAAAATAAAGCGTAACATCATGCTTTTCGAAAGGCAGAATATATTACCGGGAAGTGAGCGACAGATTGTGAAATATTTATTGAGGGGTTTTGTTTCAGCAACCGCAAGAAAGGTTCATAGAGTAAAACGACATCGTCACGCTGACCCTCTAACTCCCTACAATGCCAGGACTAACGTCTTTAAATATTCTTTTTTTTGCACACACTACTACAGACTGTAACAATTCACCTCAGCCTCTACTAACCAGTATTGATTCTATTGAGCATTTGAACTACTGACATTATCGTGCTGTTGTGAACTATATATCCATTTGTATCTCTGGAATATTGTTCTTTTACTTCACTCATACTGTATTGATGACTCATTTCTAGATATGTGCTCTGCATTTTTTGTTTGGGAATTTCTTTATTATATGAGGTAACCATCCGTTTCCGGGGTTTGTTTTCAGCTGGTTGACTGGTTTGGTATTCAGTGCACTGTTTTAATGATCATTTCTATATCTCTGCTTATATTGTTCCGCTGTATTATTATTTGTATGCCCCTCGTGCTTGTGCCACCCCAAAGCCCGCAGTATTGTATAAATAAACAAATAAATAAATAAATAAATAAATAAATAAATAAATAAATAAATAAATAAATAAATAAATAAATAAATAAATAAATAAATAAATAAATGAATAAATAAATAAATAAATAAGATTTTCGGTTATTTTAATAATTGTAGAAACATTGGTCCGAACTTGAACGCAGCCAAATCTATTTACTACATGCTCATGGTTCCGAGAAACATCGACTGATTTCAACACACTGCCTTAATGAGTAATTTGCTTCATGCACATCGAAAACGGTATTCCCAAACAGCACTACAGCACTTTGCTTTTTTTTTAATTTATTAAAAACGCCCTTGAAGACACTCTTTTGAAGGTACTACATATTTTTCGGAGCAGGAAATACTATACCAATCCCCACTTAACATTGATAAAAGAGCCCACATTCCATACGGTATTGCGACGAATTTGAAAAATTCCAAAGGCAACGCAATAGAACAAGAAAAAAAAATACAATGATGGTAAGTAAAACACTGAAACTGAGGAGTTACGTTTGCAAACTCGATGCTAAGGTAATGTAATGAATCCTAACAACAAGCACATCTGAAGACAACGAAAAAAAAAGGAACGTGCCGTTCGGACTATACATCATAGTATTTTCGGTAGTGGGCGCCATCCTGCTTGTTCAACCCGAGTGCCGCCTACAGTCGACGCCATCTTTGGCTTCTAACAAGCAGCCCGCGGGCTGCTCACCAAGCAGCATGTTATCTGTAGTGGCATCCGCTGGCAGTGTTCGTGCAATGCCTAGAACTTTTGCACAGCGGTTCCTCCCGCGCTTTCCCGTGTGTGTGCTATGACATTAACACCTGCAGGAGGAAACCAAGAGTAGGCGAGCAAACATCGACGTAGCGAACGCTCAGTGGCATGCTTGGAATTCACATGTGTGTTTTTTTCATCAGTTCTCAGTAGAGCAAATATTGTCGGTAGTGGTGGCGGCAGACGAAGCAGTGCTATAGCCAAAATTCTATGGCCAGTCTACAGACAATCTATAGATTTAGTTCCGTACACTTTTAGTAGACTTTTGTCTACTGACTGTCTATAGACCCTTTTTCTAAGGTTTATTAATAATATCATGTTTATATCTTTTTGTAGGTGATGATGCGTGCACGCAACCTATGTTCGTAATCGTGGGCACTGACTGCACAATGTTGTGGCCAAATTTCTGGTCTCTACAACGTACGGTATTGGCGTAAAACAGCTTCACCCGAAAAATTTAGAACCCGATTTTTGAAAATTATATACATATTGACTGGTGAGCCAGACGTCGTGCTTCGTGCTCGCCCGAGATTCATCATCATCATCATCATCAGCCCGACCACGCCCACTGCAGGGCAAAGGCCTCTGTCATGTCTCTCCAATTAACCCTGTCCGTCTCCAGCCGCGGCCACCATATTCCCTCAAATTTCTTAATCTCACCCGCCCACATAATTTTCTGCCGCCCGCTGCTACGCTTGCCTTCTCTTGGAATCCACTTCGTTGCCCTTAAGGACCAACGGTTATCTTTCCTTCGCATTACATGCCCTGCCCAAGCCCACTTCTTCCTCTTGATTTCAACTAGGATATCATTAACGCGCGTTTGTTCTCTCACCCACTCCGCCCGATTCCGATCTCTTAACATTACACCTATCATTTTTCTTTCCATAGCTCGCTACGTTGTCCTGAACTTAAGCTGAACCTTCTTTGCTAGCCTCCACGTTTCTGCCCCATAGGTGAGTACCGGTAAGATACACCTGTTGTATACTTTTCTCTTGAGGGATATCGGTAAACTGCCGTTCATGATCTGAGATGACCTGCCATATGCGCTCCATGCCATTCTTATTCTTCTAGTTATTTCCCTCTCATGATATGGATCAGCTGTCGCTACCTGCCCTAGATAGACATATTCCCTTACTACTTCCAGCACCTGGCTACCAATTGCGAACTGAAGTTCCCTTGCTAGGCTGTTGAACATTACTTTGGTTTTCTGCAGGTAAATTTTTTCCCCACCGTTCTGCTCTGCGTGCCTAACTCATTGATCATGTTTTGCAGTTCATGTCCTGAGTGACTTACAAGGCAATGACATCAGCGAATCGAAAATTACTTAGGTATTCTCCATTAACTCTTATCTTATTGCCCGAGATTAAGAATAGAGAATGGGTTCCCTTGTGTCCGCATTTCATATATAGAGACCACTGAACATATGCGTAAACTTGTTGTCTCTAGTCTTTTCTGTTTTCCAGCGACATGCACTGCCGATGTAACTCGTAGTAGGCGCGGAAGTGGTAGAACAAAAAAAAAATTATCGCACCTCGACCGTTTTTTTTTTTTCTCACCTCGTGGCAAAACGTTCATGTCCAGGTTATATTAGGGGTGCGTACAATTTTGCAGCTTGCGTTACACTGGCCTGAACAGGCACCTGACCTGTGGATATATGAACGTTCCTCCATGCAACGTTATAGCGCGTAGTGCCGGTAGGTTGCAGTATTCTTCTTCTCCTGACTGCTGCTGGTAAAATGATGCATTGGTATCGTAACATAATGTTAAGGGTGCTGATTAGTTCTTGCAATTTAGTTGTGTCAGGCCCGGCAGCGATAATATTGTCAGGGACTAGAAAACAACCAAGTCGGCAGTGGCTTGGCACAGAGTGCTCGCGCTAGGCTCACTGCTATTAAAATCAATAAAATCAATTAAAATCAAGCATTAAAATCAAGCTACCCGCCCGGTCGGAAACACGTCAGCACAAAGCTCACCTACCCAGGCCATTTGGCGCGCCCATGACCTGGGCCCTCGGCTCAAGGTGGCCTGGGTGCAGAGAGCTTTGTGAACCTGTGCTCATCCGATCATCTCCTCATCTCTCTCATCGTGACGGCAAGCTCTGTATCTTCTCTTCATTGTTCATCCCTTACGTTTCGTCTTCACTGTTCTTCCAGTGACAGGGAATAGAAGAGGACAAAGTGAACAGTGGCGCAGCCCGGATGCTCGCGCCAGTCGTCCGCCATTATAACTATTTGGGTTTTGTTTTGTTTGGTTTATTAGGGTTTAACGTTCCAAGGCGACTCAGGCTATAAGGGAGGCCATAGTGGAGGGCTCCGGAAGTTTCGACCACCTGGGGTTCTTTAACGTGCTATAATCACATTCATTTCATCGCCATCGGTCATACCGTCCTGTCTTCATCAGCTTGCCGTCACGTAAAGATATGCAGGGTGTATCTGGGATGATGTTAGGTAATTTTCAGAATTCGGGTTATTGAGGTACAGCTATGACTTTTACGTCATAATGGTACCAGTGTTGGAAGACACCTGAAAATTGGTGAACCGTCTTAACTAGTAAGTTTGGCAACTAGATTTATTTTTATTTATTAGAGTTAGGAGCACAGTTGCAGTTAGAGATTTGTAGTAGATCGTGTGCAATAGCCATTCAGTTTTTAGCGTTCTCAAAATTCGAATACAGTTGTTGATGTGCCAAAACAAATACTGTCCATCTTTCACAGCTAACAAGTTGACTCACTCCCTGCCGCAACGTGTCACACGATTTTTCGTGGGGGTGTTCACCACTACATGCTGCGCCAACCAAGGTGCAAAGGCGAATAAGGCTCGTGGTCCAAAGAGCGACGCGACATTGATAGGCACGCTCAGAACAGACTGCAGGCACTGTTTTCCCGAAATGCGAGAGAAATGGCGAAATTTGTTACCCATTGTACAGCCTTTGTCAAAAGTTTGGAGCCCAGAGGGTTTGATTCTGAGCCTCACTGTGTGGTTCGTAATGCATCTCCAGCGCTCCGAATTTCCTGAAGGTGAGATGATTTCTGGTCCTGTCTTCTCGAATGGGTACGGCTGCCACGAATGCTTCAGGAGTCCCACTGAAAGGCTTAGAAGCAAACCCCCTGGGCTCTAAACTTTTGACAAAGACTGTACCTACTGCAACGCGTTTCCCAATTTGTAAAAACCCTTATGGCTAGTATCATAGCCAGCTACAAATCTCTAATTGCAATCTGGCGCAAAATTCCGATAGCTAAAAAGGAGATCATTACAAACTAGTCAACGAACTTACTAATTACAAGTATTCGTTGGTTTACAACGGTCCGCAAACACTGATGAGAGTATCAGCAAAAATAATATTTTTGCTTCAAAACGTGTATTCATAGAAATTATTTTAAGTCATCCTGCAAACATATAGTATAAAAACTGTCCCATTCGATTATATTGTGCGGTGTGAATGATAGCGCGAAAAGGTATAAGTGGCGTGTTCGACCTTGAAAGGGCGATCTCGGCGTGGGAAATTGGCGGGTTCTTGAAAGAAATCTTGATGAAACGATGAGTTAAGAGAAAGTTTAGTGCAAAAGCGAAAGACGTGCAAGATTGCGACGAGGAGACAGTTGCGGTAATGGGGCGCGTGGTTTTAATGCTGTGACTCAGAGCTGACGTGAATAACCAGAATAACTAAAAGTATCCCTAAGGTTGTGCCAAACGTAATGTTATTTATGTGTAAAAATTTGCAAGAATCCGCAATTGCAGATGCCTACTCTATTTTAGATTAAACTAAATGGGTGAAGTTCTAAATTTAGATCAGTTCCAAGCGCAGATGTTATACGCAGTTGCGGTATAATAGCTTCCTTCCTTTAAGCGGCGTCCTGGTAGCGTAAGCAACAGGCACAGAAAACAAGCACGGCACAAGACAGATAAGTGCGCTTTTTTGTACCATTCAGTCGCTCGATCTATGTATCGACCATTAGTTCGTGCATCCTGGTTAACGCAGCTTTCTCAATTCTCTGCTTTACAAGCGAGATTTAATCCTGTTATAAATGCAATATTGACAAAATGGTTCAGCAAAGGTGCGTAAAATGGAAAAACTTCAAAATATCGAGGATACCCTAGGCAGTAGTTTGCGAGCCCATTATTCAGAACGAAGCAGAGACCGCCAATAAAATTAAACTATGCTGTGGCTCAGCAGCGAGCTGCTTTGACCAAAATTTTTAATTCTAAAGTAAAAATTTGACACCTGCACTGTTTTCTGACTATGAATGATAAGCTCTGAAATATCACGAAAAGGTCGTGTCTGCTCGGCTAACGACGTTTCAAACTTGGAATCCGCAATTCTTAAATATTTATTTGCAGACAAGGCATGACTGAAATTAAGGCCTTCAGTGAAGTCTTCTGCACTTTCATTTCAAACATGAAAGGCACATTTCCCAAAAGTTCTTTTCGAAATAACTTGTAAATGATTGGTTTCTCGGTAAGCTAATTTGTAGTAACTGACTCAGACGGGGCTATCTTCGACTTAGCATTGGCAGAAGATATGAAAGAGTGAGTGAAAAATGTAGGAGGGAAAGAGTTTGGGACTTTGGGGAATAATTCATACCATGGTGATTTTGAACGCGCACAGGCATTGTGCAGCTTGTATGTTTTTTTTTACCTCGACGTAAACACGGCCACCATGGCCGGAATTGTATCAAGCTTCCTCCACTTAAGCAGCAGAACGGCATCAAAGTTTAGCCACCGCGTTACAGCACATTCAAGAATCATCGCTCAATAATAGGTTACATGCGGCATAATCGACACTTGGATGTTGAAAAACTGAAGTGTTTATTATTCTTCATTACAGAACCTACAAATAAAAACATGCTGAAGAAGGTGAACTGGTACATACCATCACTCGCCTTCACAATACAAGGAGCTATAAAATAGGCTAGGGCGATGCATAAGGCCAGAAATTGGGTTCCAGGGTTCGTCCTTTTCATTGTGAACACGAGTTGGAGCCGCTGCCTCTGCACAGACTAAACTCTACGCTTAAATAGACGCCAGAATAAAGTTGTCTAAAAGGAAGATATGCCGCTATAAAACTAATGACAGTATTCTACCTGCGATCTGTTATCATTGCCTGAATGACGACCTTTTTGCGTCACACAGGTGATGTGCCTCCGGGAGACTGCGCTGAGGCTTGAGGAGGAGGCAGATGTGACATGTATTTCACTCGATGTTAGCAACAGAGGAAAACTGCGCTATAAATAATTCTTTTGCAGTTTGTGGAAAAGTGTGCGTTACGGCCCACTCGCATGTGGTGATCTCTGGGCATGGTAAGAGCACTTCCGGCGCATGCTGTCGTAACTTGCTGTCAGTACAAGCCGTGTGGGTGTACCGACTGCAGATGAGCGCAGAAAGCTCCACCGTAGGCAATCTGCACGACTGCTGCTTTGTGGTGTGGCGTAAGAGTTGGCACGTGGAAGCACAACAATGGCGCTGAATATTACATTGCCTCATGGTGCAGCGCTTGCTTATTCTAGGAGCGAGTTTAACTCTTCTTCTTGCACGGTGCTGTGCTGCAAAAAACATCACGTGGCCAACAGTGAACAATTTAAACAGCGAGGATTGTTCGTTTAAAATATTATTATTAACAATATTACCTTTAGATCACAGAAATATGCATAATAAATGAGAATGTAAGTCAAAGCAGCAGAGTCTTGTCCGGCTCTATAGGCAGTCAACGGCAGACCTTCTGTACATCAGCATACACAAATAATACAAATTGTATAGACAATCTGAAATACAATATTAGCAGCAATAATTTACTTATTCAATGCGACAAATATTGCTGTACAAATATAGGGTAATAAATAATTATGGATACAGAAAAAAAGACTCAGGTAACGAAATAAACATCGTGAGAACATAACAATTGCGCAAGAAGCGGCCACATTGAATTAACGTCTCTGTACAGAATACAATTGGCCCTGAATACATGCATGGACTGCAACATGTGGAACTAAAAAGTGGGTGCTCCAAAAGCTAATAAATAACAGCCTTCTGAAAGAACAGTGGTCAAATCAAAGCATCTGTAATGAGAATAACAGGTAGTGCCCACTGGAATATCCGTATTGGTGCTAAAAATGGAAGAATCCGTTTTAAGACTGATTTCACCTTCGAGCACCAAACTAGAGAGCAGAGCTAAAAAACACCGATTCCGTATCTTATTAGGCTTAATACAGTGTTATGGACTAATAATTTTCGCACTCAGAGTAGAAAACATGTGCTGTATAATACATACGACACATTGCGCAGTTTTTTGCATAACTTGAGTGGGGGCTGCGAGCCATATCCTTATGAAAAGTGACACCGAAATGTTAAACACTGGTTGAAAACGGAATAGGAGCACGTCCTCAACCACCGCTACGAGACGCATGAAACGGCAGCGTCAGAACAAGGTCATATTTTTCATGATGTTTTGCAGACAGCAATTCAGTTCTAGTTTGACAATAAAAAAGCTGTTGCTGCGCCAGTCCATCACAGGAAAGCATCAGCTTCAAGGGCCGATGCAGTCTATTCAAAACGCGACTAATTACAGAGAACAGCAACCTCTGCATACTGAAATAAGCTACAATGGATTATGAGCGGATGGAAAACAACTCAGCCTATAAAGGAGGCTATAGTGGAGGGTTGGTAAAAATTCTGACCACCTCAGGTTCTTCAGCGTGCACTGATATCGCAGACTACGCGGGCCTGTAGCATTCGCCTCTATCGAAATGCGACAGCCACAGCCGGGGTCGAACCCGCGCCTTTAGGGTCACTAGCCGTGCACCATAACCACTGAGCCACAGCCGAGGATGTGTGAGTATAACCGAGGATGGGTAAGAACGCATGTCAAGTAATTAAGATACAAATAAACTGAAGTGTTGGCAAAAGCTAGCCACGGGGTGCACCAGTTTGTAAAAACTAGATTTGATTTGAATATGCTGCCTGTTAGAGCCAAATGAATACGTCTAAAAATTTAGTTTTAAAACTGTGAAATTTACTCAGAAATTCTATGTTGTCTAGCTTGCTAAGAAATAAACTTCGGGGTTTAGAGTCAAGTTCGTTTTGCGTACAGCCGAGCAGGGCAAAATTAACAGCGTTATTATTAAACGCAGGGTACGTGATAGAAGAAATAGTGCTTTTACCACTGAAAAAACGCTGTGCTGGAGAAAACAAATATCGTGTGCCTAATTTCCTGGCCACCTAACTATATAGACGTTGAGCGCGCTCCGCTCCTTCTGTGTCGTTTTTTAACTGTCGTCC
This sequence comes from Amblyomma mixtum, assembly GCF_055824585.1. Taxonomy (NCBI): domain Eukaryota; kingdom Metazoa; phylum Arthropoda; class Arachnida; order Ixodida; family Ixodidae; genus Amblyomma; species Amblyomma mixtum. The sequence goes on along the minus strand of NC_143015.1, from coordinate 81,514,177 downwards.
CAAGCAATTATAACAGCTCTGACCTGAAGAGTTGCGAAAAAAAACATGCATACATTCCTTCACCCCTGGTTAACAAACATCACAGGATGAAATTTTCAGCAGCATAGCCAACATGCGAGCGCTTTGGTATGCATTGAAAATCGTACGAAGTACTTTAGGAATAACAACGGTTGTGAGCGAGTTATATGAAGAGTACATAAACTGCTATCAGTATTTTTGCACAAGAAATTAGCTCTGGCGACAACCTAGTGTAGTTGCGTGTAGTGCGGGAAAAGGTGATAATTGTTAATGGCCAAGCTAAAAAACTTGTAACGAGCAAAATGGGAAATCGCTCAATTCTAGAGTGAAATCAGTTGGAGAAAATTGTTCCCTACATTGCCCTATTAAAAAATTCAGGGGCACTTTGACTCTAAAGTGCGTAGAGGCGAAAGCGTTTTTCGCACCACTTTCGCTGCTTCTGTGGCACTGGTGGCGTCACATATAATTGAGCACTAATTACTAAGTGATGACAAATAACTAATTAATGCTTAATTACTGATTAATGCCTGAATATCAAATTCACTGCTAATTAATGACGCTTAAGTTTCGCCTTTACGAGTGGAACGCGACAGAGTGTTGTAGCGCTGCCAGGGAGTCCACGGAACACCACCACCCGTTCGGCGCGACGCCTTGCCCTTTGAACGCAACGCTTTTTGAGGAAAGGAAATCGCGCAGTAATTCTCTGTCATCTTGGTGGACACCTGAACCGCACCGTAGAGGAAGGGAGGGGGAGTGAACAAAGACAAAGAGGGCCCGTAATGAAGAAAATGAAAATTGTATTTGAGGAAAGGAAATTACGCAGTAACTGTCTCGCACATCTCGATGGACAGCCGTCAAAATTCAGGGGGGCACTTTTTTGACTTAAAGTGTGGTCACTGATGTCTGGTTAAGATGTTAAGCTTCGCCTCTAAGAGTGGAACGCGACAGCGTCTTGCAACGCTGCCAGGGAGTCCATAGAACGCCATCGCCCATTCGGTTCTACGCCTCGCTCGTCGGTAAATTGGTTTTTGAGGAAAGGAAATGTATCTGTCTCTCATACCTCGGTGGACACCTAAACCTCGCCAGGAGGAAAGGGAGGAGGATGGGAGTGAGCGCGCCTTTGTTCATTCCAAACCATCGCGCTGGCATGGCGGAGGGGATAGCATGCTCGTCTCGCACGCCGAAGACCGGGGTTCGATTCCCGAGCTTGGCCAATTTCCAACTCGGTTTTATTTGTTTATATGGCCTGACTAGAAAAGTTAATTAGGCTAATTGGGTAATTAAGCAATTAACTAAGCTCAGTCCCACTTAGAGCATCACCATACGATCCCTTCAATTGGTTGCATGGTTACTAGCCAAAGTACAATTGGCGCCGTTTGAAAGTCGCGCATTGTGATGTGTCACGACCGCTTCGACCAATTGAAAAGCGTGACATTTCTGTCGACAACTGCTGCTTGCAACGATGAGACATTAAAGGCTTTCGCCTTAAAAAAAATTAGTGCATTCATCGGAGAGAACAGTAAGAAGCTTTATTACCACTATTTAAACGCGTAAGTCAATGAACACAGAAATTTATGCAAGAATGAAAAATTGGAATATCCAGTTTGTAGGTGCTTGGAACATCACCCTGATATTCAAGGCGTACTCTAGATTAAACCCTAGTGGGTAGTGAACGCTCCGTCCAGTTCCCAGCTTCGTGCTTCGCTGCTAAGCATTTAAATGTTTAGTTACTTTCTCAAGAAAAATACTTTTCTTTAGATTTGCATTTTGCAACTCATTTATATATATGCTGTGGTTACCATAGCGAGCAGTAAATTGGTATAGAGCTAAAAAATGTTCCTCTCTACAGCGGCAAAAAGATAGCGGAATACTAGGCTGTAATAAAAAATTCTATTTGTTTTTAAACAGTGATTTTTGGGTACGAACAGATCCATATATTTTTATGGTTTTATTTTTTTTCATATTGTCACGGACGCCGGTAGGACGTTCTATCCCTGGCAGAACAGTACCTGGCGAGCACACTGGGCAGAGCGCAGCCGGCAGGCCCTAGCACCGAGCAGAAGAGGACGAAGTCCGGCGCGCGACAAAGGTCGAAGACAGACCGCACGGGGGCGCCGGTAGAGTGATGTCTAAACTAAGTGCGGCATTGCCCCTCCCCTCTGGAAAGGCATCGACTCGATGCCTGAAAGTGAGGGGGAGCCACGTGTGGGTGTTAACAGAATCCCAGGCACTGAACGTGGTGAGAGTTCTCCTAGCGGGCATGGTATGGCTTGAGTCTTGCGACGTGCACAATTTCGGATGTCGGCGGGCGTCTGGAAGAACGAACACTCCCTTGCGGGCGCACTTCATACGTAACGTCGCTGAGTTTGCGGAGTACCTCGTAGGGGCCGAAGTAACGGCGCAAAAGCTTCTCGGAGCGACCGCGCAGACGGATGGGGCTCCAAACCCACACTTGATCGCCAGGCTGGAAAATGACTTCGCGGGGACGGAGGTTATAGCGGCGAGCATCGACTTCTTGCCGCATGCAGGTTCGTTGCCGCGCCAGCCGGCGGGCAGCCTCTGCATGGCGAACGAATGCATCAGCGTCAGCAACGGATGGGCGTGCAATATCGGGCAACAAGATCGTGTCCAACATAGTCACGACTTCACGACCGTGTACCAAACGAAATGGCGTGAACCCCGTCGTCTCTTGAAGGGCAGTATTGTAGGCAAACGTGACGTACGGAAGGATTACGTCCCAGTTCTTATGGTCATCGTCGACGTACAGAGGGCAAAACGCATGTCTAGAACACGCTCTTAGCGTGTTTCGGGCGTAACACGCGATAACGAGCGATAAGATTGTGTTAAAAATGGTCTGGATGTAAACATGTGCTGCTAAACTCATAGAATTTCCTCATCATTTTCTGCTTTCTTGGTTGCAGCGGCTTTCGGAGCTCCGGAACACACAGTTTGGTTGTTCTAGGCATGCGTTTTGCCATCTGTACATAGAAATCATATCAGCGATAGTCTTATTGAGGCGCTCGGTTAGGCCGTTGGTTTGAGGATGGTAAGCTGTGGTCTTACGATGACTTGTGCCACTGAGCCGCATAACGTCCTGAGTAAGCGTGGACGTGAACGCTGAGCCTCGGTCAGTTAAAACAACATAAGGGGCGCCATGTCGGAGGACTATGGTGATGATGAAAAAGTCAGCAATTTCAGCAGCAGTGCCGCGGGGCAGGGCTTTCGTCTCACAATACTGGGTTAGGTAGTCGGTGGCAACCACAATATACCGGTTACCCAATGATGACGTGGGAAATGGGCCCAGTAAGTCCATGCCGACTTGGTGGAAAGGAATTCTCGGCGGAGCAATGGGTTGGAGCAAGCCAGCCGGCTTGAAAGGTGGTTTCTTCCGACGTTGACACTCGCGGCAAGTGCGTACATAACGCTTGACAGCCGCAGAAAGCCTGGGCCAGTAATAACGGTGACGAACTCGTGCCATCGTTCGAGAAAATCCGAGGTGGCCGGAAGGAAGCTCGTCGTGGCATGCCTGCAAAACGTCAGTGCGGAGCGCCGGTGGAACCACGAGCAGGTAACCAGAGTCCGTCGGGCCGTAATTTCGTTTGTAGAGGACGCCATCTCGCAAGCAAAACGACGGCAAGCCACGCGCGAATAGACGAGGCGGTAACGAGGCGGTACCCTCAAGATAATCGATGAGTGGCCGTAATTCCGTGTCGTCCCTCTGTTGTTGAGCGAGGGCGGACGTGGTCAGAGCACCAATAAATAGAGGGTCATCTTCGAGGTCATCAGAGCTGGACGGGATAGGAGCACGGGACAAGCAGTCTGCATCGCTGTGTTTGTTGCCCGACTTGTAGACAACTGTTACATCAAATTCTTGCAAGCGAAGGCTCCAACGAGCTAGCCGGCCCGAGGGGTCATTAAGATTCGCGAGCCAACACAGTGAGTGGTGGTCACTCACGACCCGAAACGGGCGACCATACAAGTAGGGCCGGAACTTCGTTATCGCCCATACAACAGCTAGGCACTCCTTTTCAGTGGTTGAGTAATTGGCCTCGGACCGAGACAGCGTGCGGCTGCCGTAAGCAATCACGCGCTCAACACCATCTTGCCACTGGACGAGGACTGCACCAAGGCCAATGTTGCTGGCATCGGTGTGAAGTTCTGTATCCGCCTCCTCGTCAAAATGGGCAAGAATGGGCATTGCTTGTAGGCGTTTGCGGAGCTTTTCGAAGGTGTCCTGCTGTTCCTGTGCCCAGACGAAAGGCTGATCGTCTTTTGCCAGCCGTGTGAGAGGCTCAGCCAGCCTGGAGAAGTCTTGGACGAAGCGTCTGTAATATGCACAGAGGCCAAGAAACCGGCGCACAGCTCGCTTATCAGTGGGAGTCGGGAACGCAGCTACAGCGACCGTCTTGTCGGGGTCGGGGCTGACACCCTCAGGTGTCACAACATGGCCCAAAAACTTCAGCCGTTGGTACGCGAAGTGGCATTTCTTGGGTTTTAGAGATAGACCGGCTGATCGGATGGCCGTCAATACTGCCCTCAAGCGTTTGAGATGTTCTTCGTAGGTCGCAGCGAAAATAACCACATCATCAAGATAGACGAGACACGACTGCCATTTGAGGCCAACCAGGACAGTGTCCATCATTCTTTGAAAGGTGGCCGGAGCGGTACACAGGCCAAAGGGGAGCACCTTGAACTCGTACAAACCGTCGGGGTTACGAACGCCTTTTCACAGTCACGTTCATCGACTTCGATCTGCCAGTACCCACTGCGTAGATCAAGAGAGGAAAAGTATCGGGCATGACGCAGGCGATCGAACGAGTCATCAATTCGGGGCAACGGATAAACGTCCTTTTTAGTAATCTTGTCGAGGCGACGATAGTCGACGCAGAATCGGAGAGTGCCATCCTTCTTGGCGACCAGCACAACGGGCGAAGCCCACGGGCTTGTTGACGGCTGGATAACCTCGTCGCGGAGCATTTCCTCAACCTGCCTCCGAATCACCTCCCGTTCTTTCGCAGACACTCGATAGGGGTGGTGTTGTATAGGCCTCTCGCCTTCATCCACTACAATGCGGTGTTTAGCGACCGATGTTTGCCGAACTTTAGAAGTGGTCGCAAAGCAGTCACGAAAAGAGTCGAGGATCATGTGAAGGCGGTGTTTCTGATCGGCGGTTAGGTCGGGGTTCACGTCAGTCATAACGGGGGCGTCAGACGTCGATACATGGGCATCGTTGAGGGACAAGGCGCAGTGGGAGACTGAGTCACTAAGTTCATCGAAATAGGCTATGGCGGTTGCTTGCGGCAAGTGGCGGTATTCGGCGCTAAAGTTGGTAACAAAAAGCTGCGTTCGCAGTCCGCGGAGGGAAGTAACACCCCGCGCAACGCAGACTTTTTGACTCAGCAGTAACGACAGGTTACCTTCCGCAACCCCGTGAGGAGTGCGTGGGTTGGAGCATTCCACCGTAATAAACAAACTGGAGCGTGGTGGTAGCGTGACGTTGTCATCACACACGCGAAAAACAGACCTGTCGGGCTCGCTGCTGTCGGCTATGGAACACTGAGGTGGGAACGTCACGACAAGTTCGCGGAGGTTGATTATCGCACCGTGTTCCCGAAGAAAATCTAACCCGAGGATGAGGTCCTTCGAGCACTGAGCCAACACAGCGAAGCAGGCAGTGAAGGTGACACCACGAATCTCCATTCTAGCGGTGTAGACGCCAAGCGGTGTCACCAGATGGCCTCCAGCTGTCCGGATGTGCGTTCCAGGCCAAGGTGTCAGTACTTTCCTCAGGACAAGCGTCAGATCACGACTCATGACGGAGAAATCGGCGCCGGTATCTACGAGAGCAGTCACGCGGCGGCCATCAACGATGACCGGGATTTCAGCCGAAGCTTGGTCACCTTCAGAAAAACGCTGTGTGAGGGAGGTCGGACTAGGGGATCGTTCTCGCGGTCGGGTTGGGGCGTCAAGCGGAGGCGGCTCCGGGCGTCGAAAGGTCGTCGCGGCGTGGGGTAGGAGGTCGGGTCGCATGCTAACGTCGGTGAGCGGAGGATGTTCGTCATTATGTCCGGTGACGGCGGCCCTACCTCCGGGGGTCGCCGTCCTCAGTTTTCCCGTTGCGGGCTGGAGTACTGCCGGACGTAGGACTGGCGGGCTAGTGAAGAAAACCGTCGAGGCGACGGTGACCTGGACTGACGTTGGGCAGTGGGTGCAGGTGGGACGTTGGCCGCTAGGTACTGATCGATCTCGCGGGGTCGTTCACCATAGCGTGGCAGGGGTGCGTCTGGCAAAAAGCCGCGCAGGCCAATCCGGCGGTACGGGCAGTGACGACGGATGTGGCCTGCTTCGCCGCAGTGGAAGCACAGGGGCCTGTTGTTCGGCGTTCGCCACATGTTTGCCTTCGTGACGGGTGGGCGGTCGTCTGGCAGCGCTGTCGTATGCGGGAATCGGTGGGACGGCGCGGTAGGGGCAGGAGAGTAGAGCGCCGGCGGTGGTGGTGCAGGACTTCGCAATGCCTCGCTGTATATCATGACATAGGGCGCTGGCGGTTGCGGAGGTGGAGTGGGCTGCACCGTGCGGCGTATCTCGTCACGGACAGCCTCCGAGATGGCGGTGACACTAGGAGGCTGCCCCACAGAGCGAAGCTTCTGCAGCTCTTCGCGAACGATGCTCCTGATGAGCTCTCGGAGGGAGGTGTTCTCATCCCCGGGCCTCGGCATGTGGCACTCTACAGCAGTGATGTTTGACGGACGGCCGTAGTGCGCAAACCGCTGCTGCAGGGCGCGCTCCATGCCTGCCGCTTCCTTTGCAAAATCGGCGACTGTAGCCGGAGGATCGCGCACGAGCCCAGCGAACAATTGCTCCTTCACGCCCCGCATCAAATGGCGCACCTTCTTGGCTTCCGACATCGAAGGATCAGCGCGGTTGAAAAGCCGGGTCATATCCTCCACGAACCTAGCCACGCTCTCGTTTGGCTGCTCCGCTCTCGATTGCGGGGCCAATTCAGCACGCTCCCTCCGTTCGTTGCTGCTGAACGTATCCAGCTACTGGCGCCGGAAGTCTTGCCACGTGTGGATGGCGGACTCGTGGTTTTCGAACCACGTCTTGGCGGCGTCCTGGAGGGCAAAGTAGACGTTCCGAAGCTTGCGGTCCTCGTCCCACAGATTAAATTCAGAGACCCTGTCATACCCGTCCAACCAGTCCTCCACATCTTCAAACTTGTCACCATGAAATGACGCGGGCGTACGAGGCGAATGAAGAAGCAGCGGTGGCGAACTCACAGATTGCTGGAAGGTCTGGCTGGCCACCGTAGAGGTCACCTTGCGGGATGGCGCGGTGAGGGGATTGTACTCGGGGGCTAAGCCTTTCAAGCGGCGGCTTGACTTGTGGACAGGTGTCGTGTCCAGGGGGTGTGGCTGAGCGCTGGAGGTTCCTGGGACCTCTTCGTACATAGATCGTGCCCCGCACCTCCACCAAAAATGTCACGGACGCCGGTAGGACGTTCTATCCCTGGCAGAACAGTACCTGGCGAGCACACTGGGCAGAGCGCAGCCGGCAGGCCCTAGCACCGAGCAGAAGAGGACGAAGTCCGGCGCGCGACAAAGGTCGAAGACAGACCGCACGGGGGCGCCGGTAGAGTGATGTCTAAACTAAGTGCGGCAATATAACGATAAAATCACGGAATAGAGTCACGGAAGTCAAGAAACCAGTTCAAAAGTTGTATAAAGTTCAAAATGACTATTTGCAGACACTCTGCACGTGCTCAGTGTTTCAATGCGTTGGTAATGGGGAGAGAGTCGCTCACTTTTGAAGACGGCACTGCACATGGAGCCAAAAAACACGAGGCCCAATTAATCGATTGCGTAATTCAGAGGTCTGCCTTCTGCATTCTAGTATGAATAAAAATGATGTCAGTCATTTAAAGCAATCTCTTTGATATCAGTGTTATATCGGTCATTTTTGCCCATACTTTCTGACCGCTTTAGCAAGAAATAATGACACAGAAGTATTTTAAAACTGGAGTAGAAATAAAAGCAATTGACAATCTTCATGTATTATATGTCATCAAAGGGAAAGTTGGCTAACATGTACAAGGTGCGCGAAATAGTTAACAATCAATCCAGTAACTTACCACTGCGCATAAATGCTAATTGTTAGCCAGGTTCACATCGTTTTTGGCTCCTAAAGCGAATCTTGACTAGCCAAGTTTCCCTTGTAACTATGCAATAGAGTTCCATGATTTTTTGGCGCAAACACACAGGAAACTTGCCATAAGTATTCGGAGGACACTCCGCTTTAAGAGTATTAGGCGATACCGTTAATGGTTGTCTTCAGCCGCTTGCGGTGCTCTTTACATATCACTTCGCTGCCACGCACGCGGTTCTTTTGGACGCAGGTTCGCAATCAAAATCAAACGAGGGTAACATGCACTTTATACTGCTCGCGTGCCGTCTCTTAGAGGAGAGGCGTACATCACGTCGCAGGAATATTGCTGTCGCCACGTCAAGCAGAGAGGATATTAAACGTCACGATGCACTTTGCCAGTCGCTTATTTACTACTTCCTTAATTAGGGCTTCTCTAATTGCCAGTTACGCATTCGCATGCAGTCGTAAGGCACCACTTTTCACACACACTTACTCATTACATTACTCACACATGTTCCAAGTTTTCTTTTATGCTTAGAACCACCCAACCCCACTCCTAAAGCCGTACAAGCCGTACATAGTACCGTAGCCATACAATCGTGCTTGCATGTCCTAGAAGCAGAGCATCTGACTGGCAACACGAGCAGCACCGGTTCGAATTTCGGTTACAAATCCTGAAGCTTTTCTTTGAGTAGAAACGGTTTACGTTTTAAAGTTAGACAATTTTAAGCATGCGGCTACCATTCTTCGTATTATATATAATGTTCTTGATCTGTTTCATTCCATAGATACCCTAAGTAGTCATGTTTCCCTTGACTGCGTGTGACGTGAGTATCGTTGCATACGGTTTAGAGTAAGACAGCATCCTCAGTGCGCTCGAACATAATTTTTTGTCCTGTATTGACCCGAAAATCTCAGTCATACCAGTATTGACAACACTCGCCATCACTTTGCTCCAATGCATGGTGCAATCGGCTTCACTACACAGCGCTACTTTAATCTATACAGTTGGCACTCTTTTCGGAAAAAACACAAGAAGTCCGATGTTTGACGCACAGTAATGGCGATGATATTGCCATCGCTTTAAGACATGTTAGGTGCCGCAAGTAGTCAGTGTACCGGCAACAGGGTTAAAAAAGTAAAGGTTGCAAAAAAAGAAAAGTTGAATTTAGGAGAGCGATTTTCATATTTATTGAGACATTTTAAAAGAGTACTAAAGGGCACTGACATGCTGCATCGCTACATCCAGGTCGGTCTCTTTTGAACAATATTGCGCTGACGATAGTTGAGTTTTTGCCTCTAAGACTGTGTTCACTTTTCGTTTTGAATAGCAGACTGATGGAATATTACGCTACAGCGTCACTAAATGCCGTACATACACCGATTTTACATCCGCAGTGCAAGCAAGTTAGGCATATATATTCAATCATGCGTTGCGAACTTTTGGCGCGCCGAATTTTATAGAATATGGTTACCCGCCTGTTGGATGGAGGGGATCCCATCCGCCAGGAATCCCTTAATGTTGGGTAACGGACGCTGTGCACAGTGTTTGGAAATCAGCATGCAAACGCGCCGTGTCTTAATAAAGTTAGTACTCCATATTTAGATGTGCTGTAGTTCACTACACTGACGACAAGTGAAAATATGCATTAATAGCTTTGAAACAGCGCGTAAGATTTAGGGTAGCCTACTGGGCATCGCCTGGTTAACCTGGTTAGGACTGATGCTTGGGCGAGTTGGTATGCCATGTTCAAGAAGAACAGCACGAAAAGACAAGGACCACAGGAAGATACACAGAGACAAGCTGGTTAACCTCCCTGCCTTTCCTTCCTTTTTTCTCTCTCTCTCTCTTTCTGCAATCAATGCTTAACGGGCATGCTAAGGAAACCGCCGGGTTTCGGGAAATCTCCGTCCAGTAACTTTTGCAGATTCCTGTGCATCTGCAAAAGGCTTTCGTATTTTTCCTGTTATGCCATTACCTCGCTAAGATAGTGGAGCTTAAAATTCATGCTCCCCTTCTGAAATTGTTCAGGGACGAGTTGCTGGAAAGCACTTAGAGAAATGTGTACCACTTTTATCGAATTGCCCTTGAACGCTTGAATAACTTTAAAGAATCTACTGCACTTTGTACCGCTTTTATCTAATTGCCCTTGAACGCTTGAATAACTTTAAAGAATCTACTGCACTTTCAATGAATACTACCTCGCTAAAGTGGTTGTAAACGTTTGCCGAGTAACTTGTTTTTTTTTGCTCAAACCTGCACCAAAAAAATGGCTGTGGCTTAGCTTCGTTAAGCCCGGTAATTGCGAAAGCAATATCCGTAGCTACGCCGTGGTTCAGCTGGTAGTGTAGCTGGTGGTGGTGCTTGTGGTTAGACTTGTGTTGATGCATCGGTTATACAATCCAATCCAATCCAATCTAATGCAATCCAATCCAATTCAATCCAATCCAATATGCTAATATGGTAGCTACCGGCCTCGCTACGCGACGGGCTGAAAGTGCAAATAGTATTGCTTTCGCAATAAAAGTAAAGTCGAGTTTCTTTTCTTTACTACTATTGTGCATTTATTGGTGGGAATGGACTAAAAGATTTACATTCTCTTTCTTCCGTTGCTTTTGAGGGTGTAAAGATTTTTGAAATACATTGTACATTTCGTGCATGATACATCAGAAATCGTTACTTTTTGAACGTTGGCTGGGTGATCTAATTCTTCGGCTTTTCCTACTTTCTTTCGAGACATGTTCAGCGGAACCTTACAGGGCTCCTATATATACAAGCATTATCCGTTAGCTTATGACACAAAATGGGTGCAAAACTGTCAAACGTGTATGTTGTAATGTGAAATGTATCGCACACAAAGCTGGAATTACCTAAAGTCAACATATACTACTTAGGCCAGTATGAACGCACTGACAATTCGAATCTATGAACTTGAAGCATTCCTTTTAGGCAGATGGCTGCGCTCGGTTGGATGCCAATGAATAATTACTGCCTTATTTCAAATATGGGCACGGCGGACGCAGCCTGGTTATGTCGTTAACCAGAACTCTGCTCTGCATTCTGCAGATCGGCGCATCTACGGCAACAGGCGGCTACATGTGTTCGGAAGCTGATGGCATCATCGATACCTTCCATCTTCATCCTGATTATTCCAGCGACCAGATTACAACATGTGCATTGCCTAGCGGCGTTTACATGATGGGGTTGAGCTGAGGAGTTGAGTTGAAAACCGGCTACTGGGTTCACGTAAACACGGCATAGTCGGGTCCGCTGCAGGGGGTGGGTTGACTCGCTCGACCCCAACGGCAGATGGCATGTAAACCGGATCGAGTCGAAGAATAGGGTTAGAGGGAGGGGAGATGATAAAGGCGAACCTGTTTTTCGCTTGCGCTGTCGCACCTCCAAGACAGCGGTGCCGTGCCGCAATCTTGGAGGCTGCCTCTGCCGTCTGCCGCTGCTCTGCTCGGCGCTTGGTGTCGCTGCAGTTGAACCGGTCTCGACTCGCTAAAACCGAGTTCACGTAAACACGCAGTGGTCGAGTTGGGCTGACCTTGCTCAACTCGATCCCCTGACTCGACCCGCCGCTGTCGGGTTCATGTAAACGAGGCTCCTGATAATGTGACTCTGCAAGCGATGCCACCCGGCAGTCGTGGTGTGACGTCATCTGTTGACCGCATCGTTAAAAAGGAAGCACCTCACTAGTTCGTCTTCTGTGGGCACGCACAGCGGACCAAGCCTGGCTATGTCGCTAATCAGAACTCTGCTCTGCATTCGGCAGGCCAGCCCTCAAACCACTTCATTACGCAGCGATTGCCGTTCATTATAGTCTTGCCGTGCCTATGGAAGTGTGTCCAGCTAGCATACGAGCGTGTTCATGTTTGCAAGTTGATTCTTTGTGGACACATCGAGGTCAGCCACGGTCCAACACAGAAAGAGCTGTTTGAACAACTTTTTGGGGGTCAAACTGCTATTTGTAATGACATTTCAGAACTGAAAGATCAACTCTCTAACGCCGAAAAAATGATAAGCAACCTTCAACAAGTGTTCGCTAAAATTGAAGAAAAGCTTTTACAAGCTTCTCCTGCTCACGACGGTCAGGTTGAAACTACCCTTAAGTCCCTGCAACACGTCATTGGCTTCCACCCAAAAAAGCTAACAGATCTTGAGGACAGAAACAGGCGATCGAATACAGTTAACAATTCATGGCATAACTGACATACCGGATGAAACAGAAGCGCTGCTACAGAAAAAGGTTATTACTGAGGTAATGAAAGATAAGTTGAATTCTGAGTGCAAATCTATCGGCCGCATTCACAGGCTTGGCCGGGAAAGTACTAACTATCCAGTCATCATCTATCTCAAGGATTTCAATGAAAAGAAAGTGATATTTGAAAACTGCGCACAACGTGAACTGCACAAATGTGGCAGCTCTGTATTAATAACTTTTTGCCTGATAAATACAAACTAGTGCACGAACAAAACCCTTGAATGACACGTGAAATTATCCATACAACACAGAAGATAAAATTATTTAGGAAAAACGCTTACAACTCGATCACATTAAAGAAATGAAAGAAAACCTGGCGCGTGCAGTACGAACCTCGAAGGAACGCTACTTCAATACAATGTTACCAAACTTTATTGTTGAACAGTCCGAAAAGTTCTGGAACTATTTGAGCGAAAGGAAGAAGCCGGCTTTACAAATTTGCATTGACGGATCAATCATTACCGACCACCGGGGTATTGCGGCTCATTTCAACGAATATTTTCATCGTGTATTTTCTAATTCTACCATTTATTCATCAAGAACAGAATGTTTCACCCATCTGAAGCCAATTTTATTTCGTACCCTGGCATAGTTTAGATGATATTAAACTTAAAAACTAAATCTTCGTGTGGTCCTGACAACCTTGGCAACATTTTTTCGAAATGATATGCTGAATGTATTGCTAAGTTCTTTGTAATTATACTTCGCGCTTCAGTACTTGCTGGAAAATTACTGGATGACTGGAGGATAGCTCGAGTTGTGCCCGTGTTCAAGATGGGCGACCCTTCAATGTTAGAAAACTACCGTCTAATATCACTGGCATTTTCATGTTGTAAACTAATTAAACATATATAAACACTCGATACTGTCTAATGTTCAACACGGATTAAGAAAAGGCTTTCCAACCATAACACAACTAGTCACAGTAATACATTCACTAGCCTCATGTCTTCATAGGAATGATAGTACTGACGCTGTGTTTCTTTATTTTAGCAAAGCTTTTGGTACAGTTCCACATGACAAGCTAATATTCAAACTTACACTTACTGAGCTTCCAGATATTCTGAACGCATGGATAACAAACTATCTAACAAACCGCCGCCAGTTCATAGCAATTAATGAACAACAATCTGGCTGTCTTCCGGTCAACTCAGGAGTCCCTCAAGGAAATGTCCTAGGACCATTGCTTTTTTTACTTTACATAAATGATGTTACTACTCCGATTAATTGATGATTGTGTACTTTTTTGTGAAATCACTTCAACAAACGATCAAATCGATTTAAATGCTTATTTTGCTGGCATATTTGATTGGTGCAAATACTGAGGAATGGGACTTAATACTGAAAAGACCGTCTTTCTTCGCTTCTCTCGCCAAGGAGCTCCATTATCCTTCACTTACATGTTAGGATCGTTGGCTTTGCAGGGAGAAACGAAATATAAGTATTTGGGTGTCCCAATTGCTGACAATGTATCATGGAATTTGCCCATTAACAATATTTGTTATTCACCCTTGCGTAAAGAATATTTTTGCGACATAAACTTAAAAACTATCCCCGTAACGTAAAATTCCTCGCTTATTATTCACTAATAAGGCCTAAACTTGAACATCCATGCGTTGTTTGGGACCAGTTTAGTAAACAAAATATAAAATATCTTGAAAGGGTACAAAGGAAAACTGTGCGATATATCTACTCAGAATTCTCTCGCTGTGATTCACCCTCACAAATAATGAGCTTTAATGGCACTGAGCTTCTTGAGCAGCGAAGAAAAAATATTCGATTCTGGTTCCTTTCCATGCTTTTAAATGAAGATTTGGCAATAAACACTTCATCCTGTCTGTTTCGTTCAACCTCCAGGCTTACTTGGCACCATCATCCGAATTCACTAACCCCTAATTTTGCGCGGACGGATGTATCCAAGTTTTCATTTTTTCCCCGAACTATAGCAGAATGGAATGATTCACTGTTTCCTGTTTCCGTTGACTGATTCACTGTTCTTTGTATTATTCTTTCTTACTACCCTGCTTGGGCCTGAACAAGGTCTGCAGTATGGAATAAATAAGTAAATAAATACAATCCACCTTGGAGGATTCCCGTAAACATTCAGCCTAGAAGAAAGACGGGCTAACCAAAGCATAGACCTTCTTTTTTCAGCAGTCTACATGTTTTGATCTTAACGTATAAAAACTACGTGCCGGATTTTGTATATGCTAAAGAGCTTAACAGGGTTCTCCTTTTGTTCTATAATTCAATTATCTCAGTGCCCTTTGTTCATTTTACCATCGCTGACTTCTTTTCCTTACCGGAACAGCAGTTTTGTCCTGAGAGCCGTGGCTTGGATGGCATAACTATGAAGACAAACTATCATTTGCGCCTGTAGAAAACGCAGTTGTTATATTACTTTTCGAGAAAGTTTGAAATGCACGAACGTTTTAAGCTGTTACGTAATTCAGTGATCATTCATTGATGGGTGTTTCTCAAGGAAAGCCAAGTGCGTTATTACAATAAAAATATCTATTTATATCGATGAATAGAGCTCTTTAGAGAGCTCTTTTACAGTGCGTTTCTGCTTGGACTCCACGCGCAGGTGGTTGCGAGCTGCAACACACCTGGAATGACGTCAGAGCAAGCGCTCGTTAAAGCCGGAGAGCAGCAGTTTGTAGTATCCAAGGTCAGCTTGAGATGATGGCACGTGGTTGTGACATTTAGCGCGCCCACATGTTCCACCGCACCTAGCTTAGGGTGATGTAAAGCCTTGCACACAACACGTGGCACCGCCCGCTGAAGGTCAATGTGGCGGGGAGAGCGTTTTCATGGCGAACGCCTTCTTTTGTTCCCCACGACGACGGAGTTCAAGCACTATTCTGTTATTTTGGACAAGAAGTGAGACCTTTTCAGGTGGAACTGTTTTGCCACAACCATTAGCCCTTCTTGAGACTAAATATAAAGTGGTTAACCTTTATTCAGCCGAACCATGTCTTCGGGCGAAATTGTTCATCCGAGGGGACCAACTCACAGGTGCAACCATCGATTCAAAGAGAGCAACAGTGGAAGGAAGAATAACAATTTGCGCCCGCATCGGGATCCAAACCGTAGCTTCGTCTGTTCTGAGCTCGGTGCGCTATTCAAGTAAACACTATACTTTTTTTTAGACATCCTGTTTATTAAAGCCATAGAACGTTTCGCTTAAAAAAGCTTTATCGGTGCCTTCTGCGAGCGGCATGAAAATCATTCGAAAGAGAAACACTTCAAAGCGTAAAAATAAAAAAAGCCTGATTTAGCCTGCAGAATATATGTGCCAATAACAGGCATCGGGTGTTTCGCCTTTTCTTTGAAAATTCGGCTGACTGTTTCTTTATTTCAGGATGACATTGTTGCTTTTTATGGCGAATAAAATGTTCCGCAGGTGTTTAAGTGGCTGTTTTTTTTTCGATATAATGTGGTGAGCCTGTGCGATACAAAGACACCTAGAATCTCACTTGATCTTTTTGTCAGCCCGAGTATGGGATTTACAGTAATAAACTCTAAAAAAATCGTGCTTAAAGCTCCGCTAGTAGAACCTCCATTTCGGAAAAGGAAAGGGAAGCCATATGATGCAATTCGAATAAAGAAAGCAAATGAAAGTCGATATTTCAGAAGCCTCGCTTTCATTCTGAAGTTGGGCTTCTATATTGAGTGGCGTCAGAGGTAGGGCCTAGAGTGGTCAGCATAAAATAATGAAAGCAACGCAACTTCCTCCTTACAGTCCACAAAATGAACAATGGAGGGGAAAACCTCAGGTTGCTTGAGCCAACGTTTCGACAAGGGGACTTGTATTCGTCTGGCGACAAGTCCCCTTGTCGAAACGTTGGCTCAAGCAACCTGAGGTTTTCCCCTCCCTTGTTCATTTTGTGATCGCAAAGGACCATCTATCACACCCTCTCTCTACCATGGACTCCTTACAGTCCAGCTAGACAGACAACGACTTTTTTCTTGGTGTTTATGCGTCATCTCGAGTCAGCGTCAGTACATACAACAGAGGAACCTTCTTAACAACGAAACTACCTTTAGCGGCAGATTGCAATTATCAAGGGTAGTGCATATATTCGGCCGATATCTGAAGCCCCGTACCAAATGCATCGCGCTGGAAGCCCTGCTACATTTACTCCATTTTCAAAAGAACCGATTTCAGATGTCCCTGACATCAATGTCTCGTTTCAAATGCCCCGATGTATTCTGACCGTAGCATTTGGCCCGTTTTCGAAACCTCCGAGTTCGGAAGCCCGCAGATTATTGCCCTAGTACGGTTTGTACCGCAGCATTGTGGCTTCGGAGGATTTAATATGGATGTCACTTGGAGGGAGGCAGGGAAGGCTGGTCTATATGCGCAATGCCTTTGAGTGACCGTTTGCGTTGAAAACATGGGGTTTTGCATAGTTTTCTCAGGAAAAAGATTTTGCCGCATCTCATCTTTTATCACGTTCGCTGGCCCCCTTCTTATGCAGGTGAGTGTTTTTTTTTTCTGTTGACACTGCAGCCTTACGTAGAGAGGATTTTGCCATGTCTCTATAGTGCTTGCTGCTTGACCGCAGGTGGATTTTATGAAAGACGGCATTCGTTCCTTGGCATTATGTTATGTTTTGTTCTTCCAGCAATCTCTAATCCCTGCGAAGAAAACGCACTTGGAATGCCACGGGTCCCTCTAATTAACACAAAGACACCGCAAAAGAACAATAGTACAAGAGGGGACAATGGCCCCGGAGTGCAAATATACGATGCGCACAAAAGCGCTGCCAAACCTGTCGTTTAGTTTTAATCGGTCTGCAGCAAAAAGGCCCAAAAAATAATGAATGAGCAGTGTACTATGACAGGAGACATCTTAATAATTCAATCCGTACACGGGTAAAACTGGTACAAGTACACCGAAAGGAAAACCCTGAAAAGTCATTACACGCTTGCAATCTAGCATAAAATCAACATCACGCCATGACGCAGATAAGCAGATGCTTATTTAGCATACACTTATGAGAAAAAAAAACAAACTTCTGTGATTTAAACCATACCATTGTATGGTCTTTCCCGGTGCCTGCAATCTAAGCGAAGTCCTGCATATAGCGCGAGGCAACAACGCGGGATTCGGGGACAAGTTTAGAACGCCTGTAATCAATGCATTTCCGCGGCGCGAAGTGTAAGCGGTGTTTTTTTTGTCAACACAGTTTCATTGAGTCCGAGAGGCTAAGAGGCCTTGTTGTGAGTAGGACATTTTTATGCTGTTTAAATATCAATATTTTCGTGCACAAGCACAATGTTTTGGGCGGCACACCGGCGGAATTTCTTCCGAAAGAAAAAAACAATTTTCTTGAACTTCGAAGACCACCCGCGCCCAGGTATCGCCTATTGCAAACACTATACTCACGTAAACCAATAATGATAAATTAGCGTAGTAAGCACGCACAACAGTGAACACCAGAAGTGAGGTTCGAAGCCGAGCGCACATGGTATGAAGCGAACACTTTTATCGCTATAAAAGAGATCAACACGGTGAATAAGGTCATTATTTGCTTTGAATATGTTTCCTGGAGCCGAAAAATGACGCCAATGGGTGAAATGAAAACACAGAAGCACTTTTCACATCATGGTGTGCACCTAATCGCATGAAGCCAATGAAATGTGCCATCATATATACTGCGAGTCAGGCTTCATCTATGTGGACATTTGATTGTATAAACGAGGTAGTTATATCTTGGTATTCGGTTCAGATATCTTGGCATTCGGTCGGCTGGCGTGCAAAGCGCCCTCTAGTGGTCAACTAGGTTCCTCTGCTGGTCTCGCCAATGCACGTGGAAGCAGAAATGAAACGGAAACCTCGAATCTTACCGCTCGCGTAGTTCGCACACTTGTTACACAAAAACGCGGGACACAATTTATTGTCGTACATTGCTGGCGCCGAGCTTTGCTCCGATAGTGCGCAAAACAGTCCTCATCTTTTATTTATAGATGTCTGCGCTGCGAGAGTCAAAAGAGGGCAACGCTTACTTTCTTCAAACGGCTGAAGCAAATACTGTGGCTGAACCAAATACTTTTACGCTAATAGTAGATGTGTCGTGTGTAGCCGCAGAGATTGACCGTTTCTGCCGACATTAATTGCAGATCGTATGTGTTTGAAACATTTTTTTTTACTGAGGCCCGCTTTCAAAAAGTGGCTGCACCAGCATTGAGACTTGATGCTTTTCAATGCAATACCGCATTCAGGCCCTTGTAACGCAGCAGCTAAAGCCGTCTTTGTTGTGGTTCTCGAAGTGCGTCGCAGAAATTAAGCTTGAGTTTGACAAAATCACTGCAGCCTAAGCGGAATGAGAAACGGGTTCCGGTTTTGGAGAGCTTTCTCAGGTTATCGGGGCGCTGTCAAGGTAGCTCAGTGTATAAAAAGGTTTACAGGATCCTAACAGATCTGATCCGGACGCCCACAAAATTTTTGTCACAGGTGCATGGATTGAAAGTTTCTATGCTCAGGTTTAGGTTCGCGAGAAAAGATATTTGGTCGAAGGTAATTTTGTGCCCTCTACCACTCGAATTCGAATAAAATTCAGGTGTTACATCGAAGAACCTTATTGAATGTTCACGTGCATCGAGAGGAGTGGTGGGCGAAACTCGTGAAAGACACATAACTTGCAGTCTGAACGCATTCAATTTCCCCTAATAATTAGGACGATAACTTTTGGAATGCCTCCCACACTTCATTGCGACAGCTAGCAAATTATTGCAGCCTGTTAAAATCACTGAGCTTTGAAGTCTCCATGCGGAGGAGTAATGTTTGGATTGGTCGGCTGCAGCCGGCAATTTTTAATTTAATCTACAGCCCACCATACATGGACAAACACATGCAATAAAGTACGGCATGCACGTACTGTTATACCGCGGCTGTTATGCTCAGCTGTGTATCATGACTGGAAATTTTACACAAACGAATCACCTCGAGGATGAACATTACAACTTGTATTCGCGCATCATCGTCGCCATAAGGAATCAGTACCCTACAAGTACCGTAAATCCCGAATTATAGTACATGGTAATTCTGTAAACGCAGAAACTTTGCGTCATGCGGGCTCTCTATATACGCGGACTATACATGATTTCATTCTTCGGATCGGTTGTCTGAGCCGGAAAAGTGCACCCGTGGCTAAAAAAGAAAAACAAAAACTGAGCCGAGTGGGTGCCTACGACATGGTACCGTGCTGAATAGCATAGCGAAATCATCTCCGGTATGAAATCATCTTAGATACGTATTTTAACTTAAAAAAAAATTTTAGCCGAAATTTGCCCCTGCGGACTGTAGCCTGGAAATTACGGTATGTGCAGCCATTTTTGACTACACTGGACTCACTGAGGCCGGTAAGGCCTTGTCAGAAATATTAGAGCTCAATATCTTGTCACCTGAGATTCGTTCAGACATCCTGTAAACACCGAAACATTTAACTTAAGGGAAAGTACTGGCATGCGAGCTCCTGGACATGATCTTAAGTGCATTTGACTACTTATTACAAGAAAACAAACTTAATCGAGTAACAGAATATACATACCTGGGAGTGACAGTTACTTCAGACCTGCGTTGGAACACTCACGTACATAACATTGTTGCTAAAGCAAATAAAAGATTAGGATTCATTAGGCGGTCACTTAAGCATGCTACACAGGATACTAAACTTACGGCTTATAAGATGCTCGTACGCCCTATAATGGAATATGCGTGTGAGGTGTGGGATCCCTACACTCAAACACTTGCAGCTGAACTGGAGCGAGTGCAGCGACGAGCACTTCGCTTTATCTATTCTCGTTTCCGAAGACAAGATCAGGTAACCCCATTTTACACTTTAGCGAACCTGCGCCCTCTTCAATGTCGCCGGAAACAAAAGAGACTCATTCTTTTCTATAAGATTATGAACAACATGGTACATATCGATAAGCAGCAATACATAAGCCAAACTACTTCACGTATCACTCGGGGTAAACATTGCAGACACGTAAAAGAACAAAAGTTTTCTAAGCACTGCTACAAGCATTCCTTCTTCCTCTCTACAGCGAGAGAATGGAACAGACTGCCAGAGAATGTGGTGCTCGCATCGGGTGTGAATGTGTTCTCTGCTGGAGTTCGTGATTGGTTGGTATAGTGCCTGATATAATGCGCCTTGCATTTGTGTGGTACATGGTGGTTCCAGATTGTTTTCTGTTTCGTTGAAGGGATTATTTTGCGCATTTTTATTTGTTGCTTAGGGGTCAATTCCATTTTTTGATATGTTAAACCTTGGCACCGACTGGATGGTGCTGGTGTTTTGTTTGTCGTGTTCTGCCTTTCTAATCTGTACCTTGTATCACTCCTATCTTGGTCCTGACCGGACCGATAGTATCTCTAATAAATAAATAAATAAATAAATGTATAAAATGGTATATTAATTTTTTTCATCTACATTTAAACTCTGTCATGAGATAGTCTGCGCTATCTTGGAGAACACGCCTTGGAGTTTAAAATGTTTCTTCTGTCGGAGATCACACAGGTGCATGACCACAGGTGTATAACCATGCATGCTGAGTTATAATGAATGAGGACCATCGCAGGCTTCGGTAAACATACATATAACGACTGCAACTAGAAAGTTTCAGATATAGCAATTTATTTTAAGTAATCCTCACTACAGAGGTGCTAATTCAAAGGATTTTAGAACGCGGTTGTGATACGAGGTAAGCACAAACCAAATAGGCAACAAGCAAAAAACGTGGAAGTTGGTCAATACAGTACTTAAACAGGCTACAGAGTAGGAGTGAATAGATAAATAGAACGACAAGGGGAACACGGAAAAAAAATACCTGATCAGTAAATATCATAAGCTTGCTGCAGTAACACAATACACATTAATAAAAAGGCTACTAGGCGGTTTCTCTGCATCAAAGCTTGTGATGTTCAAACGCATATAAGCGATGCGATAAAACTAAGCCCCATGCAGACATTGTAAGCACGCCACATTTATATCTCAGCCAGCATGAGTGCGAAGAATTATCCGTTATATAATATTGCCTGCAAGGCTACCACATGATGTTCGTGCTTCGCTTTGTGCAAACATATTCCATATAGAAGTAATGTTACCAGTACATCTCTGGAAACGACATAAAAGACGCAAAACAATGCAGCAGTACAGTCAAATAATGTAAAAATTTCAGTTTTGAACCCAAACTGTTGAATGTTGTTTTCCTCGCACCTGAAAAAGTATGAGTGTGCCTGCCATGTTAGCGTCTTTGACTGAAAACGATTGCCGATAATGGTAAGATAAACAACTACTTATTGTGTAGGTGTTTAGTTGCGTCCTCCGATGTCGCCGGGCCGCTACTGCCTCAATGTGCAGCGAGAAGTGAATAAGTTTTTCTTTCCAGTTATTCTCCGCGATGGACATCAGGTGTGTCTGGTGTTTGAATTTCTCGAGGTTTACTACGCGGAATACAAAACACCAAAATTATATCATCAGGCTAGCAGAGGCTTGAGGGATGACAACACTTGAGATATTAAGAAAGTGGGTGGCCACGCCTATTTAGTATACTGTAATTTTAGCCATGGGTTTACATCGATTCTATTCACTTGAGAACAACAAAAATAATGCGTTATGCGTACAAAACTAATCAGTAATTTGCACTGCAAGACGATACGCGACGGCCGCTCTACGACCTCCTGCCCCCCTGCTCTTGACAGCGCACGTTCTGGTGCTCACCCACACCACGTGAACTCACGTGGAACATACTGGAAAATGCGAGCCGCTGTACCCATAACTCCCGTGTAGCTTAAGCCCACCGGCCAAAATTATTTTTGGCCAGCAGGTGAACGCCGGAGCTGCTGCTGCGGGCATAATACAACGCTGTTTGAACCCGTAGAATGTTCCCTCTTGTGTTGGCAGTGAAGGCTAAAACGCTCATAATACATAACATCATAAATGCATAACGCCGATGCGGTGAGTGATGACTAACATTTCGTAGAGAGAGAGAAAGTTTTTTACTGAAAGGAAGGATGGACAGGTCGGCCAGTGGTAAGGTGCACCTGGCCTCGTACTCCACGCTGGAGACTGAGGAAAGGGAAAGTAAAAGGAGAGTGAGGGTGCGGGTGGAGGCTGATGACGTCATAATGCAATGAACTACTGGGAGTGGTCTGGGTTAGAGGAGACTACGCCCACCCTGGCCGGCACTCATACCGCGAGAGGGCCTGTAGCACATGGACCGCATGCCTTCCTAAAGCAGATCTCTTGCACACACACACACACACACACACACACACACACACACACACACACACACACACACACACACACACACACACACACACACACACACACACACACACACACACACACACACACACACACGCGCGCGCGCGTGCGCGCACGCACGCACGCACGCATACACACACACACGCACGCACGCACACACACACGCACGCACACACACACGCACACACACACACACGCATACACGCACGCACACACACGCATACACACGCACACACGCGCACACAAGCACACACACGGACATGCACACACGCACATACACACACCGCGCACGGTTGCAGCGGAGGGCTCTGCGAACTCTCAGTTCCCGGCACAGGTGTTCACTCACAGCACGCACTGCACACCATGCAGACGCAACACAGCACACGCAAGTGTCATGGACGGAAATCTAGGAAATCTAGGCTTATTTCACATAAAGTCTGAGAACAGCCTTCATTGCACACCAGCCGTCAGTTAGGTTTGGCCTGGCATGGTAGGGTAGTTTTCTCAGAAAGAGGGCGCCCTTCCAGCTATCTGAGAGTATTTCCAAGGACCTCCTCGCACCAGCGTAGTGAGGGCACTCGCCAATAATGTGATGGGTTTTCTCTGGATGGCTAGAGTTGAAGCACTTTGGACTAGCTTCAACTCCATCCAATCTTGTGTAGGTAGCTTTTAGTGTACGCTGCACCAAGCCGCCATCGATGAAGCACAGTTCCTCGACGTCGCATAATATTTTATGATAGGTTAAGTCGCGAACCCTGATAAAGCCGAGAAAAGTGGTCCTGCTGGTGGTTCACATTGTTCCAGTGCAGCTGCATGGCAGACTTCACTGGATGAGCCAATAAGGCTGTTGCGTCACTTCTTGAGAACGAAACCTGAATGGAAGCCCCATTGGTTTGAGCCAGCTTCAGCGCTCTCCAGCATGAGAGCTCTCATTTCCCGCTACACCGCAATGGCTGGGTTTCCAGTGAAGCATGATGGTGAGGACGAGCTGGAACGCCTCAGCTGGCGAAACTACGATTTTTTCAACTAGTTACTTGCATGTGCGTGGTATCATGCATATTTTTATGATCTGCAATGCGAGCCTTCAGCCGCAGGGTATAGCTAAGTTGCTTGCGATCTGCTGGCCAATGTAGCAGATGGCATCTGGTATGCCTGCCAATTCGGTTGTCGTGGATGATCAATGCATGAGCCCGAAGCGGTGGTTGATGGCGCTGGCAGGCTCAATAACCGCTGCTGCTGAACAGGTGTTCGTCAATGATTCGTCGACAAAAACATGTTCTGAGTCACCATCTGTGGAGCAGATATATGATAACGAGAATTGTTTCAGTCCCACTGCCATGAAGCGCGACCTTTTGGTATTCCTAGGAGAGCGACACGCACGTTGAAATTTGGAATTATCCATAATGGCACCTCCAAATGTGCTGGGACGTGTAGTTTGTCGGCATGAAATTGCCGTTTGCTACAGTACACCTCAAGAAAAATTTTAGCACCTTTGTTAACCTGTCCTTATCAGTGATATACATGGTCTGTTCTGAAAGTAGTCGGTCTGGTTTTTTCCTGTGCGAACGGGCGGACGAGAGGTGGTCTGCGCGTGCAAGATCGTTGAAGGGGGATATTGGGAATGCTGTGGAAAATCGGCAGTCGGCTCTCGGCCGTTAAAAAGAGGAGGTCGCTTGTACTGTGAACCCCTGTCGAAACGTCTCGTCACGCAGAATCGTCGAGCGTTTACTGCATCAGCGATACGCGATCAAATTTTGAGTAAATCTCTGGTAAAACGGGCAAAGAGACTCACAACATGATTAAGGAGGCCTACGGTGACGCTTGCATGGGTAGATCAGGTGTTTTTGATAGGCACAAGCTTTTCCGAGAAGGTAAGGAAAGAGTGGAGGAAGACGACCGCTTCAGACGCCCTTCGACCAGCAAGACCAACGAAAATGTGTAGCGAGGGAAACATTTACTTAACAGTGATCTATCAGAATGATTGCTGATGACTTGAGCATTCCTCAAACCCAAGTTTTTGGGATCGTGACAGAAAACTTACCCATGATTAAAGCGTGCGCGAAGTTGGTACCGGGAGTGTTGTCAGAGGAGGAAAAGGCCAACCGGTAGGATCTTCTTCGTCATCTGAATGAGGACCCCGATTTTTTGTCCTGCACAAGGCGGCAACGCTGTTTCAGCCCCCCTACAGCCTCGACTTGGCCCTGCCAGACTTTTTTCTATTCCCGAGAATAAAATCGACGCTCGAGGGGAAACATCACGGATCGGTAGAGGTGGTTCAACAGGCCGTGACGAGGGAGCTAAACAGCATTCCGGTCCAGGTGTTCCTGGAGGCGTACGAAAATTGTAAAACTCATTAGCAGCAGTGAGTAGGTGCGGAAGGGTGCTACCTTGAAAAATTGTAATCGTTTGTACTATTCTCTTGAATAAATTTTGTTCAAAAAAATAAGTCCTACTACTTTCAGAACAGACCATGTATGTTAACCGGTATCACAATGCACTAAAAGCGTACGATTATCTGGTACAAGCTTACTGCCGCCGCCTGATGACATGTATGGATTCCTGAAAGCTTGATATCCGCGCACCAGGACTACATACTGAAGCGAGACGGACGAGGTTTCAAACTGTCTTTTATAACAGCCTTTGCATAAAAGCAGCGCAGCAGACGGGACCAAGACGAGAAGACAAGAGTTGACAGTCAGCGCCTGTGTTAGTGTCTTCTCTTCTTGGGCTCGTCTGCTGGGCTGTTTTTATGGAAATAATGTACGAACTAGCCCGGCTTATTCCTTTCTTAGGTTTATAACAGCGATGCACGATGGCTTTGTTGTAAGAGTTAGAGCAAATAATGAGAAAGGAAGGGGTGAAACCTTAGGCATTCTCCTGATTTACCTGCTCGTATAAATAAGTAAAATCAGAAGTGCCTTCCTAATTGTGATGATGAAAACTCAGTAACACACAGTTGCCCTGTGGGCTTCTTGATTGCAGAGCGCAATCCCATTGTTTCACAGACAGCCGGCAGTTCTCACAAAGTACGAAAACAGAACGCGACTGAGGTCTGCACTGACATCTGTGACTCCTAGAGGCAGTTGTCTGCGTGCGCGCGTCGGCTCCAGCGAACTTAACTTAGTGCCTGAAAGGAAAATCCAACACCCGAAACAAATAGATTCAACAGCCAGAAGATGCTGAAGAAATATCCTCAAAATAGGCTCACGTTTGTCTGCCGTTACGACGACGCGGCGAGACTGTTAACTGGTCTCACTTTTCCTTGAAATTCAACACGGGAGGAATCGTTCTCTACGAGTTCATCGAGAAAAACAACAAAGAGGCAGCCATTATCACAAAACGGCGATTTCATATCGGCTTGGTTCAGAAATTTCAGGCACTGCCAATACCGGTTCGCTGCAACCACCCGCGACGATAAGTGCGCTGTGTGCATTTAAATGCTTTCACAGGAAGTTGAAAGAGGGAAACAATGGTAAGCATGGGTAAAGGTTGCCCATAGTGGCCCGAGCACTCGCAACATAGGATGTGCCAAGCGCAAAGCAAAAGAGCTTTGGTGGCGGGAGCGCAGTCTACAGTGTTCACCTCCTAGTTTGACACGTTCCCTCCTTATCATCTGATGGGCCAAGAAGAGCATCCTGATGAGCAAAACCGTAAAACAGGACGGAAGAGAGGTAAGCAACCTGTGTTGTCGCCTGCCTCTGTCACATCCTGTTTTGCGGTTTTGCTCTCCACGATGTCTTACCAACTGGCCTAAAAACCACGTCCTTCTAAGATGCGCAAACCGTCGATCTCGTCATGGATCGCAGAACAATTCTTCGCTCTTGCTCCGCCAGGCTGCTTGCAGGAGGAGTGTCAGGTGTGGCTGCCCTGAGGCGCATACCTTTTCACTCGAAGCCGCTTCTTAGCAGTGCTCTAAGAAGCCCGCTGGAGTACGCGGCTTGTATCCACATCGTCAACCATAATTACTGTGTAGCGTTTGTGAGCGTGTCTAGAAAATTAAGTTTAAATTTCTTGTATATTTCGAAAGCTGGCGCCCCGCGCCAACTTTCACCTCTATGACCTCCATATGGCATGCATAGTCATCGCTCGCCTATCTTAGCTTGGCGCGCTGAGTGCCGGGCTGCGCTGGGTTAAAGTCCTTCGCTCAGTTACTCACAAGCGGTGGAGGCTCCCTTCGTATCCCCAGACTCAAGCTTTTTACCCATGTAACGGCCTCCGTGGAGCTCCTTTCCGGCCGTCCTTTGCGTTCAAGGGGCCCTTCCGGTATGTACGAAGGAACAGAACGCGCTCACCGCCTCTGTACCTGCTAGTGTGGCTCCCGCCCTGGGCCATCATCAGCCGCCAGCGTGATCTCGAAATATTTGTCGGACTTGATGGTGAATATACCCACGACTGGCTCTACCAAAGCACCAGGGTCAGTATATATCTACCGCTGCGATGGCTCCCAGAAACTGATGAACGTCTTTTACATGACCGATGTCACTAAGACATGCGCCCTGAATTACAAGGCCGACCTGTCCGACTCGCCGCGCCGACCTCTACACACTAGCTGTGACAAATTTCTGGCAGGTGCTCTGGTCATTCTCAGGTAGCCAAGATGAAGCTCGTTACCCCTCTGCAGTAGCGTGGCGAGTCCTATACTTCTTATATTCAGGCCGTCTGCACCCTGGGCCGCCGCGCCAATGCTTCTATGTCAGAGTTGGAGCGACTATGCCACATATTTGAGGGCGTGGGCACAGTCGCTTTCATATCTTTGCTGACTGAGAACCACACCGCTGTCGCCGCTTTTACCTCCACCTGTCAACGCCAGGACGGGCTCCAGTCGTGCTGCCTCCAGCAATACCCCAGTGATGAGGGCGTCCTCTTTGACCGGCAGCTACGTTAGATTATCCCTGGCATCATATGGGAGGTCCTCTCCGGGCAGGCCAACCTCGTGCTTGAACTCCCGACTATCCCGCCTTCCACACCAACTTGCGCAGCATCATGAAAGAGAAGCTGGCCGCCTTGATCTTCGCTGTCACAGCCGCAACGTTTGTCGCTGCTTCTCGCTCGCCCACCTACGTCTACATTTCTCGTACCCAACCACCCTGTCCCCTCCGTTTTCTCCTGTGCCTGTGTATGGTCATATCACATCGGCGGCGACATATTCTCAAGTACGCTTTATGTCCCAGTCCGACGTTGTTCCACTCCAATGTGCCACTACTACAGGACGGGAGGTTCCATTAGCCGAGTATGTCATCGGTGACAGAAAGATGAAAAACGCGGTTACGCTCCCTTCCAGCGTGCCAGTGTGCGCCAGCCTGACGCATCTGTCGTTCCACACAATGCCTTTAAACGTTGCTCTCTGTCGCGTCCTGAATCCCAGAAAGTTCATCGGACCTCTAGTCCTACACGACCCCGCGCCACTTCATCTTTTCGCAAACCGTCAGCACTTCGCCCCCAGCGCTCAACCTTTCACTCCTTGCATCGAAAACTAAAGGAAGCAGTTTTTTTGGGGGCAAGATGCTTCACTTACGAGCTATCGAATTCCTGCTGGCCGTGATTAGACTTTGCTGACTGTTTATCGAAGTAGTCTGCGTTGAGACCCCATCGACACGAGCGCCATTTATTGCGCAAATCCTCATATCCTGTGTTCTCGCTTGCTGAAAGCGACAAACCATACATCGATCCCCCGCTAAGTGTTGCTAATGGCACTGTCATCAACCCCACTGGACCATGCACTGCGCCAGTTCTCACTGATGACCAGCGGCGTCATATTGAATTTGTTCTGGTTCCTTCGTGCGTTATTCAGCTCATCTTGGGCTGGGACTTTTTTGTTCAGAATCTGCACTCATCCGCATTGTGTACACCGAGCTAGTGCCCAAGTATGACGTCTAGCCCCCCGTGTGTTAGCTGCAGTTGAATTCGTTCTGTGCCCTGGACGTGAGAGCATCATTGCTACCTTGGAGTACGCTGTCGACTGAGATCCCTTCCTTACGCGAGCTCCGCACTGGACCTCCGACGATACAGGTTTTGCCTAACGTATTTATACCACGGTTGCGCACTTGTCGCGGCGCTGAGCACTTTGGCCAGCCGCTTTTACTGCCGAAAGGCGCCGTTGTTAATTTTTTGTTTGACAGGCCTGTGTATCCTTCAACACGCATTCCTGTATTTAACCTCCAGCTGATGCGTCTGGTCCACGTTGACTCCACAGCGGCCCCACTATTAGAACTGTGTACTTCTGGAGAGCTTCACATGTGGGCCCCTAAATGTGTGGAGGACTTTCAAGGCCTTAATCAGGCGCTCACATGAACGCATGTGCTTTGCTATATTGATAAGGCAACGCCCGCCATCCTTCACACAGACGCCAGTCGACAGGGCATCAGCGTGGTTTTTTTGCAACGCAGCGCTCCGTATCATGAACTTATTGGGGCGTACGCCAGCCGTTCTCTCATTGCTGGTGAGTGAATTGGAACTTGGAATAAAGCCACCTTGGCGCAAATAATTTTACAAGGACAAAAGAGACGCGGAGACAACGGATAGGCGCCTGTCCGTTGTCTCCTCGTCTCTTTTGTCTGTGAAATTATTTGCGACAAGATAGCTTTATTTCAAGTTTCAATATGCTAAGCCAACTTGCCTGGCAACATGCCGTACGGTGCCCAGCGTAACTAGACAATCCCGGCACCAGAATACCTGGCCGTTTTTCGGTAAATCCAAAAATTGCGGCCCTATTTGTATTGCCCTGCTAATTCACATCAACATGAGCACTGTTGGCTCTCATCAGCAAAGAATTTACCACGTCACCTGTGTTGCTGAGTGCGACGTCTCCAAGAATATATCTCCATTATCATCTACACTTTAATGATCCCTTTAATGATAAGCACCACAACACTACCTCCTTTTATCCCCGTGATGAAGTTCTCTGGACAAGCGTCCACTCCCCTGGCTTGTGCGGAAAGTTCGTTCACCACTGCGTTTGGCATTACACGGTACTCCAACAAACAACTTCCTTGAACTTCCTCGTTGTCCCCTCGCACACCATCGCCGATCGTTGTGAACACTCACTAGAGGTCGTGCACGTCTCGCTCATGAAACCTTGTTACCGCCATCCCTCTTCTATCTGAATTATGGCCGTTTTCTTGCCGGGAGATTTCTGAGCGCGGTGCGCGAACATGCACCCATTTTACGTGCACACGCGCATCATCGCCACCACTGGCCTGCGTGCTTATGCTCGCACGCTGGGTGCCGAGTTGCCTCGGATAAAATATATTTGTTCAAGTGGTGGCTCACAGCATACGTATATCCACAGCGCTTCCTGGAATTGCAGACTTATAGGTTGAAATACTGAAAACGGGATGAGCATGTTGAGCTTTTGGTGCGGAGATTTTGCTACGGTACTTTTGCAGGGTGTTTCTGATGGGGTGCGAGGAAGGCCGCTGTGGACACTGCAAGGTGTTTTCTATACTCCCTCCGGAGAAACCGAGTAACATAAGATAGACCTGCCGAAGCAACTAGCCCCGCAAATGGATGGCGCTCTAGCGTCGCGCCTATCCCCGGCCGTCGCTGGCAGAGTAGCATGAACAGTGCGGTGCTGAGCCGCGATTAGTAGGAGGGACGCAGCGGTGGGAGTTGAATGTTTGGCTTGGTTTGGTTTAATGGGGTTGAACGTCCCAAAGCGACTAAGGCTATGAGAGACGCCGTAGTGAAGGGCTCCGGAAATTTCGACCACCTGGGGTTCTTTAACGTGCTCTGACATCGCACAGTACACGGGCCTCTAGAATTTCTCATCCAAAGAAATTGAACCGCCGCGGCCGGGATCGAACCCGCGTCTTTCGGGCCAGCAGCCGAGCACTATAATCACTGTGCCACCGCTGCTGCGGAGTTCAATGTGTCGGGCGCGAGCCCGCCTGGTGGTAGTAGCAAACACTAAAAAAATCTTGGTGGTAATAGCAAACACTCAAAAGGGCCACAAGTTGGGCTTCTACCGCATGAGGCGGATTTAGGGTTGCTTGACGGCGGAACTTATCGCTGATCCGTGAAGGCAACTGTGGTCTGACACCCTTTTCCCAAGCAACTTACGCTAGAAGAGCCGAACACCAGGCCAGGGGAAATCTTGTACCCATTAAAGAAACCGGTGGGTACCCGGCGGCACTGGGGATCGAACCCAGCACCTCCCGAATGCGAAGCTGTGGTCGTGGGTTCGGTTCCCACCAGGGTCATGTGATTTTTCTTCTGCTTTTCACATCAATTATCTTTAAGCACAAACATATTTAGCACTATTATTCATTGATAAAGAAGACAAATTAAATACATAAAGAAATCCTACGTGTTCCTTCGTTTCTGTGGCTGTTCGCTTTCCTCATATATAAATATATATCTTTATGGTATTGAAATAAATACTAATAAATAATGTGTGTGTGTGTGTGCGTGTGCGTGTGCGTGTGCGTGTGTGTGTGTGTGTGTGTGTGTGAGTGTGTGTGCCAGTCAGGTTTTGGACAAGCGTGCTTTTTTCCTTAATTATTAAAACCGGAAACGCAGAAACAGCGACATGCGTAAGAGACATTTGGACACAAAACATTGCACTATTGGAAGGGAAATAAAGATTTGGGTCGCGAGTGTAGTCCTCCTTTTCTTGAAGAACATTCTACATAAGGCAGCTGTATATTGAACACCTCGATGATGATTTCAACGTAAGATTTCAAAGTCCTAGTACTCCTCATCAGCGTCTCTAGATGCCATTCTAGATCACCAAATGCTGTTTAGGCCCAGCAGCATTATCATATTCAAAGGCATTTCGTTATATTCCCCACTAGCAGAAACCTGATTACAAAGGTTTCTGTCGGAAAGGCCTGGCAGGCACGTTCTTACGGCTTCGTTAAAGCAGGCTTTATATGCATGTCTCGTTGTCTTCCGAATAAGGATTGTGATAGCGGTACAGGAAATAGTATCCGTTTCTGCGTAGGCAACACGGCCTGCTGACAGGACTCATTAACGCTGATGCGCAATACCCTTAAAGGCGGAGCTTAAAGGGACAGTGAGGAGAGCTCTATTAATATTTATTTAAAACAAAATCCGATAGTTCGGCATTCCGTGGCTTTGGTGCCACTTGGCCGGCAGCGAAAGATGCATTTATTTCTAAGAAATTTGTATTCGAAGTTGAAAAAGTTTTTCCCGCCGCTCTGATTCAAACTTGGGATTCTCTTATGATGACACAGGACGAAGTGACGTGAAACATGACGTAGCGCAGACTCCGTGATTTCTGGCAGCCAGCAGTGCGGCCTAGCAGCAGCCGAAAATAAAGCTACCGCCGGCGGCACGTTGAAGGCATCTATCGGCTATTGCGGCCGTCACTACCGTCGCTTCGTTTACGTTTGCACCGGCGCTTTGCCAGCGTTACAATGGATCCCATTCTCGAAGTCGTCAACAAAGTTCTCGCAAATAGACACCTTTAGCATACCGTGTACATTGTTACCATTTATTTATTTATTTATTTATTTCGAATACCCTCAGGGCCCGGGTCGGGCGTTACAGAGGGGAGTGGAATACTCAACATAATTAAGATAAAAGCACAGGCATATATATATATATATATATACATATATATACACATATATATAGGGGTGTCAAAAACAGTGCAAAAATAGTAAGGAACACCAGAAGGTAACAATAAACATCCAAGAATTCAATACAAGTACTACAAGTAAGGAACACCAAAATATAACTGTAGAACACAATACAAGTAGTAATACGGGGGTAAAAAATAAATAAGCAGTGCGTAACGATTAATCAGGAACACCAAAATGAGCTTTTAAGGCATTTTTGAACAATGTAACATCAGTAATAGACACAAGATCTTCGGGAAGGTGGTTCCACTCTGTTATTGAGCGCGGGAGAAATGAATTATGAAAGGTATTCGTGTGGCATGCGAAAGATCCAATTTTATGACGATGGTCCACGCGATGTGACACATAAGAGGGCCGGTGGAGTAAAAGATTGTGAAGTGTGTCGTGGTAGTATATTTTATGGAGCAAACAAAGTCGCTGTATCTGACGTCTCAAGGAGAGTGGAGGTAGGTGTAATGTGTTTTTCATGTTAGTTGTGCTGGCAGTACGATGATAATTACTGAGAATGTAGCGAGCAGACCGATTCTGAAGAGCTTCGATGGTTGTTACCAGATGATCAAGGCCGGGATCCCATACAGAAGCAGCATACTCAAGCTTTGGACGGATAAGTGTTTTATAAAATTGTAATTTAAGAGATGAAGAAATGTTCGCAAAATTACGTTTCAGATAGCCTAGAGATCTGTTAGCGTTGCTAGTTATATAGTTGATGTGCTGTTCCCATGATAATTTGGATGAAAATAAGACGCCCAAGTATTTGTAAGATGTTACCTGTTCAAGCGGGGAATCCTGAAGAATATAAGAAGAAACATTAGAGTTAATTCGAGATACATGCATTAAGTTACACTTGTTAGAGTTAAGAGTCATTAACCAATCCTGACACCATGCAGTTACTGCGTTAAAGTCTGATTGCAGAATCTTTTCGTCATTGGGATTGGTTATTTCACGATAAATTACACAGTCATCTGCGAAAAGGCCAGCGCGAGATTGAATTTTGGTGGGTAAGTCATTTATGTAAATTAGAAAGAGCAAGGGAGCAAGAACGGAGCCTTGTGGCACGCCGGAATCAACGGGGACATAATTGGAGTCGATTTCGTTAATCGTTACGTATTGGGAGCGATTAGTAAGAAAACTTCTCAACCATGCAAAAACGTTGGGATCCAGGTTAAGTTGGTGTAATTTAAAGAGGAGTAGAATGTGTGATACCTTGTCAAAAGCCTTAGAAAAGTCTAAAAATATGCAGTTGACAACACCGCCGTGGTCGAGGACGCTGTGAAGAAAGTGAGTGAAAGATGCCAGCTGCGTTTCACATGAATAATATTTTCTGAAGCCATGTTGGGAACTATGAAAAAAAGATTGAGAATCAAGATGGGTAGCGATTTGGGATGATATGATATGCTCAAGAATTTTGCATGGAACACATGTCAAAGATATGGGGCGATAGTTTTTAACATCATGCTTGTCACCATTTTTATGTGTGGGAACCACCTTCCCTACCGCCCAATCATCAGGAACCAAGCCGGTGGATAAAGATTGGTCGAAAAGTTTTGTTAAGATGATAGATGAATAAAATTTGGTGTTTTTAAGGAATTTTGACGTGATACCATCAGGACCAGAAGCAGAAGAGAGCTTCAGGCAATCAATAATCTTTTCGACACCAGCTGGATTAACTGTGATGGGAGGCATTGGCGATAGCGGAGGTATGTCGAACAGAGGTTTAGGGACGTCTGCATGACTAGAGAACGATGCTGCAAAAAAATCGTTGAATGTAGAGGCACATTGTTCATCTGTTAACGGTAGACCATCACTGGAGTTAATAATCATCCTATCGCTTTCAGGGCCTTTTACTGTTCGCCAGAACTGTCGAGGATTTGAACGTAGCAGATTGGGGAGGGTGTGTTGAAAGAAATAGCGTTTGGATTCCCGTAAAGCGCGACTGTAACTAGCATTCGCGGTGCGATAGGCTTGCCATCGCTCTGATAGTTTTGAGGTTTTAGCTAGGCGGTATAAACGCTTCTTTTTATTGGCTAGTCTTCCGAGAGCTTTATTATACCATGGTGATTTGGTGCACTTAATTACTCGTATGGGGATGTGCTTGTTGATGAGCTCGGCTGTTTTGGTTTTGTACAAGTCCCAGTTTAATTGTAGGCTGCGATGTTCAAAATTTCTCAAAAATTCGTCACAAAAAGAAGATAATGCACGATTAATTTCGTCGTAATTTCCTCGGCTGTAATTCCTAACAATCTTCATTTTTTTTCCTGCTCGGGGGGCAGGGAATCCGAGCGTAAATTCAAGGAGTGAGTGGTCGCTAAGTCCTGGAAGAATGCTGAGGTTTGAAATTGATTCAGGGCATGTTGTTAAGATAAGGTCAAGAGTGTTTTCAGAATGACTAGTGCATCTTGTAGGCAGTGTGACGATTTGAGAAAAATTGAACGTTGAGCACAAGTTAATAAAAGATTTAGATTCTGAATCAGTAGGAAGACTACTGGGGCCATCCACGCCCCAGGAGATATTAGGGTAATTAAAATCACCCAAAAGAAAAATAGGAGAACCAGGATACCGAACACAGATTAGATTAATGACATCGTGTAGGTTGTTAATGAATTCGAGGTCTCTGGGTGGTGGACGATAACATACACCGACTGTGATCTTCCTGCCTTTTATGTTTAATAAAACCCACGTTATTTCTAGATTGCTTGTCACATGTATTGCGCATGAGGATATGTTATGGTCTACGGCAATTAGTACTCCGCCACCTGGCCGGCAATTTCTATCATTACGGTAAAAGTTGTAGCGTTTGTTACATTCTAAAATTTCATGGTCGCGTATTTTGCTTGAGAGCCATGTTTCTGTTAGTACTACTACGTGGGCTGCACAAGAATCAATAAATGAACTTAACTGTTCACGGTTTTTCAGGACACTTCGAATATTAGTATACACAACAGAAAGCTCATTAAAAGGTCCACGACCCCTCTGTGACCGCTAAGGTGATAAACTAGAAGGTTGGATGACGCCACTGGGAGAAGGGCTAGAGGATAGCGCAAGGTCAGTGACAGGTTTCTGGGTGGTCACAGCCTTGTTTAGTTGAGATTCAATGACGGTTTTCGTGGTAGGGTTGTAGGTGTAGCACTTCCCGTTCATGTGGAGCCTTTTATACTTCAACTGGTATGACGTGCTGCGAGTCTTGGCAAATTGTAAAAGCGTTTTTCTAGCTAGCCTAGTTGAGGGACAGAAGTCTTCGCCGACAGAAACCTTGTTCTTTTTTATCGTGTCTCGATTGGACAGAATTAGATCCTTAGTCTTGGAATGAACAAACTTGGCGATAATGGGCCTGCAAGAATTCTCTCCGGCACGTCCGAGCCGATGTGCACGCTCAATGTCATCGGAGCTTAAAGAAGAAAAGGCTGGTAATTCGGAGAGTACTGAAATTAACTTTTGTTCAGCGTCCGATGGGCTTTCTTGGGGCACTTCAGGTATGTTATAAAAGATTAGATTATTGCGCCTGGATCTATCTTCGGCGTCATCTAGGCGTGCGTGTAAGTTAGCACATTCCTGCTGGAGGGTTTCAATATTTTCTTGTGTCGCCAGCATATCAGTTTGCAGAGTGTCGATAACAGACACCTTTTCTTCCAGGCATGTTAGCCGGTCGACAACTTCTGTCAGTTTTTGACCTAAGCTATCTTGCTTATTGCTAATTTCAGTAACTGAAGCTTGAAGTAGCTCTTGGCTGTTTTGCACCGCGACAGTTCTTGAGTGTACGTCGCGAAGCAGCTTTGATATTTCTTCTAGATCCATGCTTTGTGTATTAGCCCTCGTACCAGGGCCAGGGCCAGGATTTAGTTCAACATCACCAGCAATTAGTAATAACACTTTCACGACATCAGCACACTCAGATATCACAGAAATAAGCACTTCTGGGCTCGGAAACAGCAAAAGGCAACGATCTCCGGTTTTCTTGCTATAGAGAGACGGATAGCAACTGACCTGCACAATGAAGAAACGGTTGGCATAAGTAGTCCGCATCGCCGTGCTGTCTCCGAGCCCACTGAAGGGTCCCTGTGGCGACGCTTGGTTTATATCGTCGGGCAGGGATGACGTCACTGTAGTCGATGATGTGAAGGTAGTTGGCGGGATCTTTAAAGCCGCAGCGCTGTAGATTAGACTGTCTTGCTCTGTGCTGTGGCACGTTTCCACTGGAATCCAAGGCTCGTGATAAGGCGCGAACAGGACGGTGCTTTCGTTGAAGGCGGCGTATCCAGAAGATGCCAGGAATGCGAAAATCTGCACAATGAAGAAACGGTTGGCATAAGTAGTCCGCATCGCCGTGCTGTCTCCGAGCCCACTGAAGGGTCCCTGTGGCGACGCTTGGTTTATATCGTCGGGCAGGGATGACGTCACTGTAGTCGATGATGTGAAGGTAGTTGGCGGGATCTTTAAAGCCGCAGCGCTGTAGATTAGACTGTCTTGCTCTGTGCTGTGGCACGTTTCCACTGGAATCCAAGGCTCGTGATAAGGCGCGAACAGGACGGTGCTTTCGTTGAAGGCGGCGTATCCAGAAGATGCCAGGAATGCGAAAATCTGCACAATGAAGAAACGGTTGGCATAAGTAGTCCGCATCGCCGTGCTGTCTCCGAGCCCACCCGAACACCGGGAGCCCGCCTACTGCCGATGAGCAGGCAGCGATTGGTCCCGATGCTGTAGGCGCGCGCGTAGCTGCCGAGTACGTGGCGCCATCTGGCGTCGTCAAGGAGATTTGCGGATGCATTGGCTGCGCCTCAGTGATTCGTGATTCTCGTGTCTTAGCGTTGCTAGAATCATTGGTTTTAGCAACACTGTTTTGTCCAATGACGTCATCATGCTTGTACTTGCGAGTTTGGCCTGTGGCGGCGATACCTGTATTTTGGTTCTTGCTCTTTTCTACGTTACAAGAGCTTTGTTGTCAGTATGAGTGGCGTTTTTGTAATCAGGAGCTGGTATTCTGTCGATACAAGCCAACTTCAATTTCTCATCAGTGTCCCTTTAAGTGTTCCCGACATTTGTTTTTACCAGTGATTATATCTCAAGGAAAAAATTTTTCGCCGAGAAGATGAGTAATGCATACTTATTTATATCGGCAAAACCCCACCTGCATGTTGTTCATGCTAAACGTTTTAGGCAAATTCTCAACTGTCATTACACTTGCTCGCGAACCCAAAACAGAGAAAGACACGAGTTAGTATTGTATAAAGAAGCCGGAACCCACGTGAAAATCTGCCCAGGCAAATTATGTTCATAATGATCTCGTCCGAACGGTCTTACCAGGAAAGAATGCCATGCTTTTCTTTGTGTTAGCCTTCCAAAGCTTGATTAAAACGATCACGAACATGACCATGGTAAAGTAACGGTATCTATCTATAGATGGCTTGAGCACAGCCTCGACTGCGGTGGGAGCGGTCTCCGGTACCCGTTACCAGTGGCACTGTGTTCACGTCGGTTTCCAATCAGTACGTTTGATTGCTGCTGCTCGGCTTCTGTAGTGTTAAATGCCAGAAAAAGGTTTCATCAATTAGACGTAGTAATGTAATTAAGGTATTGAGGTCACAAAGCGAAAGCAGTACGTCAACTCTCAAACAGTATCATAGAAAGGTGAGTTAGAGAGAAATGCTGCAATTACCGTAAGTTTTATTTCAAATTTTAGGTGATCTGCTCGAAGAATTGCATTCAGAACTTAGAATTTATTGTTTTAATAGATTTCGGTGATCAGCCAACGAGTACAGGGTCTGGATCACCATGGAATACAAGTCGTTCTATTCATGAACCTGAAAAGTAAATAACAGCCAATGTTTAACAATTCATACTGATTTAATTATGTATTTACTTTTGCAGAACGGCTGGTCTCGGTAACAAAAAATTTATTCACAATAATGAAGTTTGTCAACAGTGAACGGTATCGCAGTGTCGACTTCTAATGACTTCAGTGTCCAATAATTCAAACTCTATTTAGAAAACAGTTTATACGAGTGACCATCTGTGGACATGCTAATGACATCAT
The DNA here is from genome assembly GCF_055824585.1 of Amblyomma mixtum. Lineage (NCBI taxonomy): Eukaryota > Metazoa > Arthropoda > Arachnida > Ixodida > Ixodidae > Amblyomma > Amblyomma mixtum. The sequence continues at coordinate 81,475,833 of NC_143015.1, read as the reverse complement.
TTCGGATCTTTAAGTGACACTTGACACTGCAGGCACCCTTTATTGAAAAGGTTTCAAAACAGTTCGATTTTAAGTGCCCATAATAAGTTCTGGAAATGTCACTAAAAACTTGAAATGCACTTTTTCCAGAAGTGATGTAGGTGGCATGCCCTTTCTTGATTCAAATCTTCTCTGTGAAATAGTTTTCCGGCAGAGCTGTAACTGATAAAACCTATATTCTGACAATAGGGTCAAATATATTCATGAAAAAATGAGAGGGATTGTTTACTATTGTGCAATCAGTGCGAAAACATGGATTTGTGTTGCGTAGAAGACGAAGATGAGCGGGCAGTGCACTTCACGTACATGGAAATCCCGAAAATACCGCGTAAAGCACAAAAACTGCTCACAGATAGGCTTTCCATTAGAATGCCTATGGTCCCATTCTTTTCAAGGCGGCGTATATTCACATTTGTCCGTATCCGAGTGGTTACTAATGTCGAGAGCCGGTGCATCATGCGGCGGTGGGTGTGTACTGGCGAGATAATCATTGCCTTTTTCGAGCATTGCTCGTCGAGAAAGCGAAGAAGGAAATTAATGATCCATGCTCACCGGTCGAGGGAAGCATAAATCATGAAATGTTAAACCATGCAAGTAGATTCTCAACCTTTTCTATGCCTGTGACTATCCAGCGCAGCTCGCAATACAGTACGGTCCTGGAATGGCATAAAGGACGGTGGCGCTGGGAAAGCTCAAAGCGGTGGTCGTTTTCGCCGGTACGAAAAGTGGTGGAATTATAATAGAAAAAACATGGCTGCCTGTTTAAGCGTTTTAGTGAGTTTCACCATGACTCAAAGATACTTACGCCCTAAGAACGACAAGGACATGTCCGCCTAGGAATCTCAGATATGAGTGACGTATATGGGCGAACGAACGTTGACATGCCGCTACCACGTAATGGGCTGCTTTGAAATTTTAAGTGTTTCTTTACTATTATCTTCATCAATAGACGGCAACAATGCATGACAACGCTGCAAAGTACGCTGTATATAAGCAGCTTGGGTCACGCTTACACGCCCCAAGTTTTAGGATTTGGTACAGATATGGCCCTCCGGGAAGCACATCGTTGAACGGCACTTTTGTGGCTCTAAAAATGTCACAGACGAGGTCTTTGATGTCATCCAGGAGGGCAGTGGCCACCCAGCTCTTCATCATACACTGCAAAAAAAAAGTAGGATGCTCGAGCTTCACCTTTAAGAGTGGAACGCGACAGCTTGTTGCAGCGCTGCCAGGGTATTACTCTTGCACCGTCAGTACACGACACTTTACGAAGTCAAAAAGCACTACGCATTCGCAAGGTCCACTTTCATTCAGTTCGAACCAACGACCCTTCTTAGCGTGTTGTTTCTTGTGTGTATGACGGGTACGTGATGCGACTTGGTTAAGTACGACTTGAAGCCTGTCAGTGCGGGCACACTTCCATGCAATAAAGAAACAAAAAACCTTCGGTTTGGTTTGTGGTTTGTGGGGTTTAACGTCCCAAAGCGACTAAGGCTATGAGAGACGCTGTAGCGGAGGGCTCCGGAAATTTCGACCTCCTGGAGTTCTTTAACGAGCACTGACATCGCACAGTACACGGACCTCTAGAATTTCTCCTCCAAAGAAATTCAACCGCCGCGGCCGTGGTCGAACCCGCGTATTTCGGGTCAGCAGCCGAGCACCATAACCACTGAGCCACCGCGGCGGCCAAAAAACCTTCGTAGCCTGTTCTGCGCGTGCTCGTTTCGCAATCGAAAAGACCTGGCTTCAATATCTCGTATCTCCGCAATTTTTTTTTATTCAGAGGTTATCTTGTTACAACGTTGACAACGCCATCAATGCCGACACCGGCTTTTTTTCTTACGCGAGCTCGTTAACGCTGTCGCATTATGACGACACGCAAACTAAAGAGATGCAGGTTTATTATAGTGGCGAAATTGACCTGAGGCATAGTTGATATACTGTTAATTTTGTTCGGAAACTTTGTTCGGAATAAGAACAGCAGGCACAGAAGAAACGAATGAAGCTTGGCGGAATTTTTTCGCCACTTATTTTCGTGGAGGCAGGTTAATTTCGTGCCCAAATGAGGCTTGATTTTAAGTATTCATATTGTATCTTTTAGACGTAGCTACTACCACAATTTTCAAAAACATTTTCGATGCTACTGATTGTAAGAAAAACTTTCAGTTTAGGTTATGGCGTTTAACGTCCCAAAGCGACTAAGGCTATGAGAGACGCCGTAGTAGAGGGCTCCCGAAATTTCGACCACCTTGGGTTCTTTAACGTGCACTTACATCGCACAGTACACGGGCCTCTAGAATTTCTCCTCCAAAGAAATTCAACCGCCGCGGCCTTATCGAACCCTCGTCTTTCGGGTCAGCAGCCGAGCACCATAACCACTGAGCCACCGTGAATGTCAGCTGGTGATCTTCGTATATTTTCACTAATTATGAGAGTTATGATATATTGTGACAGTTATATAATTACGTACTAGTACGACACCCTTACAGGACTAGAAAGTAAATGAGTGCTCAGTTTAAAGACAACTCTGTAGTGTGCGCGCGCTTGTGAAGTGATTTCTGTCTCTGGCATTCGAAATTTGGCTCGCAGAGTATCTTTGGTCGTCTTTGCATGTGCTGTAAAAATGTTTACAAAATTTTGGCTGCGCGGATTTCCTATTTGTTCCTCTCCGCTGCTCTTTTTTTGTTAGCAGATATTTTGTCCAATTTTATTTTGACGCCCTTACAGAAACCACACACTCCACTTCTGACCTCTTCAAACAATTGCTTCTTGCTTTGCCTTTTGTCACTGCAGAGGCTAAATATCTCGTCAAACACACAAAGGAATGTTTCGATGACAAGGTACCCTCTGCGAAATCAGAATATTCTTCTTCCCAGCATCATCCGTTGGTTGATATTTGGTCTTATATATTTAAAGACGGGACACCATGAAATGCAGAGATGAGCTTATAATTTACGGCGTCTTTTGCTTGAGGCTGTTACTCGTTTCAGGAAAGATGATCAGCAAAACGGGTTGTAATATACTTTTTTGATGATACTGAAAAGGCGGTGGAACAGTTTTATTTAGTTACCCGAGCTCAATATTTAAAATAGTGCCTAAGGCGGGACGAGAGCTAGACTAAAAATTACTGGTTATGCTACACCTAGTGACTGCGACGCTTGATCTGCATCCCATCTCACTGAGGGACGAAACTGACCGATCAGATCCTTGAAGCCTCGGGATACTTGCAGCAGAATAACCAGTACAAAATGAGATGTGGTCTGTGTCGGAAATTGCCGTGACGTTACACCTCGAAGAAGTGCGATGATACAGGGTGGATGGCGGATATCCTTATAAATACGCGGAATACATTCGTTTTTTGTCGCCTTTGTTGTACCTTTTTTAGTACACTTCGCCACCTTTTATGGAGACATTATGTATTGTTGGGTAGTCTTCAGGCAGACCGCTTGAAAGTAAGCAGAGATTATCGAAGACGAATTTGGGATAAGTGTTTCGACCATCGCAGAACCGCCCTTGGTCGAGAACACGTTTAATATTTCAGTGCGGTCATCCTAAAAAGAAGACCCTCATGCTAATATGGTTGCAACAAATATAGGAAAACAATCTTTGCAGTCATTATTACCCTTTACTTGCTTGTGTTGGGCGAGTACATGAAGTTACTGCTGGGTACACAACGTAACCAAGTACCACTCTAAGAATGTTACTTTTACTCAAGGATTCTCTTTAGGAAAAACGTGTGCATAAAGTAGCGTGCCCCAGTTCTAGCTGCCCAGAGTACTGCACGCGGTGGCTACACACACACAGCCAATAAAATTAAGATTTCAATCGCGCTGCGACCATACTATCCAGGCTTTCCAACTATATTTGGAAGATTTCAGACCAGTCACGCCAAACGAAATATGCGAGTTCTTCGTTGCTAATCGATCTTTAAATGGAAAGGCTTCACATGGATATTAGTTTCACGAACACTTAACTAGCATCCGTAACGCTAATAAGTTCCGTCGTTGCATCGCTTCGGCGCCTAATGGACCAATACCACTTACATGAGGCGTAAGCAACGCGCGATGCATGGGAACTTCATTATTTTGTCCTATCGACTACGTAAGTTCTTGAATGCGATAATCGAGTGAATGGCGCTTCTTGGCCTGAAGTGCTTGCTGAGACACCTCTAGAGACCGGAAAGTTTCGTGACCAGCCGTGATTGCGAAGAGTAGCGTCAAGCCAACATCATGACTCAAGAAGGGACTGTTACTATTTGTCTTGAAGCACAGTAAAAGAATTAATAAAGCGCCCATATTTATTTTTCACAGAAAATGATAAGAATAAAACTTGCATCGCACTAAATATTTCTTTTTATCCGCAAAAATCTAACGTCTTTGAATTCGTACTCACCGCATTAAAGGACACCAGGGAATCCACAATAGACATCTGGAATTGTGAGAAACAAGATTGAGAATTGTGTACCGCGAAATCCTTTTATGATATTTTTTGCTTTCAATATTTTATTACAGCTCCAGATTTATTTCTGATTTAAGATACAGATAGGAAACCTCTGTCTTGGAACGAACTGGGAAATGGTGTCCCCAGCATACTTGAATACCCCATGCACATGCTAGCGTCGTTTTCTTTTTTATTGCGAAAGCAATACTAGTTGCACTTTGAGCCCGTCGCGCAGCGAGGCCGGTAGCTACCATATTAGCATATTGTATTGTATTGTATTGGATTGGATTGGATTGAACTGGATTGGTTTGGTTTCGATTGGATTGTATAACCGATGCATCATGACAAGTCTAACCACAAGCACCACGACCAGCTACACTACCAGATGAACCATGGCGTAGGTACGGATATTGCTTTCGCAATTACCGGGCTTAACCAAGCTAAGCCACAGCCAATTTTTTTTTCATAAAAAAAAATACTACCGTTCCACTGCTGCTGCACCTGGTCAGAGATTCTGGTCAGAGAAGGCTGCTCTAGATACCATAGTGAAGCTTTCACTTACGGCCTATGGCTTCAATTCCGCTCTTCTGCCGCAGCGTTGTCAATGCCAACACATGCAGCGCACACCTGCCACTATCTGCATGTAGCGTAAAACACGACTGAGGTGTCTTGCGTTCTAAGAAGCCAGTTATGCGGGTTTCATTTGTTTTCCAAGCGCCTGCTCTAGTGGTTTAATAGCTGAAACCACGACACAGGTGTCCACTGTCCCAGGGGGCCACTTATGCGCCTTTCCTTTGCTTTTTAAGCTCAAGGTCATTTGAAGGTGAAAGCTGCAAGCGCCGCGAAGAAGGTCCCGCAATGAAGCTTTCTCTTGAAAACACACTCGTGAGAATTGTTCGTATCAGGCAGTTTGCAGGTTGCACCAGGAGCGTGTTCTTGCTGCTAATGCGTAAGCATTGTATGGCTCTGTTTGCACTAGCCTCTCCGCAAGATTGCGTCCGAACGAATGGGTTTATGCCACAAAGAATGACACCATCAGATAGAGCATCCAAAAATGTCGTACTGGTAATCGGAGGGTTGAGCTGGATTAATTAGTTAATTCATCACAGCCTAAAATGTCCTTAATACGTACGCATTGTGTGGCAATGTTTTCAGGAGCTTCTCCGCACGTTTACGTCCGAACGAATCGGTTTATGCGAAACAGAATGGTCACATCGAATAGAGCATCAAAACATCTTGGAAGAGAAATCGGGGTGCGAAGTTGAGCTAGGTAGTTAATTAATTAGAGCCAAAAATGGCCAAATAATGGGCGAGGCAGGAGCAAAAGTGGTGCCAAATTTGAAAACGCGGAAAATTTGGTACCACGTGATCAGAAGTTTGAGCGGAGCCAACTCGTGGCGCCAAACTTGAAAACGAAGGGTGGCGCGAAGTTCGAAAACTCAGATGGGCGACTGATGCAACTTGATTAATTAAGACAACTAATTGTGGTATTGATGATGTTCACACGCGCCTCGGCGCTCGCTTCTACTTAATCTGTAAATAATGCAAATGTAAACGCCTGTATGTTCCACCAAGATGTCTTAAAGGAGCGTCTCTTCCCTGTCGGAGCTTGGGGCTCGACCTTAGCGGACGTCGTGGCACTATACACACCGCGAAAAATACGGATTGTCATTAATACGGTACCTGTAATTCTATACCTGTTTCGTAACTATACGAGCAAAGTGATTCATCTCGTGAATAGAGCAATAATAATCGACCAAAGAGAAAGCAGTACCTTAGCAAACTATTCATAATACATTTTTCAACGTCGTTTCTATACATTTATTGCAGAGTTATATTAAGGCCTGTGTTACATCTTTGCCGCTCAGCTTGGCAAACGGGAAATATTACCAGCGTCTTGATAACATTCGACCAATCGTATAGAAAAGCAGCCTAAAAGTATTGCATTGGCTACCTTCTTGTTGTTCAGAATTTCAATTTGTCAATATTCATGGCAGGATTTTAAAGGAACCAACTTTTTATGTCCTCATAAATATGGTCAATGGTGAATTTATTGGTACTTACGTCGACAACTGTTCCATTCTCGCAGAGCATCAGCGTTTCGTTCAGGCACTGAAACATACATCGCATATGCAATGAAACAGAACTGTGCTGCTCATTTAGAGCACAGCAGAGCAGCGATTTGATTATGCGCGAATAGAAGTACGTAGGCTACTTTCTGTCACTGCGTCACACAGGTTCGAATAAAATGCTTAATCTAAGGGAAAACGCGGAAAGGGCAATGAATCATTTTGGTGGAAGCTCTCAGTGCTATCGCGGAAAAAACAACATAGTGGCTTTTCGTGTTCATTAAACCTTAGTCTGTTTTAATCACTTTATTTTTGTTAACTTTTTGATGAATTTTTAAGAGAACTTCACAGCAATACCATCTACTAAATAAAGCGTTACCTTGCCACCATGTCTACTTTTGAAAGCTTTTCCGCATGCTTCTTTACCTTCTTTCTAACCGTTAACAAATTTTTGCTGTCAACTCATAGCAGGACAACGTCACGTTTGTCTCCAAGATATAAACTGTACCTGCGCTCCGGTAACATCAGTAAATCCAAAGAACCGAACACATAATGCTTAATATCAGGCATATAGCGAACTTGATTCGAATGCCATCAAGTTTTCTTTTTTCCTGGCTTCTGAAGAATTTCATCTTTACTTCATTGGGAACAAACTCAAGTTAAACCAGAGCGAAGACCACGACACCTAGAGGAGAAGACGAACACATCCATGGCAGTCAGCGCTATGTTTGACTTCTCTCGGCGTGCAAGCTTTTCGAGGTTCTTGAGTTTCACATATTTAGCAAATCGACCTGTTAATTGTCCTACTTCTGCGAAAACTAGCGCTGAGCACTACGAATATGGAAGACATTTTTCTCCCATGGCAGAAGAGTATCAGGCAACCGTGGCTATTGGTGCACTTTGAAGCAATCCGTCGAGTGAAACATGTGATTAGAGCCGTAATGGACGCCGATTAATATACAAAACTGTAACTTATATTGTTTTTATAAAGAAAGGGCAGGTAATAGGGAGAGTAGGACAGCAGGGGCCATATTTTTTAGTAAAGGGCACAAAGGCCTTGTGCAAGCTTAGACATATCTTCGAAAAATTGTGACTTGCGATTGTAAATATGGAACAGCTTCAAACCTCCACGAAACCATATCAGAGCTTGAAAGGAAGAAATTGCAAACGATGTGATCTTATTTGCAGCAGCGCTGGATAAATCAATGGATCTTTTTTATTTCAGGAATAAATTCATGCAAAGTTTGTGCCTATCTCAACAAAAAAAAAATCTTCAGCAGAAGGAGCGAATGCATATGCTCCCAGATTCCAAACAAACTCTGCGGCATGGAATACGCTTATAACACGAGGACTAACGAAGACAGGGCCCAAGTCAGGAATGCATATCCAGATGGCATGAGACATTGCGAGGTTTGCCAGATACTAAAGATGCGTTATTTTTTTTAAGCCTCTTTTGCCTCTGAATGGTACATATATTGTAAATGGCCGTTGCCTCCATGAGTCAGCAGTTATGCGGCCTACATGAGATACTTGCGCACTAACCAGCAAGATACCACCACGTGATGATCTGCCATGTCTTCCGAGCTTTCTGGAGAGAAAGAGAGACAAAACTTTATTATGGCAAGTGTGTTTACACTTTCCTTGGGTCCCTGGACCACCTCATAGCCCCACTCTACGTCGGAACGTTCATGTGGTGTTTGTGCATGACGTCGGCACCCCAAAGCACCGCAGCAAGCTGCTTGGCGGGTCCAGAGACGAGAGCACGACCTTTATGTCTTTCTAACTTGATAACGCGGGCTGTCCCTGCGGGGGAGGATCAGCAGGGCAGCCGAAAAGGATGTGGGATAGTGTGGCGTGAGGGGCTCCGCACAGGGTGCATGCAGGGGAGGTGCCACAGTAGTGAGATAGCAGCTGAGGGGATGAGAGAGAGCGGGTCTGGAGGCGTCTCCAGATGATCTGTTGGGAGTGGGTAAGGGAGGGGTGTGGAGGAGGGAAAGTCCGACGGTCCAAGCTGGGCATTTGCGTAAGCTCTGCAAGGGTGTGCGCCCGTTCTCTCGAGAAACCTGGACCGAGGCCGTTCTGAGCCCGGCTAATCAAACCTAGGGCCAATTTATTGGCAGCCTCGTTTCCTGGATTGCCAGAGTGAGTCGGCACCCACTGGAGCTCTACCCTGCGTGGTAAGTTTTTGGTAGGAGTGTTCAACAACTCCCAGGCAGGGGCGTAAATCCTGCCTCTCGCGAATTTGAACAGAGCCGTTTTGGAGTCGCTAAAGGTGTAGTTTGCATTGGAATGTACAAGGGCTATGGCGATGGTCGTTTCCTATGCCTCCTCAGGCGTATAGCCCGAGGGAAGGCAATGTGTGAGGGGCTGTGCTAGGGCTGGATGGTAACCAACTGCTACAGCTTCATGCGTTGTGCACGCGGCGTCTACCCAAATGGCGTCCTGGGCTTGTCCGTGATACTTGTGAAGGGCCTTAGCGCGAGCAGTGCGGTGATGGGTGTGGTACTGGGGATGAACGTCCCCCGCTCCCTGAAAGCGCGCAGTAGTATGGACACCACTCTCCTGTTGACACCGCACAGCAGTGAATATTTTAGCATGCGATCCTGCGGTTTCGTGAGATGTGGATGACCATGTGCAGGGTATGTATTTTTCAACGTCAGACATCGGCACATAGACGCCTCACTGTGTGCACCTAACTGATAGGGACCTGTCTCGAGAGCACTTATCTGATCTAGCAACCAATCCCTTCTGGCGCCTACATGAAACAGTAGCAGCTTTAAGTCAGGTAATTATCTATAGTATAAGAAATATCATTTGGTTATATACGCTTAGTAAAGACTTGGATAAAAAGCTGCCGCCTTTGATAGATTGCCTGGAATAAGTGGCACAAGTTCACTTTTTCTCTTATTACTTAGGCTATGAAAAAAGGCAACAGTAAGTCTTTCTTGCTGATTATTGCAACTGATGCTTCCTTTTTGTTTTTCTTTACTGCCAAATATGTTCCCCTGCAGCCCCTTCACACCAGCGGTAAAAATGAGCGAAGGCGAAAGTCATATATGAACGGCACGTGAAACAACATAAGAGGAACATAAAAAAACAACTGCTTATCAAGAGGCTTAGAGGGACTATCAGGGCTAATTAGTTCGCGAAATGGTTACCAGGAAGATAATGCCATGCATGACGATGCGACATTTGCCTTTATGTTGTGGACTGGTTTCAATAATGGCGGGATGGCACCAGAAGTGCCATTGCCATCAGAAGTGCCATCACCGCCTTAAAAATTGCGTCAGGCAACCTCAGGAAGTGCCCCGGCAGAACTTGTCTATTGTTCGACCCGCCGCTCGATAATGCTTTCGGCCATGTTACGATCATGATGCTGAACATCGGCTACGCATATGGGCTTCCAGCAGCACGCCGAATAACGCCACTAGTGCAAGCAGTTTCCTGCCTTCTCGCCTCTATGGCTTTCCCTCGTGCTACTTTGTTCTTCCTGCCCTTTCTTTCTGTCTCTTTCTTCCTGCACTCCTCTGCGCTTCCTACCTCCTTGTAGTCCGAGAGAGATTAGGATGGGAGATGGGCATGTGCATGGGGTGACGCTGACGACGACTACACGAAGCCAGGGTTTTGAGCACTAGCGTTGCTTAGAAAGCTCGCACATATCCGAAACGCATCTGTCAAGGTAGTGAGGAGAGATAATTTTTCGATGTTTATATATCTATCAATAGGCCGAATGCTGTGGCCAGGCAAACTTTTAAAAAAGAGCAAAATTGACGTGACCGCCGAGCACAGTGGGCTTCTACGTAGAGGCTGCAATAAAACACCAGACGGTTGGTATGGACTCGAGGCGGCCCTCTAGAGGCTGCTTCCCTGTAAACCTCTCTGTAAGTATTATTAAATGGTTTCCATCTTCATCGTCCGAACTCAACGGCAGGCACATATGCCACCTACCCGGAGAGTCAATCCTACACGCGCAATTGCTTGCCATATGATGAGCCGGAAATGCACATTACGAGCACCACAGGGGATATAAGAAACGGAGCACCGCAAAAAATTTCCGAATCCTGAAATACACAGTGATAGCAGAGCTGACAGCACAAGCGACAGAGGACGCGGCGGCCAGTAACATAAGGCAGAGATCGATGCGGATGCGCGAGGTGTGAACAGTTGTCCAAATTATAAGGACGTCAGGTTGCACTGGCACAAACGGGGAAATGCAGCAGCCCCGCTGCCGAACTTCCTGTCGAATCCGGTAGATGAAAATCCCTACCCAAATCTGTTCATTGAACGCTCTCCCGGTAGACCACTAATGCACTACGTTCGCACCATAATAAAAGCAGACAGCAGGCTTCGGTTACTGGAAGAAACACTAGCGCTGGTGCTTGAGATCAAGGAACAGCAATGAAGGTGAAAATCACTGAGTTATTCCCATTCAAGTTAATATCTATATATAAAAATGCTATTTCAACTAAGAATGATTTCCTCTTATCAAGTTTCAACCTCATTCGTTCGATTCCATCTTATAACACACGGAACAAAATCTCATGGTCCGTACCTTTCTGCCGCACTACATACGGTTAGCAGACAGTGACATATAGACTACCACATTACCTCAATATTATGCACAAGAAGAACATCGTACTGGAAAAGACTTCACGACATAAATTAATAACACTTATTCCTTTGTTTGAATGTGCATAATTTTGACATCATTATTAGAACATATATATATATATATATATATATATATATATATATATATATAAATATATAGTAGTTGCAGGAGGTCTTGTCGTTCAATGGGCCAGGAAGACTTGTAGAAGAAGGGGTCCCAACCTTGCAATTATCTTAATTTAATACCGACAGTTTCGGACGGAGGACCGTCCTTCCTCAGGGTATACACCCTGAGGAAGGACGGTCCTCCGTCCGAAACTGTCGGTCTTAAATTAAGATAATTGCAAGGTTGTGACCCCTTCTTCTATATATATATATATATATATATATATAGCTTTGTGTATCTTCTTTCTACTTGATTTGTATCTCGGGTGATTATAAAGCGTTTCCTGTACACAAAAAGTTTGAGCAGTTTCTTTTGTCAAATAATGTCGAGGGATAACAGAGGCATAACATCATGCAAATGTTATTGTATATATTTTGTGGCTGTATTTCTTTTGTGATTGTGAGCGCGCTCTTCCATTGCTGTTGTGATTAGCTGCAAGGCTATACCGCCGGCAGAGGGCGCAGGGTGGCCCTCAAGCTGCACCAACGCAGCTTTTTGCCTTGCGTCCTCTCTCCTCTGTTACTAATGTAACATTGTGAAGGTTAATAAAGATGTATGTATGTATTGGATGTATGTATGTATGTATGTATGTATGTATGTATGTATGTATGTATGTATGTATGTATGTATGTATGTATGTATGTATGTATGTATGTATGTATGTATGTATGTATGTATGTATGTATGTATGTATGTATGTATGTATGTATGTATGTATGTAAGCTTACTCGGTTACAAGAGATCTTATTGAACCAAGTCATTTCAAACGCAGCGTACACACCCCAAACAATTCAGAAGTTGTCTTTTGCCAGAGGCGAAACACTTCTGCATAACAAAACATGAGCTCCCAATGGCAAGAACACTGTTGAGCAGGTCTACAACATCTTATATGGACTTGCTCATCTTTCTCGCGAGGCAGATACAAAATTCGTTGCATACCACACGACATCATGGCCAACCTAGCGCACCAGATACGAACGAGTAGCGCTGCACAACATGTGATCGCGGCGTACGATTGTGGGAGCGACCTGCTTGGAGTAGTGTAGGAGAGGTCGACCGACTTGCGACGCGCAGCTCTGAACGCTATGAAAAGGTCCTTCTGGAAGTTGCTGCTGCACCCACAACCACGTCTCTCCTAATTCCCCAACAACGGCTGAGGGCCATCTCTCCCTTCTAATGAAGGTTTCATTTATTCGTGCGGTTCTATATAGTCATAACTGAGCTCTTTGAAACAAAGCTCCAGCAGAAAATTGAAACGTATGCAGTTTGCAGAATACCGTGCGTTCCAGATTAGAATTTCTAGCCACCGTAAGAATTATGAAATGTAAATTTCTATTTATAGTAGCGATAAACCATGTTGTGAGCGATGAAAAAAAAAACTGCGCGCATGAGAAGTGCGTAGATTTTCTTACGTGTTTTTGGCTGCTTGGGATGCTAAGATTTACGGGCGCTTGGCATGCGGTGTCTATGATGGCGGTTTCATTGCCATGAAGTTGCTTTAGGAGATTGACCACTGCTTCATCAACTGAAATGATGAGAACAGATCTGCTGTTTGTATATTTCATAATTACGTCGCGTTTACTTGCCTTTTCATTTTCTGTATTTTCAATGTGAGACTGCACTTAATGCGGGAGCTTTCTGTGCTCTCCGGTCTACACATGGGTCATAAAGGTAACAGCCGCTAAGGGCTGGCGAGAGGATCGAACAAACTATACACAGTGTTCATACACTAAAATCTGTTCAGCGCCTTTTGTTGAGCTCCTTGTTTAGGACTTTCGCGTATTTCTTTGGTAACCTGAATTGTACATGCAATAATGTTGCGGTGGCTGAATATAATTAAAACGTACTGTCTATTACGGCACCCAGCGGGTAGGTGTATGACAGTCTTTATTTTCATGCTAACTAGATGGTACGTGCTGCTAAAGATTATTTAGTGTCAACTACAATTAGATTTCTGCCAAGCAGCTACAAAGCAATGTTTTGCAGGTTTCTCAAAGATCTCAACAGAACTACGACTCCAGATTGAGAGCCCAAATACAATAACGATTCATACCCAGAATCTTCTATACTGTCATAAACGGCCACAGTTAAGAAGCGCTCCTGTGACACCGACTCGATGAATAACTTGAAGGGTCCGCAATGGCAAAACACGGAGTGTAGAAGAATTCTAAATACTGTACTATATATTTTAAGAAAACGATGTAATCTTTGTTTAGAAGCAGCCGTGGAGCAATACCAAAACAATTTTTGTTCTCGAGCTCTTCGTTGTTGAAAAGAAATTCCGCTCGTTTTCGTATTACATCGACAGCCACCGTCTCTTCGGTGCAGTACATTTTCTGGTTGTTTTGATTAATAAGACAATAAACTTTGAGAGGTATATCAAAATTTTAAACACTAGCGATCTCCCTGCGTTTGCGGCTTTGAAGACAGGGAATTTTTTGAGTTATAAGAATAACTCAAAAAAGTTGTAGGGTCATTTTTCGTGTGAGGTGCAAGTTTTTATTAACCATTTAATTCTTCTAAATAATCTCGTTTTACTACTGACAAAAATGTTATGGAGATGCTGTCCCACCTTTGAGTTTCTATTTAACTGAGCGTGCCCATAGAAATGCAAGCAGTCTACATTAGCTTAAATTATAGGCCTCCCACCTCAGAGCAGCCTGAATTCATGTACATGCCCGGCCAAATATTTTTTTCAATCCAGACAGTTCACCCAACTGCTGCTTTTCACCGTTACTCTATTTTTTTAATAAGTACTTCTGGGGTACCAGTTTCCCTGTTAGAAACGTCCACTGCATCTTGAAACTAGCCCACAATCAGAGGTGTGAAGTCCAAAGTTTCGCAACAGAAATAAAGAATGATTTAGGCTGCTACTTCACGTCGTGTGTTTTGACTGAAGTGAATAGCAGAAAACAAGGCTGACAGGTTTTAGTGACTCCAACGCAACACGAAAAGTACTTTCCTATTGTCGTATTCAAACCTATTGTCCGGCCTTGAATTGTTGTCGTGCACCCAGTAAATGCGCCTACTATTTACCGCATATCCGAAGCGTAAATTGTAGTCGAAGCTATGAGAAGACATTAATAACGCGCCTTTGTTGCAGTGAGCTTTGTATTCTGAACGATGAAAACGACAGCACGGCGAACAGCCTTGAATGAAGTGCACTATTGCTGAAGACCGCTCTGCTCTCTTGTTACTTTAGCAGCCAAGCTTACGGTAACACGTCTATCGGTAATAACAAGTGCTACTCCTGTCTTAAGAAGCAGAGAGCGGCAAAACGCGTCACTTCTTTCTGCGCCACTAGAAAGAAATGAACCGCAGAGATAACTACGAGAACCCCGAAAATGGCAAAACTAAAAAAGCAGCTGCAGGCAAGAAAATAAACCCAGAACTCTTTAGCACTTCGGAGAAGTACTCTTTGCGCAGTAAAAATGAAAATAAACCGGCTTATCACCGACCATTTCACGCTTCAAATCTCCTGCTACTTTTTGGTCTTTCAATTGTTTACTTAATTTTTTTTCGCGCACATAACATATCTCGGCTGCCGCGTTGAATTACCCTGCATTGTTTTCGCTGCATGCCGACAGTAAGGTTTAAACAGTCTGCCTGTATTAACGCCACTCTATGCTTTCCTTGGCAACCGAGTCCATTGTTTGGCCCATAGCAGACTATTATCGGGCCCTTCTTCCAACAGACGTTATATCTATGAGCGCGGTTGCTCAAATTAACAACGTGCTTGTGAGACTATCAGTGCTAACCTTGATGCGTGTCGAACCGTCGATTTTGCTTGAAACAACAGTTCCAGTAGCGTCGGCTTCAATATTTTTACAGGATTCTTTCATGACCATTTACATGGCGAATATCTGTTGATGTTGTATGGAGCCCTAAATGTTATACCACTCGTTTAGGCGAGAAAAATAACTGTTGCCGCTTTACATAAGAGATCTTAGAAAATTTTACTTACGTTTAGGGGAGATCTTGAATAGGAGGTCGCGAATCAAGTTTCGGAGGTTGCCCAGTGCGCTCTTAGGGCTGATATTATTTATGATCAATGCCGCAGTGCACTGCAAACAGTCAAAATTTGTTTCTAAAACATATATTCTACATATTTAAAATTCATTTACGGCCGAACTCCTAGTTTATGTCATCGCGTCAATAGACGTGTGTGTGAAATCATTGCCCTTTTATTGATTAAGACGTGCTGAAAAAGATTCGTGTGACGTAGACTTGGAGAGAAAAAAATATGGGAAGTAGTGCTGTGTTGGGCACGTTCAGATATTAAACAAATCACTGAAAAAGTCTATATTTGTTGCTTTCTTATGAGAGGGTTCACCAGTAGGCAAAGAAATGAAGGAGGATGTCCACCAGAGGCATTCCGAGCTCTTCAAATAAGAGATCAGTTGCCATTTTCCTATGCTGAGGCTATCTTTATTCTGCAGTGGTGCCTAACTCTTAAGTTGACAAGTTTTTGTTGCCTTATTTTCATGCTGTGGTGTTTATTTCTTAGCAACACCAGTTTAAAATTACCTTCGTTTACTCAAGCAAACAAGGGGAGGGGAATGAGGGGCTCGTTATAAATATGAGAGAAGCCAACAGCCACAGAAACCAAGGAGCACAGGGGTTTTTTTTAATTTATTTTTTTGTGGTGTTGATCAAGTAAGAATATTACTGAATATGTCATCGCTTAAAGCTAATTGATTAGAAAAGCAGAAGAAAAAACAACCACATGCCGCCGGTGGGATCCGAACCCACGACCTCCGAATTACGCGTCCGGTTCTCTACCTCTGAAATACGGGGACGGCTGTAAAACCTTCTGCTTTCGCGGGTATTTATGTTTACAAATAACCTAACCTTGAGAGTGTTCATCATCGCCACCCACGTTCGTAAGCGGCGGACGTGGAACGTCCTGAGTTACCGCTGGTGTGACGTAGAACGCCATCGAACGGCGAGGGTGGAAGCTGTGTGAGAACCCTCTTGTGCCTCCTATGGCGTCAAGGCTGCCAGAACCGAGGCCCTCACTAAGCAGTTAAGCAAACAAGGGGAGGGGAATGAGGGGCTCGTTATAAATATGAGAGAAGCCAACAGCCACAGAAACCAAGGAGCACAGGGGATTTTTTTAAGTTCGTTTACTCAGTGGATCCAGTTAGAACTCTACTAATTTGAGTGCACGTCATTCTGAAATCTATATTCACAGAAGCGTCCCCATAACCTGCTATGATATGATTTATCTTTTGTGCTATTTCCACTCTCTGCACATTGGTTTTTGAGTTGCTTTATATCTAAAGTGCCAAACTAACAGCGCTGATTATAAAGTTCTACATTGTTACTGATGATATTGTTTCTTTAAGTCATCCTCCCGCTAACGACTCGTCCGTGTCTCTCATACATGCCGCACAATGTAGTATAAAACGGATAGTGCCCTCACGTGTGGGACGAAACAGTGAGTTTCTGAAATCTGGCAGAAGGCCTCCAAGACGTGTTTTTCGTTACAAAGTACATCTTTTTAAATGGATATCATGTGAAAGCTAGAGAACCGAAACACTGCAAGACTTTAATGACCTACGAGGTTATAACAAAGTACTGTCTGGCACCTCCACGTTAATAAAGTAAATATTTTGTGGTAGGACGGCAGAGTTTAAACCAAAAGCAATTCCGAAAATAAATGCATTCCAACTACTTCAGAAGACGTCATTGAAGCGTGCTTTTTCTCTCTTGCTTCGACAACTTGCGACGACATTATATCCGCTAAAACGTCAGAACTACAGGCATATATAGAATTTAATATCCTTCGAGTATTCTACATTATTTTTAGTTCGCCTCATATCGCATGATCTCATTGTGTTGAGCGCCATGTTTCATCTCTACTCACCGTCTTTGTGTGCTTGCGTCTCTTAACTGAATGTGGCTCATCTGTTTGATTGCATCTTACAAAATATTCGCTGGATGAAGGCGAAAATCTTTTAGTGGTCAATAAAAAGTATAAAGGTTTTTATTTTTTACGTACTTACATTTATCAGAGTCTGGATGCCTTCATTTGCCATCTGAAACAATAAAATGCACTTAAAACAATTGCACTGAAAACTGAGAGATGTCCAAAAACTAATTCGCATAAACCTTACTCGCGGATGAATCTGTACAGCTCTGATATATCAGAATTTTCGGCAATAATAGTTGTCGCAAATACACACCACAATGCTCTTTTCCTCCTCACTCGGCTAACAACTTCACATACCATTTTGCCGGAAAGCGGAAAATACCGGGTGATTTTTAACATTTAAAGAGTTTCATCACAGACGTCGTTGAGGTCTCTTGTGTTTGACTGTAGAGGAAGGCAGACATTATGTACCTCAAAAATGTCAGTATTTGGGCACATAATTAACTTGAATTAAACATTATACTATTTTATTTTGATGTAGTCTGAGATCCGTGGGAAGCCTTCACCGCAGATTTAAAGCAATGTTTGGAGCAGAACTCAGTCTATATCTATCCATATTGAAACTTCTGACCTAGTACCAATTCGCCTTGACGTACCCCAGACAAGTGTACTGGAGCCCCTTGTGTTTAATATATTCATTAGTGATATTATTAGCACAGAAAAGAGGTCTCAGTTTAATATATACGCTGATGACGCTGCTCTTCTTGTCTCTGGCCCTGACCTACAGTATCTCGCACCAAAGTGTACATTGGCGCAGGAATAACTATCAGGGCTCACTCAAACCTACTTCAATTAAATGCAGCGAAAACAAAAGCAATTATATTTTGTGCTGTGAATAAAGTTCTACACCAGACGTATTTGGTAAACGTACAAGGACAGGACATTAGTACTGTTACCGAAAATAAAACTTTAGGAACCTAACTTTCGTGCAGCTTGATTTTGCATGATCATACTGACCACCTTTGCGAAAAATTCGCCTGAGAGAGTTTAGGCTGCTTACGTGTGCGAATGCGAAAGAATTACTGTCCCCCGGTGACCCTAGAGAAGTGCACGGGCACCCCTACTGTTTAATATAATCATAAATGATAATATTAACATAGAAATTATGACTCAGTTCAATATATACGCTGATGACGCTACTCTGCTTGTCGCTGACCCTTGAATGGAGTATCTCATAGCAAAATGAACTACCTCGCAGGAAAAATGATCAGAGCTCATTAAAGCGACTTAAATTAAATGCAGTGAAAAACAACGCAATTATATTTTATTTATTTATTTATACATACTGCAGCGCAATTATATGCGCTATGGCAGGAGTGGGAAAAACACAAAATGCAAGGTAACAAAATGCAGCAAAATGCACAAAGTGAGCACTATAAAAAGTTAAAATCACAAACGAAGTATCAAACAAGATAGGAACTGTTAACAACAGGGTAAGAATACACAGCTATTATGCGTCTTCAACGGCAGTTACAAAATTTTGAAATGGACCAGAACGAATGGACCTAGGTAGAGAATTCTAGGCTTTTATTGAACGGGGAAAAAACTGAATTTAAAGAAATTAGCATAGGCAAAATACGGTATCAAATTAAGGTCATGATGACTTCTTGTAGATCATAATGGTGCAAAGTTAATGTAGTGGTAAGCTGAGAGCCTTACTGAGGAATTGACGATACAAGGTAAGAATTTTAATGATTCAGTGTGGCGACGGGCAGACAGCGTGGTTAAATTCAATGAGAGAAGTGTAGAAGAGGGTGAGAAATCGCGATCATAACGATGACATATAAAACGCACAGCTTTCTTCTGCACTGCTTCTAACATGTTAATTTCGAATTGCTTGTACGGGTTCCACACTACAGCTGCGTAGTCAAGAACAGGGCGGAGTAGAGATTTATACAACAGTACCTTTCTGTCTTTTGGTGAATTGGGTAGCGTGCGTCGTAGATAACCTAGTTTTTTTAGTGCTTTATTACATACGTAATGAATGTGTTTAGACCAAGACATGTTATATGTGAATATGACTCCATGTTGTCGTAAGAATAAAGTTCTACATCGAAATATTTGGCAAACTTTCAAGGACAGGACATTGCTATTGTTACCTAGCACAAAACCTGATTGGCGATGATCAGATTTACCACCTTTGCAAAAAATTCGCCGTGGAGAGGTACGACTGCTTATATGTGGTAATGTGAAACCATTACTATACCTCGGAGCATTGCTCGAGCATTACGTTTTGTGCATAAATTTTCCGTTGTTTTATACAATAATTGTGAACTGGCGGGTATGACAAAACCCAAATCCTTCTACGACGAACGGTTGCATCGCAGTTTTGATACGAAGGTCTGAAAAGGCATACAATTGATGGCTCATATGTAGTCGGTTCTAATTCCTCTCGCAAGCTAGCCTTCAACTTGCCCACCACACATAAGTTTTTTGCAACGAGAAATAGTAAGACACAACTCGTAACGCGGTACGACTAACGGTTTTGCGTCACTGTTTTGGTAGGAATGTTGGGAGAAGTGATGGTCGATCAGTGGCGAGTATACATATAAGTACAGCATGCATAGATTTGTCTGAATTGGTGGTGTTCGGCTTGCTCTGCATGCCATCCGGCCGCTTGATGACGTCAACCTATTTTTATTGCCATCCACTGGATTTTCTCTACCATAAGCGAGTACACACACATGCCGCCGGATTTTCCTCCTAATGGGACTAGAGCTTTCGCATTAAAGCTCTTCAGTTGCGGGTGCCCTGCCATGATCTCACGACACAAGGCTTCTAAAATGTCAATTCCAAATTTAATATGCATTGTTCCAATAACATTTAAACCATTGCATTTTTGTTTTTTAATTTTTATTTACGCTGCGAATTTTGAAAGATGGAGTCCAATAGTAACTGTCGTCCAAGCACATACCATTGCCCGCCTCAATAATCTACATGAACTTCGTCTTTGGCAACTACCTAATGTATTTCTCACCCGCCGTCACAAAAATCGACGTACTTTTGAAAAAAAAAAAACTCGAGCCATATTTCTGAAAAGTAGCCAGCGCCGCTCGGAAGCGATCTCGCCAGCGCGCGCCGTTAAAATAGGGGAGAAGGAAACCACCGCAGAGCGCCTGGCCTTGCGTGTGTTGTTTCCCTTCAATCAGTGGCGGCGCGCAGAGGGAATTACGTCAGCCATGTCCTTGATTCTTCTAAAATGTAGGAGCAGTTTCTACTCGATGCTGACGGAGAGGGCATGGCCTTGAGTGTGCTAAGTGAGGCCCTCTCTTTCTTCACTCGCGAGCCAGTGGTGGCGCCACAAAGAAAGATCTCGAATCATCTCGAAGCCAGTCTCAGCGCCTAACCAATGGGGACGCGCGCCAGGCGCAAGAAGGAAAAGGAAATAGCACAGCGGACACTGTGTACGTGCATGCCTGCCTTGGCGCGAGGAACAAACAGACGTTGAGCTCGCTTATATATAAAGGATGTTGACGGCTGTCTGTCAGCCCGAGCCGCTGTTTAAGCTTCAGAGAAGCACGCCCCCTCGACACCCGGGACAACACTACTCGCCCAGCCACGGTCCAACGAGGCAGCGCGCGCCAGTCTGCGGGACGACTTCATCGTGAACCTCTGATCGCCGGACCTTCGCAATGCCTGGTGAACAAATTTTGTTTGCCTCTGTCTTGTGTTGGTTCACTTTTGGTGCAATATTTCTTTTGTATTGTAATCTCTCTCGAGTGTAACTTTGCACGAGTTCCGTTGTTTTCTATATCACTTTCTACGTGCTTGTAGGATTGATTATGAAACCCTCGGTATCATCTCTTTTCTGTATATAGTTTGTTTTATTTGTGAACCTTTGGCTCCGACCCATTCTCTGGCTTGCAACCGGCGAAAGCTGCGAACCAAATGACCAAATCCCTTGTCTCTGGGTAGCTGGTCTTTGTCTGAGCTTGCTACACTGAGTCGAGGGCATCTCCTGTGCGGCCTAGACCGCTACCCCCCCACGCTCTCGGGGTGTCTGGGAACGCACGCTAAAGTTCGCGAAGTGATGACACCCACCCATGCGACAAAAAAATCATAAACTTTCGTATCCTTCGAATGATGCCATACTTTGATGGACACACAGAATGGGTGTTTGGGCCATGCAATTTTCTCGGAGTAACTAAATATTGCAGTCTGTAGTTCATAACTTTCCCCGACCTTCAGTGTTATTTCAAAGCTATAATGGCTATTACAGAATTGAAATACGGAGCTACTTTGTAAGATTGTGAATACTTATATGCGGTTAATATTATTTTGACAGTTATTTGCTTTGTTGTTTACTTCGGCTCAGTTCATAAATGGGTTCTCTTTGTTGCTTGAACGCGTCATTATTAGTTAACTCCTTAACATTTTATGTACAACAAGTTTATTATGGACTTACCATTGCCTCGTTTTCTATGCATTTTACGTATCTCACGTTTTCTGTATGTAGTGACTAATGATTTCTAAGTTATCGCATGCATTACGCTATGCCTTGTATTTAGCTTCCTATACGTAACTAAGTCGTGTGGCAGCTTTTATGCTGTAAACCATCCTGAAGTGTCCGCTGAATAAAAGAGAATGTACTTGAAAGGTAGTGGTTCAAAATCGATGACCGTCGACATCGGAGGTGAACTGCGTTTTAAACTTCCGTGATCGTCATGTACAGAGGGCAAAATGCTTGCCTAGAACATGTTCTGGGCGTGTTTCTGGCTTAACATGTGATATATAGCGATAATATTTGGTTAAAAATGAGCTGGGTGTAAGCATGTGCAGTTAAACTCGAAGGACTTCATCGTCATTTTTGGCCTTCCTGGTTGTAGTTGCTATCGGAGCTGCGGAACACACGGTTCGGTCGTTCCAGACATGTGGTTTGCCCTCTGTACATAGAAATATCGAACGTTAAGCGTTCACATTTGAAAATTTGTTCATTTCGCTTTTGCGAATTTGCATTTCACGAAATAGCAGCCCTCGCACTTCTCATGCATCAAAAGCAGGCGCAGTGGGTGTATTTCATAATCTAAGAAGAAAACTTAATTTCGGCTACAATATCACGCGCAGCGATGCCATTTTGTAAATAAGTAAAGCCAAAACAGCAACTCAACAAGCTTTGAATGGCGCATTTTTTCACGTTTGCTGTTGATGGCCATTAATTTCACAGTATAACCTTGCCGCCTCAAAATCAAAATAACGATTTATGAGATAATTTTAGTTAATTAATTACCCAAATATTTATTTATACCAGGTACTTATAGTGAGCTTTGCTGTAAAATCCAGCTCAACGACTTAGCTCACACAGGTTCTAAAGCGCCAGGTGATATAGGGATGGCTGCTGCTAACTTTTACAAAGATTGTTCTTGAAGCAAAAGCAGCTTTTTGAGGCATACTAATACTGCTGTGAGCAAGAGTCACCAAACATGCGAATGACATTAGCGAGTATAGCGATTAACTATGTTCTGATAGATAACTTTCGAACTTTTAATTTCTCTCTTTCTTTATTTAATTTTTCATTTTCTCACATCACAGAAAAAAATTCAGGGGGCACTTTGACTGTCTAAAGTGGGTAGAGGCGGAAGCGTTTTCCGCACCACCTTCGCTGTTTCTGTGGCACTGGTGGCGTCACATATATATGAGTACTAATTACTAAGTGATGGCAAACCACTAATTAATTGTTGATTACTGATTAATGCCTGAATACTAATTAACTGCTAATTAATGACGCTTAAGCTGCGCCTTTAGGAGTGGGACGCGACAGCGCGTTGTAGCGCTGCCAGGGAGTCCACGGAACGCCACCACCCGTTCGGCGCGATGCCTTGCCCTTTGAACGCCACGCTTTTTGAGGAAAGGAAATGGCGCAGTAATTCTCCGTCATCTCGGTGGACACCTGAACCGCACCGTAGAGAAAGGGAGGTGGGAGTGAAAGAAGATAGATAAAGAGGAGCCGTGATGAAGAAAATGAAAGTTGTATTTGAGGAAAGGAAATTACGCAGTAACTGTCTCACATATCTCGGTGGACACCCGTCAAAATTCAGGGGGCAGGGGGGGGGGCATTTTTTTTACCTAAAGTGTGGTCACTGATGTGTGGTTAAGATGTTAAGCTTCGACCCTAAGAGTGGAACGCGACAGCGTCTTGCAACGCTGCCAAGGAGTCCATAGAACGCCATCGCCCATTCGGTTGTAAACCTCACTCGTCGGTAAATTGTTTTTTGAGGAAAGGAAATGTATCTGTCTCTCATATCTCGGTGGACACCTAAACCTCGCCGGAAGGGAAGGGAGGAGGATGGCAGTATGTGAAGACACCGTATTCACTAGACGCGCCTTTGTTCATTCCAAACCATCGAGCTGGCATGGCGGAGTGGATAGCGTGCTCGTCTCTCACGCCGCAGACCGGGGTTCGATTCCTGAGCTCGACCAATTTCTTAATCGCTTTTATTTATTTATATGGCCTGACTAGTAAAGCTAATTAGGCTAATCGGGTAATTAAGCAATTAACTAAGCTCAGTCCCACTTTCTTGGAGCATCACGATACGATCCCTTCAATGGGTTGTATGGTTACTAGCCTAAGTGCAATTGGCCCCGTTTGAAATTCGCGCACTGTGACGTCACGACCGTTTCCACCAACTGAAAAGCGTGACATTTTCTGTCGACAACTGCTGCTTACAACGATGAGACATTAAAGGCTTCCGCCTTAAAATGGATTAGAGTCCGGCCATAAGAATAACCGGTTCAGTTTCTAACAATTCGAGAACGCTATTGCCTCCGCTGCTGTAGATCCATTAACTTCAGCTATTTCTCGCACCATTGAAGAACCGCGCGACAGCAGCAAGCGCAAAAGCGACGTCCATCAAATCACGTCACTCCATGACACACGTATCACGTGACTATCTGTGAAGCTTTCCGCATTGGAGCACTGAAGTGGGGATAAGCGGGGAGAACCATAGCATCCGGGAAGCAGAGACTGACTACGCCTTTGTACAAGATGTTTTGGCTATACACAGCCCCGAGGGTAACCGCGGTTACTTTCGCCCCTGTGGCGCAACAAAATCTGGCTACATCGCGCCAAAATACATCCGCTTTGGCGAAGCTTCCAAGCAAAGCAACCTCTCTAGTGCACCTAACTCATCGCAATAGCCAAAATTTGCCACAGACAAAATTTGCCACTGTGGCACAAAATGTGCCACAGCGCCGACGACATCCGCGTTTTCGAATTTCTAAAAACTGATCCCCTTTGTTCCCCTCCCCAAGTGTAGGGTAGCCAACTGGGCATCGCCTGGTTAACCTCCCTGCCTTTCCGTCCTTTTCTCTCTCTCTCTCTAAAAACTGATACGCTTATTACTTACAGTTGGCTACATGCTTCTCAATATTTGAGGGAACTAAATCTAGTAGTTCAAAAATCAACTATTCAGTATTAGCTAACGAGCTTGCCAGTTAGCACGTCTTAGCCGTAATCTGATGAACTACATCGTTTACAGTGCTATGCTGCAAAAAGCGCTGAATCCAAAAAGCCTGTTTTTAATATATATATATATATATATATATATATATATATATATATATATATATATATATATTGTGCCTCACCTTCATTGAGATAAGCGTTATAAAACCGGCTGTCATATATAGCTCATCCATACATGCCATACCAATACATAACGGTTGTCTGAAGACAGGCGACCAGAGTTTTGAATATAGGGTTTGAAAGATATCGAGGGAAATTGACATTGGCAGACATGGGAAAAGACGTTAACCGTCCTGACGAGTAAGGTTGTTTGCTAGTTTTGACCAAATAACTCTAATTTTTACAGATAGGTAGGGGATTTTAAACGCTATGTTTAGCGAAACGTAATAATAGCCATATCCTTAGTTAGACATTCTATAACAGCATTAACGTCGGTACTACGGCTGAACACGCTCTGCCACGCGCAACACTCCACGTCCTGCCCTCGCTTTGGTCGTATACGCTGCCCACTGTTCAAACCCACCAAGCAGAAAGAGAGTTAACGTGAAACATCGGGGACATGTAGTGATGAAACACGGTGCATAGCTGCCAAAATTTGTTCGCTTGTTCGCTACAGCGCCAAGAAATGACGTGCTTTCGAAATTCTATGAAATGGTATGGCTATCAGTAACGGCCAGCTGTGAGTGCCCTATTCCAATCACGCCCCTAGACCTCAGCCAGGAGCTGTATTGCTATAGTCCTAAAGCCATCTCAGCATCTCTAAAAACCCTATATTTTTAATCCTTGTTCACCTCAGCTGGAGAAACCGTTTCCTGTGTGTGGGCGGTGGGGATGAGGGAATGAGAGCAGGAAGACTGAAATAAAAACGTCAACCGTGTTGAAAAACTTGAGTGCACACTTAAGCTCTGCCTTAATGGCATGACGCGATAGTGGAATGGGCCAATTCTCTTATATGCAGATTTTGTCATTCTCTGCATTCATAGATCCTTGGGAGTCCTCATACCACTCCTGGAGCAGTGGTGCAGCAGTTAAGCGATTCGACACTGTCCTGGGGTGGCAGGCGCCGCCACCGGTGGGCCTTGCGCAATCCAGGTTGCTCTTCCCTAGCGACCAATCTGTAATTTAACTGCCGCCTGCCACGGCGGGCAGTTTGGTCACAATCCGGTGGGCAGGTTTTTATGACGTCACAAGGTCACGTGACCTAAGAAACCCGTGTGCCTGCTGCGTTGCTTTTCTGGGGAATTTTTGTCCATTGTTCGCTCAGGGTCAACGGCACCAACACCGATGGCAACGTCGGATTTTCTGCGACACAAGCTCCTTAATGCTATAGCGCTAGTACTTGCTTTTACAATAGGGTGGGAATGCAATTCTCTTTTTGAGTAAATGTTTACAAGTTTCAGTCAGTCAACATAAGGCGGCAGGCGAGCGACGAGCAGTGTTAGTGACGCAAGAAGTTCAATATCAAGCCACGCAAGAGATTTAGTCAGGTTGGTGACCAGCTAGAATAATCTCAGAAAGAGATTGCGTGGGAACTAAAAATAGCGCAGAAAAGAGAGGAGTACTAACTGCAAGCATGTCAGAAAACGGATACAATCATTGAACTACGTTTTGAGGAGTACTAACTGCAAGCATGCCAGAAAACGGATACAATCATTGAACTAGGTTTTGAGGCGCGGTGAAAACATGTCCTGGAAGTCAGACGTTTCGCCTAAGAGGAGGCTGCTGTGGCGAAGCTGCTGTCTTAGTCTCCCATACCTAGCTTCCTCATACTAAAAGGAAACGCCTGTCAATATTACGCAATGACATCCACCTTTTCCCTGAACAGTAATGGTGGGAAAATGTTGATTTTTCACGATTCCAGTGCAAGATGACATTCAAAGCTTGAATACAATTATGTCTAACTATTTACACCTCTTGAGCAGTGACCTGCCCGATTCGTCTCTAGGCTGGATAAAGAAAACTTTCTTCTGTCTTGATTTTTTGCATCTCTGGACATATTGAGTAGTTAATCTAGTCCTAATATAAATGTAAAGTTAAGTATGGTAGGTCGAAAAGCTGACATTAGCATCAGCTCTCACTGAATCTGTAACGTTCCCTCAGATCTCCGGAGATGAACATGCGTTTATCCTGAAGAGAGAACATAATTGCGTGCACACCAGAGCTCAGTTTTCTTACTTATTGTACGGCCAATGGCACTGGGGTAATACTGGCGCTCCTTAGAAAAAAAGTATATGCTTTCTACTACTGACTAGCCAGCTGAAAAATAACTGAACTTCTGATGCTGCTATATGAATGTAGAAATATTGATGAAAATGTGGGCAATATACGTACATCGTCTGCAGTACACAGGTTGAGTCTGTTCCCGAGGCACTGTAAAAATCGATGAGCGCAATGGTAAAAGTACCGAACAAATATACGCGCTGTCCAAGTTACTTGATTTGGTGCCATCTACACCACTAACGGGTTCTGAAAGCTTAGCAAGGTTCTTTGTTACTTGTTTGATTGATAAGGCCCCCGTGATTTGGCACGACGCCACAAAACATAGCATTGTAGCATCAAGGTGAGGACAGCCACAGTACTGTGCTGATGGTCCTTCTGGATAACGGAAAATCTTTCCTATAACGTACACACTGCAAAAGAAGGGTATGCTTATGCCTTCCGTTCGCATTATCATTACCACAAGCAAGTTAACCAGCGAGAGAAGCAGCACAACTTTCAAGCTCATAATTAAGAAGCCCGCTCTACCTCAGGAGTTGTAGGCTTATAGCCCTTGTCTCCATAAGGCGACTGGTTGAAATAAAATCAGGTTCCCTTTAATCTCATTACCGCCGTTATCATTACATACTCCTGGAAATAAAAGAGAAACTGGTTTTTCGCCATCGCGCACATAACGCGACTCTTGAAACTTCAACACTCTACAGTGTAAAGAAATACATTCGGCATGGACATTTTCACGCTGTACTAGCGGTATGTTATTTTTGTAATATGTGTATGAATTTATATCCCACCTGGCTCAATCCGAAAATATCAGTTATAGACGCCCCGATGCAGGAACTTTCTGAGGACGGGCTAGTGTTCCCAGGTGATCTGGCGGTAGCGGTCGCTCCTCCAGGCGGGGATAAAGCTGAAATTCGCTCTTGTTGATAAATATTCATCTTACGTAAAATCACAAAGGGGCGTAGCGGTTGTTTATCTTTTCATCCACATCCATTCTTCGTTTCCCAGGTATCGCTGCAAGGCTGGCCGACAGAACAGCTCACATGCCTGAACTGGGGCATCGCCAATGGTAGGAGTGTTGTAACAATTGTATTGTCAGAATTAGCCAGGTTGCCGGAATTGCCCGGAGAATGATAGGAAAAAGCACAAAGGATATCATCGTTGGTTGAGAGCGACAGGCTGATGAAGAAGCCATCGCCTAGCTTGTAACGATGCCATTAGTTTGACAGGCTTAACTTAGAGAAATTTTCCCTACAGAGGTAAGCTCAGTGGGAACTATAACGGAATAGAAAACATTTCAAGCGAAACAAAAAGATAAAATGACACAGGTAGCATTACAGACATACAGCAAAGTTTCTCACCCGTGCTCGCTCCAGAGCTGCAAGGTGCCAACAAAAAGGACAGGGCCAGAGTAACTGCTGCCACGGCCATGCTTCTGCCTAATGCCGCAGAGAGCATCAAGGTGCTGAGGAAACAGAAAATCTCTCTGTAGTAGTCTAAGCGGACCGACACCCTGATTATACAGCTAACGGGGTGCGCAAAAGTACTGCCCATCATTGAAGCTGACTCTCACCGTGGCTGACAGCCATAGATACACGTGTTATGTCATCAGGTATTCTTGCGCTTGAATACGAGCCTTCCAGATAACGTGCGCCATAGATTAAGGTATCGCTTTCTAAGTCACTAATGGTGGATTTGTCAATGATGTGTTCCATTATTTGCAGCAGCAACTAGTTAGAGATACTGTCCGGTAGGTTGCTGTGTGCAGTTTGTTGCCATCTTTGTCAACGGGAATTAATTTTGCAATGAGCCAGTCGGAAGGCAGTGCAGCTGTTTGAAGCGATGTGGTAAAAAATTTGTGTAAGAACGGAGCTAGTTGCGCAGCATATCGGTTTAGAAACGCGTTGGAGATATCATCAGGACCGGAAGTTTTTTTGGTGTCAAATGTTCAAGAGCAGGTTCAGTGTAAGGGCTCAGTTATAACGACGTCGGCCATCACTGAATCACATGCAAACGTAACGTCACCTAGACAAGAAGAACTTGTGAATACAGATACGGAATGGGCGTTGAAAGCGTTAGCGATAGCGTGTGGATCATATGTTAGAGATCCAGCAAGTCCGATTTGTACTATCAGGTTTTCTTGTTTTGAAAGATGGCGCGAAAATTTTTGCGGCTGATTGTGCGTGAAGTTTGTGAGAGTATTGGATAAGAAGTTATCTCTGGCTTTTTTAAATTCTAGTTTCAAAGTAGCAGACAGCTGCGCGATGGCCAACGGTTTTTGTTTTTTTTTCTGCGTATCCTCTGTAATTTAAGCTTGAAGTGGATGATATTCCAGGTGATCCAAGGCGTTTTTCTCTGTGTTCTCTTATGTATTGTGGGAACAAAATATTCATCACAATGTTTTATTGCAGCCTTAAATTTTAACTACAAACTATTATCATCATATGAAAGTAGCAGTGAGAAATCCTCAAAAACTGCTCATAAATAGTCTATGATGCGGTTATCATCTACTCTACTGTAATATTTAAGATCATTTGAATTGAATAATTCAGTCAGGATTTTTGCGTCACAGAAATGAGCACGTCCGCATTTTTGTAAAATGTAGAGTGGTCACTGTCATAAAATATTAATATATACTTTCGTTTGTCGTAAAAGCGGTTAATTCCAATTTCTCAGTGATTCAGTACTTAAATATTCACTTCCACCTCCCGACTCATGTGACTGCATTTTAACCAAAGGTTTTCGCTCGTTAGAACTTTATGTCTCGCCACCTGGCTTGTCTCACAGCAGTTGAACAGCAGTCAGCACTCCAAAGCATAAGTGGACGGGGTACAAATAAACACGCACCTAAGAAAAGGGAATTGTCTGCGTGTTGTAGTTCCTGATGACGATAATGGTTTCTTGTAATAAAGTTGGGCTCAAAGGCCCGTTTCCCAAGCATTTCAGCCTAAATAAGTCGAGCACCAGGCCAGGGGAAAGGTTGTACCCATTGCTTTACCGTTGAGTACCCTGTGGCAGTGTGTTACATTTCCCGTATGCGAGGCGGATGCTAAGTCCACTATGCCACTTTTGTGGTTCTTATTATGAAGACCAGCATAATATTGACACATGCCTTCCTTAGAAGATGAGGAAGAACGCAACGGGCCATTGGAGAAAGACGAAGTGACTCTGCTCCGTCTCGTGCTGACCTGACTGGCTGCCGGTGTTCCTCGGCGCAGGAGACTTCTTTGTAACGTTACGTTACAAATCTGGTGGAGGCAGTGCCGGGTACGCTTCCAGCGCATAATCTACCTCTCACTACGGAGCTTACTCCGGTACATCAGCGCCAAGGCCGCCGCCTACGTGGAGAGCCCCCGGAATTTGGACCCCTTCCGGCCGCTACCAGGACGACGCAGCCTCGGGCCCCTGTAACACCTGCGGCAATGACATCTGAGAGTAGGCTTCCGGCAAACATCCTCTGCCATCAGCCGCGAACACCACCGTCTTTTCATGGAGACGTGTTCGAGGACGCCGAGGACTGGCTTGAGGCCTTCGAGCGTGTGGCACGTTATAACGGGTGGACCGATGAGCGTAAGCTCCACAACGTCTACTTTGCTCTTGAAGAGTCGGCGCGGACATGGTTTGAAAACCATGAGGCTTCCTTTCCATCCTGGGAAGCCTTCTGTCGTGATTTGAAGGCCACTTTTCCAAGTGCCGACCGCCGGGAGCGAGCAGAAGCTGCGCTGCACTCGCGCAACCAGCGCCAAAACGAGAGCGTGCGCATGTTTTATGAGGACATGACGCGCCCTTTCAAGCGCGCAGACCCACAGATGCCAGAAGACAAGAAGCTGCGCCACCTGATGCGGGGCGTGAAGCAAGAACTTTTCGCAGGACCAGTGCGCAGCCCACCGCGCACTGTTCCGGAGTTCCTCAGTGAGGCTACCACCATGGAGACGACGCTGCAACACCGGGCTCGTCAATACAATCGCGACGTGAATATTCTATGCAGGGCGGTGGCGATATGGATGCACTACGCAACCTCGTCCGTTCTGTCGTGCGAGAAGAACTGCAAGCACTCCGGATGCTTTGCAACACGCCGTCCTTTCCATCACTAGCTGAAGTCGTCCGGGACGAGGTGCGTATGGCAGCTGAGCGAGTTCTTGACGTTTCCTACCAGCTCGACACGAGACCCACCTACGCGTCCGTCCTACGTAGGGCTCCCACGCAGGACCACAGTATCAACACCGCAGCTCCAGCAATGGAGCCGCAGGGTCCTCCTCGCTACACCCCTCCGCCAACCTATCAGCGACCCCGTAAGAGTCAAGTATGGCGGGCCCGCGACCGTCGGCCCCTCTGCTTCCATTGCGGTGAAGCAGGTCACCTCTACCGGGCGTGCCCGTACCGCCGCGTCGGCCTGCGGGGTTTCGCACCGGACGACCCCTGGCCTTAAAATGGCGAGCGGCCTACTGAAATCGCAAGCCACCTTGCTGTGCAACAGCATCCTGTTACGTCCGGCTACCAAGAGCGTCGGTCTACGTCCCCGACAAGCTACCGTTCCTCAAGTCCGAGCTATCCCCGACGCCGACGCTCTCCCAGCCCTCGCCGGGAAAACTAATGTCAGCGGCCTTCGGAGGCAGGGTCGCTGATGTCGCGAAATGTGAAGATCCTCGGTCCTCGTCACGCCGACTCGACGAGATTTCGCTGGGGTCAGGTAGCAACAGCATCCGACGGGCTACCTTCGACCGATACGACGACATTCCGCTTGGGACAGGTGGCGACAGCATCCGACACACTAACTCCGATTTGCGCGTAAAGATTGATGGAGCCGATGTAACGGCGTTACTAGACACCGGTGCTGATTACTCGGTAATGAGCCACGGCCTTGCCCGCGAATTGAAGAAAGTTTTGACGCACTGGTCCGGCCCGAAAATTCGCACGGCGGGGAGTCACTTGATTACCCCTGTAGGCAAGTGCACAGCGCGTGTCGGCATCCGGGGTTTTGTGTATGTCGGAGAATTCGTCGTACTTCGCGAGTGTTTGAAAGACTTGATCCTTGGCCTAGACTTCCTGCAGACTAACGGCGCTGTCATTGACCTGAAAGAAGCGCGTGTGACGTTCTCGACGAAACGGGCCGTGGAGCGCATTGAAATCGAGGATCCGGAACTCAACGTTCTGCGTATTGTCGACGATGACGTGAGGGTGCCAGCACGGTCTAGTGTGCTTGTTCTTGTGCGTCATGACTTGTTTCACGACTACGAGGGCATCGCGGATGGGCACCTCCCGCTACTTCTCGAGAAGGAGATAGCCGTTGCTCGAGGACTCGTTCAACTCCATAACGGTTGTGCTACTGTCCTCCTGACGAATTTTGCTAAGGAGATGCGGCACCTCGCCACGGAAACGGCTGTTGCCTTCCTTCACGACGTAACTGCCTCGCCTCGTTTATGCACCGCCGGGGCCAACCCTCAAGAGGAGGCTACATCTTGCCGTCTCCTTCAAACCGTTAAAATTAGCCCGGACCTGACGCCCGATGAAAGGAATCTTCTCTCAGCTCTTCTGACTTATTTCGCAGACTGCTTCGCCACTGGCTCCAAGGTCGGTCGTACTCCTGTCGCCAAGCACCGCATCATAACCGATGAGGCCACGTTACCGGTATGCCAACGCCCGTACCAGGTTTCTCCTAAGGAACGTGAAGCCATTCAAACGCAAGTGGATGAGATGCTTGCGGACGACGTAATCCAGCCTTCGACGAGCCCATGGGCGTCGCCAGTAGTCCTCGTCAAGAAGAAAGATGGTACCCTGAGATTCTGTGTCGATTACCGCAAACTAAACAACGTGACCAAAAAGGACGTCTATCCGCTCCCCAGGATTGATGATGCCCTCGACCGTCTACGCGATGCCAGGTACTTCTCATTAGACCTCAAAAGCGGATACTGGCAAATCGAGGTGGATTAGAGAGACCGAGAAAAGACTGCATTTGTGACGCCCGACGGCCTATACGAGTTTAAGGTGCTTCCGTTTGGTCTTTGCTCTGCGCCGGCCACGTTCCAACGTATGATGGACACGGTTTTATCAGGTCTGATGTGGCAGTCGTGCTTAGTGTACTTAGATGATGTCGTCGTTTTCTCGCCTACTTTCGAGCAACACCTGGACCGGTTGCGCATTGTGCTTCAAGCACTCAAAGGCGCACAATTAACGATCAAGCCGGAGAAATGCCATTTCGCTTTCAAAGAACTTCGCTTTCTTGGCCATGTTGTCAGTGCACAGGGCGTTCTCCCTGATCCCGACAAGACTACCGCAGTGTCAAGTTTTCCACGTCCCAGCGATAAAAAGGCACTTCGGCAATATCTGGGCCTTTGCTCTTACTACCGACGCTTCGTCCAAGATTTCTCCAAGATAGCTGAACCATTGACAGCCCTAACCAGAGAAGACATACCCTTCCTGTGGCGAGGCGATCAAGAACAAGCTTTCCAGGAGCTCCGAAGCCGCCTCCACAGGCCCCCCATACTCGCCCATTTCGATGAAAACGCAGCGACTGACGTCCACACTGATGCCAGCAACGTTGGCCTTGGGGCTGTACTTATCCAGTGGCAAGATGGCGTCGAACGAGTTATAGCTTACGCGAGTCGAACACTATCCCGATCGGAGGCGAACTATTCAACGACGGAGAAGGAGTGTCTTGCGGTAATCTGGGCCATAAGCAAGTTTCGACCATACCTGTATGGACGACCCTTCCGTATTGTCAGCGACCATTATTCGCTGTGCTGGCTGGCCAGCCTCAAAGACCCGTCTGGACGCTTGGCTCGATGGAGCCTTCGTCTTCAAGAGTATGATATTACCGTTGTTTATAAGTCGGGACTTAAACACCAAGACGCAGATTGCTTATCACGCGCGCCCTTAGACTCCGCTGCAGTGGAAAACGCCGACGATTTTCCCTTCATTGGGGCCATTACTCAATCCCATATGGCTGACCTTCAACGCAAGGACCCGGAGCTGGCGCCGCTCATCGAGTACCTAGAAGGCCGCGGGGGTCGTGTACCGCCTGTTTTTCGTCATGGCTTGCAGTCATACACTTTACGAAGTGGGGTTCTCTACAAGCGCAATTTTGAAAGATCACAAGAGACATTCCTACTCGTAGTACCTATGAACCTACGGCCTGACATCTTGAGCGCTTGTCACGACGAACCATCCGCCGGCCACTTGGGAGTTAGTCGCACGTTTGCCAGAATTCGGGCGAAGTATTATTGGCCGAAATTATTACCTTCAGTACGATCTTATGTTAAAACCTGCCGTGACTGTCAACGTCGAAAATCTCCCCCCCATGAAACCAGCCGGATTTCTTCAACCTATTGCTCCACCGAAAACTCCTTTCCAACAAGTGGGAATGGATCTTCTTGGCCCTTTTCCAAAGTCAACTAATGGAAAGCGTTGGATTGTTGTCGCGACGGATTACCTTACCCGGTATTCTGAGACCGCGTCGCTCACAAATGGAACTCCCACCGAAGTCACCGCATTCTTTGTTCACGACGTCGTATTGCGCCATGGCGCCCCGGCTATTATTATTACCGACCGTGGGGCAGCTTTTACGGCCCGCCTGACTAAGGCAGTGCTGAATCTTACACACACTAGCCATAGACGGGCCACGGCGTACCACCCGCAGACTAACGGCCTGGTGGAACGGCTAAACAGAACTCTGGCCGACATGCTGTCCATGTACGTGGATATAGAGCATAAGACCTGGGATCAAATTCTCCCATACGCCACGTTCGCATACAATACGGCACTTCAAGAGACGACGCGGATTACTCCCTTCGAGCTTGTCTTCGGCCGCCGACTGACCACTCCCCTGGATACGATGTTGCCCGTATACCCCGACTGCGAAAGTTAACTTGATATGGACGTCGCTAGTTTTGCTCAGCGTGCAGAAGAAGCGCGGCAGCTGGCACAGCAGCGCATATACCTACAACAGCAACTAGACGCTGATCGCTACAACCAGGGACGGCGCTTCGTTTCCTACGAGCCTGGAGACTATGTATGGATTTGGACACGCGTTCGCCATCGCGGACTGTCTGAAAAATTACTGCGCCGGTACTTCGGACCATACCGTGTCCTCCGCCGCATCAGTGACGTTACTTACGACGTAGAATCTGCCACCCGAGACCCCTCAAGCCGCAGACGACGCAAGCTCACTGACGTTGTACACGTCGTCCGAATGAAACCCTACCACGGCCGCCCTGCTGACCGATGTGGAGACTGATAGTGCCCCGTTTTGTGTTGTGCTCCTCCTGTACCAACCTAGCCCACTATCTGTCAGCCCGTAGCTCACCAGTATGCTCCTAGTCGGCCGCATCGAGGTGATGCTGCAAACAAGGGGGGCAATGACACATGCCTTCCTTAGAAGATGAGGAAGAACGCAACGGGCCATTGGAGAAAGACGAAGTGACTCTGCTCCGTCTCGTGCTGACCTGACTGGCTGCCGGTGTTCCTCGGCGCAGGAGACTTCTTTCTAACGTTACGTTACAATATTATATATAATGTAGCGGCCTTTATTAGCAAGAGATGACTGGTTGTTAAGGCCGGTTAGAGCGGTCAAAAGCAGAGCGGTCCCAGAACAGCTGATGTTTTTGCCGCGGGTCGGTTCTGCTGCTTCAGCTGCCGATCGTCTTCTTCTCGCCTCGCACCGCGCATGAGTTCTGTTGCTCCGTTTGCTAAGCGTCTTCCTCTTTACAATAACTACATTAAAATTGCGCTTCACGTTGAAATGCGCTGCGCAAATCTGATACACCAGAGAACAATTTTTAGTCTTTAGCACCGCATTTATTGCAGAAAAACAACGAGATATGTGCTTGCACTGGTTACAAAGGTTAAATGAAACAGTCAAAAAAGTCAAGATAACAGAGCACAAGAAACGACACAAGGCTAACACGCCACCAAGAGTGAAGGCACACTCCGGTTTAGGTCGGTCAGTCAGTAAGTTTTCATTTTCAGGTAAGGACAACTTCCTGCTGGTGTCAAAGCAAAATACATGCTTTCTTGACGAGGTCTCTGCGACCGTTACAAAGGCAACAGCCTAAAGCACTACACAAGAAAATAAGTACAATACTTAATTTCAATACTTCCAGCAGACCATGAGAATACATTAACAGTGCGCACAAATATTATATACACTATCATTCCAGTCACTCTACTGCTATGGATATGAGTGACACGTTTATTTGTAGATTGCTTGATCATATATGCCATTCACTGTAACCTTACAAATTGTGATTAACACTCCTGAAGTTCACAGTGGCCTAATAAATACCAAATCACCTATTTCACACAGATTGAAAATCATTGTGCGAAAGCAGAATTTTTTAGGTGCAGCAGATTCACAGGGCTGGTCTTTCATTTCAGAGTTTCATAACGTGCGCAGTGTCATCAGAAATAGATATTATCAAGGGGTTTATGTACATATTTCAAAACAATATGTATTTAATATATGATAATTCAAATTATTCGGTTCTTAAGGGTCCGCAGGAGATATTTAAGAGCTGAATGGTGTCTTTATAACTCACAAAGATATGCTCATTTCTTACAAGAGTGTCATAAAGCCGGCAGTTCTTTGACAACTGAAGTAAGCCATTTTTCTGCAGCCATCTTGCCACTGCCACTCTATTATTATGTAGACTGTAGGAGAAGATGTCGGTACTTTGTGAAAGCGGAATTTCTAGATGCCGTGCAAAAATAAGTAGTACTGGTCAGCGAAAGCGCATTGTACAGTATGTGGACGGAGGCAATAACATTGAAATCCGACCGTTATACAAATGTTTTCGCGACACTGAGCAAAAAAAAAATTGTCAAAAAGTGGGCAGCAAAAAAGCGTACTGAAAATATCGCCATACATTAACCATCGAACTCTAAGTTGACGAAAGCTAGAGAACATAATCGGTGTGTACAAAGCATTAACTGAATTTTAGTTGAAGAGCGCACAATGCACAGGGCTTGAAGTGTATCGGAAGAAATATACTGTGGGCGACTGTCTGCCGGCCGTGAAGATGGAAAATACCCAGGTCGCCGGCAATCACTGGACGGAAACTGAAACCTCATCTTTAGGCTCAAAGGAGGAACCAGACACAAAACTTTCAAAATTTCTGTGAAAGCGGTGAATATTTAGCATAGCGCAGGAAACAACCGACGAAAAATAAACATTTGGTTCTAGTAACAAGTTGTAGGTGGCAGCTTTGCCAAGCATTAGCGCACTAACAATTTGAGCCTAGAGCTCCACACTCGATATGTGATCATTCCGGCAGTTTGGCTGCGCCTACATGGATTTATAGGACGCCAGAGTGTCTGGGAGGCCTAGGCTTCGCTGCCACACTAGCTTCTGCTCTTGAGGTAGAATCCCGCAATCTAATTAATAAAACTCTGTCCTTTCAATGGTTAATCTGCGCATCTGAAATTTCTCAGTCGTGCGTACAATTATTCCCAACTAGCCATCTCTGCGCAGAAGCCATGATACGGGAACCTCGACGTGCATGCTTTGCAAATCGCTCATACGCAAGGACCTATTCACAATGAGAAAAAATTGGCTACCACCGAGACCCTTGTTTGAAATGAACGATGGGCACAAGTTATGAAAGGTGACAAAAAATCAAGAGGGTAGAGAAGATATTGTTGCAAATGTGCATTGATTTATTGATAACTCAGTCAATATAGACGTGTTCTAAATGTAAGAAGAGAGGATTGTCAGAGACAAGATTAAGCAACTCCTCAAGGATAACCTGAAGCGTTGCGAGCTTTTCATGCCAGCAACTACGAGCCTGTAAAATTTTTCGGGCAGTATGTAGGGTAGTACGAATGGGAAGGCCCCTGAAGCTACATGCTTGGTGATCTCCAATAGTAGTCAAGATACCGAACTATTGCCGTTTAGAAGACAACTTTGCATCAACCGTACTGTTTTGACAGATTTTGACAAATTCAATGCTACGCCTGGAATTGTTTTACCACTGCTTTTGGTATCATTACATGTGAGTTTTTGCGAAAGACTGCGAGGTAATTCCGATATGCAGACTGCTTCCGAAAACCTTGAATAGAACTGGGCTTGAGATGGGTACAACCACCTTGTAGAATCTGCGCGAAAGGCTGTCAGGCCAACCACTCTTGAAAAGTGGCAACTGATCAATGGTATATTAATCTTCAGCTAAGGAAAAAGGCCACTTACTCTCTTCCTCTCATCCCATGAAAAGCTTCACAGAGGACACGAATTCTACTCTGCCCTCAGCATAGCGGGACAGAGTCCTCA
The DNA here is from genome assembly GCF_055824585.1 of Amblyomma mixtum. Lineage (NCBI taxonomy): Eukaryota > Metazoa > Arthropoda > Arachnida > Ixodida > Ixodidae > Amblyomma > Amblyomma mixtum. The sequence continues at coordinate 81,437,634 of NC_143015.1, read as the reverse complement.
GCATAGGTAGCGGGAAACAGATACGAATAATATTTCTCGAACTTCGACATAAAAATATTCTTGCTTTTTTCACCAAGAAACCACCAGAATAAAATACTTGTACGCCTTTGGCAATCACATGGGGGCGCCCTTCAAGCAAGGCTTAAAAAGCCGACGGCTCCGACTGAAGTGCGCAAATGGTGCAAGTCAGAATGCAGGCAGCCCTGTAGCATTCAGAGTCAAACTGTTCAAGCTGGGTGTCCAGTATAATCCAGTATAATCTCTCAGTATAATCCAGGCGCCTCACATTCAATATCACGGCCTTCACTGAGCACCCTTGAAAACCTTAATGACATTCACTGTAATGATATTCAAGGAGCGTTATCATTAGCTCATCTGTTCTTACTTTTTGATCCCACTTCAGTGGCTATGCAGAGCACTTCCACAAAGTCAGTGCGAATGATCGCATTTGTGGCGCTCCTTCCTTTGCTACCAAATTTCTCTTACCTACCAACTGGTGCCACTGCATAACCGGGGCCATGTGATTAAACCCTTGAAACAACGGCACCATGTCTAAAATGGCCTGAACGATCCTCACCTCTAAAGTGTGGTGTTATCCGGCGCTTGTCACACATTTTTCCTAGAGTGCGCGGTCGCAAATATGTTTTGAATAGTCGAAATACACTGGCATTAGTGCAGTCAGAATCAAGGCTCGCATAATAGGTGGTCGACGGAAAGAAAAGCGGCGTACCGGGAGCTCCTTTCCTAAGCACTCTTTTTGTAACGGCCATCGCACTTTTATACCGTCAAACCTTGTGAGAGAATAATAGACATATTTATTACAGCCCTTTGTGTCCACCTTCGCAACATGGCAAACTGCGAGAGGGAACAGCAAGGAAAATTCTTGAAATCTGTACATAAGCACCGTACTTCGTCAATGATACCTTCGCAATCAATCAAATTCGCCTCGCTTCTCCGTTGCCGTCCAGTCTCCCACTCAATTTCTCTCACCCCGCCGAGCGACAGGCCTCGACAAGGGAAACTTCATTGCCATCCGTTCTTAGGCGCAGCTGCGAAGGCTGTAAGATGTCCGCGACATAGCACCACTGCACCAAGTATATGTTACTTTTTCGCAGTTTCTGCGTTATTTCCAATATGGGCGTATCCATCTGCATAGAACTAAACCAGTAATTAATGGGCAGGGAAGAAGGTAAGCAATAGAAAGAGTATCCATGCCTTGCACATATATAAATAAAACAAACCAAAAATTCAGGTCTTGCCCTTGCCTTAAATAACAAGTGGGTTAGAACGCTGCACACAGGAACTATTTATTGGCTCGGCCGTTAAAAGCACGGCTGGGATCCCTGCGATGGGAATTAGGGAATTCGCTTTGCTTAAAAACTGCACCTTTTTTTGAAGGCCTAAGGACTGCTCCTGAAGTGCTAACCTTCCTCTGTTAAACTTTGTCAAACTTTTTCGACAGAATTTATAAATATAGATTGCGTAACTGTTTTGTTAACCGGACGCTTCGCCAACTTTTGCATTCTCAGGAGCACTCTTCGTTTTTTTTTGTGGCTGTATAGTTCTCAGTCTATCCTCACAAAATTTTCGAAAGCTGTAATATCGCTTTGTTATATTCGAGATATCAAGAACAATTCTATGAGCCACGTAGTATATCAACTTGATCGTGGTTGAGTGCAAGTTTTCGGATTTATTTTTTAGTTTTTTTGTGATTTTTTTGCCAAAGTTCGTGCTCGTTAGCCTGTACTGTTTGCCTTCGGAAACCGTATATTTGCATTGTCGGGGAGGAGGAGCTGAGTCAAGCAGCCTTGCCAGTCTTTTTCACCTGCTTCGCGAAAATTGCTTCGTTCTCTGCAAACTCAAATTTCTTCTCTCTAGCCACCGTTTGCATGACTCATGTTTTGGCACCGTTTCTATTCGCCGTCTTCTTCCGTTCACCTTATAGTTAGTTCTTGTTTCCTTTTAAATGTGAACACCGCCAGGGTGGTACAGTTGTGTGTATATATAGGTGTGCGTCACTGAATAAACTGCGTTTCGTTCCATGCGTTTGCTGTCATGGCTCACGGTCTTCAAGGGCGGTTCACGCCTACACTACATTGGCGACGAGGATGAACGGAAGAGCGGGCGTAACAACCTTTTCGCTTCCAGTCATGAGCTTTTCCAGACTCGCACCACCGCCGCCATTTTTTCCTGTTCCAGGTCTCACGGCTGTTCCTTGGCCACAATGGCTGCGACTATTCGAGAACTGCATGCTGGCTTCGGGAGCGTCTGATTTTTCGGCAGAGCGTCGCAAAGTTCTTCTTATCCACAGTCTGGGCGTCGAAGGCCAGCGAATATTCTTCAAGCTTCCTGTGTCAGCCAAAGACGCCAAAGAAGGTGAGAGCGCTACCGCTAAGGATCTGCCAGCAGATAGTGAGGGCGCAAGCACCGCACTGTTGCCAAAACAGACAGACACGGCACCTTCGCCATATGACGATGCGGTTACAGCCTTGGGGAACCATTTTACCACCCAAACTAATACCGTTGTAGAACGTGGCCGTTTTCGCAAACGCGTCCAGCAGCCAGGAGAATCTATCAGCGAGCATGTTGTTGCATTACGTGAGCATGCAGCTGCTTGTTCGTTCGCCGTGCTTGAGGATGCGCTCCGTGATCAGTTCGTGCCAGGCATTTCTTCGCAACATGTCCGTGAGCGTCTGTTGCTCGATGGCTCGAGTCTCTTTTTCGCGTGCTGTGCTTGTGGCCACTCAGCTAGAACAGACAACTCAAGACGTCCAAGCTTTTGCGTCTACAAGTGTACAACATGTTGCTACCAAGAGCAACGCCCTCTTCCACTGCTTTCGTTGCGGTTCTAATCAGCGCTCGGCTGCGTCGTTCCACTGCCCGGCTAAAGGGAAACGCTGCCATTGCTGCGGTCGGATCGGTCAATATCAAGTCTGTGTGCAATAAGGATCGACGCGTGGCTTCTGTTCGGGAACTGAGCAGCGAAGAACGCAGTGGCGTAGCAAACATTCTGGTAGTGGCCGCATCCACTCGCCCTGGTATTCATATTGATGTCTTAGTAGGAAACACCAGCTTAGCATTCTTAGTTGACTCGGGATCAGCAGTTTCCATTATGTCGTACAGCTTCTTCAACCAGCATTTCTCCAGTAAAGCACACTGTACTGCCCCGCTAGTTAAGTTATTGGACTATTCAAGACAGCCCATACCGGGGCATGGATGTTTTGTCTCTGAGTTACGTACATGGCTCGTACAGCATCCATTTTGTTTTATGTCGTGTATCGGGGCACTTCGCTACTCTGTATCGATGCGATTAGAGCTCTTAATCTACGAATTGAGGGCTCATCCCTTTGTTGCCTTGAGACAACTGCCACTGCAGCTGGTAGCCAAGAGCGATGTTCTGTAAAAGAAACGCATCCGTGTTATGCTGGGCTTCCCAGCTACTTAAGAGAAGAGTTCCATTGTCTGTTTGGAGAGGGCATTGGTCTGGCTAAGACTTTTGTTCACCAGGTCAAAACGCGTCCATCCGTCCAACCCACTCCGTCTAAGCTTCGCCGCCTACCACTGTCATTACGGCCTTTGGTCTCAGAAGAACTTCGTCGACTGGAAGAGACGGATGTGATTGAGCGCGTTAACGCATCAGAATGGGTCTCCCCTATCGTCGTGATAAAGAAAAAAGATGGAGGGATTCGCCTGTGTGTCGACCTTCGAGAAGCCAACAAGGCCGTCGTGCCGGACAATTTTCCGCTTCCCCACACTGAAGAACTGTTGCACAGCCTTGTGGGTGCAACACATTTTTCCAAGTTAGATCTGGCATCTGCTTATCATCAAGTTTTGCTGCAACCAGAGAGCCGTGATTTAACAGCCTTTGTAACACACGACGGACTTTATCCCTTCAAGCGTGTATGCTTTGGATTAGCTTCCGCCCCCTCGGCCTTCCAACGCATGATGTCGGAAATTCTTCAAGGATGTTCTGGTGTCTTGTTTTACATCGATGACATCATTGTTTTTGGAAAGAGGGAAAAAGACCACTGGGAAAACCTTGCGACCGTTCTCAGGCGTATAAAAGAAGCAGGGCTCAAGCTAAATGACAAGCGTGTATTTTGCACAAATGAACTTTCATTCTTGGGCCACAAAGTCACGCCCGACGGCATCATTCCGCAACCGGAGACGGTAGTATCCATCAAAAACATCCCTGCTCCCGCGGATGCTACTGGTCTTCGATCTTTCGTTGGCTTAGTGGAATGTCACGCAAAGTTCGTTCCAAATTTAGCCGATATAGTCGAGCCTATGCGGGCCCTTCTTCGCAAGAATGTGCCTTTTATTTGGTCTGAGAATGTTGACGCCAGCTTTCAAAAGGTTAAGTCCATGCCCGATTCCGGGACAGTACTCCGGATGTTCAACGCATCACTTCCAGTCGTTGTCGCCACAGATGCATCCGACTGCGGCCTCGGAGCAGTTATTCAACAAATGCACGGGCCCAAGTTATTCAGAGTGGCGTTTGCGTCAAGGACTCGGTCGCCTGCAGAAAGAAGGTACTCCGTGGGAGAACGCGAAGCGCTCGTGTGTGTCTGGGCTATCGAGCATTGGCACACGTATCTTTGGGGGCGCCACTTCACACTGTACACAGATCACCAGGCTTTGGTATCTGTGATGTCAAGTCAAGGTACTGGTAGACGGCCGCGGCGCATAGCGCGCTGGGCAGAGCGACTTCTTTGGTATAACTATACGGTGCAATACCGGAAGTGATTGGAAAACCAAGTTGCAGACGCTCTGTACAGTCTTCCAGTTGCGTTACAGCAGGACGAAACGTCTACAGGCGAAGTCGTAGCATTCATTCAAGCGCCATTGCGCATCACCAAAGAGCAATTCCAGCAGAGTCTAGCTGAAGACAACACGTTACAACAAGTCATTTCTTACGTCCAGTCGTCGTGGCCTCCGCACAAATTGCTTCCGGTTTAACTTAAACCATATTGCAAGGTGCAGCAAGAATTGTCCGTTGTTGATAACTTGTTGATCCGCGGAGAGCCTCTTATTGTTCCAGAAGCACTGACACCGCAAGTGATCGCCACAGCACATGAGGCCCATCCCGGAATTGTCAGGACGAAGGCGCGTCTACGAGAGCGGTTTTGGTGGCCGGGCATGGATCGGGAAGTCGAGCTCGCGATTCAGACCTGCAGCATCTGCCAGGGAGCAGACAAGAGCGCCAAAGTATCTGCTACACTACTGCAGCCAGTGCCATTCCCAGACGGCCCATGGCAAAAGATAGCAATCGACATCGTGGGACCCCTGGAGTGAGCTCCGCATAACGGTCGGTTTGCAATTACTCTGGTGGACTATTTTTCGAAGAGGCCCGAGGTACACTTCAGCTCCGACGTCTCCACCACTACAGTCACAAAGTTTTTGCTTTCTGTATTTTCCCGTGAAGGTTACCCGGATGAAGTCGTTTGTGATAATGGGCCACAGTTCACGTCTAGAGAGTTTGAGCAATTTCTAAAAGATCGTGGCATCCGCCTTCTGCACTCATCCTTGTATCATCCTCAAGCGAACGGGGAAGTTGAACGCTTCAACAGAGTTTTCAAGTCGTATGTTCAAGTGGCAGCGTTAGAGCACCGTCCGCTTCGTCAAGCAGTAATCGAGTGCCTTGGAATTTATCGCTGCACTCCGCACGCTACTACGGGGCTTACCCCTGCATTACTGCTCAATGGACGCGTACCAAGAACAAGACTTGATATTGTCGGATACCCGTCGCCTGCCTTTTTCAGCTCCCCAGACTCTGAGCTGGAGCGCCTGCGCGAACGGGTGAAGAAGCAACAGCAGTACAGTAAGAAGTATACGAATAGCCGCAGGTCTGCGAAAGAGACTACTGTGAAAGTTGGGGACAATGTGCGGGCGAAGAAGCCAGCTACTTCGTTCAAGGGAGACTTCGCTTTCACGGGTCCCCGCAAGGTAACGAAGAAACATGGGCGATCGTCTTGCAGTCTCGACGACGGCAAGATATGGAATGCGGCCAAGCTGCCGAGGATTCCAGCGGCGCTTCAATTGTGTAACCCCAGTAAGAGAGGTGAGTGTGCCCGCATTCAGCAGGGGTCGCCTTCTGACGCCCCACGATTGCTCGGACCAGTTCTTCGCACTCCGGACCCACCTCAAGACACAACAGAGGCGTTGCTTCCAACGCCGGACCCTCCGCGCCGTGTGCTGCCACCTTGCAAGAGACGACCGCCTGACCGATATGGCTACATGTAGGCTAGTGTGAACTCTAGGTGAAGAGTGCATGAATGAACTGTGTTGGGACTGTGTTGTGGTTTACATGTACATGTGCAATGATATTAGTAAATCCTTTGAGATGGTGTAGTACGTACTAATCCACTAATTCACTAACCTTAACATAAAGGGAGGGAATAAGTTCTATAGTTAGTTCTTCTTTCCTTTTCAATCTGAACACCGCCAGGGGGCTACAGTTGTGTGTATATATATGTGTGTGCGTCACTGAATAAGCTGCGTTTCGTTCCATGCGTTTGCTGTCATGGCTCACGGTCTTCAAGGGCGGTTCACGCCTACACTACACTTATATTCGCCCGTAGGTTATACGAGTCTTCCATATTAATTTTTTTCCAACATCCACAGATCGCACTCATTAAAAACCGACGTGATTCGGCTTTAATGGTTTTACGACCATTCCGCTCAACAGAATGAGTGAATGTGGCGAAAAAACAGCAACCCTTGGAGCTTCGCTTGAAAATGCACTGAGCTGAACGCCAAACTAAATCGCAAAAAGAAAAAAGTGCAAGGAATACATCTTATTTGCAGGGAACCTTTGCAGTAGGAGCAAGGACGCAAAAATTCAACATCAATGTTTTTTTTCGGTTCAGTGGCTTTAGCGGGAAAACTAGTTCAAGAGATATCGGCCGACAGCAACCTCAATCGCAAATATCAACATAGCGAAGGCCAAAAATGCAGCGAAACAAGAAAAAAAATCTCAAACTCTGCAAGCTGCCCGCAATCACCCTCACAACCCTTGTTCTCCGAAGAGCTCTGTTCTCGATAAGTGCAAACGACATCCTGAATGTTTGGTCTAACCAATGAAGCCTCAAATATTTTGCGTAGCAAATCACTGTAAGCCCTTGCAAAAGGGTAGCTCTTGTGCACTGGAGTTACTCCCATGAGCACCTTTATTCGTTCTTTCGATTCAGACTCCAGGTGCGATATAGGTGAGGAAGCAGTCAAAGAGCCGGTTTACCAAGCATATTCGCCCTTCCTGTTGAGCAGATTCCAAGCATTTGCTCGCAGTCGTCGTGACTAGAGACTCTCGCTTGCGTCGTTCCAAGAACGCCTACCGCATCTTTGAATACAACGGTGTGCTTGAAAGGTTGTGAAGGAAATCATGGTGCATGACTATCCATGAACAACGCATGGAGAGATGTGTCCGCGATCGAGAGCATCTTCCAGCTCATCAAGAGTGTCAATGCTGTTAGCTGGTGAGCGCAAACTAAGCCTCGAAATCAGTTCACTTCTAAAGTAATTTGAGAGCGGAACCATGGCTAGAATCCAGCAACAATATACGATTATATGACGCAGAGGACAGCGCCTCGTGGCGGGAAATCGAGACGACGTGGAGTAAAATGACGCCATGAAAAGCATCAGGTGATCGAGAAAGAGGTGCATAGAGGCGAATCCATGTTGGAGATCAGCGTACGCAAGGACGACAAGGCAGGCTCCAAGGCTGGCAGCTGTAAGTAAAAATCCCATCTTACTATTGATAAGTATACTGAACATCGATACAGGCTGTGGAAAACCACGGAGGGCATAGAAAGTTTCGTACGAGTATGCCAATGCCGGTGGAATGAATGTGTGGGCAGTAGTATATTCTATCGCAACGCACAACTCCATTACGACATCGATATTTCCTAGAACTAGATCTATATTTAGGTTAGATGAACTGTCGTATGCTCGCATTGCGATCATAACGTTCAGGGTGAGAAGTGTACTTTTAACCAAACGTAATTCTTTTCCAGAACAAGGATTCGGACCCACGCCAAGCTTTTCCCCGTAGCATGCTATTCGCATAAAGTGATTCTTTAACGACGGCTTCCCGGACACCTTTGAGTAAATCGACCCAGACATCATTGAAAACTGATTAGAATCAATTGAAGCGGCTGTCTTGCCTGGCCTGCTTACCGCTTCCTTTTGGATTGTAGCGAAACGTATGCGTTTTTGAGGCGCACCAGAGAAGTTTTTTCTTCTAGGTAGTTGTAAGGCGTGTTCCAGAGTGGGGATGCTTAAGTTACTGCCGGCTAAAAATATCCAGTCAACGAGACAAGTAGTGAGCGGGTCTTTAAAGGTAGCCTGAAGGCAAGGCAAAGCATTTCGGGTAATCACCGATACAAACACTTTCGTCCTGATGCTGCAGTACGTGTTCCGGGCTATCATGCGGTGGAAACCTGGGTCTGGCAATGTCCAACGACTTGATGGGCATTCGATACATGGCATGGTGTCATTGACGAACAGATGGCGTTCGCATGTCATTATAGCTATAGTGGCGCGATCACGCTGTTGGATCTGCCTGCAGAGTGCATAGTGAGTACTTTTGCTGTCGATGTCAGAGAGAAGGTATAGCTTAATAACCAAAAACGTGAACGTCAATTTCGCAATTCGAGCCATTAAAAACGTCAGAGAACCAAAAAAGCCCGTCTTGTTTCGCCGTCACCTGTGCCCTATGGGAAGAAATTTTCAGAACAAATTAAAAGAAAGCTAATGTTAAAGCTTAAAATGAAAAGGGGGTCGAGAGACACGAATATGCTCACTTGGTGATTAATAAGAATGCAGTGGTAGAACAGTGCTAACCATCGTGCGAGAATAGAGGTGCCTTTCGCTTGAGGAACATAGAAAGTTAGACGTGGGCTTTAAAAGAATTCAGCTCATCGGGTTTCGGATTATGAGCGGTTCAGCTCAGCGCCTGGCCCGCATTCAGAAATTCAAGCCTAAGGATATATATTGAGGCTGTTTTGCGGTTCAGACAGTTTCGGTACCAATACTGCAGCTATAGTAGCATGGGAGAAACTCGATGATGTCAGCACGATATTATTCTTCAGTCGGTTCTGACGCGTCGACCACGGTTGCGATTCTAGCGCAACGCACCGACACAGGGAAGGTATTCAGAGGTTCTGTTGAGAAAGTATAACGCATCAAATGATTTATTCCAAAGGAGAGAACAAAAGCAGTGTTGATTCAATCAATCAACCATGCTGGCGAGGTCCCACATCTGTTTTTCATTTTGCAAATCAGTCGCACTTAGTCTGTACTCCGTTGAAATTAATTCTGGCAGTTGCTAGTTTCAAGGCACAATCACAATCACAATTTCATTGACACAATAAGACATGCAGAGGTTTCGTGGTTGTGCCAGTAAAAAAATCTTGGGCTGGTAAGTAGATGCGGTCTGTCTTCTTGAAAAATGAATGGAGACAGCAAATAAACATGTCGATGTTTCCTAGACAACGACTGCGAAATCTTAACATTCTGTGCTAGGTACCGACATGTTTTCAGGATGTTTTGAGCAGACATCACGAAGAATACTTGTTGGCATGTACAGGGCTAGGTAATCTCAATGGGCAAGCAACGTTGATAAGCTTACTGAATATTTTAAGCGCTAGGTTATCTATGTTTTTTATAACATTATGCATATCATGTTCCTTCCGACGGATTTCAGCGTCTGGCAGTAGCACTTTCGGCAGTCCGATAGTCTTATAGAAACTGCCTCACCCACCAGAAGAAATAAGATTCATGCACTGAGGTACAAACGGGCCACACTTACCAATATTATCACTAAATGTTTTCAATTAATAAATAAGTAGGGCGAAAGGACCGGATTGTTTTTTTTTTTCAGATATCTACTCGGAAGTGAAGTTAGCAGTTTTATCCTTAACGGAAAGTAGCCGAACTGTTTTTTTTATTTTTATTTGCTCATTTGCATTTCCTGCAGAGTCGTGAAGGTGTAACTGTAGGACGGAACACGCATACACAAGTCGAAAAGATGACATGGGCTAACTATTCGTGCAAAACACAAAGAATGCCCCCCCCCCCCCCCCAAAAAAAAAAAAACAGAGCGCCAGCTCTGCATGCACACCCGTCAAAGTTGTAACAAAAAAAAACCCAAAAGAAGAAATTAGCGCGAGAGAGCAACCGCGCACTCAGGATACCGCAAATCCGACAGCAGTGCTCAGAACATCGCCTCGCTCTGGCATTTTCGCTCGGACGTAACGGGCTTGAAAGAACAAACGAGATAAAGCTTCGTTTCTTATCACTCCCATTTCAAAACCTGGACTAGAATCTAATGTCGAAAAGTAACGTAAAGAGTAGTCTTCTCTTCGTAATTATTATGACTTACTTGAGACTATTTACGTCTTCCGCTGAACAAATAGGTCTCCATTTCACACTTAATTTTACTTATAAAGATAAGACGCCTTTATCTATTTAAACTTCTAAACGTGGCACACATCACCAATAATACTTGTCTAACCGGTGAGCATAGAATCTTTAGAGATCAGACTCTAGAGACTGTGTTCATCCATTTACTTTACATAAATTACTTAAAATAGACAAGAATATTTACATTAAGTCATCATCAGGCGTCCAGCACGATCACACCATTCGAAAGAGTACTTTAATTGATTAAGTTGGGAAGGGATACTTTCAGAAGTCCATATTTGCAGCGAACAGTCAGAACTTGTAACTCGCTAAATCCAGACACTGTGGAAAATTCCTGAGTCGAGTCATTTTGCGCCGTACTTAAACAAAAGTGTAATGTTAAATATATCTTTGCGCGGTGATCACCCTGTTGTGCTCGTTTATTCTACAGCCGTTGTATACAAGTGTCTCTGATTTCTTGCCATTTTATCTGCGCAACTTTTGTTGAGAATATCTTACCATGCATTTATACTGCGGTCTGCTTGAATCCTGGTTTGTATCGGCAACTCCTGTGTGAAGGTTTAAATTAGGGCTGCAGTAACTTTGAAACAGATAATTTCATCCGCCATTTTACTTCAGGTCAAAGCTGGTTTATTCCTGGCAGGCTTTCTTCTGCACATTGCTCCTACCACATTCCCTTAGAATCCACTGTTTCCAGAACAGGCTATCGGCCATCTTTTCTCCGCATTATATTGCATGCCCATATGAACTTCTTTCGCGGCACCACTTAAGATATTCGGTCGGGTGCGATCCCGGCCGCGACGGTTGAATTTCTTTGAGGGAAAAATTGTCGAGGCCCGTGTACTGTGCGATGTCAGTGCACGTTAAAGAACCCCAGGTGGTCGAAATTTCCGGAGCCCTCCACTACGGCGTCTCATAGCCTTAGTCGCTTTGGGATGTTAAACCCCATGAACGAACCAACCTTTATTCTGCATTTGCAACTGCAGCTGCGTATGTGCTAAAGACTGCCTGTCACACATTTTCTCGTTCTATATGAAATCAAGTGCGAGAATTCAGCTGCGGCTCCTCATTTCTGTAATAATGAGGATGCAAAATTAAATTTGCGCATTGCACCTCCGTCCCGACGGAAAGTGATGTGGAATGCAAGCGTTTGCCATGCCTACCTTTCATACAGTGCAGTTGTCTGTTCTTTTCCAGCCGTCTTGCTGGACATGCGATTCCCACATCTTTTTTGCGCGCCCTTTCCCTAGCAAAGCGAAATCGCTGCTGCCATTTCTAATGTGGGAAAAACACCCGGGAACCCAACGTGCTCTTATACGTATATAGCTTCATCTCCCACTGCTGCACCACACACGCAACAGGACCTGACTTCAACGAAAGAGGCGTGGCTCGTTGGGAGAAATTGCCCTCTTTCGCTTAGGCTTCGCGTGTTTAGACCCCGCCCCACTTCCCTTGTTTTCCCCATTAAATACGCCTCGTCACCCGTCGCAGCCTTTCTTCTCCCGATGATAGCCGCCTAAGTAGACATCGCGCCTTCTGCACCCGGTTTTCAGAAGTCACCTGTTTTGGTGTACTTGTCCAGAAGCATGTATGTTCAGGCCGTTAGCCGGGACACCTAAAAACAAGTTTTAAAAGCTAACAGGCTAAGTCAAAATTGGCAATGTGCTTTCTTCAGAACCTGAAGACAAAGTGGCTTATCAATAACGCAGGCGTTTCTTTTGAATGCCCTCGCTTATAAGCGAGTGTACATAGATGAAGCTTTGTTCGCTTTATATATTATACCCCCGTTCAACCTGTACTTTGTCCCCGCTGAGTAGGAATATGCTCCTGCTGTGCTTACCTTCTGCGCGTCAGTCAGCAAAGTTTTTGTGGCACTACTGTGGGAAAATGTTCCTTTTGTTCGCGTCACGCAGCTACATCAGTGAGTCATAATTCTTTATAAAATAATCTTTATAAAAATGATGTATCAAGTAGCAAGTTCACGACATGTCGTCTGCGCGAGGATCTTCAACACTTGATCTGCCAAAGCCAAATCCTTAATACCCTTCGAAAGGCACTGTTAAGTGCTTTAGGACTTCTTCGGGACGGCCTCGTGCACCTGGAGCATGTCCTTGGACCCTGGACTCGTGCGACTTCGGCAGCGCGAGGGACAAAAGAATTCTTAGTTTTTCTAAGGCAGGCAGGTTTTGTGGACATACCTTGATAGTCATCCAAGGGACACGGGTTTAGTGGACATACTTTGAGAATCATGTGTGTTCGTGAGTGCGTGAGTGTTGAGTACGCTTGACGTTACCTTTTTTCCTCTCTTTTTCGCCCTCGTCTCTCCCCCTCATCTGGAGTAGCATGCCAGGCCCACAACCAGGCAGACCTCTCTATTATTCATTAGACTCTCTCTCTTTCTCTCTTTGGGAGCATTCCACAGTGTCCGGATCTAACTTGTTCCAATCTCGGACCGTTCGCTGGCAACATAAATTTTTGAAAGCTTCTGTTCTGCAACGGTGCTGAATTAATTTTTTTATAGTTGTGATCGTTTTCGACGTCTCATGACTTATTCAATGTACACATTCTTGTCAATTCCTAACATTTTGACGGTGCAATAAATACGCGACCTTCAACCTTCTCGATAAAGTCTGACGTGCAGAGATTCTAAGTTCATCTCTTTGACAAGTATGCTTGGTGGTGTATGCCAGCTGAAGGAAGTTTAAAGGAACACAGCTATCGACCTGTCTTATAATAGATAAAATTAGGTGTCGAAAGGAGACCCCTTTGTTCAGCGCGCGACGTAGATAGTCCCAAGAAGGTCATAATAGTTAAGCAGAGAAGAATAGGTTTTGCTTTACTTTTAGACCCGAGATTCCAGTTCAGCGTTTTGCAATAGGGCGAAAAGAACAGAAGGGTTGTTACGTTTTTTCCCGTTACCTTCGAGGGAAAATGCCAGTGCGAGGCTATGTTCCGAGCACTGTTTTCGGACTTGTGACACCCTGATTGGGGAGCTGCGCGTTTGGCCGCTTTTTCTTCTTTCGTGTTTTTTTTTGTGACTACTCCGACGGATGAGAATGCACAGTAGACGCCCGCTTTTGCCATACAGCTGATGCCATACACTAGACTTGTGTATGTATGTTTCCTTCAAATATGGCTTCACGACAATACAGAAAATGTAAATAAATAGTTTAATGAGAGCAAACCTTACCCTCACTTTCCGTTAAGCATAAAACTGATAACTTCACCTCCGAGTTAGGCTTTCAAGGAATAAAGACTAGTACTCTCCTTTTGCCTGACTGATTTACTGATTGAAAGCATTTAGCAAGAATTTTGTTATGTGGCCCGTTGATTCCTAAGTGCAGACAACCTATTTCTTCGGCTGCCTGAGAAAGTTTTAGAGCGCAGCTCTTTGGCGTCCGTTCCTGGGTTTCGCGTCGTCGTCGGCGTTGTCGTCGGCCTCGTAACCAGCTCCGCCCCCCTTTCATCCCCCCAGCGCTAGCAGCGACCGACTGATAACGACCGACTGATACCGCTGGATGCCGCTGACGCCGCTAGAGAGTCAAGATAACGTGACTGCATAGAACACCGTCGCCGCCATGCAGAAAGAGGAGGAAAGGGTCCCCCCCCCCCCCCCCCCCTGTTCTTGTGTGGCGGATAGGGTGCTCTTCAGTTGCCGACGCGCCGGTTATTTCACGTAGGCCCCGGCACGTCGACGAATACGTGACCACCTTCCCATGGCTAGACCTGGTTCTTAGCGCTGCGGAAGCGAGGGTATCATATTGTTTGTGTCGGCATCGGCGGCGTTGTCCCTGAAACCAACTCCGCAGCTGGGGTTGACTCACTATCGAAAAGGTGAAACAGCTTATTTGCTGCGCTCAAATTTCGCATTAGGAAGTAACGTAATCGTCGGTAATTTTTTTTTATACGACGACCGTACGTCGCGGCACCAGTTTACTTGCAGGTCAATGGCGTTTGTCAGAGGCGAAACCATCGGATGGAACCCGTTAAGCATAATGCTTAAAAAAAAACATTCCCAACCTAACGCTGAAAATATTCAATAAGCTTTTCGACATGACTTCACCACTTTCATTACCTAGCCCTGTACATGTCAATAAATTCGCTAAGTCACGTGTGCTGAAATATGCTGAAAACATTTCGGCACCCAGCACAAAATGTTACGGTTTCTCAGTCGTTGTCATGGAAACATCGACTTGTTTATTTCCCGCCGCCGCTAATTTGTGGAATTGCACGCGGTAGTGGTAGGTTTTTTTTCAAACGGCTTGTTGTCGCGTTGTGCTGAAAGCAACAGAACAGGAGAACTCAATACCGCCGTCTAGAGTGGGACCATCACCCTGAAGACGGCAGTGGCATCGACATAACCTAATATTGTCTGGTAAGAGCTCATCTACGGGTCTAGCTTTTAGTGCTCCGGAAGCCACGAATATCAGACGAGAGCAGCGCAGCGAGCTATCGATGGGAAAAAGATAAGTGTCATGTTCAAGAGGGTGCATAATATAGTGGGTCACTTAACAAATGCAAGAAAACAATATATTAAACTGTGCCAAAATGAAAAAGTGGGGATTAGCATGGCATATAATGTTGAAAAAGGAAAACTGATTGTCTGTTCTGGAAACTGTGTGGATTCTAAGGGAATGTGGTCGGAGCAATGTGCAGAAGAAAGCTTGCTTGTAATAAAACTGCGTGAACCTAAAGTAAAATGATGGATGAAATTATTTATCTCAAAGCTAGTCAGCCTTAATTTAATACATCAGGCAGAAATGGGCGATAGAAAAGATGGTTCAGAGAGAACGCAGAATAAATGCATGGTCAAATTCTCCACATAGATTGTGCATCCAAAAATTGTAAGATGTCAGGGCTACTTGTCCATCACGGCGGTAGAACAAACGAAGACAACATGGCAATGCCAACGCAAAGATGTTTTACATATTCCAGTTATGTTTAAGTACGCCGCAAAATAACGCGACCGAGGACATTTCCGCAGTGCCGGGATTTATCTTGCTCCCGTCTCTGCCTGTTCGCTGCTAATACGTACTTTTGAAAGCATGAGTTCTATAACTGCATTACATTAAGTTTTTTTTTAAGTTTCTGATAGTGTTTGATGATTGATGACTTTTTCAATCTACATATTCTTCTCCATTACTATTTTATGATAGAGTAAATGCATGACTTTCAATCTCTCGTTATAGAATCTGACCTCCAAATATTCTATGTTCGCCTGCTTGAAAAGTTTATTTGGTGATATGCGCGAGCTTTACGAAGTTTAAAGGAATGGGGCACCGACCTCCCTCAATTTTAGTTAAAAATAGGCGTCAAAGGGAGACCCTTTCGTTCAGCGCGTGACTTAGATACTCTAAGGAATATTGCCACGTATCATTGTAGTGTTTGTTCGTTCACGCTCAAGGCTGCAGGAAAGGGTTGTTATCACTTTTGTTCGTGGCGCGAGAAGCGACCAGACTAATCTCGATTGATCGCAGCCATGAAGGGCTGCATCCAGGTTTTTCTAGATTACTGTAGATGATCTTGTCCTGTTATCTGGAAGTTTCCTTGCCGCCTTTAAATTGAGCGATGCCGCGAGCGGCGGACATTCGTAGTTCGACGACCGCCGAGCACGCCTGTTGCTTACGCCGCCGCCGAGTGATTCAGTTCTTTTGAGGGCGCAAGTCAGCCCAAATAAAGAGCTTCGTTTGCAAGTATTTCTGGTGTCTTCCTGACCGCTGGACTGCCGTCACTACAACGTGACATTTGGTGGAGGTGCTGGGTAGCCTTCCAGGTACTGGACAACCCCTGCAAGTCGTGACGCCAGCCCTTTGATCTATGCACCGGAGGACCGGACTCCAGTCTACCACGCAGCCTCTGGAGCCTCCAGCCATGACTTACGCCGCAGCAGTGCGCCGTCCTGTACCTCGACGACGGGACCCAAGCCCCTATCGCCCTTAGCCAGCTGCGCTGGAGCGCCGCACTCTCGCCCCAACTCGCCCGTCCTACGAGCGTCGCACACGGCCGAGGAAATGCGACGAGTGGAGAACACCCGACCAGCGCCGCCTACTATGCTTCAAACTGCGGAGAAGCCGGTCACATACTCCGGTACTGCCCATACAGAAGAATGGGCATCCGAGGGTTCTCTTACGACGCCCTACGACCCCGACCCGGCCAGCGACGAGCCGAAATCGAGGAGTTTTTGCGTCGGGAAGAATGCTCACCTCCCAACCGCCTATCACGTTTCCCATCGCCATCGTCACCGCGCTTGGTATCTCTTAGCCGAGGCTACGCAGTGCGCGGACGCTTCCCCAGACCCCGAAGGTTAAACTCAATAAAGCAGCCTCTGGAGGTGAGGTTGCTGATGAGCGCAAGAACTAAGATCCTCCATCAACGAAAACACAAGACTATGCCTCAACTACGACGACCCCTGCGACGACGACGACCCCTACGACAACGACGACCCCTACGACGACGACGTCCCCTGCGACGACGACGACCCCTGCGACGACGACGACCCCTACGACAACGACGACCCCTACGACGACGACGATCCCTACGACGACGACGATCCCTACGACGACGACGATCCCTACGACGACGACGACTACTACGACGACAAATACGACGACAAAAACTACGACGACACCGACGACGACGACGCGGCCAGACTTGAAGCTTTTACCGTTGCCCAGTGAAGTAACGTCACAGTACGCTCACCGCAGCCTCACTACTCGACGAAGCCGAGATCGGACACCGAAGACAACGTACAATACCAGAACGCGAACAAGTGACCTTCAAGTTACGGTCGACGGTCACGCGGTTACTGCCTTGGTGGACACGGGAGCTGACTACTCTGTCATGAGTGGCCCACTCGCTGTCCGACTCAGGAAGGTGACAACAACCTGGGATGGCCCGCTGATCCGCACCGCAGGTGGCAACCTGATTACGCCGTCAGGACGCTGCACCGCGAGAGTTACTGTAAATGGGAGAACCTATGCGACAACCTTCCTGATCCTACAGCAATGCTCGAGAGACGTGATTTTGGGAATGGACTTCCTGAACGAACATCGGGCGATCATCGACCTTCGATCTAAGTCGATCAAGCTTTCCACGGAAAAAGCCATACCTGTTGCGACGAGCCCGACTCATCACGTTGCCTTAAACGTCCTCGATGAAGCATTGAGCGTGCCGCCCCGATCAAGTGTTCTCGTCGGCATAGGTACTGGAGACATCGAAAATGCCGAAGGTGTTATCGAGGGGAACACCCAGTTACTCCTGGATCGAGGATTGGGCGTCGCGAGGGGAGTCGCCGAAATCCGAAATGGCCGAGCCCAGGTGTTGCTAACCAACTTCACCGAAGAATACCGGCATCTAAACAAAGGTACGACGATCGCTTTCCTCGACGAGCTGGCAGACATCAGAGACGTATTTGCCCTACCCGACCAACCTGCAGAACTATCTGAACAAGGCCATCAACCCACGTTCGACATCAACCCAGCATTACCCCGGAGCAGACAAGACCAAATACGCAGTCTTCTTCAAAGGTACACCGATTGCTTCTCATCAGCATCGAATGTGCGACGAACCCGGCTTGCCAAGCACCGCATTGTCACAGACGAACACGCACGACCACTGCGACAGAGCCCCTACCGCGTATCGCCGTTAGAACGCCAAGCTATCCGCAAGCAAGTTGAGGAAATGCTTCGTGACGACGTCATCCAGCCATCGAGGAGCCCCTGGGCAGCACCGGTCGTCCTAGTGAAAAAGAAAGACGGCACCCTTCGCTTTTGCGTCGATTACCGCCGCCTGAACAACATTACGAAGAAGGATGTCTACCCCCTCCCCCGCATCGACGATACACTGGACCGGCTGTGCAACGCTAAGTACTTCTCATCAATGGACCTGAAGAGCGGCTACTGGCAAATTGAAGTCGACGAAAGAGATCGCGAGAAGACTGCGTTCATCACGCCAGACGGACTCTTCGAGTTCAAGGTGATGCCATTCGGCCTCTGCTCTGCCCCAGCGACGTTCCAGCGAGTAATGGATACGGTGCTCGCAGGCTTGAAATGGCAGATTTGCCTAGTCTACTTAGATGACGTTGTTGTCTTCTCCTCAAGCTTTGAAGACCACCTCAGAAGGCTTCGGATAGTGCTGGAAACGATCAAGTCTTCAGGCCTGACACTGAAACGAGAGAAGTGCCACTTCCCTTACGAGGAGCTGCTGTTCCTTGGTCACGTCGTAAGCAAGGATGGAGTTCGCCCAGACCCCAAGAAGACGGCTGCGATCGCAGAGTTTCCACAGCCTAATGACAAGAAGGCTATACGCAGATTCCTTGGATTATGCGCTTATTACCGGCGATTCGTCAAGAACTTTTCGCGCATCGCTGAACCTTTGACCCAACTTACCAAGGCTGACGTGCCTTTTAAATGGGAAAGGCCGCAAGAAGAAGCTTTCAACGAACTGAAGCGCCGCTTACAGTCCCCTCCTGTGCTCGGGCACTTTGATGAAAACGCCGAAACCGAAGTTCATACCGATGCAAGCAGTGTGGGCTTAGGAGCGGTCCTCGTTCAGAAAAATGGCAGACAGGAGAAGGTTATCGCGTACGCTAGCCGTTCACTGTCGAAAGCCGAGGCCAACTACTCGACCACCGAGAAAGAATGTCTCGCCATTATTTGGGCCACGTCGAAATTTCGCCCCTACCTGTACGGACGACCATTCAAGGTTGTGAGCGATCACCATGCTCTGTGCTGGCTAGCCAATTTGAAAGATCCCTCCGGCCGCCTTGCTCGTTGGAGCCTGCGCCTTCAAGAATTCGACATAACTGTAGTCTACAAATCTGGCCGCAAGCATTCCGACGCAGACTGCTTGTCGCGAGCCCCCGTCGACGCAGCACCGGAAGAGGAAGACGACGACGCTTTCTTAGGACCGGTAAGCGCGAGCAGTTTCGCGCAGCAGCAGCGCTCGGATCCTGAGTTGCAAAGCCTGGTTGATTATCTGCAAGGCAAGACCGCATCGCCTCCCCGAGGGTTCAAGCGCCAACTGTCGTCCTTCGTCCTTCACAATAATGTCCTTCTGAAGAAGAACTTCGCGCCCAACAGGACAGTGCATCTTCTTGTCGTGCCCAAAAATCTCAGGCAAGAAATTATGCAGGCATGTCATGATGAGCCGACTGCAGGACATCTCGGGATTGCTCGCACGTTGCACCGCATCCAGGAGAAGTACTATTGGCCGCGGCTAGCTACCGACGTTTCGCATTACGTGAAAACGTGCCGTGAGTGTCAACGACGCAAAACGCCTCCGACTAGACCAGCCGGACTCCTGAACCCCATACCACCGCCAACTAAGCCCTTTCAGCAAATCGGGATGGACCTACTCGGCCCCTTTCCGACCTCTTCATCAGGAAACAAGTGGATCATCGTGGCCACCGACTACATGACCCGCTACGCCGAAGCAAAAGCGTTGCCTAGTGGTACCGCAACAGAAGTTGCAAAATTTTTTGTCGAACAAATTCTCCTCCGACACGGCGCACCCGAAGTACTCATCACAGACAGAGGAACAGCATTTACAGCGGAACTGACGCAAGCCATTTTAAAGTACAGCCAGACAAGTCATCGGAGGACAACTGCCTATCATCCGCAAACCAACGGACTCACAGAGCGTCTGAACAAGACCATCGCAGACATGCTCTCCATGTTCATCGACGCCGAACACAAGACGTGGGACTCTATTCTGCCCTACGTGATCTTCGCCTATAATACTGCCACCCAGGAGACAACCAGGTTTACTCCATTCCAGCTGGTATACGGCAGGAAGCCCACAACAACACTCGACGCAATGCTCCCGCACGTTTCCGACGAAGACAACCTCGACGTCGCCGCCTACCTTCATCGCGCCGAGGAAGCCCGAAGACTTGCACGGCTTCGCATTCAAGACCAGCAGCACACCGACGCCCGACGCTACAATCTGCGCCGACGAGACACGCATTACAAGCCAGGTGATCGGGTTTGGATATGGACGCCAGTTCGCCGCCGCGGATTGAGCGAAAAGTTGCTGCGACGCTACTTTGGCCCGTACAGGGTTCTCCGTCGCATCGGTGACCTCGACTATGAAGTCATCCCCGACGGCACGACAGCATCTCAGCGACGCCGCCCACGCCCGGAAGTCGTACATGTCGTACGCCTGAAGCCATATTATGAACGCTGAAGGACTCGAAGTTTCATTCTCCGTGTTTATTTTCATTTTAAAGCATCGAGACGATGCTTCTTTGGAAGGGGGGTAATGCCACGTATCATTGTAGTGTTTGTTCGTTCACGCTCAAGGCTGCAGGAAAGGGTTGTTATCACTTTTGTTCGTGGCGCGAGAAGCGACCAGACTAATCTCGATTGATCGCAGCCATGAAGGGCTGCATCCAGGTTTTTCTAGATTACTGTAGATGATCTTGTCCTGTTATCTGGAAGTTTCCTTGCCGCCTTTAAATTGAGCGATGCCGCGAGCGGCGGACATTCGTAGTTCGACGACCGCCGAGCACGCCTGTTGCTTACGCCGCCGCCGAGTGATTCAGTTCTTTTGAGGGCGCAAGTCAGCCCAAATAAAGAGCTTCGTTTGCAAGTATTTCTGGTGTCTTCCTGACCGCTGGACTGCCGTCACTACAACGTGACAATATCAAAATAATTACGATGAGAATTGCAGTGTTTGCTTTACTTTTCGACCTAATATTGCAGTTCAGGCTTTTGCAAAAGATTTTTCTCGTTTCTTCTTTCAAGCCCATAACTTCGAGCGAAAATTCTAGTGCGAGGCCATGCTCTGAACACTCTTTCCTGGCATGGTTAATGGGCAGTTGCGCGTTTTGCGGCTTTTTCTTCTTTCGTGTTTTCTTTTTGCCCCAACTTTGACAGGTTTGAATGCACTCTACACGTTCCCATTTTGCGCCTTTCGTTGTCTCTTTTATAAACAGTCCGCCCATGACATGTTCGACTTTTTCATGTAAGTTTTCTTTTGCAGTTAGGCCTCACGACGATGCCGAGAATGTAAATGAATAAATAAATGTGTGAAAAGCGTATCCTTTCGTTCCGTTAATCATAAAACTGGTAACTTCACTTCCGAATTAATGCCTGTCAAGGAATAAAAACCAATCAACTACTTTTGTCTGACTGATTTATTGATTGAAAGCATTTGTTGAGTATTTTGGTAAGTGTCGAACGATGATTCATGAGTGCTGGAATCCTATTTCTTTGGCTCCTAGAGGCAGTTCTTGCGCGACGACCACACGGCACGGCACCAATTTACTTCTAGGTCAGTGCTGTTTTGCAGAGGTAGAAAACCATGGGAAGGATCCCGTTATGCCTAATGTTTGAAAAAACCATTGACAACTTAACGCTGAAAATATTCAAGGAGCTTATCGACACGGCTTCACCACTGGAATTACCTAGCCCTGCACGTCTCAGCACCTTGGGTAAGTGGCGTGTGCTGAAAATATCCTGAAAACATGGCGGTACCCAGCACAAAATGTTACGGTTTCCCAGTCGTTGTCACGGAAACATCGACATGTTTACTTCCCGCCACCGTTCAATTTTCAAGACAGTCGCCATGTACTTATGACCCCAAGATGTTTTCACTGGATGGAGCACAAAAACTCTGCATTGCACATTCAGCCCCCATAATTGGCCCCTCGAAATTAGGTATTTCGAGAATAAATTTCAGCTCAGTACTGACTTGGTGCGCCGGAGTTTCAAAATGAAAAATATAAATGGGACCCAGCATGCATTTTATATTGCTCGAAGCAACAAGACTCGTTCAGTCCTTCGAAATGAATAATTTGCGTTTTACTTCCTCTTCAGAATTTCTTAGTAGCTTGCTCTGCCTCGGTGTGTTGCACTCGGATCCGAACTGTGGTGCATATATCAGAACTGCTTAAAGAGATATACCGTGTTAAGGTCACCGCATATCCTCCATGCTATAGAACTAGTATTTTAGCTGAAAAAGTCTGGACCATAGCACATCGTCATTTTATAGCCTAAGGCTTTAATTTACGAATGCATTTCAGTCACTAAGCAGAACCGCTCCATATTCTAAACCCGGAGAGATAAATTCGTCTTTTCAAGCCTGTATCCACCTTTGTATATTGCTCAGGCAAAAGGTATTTATGTTCTCTCAATATGGTTAGCACTGTTCATCACTGCGTTCTTATTAATAACCCTGTGAGCACATCCATGTATACAGACATCCTCCTCAGTTTAGGCTTTCACTTTACCTTTCTTTCTTCTGATTTCATCTAATCTATCGGTTCCCATAACGCGAAACAAGACGGGCTTCGCTTCCTTCTCAGGCGTTTTTAATGGCTGGAATTGCGCAATTCACGTTCACGTTATTGTTTCTAGGACTGTACCTTCTTGCTGGCACCAGCAGTCAAAGCAATTACTACGCAGTCTGCAGGCGTGTGGAGCAACACCACCACACCGCTGTAGCTACAACGACATGCGAACGGCATCTGTTCGTCGGTAACACCGTGCCGTGCATCGAATGCCCATCAAGTCGCTGGACGCTGCCAAACCTAGGTTTTCACCGCATTATTGCACGGAACACGTACTGCAGCATCAGAACGAAAGTTTTTGTATCAGTGATTACCCGACATGCCTTGCCATGCCTTCAGGCTACCTTTAAAGACCCGCTCACTACTTGTCTCGTTGACTGGATATTTTTAGCCGGCAGTGACGTAAGCATCCCCGCCGTGGAACACGCCTTCCAACTGTCTCGAGGAAAAACCTTCTCTGGTGCTCCTAAAAAACGCGTACGTTTCGCTGTAATCGAAAAGAAAGCGGGAAGCATGCCAGACAGGTCAGCCGCTTCACTTCATTCTAATGAGTTTTCAATTATGTCTGGTCCCCTTTACTCAAAGAGACCCGGCAAGCCGTCGTTAAAGAATCAATTTATGCGAATAGCGTGCTACGGTGAAAAGCTTGGTGTGGGTCCGAATCCTTGCTCTGGAAAAGAAATACGCTTGATTAAAAGTACACTGCTCGCCCTGAACGTTACGATCGAAATGCAAGCGTACGACAGTTCCTCCAACCTAAATAGGGATCTAGTTGAAGGAAACATCGATGTCATAATGGAGTTGTTAGCTGCCATGGAATACAACACTGCCTACACAATCGTTCCTCCCGCTTTGATATACTCTTACGAAACTTTCTATACCCTCCGCGGGTGCCCTCACTCTGTATCGATGTTCAATATCCTGATCAGTAGTAAGATGGGATTTTTACTTACAGCTGCCAGCCTTGCAGCCTGCCTTGTCGTCGTTGCGTTCACTGATCTTCAACTTGGATTCACCTCTGTGCACCTCGTTCTGGATCACCTACTGCTTTTATTGGCTTCATTTTACTCGACGTCCTGCCCATTACCAGCCACGAGGCGCTGTCCTCTGGGTCGCATAATTGTATATTGTTGCTGGATTCTAGCCATGGTTCCGCTCTCAAACTACTTCAGAAGTGAGTTGACCTCAAGGCTTAGTTTGCGCTCACCTCCGAATAGCATTGACACGCTTGATGAACTGGAGGATGCCCTGAATCACGGACACATCTCTCCATGCGTCGTTCATGGATCGGTCATGCACTATGATTTCCTTCACAACCTTTCAAGTACACCATTGTATTCAAAGATGCGGACGGCATTCTTGAAACAACTCAAGCAAGGGTCTCTGGTCACGACGACTGCGGGCAAATGCTTGCAGTGCGCGCAACAGGAAGGCCGAATCTGCTTGGTAAACAGACTGTCTGGTTGCTTGCTCGGCTACATTGCACCTGGACTCATAGAATCGAAAGAACGGGTAAAGGTAGTCCTGCCTGTAACACCGGTGCACAAGAGCTATCCCTTCGCAAGGGCTTACAGTGATTTGCTACGCAAAATATTTGAGGCTTCTTTGGTTAGACCAATATTACAGGATGTCCTTTGCCCTTATCGAGAACCGAGCTCTTCGAAGTACAATGGTTGTGATGGTGATCGTTGGCAGCTCGCAGAATTTGAGAATTTTTTTTCTTGTTTTACGGCGTTCATGGCCTTCGCTGTGTTGATATTTGTGATTGAAGTTCTTGTCGGACTGTATCTCTTGAACTGTTGGGGAAATATTCCTCTTGGAGGAATTTAATTAAAAAATCAGGGATGTTAATTTTTTAGTCCTTGGCCCTGCGGCAATGTTCGCGGGAAAGGCTGTGGTAGCTTTTGAGTTTCTTATGCACTTGTCTGGGCCTGCTGCAAAATCATAACGCCGAATGATATAATGAGGAACATACAAACATAACACGATAACATTACCGTCGGGTTTGGATTAGTGCGTCTCGTAGATGCGAAAGAAATTAAATAAATAGGGCGCATACAACCTGGGGGCGGATATACGCTGAGCAGAAGAAGACGGCGCATAAAAATGGTGCCACAGTAAGAATCCTGTAAACAGCGGTTAGAAAAAAGGAATTGGAGGTGTGGAAAAGTTACTAATTTTCGCTTTGTATATTTCTTCGTACATATTTAGGTTCGTTGAGCCGAATCACATGCTTGACGTAAACATGTCCGGCGATTAGGTGTGCTGAAGGCTAATACACCTTTATAATCAATTAAGTCGGTGAGAGAATCGTGGGTAAAAGAAGCTGGCAAGGCTGCTCGACTGACACCCTCCTCCCCTGCGGTGTAAAGATACCATTTGCGAAGGGAAGGAGTTGAGGCTATCTGCACGCTCTTTACCCCAGAAACTACATAAAAATATTCAAAAAGAAAGAAGCCTGAAAATTTGCATTTATTCAAGAACAAGTTGGTAATACATAACTCTTAGTATGATTCTTGACATCAGGAATAAAACAGTGCGGTAGAGCAGCTTCCGAAAATTTGGTGCGAATTGACAGTGAACTAGATAGAAACAAAAAAGATGAATAGCGCTCAGGGGAACTCAAAGGTTTGTCAAATGTTTCGTTAAGAAAGCAGTTACACAGAGTAGCTTTTGAAGTCGTGTCGGAGAAGTTGCATGTAGTTTAAGACGGGCTGGTCAACACTTCGGGAAGAGTCTTAGGTTGCTCGAAAAAAAAAATAACGACGCATGTTTTCACAGAAGCTAATTTACTCTTCACCAGCGCTGGGATCCTAGATAGGTCTTGAACGGCACTGCTACTGGAAATTTGCTTGGTCTAGCATTCTAACCGAATTACGTATTCCGAATGAAGTCATGTATCTACTGGTTGGTTTCACGAAATCTTCGTCATGCCTTTGTTTTAGCCCATGAAGCAAGCTTGCTTGTTCGATTTCTTACCCTGTTCCATTTATGTCGGTGGGAGGAGTGGATACTTTTTCCTTTCGTTGCGCGCTGTCTATTACTGATTAGTCTGGTTCCATGGTAGGCGCATGTGCTTATGTCGAAAAGAACACTTCAACTTAGAGAAGAGGAAAATATACACGGCAAAGAGGTGCTATGCCATGGGCACCTTACGACCTTCGTAGCGGCACCCACCTAGTAACGGATGAGAAATAAATTTCGCTTTCCGAAGCTTGCCGCTCGGCAGGTGGAAAGAAATTGAGTCGGAGAGCTGACGGAACCGATGTGAAACTGGTCCATTGCAATGCCATTTTTGATGGAGTAGGGCGGTTACGTACATATTTCAAGAATTTTTCTTGCTGTACGCTCTCGGCAGTTGCTCAAGTTGCCAAGGTGGACACAATAGGCTAAATAAATATGTGTCTATCATACTCTCATAAGCGTTGGTCGTGTCAAAGTGCAGAGGCTGCCCACATAACGATAGCTTAACAAAGCAGCTGCAGCTGCGCCACTTTTCTTTCCTTCAATCCTTGAATGCGGCACTTCTAAATACCCCGGTAGTTCGAGTATTCAAACCCTTTTTGTGAACGCGGACTCTAGGAAAAATATCTGACAAGCGTCAGATAACATCACAGTTTAGAGGTGAGGATCGTTCGGGCCCTTTTAGACATGGTGCAGTTGTCTCAAGGGTTTAAAGACACAGCTCCCGGTTATGCAGCGCCACCAGTCGGGAGGTATGAGAAATTTTGTGCCAACGGAAAGAGCGCCATAAATGCGTTCCTTCGCATTGACTATGTGGAAGTGCACTGCATAGCCATTGAAGTAGGATCGAAAACGCAGAAGATATGGGGTAACGATACCTTTGCTTGAATATGAGTACATGAAATATCAGGAAGGTTTGAAAGGGTGCTCAGTGAAGGCTCTCATTATCTTTGCGATAATGAATGTGAGGCGCCCGGGTCATACTGAAAGTAAATAGTTGGTGTGAACTCCTAGCTTGAGCAGATTAACGTTGAATGCTACACGGCTCTCTGCATTCTGACTGACACTCTTTGCGCCCTGCACTTGCAGCAATCGACTTGTCAAAACTTGCTTGAAGGGCGCCGCGAGGCGGTTGTGAAGCGCGTACAAGCACTTTAATTTAATAGGGCCTTGCCCGAAATGGCGAATTTATTTATGTCGGAATTATAGAAATAATAGTAATACCTTTTGCCGTTACCTTCAACTCAACGTATGCTGCGGGTACAGCGCAATTCGCGTCCTCTGTGATGCCCCTTTCATAGGATGAGTGGTCGACAGCAAGTTGACTTTTTCCCTGGCTGATCAATAATGTACCGTTCATCAGTTGTCACTTTTGAAGACGGGTTGGCCGAACGGCCTTCTGGAAAAATTCTACAAGGGCGCTAGACTCATCTGAAGCCCTGTTCTAATTATGGTTTTCACAACCAGTCCGCATATCAGAATTGTCTTGCAGTCCTTCACAAAAACTGACATGTAATCATACCCAAAAGCACTGGTAAAAAATTGCGCTACGTAGAGGGGAATTCTCCCATTTCTGTATTTCATGCCGCCTGTACTGTTTATGCAAATGTGTCTGAAACAGCTAGAGTTTGGAATTTTGAATGTTATAGAATACTATCGAGCGTATATCTCGAGGGCCCTCCCATTAGAACTGACCTATAAAGTGCCCGAAATGTCTTTCAGGTTTGCAGTTACTGACAGCAAAAACAATGCTTCCGAGTAACCTTGAGAAGTTGTTTTCCATCTTTGCCCTCGTCATTCTCTATTCTCACCTTGAGAACACGCGAGTGCGGTCTGAGCTCTCAAATAAAGCATACCACTTTGCGACAATAGCTTCTCTACACGCTTGACTCTTGGTGGTCTTTCAAAACCTGTGTCTACGTTTCTCTTCAAACAGGGGTGTCCATTGTAGCCATTTTGTTTCACTCTGATGAGGCCCCTGTGTATGAGTGATTCGCCGAGGACTGCAGGAGGAGGTTTCCATATCGTGGATAGTAAGCACCATGTACTGGCCTCAGCAGACACTTAAGCGCTTTTCTTCGCAGAGATGGCTAGCTTGGACTAACTTTACCCACGTCTGAGAAAACTAAGATGCCCAGATTAACCATTTAAAGCGCCGAGCTTTCTTGTGGTATACTACGCCAACCGAAGGCGACAGTGTGTCAGCGACATCTAGGGCCTCCCAGTTACCTTAGCATCCCATAAACCCGTTCAGGCACAAACTGTCGGAATGATCGCAGAGTGACTGTGGATCGCTGGGGTCAACTATTTCCCTACATTGTACGCCAATGTTCAGCAAAGCTGCCGTCTGCAACGTGTTTCGTGGAGCATTTATTTTTTTGTATTTTGTTCGCTGCGCATTGCTCTATATACTCCGCTTTCACTCAGAATTTAAAACATTTTATCGAGTGCCTGCTTCTAGCTTAAAGTTGAGATTTTGTTTTCTGACCTGCGGTTGCTGTGACCCGAGTATTCACAATTTATACGATGAGCAGATTGGCTCCTACATTGTTTCTACGGATACACTTCAACTTCTGTACATCGAGCGTTCTTGCACACAAATTTAGTTAATACTTTGCACAAACCGATTATGTCCTCTAGCTTTCGTGACTGTCGTTGTTAGGGGTTAATGCACAGCGCAATGCTCCAGTACTCTTTCTTGCCGCGAAGCAGTTTGTACGAAAGTCTGATTTCAATGTGTTTTCCTCCGCTCATTTACCCTTAAAGCACTTTGCTTATCCGGCACAAGATATTTTTGCTCGGTTTCTAGAAATTATACTTTCACCAACACCATGACTTTCTCCTACAGCCTACAGACTAAGAGAGTGTGAGAGATGGCTTCAGAAAAATAACATGCTTCTCTGGGGCGAAGAACTGCATCCGCTGTGACGGTCTCGTAAGAAATGAGCATTGCCGTGTCGTATACTATACACTAGCACTGTGAAATATCTCCATAAACTTGTTTGTAGCATCTATTTCAGAGCACGCTGTGCATCTTATGGAGCTCTCCAATCTTATTTCTGCCTAATGATTACTAATTCGAGTGCAGTGTGTGATATCTTATTCATTAGGCAACTGCTATCTTGAGGAGTGTTAGTCATAATTTGTAAGATGAAAGTGAAGGCTATTTGCGATCAAACAATCTACAAATAAACCTCAACCACTCGCGTCCATAGCGGTAGAGTGTCTACTGTGATGGTGTATATAATATTTCTGCGCACTGTTAATGCATCCTTCTGTTCTGTTGGAAGTAATCAAATTAAATCTTGTGCTTGTTTTGTGGTGTAGTTGTGCAGGCAGTTCTGTTCGTAACGTGTGCTGATGCCTCGTCAGGCAGACGTGTAATTTCTTTTGCCACCCGCACAAGTTTTCATTTCCTGAAAATGAAAACCGACTGACTGACCGACCTAAAATGGATTGTTCTTTCCATCTTGGTGGCGTGTTAGACTTTTTCTTGTGCTCTGTTACCTTGACGTTTTTGAGGTGTTCATATTGCCATCGCCCTCAACCGTTGTAACTAGTGTAAGCACATATCTGGTTATGCTCCTGCAATAATTGCGTGGTTTAAGACTAAAAATAGTTCTCGGGCGTATTCGATTAGTGCAGCGCCTTTGAACGCAAAAGCCAATTGAAACGTTGTTATATTAGATTTTTGCCGGTCTACACAGTCAGAAATACAACACGCTAAAGATTCCCTTTTCTCAGGTGCCTGCTGGCTTCTGCTCCGTCCACTTATGCTGTGGTGTGGAAACTGCTGTTCAAATGCTGTGCCATTTCATTCTGCCTTTGTCACTATGGCAAGAACATATCTTGCTATTTTTCTGCGCTACATGTGCTGCTTAAGACTAAAAATTGTTCTCTGGCATATTGGATTAGCTCGACGCAACACGAAACACAACCTTTCAAATGTTGTAATATCAAATATTTTTCAAGTCTTCAATATCATCAGAACTACTAAACGCAAATAATTCTCTTTTATGTGATGCGTGTTTATTTTTGCTCCGTCCACTTATGGTTTGGTATGCAGACGGCTGTTCGAATGCTGTTAGTTAAGCCAGGTGGTGAGAGACGAAGTTGTAGCGAGCCAAAAACCTTTGCTTAAAAAGTAGTCACAAGAGCCGTGAGTCGAAACAGAATTTTTGAATACTGAATAGCTGAGACATCAGAATGAACCGCTTTTGCGACAAACGAAAGTATATGTTAATATTCTATTACTATGTACAAGTACAAGCTACCAATACATATGTTAAACCACCCATAATTTTGCATAAAACATAGTGAACTCGACACCCACTCTGTACCGTGTCTCCGTCACTTTGGACATTGATTGTCGTCGCATGCTCTGTCCGTGTTCTAAGTGTAATAAACAAATTGTTCACATTGTTTTCTGCATTAAAATCAGCTGTCTAGATGTGTTCGCGCAGCAATTTTGGCTTGTTGCTTTGCAATGGCTGTGTATCTGTCTGCAAGCTGTTTTTTTTTTTTTTGCAGTGAATGTTCTATTCGTTTCAAAGAGAAAATTTCGGCTTTTCTGGCGGAGATGTAGGTAAGAATATTGTTCGGGTCTTTGTGTGACAGAGAAAAATAAATATTATCTCGTATTCTGCTTGTGTTGGTTTGCGTTTTTTCTCCTTTTATTTAACATTTCAACGGCTGATGGCCATCCTGCATCGCCGATAAGCAACGTTTCTAGAAACGTTGCCGTTAAGAACAATCAGCGGAAAGTAGTCGAAAAAAGCAAGCAACAGCTGACACGATTCTCATTCATCATCATCATCAGCAGCAGCAGCATTACTACGTCCACAGCAGGGCAGAGGTCTCTCCCGTACCTATTCATTTACCCTGTGCCAGCTGTTGCTACGCTATCCAGTCAGGGTTCTGTATATAAATAAGTTATGACACTGATTGACGCTTGTTGGGCTACTTGGGCCAACGCTCTTTACTCTTGTGTCCTATCCCGTCCCTTCTTTCTACTTGCGCTGCAACTGAAGTCAAGTTATGGTACATAACATGTGCCATAACTGATCCCACCAATTTATTTAAAGAAATATGGTGTTCAGTCTGATGATGTTTACATCAAGAATTTGACACGAGCGCAAATGAACTTGTGGCAGTGCAAACTGAGTGGAAAGCAGCAGAGCTTCAACTTTGGCCTATGTTAACGGCACTACTGCAGGGCTATTCCTGCTGTAGTGTAGCAGCTGCGCTCGCTCACTGTGGTGAACAGTGGGTGTGAAAAACGACTACGATCCAGAGGTGTGAAGCTCGATCGGAGTCCAAACGCTTGGCCAGAAAATTTGCTGGACGTTGAAAAGCGACCCAGGTGGTGCTAAGCCACAATCCCCTCTTAGATTTGGTGGAGACTGCTGTACGTTCCCTCTCTCATCATAGAGCTCCGTAGCCGCAACTTACATTCGAAGTCCGTTATGCCTGAAGTCACGAGCCAGACAACCCCAATCCCTTCGCCTACCATCCTCTGTTCTCGTGGGCTCCGGCAGCGCGATCTCAGCGTCTTCAGCGGTGCGGACGACCACGATGTCGACGCCTGCTTGTCGTCCTGCGAGTGCGACAGCCCACCCCAACGAGTAGGACGATGCCACTAAGCTCGGTAAAGTAATGCTCTATCTTACCGACGTAGCAAACTTGTAGTTCTGAAACCAGTTTCTCGTAGGTCTTTGGCCGCCCAGGTGTGTGAAAACAACGCGCCGAACAACGCATTCGCGCTCAGCAAGCCACCGAAACCTTCACGAGTTATATAGAATATGTTCTCCACTTGTGCAAGCGCATCAATCCGTCCATGCCGGAGGCGGATAAAATTAACATTTTGAAGGGTATATCCGACGACGCGTTTCAGATGTTGCTAGCCAGAAATCCTCAAATACTGATGCATGTTATCTAGCTTTGC
Organism: Amblyomma mixtum; assembly: GCF_055824585.1. NCBI lineage: Eukaryota > Metazoa > Arthropoda > Arachnida > Ixodida > Ixodidae > Amblyomma > Amblyomma mixtum. Next base: position 81,406,012 of record NC_143015.1, on the reverse strand, counting down.
CAAAGCTATTACGTCCTCAGGAAGCAGAGGACTTCTACTCGCCGTTGCGACTTGCTCATAAATTGGTAAATTGGCTTTTGAGGAAAGGAAATGGCGCAGTATCTCTCTCACTTATCTCGGTGGGCACCTGAACCGTGCCGTAAGGGAAGGAAGGAAGGTGGGAGTGAAAGAAGGAAGAGAGAAATAGGTGCCGTAGTGGAGGTCTCCAGAATAATTTCGACCACCTGGGGATCTTTAACGTACACTGACATCGCACAGCACACGGGCGCTTTTGCATTCCGCCTCCGTCGAAACGCGGCCACCGCATTCGGGTTCGAACCCGGGTACTCCGGCTCGGTAGACGAGCGCGACGAGTCACTTCCTGCGCCAGCGGTCCGAATTCTGGTTTCTGACCTAGCCGGGCTGCTTCCTGAGATCAAGGCCTTTATACGGGAAGAGGTGGCCCGACAACTGTCCCTCCTGTCTGTGTCTGGCGACCCTGCGCCACCCTTTGATCCCACACTTCGATGAACCATTCCGAACTTCGCCGAAATTTTGCCCTCCAGCACTCGGCTTCCGCCTATGACTGCCCCTCTCACATACGCTGAGGTTGCCACCAGGCCACGAGGCCACGACGCCTATGTTTCAAACCCATCTGTCGCGCCGCTGCCACCTCCGCCGGAGCCTATTTGTCGTCGTCTGCCGCCTCGCCGCGCCGTCATGAACCCATGGCGCACCCACGACAACCGCCCCATATGTTATGCCTATGGCTTGCAGGGTCACGTCACACGGCTTTGTCGCCAATACACGCCGAGTTTCCGGGACGGGGCAGGCCCATTCTACTGCAACCCTGCGCCTCCTTCGCTACCAGTTTCCTCCGGAACCCCTGCGGACTCCTTCCATCTTGACCGCTCTTCATAATCTTCACGCCGGTCACCTCCTTGTCGCTGTTCTATCTCTCCCATGCGCTGTCGAAGGAGGTAACACGAGAGGACCTTCGCCCAACATCCCGGAATGGGATGGAATGGAATGGCTCCCATGCGCTGACGCTCACCTTCCCATCCGTAGGAAAACTAACAGTTGTAGTTCCGGAGGCAAACTCTGCGATTCTGTCGAACTGTTCAAGTCCTCCGTCTTCACCCGCCAATGTTGTCGAAGTGTTAGTCGTTGGCGTCACCGGTCTCACCGTTGTAGACACGGGCGCTGCTGTATCCGCTATAAGCGCAGCTCTTTGCCGAAGACTCCGTAAAGCGACAACACCTGTTTTGATCTTTTGCCTCCGCGTTGCAAGCTCGCACCGCATTCAACCTCTAGAGTCATGCACAGCGCCCCTTGTTATCCATATGTTGTGTACATCACAGAGTTTTTCATGCTGTCTCACTGTTCTCACGATGACAGAAGCCAACAGCCACAGAAACCAAGGGGCAGAGGGGATTTTTTTTAATTTATTTATTTTGTGGTGCTGATCAATTTAGAATATTAATGAATATGTTATCGCTTAAAGGTAACTGATTAGAAAAGCAGAAGAAAAAACAACCATTTTTGATTCATATTGCAGCGAAGAAGCACGAACACAAATAGAAGGAACACGCAAAAAACACGGACGAACGCTGCATGTTCCTTCTACTTGTGTTCGTGCTTCTTCGCTGCAATATGAATCAAGAATGTTACCAACTTGCCCAAAAACGTGTTTTACTCAAAAAACAACCACATGCCGCCGGTGGGATGTCATTCTGGGCTGTGTCATTCTGGACGATGTCATTCTGGGCTGTGACTTTGCAACCCTTCATCATGCGATTATCGACTTTGCCGGTGCCGGCATTGAACTGTCTCCCCTTTGTGCCCCCCTGCCGTGCGACCGCTCTCCGCGACCCGATAAAATGCTGATCGCTGAAGATACTGATATCCCCGTCTTCTCTGCAGCGTTGGTTCCCTCCTCTTGCGCCTGCGATCCTGATTCGACTGTTCCCTTTACTCGACTTGTGGTGCTGCCGGTCGCCACTGTTTCCTCTTTCCGTTCGCCCTTCTGACTATCTGCGATGATCCCAGTGCAATTTATGTCACGAACCCTTTTTCTTGCCCATCAACGTTTCTTCGCGGCGAATGCCTGGGACATGTCGAATCAGTCGATCGCGCTCTTCCATACTTCGTCTCTGCAGTAACTGTCGCTCTGCAGATGAATGCCATTGTTCGCCTCCTGCTGTGCCAAACCACGACACGGGTTCTGTTTTTGCCAATATGTCGATGCCAGCCTTTCGCCAAACCAACGTACTCAGGCCGTCAAGTTACTTCAACGTTTCTGCCTGTCCTTTGACTTCCCGCACATCTCTCTTCGCCGCACATCCGTCGTCACTCAGAGCATAGGCACCGGTACGCATGCCCATCTTCGCCAGCTCCTTGCCGCGTGTCGGCCCCTGAACGCACCGACATTATGAAAATTGGACAACAAGCTTCAGCGTGGTGTCATCCAACCTTCTCAATGCCCCTGGGCCTCTCCCGTTGTTCCCGTGCGGAATAAGGAAGGGTCAGTACGCTCTTACACTGTTTACCGTCGCCCCATCAAGATTACGCGAAAGGATGTGTATCCACTTCCTTGTATTGCGGATGCCCTCGACTGCCTGCAAGACGCCGAATTGTTTTCGTTACTGAACCTCCGCTCCGGCTACTGACACGTGTTCATGGCTGCTGCTGACCGGCCAAAGATGGCCTTTGTTACGCCTTCGGCCTCTACGAATTTAACCTCATGCCGTTCGGCTTGTGCAATGCGCCGGCCACATCCGAGCGCATGATGGACGCAGTTCTCAGCGGACTCAAGTGGAACACGTGTTTTTATTACCCGGACGATATCGTCATCCTTTCTCGAGACTGTTTGTCCCAGCTGGTCCGCCACGAGCGTGTCCTGCAATGTTTGACCGAGGACAGCCTGCAACTGAATTTTAAGGAGTGCTGCTTCGCAGCCCGGCGCCTTACCATCTTGAGCCACGTCGGCTCCAAACAAGGCATTCGTCCGGACCCTGCAAAACTGCACGCTGTCGCCGAGTTCTCTCGACCCACTTCACTGAAAGATCTGCGTAGCTTCATTAGGCTCTGATCTTATTTTCGCCACTTCGTGCGTAATTTCGCTTCCATCCTGTCTCCTCTGACTGATCTGCTTGCCGGCGACGCCAGCCTCTCGTCTTGGACACCAGACTGTGATGGGGAGTTCACCACGTTTCGACGCCTGCTTGTGTCCCCTCCGATCCTCAGCCCCCAGCCTGCACATTTAAACTTACACTGACGCCAGTGGCGTGGGTGTCAGCGCCGTTCTGGCACAGGGGAAGCCCGGCTTCGCCGACCAGTTGTTGTGTATCGCAGCCGCGCATTGAGAAAGGCCGAGCGGACTTATTCTGTAACGGAAAAGGAGTGCTTGGCAATAATTTGGGCTCTTGGAAAGTTCCGACCTTACCTATACGGTTGCCCATTCTCTGTCGTTACCGATCACCATGCCTTCACCTGGCTATCGACCCTCAAGGACCCCTCAGGCCGTCTTGCTTGCTCTTTGAGCGTTGCGCTTACAAGAATACGACATTGAATTAGTCTTATCGATCTGGCTGTAAGCATTCTGATGCCAACGCACAATCGCGGTCCCCTCTGCCCTGTGACTACACATGTTTCACCGCCACTGATGCCTCTTCCCTTGATATTGCCGGCATGCCTATTGAACAACGTCAGGACCCCTGGATCGCTTCCCTCCTCGCTCTCCTGTCTACACCATCTCAGCGTCCGGCGACCCGCTCTCTCCATCGTCAAGCCCGCCACTTTGCAATACGGAACGGCCTCCTTTAACGCCACAACTACCCTCCGGACGGGCGCAAATGGCTTCTTGACACTCCATTTAACTTCCGTTCCGACACGTGTGCCGCTTTCCACGCTTACCAATAGTGTACGCTCACGACGGTGTGGTGAACACTGACACGCGGCTTCGACTCGGCTTGTACTGGCGGGGGATGTACCATTTTATCGGACAGTACGTTCGCTCCTGTCCGGAATGCCAACGCCACAAAACCCCTTCTCGCCATTCCATCGCTCCGATGCAGCCCTTGCCTTGCCCCACGCGCGCATTCGACCGCGTTGGCATCGATCTCTACGGGCCCTTTCCCATCACTCCAGCTGGACACCGCTGGGTCATAGTGGCAGTCGATCACCTTACCCGCTACGTTGAAACCTCAACCTTGCCATCCGCGTCTGCAGAAGACGTTGAGCCTTTTATCTTCAATCATCTCGTTCGGCGCCATGGTTCCCGTAAGGAACTTCGGAGCGACCACGGCCGTGTCTTCCTCTCAGACACAGTCGAAGGCCCACTTCGTCAGTGCCGCATTGTTCACCGCTATACAACGGCCCACCACCCTCAAAGGAATAACATAACATAACGCAAAGAAACACAGTCATCGAGAGAGCGGTCTCAGTAGAAAGGGTATCCACAGGCTCTTAATACACACTCGGGGTCAAAGAAGACAGATCGTACCTTCCTGCACCATTTGCCCTATGGAAGCGCATTCACCTGTCTAATCTGCCGCTGACACAAATGGTCGGTGAACTACATCCATGGTATCCGTGGTATTTCTTGCTACTCTACATTTTGTTCCCTTTCAGAGCGGATTCTCACATGAACGGCTTAAATAAAGTCTTTCTTACCACTGTTAACATGGGAAAACCTATGGTACACATTTCGGCAACTTTCGGTAAAGTGCCTCGGTTGTTCACATTCGAAGTACACACTCCGCCTTGGTGTCGACCTTTTTTTGGAGCGTTGCTATTAGGCTCGCTTTCATGGCTTTCGCCTCGTAGTCGTCGGCGTTGTCGGCTTAGACGGCGCACATACCACCTGGCAACCGTGGCAGGTAACAGGAGAGCGAAAAGCTATATTCCGCAATGAGAGCGGTGGAATAGACAACTGAGAGGTGGCTGCCACGGGAATCTCCTGGCGGCTGGCTAGCAGCGTAAGACACCACCAGACAGAGGTGACAGGTTGCGTGTGAAGAGCTGCGCCCAACGTTCACATTAACCGAGTATTTCACTCGCCTGGTGATTTTTTCCCCCTGTCCATTGCATCGTACGGTGAATTATCTGAGAGTTCTGCTTCCGCTTTTAAGCGGTTCTCACTTCTTCGGCACTTCCAAGCGGCTTCGCTCCTGTTTTTTTCCATTCCCCCCAGCGGGGTGCTGTCTGCCTCTCTCTTGGTGATTGCACCTCAACGTGCTTGCAACACGCGATGTGGCGTACACTTTTCCGCGAGTTCAGTGTCCTCCATCACAGTTTTTACATAGGCCCCGCCAAGGATTCATAAGCGTATTCGAACTGGGATTGTGTCATAAAATTCCTCCGCGTCTACTGGAGAAGGACAAAATGAGGTAGGGAGGGGCGGGTGAGTAGATACTGGTGGAGGGGGGTCTTATTGTGCCAAAGATTTCGGCAGTCCCACTGCACAATCTCGCGGTCCTCGCCCAACGCAATTATGATAGTGCAGAGGTTGAGGCTCCTGAGGCTACGCGTTCCACCTTTTTGGCCGGGGGCAGTGACTCATGCAGGGAGTGGAGCATAGAAGTGAAGGATTTCAATTGTTTGGATTGTGCTTGGAGGTTGGTAATTATCTGCAGATCCGAAGTCTCCAGCTGAACCAAGCTAGTGTGGTGTGCCTGTGTGGTGGTTTCGACAAGGTCAGCCAAAGGGGCGACTTCGGTGGTCGAGGACGGAGTGGTTAACGTGGGAAGGTGCTCACTTAGCTTGGTAAGTTTAGAGGTAAGAGAGGAGGTGGTTGCCTGGAGGGTGGTTGCCGACATGGATGTCTCCTTCGGGGCTCCTCGAGGTTCCTGCGGCTACGCCCTGTACCATCCACACCTCCCCGCTCCTGAAACCCACACCAGTGGGCCGTATCTACACCCTCCAGACGCATTGTCCCTCGAGGTCCTCGCCATTGCGCATGTACTCCAGTCATTTGCCCTCCTTCCCTCTCTCCAAAAGTACACAGTCTATTCAGACTCAAATGTCGCTATACACCACATACAGAAACGCACCCTGAACCCTTCTCTCCAAAAGGAGGTCGAACGAGCGGTCTCCGCAGGGCAGCCTTCCGTCGTTTTCCTCCGCTAGGTCCCTGGGCATTCAGGGATTCACGGCAATGAGCTGGCCTATCAGATCGCCCGCGGCACACTTTTCCGGGCACCGTTGATCCCCTGGCCCAAGCCCTCGGAGGACGGTGGGAGACTCACCCTTCGCCGCACCATTAAAGAGGTCTACCTTAAGCTCCGCCTCGACAAACTCCATTACCCTCTCCCTCATCCATCACTTTATCTCACTTTGTATGTATGCACAAACTGTTTTCCCCCTAAGATCAATAAAATATTTCCTCATTTTCCTCTACAAAACCTTCTACGAGTCTTCTTTATAATAAACCGTCCGAGCACTCTATATTGACGGAAAATCGGCAGGCAAAGCCTAGAGTGAGCCAGCTGGAGGTAGTTTTTAATATCTAAACCGGGGCGCACTACCTCTTCAGCCAAGATACCGGAAGTTCACAGGAATTCGCAGGGACCCGTCTCTATTATACACTTTCCTTGAGACTCCAATTTCAACGTCTTCATCCAAAATAATAGCAGCATTATTTGGGATGAAGACGTTAAAGAAATTTTAGATTTCAGTGACATGTAATAACGCTGAACCAGTGGCTGTAGCATGCGGCTCAGAAAGGAGGAGGGACGAGTTTCGATCCCCAGAGGCGCCATGTTCTCTACGGAGCTTTCAATGTTGCTTGGCCTGACTGATGTGCTCGGGAAGTGTGGGTACCTCCTGGTACCAACGACGAATGAAGCAAATAGCGGCCGTTCTTGAAGCTTCGATCGTGCCATTTAAATGAAATCACTATGACCAGCCTTCAGTAATTTCGGCTGTCCACAGTAATTCCGAATATAGCTACTATGACCAGGGCTGCCGCACCGTATGGTTAACATTTTTTTGAAGGGACAGCCTTTCGGTGCAAAAATATATAATTTTTCTCTTCGACTCCACTGAACTCATGCAGTAGTACCGCACAGAAAAGGAATGCACGTGCATAAAGGCGTGAAAATAATACAGCACTGGCATTATCAGGCAGTAAAATAATTAATGCCACTTTTGTTTTTATTCTGAAGTAATCTGAATAAGAGGAACAATCGTAATTGATCCAACTTTGCTTTATTAGTGCCTGATATTCAGCCAAGGATTTGTGGACCTTGACCGCTTTGGAACATCTGTCGCTGGGTTTATTGGCCTGAAATGAAAAGAGGAGACTACGTTTGACAATGCGCAGCGACATCATTATGTTTGCACCATTAAAGAAGTGGCAACCTTGATCGGAAGAATTGAGTGGCATGAAGTTAATCTGGAGCGAAATGTACCCGTATCTCTGCTTCTGTTAAATTCAGTACGAAAGAACTTCAGGCTCTCAGTATGAATATAATGTAGGTAGGTGACCTGCCTGGGCATGAAGAATTGAAATCATTTTGAATTTGCTAAACTAATTACTAGCAAACGCGAACATGATTGGAATACGCTTCGGTGACGGAAGGTTTCGGCAAAGATAGATTCCTCTGATTCAAATATTTTGCGTCAAAAATTATTATGCACAAGGGTGTAACTGATTACCACATGTTTTAAGAATATGTGAAATAAACGGTATAAACAATTAAAATGGCGGACATTTCGACCACCTGAGGCTCTTGAACCTGCACAGTGGTGACAACAAGCACATACGTAATGTTCCTGGAGCCATTACAGTAAATAGGGCTGATGACATAATGCTCACTGTTCATGAAAAAGGCATGCCACCTGGATATTTCGCGTTTACCACAAGAGTTTCTGAACTGTGCATTGTCTATTAAAATCCCTCCGGTCCTTCATTTGCAAGTGTCGTTTGTAACATTAGCTCGAGATGAAACGACGAATGGATAAGCTAAACACCAACCGTAGGGCACAAGAATATTATTGGCGGAAGAACAAATACCACTGGGCATCCATTAGCCCTTCACAAAGCAGGTACGATGCCATTGAAGTGTAAATCAAATTGAGTTGTGCGCCGTTTCCTTCGATTAAAGTCTTTGTTCTAATGCTCCGGTTGCAAGTGAGTTTTCACGTTTTATTAGTGGTTGGGAATACGTATACTTGTCCATATTGCTGGCTTTACATAACTCTGGAAGGCAAGTTCAGAAATACATTCTAGGGATCTTGAGGAAAGCCTTATAACAAAAATGCCAAACCAGACAAACATAGCATCTTTCTCGGTACATTTATCAGCCTATAGTATGTAGGTAACCAAAATGTGCAGACGTTGGATGCTGCGAAGTATGCTGGAATATGCTTCTGAACGCAACTTGCGCTGCCCATGTTCCCTTGAGGAAAATCTAGACTGAATTCTAAACTACCAAAATATCGTGCATGTCTCCAAGCGTTCATTAAAAATTCGCGATGAACACAATACGATACCACTCTAAGAGAGACATGCGGGTCACCGCTTTATAATCCAAAGTATGCCGAGTGACGAATATTCCACTGGCCTCGCTTCTACAGCGGTACCACTATAAGGACGGTATGCGATTCGGAACTTACGAATTCTGCAGTCTAGTACACATATCTCTTCGTCACTACAAATGAGCCTCGTATGACGAATGTGCTGAATACGTCGAATGGAGGCGCGTATTCTAGTGACTTGCCGCGTACTTACATGTTGCTCTTGTTAGCTGCCTGTACATGATTGGCCCCACGAAAAATACGTTGTCGAATACAGCTCTTGTGCCCCTCAGAATGTTGCACATAAGGTCTCGGATGTTATCGAGGGGAGAACTATCCATCCAGTCTTTTACCATGCACTGGAAAAAGATAGGTCACATCAATGGAAGACAGCAAAAACTACACAGAATGCTTACTACATATCAATCAGTGCGAAAGCACAAATTAGACCTTCGTAAGAAGGCTCCGATGAATGGGTAGCACCAAAATAGAGGGCGTGCGCGTTAAGCCGGCTGCGAACAGACAACTCGAAAACGAAAAATTTTGACCAGGTTCAGTGCCGCTCGGGTTAGTGCCTACATACTAAAACCTTGTCACATCGTCCAAGGTCACATAACATTCTCAAGTACCTTGGACTGGCGCTCGTGCAATAGGCAGGCACGAAATAAGGTGTTTCGCTTTCCACCGTGCTCTTGAAAAAATTGTGTCCTTATTAGATGCGGCACGTGGAAAAAAGGCGAAACTAAGAATCCTGCAGAGTTCACTGTTACTTTAATTCCTTGCAAGCAGAAAAACTTGCCGCACTAATTCAGCTTTCAGTTAAGGTAAAATTGATATCGTCATGCGTGTTCAAGGCAGTAGGGCAGCAAGGAAACTGTTAAACGTTTTTAAAGGTAACTTTTTACAGTTAACCTGCGCTCTCAGAAACACCGATGCCACTAAGAGCAAATTAGCACGGTGGTTATCAAGATTACACTGGGCGTGGCTCCGGTGAGGGTTCAATTTATAAATCGCGACGAAACTTATATCTAAGGCAGATACAATATATAGAGCGATATGAAACAATGCCGACAACAGTTGCCAGCTGCTGCGGTCATTCCATACAAACCTGAGCGCCTAGCTCCCGTGTGAAAAAGCATGATGATATGGCGATTGGCGCCACTGCTCAGTGAAATGTTTCTCGTAACGTATCAGCGGTGGTATGTATGTCATATATGAATTAAAATTTTGTCCATGCGTTTGACACCTTAGTCTTCCAGTATTCACCTAGACAGAGCACGCAGTTTGCCGAGCATTACAATTCCACCTTGAGAGAAAGTTTAATCAATCCAATGTGTATGAAAATTGTGCTATCAATCACCTAGTATTTTTTGGCTTTAGAATGCGCTTCAAACAAACTGATTCTCTAGAAGTCCCAAGGTGACATATCTGGCTGCATGACCGCAAGATGGCACAAGTTGTAGCACTGACCTTTTACCGGCAGATCTTTGAGTAACAAGGCGGCAAATGCAAAGTAGATGTATAAAAGAAGACAGATGTAGGCAAGCCTGTAAGATGAATTGACAGCGAGCTTGCAACGTTAAATATACAGCCGTGCACGTGTGCCCAGTACGTACTGTACGAGGAGTCGGTGCTGTCCGTAGATTGCGAATATAAGGCGCCATTGTTTTTTTTCTAAACAGACCGCTACAGTAAACGAGTGTTGATTAGAATAGATGGTAAGACTTGTTTCCTCACGATCACAATTTCTTAGAAGGAATCAAAAGTAACAAGGATGTAATTTGTACCTAAATGCTTCCCTTCAATACAGAGTTCTTTCAGTGATCTAGTGTTTAACCAGGAAGCCGATATATAGGTTAAAAAAGGATGTATGGCGAATACACCTACATTAAACATCGTGATAGGTGATTGCAAATAACATGTGTTTCTTCGATTATACTTTGGTGCAGCATATTTAGCCTGACACGAATAAATTAAGGCCTTTGGGAGAGGATTCCATCCTTGAGTAAATGCCGGTTGGCGGATGTGCTGTCTCTCCACCGGTGTGACTTCGAAAATGTTGCGACTGCGTTTATCCGCTAATTAGAGAGTCATCAGGTTAAATATTGCGCATTTCAGTTAGCAATGAAGGCCTGTTTCATATTCTTTTCAACCCTATTGCTCGAGGAGTTGAGACGTCCGGTATGAGCTCAGAATGATGAAGGGGATTTAACAAAATGTCTCTTCTCAGCTTGTTTTGATTGTCCTTCCAAATTTTCTCCAAGGCTTAAAGAGCAATTCCTTACACGGGTGACTTGTTTTCTTCATTTTGCCACTTTCTTGGCCACCTTGTTTTCATCCACTGAATGGTTTTTGTCTGTGGTTTTTGATCCGAAGTTCCGGCGGTGCAATCTTAGTAAAGTGAAGGATTTGTTTCCATTTCTGATAGTAAAGAGTAGAATAAAACCAATACCGTGGTTTTAGAAGTCTAGGCTTGCCTATTCACTCTTTGAACGAAATCAATTTAACCCGTCCAGCGCCGGCACTTATGTGTAAAAAAAACAATGTGCATCAGAAACCATTGTGATAATTACACCAGTGTTCTATTAAGGAATCTAACATCGCTTCGTTGGTACTCACCATGTTATAAGACACCAGGGATCGCACAAAAGACATCTGAAATTGTTAAAACTACGATTAAAAAATACTGAGTGGGAAACTGTATTTTTATACACACAGGAACGCGTCAATAAGTTAGAAAGTGGACAATACAAAGCAGCCAGGTTTATTTTCAACATATATTGACATAATGACTCCCCAACTGAACTTTTGAAAGCAAAGCGCCTCGCCGCTATTAATAACCGCGCTCGAATCGGGCGCCTCAAGTTCGAGTTCCTTCTCTTCAACTGTGCACAAGAAAGAGTGTAAGGAAAGAGTACAAATCTGGAGGACGCTTAAGCTTCTCCTTTAAGAGCAGAGGAAGAGAAGGCAAAGCCTTTATAAAGTGAAGAGAAGTTGAGCGCTTATGAGTGGGGTCCTCATTCCAGGGCTGCACTGGCTTGTGCTGCCCTGCAGACCTGTTGTATGAGGGCCCGTTGGTCCTCCAGGCTATCGCTGCTCAGCAGCGCCTCCTACCTCTCAAAGGACATGTTTTTCGCCAGTAGAGTGTTTGTTTTGGCCCCAAATTCTTACGAAATATGGAAGAGTGTAGGGCGGGCCTGGCACCAGGGACAGGTGTCAGAGCATAAAGTTGGGTGCATGAGATGTAGTCTATGAAGGTTTGGAAATTTGTTCGTCTGTATCTGCCGGCAAGAGACGGCATCTGGGGTGTCATAATTTCCTGTGAGGCGGAGGGAAGTGTCTCATTTGAAGACGCTGAAACTCGAGGGGCTCATTATACCTAGAAGATAGAGGGGTAGAAATGGGCACGGTTTGTGGCCCCGCTAGGTTGTTGTTGCCTCGAGCTAGAGAATGCCCCCTCTCATTTCCCTCTAGTTCTCGTGGCCTGCAAGCAGGTGATTTGATGGTGATTGGTGAGGGATGTAGTGCCCACTAGCCCTCTGACGTGCTTGGGAACTCGGTCTCACAGGAAGTTTCGACACGCGTGTTGCGAGTCTGTTATCACATGAGCGCTTTGACCTTGGGACTCGTAACGCCTAAGGGCAATGGCCACCACTGCGTTCTCCGCGGCCGCTGGTGTTTCGGCTCTTACAGAAGCATTGAATTGAGTGGAGAAGCGGCGGTTCACTGTCGCCACTGCGTACTGGTGACGGTCCAGGTATGCGGCGGCGCAAGATAAACCCCATTCGGGGAATTGTCGAGGCGTCGGCGTAGCTAGGATTCTCGCAATCGTTGTCTACCTGCATGAACGTCTTCAATCATACGTTTTGGTATCGCGACCACGCTGATGTGTATCTTGTGTTGATTTATTGCGAAAGAAATACTACTTGCACTTTCACGCCTTTGCCGTGCCGCGGCGGTGACCACCATAGACCTTCATGTGCGAAAGCAATACTACTTGCACTTTCACGCCTTTGCCGTGCCGCGGCGGTGACCACCATTGACCTTCATTTGACCTTGATTGCATTATATGGGATTAGATTGGATTGGACTCGATTGGACTGGACTGGACTGGATTGGATTAGATTAGATTAGATTAGATTAGATCACATTGGATTGGATTGGATTGGATATGATTGGATTGGATTGGAGTGGATTGGATTGGAATGGGGTGGAATGGATTAGATTGGGTTGGATTGGTTTAGATTTGATTGGATTGGATTTTATAACCGATGCATCACCACGAGTCTAACCACAAGAACCACCGCGAGCTACACTACCAGCTGTACCATGGCGTAGGGACGGATATTGCTTTCGCAATTACCGGGCTTAACCAAGCTAAGCCACAGCGCATTTTTTCTAGAGAGGATTGAGCATTCATTGCGCGGATGTCTGCAACTGTGCCTACTCGGCGTAAAAAAAAAGCTCGTCCAGCTTCGGTGGTTTGAAATCTTAGTGTTTGAGGTGCATGAATGGCTTTTGTTAGCTCTCTACAGGTGTTGGAGATTCCTAGTACGGTCAGAAGCTGCGTTTAGGTGTTATTAGAAACTATAAAGGTCGTCTTGTATACTGCGTTTTTGATGGTACCAACTTTCTGCTGCTCTCCCTTTGTTTGTGTGTGAAAAGGTAGTCCGTATATGATTCGGCTAACGGCTAAGCACCAGTGCTTTCACCAGCAGAAAAGTTTCTTCTCGCATTCCTTGGCGATGCTTGGTAATGCGGCTGATCATGCGAGCTATCTGGTTAGCGGTGGTTTTGAGAGCGCCTTGCAGCGCTGCCAGGGAGTCCACGGAACGCCCTGCCCGTTGCACAAATCTAAAATTACTTTTTTTAGGCGACGCAGTAACGGTTTCTGACGCAGTAACTGACGCAGTAACAGTTTCACTTGTCTTGGTGGACACGCTAACCGCGCGCGATACGTAGCCCCCCTTATAGATGACCGGTTCCCCCGATTATAGGACGCCGTTTCCAATCCCTGCCGCGAGCTAGGATCTAACTTGTAAGTTTATGCTACACGAAAATTTGAATCGTTTGATACCTTACGGAACATTCTGCGGCTAGCGGTTGGCATGATACGTTTTTTCCGAGGCGCGGCGCTGAGAATTGCTACGACGCTGACGGCTTTTTGAATGACCGAGCTGTATACGCTGGCGCGTAAAATAGATTAGGCGCTTTACTGAGTACCCGCCATGGCGGCTTAGTGGTTGAGGCGCTCGTCTACTTAGCCGGACTACCCGGGTTGGAACACGACAGTGGTGGCCGCCTATCGATGGAGGCAGAACGTAAAAGGCGCCCGTGGGCTGTGCGATGACAGTGCACGTTAAAGATCCCCAGGTAATGGAATTGAATCCGAAGCTCGGCACTAGGGCACCTCAGTCCTTATTTCTTCTTTCACAGCTGCTTCACATCCTCATGGCGCGGTTCAGGGGTCCACAGAGATGTTAGATAGATACTCTGCCATTTCCTTTCCTCAAGAGCCAATTTTTAAATTTTCCAATTTTTTGGCCTAGTTTCCTGACGTAAATCAAATGCCAAAACGAAATATTCGCAATATTTGGTAGAATATAATTTTGATTGTGGCGCCTTTGTTATTTTTTCCGCAAGCCGTCAGGGAATGGAATACGTTTCCGAGGATGTTGCTAGTAGCAATCTCCGAGTTTTATTGCAACTTGTCATGATTTTTTACTTAAACCAATATACACCGGAATTAAACGTGCCACATATTCACAAATGTTATTTTCGTATTGTACACACATTTTGTTGCATATCATCACAAAATGTGCTTTTCCGTCGGTGACTACTGACATTCCTGTTTTCGAATTTCTGTTGGTGTACTTCCTTTCTGTGGATGATTTCTTTTGCTTTCCTTTGTTACATGTCTAGAACGATCATATTGTAACCCAATCCTGCAAGAGCATCGTCGAAAATGTCTAGTACTATGTTCGAAAGGGTGTTTAAAAATCTTCTACTGTAGTTTTAAATAGGCATAAAATCTAAAATGTTGATACCTAGTCCGAGCCACGCCCACACTAGCGAATACTTTATGAGCACCACGATGTGCACTGTGGGCATTAAAGCGAATGGTTTACAAGTTATGAATTCTTGAAAACTCATTTTATATGGCGCTAGTGCTGACAACTATAAGCACGCTGATTCTTGTAGCAGACCTAGAACAATAGCGTTATTCTTTTATTGCGCACCGGTTATGTGTAACGCGAAGCACGGAAAACAGTTGCGCACGACGTAATTATCCGCATAAGTTAGCCTCTCGTTTTTCGCAGTATTAAATACTATCCTAATATAAACCTATAAAGAAGCCAATGACTGTTTATACATTTTTCAATGTCACTCCTGCGCTTTTCTTGCTGAAATAAATTTATACCTCAGAACCAGCCGTTCAGGTTGTGAAGCTGGCACTATTTTCCCTGCTCTGAATGAATCTTGTGAACTGTATTCAGAAAAACTGCCCAAACAGCACGTAACCTGGTTCCCATTCGCTATTTCTTTTTCACATTTGTGGCACCACTAATATAAACGTACACTCTCCATATCCTCATTAACAATAGGACCAAGAATTTTTCTGTACTCACGTCGACAACTGTTCCATTGTTGCAAAGCTTGAATGTGTTTCCGAGGCACTGAAGAAGATAATAAGATTACTTCGTACCAATAAAACCCATTGTGCTGCTCGTGCACAGCACTATAAGTGGGAATGTGAATTTACATGATTACAAATATATAAACCGGTCTTTGACCGTCCTGTTAGATTAAAACAAACTTTAGAATGTGAGCCAACATGGAACAAATGTAGTGAGACATTCTTTCTACGGCGTCGTAGTACGATCGCGTAAAGAACCTCCTAGCGCTTTTTTTTGTGATACGTAATTCTTATATTGATTCAAGCAGATTACTTCTGCTTCATCTGTGATTATGTTAGCGAACTTCACCTTAATGAGATCTCTGAAAACTAATTTCCCATATAACTTCACTGTTTTGGAAAGCTTTGCATTGTTTGTCCTCCCTTGTCACACTGAAAGGATTTTCTTATTTAAATTGTAGCAGGGTGGCGTCACGAGTGTTCGCCAGCTACAAATCGTACCTGGCGTTTCATGGTAACAGCAACACCGCTCAATACGATGGATTTTTTATTAACTTCGTGTTCGAATTTTGCCTTGATTTTTTGGGGGATTCTAGCTGAATGCCCAGAGATAATTTTGCCGTAAAAAACCGAAAACTGAAAAATGTCGCGACAAACTCACTTTTTTGACGCGCATCTCCCCTTAAAGGATTTTCTAATTTAAATTGTAGCAGGGTGGCGTCACCAGTGTTCGCCAGCTACAGATCGTACCTGGCGTTTCATGGTAACAGCAACACCGTACAGTAAAAAATATTTAATATTATCATGCGTATAGCGGGCTTGAAGCCAAACGCACTCTAGTTTATTTAGCCCCTTCCACAGACACAGTGTAGTTCAGACCTTTCTCTTTAAATACCCCTATTCAGGGGTCATGCTCACGGGCTGAGGTTACACATATGATAATACACTGTTCTTTTTTATCAAATTAATCGTGCTATTATTGCCTTATAACATCTTGATGGGCACGTTATGGTTGAAACTTGCTGTTCCTGTTCCAGTCAGATGCTTGCTCGGAATAAAAAGCTAGGCGCAGAAGTTGGGAATTTGTGCGCACGGGATGAGCAGGCACTCAGATATGTGGGAAACGTGCAACGTGATGGGGTGTATAAAATCCAATTTTAAAATAAACGGACGACTCTCATGTCAGCCGAAGGTAAGGACTGCATTACTGTGTGCGACATAAATGATGAGCATACTTGTAATGCAGCTATATATGAGTCACTCGGTTAAACACACGCTGGGCACCGCTGTCCAAGGAGAAGCATAATTTTCACTGTAATTTATCTGGCTAGTGCGAACAATATTTTTCGGATAATGATCATAGCAAGAGCCCGTTAGGGAAGAAGATGTGATATACTCTTTGTGAAGCTGAAAAAAGCTCAGCCAACTTTTTTGGGCCTTTAAGTAAGTATACCCTGTAAAAACAGAAAATCGACACTTTCAGACTATTCATAATTTGCAGGAGAAACTATATGGAGCGAATAACTTCTTGTTCGCAGCGGTACTGCTTGTAAAAGCGCGGATATTTCGCCGAGGAACATATTCGTGGAGTGCTTCTGTCTGCCCACAAGGAAACGTAGGGAAAGCAGGAGGAAGGACTGATATACAGCAGATTCTTTACACCCTCTGACGGAGGGAACATACGCGTGGAGAGAAGATCACACGACGATGTACGTAGGTCACACACGTGGGCGCAAAGAGTCACTGCACGTAAGTCAATGTTTCTTAAAGGACAGTCAACGATTCACCGTGATTGTGTTTGATGGATTTTGACCCGATGAGTGGTATACTCAATGTAGAGGGCCATTTAAATCAAATGCTTGCACATATGTGCCATATGTTAGGCACTCGCGAGGTAAGAGTTGGTCCCGGCAGCGCGTCAGCCAATTACAAGAAGTGGAGCTTTGTGCCCGTGATCCCTTGTGCTAGACTGCGCAGTTGCGATTTAAGTTTGCATCTTGATCCTGTGGTCATAATATTGGACGACTCCGTACAAAGGCTATTTTCTTCGACACCAGCCGGTAGTGTACAGACGTGTCACTGGTGTGGAAATCGCTGGCTTATCTATACCATTAATACAGGCTCTGATAGGTAGGCTGGTAGAGACATCTCATAGGAATAGAGTATCACTCATGAGCAGTCACTGAGCCTTAGCGCTTAGGAAGAAGCTTCCTTCTGGAAAGGCTGCCACTTACTCAGTTGCTGTAGCAATCAGTCCCAATTTGTTGCGCCATGAAATAGTAGCACATTACACTTTGTTGTAATGTGCTACTACCTCGAATTGTGGTATTATTCAATTCATCACACGCGCTTTTTGATAACGCGGACAAGAAGCTGCTATATGCAATAGTGGACCTAGTCTGATTGACATAAGATTCTGTCTTTCTTGAGAACCTATTAAATAAAGCGCCACATTCAGGTTTACTTCCAATTTATGCCCATTCTCGTTGTTTTTTTTTTTGGAAACCAATTACATTCCTTTGCGCTCCCTCGAGGTCGGCATCTACAATAAGGAAAGATGGAGAACTCTACAGCATAATGAGGACGACACATAGGGCGGCGTGAAAACTGAGTTTATGTTTTGATACGAGTATAATAAGTACTCTGCGGTGTAAGGTATACCTGGACACGAGCTTCAGGATGTCCTCCAGTCGGCTCTGCGAGGCAGCTTTCCGAAAGCGTTCTTCCTCTGTTTAACCCACTGCACTTCAGCAGCTCTAGCAATCTGCTGGCGTGCGGCGTTCCGCAGCGTAGAGCTACTCCTTGCGCAAGTGTTGATTATGCGTGACGCCACGGAACAACTCCACCCCATGTGAGTGAATTCCGCCTCTCTCAAAAACCTGTGCGCACACAACCGTTTTCCCTGTACGTCATAATGTGTCCCATCGGCTGGGCACTTTCCCCTGCTGTTACTTTCACCCCCTTCCCCTGATCTCCTCCTGACTCCTCCCTTTTCGTGATATTCCAATCGATTCATTGCTTGCCTGGTCCCGCACAGCTTAGGGGTAAGGACGGAATAGGGACGGGGCCCAGACAACTACGCCAAACCGGCGGACGTCGGCTAAGACAGCTAGCTCCTGAAAGTCAAAACTTTTGCTTGTAATCCTTATGTCTTGAAATTTATCTATGTTGGGCTGTCGCAGTGATAGAAATGAGAAAAGTGTATACAAAACACGTGCGTAGCTTTGCTTACCTTTCCTCGGCTGTTCGGGAAGCCAATCTTGATCGCTCCACGGCACATGTTATCCCTGATGCTGCTGCTTCCGAAACTAAGGGGTGCTATGAAAGTGTCCAGAGCTCGGCCCACTGAAATGACGGCAACAAACTTGTACTTTTTTTTTATTTTCAAACCTTCAAGTTAGAGGGTACTTTGTTTTTTTTTTTGTATTTCTGCTTATCATATTTCCACAGATGGGGGCATTTTTCTCGTTCACGGGTTTTTCGCATATATCACAACATTATAGAGCTAGCAAGAGTTGCCCTCTAGTCCGGATATGATCTACGAACCGCACCCGACGAAATGTGTTCATTTCTTGGGAAGCCTTTGTAGAAGTTTCGCGCCGTCATTCTTAGGCCTTTTCATAAAATATAGGCCGCTGGCTATACATGTCTCAGGCATGTATCCTATTATGACGTCAGACAGCATGGACGCTGGCTCTTTGTGCTGACTTCAATATCCGTACATGAGAGCAGTATATGGCATCAGCATCAACGAAAACGCTACCAAGTAGTTACAAATCAATATCTCGGGGACCAAAGTTCGGGGACGAAACGCTGTATCTCACACTGACCGTATTACACTAACTACAGATAGGAGATACAAGAGTACCATAGTTGATAAAGAATATGAGGCCTCAACGACCGAATGGAATGAGATGAGGGGAATTCCCCGAAATTAATTATATATTTTTGAAATAATGCCAAGCTGTATTTTAAAGCCGGTATACGAATAAACCTTTTGCACAATTATGCCTTTGATAAATATTTGTCGTTCAAAAAAGAGCTGCGTTTAGAAAACAGAATGAGGAGGGGCGCAATTTTATTTTTTAGTTGCAAGAATCTCGAGAAGATGCAGCCACGTAATGATGACAAGGTCCATATTTGTATAGGTATTCAGATGCATTCCACCTTTACCGATTTCGAGAAGTTTTTAATTCGCCGAGATGCCGCTGTCATTCCTTTGATTTTCTAGTCAACTGAGCTTGTCCTTGCCAAATTAACCCCCTCCTAATTTGGCTATGTTGTAGCGCCTATAGTTTGGAGAGGTGGGAAGTACTGATCAACTGCAATCAAAGAAGAATTATTAAAAAAACGCCCGAACCTCAAGTCGCTGCAGCTTGGTACTTGAACTGTTGTCAGTGTAATAATAGAGAAGCCAACAGCCACAGAAACCAAGGAGCACAGGGGATTTTTTTAATTTATTTATTTTTGGGTTCGGATCCCACCGGATCCCGTGGGTTCGGATCCCACCGGCGGCATGTGGTTGTTTTTTCTTCTGCTTTTCTAATCAATTAGTTTTAAGCGACAACATATTCCGTAATATTCTTACTTGATCAATAGCACAAAAAATAAATAAATTAAAAAAATCCCTGTGCTCCTTGGTTTCTGTGGCTGTTGGCTTCTCTAATATTTATAACGAGCCCCTCATTCCCCTTCCCTTGTTTGCCGTCAGTGTCAGAAGTTATACAATATGAGCAAATGTTCCTCAGTTTGAAATTATCTACAGGCTCTGATATTTTTCAGATCTCGTAGGTTTACTGGGCGAAATTTGCTCCGCAAGTGAGTACATAATGAAACCATAACAGGAAATAACACGCTTGCAGCGAAGGAACACGATTGCACGCGGTGCATTCTGCTTTTTGACGCATTTTGTACTTGTGCCCCTGATTTCCAATGCGTCGGCAACTTCAAGTAAAACTGAATGTTATTTCTTAAAGATATGAAGTGGTAAACGGATCATAGGCTACAAGAGTACATAGAAAGTGTATCAAAGGCCATGGCTATGAATGAGAGGATGGATGTGTCATTTGCATTACATCACTAAAGCGGATACCTTCACTGGTGAAAGCACACAAATTCTGTGGTCCGCTCTCTTTTTTGCTGATCAGTAGTCGAAAGTGCAGAAGCGAAGTATTGTTTCTGTTTTAGAGCGCAGCTCTTTGGCGTCCGTTCCTGGGTTTCGCGTCGGCGTCGGCGTCGGCGTCGGCCTCGTAACCAGCACCGCCCCCAATGTCACGCTTTTCAATTGGTCGAAATGCTCGTGACGTCACAGTGCGCGAATTTCAAATGGGGCCAATTGTACTTTGGCTAGTAACAATGCAACCAATCAAAGGGATCGTATAGTGATGCTGCAACTAAGTTGTACTGAGTTTAGTTAATTGCTTAATTAATCAATTAGCCTAATTAATATAGAGGAGAATGAAGATGTCAGAAGAAAAGAAAAGAAAGACGCGCGCCGCAGCGACAACAGCGTCCGCGGAAGGAGACGCTGCTGGAAAAAAACAAATAAGTACGAAGCCGCGTTCCCTCCACCACCACGCACTTCCCCACTCAGTAAGACGTTGCTCGTTTCATATACGTTGTGTCGAACATCCTAGACTTTCCAACAATTGACAGGTTAATGACAGAACACGATGGATAGAAATACAATAATATAAATATGAAATAGCCTAATTAACCTTTCTAGTTAGACCGCATAAATCAATAAAACCGAGAACGAAATTGGCCGAGTTGGGGAATCGAACCAGGGTCTCCGGAGTGCGATACGAGCACGCTAGCCACTCCGTAATGCCAGCTGAATGGTTTGGAATGAACAAAGGCGCGTCTAGCTAATACGGCGTCTTCGTTCACTCCCATCTTCCCCCTTTCCCTTACGGCGAGGTGCAGGTGTCCACCCAGATATGCGAGAGAGATATATTTCCTTTCCTCAAAAAATAAATTTACCGTCCAGCAAGGCGTACAGCCGAATTGGCGATGGCGTTCTCTGGACTCCCTGGCAGCGTTGCAAGACGCTGTCGCGTTCCACTCTTACAGGCGAAGCTTAACATGTTAACCACACATAAGTAACACACGCAGACAGCCAATGGACGCGTCATTCGCTGGCAGCACTTGATTCATCATTCACAACCACATTCTTAACGTACGCTCCCTTGCCGCACATGCCAAGGACGTACACCACGATCACATTCTGCGCCATTCCTCTGTACTTTGCTTTGCTGAAACCTGGATGGATCCCGAAGAGCCTCTCCAAATCATAGATTTCCTATACTGCTGTGGTGCTCGCAGAGACCACAACAGAGCGGCGGGAGTCGCTATCTACTTGCGCACAGGTCTCTCTGCAATACCAGTCGAAATGTTTGGCACGTCACATGAAGTTGGCGAACTGTGCGCCGCAAAGTTGCCCAACGGCTTGCTGGTAGTAGCTGCCTACTTCGCCCCTACCGCACTCACGAAAGACGTCGTGCACTTCCTGCAACTCGCATTAACCGTCCATCGATCCACACCGATGTTAGTAGTGGGGGACTTTAATGTTGACATAAAGACAAACAGCAATTTCCTAACACTTATGCGGGAGAACATCCCGTTCCTCTCGCTCGTAACGCGTCCCACAGCTGTGACAACCTCGCGAGGCACTTGTATAGATCTCGTCTTTGAGAATCAAGCATTGGTGTGCCAAGTCGAACATATATCAGTCTATTTCTCCGACCACAAAGCTTCCTTCGTGACTGTCAAGAACTGTTAGTGGAATCTTTGTTAAAGGAATACGTGTGAAAAATAAAAAAAAAACTCTGTGATAGCGCATACATGTGTTGCTCGATTTCTTTGCCTCAATCTATCGAAAAGGTGAAACAGCTTATTTGCTGCGCTCAAATTTCGCATTAGGAAGTAACGTAATCGTCGGTAATTTTTTTTTCGCTCTTGACACTTTATTTCCTGAAACAACCTGCAGCTTCAGATTATGCCAGCCGATAGGGCGCATATGACCAAAGGTATCTCAAACTGGGAAATGCAGTATAATAAACTGCAGGAAAAGGATGCAGCTGGTCTTCATTAGCTTTACTTAGAGGCGGTATTTGTGCCTTAGAAGTTTAAATAGAGAGCTGCACTAATAACTTCCCTTGGCAAGGTGAGGTACCGATTAGCGTTTCGCATTCCAGCTTTCTTGTTCTCATTAGATATGGCGGTGATAGTACATCTTGGCTCTCGTACTGCATTTACCCACTCGATTAACCTGCATTCAGTATCTAGGCATTAGCAAAACTGGGCCTCGTGCGCATAGCTGGCATGGCACTGAAAATGTTTTGCGCTTTCAATAACATTGCATGCCAGCCTATCATAGAGAGTCCTTTCTTTTTCATACACAGCATAGCATGCTTTGTATACTCTTGCACACGATGCCTTATTTCTGGATGTGGCCACACAAACTGAAAACCTTCAGCAACCGATTGGATGCTGTCACCTCTGTTTTTCACCATGTCGGTTTAGCTTGTAAGCACTGTCCCAGAAATATAGGCTTTAATCTTGGCAGCTGCACCTTCTCTCCTGCATACAGCGTGGGCAAAATAAATTCAAGCCATAGAGAGCATCAACTTTTTTAAGCCCTCTATCCCGTATATATTTTATTCCTTTAACCATTATGAAACCATTTATCTGGGCCAAATAAGCGGGGAATGTATGATAATACCGACATGCAAGCAATGATACAAGTAATGTCGAACAAAGAATTGAGAACAGACATCTGGTTCGCTGTAAAAATGACTCTGCAAGATTTTCATGGAAACACTGAAATCTAAAGCATCAGTGGGGAGATAATTATAATCTCAGACCAACAACAGCCTGAAGCCTAATCTGAAACGTAAGGAAGCCACACCTTATATTGCTTCCCTTTTCAACGTTGACGAAATGTGACTTACTGACGGGAGAAATCTTGTACGTGATGGTAACAAGTAAGGTCTGCAGGCTCCTCATTGCATTGAGTGGGCTCAGGTTCCTGAAGATGCCTTGTGTTGTGCACTGGAAAAGGTCGAAATGAGTAAGAAAAATGGTGAAATGAGTAAACGACCAATAGCAACTAACGACATCTCTTGGCCGCGAAAAGCGACCACCGGGCCGCTCAATCGGGATATTTTATACATTTATTTTCAGCCAACTAAAGTATCGCGTGGGGTTATGTGCGAGCATGGCGATCACCGTGGCCGTTTCTTTCTCCTCGTAGCACATTCGAACGTTCAAAATGCTTCCTGCGCTCATAGTTAATTCTGACTGTTGTAGAAAATTACTTCTGGATCTTCTTTAGCTGCTTTTGTCTTGTATATACTACTAGAAAAATGTGAAATTAGTCTCAGTTTCAAGTGCGGCATCACTGTGGAAAGTATGAGGGCTGCATTTATTGAAAGAGGACAGTTGAAATATAACGCCGTATTTATTTCTTAATGCATCAGTGAATCTAGAATTTCCGCATTTATCTTTTGTTTAGAAAGCGTTCATAAAAATATTCAGACATATGAAAACACTAAAAAGTACTCTATCTTCTGTGGATATAAAAGGACACTGTCTACTTCTACTCTTCACAGGAGAGTTAGGCATCTCATCGCTCGAACACTAGAGCACTAACATTTTCAGTTAAAAGATGCCAACTCACTTTCGTGAGCTGTAGTACAAACTACGGGGTCATGTTCGGCAGGGCTGAGATTGTCTAGCGATGTAAACAAGAGCTATATTTGTCAAAAGCGGTTTGTATATGGAACGCTGCCGGCACTTCACTGCAAAGGAGAGCCCACTACGCATGTGCTTCGCATTTTGTGCTCCCGATGTGGTGTTTCTCAGTTTACTTATGTTCTCCCTTTCCATCTGGCTTTCTTTTTTATGTTTGATCACCTCTGCAGTGCAAGCTTCGTTTAGAGAGGAGGTGCAGTTATAACCGCGTAATGTCCGGTGTGCCGTCTTTTGACAACTTTCCTTTCAAAGCTGTCTACCGAGTCTGCTGTCATCTGTGCTGTCTTTACCAGTGTCGTAGGTCTCTGCTGAGTCGGTTTGTGAGTGTGCATTTCAACGTAGTTTACGTATCTAGCTTACCACCATGGCCGGTTGGTTAAAATTATGATTTCTCATCTGGTATCTTTGAACCAACCTTTTTTTTACCCCCGTCTTCAGCCCACTGCGAGAAATTTGTGTTTCTTTCTTATGATCCTAAAAAAATATTATACAGTACTACAAGAATATATAAGTTTGGTACAAAGAGGGGCTTGTTTTCAGTGTTCGCAAACTGCTTTTGGAAGACGGTTTGATCACCGTGGTGAATCATTCAAAACATAAAATCGAATCCACAGAAAAAAGAAAACCAGAGCTCGTGAAAAAATTTGAAGACTTTTTGCTAGCCTGTATGGTTATGCGCACATGTTTCAGGTTGCACTAATGCTTGTAAAGACAATGACAGAAACGCTACCTGTAATACGTTTTGAGACGCTCAAGAAGTCATATCACGGAATTAGGTTATTTTATCCCAACGGCGTTAAGGCCGCAGGTCTGCAGAAAATCTAACGCCATCGTCGTCCGCCTTGTGAGCGAAAAATCTCAAAAGAAGCAAACTTCGTGGGTCGAGAAGGTCACGTGACCTTGTCTTCTCAACATAAGCTGCCCACCGAATTGTGGGGAAAGTGCCCAGGGTGGTGGGTGGCAGTTAAATTAATGATTTGCAGCGAGTCGTTGCTCGGGAAGAGCAGTCTGGGTCGCAGGAACCCCACTAGTAGTGGCACCTGCCATCCCAGGGCAGTGGCGCATCGCTTAACCGCTGCACCACTGCGCTAGGAGTGCATGAGGCCTCCTAGGAATCTATGAATGAAAATTCGAGAATAACGGATTCCGCATATATCAGCACTAACTCATTAACCCTACTGCATCATACCCTCGAGGGGGAGCTTAACTGTCCTCTCCAGTTTTGTTGTTTCATAGTTTGAGCGAAAAGTATGATATACATTTTATTTTGCGCAGGCAAATCAAGGCAAAATTCTATGTAATTAGTTTCGAGACTCTAGTGTGTACAAATTACTTGAGAGTACATGCAAAAAATCATGTTTTACTGAACATGTCCTGTTGACCAGTCATTTTTTGTGCAGGTCATTATCTTAATTTAAATGAACTCATCTCCTGAAGCTTGTCTTCTCTAGAGCGGCCCCGTCTGTCATGAGGCACTTGTATTCACTGTATATTTAACGGTTCGTTCATGTAAAGACTGTTCTTGTTTTAAATGGAAAAATATGTCGTTTCTTAGAACTTGTACGCACTTACCCTTACGAGGGACATCGTGAAGTCCCGTAGCGTCTGCAAAATGAAGGCACATGTAAGAAAACTTGTCTAAAAGTTCTCAGAACTCCAATCATGTGACTCGCTTAGAAATAAGGTTTCCAGATACACATGCCACAATTATCTGCAAAACCCAGTTCGTCAAATATATTACGCTGGCTGAAAAATATTAATATATACCGGTTTAAACGTTATGGTCAGGATCCTTATCTATAGCGAAGTGTCCAGCCCATATTGCTCCTAAACGGCTGTTCAGGAAAATAGGCGCTCGTCTTTCTATATAGCCTGGATAGCTGGCATACGCTGCGGTGTATTTTATTTTTTTATTTTGCGCCCCAGTTTAAGTACAGGTTGTACTGGTTATGTATTTATGCAGATTAATCACTACGTCGGATGTTTTTAAGCGCTCACAGATGCCTCCATTGTACGTCAAAGGCTTACCTGCCTTTTTCTGCATTTTGAAGCCAGGGTTTAAAAATTTATTTTCTTTGTTCCCATATAGCATGTCCCAAAGAAGCCTCTCACAATTACGAAAAACGTGGCTTAGATTGAAAGTTGGCGGTGAGGTTGAACACACTCTTCTGATATAAGGATATAAATATGCCTCTTGCCGTTACGTAAAAGTCAATGCAATTCAGAGGTATCAAAGCTTGATTGCTTTGAAATTGCGTGGAACAAATGCAAAGGGATAGATTTCGTTACCAATTTACGCACTGGTTAGAAAAAGATAAGCATATACAACTTACTACAGTGTAGGCAGCTGAGAAATATTCGGCAGTTTTTTTTAGTTTTGTCTGGCATGCACATGCTTCAGTTTTAAACTTTCAACCGCAATATTCAATTGCCTAATAATTCAAAAACCAAAAACCACCCACATGCCTACCTTGTCATCAGTGCATAGGTTGAGGTTGTCACCGAGGCACTGTAAAGAACGAAGAGCTTGATGATCAGAGCAGCAGTTACATGCTCTTTCAAAATCAGTTGATTTGCTTCCATCGAAAAACTAACTGTATCTAAAAGCTCTGAAAAGTTCCGTGTTGCTTGTTCGCGAAGAATAAATAAATATAAAAGACAAGTGCTCTAACGGCGATGTGTTTGAGCTTGGCGCGTGATAGTCTTGGATGCTTGTGCGCCATTAATCCCCACTAACCCAAAGGTAATGGCATTAGAAGTCAGAATCTTTCCAGTCAGCTGTGCAAAATATTAATAGCCCTAGTACAGCGGCCGTAAACGTTGTAGCGGCGGAACCATTTTAAAGGAGGCAAAATGGAACACCTCCAACACCTTCGTGGGCACGTTTTAGTGCACATTATAGAACCCTGCACAGTAGAAAGTGCGCGTCTCATGGGCTATGTGCATAATTGGGACGACGAAGCCGACATACTACTTACATCATTCCGTTCACTGGGCATCACAGAGCGGGCGGCTTGTGTCTTTTCTCAACGTGCACTTATCATCCGAATCTGAAGCCGCCCTGGTGTCACCCGTGGTTTCCTGTTCTGTTCCTACTGCGATTATGCACGCGCTTATCCCGTAGTCAGTAGCTAAGTGACCGGTGTCTTCGCAAACTGTTTTGAATAGGTTACTGAGTAAAGACATCTCTACTTGTCGCCCTCAAATCCGATACTGTGTTTTACAGAGACGGCAGATCTTCAGTACCATGTAATGCAACATCAGCGTGATCCACTCCGGTCTCATGGCATGTAAACTGAGAAAGATAACAATGTCATCTCATCAAAATGTTCAAAACTTCCAGCAGTAAGGTTTACGAAGCCACACCGGTCAAGTTTTGACTCGGAAACATATCTTTGTACAAATATTTCTGGTCACTTCATTTCGTTTAGAACTGTTGGCTTTCGTTTCCAGAAGAATACATTTTAACGCTATGACGCTTCCACGACGCTCTTATACATCGATGAAGCAGTGAAGCTGAATGGTGACTCAGCTAGGCGGCACACTTGACCACTGCGGTATGATGCAAGAAACATAAAATCCTCGCATCAACGAAAGCACGGACACTACGCTCGGGCGTTGCTCCTCATGAATGAGGGTAATAAAATCTCATTTGTATGTACGTAATGTGGAAAAAAGCTGCGTTTGATTCAGAGATTCGCTTTCACAGCTGGTGCGGATGGCTATCAGTAAAGTGCAAATGAGAGCGAAAATGAATTACTATTTGCAGAAATCATATCACATATGTTCTAATGTGTCTTCTGTAGAAGATTCAATGAACCGTCGCCTATCTTAGAAGACTGCTGAAAAGATGAAATTCCTATGCGATATTCTCCAAGCCTAACGACACGAATCTGTTAATTAGCGCTGTAGCCCTCAAGTGGGGGATAAAAATTTCATTAAAGAAAACAACTATAGGAGGCAGCTTTTTGTATACTGTACTTTAGGACTGCTGTGCAAAACTCAGGACAGATCATATTTACTATGCCGGTTATTGCTTCGCGGAAAAAACAGAAAGATACAATTCAGTGAAATGAAAGAAACAGAAAAAAATGTTCGTTTTGGTTTTTTCTTACCTCGCTCAATCCCAGGACGTTAGGTATAGACGCCTCGATGCAGGAACCTTGCCAAGACGGTGTCGTTGTTGAAGGTGACGCCGTGGTTGTAGTAACAGCGGGGGTAACTGTGGTCGTGCCTGCCAAAGGGGTTGTGGCTCGAGTGGTAATTTCAGCTGGCGAAGCAGTGGTAGGTTCACCAGAGGTAGCCGTTTCTTGAGGTATCGTTTCAGATAGTGATGGCGTGGTTGAAATTGCCAGCGTCGTCGATTCTTGGCTTGTGGTTTCCGCTGAAGTAGTTGTTGCTGCGTCTCCTGGAGTCGTTGCTTGTGTTGTAGTTTCAGCTGCAGAAACCGTTGTTGCGTCTTCCATGTTAGTTGTTCCTTGAGAGATAATTTCAGCCGAATGAGTTGCCGTTGTGTCTTCCGGGATAGTCGCTCCTTGGGTTGTGCTTTCAGCTGAAGGCGCTGTGGTTGCTTCTCCTAGAGTCGTAGCTCCTTGTGTCGCAATTTCAGCTGAAGGAATCGTCGTTGCATCTCCCAGGTTAGTCGTTCCTTGCGTGGTAATTTCAGCTGAAGGATTTGCCGTTGTGTCTCCTGTAATAGTCGTTCCTTGAGTTGTGCTTTCAGCGGAAGAAGCTCTGGTTGCATCTCCTAGAGTTGTCGCTCCTTGCGTTGCAGTTTCAGCTGAAGGAATCGTCGTTGCATCTCCCAAGTTAGTCGCTCCTTGCGTGGTGATTTCAGCCGAAGGACTTGCTGTTGTGTCTCCCGGGATTGTCGCTCCGTGGGTTGTACTTTCAGCTGAGGGAGTTGCGGTAGCATTGCCTGGAACGGTCACACCTATGGTAGTAGCTTCGGGCGAAGGAGTAGTTGCTGCATTGCCCAAAAGCGGAGTTTCTGTAGTGATCACGTCAGGAAAACCACCAGTGACAAAGCAAGACGCATTGCACGGCAAAAGCGTCTCACATATCACGGCACATGTACATGTTCACTGGCACATACAGCCATATTTTTGTACATTTCAGTCCCCGACCATACTCTATGCCGCGGCATCTTACGCTTGCCCTCTCGCCGAATTTCCTCTACTGCTCTAACAAGCCAACGGCTCTCTTTCCTTCTCATTTCATGTCCTAGCAATTCCCGCTATGGCCCTGCTTTTCAATAAGATCGAGAACAACCCCCGTCTGTAGTCTAACACATTCTGTTGTAGTCCTGTCCGTGAAGGGTGCACCTCTAATATTGATATCCATGCCCTAAGGCACTCTCCTAGATTTCGTAAACTGGTGAAATTGGTTTTTGAGGAAAGAAATAGGCGCAATATCTGTCTCACATATCTCGATGGACACCTGAACCGCGCCGTTAGGGAAGGGAGGAAGGTGGGAGTGATAGAAGAAAAAGAGAAAGAGGTGCCGTAGTGGAGGTCTCTGGAATACTTTCGACCACCTGGGGATCATTAACGTGCACTGACATCGCACACCACACGGGCACCTTTGCGTTCCGCCTCCATCGAAACGCGGCCGCCTCGGTCGGGTTCGTATCCGGGTACTCCGGCTCGGTAGACGAGTGCCTTGAACTGAGCCACCGCGGCGGCGTTTTCTGTAGCCTGCAAGTTTATGGTCAATGGGCGAGTACAGGCAAGCCACAAATGCGATATGTTTTTCGCTTGAGGAATACAAGTAACCTGCTATTGTTTACCCTATAGTACCAATGAAAATCGTGCCATCCTATTTGTTTTCTTCTGGATTTGTGATTCTCGTGGCCATGATCTACTGTCTCTACTCGCCCTAAGTCGTAGATGCAGTCCTTTCGTAAATCGTTATTCCCCTCCTAGTACTGTTGTACATTACGTGCTTTTCTTTTCAGCAGCTCTAAGATCGACATTAATGCTCTGAGAATATATGTCCGTTATCATGCTCCGGCATTCGTCCCCTGAGTTACATAGTCAGGCAGACATCAGCAAATAGGAGGTTACTGACGCAATCTCCATAACATTCATTCAAAACTCTTCTGAGGCTAGTTCTCTGCACGCCTGCTGTGAACGCGTGGTGAATTGAAGCGGATAGATCATGTCTCTGCTATTGGCACTGCTTATTGATATTTTATCACTTTCTACGTAAAAGGGCAACACTCATTTTGCTGTCGTCTTAATGCCAGGTGTTAGGAGAGACATTCTGAAAAATAGTTTTTTGATGTAATAATATGGATCTTTCAGCTTAGTATTACCAGTGTTGGCTGACTCCAGAAAACCGGTGAATCGATCGAACTAGTACGCTGGTTAACTAATTTTAAGTTAACTTTTTAACTATTAGAGGCCTAGTTGTGATGAAAGATTTCTAGCTGGTCGCTATTGAGGCTTCAGAAACACTAATATGTTCGGATGCGCTTTAATTTCATGATGAAGCTGGTTTTAAAAAACACGCGTACGCCTGAACTGTTCTTAGATGCTTTTTCTGTTTAGGCGCCCCTGAGAGAACCGCTATGTACACTCGAATGATTCAGCGCATGTATCTTTTAGACACCACTACGGTGTAGAGCAGGCACACGCATATTGTTTGAGCCAGCTTTCCAAGCTATGAACTGTCGTGCTTCATGCGATTCCCAATGCGCCGTGTGTTGTTGTGGAAGATTTCTCTGTAGGCATTGGGCAGAATAACGGTACTCAAGCTATAAACGTCATGTAGTAATTAGTAATGCTTCATTTTTTTCTGTTTGCCCTATAAGATTGCCACGGTATGGAATGAGAAATGAGGTTAAACTGCTCAAAGCAGCGAAACGGCTGTGAGAGACAAAGAAGTGTACGGCTTCATAATGAGTTCGGCCTTGTGGGATTTTATAATCTCAATTGACACGGCACACGTCAGTGCCGTTTTCATGTGCCGTCGTCCCAGGAATGGCGTTGCTAAAGGCAGAATGTCATCGAGCGTCCTCGGCCTCGGCATCGGAATGCGACTGCCACTAAGCCAACGCAGCGGGTGCCCGTTTGGGTATGTCAAAGGCTACGGTTTACGTCACAGCTAACACGGGAATTGTGGCAGACGACACAAGGAATAAGAAACGAGTGAAAGCTGCAGAAAACACCCATTTCCGTGTGCTCATTGCTGAGGGTATGACATGTGGTCGCACAAGAGCAGTAGTTGATGCTACGGAGGAAAAAGGGGGCTCTAACACGAGGGATGAGAATGTTCCCGTGCTTCCGAGCACAGCCAAAGAGTAGTGTCCAGATCGCGCGGATTGCAAATTTGCTTGTCGCTCACTCCATACCTACCGCACTTCGCACGTAAGATACTACGCAAACTGCGAAGACGCGCACGATAATGGAGAGTTCTGGCGCAAAAGTGGGCAGGTGACGCCGACATCCGTTACACGTACCTGTGATGCCTGCAGAGATACCATGGCCTCGCGAATTCTGCACCTTCCAGCACCACAACGGGAGCGCAAAGCTCCTCCAGGACGAGCGGCCGTGACCACTTGGGGGAGGGCCACAGTTAGAGCATGTCGGTTCCGCTTTTCTATGAGCTTTCATAATTGCCCTTTCAACGTACTGTGGCTTCGTTGACAGTGAGCGCGCAGAAAATTCAAAAAGCTACAGCGGCAGTCTTTCTTGTGCCTACTGCACTTCTTAGGCGTTTCATAAGAACGAAATGGAAGATAACCGTTGCTTTCAATACTAAACAGTTCGTCCTTTTTATTAAGGGGAGGGGGGGGGGTCAAGTTTTCTACGCCACAACAATCTTTATTAAGCCTGCTATCATGAACGAGTGTTGATGTTCTCCCTGTTGCATTGTGGCGGTCGGTAGATTTCTTTGAACTGCCTCGGCCTTCTTCCAAACCCCAGAGCGTGGTCAAGAAGGGCAACTTTGCAATTGCGACGTTCAGAGAAAGCAACACCCGCAAAGTAAAAACAAAATTTCACGCAGCAGTCCACTGAATAAAGGGCCAGCATTTCGTGCTATTAACTTCAAATGTATACTCACTGTAATGCAAATACAATTTTCCTTACAGTTATCGTCACGAAGTACTGTAACATTTGCCTCCTCGGTCTCGAAATTGATGTAATTAGGCCCACCAGTACTATAGTGAGGGCAGAGGCCCGTGTACTATGTCATGTGAGTGCACGTTAAAGAAACTCAGGTGGTAGAAATTTCCGGAGCCCTTCACTACGAAGTCCCTCATAGAAGTCGCTTTTGGACGTTAACGTTCATAAACCCTTCACTGAAAGATGTTAAACAACACTTACGGGCATCCAAGCAAATACTTACCTGTGCTGGCCCGAACATTACAGGGGATCATTAGAAGGGCAAATGCCAGGGCAAATGGTGCAAAAATCATTGTTAGAATTTGAAAGCTTTTTAGCGCACTAGGACTACTGGCCAAGAGTTAGTGCCCCTCCCATCAGATGAAGCATCCTTTTATACTCTTAAGGGGCCGAGAAAATGTCATGTACATGGTTCGGACGTCATGGCTTTATCATTAGTATCTTTGAGTTCCGCCAGGTCTTCATTTGTTACAACACTAGAAGTGAGCTTTGCTTGCGTCAGGTCCTGCGTCACTGACTGTTGAGAGGAAAGTTAGGTCGAAATTCTTAAACGAATGTATCTTGGGTGCCATTTTTACATCGGTAGGGGGCGTCACTGTACGCCTGCTCCATCAGTTACAACAAGAGTACTTCAACGTGTTGCCTAACTGCTGTTGCTTTATAATGGCGGATCCAACTGCCGTAATCTGCTCTATATAACGTCGCTGCTGCGCCGCTTGTTCTCAGCTGTGCTGCATATTTTATAGCTGCATCCTGTTCGGATTGTAAGCGTGTGCTCGTCTTTTTTAAAGCCGCAGCTGACTAAAGCGGACGCTGGCTAGAAATAAGGAATATCCGCTTATGCTGGCTGCTTTTGCACAACTCAGGGGATGAGTGCGAAAGCATGACAAATAACTAGCGTATAGTAGTTAGATTTTCCCGAACTGTATCACGAAAGGTTTCACTTCCTTGAGCAACCAGGTGCAAGCAGTTATCATCTTGACTATTTTCTCTGCCCGCGGCCCTTACAGCTACCCTTTCAACAAGATATTCCGATGAGAGCCTCAGTGAGACGCATCCAAGAATACCGGCACTCATGAAGAAATCAGCACTATTTCTTCCATTTACTCCATAGGCCTTAAAACTGTATTGACTGAGTTTGCGTGCAATTCATTTCTTTTAAGTTTTATTTCCTTAGAGGCCCCCATGCAAAGGGGTGTTACATAAGGGGTGGGATTACTGTGGAATAACAAAGCAAACCGCGATGAATATTTAGCCTCCGCCGCGCATTCCGGGGGTGCTGAGTGCGATCCCCAGTGCTCCCGGAAACCCACCGATTTCCTAATAGGTAGAAGGTTTCCCCAGACCTCACACTCGGCTTTTCTCGGTGAAATGCTAGGGAAAACGGTCTTGGACCAAACCGTTGCGTTGAGGGACCAGTGATTCCGTCTGCCTTCGACCAACCATAAATCCGCTTCGCATAGTAAAACGAACTTGTGGCCCTTCTTAACCGAAGATGTGGCCTCGTAATAGAGCATCCGCCTCGCTTTCGAGAGGCTCGGAGTTCGACCCTGAGTGAAGCCGGGTACCCACCACTTTTCTCATGGCTACAAGATATCCGCTGGCCTGGTGCTTGACATTTCTGTGATGAAATGCTTTCCAAAAGGGTATTCGACCAAACCGTAGGGCAGGCAGTTACCGTAGATCCGAATCACGAGAGCGAAATAACTAGAAGAATAAAAATCGGATGGAGCGCATTTGGCAGGTTCTCTCAGCTTGCGAATGGCAGTTTCCCATATCCTTGTAGAGAAAAGTATATGGTACACGCCTATAGGCCAGAAACGTCGAGGGTAACGAAAAGGGTTCAACGTATGTTAAGGACTGCGCAGCGAGTTATGGAAAGAAAATTTATAGGTGTAACTGTAGGATAGATTGGGAGAGGGATCAAATACGGGTTAATTATATACTATTCGAAATCAAGAGGAACAAATAGGCTTGGGCAGCGCATGTAATGCGAAGACAGGATAACCGTTGGTACTTATTTTTTATTTTTATTTATTTATTTATTTACATATACTGCAGCCCCGATGGGGCTATTGCAGGAGTGGGGGGGAAGAAAAAAAAAAGGCAGAGAGGGACAACATATTCAGAAGTGAACACCATTAAAATACAGAACAGAAATGGAACAGACTAATCACAGATTTGCAACAACATTGAAAAATAGGTTTGGTTCCAGGGAGCGTATATCACCGGGTAAAGAATTCCATCGTTCGATAACACGAGGAAAAAAACTAAATTTGTACATATCAGTGCGCGCGTGAATGGGTGTTACATTCAAAGGGTGGTAGCTCCTTGTAGATGAAGATGCTGAAAAATGCAAATACTCAGACAGTGAAGCAAAGCGGGATGAATTAACAATACCATGAAAATATTTTAAACACTCATTGTCGCGGCGGGTTCAAAAGGAGGGAAAGGCCTATGGCAGGAAGAGTGGATGAAGGTGAAAAATGTCTGTCATACCGTCGGCAAATAAACCGTACTGCTTTCCTTTGGACGGATTCCAGCTTACTGATATCGGACTGTTTATGAGGATTCCAGATTATTGACCCATACTCCAAAAGTGGACGAATTAAAGCTTTGTATGTTACCAGTTTAGTTTCTTGTGGGGCAACACTTAGTGTACGTTTTAGATAACCGAGCCTCCGCATTGCATTATTGGATATTGTGTTAATATGCTTTGACCAGGACAAGTTAGAAGAAAAAAGAAGACCTAAATATTTGTACTCGGACACTTGATTCAGAGAGTTATCTTTGAATGATTAGGTGTAAGAAGATGGTATTGTGCGATTACAGAATGACATGTATACAGATTTACGAAAGTTTATTTGCATTTGCCATGTTTCACACCATGAGCAGAATGACACGAATGACTGATTTAGTTGCGCGTGATCCTCAGGGGTGTTAATTGAACTGTATATGACACAATCGTCTGCATACAACCGAATTTTAGAAATAATATTTTCTGGCAAATCATTAATGTATAATAAGAACAACAGTGGCCCGAGCACGGATCCTTGCGGTACACCGGATGATACATTAACAGTTTCAGATGAACAGGAGTTGAAAGAAACATACTGTGTACGATTAGAAAGAAAGCTTGATATCCAGTCTACCAGTAACGGGTTTTTGAGTATTGGATTAAGTTTACAAAGAAGTTTGCTGTGGAGAACGGTGTCGAAAGCTTTAGAAAGGTTGATAAATAAAGCGTCGATTTGTGAGCCGGTGTCGAGGGAACTAGCAATGTCGTGCGTGAGTTCTACAAGTTGTGAAATGGTACTGAGCCCGCGCCGAAACCCATGCTGAAATTTGCACAAGATATTGTTAGCTTCAAGAAATTCTGTAATGTGCTTATGAATGATATGTTCTAGTAATTTGCATGAGTGTGAAGTTAACGAAATGGGGCGATAGTTGGACAAGATTTGGATGCTGCCAGCTTTAAACAGGGGAATAACTTTTGCAAGCTTCCAGGCTACGGGGACGGTTGCGGATGATAGCGATTTCTGGAAGATGGTAGTCAAATAGCGGCTGGTCCAAAGAGAGTAACGATGCTGAAATACATTAGGGATATCATCAGGACCACTGCTTTTTTCACATTTATGTTCAGAATGAGGTTCAGAACACCTTCGACGCTTATTGAAATATCTTCGACAGAACATTGAGAGTTGCTAGGTAAAGTAATCATTTCAAGGTTATCTCTTGTAAATACCGACTGAAAATATGTGTTGAAATTAGTAGCTATAGCTAATGAGTCACAGACCGGCTTATCATCAATAATGAAGGTATTGGGACTAGTGCTGTGTGGCAATATGGATGCCCAAAATTTGTGGGGATTGTGTTTCATTAATTGCGGCAAGGAATTTCTGTAGTAAAAATCTTTTCCCGAGTGAACTTTGGCACGGAGTTCTTTAGCGTCGCTGAACTGTTGCAAGAGTTCAGGGTTACCATTGCGCATGGAAACGCGTAGTCTGGCAACACGGCGAGAAAGATGCAGTATGTCCCTTGTTATCCAGGGCATACTGTGGTTTTGCTTTTCAGTTTTTAATGGAACAAAACGCTGAATACAGACCTTCACAATGTTTTCGAAAAATGTTACTAAAGAATTCACGTCACCTGATATGCTAAGGTGCTGAAACTGTTCAAATGCGTCACTTAATAAATCCAGGATAGCCACGTCGTCTGCTCTACTGAAATCCGGAAATGTTGAATAAGTTAGTTTTGAGGAAGGAATAGAACATGGGATCGAAACAAGAACAGCGTTGTGATCGGATATCCCCTCGACGACTTCGCATGTAAAATTCGTCGCGAAAAGAGAAGAGCTTAAAAACACCAGATCCAGCATTGTCGAAGACCTCGTGGACTTATCAACTATCTGTTTTAATCCAAATGACAAAGAAAAATTGACAAGTTCATTACTGATTGCAATGTCGTGACCAGTAATGGATAATGTATGCAAATGAATTCCGGGAAGATTGAAGTCTCCTAGGATAATTATATTTGGATTGCTGTTACGATGAGAATGCAAGAAGTTACTTAAAGAATGCACGTGGTCTATGGAAGTGCCTGGTGGTCGATACACCGCACCGATAACAAATGATTTGTTACCTACGTAGAGTTTGCACCAAGTTGACTCTATTTCGACAGGGACCGAAATTTCAACAAATTTCAGACTAGACTTAATGAAGAGAGCGACACCGCCTCCTTTCCCATGCTGCCTGTCCGCCCTAATTACAGCGAAACCTGGAGGAGTTATTTCAGAGTCAATTATACCATCATGTAGCCACGTTTCGGTGACCGCAATGACAACAGGCGAATGAGTTAGGATTAAAGAGATAAAATTTGGAAGCTTGTTTACTAAACTTCTGGCATTAATGTTCAGAACACGAAGGTTGGCGGCGGTGTACCGTCAGTCAGAATCTGCGGGTGACTTGGCAGCAGTAGCATTAGCAGCAGCAGTGTCCGGGGGCGTTGATTTCGAATCTTTGACCAAACTTTTCTCAACATCATCCCAGTTGTACCGCACGCTATCAATAAACACGTGTTCATAGCGCAAATGAACCTTCGAGCCACTGTCACGATAAGATTGCGTTGCATCCCATATTTTTTTCCGGATCAATCGAACGTGAGCAGAGAAATCCTCGGATAAGCTAATGCCTGAATTTTTGAGCCTATGAGCATTTTTTAACGCTTGAGTTTTTTCCCGAAAGTCGAGAAGCTTAACGATGACAGGACGAGGGCACCCTTCCTGCTTTCTACCTAGCCGATGATACCTTTCTATTTTAGGACAATCCAACTGAAGGTTATCGATGAATACCTTAGTCACCGCAATGAACAGAGCTTTGTTAGTTTCTTCATCTTCTTCAGCAAGACCGTGAAATATAAGATTGTTTCTGCGAGAACGGTTTTCCAGCTCATCATTTCTTGAAACAAGCTTGCTAACAACCTCAGACAACGAATTCAACTGGTGTTGCATGGCCCCGTCGCTTGCGTCACCGTTCGAGGTTGGCGGGGTTGACTCAAGAGCAGAGACTCGTGATTCAAGTGCCTCAAAACTAGAGTTCACTCTCTGCTGGAAACGCTTTATATCTGCAATATCTTCGGCCATTTTTCTCTGGCCCGCAAGCAATTCGGCAAGCATTTCATTAATAGCTGGCTGATTGGAAGTGGAGCAAGCGTGGAGCAAGGGCAATGGCAAGGGCAATGGAGTGGATTTTAAGAGAAGGCACATGTAGCAGGCAGTGGCAGAAAGCTAGGTGGGCGGATGAGAGCATGCTGACGGTAATAGGGTGGTCGCAGCTGGTACAGGACAGGGTTAATTGGAGAGAAATGGGAGAGGCCTTCGCTCTGAAGTGGGTGCAGTCAGGCTGCTGATGATGATGCGCACAGATGTTCGAGAGGAAGTGTCCGTTCTATTTCTGTTCCGCTGTTTGGAGGTGTCAGTCTCTGTCCAGAATACAAAGTATATTGGGTCCATTAAATACCCCGTTTAAGCTTCCTCCGGCTCGCCTGATGTTTTGGAGAAGGTGAAAGCACAGTTTTGGCTCCTGCTACATTCATTCTCAGGAGTTCAACACTATTTTTTTGACCTTCCGTTTCTCCACAAATCATCCCTCAGCAGGTTCTACATAAGCTGGGCGATTACTGGCATGCAGCGAATAGACGTCTCGCACGAAGAGATGGTTGCACTTAGAGGTAGGGGTCAAGTGAACCGGATGTACAGGCAGGTGATCAGTAAGAATCGGATTTGCACTTAATGCGTGAGACGTTATTTATTACTTGTAATCAATCATATTTTGTTCTAATTTCGTACTTTCTCATCTAGATTTTCAGATTACATTACGGCGCAAATCAATCATTTTTTAACCTGATTACAGGCAATCAGTTCAAAAGAAGTTGTTGCCATCACTAGAAGTTTGAGAACTTCAGCCTGACGGCCCACAGTGGTACTAGCGGGGATGTTCCCTTTGTGAACGAGCTTACTGCGGAGTAGCATCGCGTGCGATCACGTCGGCATCACTAACGGGCCTCCGCTGTCTTTTACGGCAGTTCTCGGTCCAGTAGGATAGCCCGTGACTGGTCTGTAGGGCCCTCCGCCCAGACAGATGGCGACGCATGGAGATGACGCCGCATAGAGAATGCAGGAGGGATAATCTCATGAATATGCAGAAAGCGAAGAGTCTATTAAAACCTGCACTACTTATCCATTTTTTGTTATCAAAAAGAAAATCATGTGGACCACGTGGGATTTTAAGTTTGAAAAAAAATGGGTGCACAGCAAAGACAAAGGTGAAAAGACGCAGATACGGTGTTGTGTGTGTGTTTTTGATCAGGCCTTCTTGCACTTTTACTTTAATGCGGTAAAATTTGAATCCTCATTGGAAAACAAGAACCGTGTCACATACTTCACACAAGTGGATGGAGGGATGATCTGCCTGGTGCGAAACGTGGTAGATGGTAGTTTGTCCACTGGAAGAGCTCGGGCAAAGCAGTGCGCGGGCACCAACAGCTTCGAATTCTATCGCACTGCCAACAAATGCAGCAATTAGATGTCCAATGAAATTTTTTTCCAGTGTTTACAACTAGATTGAAATTCGACGCTCGGTGCCTGTAAGAGTCTATTGTAGAAGCGCCTAACAGTGCATCCAAGAAAACAGGAACATGTAAATGGCCGTCCGCCAAAACAAGCATATGCCTATCGGAAGAGTGAACTCGCCCTATGATAAGTTCGCAGGAAGCAATACCTTAATCACTATCCGCAGTGCATATACTTTTGCTGTCACTTTTACCAATACATATGCGCAACAAACGTCAATGGTACAAATATTTAATGCATTTTAAATCTTATTAGGCACGAGCTACTCACAGTTGTGTCATCGTTGCATGGTGATAGGTTACATAACTCGATTTTGCCACTAAGTGTGGCTTGGACTATAACGCTTTTCTCAAGTATTTCACCCAAGAAGAGTAGGTAGATCAGAACACTAGATCATGTCTCTTGGGCTAGGGCGCATCGCTCTTACTCAATCCGCGCCCAAAAAGTAGTTCACACTCCGTGATAATTATAGCTACAGAGCCCGAACACTCAGTGCCTCACAGCTTCGACCTTGATTTTCAATGCTACCACATCGTTTTATACCGCTCTTTCTATTCTCCCAAGCAATGAACGGAGTTTCGAAAAGAACGAATGATACGTAGCGGATTAATATGGTTGCGCGGACACACAAGTTCAGCAACCTCCGCAGCATTGACTGCTATGTATGAAATGGAGTATAGTTGCCAGCGGATGACCTTGCCATCCGCCTGTCGGTTCAGCACTGCCGTAATCAAGGTATCTACCGGCTACTTGAAATGATAAAACCCATTGTCCGGTTTCATGCTCTGCTGTCCTGGAAGCATGGCTGAGGACAGTAGC
Organism: Amblyomma mixtum; assembly: GCF_055824585.1. Taxonomy (NCBI): domain Eukaryota; kingdom Metazoa; phylum Arthropoda; class Arachnida; order Ixodida; family Ixodidae; genus Amblyomma; species Amblyomma mixtum. The sequence goes on along the minus strand of NC_143015.1, from coordinate 81,366,045 downwards.
CTGCCCCTTCAAATTTCGCCTCTGTGAGTGACCATAATGCGAGTCTCGCGATTAATGGATATTCCACTCTTTGCTCACTGTCTGGTTCTCAAGATATCCTAATAAACCGTTCGTGGGACACGACAGTCATAGGAAACGCACGAAATAGTTCATATTATTGTACGGACGTTCGCTTTTCAGAGCGGAACTCAGGAGCAAACAATCGCGTTTCACAGGACTGCTTGAAGTGTGGAGGGGAAAACTTTGTTATACTCCAGTGCTTGCTTTTTTTTTCCGCGGTTTAGGGGCATCTTCAGAAAATATTCTCTCCTTCATTATATCCCAAGGAGTCTTTTCTTTCGTCGTAGTCCACTTCTAAACAATGGTCGGTTGCACTAAGTCGAGGGCTCTGCTCGCCGCTTCCGCCCGTTGAGCTCGCTGTAGCAGACCTTGTTGGTTTTCACAGCGGTCGCCGGACAGGAGAGAATCTTCCACTGATCCGCACTCGGCTTTTGTTCTCCTATATTGGGGACCACGTCTATGTTTTTCCACAACCACGCGGTGTGATATATTATTGGTTTTTCTTCGCACCAGGGACATTTGTCCGCGTATATCGTAGGTTGCATTTTGTTTAGTATGTTTAGGTTTGGGTAAGGGCCTGTCTCTAATTGTGTCCGAGTGAAAGCTTCCACTCTGTTGAGAGGTTTGTGCGGTAGGGGATGTCGCATCCTTCTGCCTCTATAGTTTTCCAGTGTGGCCGAGTATCCCTTAGTTGTTGGCGCGAGTTCGGGGACCTCGTCGGATGCTCGGAAAATAATGTATCCTCGAGCTATCCTGTCAGCCTCTTTGTTCCTTGCCACACCCACGTGTACCGGTGCCCACAAAATTTTTTGTGTGGTCTTCTCGTTTTCTTCGTCGTTTTTAATTTTGTCGCTCGCTGCGAGGAGTATACGGAGTGTGCGACGACCTATCCTGCCAATCATGCAATTTTGGCCGACAGTCTCAGAGTCTGTGACTATTGTTAGCAACCGCCTGGTTCTATAGCCCTCCGCCACTGCTAGAGCAAAGGCCACTTCCTCGACCTCTGCTGCCTTGAAGTCCCTCCTATACAATTTCATAGCATGTTTCCCGCAGCTTAGAGCATTAAGACACGAGAAGAATGCGCCCAAAGATTACCACTATCAACCATACCCATGTAAACACAGGGGCAAAGGTACGTTAGAAGACAGCATCGCGCTGGCGTCGGGCTCCCTGCAGCATCAGTGGCGGCGCTGAAAGTTAAGCGAACTAAAAACGTCATGGCAGCTCCTCATCAGCGGACCGGTTTCTGGTGTGATATTAGCTACAAGGCATGCAAGCCCCAGCCGGCCAAAATATGTTCCCAAATAATAGCTGGTGCATGTTCAAGGTTTTGACGCGTTATGATGCCGTCCTTGTCTCCGGCGCACGAATTGAGAGTCGTCTGCAAAGCTACTGATTTCTTCACCAGGAAACGTGTGATAATTAGCGACAACTTCTAAAAACAACTCTTCTTTAATATTACCAACGAGTAACACCACCAAGGGTTGGTTGTAGTCGGAGTAAATTTGACTATTAGCAATAAACTTTGGAAGCCAAACAACAAAAGACTAATCGATTAGTTTTCTGTAAATTTTGAGTACGTTTTCAGTGCATTTCAGATGGAGTAATAATAATCAGTTAATTATTTCCTGAGACGTGTGAAAAACTGGTAAGAATGCACTCGAAAAAAGATGGCAAGAAAATGGATGATACAGAGAATCCCGAAGAATTCTTTCTTGCAGGATGCGTAATTTGAAAGAAGTAATGCTCTGTAAAAGAATAAAGGTTCTTAATTGGTTTGGTTTATGGGGTTTAACGTCCCAAAGCGACTAAGGCTATGAGAGACGCCGTAGAGGAGGGCTCCGGAAATTTCGACCACCTGGGGTTCTTTAACGTGCACTGACATCGCGCAGTACACGGGCCTCTAGAATTTCTCCTCCAAAGAAATTCAACCGCCGCAGCCGGGATCGAACACGCGTCTTTCGGGTAAGCAACCGAGCACCATAACCACTGAGCCACCGCGGCGGGGCAAAGGTTCTTAATTATCTGGTCATAACGGGTTTATTTTGTGTCACAAATGGCTCCCAGCGTTTTGCATTAGGTAAGCGTGAATCCTGTTTCTTTTTTTTTTTTTGAATTTCGGTTATATCAATGTGTTTTGAATCATTTCACGGATTCTTCCATCGATTTCTTAAATCGACATTTTTATTCTTACATTCGTGTTTTTGACAGCTTAAAAATTGAGATACCAAATACCGTTCGGCTCGAACATGTCGTTCCGAACAGTCTATGAGATCATCAGGCGGCCCTGTGGCAGGATCGAGATGTGGTGCGAAAATAGGCACAATAGTTTCGAAGTGCAGCACTGTTCCACGCCAACTGCTTGTACCTCTACCTTTAGTCAATCATATTAAATTCCTCTTTATTCAGTAAATATGAGAATCAAACCACTCTAGTATGTGTCCTGGACCACAGCTGCACGCTGCCAGCGCTTCTTTCTTCACTACACTGGAAGAGTGCCGTGCTTACGGAGGACCTTGCGTCTTTGACCAGCTGCTGCAGAGCGATTTTCAGGTACTGAATTGAATCCATTTCAGTCGGCTGGACCAGGATGCGAGCAATACAAGGTGGCTTCATTTATCAAACCAGGTCTGCCTTAGGTCTGAGCATGTGCCCCTCTTTTCAATTGCGGCTTCAGAATCCATAAAATGATGTATACTGTGTGCAACGTCTTTTTGCAGATGATACCTGGGATATCAGCGTGCGCTTTTGCTGTACAAACCCCAGCTGCGAACAGCGCTTGCTTGCTGGAAACAGGAGAGATCCAATTCTGTAGACGGCAGTATTTCGCGTCTCTTGCCATGGAGTTACGGTTCTGCATGGGAAAAAGGAATACTACATGATAGAGGTACTGAAACATTTCCGTCATGAATGCGATGTGGTGAGGGTTGAAAACGAAGTTTAAGTAGTTAATTCTGCCTGAATATTTCTACAACGGGCTTGAGGTTCATTCGGCGGCAACAGTTATCGCCCCTATTATTTTCAGTTCATGTGGCCTTTGGCACATAGGTTTGGTTTGGTTTATGGGGTTTAACGTCCCAAAGCGACTAAGGCTATGAGAGACGCCGTAGTGGAGGGCTCCGGAAATTTCGACCACCTGGGGTTCTTTAACGTGCACTGACATCGCACAGTACACGGGCCTCGAATTTCTCCTCCAAAGAAATTCAGCCGCCGCGGCCGGGATCGAACCCGCGTCTTTCGGGCCAGCAGCCGAGCACCATAGCCACTGAGCCACCGCGGCGGCCTTTGGCACATAGGGTATATTTGCTTATTTATTTTGCCCTCCCGTCAGCAATAGAGACGGGCATAGGTAATACATAAGGATAGCGTGGAATTGTAGAAGGCTAGAACCAATTACCAAACGAAGAACCTGAGAAACTGGCTTAAGCACGAAATTCAGCGCCACGCATTGAAGGATCAGAAATTGTTTGACTGAAAGAGAAAAGTGCTATTATATTTATGACGCACAAGTACGCGGAATCCAATAATGGTTTAGGTTTACATTGAGTCATGCCGACGTTATGTTTAATAAATTTCGTCGTGAAACATGCCTAGATGAAACAATTAAGCGACCGATTTCAGTTAAACTCTATGATAGAATACGTTGGAAAAAAGACATACGCATGCAATTTCTGTCTGTGATGCAAATATACTTTGGCCCTCGCTAGACTGCACAGTAGCGACGCTGGCTATGTATTGATAAATACAGGTAAAGAAAGGCGCTGATTTTTTCTGCATATCTTGCAGAACTTTAACGTTTCCATCTAACATGGATTAGGCATTCTCGAGTTGTGGCCCCACGAATTTTGCATAAAAAAAAACTTTGAAATTTTTAGTGGCTCCGAGAAAAGCACGTCCCGGATATCGGAGCATGTTACGAGCATTGCTCGGGGCAGAATCTATGTGTGCGTTCTAGCTATGGTGATAGGAGACATGCACCGCTTTGTAATTTGGAATATGGTTGCCGAACATTATAAGTAAGAATAAAAACCAGCTGTCTTAAGTTACTTCACAACAGATTTACACGCTAAATTACTAACCAACTGCTTAGTTGTGTGCAAGCAATCGGCTCCAGAAGAACTCGACATAACCCTTCAGCATCCATTAACCAATTTTTTTCGCGAGACAAACTATCATAAGAAAGGTTGCTCGCCGGGCAGAGTTCCTAAATTGAATCCACCCCGATTGATTTTTTAGAGGTATAATGATGCATTCACAGAAATGCTGAAACACCCTTTTAACCAATTGTGAAGAGAATTAGACATCTGTTTTCAATCTTTGGTTATGTACTTCTTGTGATACCGTCGCTTGTTATATCTCTATTTAGCCTGTAGTATGGCTAAGTAAATAGGAAATCAATAACTAAATAATATTAAATACAAACTCTCTAAAAAGTTAGAGCATAATGCTTGAAAGAGTAAAGTTAATTGCTTACATGGGAAGCGCGAATAAATTTGCACTTGTCTAAGTTAAACATCATGCTGTAAACCTCCCACCAAAAGTACTTAGTTTTATGGTTCTTACAAATAAACTCCTTCCTTGTTACTGTCACTTGTCATTCCCCGAAAAAGAGCGCAGGAGTTCACAAATAGGTGTATGGAAGCATAAATATTCCTGGCTAAGTCGGTTGCACAGGTAATAAATAGGCGACCTAGGACAGTGTCTTGACGAACGCCAGAAAGAACTGGGTGAACGGCGGAGATGAAATTATTGACTGCAGCATTCTGCGGACCATGACGGACGAACTGTTCAAGCCATTTCAGAACGTTAGGTGCCACGCCTACCATGCACACTATTAGTATCAGAGTTTAGAAAACCTTAATTAAAGCCTACGTGAGGCCTAGAAATTACCTCTGGGAGAAAAGTTAGCATATTTCATTAAGTTAAGATATAAAAGAGAAGCTGTGGTCCGCTTGAAGAAGATGTCTTGAATTCGGGCTCCAAGTTGTGAAAAAATATTAGATTGAAGGAAACTGCAGGAGTGGGAGGCGAGTGAGTGCTTCAAGATTTTACTTTGCGCCTGGCAACAGATATAGGCCTATAATTAAGACTTTCGTTCGTTTTCACATTGGTGCCTTTGTTGCGTTCCCCTCAGCTGGTAGATAAGTCGAGTCCAATCACTACTGCAGTGCTTTGCCTAAGACAGCGCGTGAATAGAGTTTAGCGAATTCCTGGAATTTTGGTTTAGTAAAACCATAACCATGGTTGCGGATGTCTTAAGAGCAGCAGTTTTTACTGCATCAATGGGGTTTATTACCACAGCACGCAGCGAGAAGTAATGATAATGCAGAACTACGGCAAAAACACGCGCTACAGCGCTTTAAAAATTGAATGAAAATCTATAATTTAGCACACGTTCACATGCGCTTGCTAATATGGGTTTGTTGTTTCATTTCCTTAGTAAAATCCTGCAGGCTCCAGGAACGCTAATAATGGTGCAAATTGTTGTCAGTTTGATTCTCAATATTCCTGCAAATGTATAGCACAAAAAATCTGAGCATTTTGACCACTGAACCACAAGAATAAGTCCTTAAGTGTAGCGGAAAAATAGATTCTTGAAACGCAACTTTCAGCGGATGTGTGGAGACATTTCATGCGGTTTGGTATGCGCTCCAAATGCGGGTTATACCACGCGCGTGGAGGGAATGAATGATTGTTCCAATAGATATCAAGTGATTCGTAAGACCAGCGGCATTACTCTTGAGTACCAGGTAGTTTTTTTTTTCAACATATTTACTGTACTTAGAGAAACCTTGCAATATAAAATTTGGCGGGGGCTTAGCTTTGGTTAATTCTGGTAGGTTGCGAAAGCAGGTGTTTTATACTGCATATGCAGCGCCTCTAGTGGGAAGAGCGCGGCGCGCCGTGCCAACCGCCCGCCGTTACCAGACGAGCCGAGTTGGTAGCCCTTCTCTCGCTCCTGGTATGACGTTACGCTATAACGTCACTAGCCTCTTAAAAGTATTCCGCGTCCATTGACGAACGCTTGTTTCTGATCGATTCACATGAATATAATCCAGCTGGCCAGAACATTGCACGCACGAACACAAAAAGCACAAAAACGAATTCAAAATAAAACATCTGTGAGCGAGAGGCAGTTAAATATTGTCCAGGAAATGATTTCAGTTCATTGGTTATTTTGTTTGATTAGGCGTAAATGATACATGACTATTGTTTAGTGCTGTTGGCAGATGCTCGCGCAGAATTATTGTAAGCTTCCTGGAAAAATTTTCTTACCAATTTCAAAATACACTCAATATATCAGCGACAAACAAACAAGGGAAATCTTCTGATAGATGCGTACTGTATTTTTAAACCGCTAAGGAAATGATTCCAGCATGCAAACAGTAAATAGCCTAACAATGGTTAAACAAAAATATCCTAAGAGGAAGTAATGAATTGTAGCCTATCTTCGGGCATGTTGGTTACTGCTAAGCGCACACTAAGAGCTTGTTGTTAGCATACAAACTAGTGTGCATGCTGTACGCTCTCTAATTCCAGTACGCTGAGCGGCAATTTGGGAGAGGCCAGACAGCGAGAATAAATCAGTTAATTTCTGGCATCCTAATCAAGATGCTGAATGTGGGGCCGAGTATCAAGTGGTACTCAGGAAGTTGAAGTCTGCTATTAAGATGGTGGGGGACACAGTTCGGCGGGTACCGACGATTTGCAGATTTAAGCTCCGCAAAAAACGTAAATGATCATTAGAGGGCCGGTAGCAAAGGCCTATTCTATTCGCAGGTTGGCTAGTTGGTGTGCTAGATAGAGATGGCTTATCATTCCAAAGCTTAACGTTACACTAAAGCAGTATGATTCGATGTTTATCCTAATGGTTATTAGCTGAGAATTCCCTAGCCTGTTTCCTGTTATAGTAATGAACAGTAAAAACATGGTATTAATTAAAGTTGTTGCAATCACGATATGCTCACAGAGGCACGTTTCTGCAAGGACTATAATGTCTCCAGAACAAGGACGATTAGCAGAATTAGTTTTGGGCTCCTTCTGAAAATACTTTCAATGTTAATGAACAAATTGAATATTTGAAGAACAGAGAAGCAATGCCCAGTGCCCCTTTGATGTACTTTTTCTACGAATCACGAATACATGTTTGGGAGATGGATAATAATACTTTATTAGCCTTCTCATGGATGCAGTTTGTGCCAATCTTTAAAGCTTCATCGATAACCGGGTCTTGCATGTCGCAATATTTATTCATTAGAGCATTGTTTTATTTTAACTGGAAATACGGCAATTAAGGTAGTCATTTGTGAAATCAGTTTTCGCCGTGTTGGGCGTGCAGAAAGAAAATAAATCATCTGTTCCTGTATTGAATTTTTCTTTGATTCCCTTTATGAACTTGAGCATTTCAGTGACAACACCGTAACACATTAGCACAACCCAAAGCCGGCCACGGGTCTGTCTGTCAGAGCTTAGTTGGAACAATTGAAGGCATTGCTGCAAGTGCCGATTACGTTTTAAGCCACATATTTCTTATATTTCACATGACCATGCTCAAGTGGAGTCCTCAATCACCCCTCCAGCTCGAATCGCATGCATCTAAAACCAAATTTTTCCTCCTTTCGCACGCTTTTGCTTTCGAACCCCCACTACAATGTTGGTATATGCAACACACCTTAGCATAGAAAAAACTTTTATTTGGTGTAATATGATCGCTTTGAAATTTTCTTTTGTGGTTTTTTAGGGAGATGGGGGGTGGGTGAGGGGATTAGACAGCTTAGATGTTAATTAAACCAGGCGAAATTTTGTCACCATCAACACTGTGTTGAAAGCACACTATTGTTCATGCCTGCATGAATCTCTCTGTGTGCTGCGGCTTTTCTCTAATGGAGTAACGGCAACTAAGAGAAGTTTGGGTGCCAGGTGTGCGGAGGCATGGCCTTTCCTTAAATCTGTGCTTTTTGGGCACTTCCGCTCTGGCGCCGGCTTTTTATTACGCAAGCTCTACTCCTCCCATACAAATCTGAAGGTCATGCGGCGACGAAATTTGACCTTCAAACTTTCCATCTGCTCCTTCAAGTAGGAGCGGATGGATGGAAAAGGATGGATGGAAACATAAAATACTTGGTGTTGTGTTCACTAGTCAAATGACACGGGACAGTCATGTTGGGCAAATGGCTAAAAAACTCTCCTCTGCTGTAGGTGCCTTATTTCGAACCCGTGTCCTCCTTCCGATATCCATTAGGCTACAAGTTTACCACGCACTGTTCCGTTCACAACTTGACTATTGCACACTAGTATGGGGAACGACTACAAAAAAAAAAACGTCGGTACACTTCTGCGTCTAGAAAAAAAAGCCATGCGTTGCATAAACAATGTGCTACATTTACATCCTTCAGCCGCGCTATTTCGTCAGCATCATGTCATTAATATTGAGTCTCTTTATAGTTACCGCCTCCTCTACCACTTTTATTTTGCTAACGAAATGTATAAAGAATTCCTTCTCTCACTCTCAGGTGCAGCGTTGCGCTGTAATATTCCGAAAACACGTGCCCCTGAAAAATGGTTGATTCCACACCACCGAACTAATTACCTTCTGCAGTCATTAAGCTATACAGTGCCAGTGTTACTAAATCAGATCAGTCGATCTAGTTTTAATAACGCTCGAATAACGCGTAAAATGTTGCGTTCATTGTTTCTGGAGGGATCCGTGTTTGCTGTTTTTGGCGTAAAATGGTAACGTGTTCAGTAAAAACATACACATTGTAGTTTAACATCTCATATGTGCAATTATCGCTTTTTTTGCAGTTTTATGTGCATGTTAACCCTGGCTTTTGTATAACATCTCAATATCTTTTTTGCATGGTTTACTTCACCTCTTATTTTTGTAAATCTGTGATCAAATATGACCGTGATAAAATATGTATGGCCGTGTGTAATAGAAATTGATATCTTGTATATAATTTTTTGTACCGCTGTAACTGCTGACTGCCGCCGGCTTCCAGGCCTCGTCAAGCTGTTACTACAGCTTTTTGCCTGGGTGACCATCAACATTGTAAAAATGTTGAAAATAAAGCAGAATTGAAATTGAAATTTATTTCTGACAAATATAAAGTGTTCTTGACCCTTACGGGTCCCTGGGCGCCGTGGTCGATCCTTGGTCCAGGATGCCGCACTTGACTGCTGCCATCGTGGCTCGGCGTACCAGAAATCGTTGCGCTTCCTCGTCCTCGCTGGCTCCCACTGCGTCACACTAGGGTGATATATTCTAGGCTCTAAGTCTGCCTTAGGGCAGGTCCATGTGACATGTTCTAGTGCAGGTTTACCATGACACGACGGCCATTCGTCTACATATTGTGTAGTGAAAATCTTGTGTAGTTTTGCAGCTTTGGGTTTGTAGGTTTGTAGTCTGCGCAAGTCTACCACCTCCTCTATGGTAAGCCTTTTGTGTGGGACTGAGTAGCGTTTCTGCTGACCCCTGTAATGATCGAGTATGTCTGAGTACGGGGGGGGGGGGGGGTAACAGGGTAAAGGGTGTCCATGGTGGAAAGTGCTGAGTCTGCTCTGTTGACGCGCCCTGGAGTTAACTCGTCTGCTGCCACGTTGCCCCTCATCCCCTCATGTCCCGGAACCCGCACTATACTATGTTTTGTGTTTATGTGTCTTCCCGTCGTGTGTAGAATGGCGATGCTGTCAATCCTGCCTCTTGTGTAGTTTCTGCATGCTTGTTTGGAGTCCGTCACTATAGTGAGGTTGTGTCCTGTTGCGTTGCCGTGCGATATTGCGAGAGCAATGGCGGCCTCTTCAGCTGCTTCTATGCTTGGATTGTTTATCGTTACTCTGGTTACTTCTCTCCCTCCTTCGTCTGTTAGAACGGCGATGGTATTTTGTTGGTGTCGCTGCTTTGCTGCATTCGTGTAGACTACGCCGAGATTGTCGCTGAATTCCCTGCTGAGTGTTTTACATTGCTGCATTCGTGCAGACTACGCTGGGAATGTTGCTGAATTCTCTGCAGTGTTCGGACTCTGCAGAGAATTCAGCAACATTCCCAGCGTAGTCTACACTAACGCAGCAATGCACCAATACCAGCGCAGCCTTGGCTCTGACATCATGACACGTGGCTCCCACCCCTCGCCATTGCGGCACGCCTTGAGGCAACGGCGCTCGCTCGCATGGTAACTACCGAATCGCGTGGCTCGCTGCGTATCCGGAGCTGCGTATCCGGATCCGACGGCACTCTCGCAACTGCCGGAAATCGCGTGACGCGCCTTTCGCTATTTAAAATCGTGTGCCATGTGCTTACCTTCATACAAAGCCATGGTTGAGCAACGTGCCGGAACTAGCGCTTCGACAATACGTCCCCATGAAGCGGAATCTGACGTTCTTTACGGTTTCGAAAGGCGTCAGATAGCATAACCATACTTAACAGTGCTTTCGCTCGTCTTACTTGGATTACCCGAGTTGAACCACGGCTATTTTTTCCTTTTTTTTAATGAAGGCGGCTTCATTAAAATGTCGTGTTTGCCCTTTTGTGCTTCCAGCTATTTCCTACTATCGCAGCTATTACTGCGGCAAATTTTTATGTCCGCATGTACTCCCACACCGCAAATGTCCCCGTGTATTCCTGACTCTTGTGTGAAAGTGTCTCTGCTTTGTTCCTATGTTGGCGCATTTCATTTCTTCTTGCCTCTCTATTTTATGTGCATGTTCATTGCCCGCGTTCGTCACAACACCGAAAGTGAGCTGGTTGTTTTGAGAGTCTGTAATGCTTCATTTTTCTTTTTTCAAACCTATCTCTTTACCGCTTCTAAGATAAATAAAAAACAACGTTTTTTTATGAGCTCATATAGCCCAGGCAAAATTGACTTTTGGAGACATGGTCATTATTATTCGCCTCCTTCTTAACGTGGACTCAATTCCCGCATTTCGGACATTCAAGAATACGTCTATAAATACAGATTTCGAATCCTTGTGATTTCTGAGCCCAATCTACAAAAACCCACCCGAATTTCTTGCTATCAAGCGTTTGCATCTTCCACGCACAAGTGGAAACAGCAAGGCCATCGTCTACTTTCGAAGGAGTTTAATTATGTCCACCATACGGTTCCCCCTCCCAACGACAACCAGTGCGTCTGTCTAACGGTAAAAAGGCGGACCCAGACTTTACGCATCTGGGCACGTACTTACCTCTAAGAACACTGTTTGAGGCCCACATATTGACGAACTTGCTCGCTGTAACACCTGGCCCTTGGATCGTCACTGGAGACTTTATTGCGCCTCACGCCATGTGGAGAGTCATCCAGATGAATTCGAAGGGAAGGCGTCTTGTCTGTTTCACCTCTCATCGCAACCTACAATGCCTTATTGACAGTTCTCTAACGTACATTGGCGGGCTGACTTTCAGCAGCTGTCTGGACTTGGAGTTTGTGTCTCGGTGCCTTGCGAGGCTTTTCCGGTGGTTTGCCGAAGTAGAAACGCATGGAAGGGACCACATCCCCACATATATTATTTTTCCTCGTATCGCTGGATGCACATCTGCCAAACGTTTGCAATTCGTAGACTGGTCTACGTTTAAAATCCTTATGGAAGGTGTCTGCAGAACAGAAATACAACAGGCATTGCAGAGTGTGTCAAGGAGGCTATGGAAAACGCGAGATCTTTCTTCACTCCAACGCCAAAGTTCACACACTTCGATGTGGAGCTGCAGCGCCTCCGATAACTTCGGCGAAGACCAGAACGAAGATATAAGGGCAGAAATTCGCTGCTCGACCTTAGGACTAAAGGCGCACGCAGAAGAAAATCTAGCGCAGAATTCAAATACTGTTGGCTGACCGTTGAAAGGCATTCTATAAATCTCTGGATCCACGAAAGCCTCTTTCACGAATTTGGAGTGTGGTGCGTGGTCTTCGGATATCTCATCAGCCGTTGCACCCATTAATGTCTCTCGCACTGCATCAAGGACCTAGCGAAACGGAGATAATTGAAGACTTTTGCGCAAGAACAGCAGGCCCAAAGAACCCATCCACAACTCCTAATTGCTACGAAGTGCCTAGATCTAGCGTTCCGCGAATGGACCGCCTATTCTCTATGGAAGAACTAGATGCCGCCATGGCTAGTTGCAGACGTTCATCATCGGCGAAGCCCGGTGGAGTAACATAATCTGCACTTTAAAACCTTGGTCAGGAGGCTCGACGTGCTCCTTTCGATCTCTTCAATTCATCATCGTGTGCAGATGCATTTCCGAACGCCTGGAAAGCAGGTCTGCTGGTTCCAGTCTTCAAACCCGGAAAATCGCCGCTTTACCTTGCTTCGTATCGTCAAATTGCATTGGCTAGTTGTGTGGGCAAACTAATGGAAAGGACTGTAATTATCACAATTCTAGGGGTGTCTGGAGCGCTACCAAATGTACCCGGATGTAATGTCCAGGTAACGACATGGACGTTAGTCTATTGATAGCGCGATTGACCTGGTGGCATCGGTTCAACATCAGAAGCATCTGAACTGTTTCACCGCGGCTTTGTTTCGGGATGTTAAAGGGGCATCCGACGACGTCACTCATGAAGCTATATCGACGCACTGGAATCTGCAGGACTTGGTGGTCTCATATTCTGCTGAATAGGCAGTTATTTTTTCTAGAGACCTCTCTTTATGCAGATTGAAGATCCTTTTCACAATTAACTTCCCGTGGGGCCCCAGAGGATGGAGTACTTAGCCCAACGCTTTTCAACGTTACTCTTGTCGGCCTTATCGACTTACTACTGCAGCCGACAGAACTATCAGTCTATACATACAATGTTTGTGTCTGGACGTCCGTAGTTACGCGACAACAAGCCAGAGGAAGGCTTGAAAAACCGGCAGGCATTCTTACGGCCTACCACCGCCTTCATGGCCTGGCTATTTCGACTGGAAAATGTTTCCTGTGGCCTTTAAACACAAGAGCATGTCTCATTTCCTCGAATTTATAAATGACTCAACAACATCTTATGAAAGAAGACAGCACTTCCTTGAAGCAATTATCGATCCTAATCTATCATGAAGCCCACATGTCTCGTACATAAAACGCCGACTGAAATCGATCGTTGACATTCACCCCTTTGTGGGAAGGAAGTCGTGGGGTGCATCAGTGCAGTCGATGCACCAACTGTACATCGCATTATTCATGGGATTCCTTAAGTACAGTCTCCCTGCACTTGGAAACTTTAGGAAAACGAAAATACGGTGTCTACAAAGCGTTCAAGCTCTCGGGATGTGCCTAGGACTGCCAAAATGAGCGTCTACAGCTGCAACAGCGCTAATCTTCCCGTAGAATCCAGTGGCTACTTATGTGACAATCGACGCCTTGACAGCGCATACTCGACACATCTCTCGGATTCCCGCTCACCATGTTGCAAGCCGTCCTGCCAATTGGCCCGTACATCCTTTGCGAAAATTATTGATGCCCATCTCGCCTTCCTACCGTCTCAATTTACACCAGCCTCTAGACCGTTCTCTCCAGTATGGAACCTGCACCAACCTCGTGTGCTTCTTTCCATACCAGGCACAAAAAGAAGTCTGACTTATCGCCGACAGCATTAAAACAGATCACTCTTGAATATTTGTATGACAAGCACGGACACCTACTGCACGTACACACTGCCGGCTGAGTGACCCTCTCCACTTCCTTGGGCTCCGTGGTGATTCCCGGAAGGACCACAGTTATGAAAGGGAAAACATCTCACCAGACTTCACCGACCAGTGCGGAACTTACCGTTATTCGTGTCGCCATTGTGCATATTAGTGCAGAAAAACCCCAGCAATTGTCTGTTTTCACTGAATCAAAAGGAGCCCCCCAAGCCTTAAATCCGCTCTTGTCATGGGTCCCATGAAAAACTGGTCGCAGAAATCCGAGAGCTGCACCACACCTCCATCAATAATGGGCATGACATTGTGTGCCATTGGCTGCCAGGACAAAACGACATCGCAGGCAACCACCGTGCAAACGAGGCCTCGCGAGCTGCTCACAATGAGGACGATTTTGTGTCCATCCCCATCTCGAGAGCCGACGCAGGGCAGGCTTCGAACACTGGCGCGAGAGGTCTCGCTTGCCTTGTGGACTTCCGGCCAGTTTTTGAGCCCGTGTATATTTTTCCTGGTTCCTGACCTGAAACTACGGCTGCTATCCGGCCTACCACGATGTCAGGCGACCTTGCTGTGTCGCCTGTGGCTTGGTGTCGCATTCAAAAACCACTACTCTGCTGTGATCAGAACGGTTCATAACCCTGCATGTGAAGTCTGTGGCCGCGATGAGGCCGTATCTCGTATTCGTTCTGAATGCCCAACCTACAGTTCTGCAAAAGATTCTCTACGCCCTGCGCTGGAACACATCGATTTGCGCCCACTAACGGAGTTCAAGAACCTTGGACACTGGCTGCGGCGATCATCCCCGGTGAGTAACTCTGAGGCGCTCCTGCGGTTCTCAAGTGTCGGGCCTACACGATAGGCTGTGGCTTTTCCGAAGCCTTTTAACTTCCTGGTTTTTCTTATATCCACCTTTTCACTTCCACGTTTATATCCCCTCATCCCTTTCCCCCAGTGCAGGGTAGCAAACTGGTTTCATCTGCTGGTTAAACTTCCCATCTTTCCTCCTCTTCCTCCTCCTTCTTCTTAAGCCAAAACTACATTTGTTTTTCGTACTAAGCCATACTGGATCCTTATGAAATGAGGACAAAACCACGGGAGAAACTAAAGCCAAAAACGCTTGAGATTCGAGTAAATACAAGTTGGAACCCAAGTTGCACTATGGCAAAAACAAACTACATTCGGTCGTAATCTCCTGCGGAAAAGTCTGACCTAAATATAATACTACATACACTCTCTTGATTATCCGTTTACCTCATTTATTTCAAAAGCATTAAGACGAAAACTGAGATTATAGTAGATTTATAGTTAGATTTAGCCTACACACAAAAGCGTCGTACTAATCGCTAGATTGTAGCTTCGATTGTTGTGAGAGTGGGGTCCAGGTTTCAATCCCCAGTACACCAGGTCTGACTAATTCTCACGTGGTACATTCCCTGCCTGATGCACACTGCTGTCTGCAGAATAATGCTTCAAAAAAGTCAGTACCATATAGTGCCGACCGAAAACGACAGCCCCAGCACGCTTTGATGAAGGGCCATAATTTCTATCGGACGATGTTTATAAAACTGTCACCATCACGCTAACGTGATAGTGCCATTACATTATAGTGAAGAATTCACTACCAAGGTGAAAAGCCAGCTGTAAATTACGATCTTAATTTTACCGAAACAGACTCCTATAACGCAAAGAATTTGTCATGATGTTAAAGAAATTAGTATCTATTATTAATCAGTACCAACAGTGAACTTTATTCAAAGTTGAAGGGATCTGCGCTAAGACCCTCTGTCAGCTCTCCATTTATGTTCTTTTATTATCGCATGACCTTCAGTCACAGCTTTGGGCGTCTTTATCGTCACGGAACACGACTCCCTGCATTTATGAGCCTGAAAAGTAAAAAAAAGAGGCATTGTTTCACGATTCATATCACTGCATCATCTGTCAAATATTAATGATCCACCCATATTGGTTGTGTTAAACAATTTACAGCCATAAACGTAGTTTTGAACTTAAGATATCCAAATGTCTGCTTCTGTCGACTTCTGATTCAAACAGCCGCAGGCCTCTTAAGAAAATGGCGTATGCAGCTGAGTGCCTGGGTATAGCATAATGATATTGATTCGATTTGTGATATCCAACTTTGAACTTCTGTTTATTCGAAACAATATGAAAATGAATGGCTTTGCGTGTATCCGAAATCATTTTGGGAAAAACCATTAAATAAACCAGAAATTGCCTTCTGCCATGGGAAGTTTCAGAAGGACAATTCGCGGATTCAAATGTACTGCGCACAACATCGTACCTCTCCAAAGAATTATGCTAAGTAATCCTTTTGCAAAAACATTTTTCACTTCTTCATGGAGAGAATGAGGAAAGCCCAAAGCCGGAAATGCTAAACCATCTAAGCTTGGTCTCTGTCTCTCCTAATGTCAATTACGATGGTGTCTGGCTCGCAAATACCTACTATCCTCGCATGTCGCAAGAATGCTGAAACGTCCATCTGAGGGTTACGACAGGCGGACGCTTTTGCTGGTACGGGTGGGGTTGCTATTCTGAACTAGCACAACACGTGAACACCTAATTTCTTTATGTGTCTGGTTAATTGGAGAGAAATGGGAGAGGCCTTTGCTTGCAGTGGGTGCTGTAAGGCTTGTCATGATGATGGCAATGTGTTAGCGTTCGAAGCTGTGGATGCCTTAGCCGGAAGTAACTGATGAGACTTGTGCGACGCAGATTCCAAGTCCCCAGGCCCTCCCGTGGACCACCTGCCACAGATTCTTGATTGACGATTTACGTCACAAGCCTGAACTGCTGAGGCTACTTCCTTTCAGCCAATGAGCGTCGTCTGGTATGGTGTCGTCACTTCCGTTCTGGTAACGTTACTGCCGGCCTTGTGACGTCAAGTTTCGACAGCCGATGGAATCTCTCTGCTCTCACGAAAATTTGATCATGTCAATACCCGCCAGGCTAACAGGATTTTTTTTAGAGAATGCCTAACGATAGCCGCCGTCCTTTAGCTCCGGTGTAGTTTTCTATGGTATCGCTTAAGACAAAGGTGTTTTAGTTACAGCGTTCTAAGACAATTTCGCAACAACCGCAAGTAATCTCAGATATTCCTATTGATGGACATTGCTCTAGTATGATTTATCAAGGCGTAGCAGCATAATCGGGGTCCACTGCACTATTTTTCAGAATTTGCATTTCTCAACTTCTGCAATGTTACCACACTTATTTGAATCATTATGAAATAACAGAACGTGACAGAGCTGCTAAATCAATCCAGCAATCTAAGCTTTCTAAAGTGACTTGGCTCATACTTACACGTCGCACTTGTCAGCTGATCATACATCATTGGCCCCACGAGGAACACACTGTCGAACACAGCTTTTGTGCCTCTAAGAATATTGCAGATGAGCTCTTTTATGCTATCCAAAGGGGCTGTGTCCATCCACTCTTTCATCATACACTGTTGAAAAATATGTAACAAAAAAAGAAAGGTACAAAATTTTGTTATAGTCGGATGATTGCTCTCCAATACAATACGCACTCAGAAAATAAACGGTTCAGGACATAGGCTCCTCATCCCTCCAAAGTTCCACACTGAACAAAAAACTGCGAAATCAGAAAAAGAATCCAGGTTTAGATAAACCGGAAGATTAAGCTATGCAGAGCTTTTTCTTCACCTTAATTTTGTTGTGGAATAAAATAATTTTGTGTCGATCTTGTATTTGTGTAGGAAGCAATCAGTGAGCACTCATCACAAAACATTTTGACGTGGCAACTTATGAAAAACGTTTAGTTAAACCAGTTTTCTTAAATTTTGTTGTGTTTTTATGACAGCTACACACATTTGTGAGAAATATATTTCTAAATTTTGGCCGCGCTGCTTTATGACCTCAACCGCTCGGTTTCGGAGCAAACAGTTCCTCCAGCCTTTCTATAACGTGAGAAAAACTATCATTGCGAGTAGGTAATTCATAAAAATGTATCGCTGGCTGTCTTGGGGTCACCGGTTTGCGTGCTCATGAACGCAATACATCCTGACATTCAAATGCGTAATCAGATTTGTCACTAGTCCACTGGAAACATAAGATACCTTTGTCCGAGATGTCATGTATGTGGAAGCCTACTCAAGAAAGCTGGAAGAAGGTGATCTTTGGGCAGCAATATACTTGACGCGAAACTACGACATCTCTGTCCAGAACTTCACTGATGCTTTGAATATACCACAATTTCTTGTGATACACCAGGTTGCGAAATATAAAGCTGTCCTACGGGATTTTTCGCTACCAACACCCGCTTTCTTCAGAATTTCTGTGTCGTCCTTACTAAAGGCATTCAAACAAAAATCATCAGCAACTCGCGTCGCATTCCATTTCTCTGTCCCCGCCTGTCGGCAGACATTGAATGTTTTTGCCTCATTTATCACGGTAATTTTATCAGTAGCGCCAGCAATCATTTC
This sequence comes from Amblyomma mixtum, assembly GCF_055824585.1. NCBI lineage: Eukaryota > Metazoa > Arthropoda > Arachnida > Ixodida > Ixodidae > Amblyomma > Amblyomma mixtum. The sequence continues at coordinate 81,347,909 of NC_143015.1, read as the reverse complement.
AACTATAATTTTTAAAAAATGTGTACCTAAGAAAAACAGCTGGAAATTCAGTGATTGTAGCGATCCCACATTCTGAATGCAACGCCTCGGCTGCGTGCCAGGTCTTGAGTAAAGAAACTGGCCAATCATATCCTGTATCATTGGGATTCCTGAAGCAGGTTTTACAAGTGCAAACTAGTGCGCGCCGGGACTGACTTGCCAGTATATACATCGCTTTGAATAATTTTATAGGCACGGCCCAAGTCAAGAAAAAGTCATTATACACCTACTACACAACACTACCACTAAAGAAATCCTGCGTTTGCTTGAGGGGTCTCTCTTGGATAAGAAAGCTGCCTTAAGATAAAATATAAGATCTTCGGGTTCCCTAAATATTTAATGCAGTGGGGCACTTGCGTCAAGAATTATAAATGCTCAAAGTTCGGTGTGACCTTATCATGCTGGTTTTAATTTCTTCTTTATATTCCTATCGTAGAAATAAGACAGACCGATCTCCTCAAATGAAAGGCACAAATTCTTTTATGATAGATCACTTTTTGAGGACAGAGGCGCACCCGAATTCATCTCACGGGCATTCATATGGCACCCTTCCCTTCGCCATTGCCATTTAGTTACGGCACAGTAAGAGATCGAGGATTCATTCCTCTGACCAACGACTGACAAAAGATAAGTTCAGTGTTTTTCTCTTGTCAGCCTTAAAGTCTTTTCCGGTTAACTCAAAAGCTTTGCGAACACTACGCCATAGCAGCGGGCTATTTCATTTTGATTCTCACCTTCCTGAACAATGGATTATGCGGCTGAGAAGCTCCGTTTTGAGGAATTTGTGGTGATGCACCTAGTATGCATAGGTTTTCTTCCCTGCCTGATTTTTTACCAAGAATAGAATCAAGGTATCATCTGGGTTCAAAAGGCTAATCAGCTAATCATTCATAGCTAATCATTCTTGACCCGCTCTAAAATACATCTCTATTGCAGAAGCGTTAAGGTGTGCACAAAACAATTCGAGTGGAGTGGCACGGTAAGCGGATAAGATTTTCAGTTAAGGTAACTGAAGGCGGTTTATTCTTACTCACCACGTTGTAAGAAACCAGGGATGACACAAAAGACGTCTGGAAATGTATAAACACAATACTAGTCAGAAGCATTCGCTTTGAAAACTCAAATGTTCCTGTTCACATACTTCAGCGTACCGAGATAATCAACCATATTTTATGATGCTGCACAGAAATCTACAACTCAGCGGAATTTTAAAAATGTGTCTTCAAAGAGCAAATGTTGTGCATGAAAGCAAGTTTTTGTTGCCAATGCATCAAGCTGCATTATTATTACAGAAAGCATTTACAGACTGCATAAGGAGTGAATTATTGCAGGAAAACTCTTACAGTAATACAGTGACAGCCACAACTTCAGCCCAGTTTAGTAATGCAATTTAGAAACGCGCGGACATGGGCTTCGTTTGACAGGTTTAGTCATCCATAATAACTTGTATATTTGCAGTACAAACACATCTTAACTAAGGGAAAGCTATCACTTAGTAGAGAGCGAATAAATATTTTTCTTGCCTCTTTATTTTCTCACAAAAAAAACGGTAATAGCGTAGTTCGCTATACTCACATCAACAACTGTTCCATTGACGCAGAGCTTCAGTGTGTTGTCCAGGCACTGAAGAATTTAAGAGATAACAGTGTTACATTAGAACAAACCTGCTCGCTTCTGCGAAACACTACGCGGAATGAACATTATGTTGCAGCAATGCCAATATTATGACCGCTTTTTTTTTTCATCGAACCTCTCCGGTTCTAAAAACCTGTCCTTTGTGTGCGAAAAGATAGATGGAGTGCTCTTAGTTAATTAATCTACATCTAAAGTCACCGTGCCATCAAGCAAATAACATGATAGTGGCGTTTCGTGTTTCTGTTCTTCCAACATACTTGTTGGACATTTCTCCTTAGTTAAAGCGTAAATTTGCTATGAGTTTTACAAAATCGCAATCTCCTGGACACAGCTTTGCAACTGAACCTTTACTGCTTTTCATGCCATTTGCCTCATGCTTCCAGATAACCACTGGCAGTTTTCGTTACATAGCAGAAAAGAGTAAAAACTTGAGGCGTGACTGGAAACTGACAATCGTTCTTGCGTTTATACCCCACAAGAAGAACTGAATCAAGAAACTATTGCATGAAACAGTACGTATCGCTGATCTGAATTAAATGTCGGTACGTTTCCATTGTGCCTTTGGTCTGAAGCATTGCAATATATTCCATGAGCAGAAACGTTTCTTCTGCGCATTGCATATGAAGCAGATGTCTGTCACACCATAGTGTAGTATTCGCGCAACAGAGATCCCAGATCAATGAAGAGGGAGTCATCGAGTGAAAAACATGCTGAAATGCATGCCGCCATAAAGGTGGAGTGTATATCCCATTAGGGCTGACTTTTTATGACAATAAAAAAGGTGTCAGGGAGAGTATCAGAACAAGGCATTTGATTTTAATGAAGCGCAGAATGTGGTAGTCCTAACTCCAGGATACATTCTAATAAGCCCAATTTCGCATAGTAGCGGCGAACGCTACACCAAGGAGCAAACGGTGTATATACGCTGCAGGTACCCAGCGCATGCAGAAGTGTACATCTTACACAAGAGAAGAAATCATGTTAGGCCTTTGCTTACCACGAAATCAAGAACAGGCATAGACACGTAGCAGGACTCTGAATTCCGCCGTTTTCTAACGAACAGTAGGTGAGGGACTTCGGTACGGAAAGAGGAGAAAGGGAACAAGAATATTCGTCACGAATGCAGGAAAAAAGGACCACATCATACCGTAGGAAAGTTTCGAGAGGCCCAGTCACTTAGTTCAGTGGCAGTATGTTTTTTATGGTCATCTGACGGGGCGCATAGCCATCATAGAGGGCCGTCCACATTAAACTTTCGAGGAACTGCTTCACATGGCCGCAGGCTAGTAGAACTGCCGGTCTGCATGTGTACCGCGATCCAAGCGCAATGCTAAATACAGGCTACATCCACTGCCTTCCGCAGGACGGTTGATGCCCCTCCTCGCCCCTGGCTATTTCACTGCCACTGTGCTGGCGTCTGCTGCACATGCCGTAATCCAACGTGGCGCAACAGAATATTGCAGCCTGAAGGAGACTTGCTAGGAGCCTTTGACTCCTGAGTGAGCTGACGGAAGCACACTGCACAACCCAGATGGACAGACTGTTTTCCAATACCACTGGACGCTACATTACAGTCTCAGTCTAGCTATGAAAGGTCGGTCCACCTATCATTAAATCCCACAAGGTTCCACAATGCGTCAGGGACCATCTCATTATTCCACGCCTATCTAACAACATGCATTCAGTCCACTACTGGGCTCGACGGTCAGCCCGCACCCGGGCCTTGCATAAAGCGCATGAAAACGAACCCGACGTAGCCTACGTAGATGCCACAGAGTAGTCCCACCACTCAGCTTACGCCTTCTGCGTACTCAGCAACTATCTACAACACACGACATCAGGCTTGATGAGGGCAAACACCTCGATAGAAGCCGAAGAAGCAGCAATCGCGCTAGCGATATTGTCTCCCAATGCCACTCTTATCCCGAGAGATTCTAAAGCCGTCATTCAAAATTCTTCCCGCGGGCAGATACAGGCTGCCGCATAGAAAATTGTCAACTCCAACACCCAACCACCTCGCCTCATTGAAATAGCCTGGGTACCGGCCCATTCGGGGAATCTCGGTAACGAAGTGGTCTATTCCGCTGCTTGAGTGCACCTAACCACAAAGAACATCTACTTTACCCCTAGTTACACACATCCCCGGCAAAATAACAACAGAGAACTCCAGGCTCGCACCTTTCCCTCCTCAGCGCTACTTGCGCCTTTCTTCCCTTCTACATACACCCGCGAATGTTCCCTCTGTGGGGCACTAAGAGCCAAAATTCCGTCATATTATGTTCATCCGCCGACAACTGCAACCACTGACTCAATGGGCTCCCGCGGACTCGGAGGGGTAGGAGGTCGCTGTCTCTACCTGCGATCCGGCCTCGCAACTGAGGCTAGTGCAATGGGCGGAGATGTTCACTGTCAGACACAACGTTTATAGATACTTTTTTAGTTCCATAACTCCTCCTCTGAAAGCGGGCGCTGCTTGTCCCCGGGCGGTGAGAGGGCGCTGCAGTCGAGGCTTGCGCGGTCGCCGGCGCGCGCGCTGCTCCTCTCCTGCAGTTACTACTTAGCCCGTGCGCGGGGTTGTCGTTGCCTTTTTTTGTCCATTTGTGTTCCTGTGCGCTCTGCGAACACGTGGTCCCCATCGCGCACTCAGAACAACAAACGCTGCTGGCCGTGAAGCAGCTTTCGAGCGCGACGATGCCCACTTGCTTCGTGCCCGGCTGTACCAGCGGGTACAAGAGCAACCCGGAGAAACGCCATCCGTACGGAAGCAAGAGGAAATATCAAACTCATTGCATCAAATCAAACCGTTGAGTCCCTGAGGGTGACATTGATGTCAGTGCTGTCCATTATAGACTTCCTACACAACAAGAGCCTCAGCTATATACTCACAGCGAAGTTAAACCAAGACCCGCTTGAGGTAATTATACTGGCACGTTGAAAAAGCCTAGAAATGCTCATATATAATGTGTTTTTTTTTAATTCAGAGATTCTTTGGCCTAGTGAAGTCATTAGGAGGTGACGAAGACCACCCTACAGTGACCAATTTCAGCCAATTATTTTGGCTGCTTTCTTTTACATACCTGTTGAAGTAGCTGTGAAAGGGAACTGTGAGACGGGAACTGATCGTGTCTTAATTAGTGTCTTCGAGAGCCTCGGAGAAAAGCGTCGCGACGCCCTCATCCAGAAAAAGGCTAGAAAGAACAGATCTGGCAGGAGCTGTTGGCGATACTTTTCAGGGACCTCTCCGATGCCTCCAACGACCACAGATACAGTGTTCCATCACCAGAAGAAACAGCCTTGTACTATTTGGCAAGCTATGTGGCTTTCAAAATGAAAAATAAAGCGCAATATGAACTCTGTGACGCAATGTGACGCACTTGGCAGGCAGGATTCTCTGCCGCGTGAGGCTATGCTCATTATTGAGCGCGAGTATGTTAGTGGCAGTCTCGCGTACCCTTCCGAAAAGATGTTTGCCTGTGTAAGTGCGGTAGAGGGTGCTATAAAACAGGCTTGAAAGAGCGAGTTGTTCGGCGACCTGTTTTGGAACGTGCTGGATTCTCCGGTAAAAAATGTCACGAATGGTGTTAGTTTACCAGAGCATGCTGACGTGTTCACAGCTCAATTAATTTACTTTTATTTAGTGACGCGCATGCACTTCTTTTCGCGAGCAAAGTGCTTGGAAAATAGTAGCGCCGTTAGAGCTCAAAAAGAGCGAAAGTAGGCGAAGCTTGTCTGACAAATTAGTTGACAGCAAATCTGTCAGCAACGATATTTAGTGGATTTGTGAATAAATTTTTTTCTATTTAAATGCCAACGGCATTGAATTACTCTTGCATTTCGCCTACACCGGTATCGAACTCGGGGCTTTCGGAAAGCAGCCGCGGGCCGTAGCCACCGAGACAGCGGCGGGTTTTATTTGCACCAGTATTGCTGTAATAAAACGTAAAAGTACTTTTGCGCGAAATGCGAGACACAACAGCCAGTCGCGAAAAACTGGTTCGGTGGATAATCCGATTCTATTGAAGTAGCAAGGTTAGGTTCATCTCACGAGAAGCAGAATCGAAGCATGCATGCATTTCGTCATTGCCCGTACAAAACGGCCGCTTGTGACACGGCTCAGAATACCGCCCTTAAGTTCGCATACGCGCTAAGCACACCTATGTTCTGAAATACCTCCGGGCAAGAGCCGGAAACAAAAAATCGCAGTCGCGCAGCGATGATTCGAATGCGAGTGCTCGTGCAAAACGCTGCACGCTAGCAGACGACTCTCACTCTCCTAGCTCAACCCGCGATTGCAGCGCCGCGGTGTGCGGGGACGGCGACCGGCCGCCTGCTCCTTACGGGCGCTGCGAGGAGTTATGGAACTAAAAAAGTATCTATAAACGTTGGTCAGACACGGGCTGCCGGCCACCACCCACGAAAAGGACCCAGCCAGCCTCTGAAATTTTCAACTATAAGGGCTGCGCCGATAATAATTTTTTTCACCACCACCACTGCTGGTGCTTTCCACTTTCTACCGAATCCATTCTCCGTTTTCCAGGTCGGAGAGGGCAGGGGGAGAGAACCAGATGTGCATAGAACTACAATGACATCGACGACGACGACTGCACGAAGCCGGAGAATTGGGGAGAAGGCATTTAAAGCTTTGAAAACATCGGTGACATGCATTCACAGCCTTGAAGTAGTGAAGAAAATAGTTTTGAAATATATTTTTTGCGCCGCTCTACTTAAGGTGCGTACAGCCCTTTTGTTTGCAAACAATGCCCAAGGGAATATTTAAACTTATGTAGATCTCATTCTACCATGTATTTATATTTCGTATTATCCGCTTTTGTCAGAAATGGAAAGCTTGTTTTAGTTGAATGTTGTGGCTTGAAAAATATTTGCTAAAAGGTGAAGCAATGCTGGCAGTAATGAAGTAAGAGATGGCATTGTTATCCTACCTTTCCTCGGCTGTTTGGGAAGCCAAGCTTGATGGTTCCTTGGCACACGGTGTTAATCGCGTTGCTGCTTTCGAAAGGCAACCAATCTATAAAACGCTCCAGCGCTCGACCAACTGAAATGACGGCAACATACTTGCAGTTTACACAATGTCCGCACATGTGGGGTCTTTCGTTTTCTCTTATGTATACTAGTCATACTAATCCAATTCATGCGTTATATTATGGCGTTCTCAGCTTTCGCAGAGGTCGCAAAAATTTACGGCCATTAAGGTTGGCCGACTGGGTCGCGTATGACGTCCTGGATATTGACCCCAAAAATATGCTTAGCCTCTTTCTAAGGAACCCTCTATAATAGGTTCATGCAGTTTGTCATTGTCCGGGGCTCGTTGTGAATCCTGTGGTATTTGGTCTGCTGGTCAGCGGATCATATTTCATAAACAATATTGTGAGGTAGACACATTTTGTCTTTCTGTTGATTTTCTTCCCAGTCTAATAAAATTTTTAAACAACCTCAACAAGAAAGATGGAATGTTGTCCCATGTCAGATAAAAACTAAATATTGGAAGTATAAATAGTGCGTCGACGTCTCGATGAATTATTTTTAGAGTATGGAAAACGAAACACTGTGGCTATGATATGGAAGCGCGTCTCCGAATCGGTCAATGATTCGAAGCCCGATCGATGCTATGATGTTCTCTTCTGCTATATTGCAAGTTGAAACAAAAATTAACCAATCTTTGACCTGTAAATAGAATCCATTGAAATGCAGTCATGAACAATGGAAACTCGAATTCTGAAAGGGAAAGAAATCAGTCCCTCGCAAGAAAATAAACGCGGAATTCATTAGCACTTGCAAAGAGCTCTCTTCGCTCCTTAAAACTGACAATAAACAGCTGAAATATTCTGGCATTGTCTTTTAAAGTTTCATTTAAATTTGGATGCTTAAAGCTCTACCTCTTTTATTTATTTGGCACTCATAGCATATCTTGGCTCTTGCGTCGAATGAGCAAGCCCTCCATAACGATGCATCAAGATGGGGCTCCTTGCTGAATTTCGATATGAAGCGCCGGCATTCAGGGGGACAGAAAACTTGGCCAGTTTTAAAGGCACCACCTACCTCCCTTGCCAAAAGTAGATTGTTCTAATCGACTGTCTTGTAAAGACTCCCTCATCTCTTGATGCGCTATAAAAATAACGACAACTTGCCGGAAAAAGGTTGAGTGCCCTAATCTCTGCGTTTAACAGTGTTAATTTACCTCGAAAGCGGACTTTCACAATTTCGGCATTGTGCTCTGGTTTACGCAACTTGCTATAGCTTTTTGGTTTGCTGAAATCTTTTCATCCTCTATAGAACAACAAATTGAACAGTCATCTCAAAATTCAAGTTCAACAAAAGTGTTTATGCCCTGCTTTTCAGAAATCGAAAATTATTACTCACGGAATGGGGAAATCTTGTACACGATGGCAACAAAAAAAGTTTGCAAAGTTTTGAATGCGTTCCTGGGGCTCAGCCTTGTCAAGATCGCCACTGCAGTGCACTGAAAGAGGTAAAAGATTGAAAATGTCTCCATGCTGATAGAGTAAAATTTTACGATTCCACTCAAAATTTTAAAACCAAAAATTTACACAAAGAATGCAGTGTCCTTCAAGAGAGTTCAGCGGTTACGTCAGCAGGCAGTTTTTCATGTGCTCACTACGAGTAAACAAACTAATATTCCGTTCACTCGATGCGCCCAATTCTAAGCATGCCGGTCGTCCGCTTTGTTGCCACTATTTTCTAGTGTTTACAAGTTACGCGACAATACAAAAAAACAACATGTTGTGCTGCGTTTTTCAAATCGGCCTCCTGCCTATGGATTTTCTTACTCTCCGAATTTAATTGAACCTATCTCGCTCATTGTGTACTATGTTGAATATGATGCGGCTACGAGAAACTTGTAGTTATAGCTTCACTCCTGTTCCTCTAGACTTAAGGATATTTTTGGGATGCCCCATAAATTATAGTTTCCTGAACTATTGCGCACTTACATTTAATAGTTTCTTGATGCCATCACCGGCCGTCTGTAACAAAAAAAAATAAGATATCAAAAAACAGCACAGTAAACGGAGCAGTCTTCTAAACTTTAAAAACATGTTGCTCGCTGTAGAAATGAAGGCCATGTGCGAACAACTGTGCTTATTTAGCGTCAAAGCTAATTACACAGAATTGACCAATTCTTACTCATAGTCCTGTTCTTCACTTCACTTGCACTGATTTTATATATATATATATATATATATATATATATATATATATATATACAGCACAAAACAATAAACGCACTTGGTTGCTAGAGGTAAAATGCGAAATTTAGACGCTACATTTAGGTAAACATTTACCTAGAATATATAAATATACATACATTTCTTATTTCTTGCGAGTCGACGTTTCGGACAGAGCCTGTCAGTTTTGAAAAATGACAGGCTCTGTCCGAAAACGTCGACTCGCAATAAATGTTTACCTAAATGAAGCGTTTCTCAATAACGCAGTTTACCTGTAGGAACCAAGTACGTTTATTATATATATATATACATAATGTGTTCGCGCCGCAGTTTGAAATGCTGAAGAGGACCATGTGCTAGGTATAGCGGTAGTGTGTGTCAGTTTATAGCGAGGTGACTGCCTGAAGTATACAGATCATTGCGTTGCTGCAATATATACAATGTTGAAAAAATTGTGATAACATAGTGCTCTCGTCCAGAGGGCTGTGACATTCTGTGACAGAGGGCGCCGCCGTGACATTCAAATCGAGTCACGCCAGGATTTATTTTGTATGTTTATTCAATGTTATGATCAAGGTTGCAGCGATGGTGTGGTTTTTTCAGCTTTGGTCGTGAAGTGCAGCTTTCGCTTTAAATGGGAATAATCGTTGGGTGGGCTGGGGAGGGGGGGGGACATCTAGACGGGAATGTCAAAGCCTCCCCAAGGGCAGGCAACCACCCTCATTGTTGGCTTGGGCAGGCTCGTATTTGTACAACGTAATTTTTCAAATAAATAATAATAATAATTATTATTGTTATTTACTATAGAAAGGATATATAAGGGCGTGGGTGTTCAGAACACTAGAATCGTCCTCATCTCACAGAGGCTTTGCAATATCGAACCGATGCTTTTTTGAGATATCAACGCAACCGGTACAAGGTGGAAGAATTAGGCAGAGGGCAGTGCGAAATTCTTTTCTGAATCACATAAGGAACCTAGCTCACTAATCAAGTCTCCTTGTAAGTTATCTGCGCTCACTTTTCTCTAGGCTGGGTGTGTAGGGTATTCCGGTTTTCTTCCCTTTTCCAGCTCCTCTTCGTATATTTTGTACTTAGTTTACTGTTATTGTGAATTCACCCTAATTTTCTATGTTTCTGAGAGCTGACAACAGGTCGTGCTGTTAGTCAATGCCTGATCAAACATTTATTTGGTAATGTGCGCTTCCTTCCATTTCATACCTATAAGTTCTTATATAAAGGCAATGTTTCCTACAAAAATCATCTACTGGCTATAGCAGCACTGTGGTATATATCGGAAGTAGCTTACTGAGATCAATGCTATGCTTCGGTCTCAAATGATGAAGTGCCTCTTCCATTCCATTATTACCATAGGTAGCTGTCATGAATCATCATATTGTAAATGGTAAGGGCACTCCTTTTATTGAGGGACATACCGCTTAGTGGGAGACAACTACATACCTCACATCCCGCAGTAAAGAGTTGATAAATGTTGATAATATTAACTTTCTTTTTTCCATCATTCATGGTGGAGACTGCGGGTAAAATGCGCTTGAAAAGGAAGCAATTAACTAAATCCCACAGCCTCCCTTACAAAGCAGGCAGTTAGTACATCGGCAGACTTTTTTACTATTTTCGAGGTGCACAAAAATTCAACTTCTGACCATGCTATAGAAGGTTAAAAAACTCTAGCGCATATACAGCCCCCATACATACATTGTTATCCGTACACAGGTTCAGGCTGCTCCCGATACACTGTAAGGAAGAAAGAGAGAAAACTTAGCACTGAAAAACTAGACGAATTTCAAAATCAAGTTTCTCTCATGCCAACAAACTGTCTCTGAACGCTAACCAAGCCTTTCTGATGTTTTTTCTCAAAGATATCACAGACTGAGAGAGCAAACTCTCAGGGTTCATTCAAGTTTACGTAAGGAAAAAAAGCCAAAGCTGCAGGCCCTTTCAACTCAAACTAAGTGTACAAGAATTTGCAGGTCATGTCTCCACTACGCAATGCAAAACTAGCCTGAGCAACGCCCTACTCTCCACATGCAATCTAACTGAAGTAAAGTGCCCTGTCGACCAAAAAGCCAAAATAAAAATTCGAGTTCAATCTCTTGTGATTTTACTTAAATCTTGCGTTCGTACTAAAGGTACGCGTTTTGGCATACCCCACCTCTATCTTTGTTTCTTGTATACATCTTAGTATCGCTTTAGGGAAAAATTAGCTGTCATGCTGCAATCCATGTCATGCTGCAAGCCGAGGACGAGATAGGACAGGTTGACACGTACAAGCGCAAAAAAACACGGACAGAGAAGAGACTTGGACAACACGAGCGCTCGTGTTGTCCTAAAAACAAAAACAAAAGCGCTCGTGTTGTCCAAGTCTCTTCTCTGTCCGTGTTTTTTTGCGCTTGTACGTGTCTGCTATGAACCAACTAGCCCAAAGGTCTGTGCTCCTAGGATAGGTTGCCGAGAGAAATCATCGAAGCCCTCAAAATCGATTACACCTCTGAAAAATGCGTGAGCACTCCATCCCTCTGCTTGTCAAAAAAAAAGAGCTGGATTTCCTGGGTGACTTGAGAAACACGAAAGGTTTATTGTGTGCCACACACAGCTCAATAATTCACGGATCCATCGTTCATACTGCTTTTATCCTGCTTTTAGTTCACCCCATTAGGGCACGTTTTTAAAGCTTTTACCTTCTTGATGTTTTCATATATTGACTTGTATAATCCTATCTGTGTCCTTCATGGTTTTAACGCATTCCCCACCCTTTTGGACAACTTTTAATTCATTTTTGTTAGTTACCTACCTGACCACCTTTTCGCGTCCCCTTGCGCCGTCTTTTTATCGCTTATAACTCTCTTTTGTTTCCTTTCTTGCCATCTTATGACGCTACCACACTGATTGCGGGATATCGCTACATCAGCCCTGTTAAGCATCCTCTCAAGTATTATATTTAAACATCTTTCCACCAGAATAAAATTTCGGTTGTCTGTCAGCGCTCCTATGTGTGTGTCGTTTCTTCGTTTCTTCCTTTTAAATGCATCACCAACTAGCCCGGAACCTTTTTCTTCTGAATCCATATTGGCGCAGCGAAGTAGCGCTCGTAGCACTCCTAGAATGAAGCCACAAATGTTCATCGTATCATCAATAAGTGCACAGGTGTCGCAATCCGCTGTTTATGCTGGACAAGGACTATGAATCTTCCTTAAATATATGCACTACAAACGAAAGCTTTGGTTAACCCTAGGATGAGAGTCAACTTAACTCCAGTATGGTTTGCAGTGAGGTGAAATTGACAGCATGGACTCCTCTTTGCAGAATTCTTACAGTCATTGTTCTGGGATGAATGATTTGTTACATCTCTGGTGGATACAGCGCCCTTTCGCTAATCCTGACAACATGCTTGCAATGAAGTACGTTTCTCGTTACATAATATGAGACCCAGAAGGACACATTTCAAGAATTGTTGTCGCCTGAAGAAAAATAAAATTCATTTCTGAACGCTGTAGCTTCGTACGTGACTACTCAAAACATACTGAGTGTTTCAGTGAACACTTTCAAATATTTTCAAAAATAGGCTTTTTAGGGTAAAATTATTGCTTTTGCGGCATGGTATTGCCAGGCGTGGCCGACACGAGAAAACCGGTGAATCACCTTGACTACTAAGCTGGTTAACTAATTTCTAATAATTAACTTTTAACTATTAGAATTAGGTGCTTGGTTTCAATTAGAGATCTGTAGCTGGTGTTAGTAATAGCCGTATCAGTTTTTAGAATTTCACAAACGGGATCACCCTTCGCGCTTTTGCTGGATCGAATCTGCCTTTTTCGACTAGTTGCGTGCACTGTAGGGGTTGCTTTTCCTCTGTGCTTTCAAAAGCGCATGCATTCACGCACGATACTGCCAAACTTTGAGCCAGAGCGGCGAGGGTAATTGAGTTTTCGAAATTCTAAAAACTGATATGGCTATTCCAAACGATCGGCTACAGATCTCTATTTACAACTGCCGCCGCGGTGGCTCAGTGGTTATGGTGCTCGGCTTCTGACCCGAAAGACGCGGGTTCGATCCCGGCCGCGGCGGTTGAATTTCTTTGGAGGAGAAATTCTAGAGGCCCGTGTACTGTGCGATGTCAGTGCTCGTTAAAGAACCCCAGGTGGTCGAAATTTCTGGAGCCCTCTACTACGGCGTCTCTCATAGCCTTAGTCGCTTTGGGACGTTAAACCCCATAAACCAAGCAACCAACCTATTTACAACTAGGCGCCTAACTCTGCTAGTTTAAAAGGTAATTATTAAAAAATCATTTAAGCAGCTTACTAATCAAAACGACAAAACGGTTTCCTGGCGTCCGCCAACACCGGTAATACTATGCAGCAAAAGCCGAATTTTTACCTCAAAAAGCCTATTTCTGAAATTGTTTGAAAGTGTTGGCTGAAACACCAGGTATATTTCAGCCCTGCTACTTGCAATATTCGCGCCTTCTACAAATTATAAGTGACACTACAAGTTAAACCTAACATATTTTTGTCTTCTCTTCGCGGCCTATGCTTCCTTAAAGTAATATGCAAGTGTAGTCATCTCGCACCTGGCTCAGTCCAAGCACATCTGGCAGATTCGCCTCGATGCATGAACCAGATGGGTTGGTTGTCGCGGCTGCTGATGGCGTTGTGCTCTCCTCGGGTGCAGTTGTGATTGCAATAGCCAGAGTTGTAGCTGCTTGAGTTGTGGATGCATCTGGAGGAAATGCCGCAGTGTCACCCGAGTTTGATTAGCTCTGGTATGAACTGAATGGGCTAAGGTTAGGCATTAAGTTTTTTTTTTTTTTTCACAACAGTTTTTCGACCCACGATTCCTCTTTGCCTCTCTAGCATCACAATCTCAATCTAAAATTCCTCTGGTAACTAATTTTAGCAAATCTAAGTCGTCAGCAAGCTGGAGGCTATTAAAATATCCTTCATAACTTCCGCCCCCAAATCTATTAGTTTATCTGAATATATTGCATAAACCCCCCGCGAATAGTAGCTGGGCAATCGTGTCCAACTGCCGACATCCTACTTGATTGTTATTTTACCATCTTCTTTGTGAAGAACTAAGATAGTTCAGCAGACGCTAATAATGCTTTAAGGGACCTTTTTGCTTACACATCCGACACACCATGCCCAAGCAATGCTGATAGACATGCGATGTTTCCACGTAATCAAATATCTTCAGGTGTTGGTTGTAATACATGGAACTGTATACCACCCGATTAATGGTGTAAAAAATATATGCCAATAATACATTTGTAGTGACAAGCACCAGATCATGTTGCCTTGCGATTTTTCGGAGCAATATTTCGTGATTGATGGTTTTGCACACAGTGCATATGTGATGTAATGATGACTTCAGCAGCGCCGGATATAACTTGCGGAGGATGGCATTTTTCATGGGATGCGTATGCTTGGCTACTTGGCATCTTTCATGAGGCTTGAAGCTCGACCGGTGGCTTCTTGTGGGTTAGCACGCTCTATGTATTTCACCCTGGTCAACATATTTGGGATGTAGAAAAGTTATCTTTACCCCATCCAATGACGTCACAGCATTTTTACTGGTACACTGTCTTTCCAAGCAATTAGGGTATACTACTTAAGTGGATGCCGTTATGATTGGGCACAGCGGTGTCGCGAACTATTTTAACCGAAATCGGCGTCGTCCCAAAACCTTTCTGCGCTGCGTTGCATACGCACGCTGCAATCAAAAATTTATTTTTGTGTCGCGGTGGCATGTCTACACAACATTTTATACCAGGGTCAACTACTACGCTGAAAGAAAAATTCGGCTGGCCGCGTCGGTATGCGACACAGTGTAAGAAACTTTGTGTCGACACCGATGTCGTCTTAGTTTTTCCAGACACTCTCACCGTACGCACACGAAGAGCACCATCCACTGTGCATTTGAGCGCACTATGCCTCCCCTAGCTTACACATGCGGTCCGTCTGGCGTTTGTGCAGATGCTTGATATTTACAGCCACGACTGCTATGAATAAGTGGGAACTTTAACCTTTAATGCTGGCGCTTCCTTTGTTGTGTAGTCATTCATGGTCATTTCACAGAGTATGTATGTGAAGACAGTGACCAATAACCCGTGTTAGGAACGGAACATCAATCATGATGTCTTTTAGGGTCTCATTCTGTCAGAAACAAGAGCTGCTGGAAAGCAATGACTGCAAAGAATAATCCGGCAGGTTTTGGCGGCAAACGCGCACTGTCCGGAT
Source organism: Amblyomma mixtum (assembly GCF_055824585.1). Classification (NCBI taxonomy): domain Eukaryota; kingdom Metazoa; phylum Arthropoda; class Arachnida; order Ixodida; family Ixodidae; genus Amblyomma; species Amblyomma mixtum. The sequence goes on along the minus strand of NC_143015.1, from coordinate 81,332,779 downwards.
TGCGTTGCGCGTACAGAGGGCAAAGCGTTTGTCTAGACCATGTTCTGGGAGCGTTTTAGGGGACAATATTTGGTTAAAAATGGTCTTGATCTAATCATGTGCAGTTAAACTCAAATGATTTGTTCGTCATTTTTCGCCTTCCTTGACGCAGGCGCTTTTGGAGCTGCTGAAGACAGAGTTCGGTTGCTTTAGAGATGTGTTTAGCCCTCTGTGCATAATTTTGATGCTTATTTTTGCAAGGGGCCTTTACTTGCCTGCCTCACAGGCAGGTTGCTACGGAATGGAATGCGGAAATTGTTTCGAAAGACATGTGAAAAAATTTCGCGCTCTGAACCAAATCACCAAACCACGCAGACAGCCCTACAGACTCCATTAATGCCTGTGGAGAGGCCATGGGCTCGCGAGCGCTGCAGACTTTGATACAAAATTTGCGGCGTAAAGCGTGTTCAAGTTGAGGTGCAGTGTCGTCACTCTTCGAAATTCGATTTTGCGATTCTGTGAGCTCTGCAATTTTTCTGTACACTCTACCGTATTTCGGACTAGTATGAGCGTATGGGTCTGGTTTGTACCTTCATAGTAATCCTCTGTCATGATCAATAGAATATGGAAAGAAGTTCCGATGTCCACAATACATGATGTTTATTGTTCTGTCTAAGCGTTCGACTTCGCGACTGAAACCGAAAAAAATAAAATGCGATGAATTCAGTGTTCCTAATTCTGTTTTGAACTGAAATAGGTAAGGATAACTGAGAATCATGCTACAGCTACACTGCCACTTTGTCGGTATCAAGTGCAGTCCAAGTAGAAAATTAGGAAACTACGAAAACCAGTAGGAAGAGAGGGTTGTGACTTTGGCGCCGTTTCAACATTTACCGCTATTTCGCAATTTCAGAGCCTTTTGAAAATATCGTTTGGCACCGAAGCAATGTTCTGCCACCTTCATCACCCGATTAGGGCTGTTACATGTTTACGTAGGTTTCTGTAATGAATGTTAGCATGCGAAACTATGCACAAATGCCTCAAAAGTGTCCTGCTGCAGATAACCCTGCACCGAGTAGCCACATATCTTTAAAGAATGAAAGAGGAAGGTTCACTTTCTTTTCAGCCACTCGGCTACAAAAAAAAAAAACCTCCTTTACTCAAAGCGCTTTCAAGGAAGGCAGACAGAATTCGATGTTCTGATGACGGAGTTAGGACATCGCTATTCCGATACAACCAAATGCAGAATTTGGGAGGCAGCGCGTGGAGGTGTGCCCTCCTCGCCGTTTTCCTGACTCACTTTCTGCTTGTAGAAGGGAGCCTGTGTTTGGAGAGCGTGGCACGGGGGTCGCTAAGTGCTGCTGTCGATATCAGATTGTCCAGCGGCTGTTTGATATCTGGCGCAAACTCGCAGTCTACGCGATGACATAATCCCTGGCGTGACCCAGTGCAATGACTCATAGAGAACATGACAATGCATTGATGGAAATAAATTTTTCGCTTTCGCATTTTCCAGACTCGTCAATCATTTACATGCCGTTACTTTTTTCAGTGGCACACCAACATTATGCAAGCAGAGCTCTAAGTGTGACAGTTTATTTTCTGTTTAGTGGTATGCCCACTGCTCATTCTGACGAAAGGTCAAAGTTCAACTTAATTCGACCGCACATGAAAACCACATCTTATGAGAATAAAATTAATCCATAGCGAAATGGATTTACCACGCAACTGCAAACGTACGTTCCGGATTCTGCTCTCACCTAAGTTTGTAGATTAAAAAAAATGATGGCCGATTTGCGTAATTAGGCAAATTGCATACTGGGTGTGCTAGCACTACGGCTTTGACTTCGCTTCTGTTGTTCGGATCCTTTGTTCACGAATGAAAGTTGTTCTGACAGCGATATTTGTTAGCGGCCACATATGCGGAATTGGTCGTTTTCTACATAACATTCATATATCCCTGGGAGTCCTCGTACCACTTCTCGTCCAGTTGTGCAGCGTTTAAGTAATGCGCCACTGCCCTGCTATATCAGGTGCTGCCATTGGTGAGGTTTCACCTAGGGTGCTCTTCTCGATGAACCTGTTGCAACGAATCATTTATTAAACCAACACGGGTCTTGGCGAGAAGTTTGCAAGATAGGCTGTAATTGGGCAGACAACCTGGCTAGCTGGTGGGTAGCCGACCACTAAGCAGGCTTCAGACTATCAAACACACAATGGCTAAATGCTTGAAATGACCAGTATAAGTGCTATCGCGTTAGAACAAGCAAACAAGAAAAGAATAGTTGATCTCTTAGTTTTATTTATCAAAACGGTGCCCTCTTCTCGGCTGGCAGCCTTGAAACACAAAACAGCCTTCGGTGATCCTTATCTCGAATGCTGGTGTTCAATTGGAGGTACTGAGAAATGGTTCATAGGGCGCTTACTTGATCTTAGTGCGGTGATGCTACGCATTTAACTCTTATTTTAACTGCCTGACGACTCTGACAAACCCTACAAATGAAGTAGAACGCACAACGTCGCGACTGAGAGGCTCATACAAAACAAACATCGCAAAGAAGGAGAAAACATTCTCCTAACTGTTATAACAGTGCAAAACATTGGCAAATCACTCGCTTTGTACTTCACCTCGAAATAATATTTATTGGAAATTCTGATATATATTGACATTGAGAAGAAATATGTCTTACGTGTGCATTGAAAAAAGCTGTCGCAAAAAAAAATTAAACGTTAAGTCGACGCCTTTAGTTAAGTAATAATATGCATAAAGGAAGGGGGTCGTTAAACACTTTTAATAAAATACAGTTGAGACACTTTACAAACAACTGGAGGCAATTCTTACCTGTGCTGGCGCAAGCCTTGTAGGGGACCGTCAGTAGCGCAAGCACAAGGATAATCGGTGCGCAAGCCATATTTGCACTAAGTTTAAAACTACTCCTCAGTTCCTCGCACTGCTAGGGCCTCTACTGGTGCCCTGTGAGATGAAACTGGTTTTTATACTCTAAGGCAACATAAAAACTTAAGTACGTCGGTTCGGTGCGATGGCTTTTAGCCGCGAATAAATCTTCATGCCTTTGTAGGCACATGTACAGATACGACACTGGCAGCCCGCCGTGCTTTCATCAGGTCCTGCGTGTGTCATTGTCGACAGGAGACGTTGGTTCAAATCTTGAACTAGATCTCTTTGAAAGGATTACAGCAGTCTGTATGCATTGGATGCACGATCCATTCATTTACCCAGCTATGCTGCAGGCTGCATCTGCGCAATTCCGGCTGCAAACTGCCAGAACTTACTTCATGGATTGTCACTGATAACATTGTTCTGAAAAGCTATGCATCATCTGCAGCTGCACGCTTTTTCGGTTTTTGAACGTGCGTCGATGTTTCAAAGACTCCTGTTGTGAAAAGCGGATGCTGGTTGGAAACGAACATCCGCTTACGTTTGCGTCAGCATTTCGCTTCTCGTGAAAAGGACCGCTCCGGCTGTGGATTCAAACTGACACTGCTACATGAAATGATCAATCGCGTCACTTGCGACTTCAATCACAAAAGAACACGTAAGGAAGCACACAAAACGACGTTCACAAGAGGCAGCTGTGCGTTGTGGCTGAATTTTTCTAAGACGAGGATGGCTGCCTTTCGCCAACAATATCATACAAGCGGTTATCGTCTTGACTATTTTGGCATCTTGCATCATTTGCGACAGAGAGTTCGATAACAGATTCAAAACAGCGTTTATGCTAGCCATCATGCAATAAAATTTAGTATCCTGTCTTCTACCAACTATTGGCTGATGATGCCCAAAACTGTTTGAAAGATTAATCGTTTTTTGTGGCTTATTCAACCTGCGCTCACTCGCTAATGTTTGATTGTGTCAGAAGCAATGACGTCTGATTCATATTGGGAATCACCACGTTATTTGTAGCGGCTGCACACGCAATACCCGTTCGTGGTCATCTCCTGCAGGACTTACATTCTCAAAAGGCGTTGAAGATGGCCGTTGACAAGCGTCAAGCTTGTGTCGTCGCGTGATCTTGTGGCCCAGGCGGCGTGTCTGTAAACACAGCCTAGAAAGCTAAGATTACAGACGAGGTACGAGAGCCAGGTGTGCTTGCGAGAACTAGACCACAGAAGAATATAATGTTGAAGTCCTATTCTCGTGCATTTCTTTTCTTGCGTTAATTTTTTTTCTTATTTCATTATATTACGCTATATAGGAAGCATTGGCAAGAGCCGGCGGTCCCTCCTAACATATTGACACGTGTGTCACACCACCTTCTTTCTGAGCCGCTGCCAGTGTTTATCGGTTTTTAATTTGTGCCTTCTCTTTTTTTCAGTATACGATTGAATCACCAGCCGCGGTGGCTCCGTGGTTACGGCGCTCGGCTGCTGGCCCGAGAGGCGCGGGTTCGATCCCTGCTGCAGCGGCCGAATTTTGATGTAGGCGAAATTCTAGAGGCCCGTGTGCTGTGCGATGTCAGTGCACGCTAAAGAACCCCAGGTGGTCGATATTTCCGGAGCCCTCCACTACGGCCTCCTTCATAGCCTCAGTTGCTTTGGGACGTTAAACCCCAATAAACCAAACCAAACCTTCTCTTCCAAAACTACGAATGTTCGCCAGTCTCGCGGATATCTGCCGCGAATCTTTGTAGTCTTTGTTCACTCTTCAAAGCTGCCGACGCGCCGCTTTATCACTTTGTCATGGAAGAAGCGACCAGATTTATCTCGATTGATTGTATCCAGGCAGAGCCACTTCTACTTTGTTCCAGAATGTTCTGTTAACTCAGCACGCTTTATCTCGAAAGTTCGCTATCAGCTTTAAATTCAGCGCGGCCGAGAGCGGCGGGCATTCGATTCGACGGTCACCGAGCATGCTTGTTGCTACGCCGCCGCCGACTCATTCAGACATTTGCGGCAGTAAGCCAGCCCAAATGAAGAGTTTTGTTTAGAAGCAATTTCCGCCGCCTTCCTGCTCTCCGGACTGCATTGACCGCTACGTGACAATATTAAAAAAAGATGCGGCGGTCTCGCGTTCTGGATACGAGATCTTCGGCAAAACCAGGGCTCGCGCCAAATGCAGATGCCACTAACAGCTTTAGCTAAGTAGAAGTGCCCTCTGTTGAGACCATCAGATTTGGAAGCTGGATTAGCCACGGTTACTGCACTTAATATACATGAATTCCGAAGTCATAATACATGATATCTTAAAAAGCAGTGACTGCATGGGTTCATCCTCGTCAGCCTAACTACGCCTGCTGTAACACTAAAACCTCCCGCAAATTTCTATAGTTTACAGAGTGTGCCAGCCGCGGCCATCTTATCGCCGCAAACTTCCTAGGCTCATCCGCCTACCTCAATTTGTGACGATCTCTGCTAGACTTGCATTCTCTCCTCATGCACTCCGTTACCCATAGACATGGGCTCAATATTAATAATAAATCAAGTTGTGACAAAAATGTATGCCTGTACTGCCTATTTTGATGAAGAAGTCGTAGCTGGCAGTGGCGTGGAACGGAGGGCTCACGCTAGGTCGGCGGCCAATAAATCCTCTCTTGTCCATTGTTCATCGTTCCTGATTAATCGGCTGGCCGCCGCGTAACATTCCGCGGAGCTTGCGGGGCACCACCCAACTGTGATCCTCTGTTATCGCTCTTTGGAGCTTTGTATCTGCATACTTCTATCGGTTGCGGGTTCCTGGTCCGTGTCGTACAGCTGTGCTCCAGCCTGCCAGGCCCGAACCATATGATCATTGCCCCCCGCCCTGACCACCCGACACGACGAACTGTCCCCCTGCCCATGCCATTCGGGGCGTTGAACGGCCTAGTTCGTCGGCCGTCGGCTTCTGCTACCAGTGGCTCAGAACCTACGTCGACCAAGACCCATTCGACAATCTCTTTCATCGTAACGGCCAGTAATGCACCACCTTGCAATCTCTGTTTCACCGTTGTCACAAAGCCATCACCATTTCGCGGGCACCTTCGTCAGCGTGTTTCATTCACGATCGATACAATTATTCGGTGGTCACGGGTAATGTGATGAAGCAGAGAAAGCTGGAAGTGACGCGGAATGGAGCGCTCACGCTAGGCTTCCGGCCATTAAATCATCCCTTGTGCACTGTTCATCGCGCCTCAATCATCGGCTGGTTGCAGGAAACAATATTCCTGTTTTTTCTCTTTTAAGTGCACTGACTGTCCGTCGTGCGAAGAGCCGACGTTTGGTCCTAGGTGTGACAAAACAGAAGGTAGCCTACCTGCCCACAGGATAAGGGCGGCCGGGCCACCATACCAGGTGGCAATAATATTGTAATTTAATTCAAGCCCAGCTGCCCGCTGCGATGCCGCTCAATAATTTAGAGATAGGCAGAATCTAGAACAACTCTCTATGAAAAAAATAGCCTTAATGGAGCTAGGGAAGAGCAACCTGGGTCTCAGAAGCCACAGCCCTTCCATGTTTGCAGAAATCTCCAGCCGCAGTAGTGGCGCATCAACCGCTGCACCACTGAGCCAGCAGTAGTATAACGACTCCCCGCGATCTATCAATCTATGAAAGAGACGGGGCACTTACGTGGGAGGCACCTCTAACGCTATCGTACTGTATTTTCCAGCGTTACTCAAGTGTCGTCAGAGATTCATTTTGAACCTCTAGTTTTCCATTCCTTTAGTGCGTGCGTGATGCCAATCATTTCTTAAGCAATAGGAGGTACCGATGTATACAACTATACATTGGCACTGCAGTTGTGGACGACAAGACGCCGGCAGCATCAATTCCTACTGTCCCAGAAGGAATATTCAAATCAACCTACAACCCTTGCATGCTTTCTTTTCAGAGAATGGATCAGTACTGATGATGCCCGGGAGACTTTATAAATATATCGTCGTGCTCAGTCATTTCTTGATGTCGATGCCGTTCCCCCTGTGGCATGGGTGTTGGGCGCATTAATAAAAGTGGCATCGAGGGCGCATTCGCGAAATGCCAGCATGCCGCTAGCACCTGCTGTTTAGGTCTCCAGAAGAGCACCGAATCGAAAGTGGACACTCTAAAAAAAGGAACGACACATCACGAAATGCCGCCCAACATTCGTACTAGCATTCCTTTTCCTGAACAATATTTTCACGAATATTACGCGCCACACAATCGGGGACAGAAGAACTGCTCTATGCTACCGAGCAGTCGCAACCTAGATGGCGAAGCACTTCTTCCTCCACTTCTGAGCTGTGTTACTATAATGCGTTTTAGCCATTGCCACTGTAATGACCTTTTCGTAGAGAGAGCGTGAAGAGGCACAACGAAATCGTCTAACTGCTTCTGCGATAGAATTTTGCATGCGTACACCAAAGCCCTAAGAGGCATGCGAGACAGGATGTGGGTACTGTTGACCGCATTACACCAATCCTCCACATTTGTCTCGTTTTGCAGATATGGGGCCAAGTGTGCAACAGGTGTCAGGATCGCTTTCGCCGCCCAAGAAATAAATCAGTAGCCTTCATGGTTTCTTCTTCGCAGTGCCTCGAGGAAGGCGTGGTTGTCATTTTTGGATTCGCAAGTCGTTGCCTAGGAATGACGCACGCGTTCATGTGGTGAACAGGTGCTGTTAGGTAAAAATCAAGAGAGAATCTTTAAACATCCTTCATTAAGGTCCTCCAACCTTTTGGCGACAACGTAGTTTTAAAAATATACTTTCAACCTTCCTCCGCTACGCTCACAGACTTCTTTTAAAATGCCAACAAGAGCATGTCGTTTGGATAAGAGCACTTTTTTTTTGCCAGAAAGTGCTAAATTCCCTATATAGTTCATCTATTGAAAAGGAAAGTCTGCCCGGGCCTGAAATCGGAGGTCATGGGGCTATCACCGTAACTGGAACATTGAAAGCAATATAGAAATTAAAATTCTGTGTTTTAATGACCACTTTTAAATTTTCTGCTTCGTGCGACCTTTTTCTTTTCGTTTTAATGTTTTTGTTTTATGTTTCCTTCACGATGCAATCGTTAGTTTTATTGATGACACTGCTTATGTCAACTTTGTGCACAACCTCCCCAATTGTAATTCCTTTTGCTGCTGGGACGATTAAACAAACAAATATATTTCACCTTTTCATGCTGTCTTCCATCGATTGCTGAGCGTCAAGCTAATAGGTGGCGCGCTTATCTTTTAATCCGGCGAATAAGCCGCACGGAATGACTCAGTTTCGAAGCGGCATTTGGTGTCAGCCTAATAAAAGCGCTCCACTTTTACCGTACCCGTCGTCGATCAGTTGAACTCATTGGTCGAAGATTTACCACTGCACTGTTGACCTAAGAATGAATGCGTAGCAAAGCTCTTAGTGCGGACAGGTTCGCGCGCGTTCTATGCTATGTGCGTACTTGCAAGCGCTTTACGTGACAAGTTTCACATAGGCCTTTCTACCAACGCGTCACTGCTTGGCGCCTTTAGGAAATACATCCTGTAACTGCGTTGAAATTTTTTTCTTGAAAACTAGATGCTTCTTTGATAAGGACGGAAAACCTTGCGAGTTGGTGGGAATTCATACTTTCAACTGGGCGAAAAAAACACGGACACGAGGTAGAAGGCACGACACGAGCGCAGACTATCAACTGAATTTTTATTTTAGGAATCAGGTGCCTATAAACGCTAAAAAAACCCAGGGCACAGACGCATAGAAACGAACGCAACACATTCACGAACTTTGGCGCGTGCACTGTCAATTCATTCAACAAAACAAAAAACCCCAAAACAAGGAAAAACGAACACGTGGCATCCGGTCAGGCCAACGTTCCGTACTTCCTACTCGTGCGAGGATAGTTGCGCAGAAATTGCTGGATGAGGAGATACCTTTTCTACGCAATTATCTTCGCACGATTAGGAAGTACGGAAGGTTGGCCTGACCGGATGCCACCTGTTGGTTTTTCCTTGTTTTGGGGGTTTTTGTTTTGTTGAATGAATTGACAGTGCACGCGCCAAAGTTCGTGAATGTGTTGCGTTTGTTTCTATGCGTCTGTGCCCTGGGTTTTTTGAGCGTTTATAGGCACCTGAATCCTGAAATAAAAATTCAGTTGATAGTCTGCGCTCGTGTCATGCCTTCTACCTCGTTTCCGTGTTTTTTTCGCGCAGTTGAAAGCAGGCTTCTTTGGGCGATGTAATTAGAGGTTAGTGTTTTTTTTTTCACTAAACGAAATGGCGCAATATTTGTCAGTTCTCGTTGAACACCTTAACTGTGCCACAAGGGATGGGAGGAAGTGGAAGTGCAAAAGGAAAGAGAGAGGAGTGCCGTGGAGGAGGTCTCCAGCGTAATTTTGGCCTACTGGGGATCCTTCACGTGCAGCGGTATCACACACCACACGGGCGCCTCTTGCGTTTCAACTTCGTCGCAACTCGGCCGCCGCAGTCGGGTTTGAACTCGGGTACTCCGGCTGAGTAGCCAAGTGCCCTAACAACTGAGCCACGGCGAAGGGTTGCTGGCGATGTAGTCTTTTCTGCTGCTGGTGTACTTAGAGCGCAATGCGCATTGAATTGCAGGTTTATTTTCTAAAACGTTACGCCATATTTTAGAAATATTTCAGAGGATGGAGTGCATCAGTGGCCCTCATAAAACGTAAAATATTTAGTATGTATACTCTCTCTATGGTCTGCTCATTCGCTAAATAGAATTTTGGAAGAGGTGCGCCACCATCATAGGCTTTATTGTATGCCTAACAAGGAGACGGCACAGGAATCAATTTTCTCGCCGTTACTCTTTAACATTGCAATATGAAACCTCACAGGACGACTAGACGCTACCTCCGACGTTGGATAGACCCTCTATCCCGATGATCCTACTATTTGGGCGACGTGGGGCTCTCTAGCGCACATGAAAAAAAAAAACTACAAGAAGTAGCTTCATGAGTTGAGCGCTCTGCTGTGGAGCGCGGCCTCCGCTGTTCGCCGGAAAAATCTCAACTGCTGCCAGTGCACACGCCTCGTTACACCATCGACGCCACTCTATGTGTAATAGTAGAACGAGTTCTTATTCCAGAGGTGCCAAGAACCAGGATCCTGGTTATGTGGATCCAGAACAACCTAAGGACGGTCACAAAATCCCTCTGCTCACCAAAACCAAGGCAAAAGTGACACGAATTACCCGTTGGGTCACGAAGACACTAAATGGCATGAGAGAAGAGGGCACGCTCAGAATGGTGGACGCCCTGGTGATTATTAATGTCACATACAGTCTTCCGCAGTGTTTCGTCTAACTCTCAAAAACGATAAGAAAAGCATTTTGAGGTAATATGCTGTGTAATTTATAGAAAGGCGCGGTATGCCTGCCTCAAAAACTGCTATAGAGAAACTGAATCTCGTTGGAGTAATGAGCAGATACGATAAGTACTGCTGATAGCCCCATACAGCTTCGGCTGACCAGTGCGGGGATAGCCTTTCTCATCCGTGTTGGAAGTGCCGCAGACCTCCACAAAACGAAAGAAAAGGTGAACATACGCTGCTCAGGCAACACCTGAAGGTTGCCCTGCACCCCACACCGGTGCAGAAGAAAATTCACTGAGGGCGAAGAAAAACCCGGGACCTCACATCGACTCATGATGGGAAGGCGAATCCAAATCGGTGTTAATAGGTGCTGCCTTCTACAAAAACACCAAGATGCCGTAAAAAATTAAGGGGGCACTTTGACTGTCTAAAGTGGGTAGAGGCGGAAGCGTTTTCCGCACCACTTTCGCTGTTTCTGTGGCACCGGTGGCGTCAGATATAATTGAGTACTAATTACTAAGTGATGGCAAATCACTAATTAATGGTTAATTACTGATTAATGCCTGAATACTAATTAACTGCTAATTAATGAGGCTTAAGCTTCGCCTTTAGGAGTGGAACGCGACAGCGCGTTGTAGCGCTGCCAGGGAGTCCCCGGAACTCCACCCGTTCAGCGCAATGCCTTGCCCTTTGAACGCAACGCTTTTTGAGGAAAGGAAATGGCGCAGTAATTCTCTGTCATCTCGCTGGACACCTGAACCGCACCGTAGAGGAAGGGAGGAAGTGGGAGTGAAAGAAGATAGATAAAGAGGAGCCGTAATGAAGAAAATGAAAATTGTATTTGAGGAAAGGAAATTACGCAGTAACTGTCTCACAGAATTCAGGGAGGCACTTTTTTGACCTAAAGTGTGGTCACTGATGCCCCCTAAGAGTGGAACGCGACAGCGTCTTGCAACGCTGCCAAGGAGTCCATAGAACGCCATCGCCCATTCGGTTCTACGCCTCGCTCGTCAGTAAATTGGTTTTTGAGGAAAGGAAATGTATCTGTCTCTCATTTGTCGGTGGACACCTAAACCTCGCGGGAAGGGAGTGGAGGAGGATGAGAGTGAGTGAAGACACCGTATTCACTAGACGCGCCTTTGTTCATTCCAAACCATCGAGCAGGCATGGCGCATTCATTTTTTTTGCGCCATGCCTGCTCGATGGTTTGGAATGAACAAAGGCGCGTCTAGTGAATACGGTGTCTTCACTCACTCTCATCCTCCTCCACTCCCTTCCCGCGAGGTTTAGGTGTCCACCGACAAATGAGAGACAGATACATTTCCTTTCCTCAAAAACCAATTTACTGACGAGCGAGGCGTAGAACCGAATGGGCGATGGCGTTCTATGGACTCCTTGGCAGCGTTGCAAGACGCTGTCGCGTTCCACTCTTAGGGGCATCAGTGACCACACTTTAGGTCAAAAAAGTGCCTCCCTGAATCTGAGAATGCGCGCTTCAGTTTGGAATATCTTTCTAATGTCACGCGTAAGAAATTGTTAAAAGATTTGCTCTACTCTGTCTTCCCGGAGCCAATCTATCGATCTATGTATAGTGGAGGCCAAGCAGGAAATGTTTTAAAAAGAGTACGAAAAATGTTGGTGCCAGCGGGTGTGAAGACGTTTTTCTTCAAGTTACACACTGGGACGTTGCCGGTTAAAACATGGATGGAGGAAAAGGGACTGTTTCTACCATGGGGTGCTGACTGCTTGTTGTGTCGCAAACCAGAGTCAATAGAACACGTTTTTATTGATTGCTGGGATGCGCTGCTCTTTTGGGACGTGCTCCAGCGTACAATAAAGAAAGACTTACCCCTAACGCCGTATGGGATACGATTCCTGGACATAGAGCCGGATCTTTATAACTATGATGTAATTTTCCTGCTTGGCCTGCACAGTATTTGGCGAAGCAGGATGGCTGTACGACACTGTGATGAAGATGCGCGTTCTGTCCGCGATTACTTCAAAGAAAACATATTTAAGCTACGTGAAGTGTACAAGGAGCTATGTTTTGGAGATGAAGTTATCGAGTTGATGGGAGAGTTGTGTTCCCTGAGACAGTTTTGATTTTCTCACGCGAGTGAAACACATGTCCGTTCTTGTTGTTTGAGTGTGCAGCGCAGAACATCTGTTTATGATCTGTTGTAATCTGTCAAAACAGGCAATAAAGACAAAAAAAAAGAGCAGGCATGGCGGAGTGGGTAGCATGCTCGTCTCTCACGCCGAAGACCGGGGTTCGATTCCTGAGCTCGACCAATTTCTTAATCGGTTTTATTTATTTATATGGCCTGACTAGTAAAGCTAAAGTAAAACTCTAGTTTGGGCGAGTTGGTTCATGATGAAATAAAAACTGGTATGGCGCAAGAAACGGGGACACAGAAGGCACACAGTCCGTCAGTCCTGTGTTTTGTGTGCCTTCTGTGTCCCCGTTTCTTGCGCCATACCAGTTTTTATTTCATCATGAACCAACTCGCCCAAACTAGAGTTTTACTTGACCATATTTCTCCTACAATGGGCCCTTTCCTCTTTCGAAGCTTCCGCACCGAACCTGCCATTACGTGTCTCAACCTGATTGCTGTCTCAACGTGCCAGTCTCGAGTGGTCTCCTACTGCTTGAAACGGAAAATAGTTCCCTTGGAGGTTAGTCATTATTCGGTGTTGGCGTCAGTCCTGTGTTTTGTGTGCCTTCTGTGTCTCCGTTTCTTGCGCCATACCAGTTTTTATTTCATTTAGTAAAGCTAATTTGGCTAATTGGGTAATTAAGCAATTAACTAAGCTCTGTCCCACTTAGTTGGAAGCATCACTATACGATCCCTTCAATTGGTTGCATGGTTACTAGCCAAAGTACAATTGGCCCGGTTTGAAATTCGCGCACTGTGACGTCACGACCGTTTCCACCAATTGAAAAGCGTGACATTTTCTGTCGACAACTGCTGCTTACAACGACGAGACATTAAAGGCTTCCGCCTTAATAATGTTCCTCAACAACAGACACAAGGAAATGGTCAGCGCGTCGCTTCGAAACAGCACGTCCACTGAAGTTGAGACCGCTGCGACCGCTCTGGCAGTGGCCGAACGCAGCCACAGAAAAACTTGATGGAACATCACCTCGGACTTCAAAGAATCGCACAGAGATTTTACACGCGGCTAATCAGCCAGGTAGCCGCTGAATTTCTGGCACGCCGTACGCCGAGTGACGACAGTTAGCGCACCATCGTGTGGGTCCTTGGTCATGAGGGCTTAGTAGAGAGTCAAAAGGCAGACCGAACTGCTGGAGCATACACCGAAAGAGCCAATTGCCCATGCTCAGAGATACCTCTCACCTGGGTGTTCAAGTACAGACCGTAATTTCTACGACAAAGTACAGAGATATAATCCCCGTCACATAGAATGCAAACAAAGTAGGAGTCTAATGTTTGTAGACTGCTAACACCTTCCCGAAGTTGGTTAGGGCTATATTGACACCAGTGCTCGTGCAGACGAAAGCGCCAATTAAGGAGAAAGAGAAGTGTCTTGTGAATGAAGTGTTGCGAAAGCGCATGTTCAGGTCTGCGCCGTTTTTGACCGTCGGTCGCTTAACACCGTGACACCTGGGGCAGGTGCTGGGTACGTCGTTTATGTAACGTATGCCCCCTTCTAGCCGAGGTTGAAGCGTCGGACAAATACCGAAGCTGGATACGCCAGTCCACCAGGGCAGTCAGCCACTGCAAAGCTTAGCTCCTGAATTTGGACTACTGCCTGCTTCTAACCATCACAAATGGCCAGTGCTGCCACAATGAATCCTCCGAGTACAGTCCCGCAAGTCGTGCTGCACCGCCATCGGGATCCACCCCATTTCCACAGCTAACCTCAAAAGAAATCCGGAGACTGGCTGGACCAGTACGACCGGGTGGTCACCTACCATGGTTGGGCGCTGACTGCAAGATGCGTCTTGTTTATTCCGCCCTGGAGGACTACACGAGGGCCTAGTTTATAAGCAATGATTATGGTCTTGGCACGTGGGACACGTTCCACGCCGAGTTCCTCCAAGCCTTCAAGGACAGCACGGTACGCAAGGAGAAGGCTGGAGAAATAATGCAATACAAGCTTATTGATTGGTTTCATTGGCATTCCTTGGCTACTCAATATTAGCCATCCAAAATTCCTTATTGGCTTATCTATCACAGGAAGCCGGCCCCAGCCCACTTGTTATCCAGTATTTCCCGCGCAAGCTTATTTACTCGTTGTTTATCACAGGCATCGAGCCACACTCACTGCCTTCCCAATATTGCCCACTCAAGCTAACCCGTTGGCTATTTTCCACAGGCATGCAGCCACACTCACTGGCTACCGAATATATCCCACTCATGCTTAACCGCTGGTTGTTCACTGCATGCATCCAGGCGCACTGATTAGCAGTCCTATTAATCGTTCCTAATATTTTGTGCTCAACATGCATTCGGGGCGTTGTACTGCCAAATTCATCTGTGACGCATGCTTCATTTTGGCAACCATTTTCGAGGCAACTACGTTGTAAATGCAACATTCTATAGTCACATGCAGAGACAATGAGTAAACCAGCAAGTTCATGGTCTCTACATTTATTAAAAACATATCAAAGAGCTGCAGGTCTATGCGGGCATGTAGAGGCTTTGGGGTCCTGTAAGGTCCTCTAGGGTATCATAGTGGCTCGACCGCCTCGTTAAAGAGTCAGCTGCTGCAGCAGGCCCTGGGTTCGAGGGAGAGCTGCTTTGAGGGCAGGTCCAGGTGATATCCCAGCCAGCACCTCACCTCAGCCATGCGCTCTTTTCGGGCGTCTCCCACGGTCACAAACTGCCTGCCGATGTATGCCTTAACAAGTTCCACAGCTGTTTCCTCCTTTCCAGTGACGGGATCTGCACATAAAAACTTTAAAAGAAAACATTATGTGGCACAATGGACCTTTGACAATAGCAGCTGCGATAGCTAGTGCATGTAACAAGATTTAGAAATGAAAATATCACCTGTGGTCCCTCTGCCGGGCCTTGTCAAATTAAAGGCTCTTTTCTGAACTGAAGCTGGAGGAGTGGCCCATATTGGCTTACGTAACACTGGCCGCAACCTCCGGCAGCTTGCGGCCCCCTATCTGGAGGAGTTGCCGATGCTGAAAGCAAGTAAGTGTGAATGGTAATTTGAAATCACAAAAAAAAGGATGTCTTCTGCGACAAAACAAACTGCTCGGCCAGTTGGCTTTGCATGTTGAGTCTTAAAGTAGAAAAAGGAAAAAAAAAACAAGCGTGATGAAGCACGGCGATCCTTGTCCTTTTTTTGCGAAAGCATGATATCTGCCTGTCTCACGAACCAGTTTCAACCAGCAGCTGCTTTCTACCCCGACCCAAAGACCACGTCCCTACAGAGAAACACCCGGATGCAATTTACAAAATTCCATGCTCTATGAGATCGGCCTCGTTCATTGTTGAGACAAAAAGCCTCGGCTAGAGAATCAGGCAACACAAAAATGACGTCCGGTCAATCAATTCCCGGTCGATGAATGCCCGGTCAATGAGCGGATCGACCACAGAATCACGTTCGGCTATGAGCATATTACCTGTAAAGCGTAATACGCTCAAGAGCAGCAAATTTAGTCATGGAATATCCTGCTCACAAAGACGATTTTGAATACGACCGAGAAAGCTCCCCTCCGCGTACGTTAATGCAATTCGCCACGTGTTAACAGAATGGAAGCGAAAGCCGTTCCCTGCTGCTGTGTCTCGCATTTCAGTCACCCCTCAAGAAGGGACCGAGTTTGTCTCGAAATGTTCGATTGAAAATAAATTATTGGTAGCGTCAGAAGAACCCAAATTTCGTTTCCTTTCAAAATTGCGCTTCGACTATACGACCATTGCACAAAATTTCTGCTCAAGGCATGTTCGGCTCCGGTGATGACACTTCGAGAGAGCCGCGCCGAAGACGTACAACCCACAAATTACATGCAGCCTTCTCCGGTGCGCAATGAAACATCGGTTTGCTGCCAATAAAAATATGATTGCGAAAAGGAGCAAACGTGAAGCGGACACAAGAGCAAATAGGAGCTGATTTTTAGGTGTTGGTTTTATAGGGTTTTTACGTTCCAAAATGACTCCGGCTGTGAGAGACGCCGTAGTGAAGAGCTCCGGAAATTTAGACCACCTGGAGTTCTTTAACGTGCACTGACATCACACAGTACACGGGCCTCTAGAATTTTGCCTCCATCGAAATTCGACCGCCGCGGCCGGAATCGAACCCGCGTCTTTGCCGTAACCACTGAGCCACCGGTCAGCCGGTGCTCAGTGACCCATCAGTTTGTTTCTAGGAAACAAAATCGTGCGAAGTCAGCGATGGAATATAGGGATTAAAAATTCAACTGTACAGAATGTTTCACCTGAATTTCTGCATATTTTTTAAACAGGTTTTTTCACTTCCCTTACAGGAGCGCTTTTCTCGGCATATCATTGACTGTGGTGTAATGCGTCAGAGTACAGTCAAGGCGTGCCCATTGGCAGGCTGGTTAACTGTTGTTGAGTAAACTTTTTAGCTATTACTGCTGGATTTGTGATTACTGAGATGCGTGTAGAACAGCGTAATTAACCTCCAGATCAATTTCTAAAATTTCGAAAATGCGGTTACCCTCGGCCCTCTGGCCCAACAAATTTTGTCTACGTAGCGCCAAAATACTTGCGGCTTCGGGAAGCTTGCAGGTAAACCAACGTCTTCAGCCCAAATTGCAAAATATAACCAAAACTTTTTCGGCCACAGCGCCGAGGTCAACCTTGTTTTCGAAACTCTAAACACATATTTGGATTGTAAGTTTAAGAACAGTTTAAGATACTAGCAGTAGTAGATAAAAAGTGAATTATTCGATAGTAGTTAACCAGCCTCCTTATAGTTAGCACATATTAGCTGTGTTCTGATGCATTAAATTACTGATAATGCTGTGCCGGAAAAATGCGCTCTTGTAACCCAAAAAGCCTATTTCTCAAACTTCCTGAAAGTGAAACGTGAAACACTCTGTATACCACATTTGTTAATTACCTTTCAGTGTTCCACTTCATTCGTATCGATCAACATGAACTGTTAAACATTGCGACACTGAAATTAAGTACCAACAAAGGCTAACTTATAACGGCGCGTATTCTGCAGATTGTGGGTCGCGACCTTTTCCGTGCGAAGCAATACCTGCAAGAATTAAAATAAACATTCAAGAAATGTACTCACGTATCTAGCAGATGACCCCAAATAGTTGGCGATACCGATGCAAATATACGAACTGCGAAGGGAAATACCAGGTCCGAAGGGCTGCGTGAAAGCCAAATCAAGATGGCGCTGGGTGTGTGCTCTTTCAGTGAACCGAAGTAAAGATTGCTGCGGGGGCTCAGCAAGACGTGAGAAAGAAGCAGAGGGTGCACAGAATACGGAAACCTCGAAGAGCTTGCAAGGTGAAGAGAATAGAATGACGTCCTTGGTGGCGATGGGGGAAAGGGGGTATGCGGCTCTGGCGAGGTGATGGTCGCTGCGCAGCGCTGGGTAGGGCCGGATTGAAAGGATAGTAATGGGAAGGGCCCCTCGGGTGTAAGGAAGAGGTAAATACGCACGCGTTTCCTCGCGGAGGGCCAAGGAGTAGGGTAAAGCAGGTTGAAATCCAGGCGGCTAGGGAAGTCATCGAAAAAAAAAGAAACAGTCTGCACGCCGCAGCAGCTACTGCGAGCCCATTGAAGAAGTTCGCGGAAAAACAAGCGCCCGTGGCACTTGCGTGACTAGATCCTCTGTGCGCACTGCGCCCTGCAGCGCGCGGCTCCGCCCTGTGTGCTAGCAGTGACTTAGTTTTGAACGATATATCTGAAATTTAAAAGTTTACATGCACGTGAAAAAAAGGGTTTTTGTGCCTGCCATCCTTGCAAGCGACTTCTTTTCGTAATGGAAGCTGAGACAATCAATTAATGGACATCGAAGAAATGTACTCGCCAGAAATGCATACACTGAAAGAATAAGAATATCTGGGAATGAGTGAAGATAATCCGATTAGAGATTAAATATGAAATAAAGGCAATAAATAAATGACGACTAAGTACCACTATATTTGTAGTAATATAAGTATATAATAACCAAAAGCATCGTATGAGGGAAACTGACGACATAATTTGAGCACATAAAATTAAGAGCATGATCACAGGTTCGAAGGTGAAGCGATAGATTGATTCGGATGGTCATAAAAAAGAAACGCATGAGAATACTTGGAGACAGGACAGAGGCAGTGGACCACGCTTCAGCAGCTAAAGTTATATGACGCCTTTGGAAGTGAAAATTACATTTTTCAATTTATGGAAAAAAATGCTGTTCTTGCGCTTGTGCGTGAAAGAAGGCAGCAGCCTTTCTTTTTCTGTTACGATATGCTAGTTAAGAGTTCATTGGAACGAAGGGCCTCTTCATAAAGAAGTGCCTTAGCAAGATGTGCGAAACTGACTAGATGGGTGCTGCTGAGAGCCGTGTGTCCTAGTTTGCAGCATTTTTACATCCTTAAAACTTGTTTAGTTTTTAGTCGAATTGGCTAACATTCATATATTGGCCTGGGGAGAATAGCGTGACCAAATCAAACTCAACGCAATGTACGACAATCGAGAGAGAAAGAATAGAAGATTCTGTCCTGCGGATGGCGGTGCGGCCGCTGTATCGACGAAACTGAAAGGTGCATTTTCAGCTGTTTTTTCCTCTTTCTGCAGGCACTGCGTTCTAAGCGAAAATCTACTTTGTATGGTTTATGAGGTAGAATATTACAATACGTGGCTTGCGTGGCGTCATGCGCATAGGCTTAGTAGTGCAATGTTCAATGCCGATGAGTCATCAAAATTGGTGAAATAATACTGAGCAATGTATGCAAGGATGTGCGCAATTTGGCCGCCCATCGGATCAGGTAGGACAATGTTGAACGACATATGCCAGGAGATACATATTAAGGCGAAAGCCTTTAATGCCTCATACTGTCGTTAGCAGACGCGTCGGCAGGAGTGTCGACAGACGCGTCGGCAGAAGTGTTGACAGACGCGTCGGCAGCCGTGTCGACGCGAAGGTTCCAGCATGAATAAAGGCGCATCTAGTGAATGCATGTGCTTCATAAATAAAATAAAAGGAATAAAGTCAAGAAAAGGAAAATAAAAATAATTAAATAAACAAAAATAGAAACAAAAAAATAAGATGTGAAAATAAAAATAAAAACAATAAATTAAGAAAAGGAGCAAAAATACATAAACAAAATATGAAAAATAAAAAAGCAAATAAAAACAAACAGTGGCCAGGAAAAGCTTTCACCTTGCAGCACTTTAGAGAGCCAAAGTGCCCCCTGAATTTTTTTCTCATCAGCGGCCATTAATGATGGGACAATATTGACCAACGCATCCCAAGATGTGTGCTACACTGGCTACCGATCGCAACCAGTAAGGCAATATTGGGCACCGCAGTCCAGTGGGAATATTATTGGAAAGCCATCCCACCTGCCAGAGCAATATTGACCAACTAATACCAAGATATGTCTGATGTTGACAGGCCACATAACCTGGCATGACAACATTGACCAAAGTATGCGATGATGTATGCGACTCTGCTAGCCATTGCATCTGCCCGTACAATATTCCCCTGCCACTCCGTGGTGGGCGTGTTCTCGAGGGGATTTGACATAATTGGCTATGGACTGCAACAGCGGGGCACTGTAGGACCACGGATAGCCACCGCGTTTCCAATATCGACCCGTTGACATGTGCTGCCTGGGAAGATTTTGGGCAAACGTAACAATGACTACGCAGCTATATTTTCCGTACTCCCTTGATGCCTGCAGAGATACCTCGAGTTCGCGAAGGCAGCATCCTTCTCAACAGAAAAAGCGCGTCCATGACGAGACGCTTTGCGCTCACACTGAGATGCACGGAGCTGAGATGCACGGAGCTCAGCAATTCGCCCGTACGCAATAGTGTGGCTGCAAAAAGAGCCAACGGTCGGAACTGGTCTGCAGCATCGTCCAACATTTCTGTTATCGTGTATACAATGAGTAAAGAGGTGGTTTCGTTGTACACTATGAAATATATATCATATTTCTATAAATATCCTCTCTTCTATCCATGCCCAGTCGTAAAACACACTTTTTAGCTTCTACTGCTTCCTATTTCGTGCTGCGGTGTTCTGTAGCCCCTTTTGAGCAATGCTCCAATATAAGCGTAGTTGGTTTGAGTACGCTGACGCTGATACCAGCGATCGTCTAGACGGCTCACCCCGCTGTCTAATTCAAGATATCAAGCAAAGAGCTGAAGTTTACAACTTCGGGCCCTATGCATACACACGCAGAAAAAGTGAAAATAATTTAAACATCCAGTCAGGATTTAAAAAGCAGCGCGAGAAGGCTTGCTGTTAGCCTAAATTTACCGTTGCCCTTTTGGAAATTGGAGTTAAAATTCCACTCGAACAGAAATATGACAAAGGAGAACATCTTAAAAATCTCTGTTGAAAAAATTATTCACGTTTTCTCATTGCCTAGAAGTCTGTAGGGGGGTGCGTAGAAACGATTTTCAGGGTAGCTATCCAACCATAATTCAAAGGTAGTTAACTAACCATCACTTTAAAAGCTACTGAAGAAAGTTAATACCTGTACTGGCGCAAGCACTGTAGGAAACCGTCAGAGCAGCTAAGGCAAACACAATGAGTGAGGAAGCCATTTTTATTTCTGGAAATATATGCTTTAAAAGTGAGCCACGGTTCCTACTCTACTCCAAAAGCCTCCACGCTTATCTGACCTCATGTACCCCCCCTTAAAAATTGCAAAGACACCGAGGGAGTTGCGCGTAACTCTGTCAGTGTGACGGCTGGAAGCCAATAATAAGTATTCGTCTAATACTGCTCATTTAGTTAATGCACTGGAAGACCGCCCTGCTTGAGTCGGGTCCTCTGATTTTCAATGTGGACAGGCGAGATAAGCTCAAATCTGGAAGTAGATATAAGTCAGTGGGTTAAGAATGATTGCGGCAGACTGTGATAGAGAAGGATGCTCCATTTATTAAGCCAAGTGTGCGTCATGCTGGCGCGCAGGAATACCATAACTTAAATTGAAAAATGTCTCTGATAGTTTTGTTCTAAAATGCAGTGCGTCATTTGCAGCTGAAGGCGGTTTAAGTTTTCAGCTTGTGCTCATGTTTCAAAGACCGCAGTTGCGAAAAGCGGATGCCGGCTGGAAAAAGGAAGTTTCGCTTGCGATGGCTGCAGTAGTTTGCGTCCCTTCACAAGGTGGGGTACGGGTACGCATTGAAGCCCACGCAACTGCAACGTATAGCCTACTACTTCATATGCGCCATGTCTAAGGTACGACGACGGTACAAAACCAAATTCTACTAACTCTGTCTGCCTACATTTTTAAACGACCAGTTTTACTTACTCCAGCAACGCCATGCATCAAGTTTGCGTTGTTTTAGGTTGTCTTCTTGCAATATCGGTCACCGCCTGATAAAAAACCGATTTTAAAAAGTGTTTACGCTAGGATGACTTAAAAAAAGTTTAGTGCAGGCTGTTCGACGTCACCAAATTTTCTGAGGAGACCCGGCAGTCTAAGCAGCAGTCAGCACTATTTTCTTTCTTCATTCGATCAGCTATGACACGCCATTAATGAGGTTCTGCTCAGTGATGATCTCACGTCGTGCGATGGTTTGGTTTAACGCTCATGAGGGTTTAATGTCCCACAGCAATCCACGCTATGAGGAATGCCGTATTGAAGGCCACGTAGTGTGACCCATCTTATTTGTAGTGGGTTCACATGCGTTAAACCTCCATGGTCATGCGATGAAGTTCAGCCTCAAAAAGGTGGTAATTTAGATGAGGGCTGATAAAAGTACCAGTTGTGTCATGTCATCTGGCGTGCCCGATCTACACAGGAGGAGAACTAGCTTAAAGCAGGAATGGTATGTCTGCCAGACCTTCGCCTCTAATGAGAGCAACGTCTCCAAGTTCCGCTCTAGGGCCTTTTCTTTACCGGCGCTACCTTCTTTTTCTTCTTTTCCAATTGATATCGTAGCCCTTTTAACGCCGTTTCGAACAAACCAGCGGAAGGACGCAGAAAAAGAGAGACGCACAGGACAACGGTGGCGCTGTGTGCCTCTATGTGTCTGCGTCATCCCTCCGGTTTTATATGCTCGAAATATACACGAACGCACTCAGCGTCCACTCGTCTTCTAACAGCGTGTGCAAACGTCTATGCTAAGTGGCAACATAAGCACATTGTGTTTGAGCTTTTTTGTTTCATTTTTCTAACATTTGCTTACAGCGCATTTGCCTTCCTCAGATTTCCCAAGCACCAGAAATTGGAAGTTTGACCATACGTCCGTGCCCTTGTGGAAATAGAAACTTCAGCCAGCAACAGTAGCGAGTAGTGTATTGGGGGTGGCAGTGGATGTGTGTTGTGGCGTTAGGGGTAAAAGCGCGCATACGGTACGCCCGAGAATGCGTCACTGTTACTTGTCTACAGCTTCATAGCCGTGCACGTACGGCGATTGTCCGGCGTGGCAGCCGCAGCGCGGCAGAAGCAAAAGGGTGAACAAAGTGAGTGGTGGAACTCATGAAGACATGAGCGTTATATATATGTTGGGACGAATCAATGATTATCATTCTGGCCACTCCGAGTATCCCGTTGCATTGACGTCATACATGCCATGACTCTACTCTGGCCATCACGGGTGCTCGCTGTCATTGCCTCTTGCTTGATGTCATTCCATTGTACGTAATCACAGCAGTTCGTTGCACCTGGTGTTTTACAGCGTAAACAACGACTCTACTTAAAGTAGAATCGATGCCTAACACCAGCCGCTCCAAAATGCTGTCTATGCAAGTTAAGAATCCTTTAAGCGGGGGTTCCCCGATGTCCATATTCAAAAAGGAGGCATATGAACGGGGCCTAAAGGGCCATTTCCCCAGAAAAATCGTAAGCACCTCCGTTCCCGTGGTCTGTCCACTCTTAGCCGCGCTTGAACTTGCCGTATGCCTTGCGCATAAAACCTGTATCAAGGAAAGCAGAGAGTACCCTCCACAGATAGCTATACTTTTCTACAAGTAATTTTGACAAACCTATATCATTTCAACTGCAAGTGCCATCTGCATGACTTCATATCACATGCCCAAATTAACTTACACCGTGCCGCGAACACACGACAACATTATAAAATAGTCATGTTTTGTAGTTCATGCTGGAAGCCGGCGGCACAGGCCATTAACATTTTTTTATGGCGTGAGATATGTGCAGGACCTCCAGACTGGTTTACGTTGTTTGACATTGTAGTAGCTCTTTTCCGCAAGTCATCTCGAACGCTCTTCATTAGCGCTAGACTAAGCGCGGCCGACAGCTGGGGTGACTTGGACTTTCGTTGAGCGCCGGGCGCTGTAGTTGCCATGGCGTCGCCGAATCGTTTAGTTTTTTCTGGGCAATAGTGAGCCCATTATACAGCTTGAATTTCAGGCCACTATTCTGTGTTTCTTCATGGTGTCAAGCAAGCGCCGTGAAAACTTGTGGATGTGCTCGAATGTCCAAGGACAGGTCCTTCCAACATCACTGAACTATTTTTGATCGAATACCGACTCGCTGTCCTCCTGGACTGCCCATAGAGCACACTCTGAGACTGTTCTTGACACCAGAAAAAAGCTGCAGCGTTCACAAAGCCTACTAAATATTCTGTCATTTATCTGTAGCCCCGGGTACCATGTATACTGAAAGGCTCTGCAGGCTAAGGCCCCAAGGGCTGGTGCGAACTGCTTGACTGTATTTCATTTATACAGATGGAACAACCGGACGAAGCAGAGCCACGGAGTGTTTTGATCTAGAAGACACAGCCCACATATGGTGCTAAAACGATGAAGAGACTTTAGGAACATGTGATTCCATCCGATGAAATGCACTGAACACGTTCACAACTGTTATCCGAAATGAAAGACAAACTCGCGCGCGGCATGCAAACCGGAGAGCTGTTGCATTCGTCGAGGAAATCGAGAGCCTATTTGGACAAACGAAGTCCGATATGAGCGAAGACACAAAGGTGAACTTTTATGCGAGGTGTAAAGAAGCCACACTTTGCTGGTCAGGTGGGCAGGCCGCCTAAGATCGTCGCCAAACTCACCAGTGGAGCTTCCATATAAGAGAACACGTTGGTCGCAAGTCTAGCCTGTGGGTACCTGTGGAACGGTACCTGTGGGTGTAGAAACTATTGGGCATAGAGCTAAACACACTCTGCCACAGACCCAGAAGGGAAGAGCAGCTAGAATTTCGTACTTACGTGCTCGAAGTGGTAAGGGAATACATATACTTAGTGCAGGTAGTACTGGGTCGGAATCACGGGTGCGAAATAATTGCAATAATAAAAATGGGAAGGAGCACATTTGGCTTGTTCTCTCAAGTCATGAATGGAAGTTTACCAATATCCCTCAAGATAACTGCATAACAGCTGTATCTTACCGGTACTCACCTAAGGGGAGAAATGTGGAAGATAAGGAGAAGCGTTCAACCTAAGCTAAGTACAACGAAGCAAGCTATGGAAAAAAATATTTGTAACGTTAGTAGACAGGAGGAAGGCACATTTGATCACGGAACAAACGCTGGTTAATGACATCCTAGTTGTAATCACGAGGAAGAAACGGGCTCGTGCAGGGAATGAAATTCGAAGGCAAGACGGCTGATGATTCTTATTGGTAACGAATCAGATTCCAAGAGACGGCAAGCCTAGCAGGCGCACAGAAGGTAAGATAGTTGGATGAGGTTAAGAAGTTCGCGGGGATATGGTGGCCGCAGCTCGCACAAGACAAGTAGAAATCAGCCTTTGCTATGCTGTAGGAGTGGTCAGGCTAATCATCATGATAATGGTTGAAAGAACACACAATATGAACATAATATCCATGCCCTAAATGTGAACTACTTGGCCAATCCAGCATTAAGTGCGGTAGTATGTGTAATATGGCCACTTAAATTGTGCGAGCAAAGCTGCGCCCTTTTCTGCAGTCTCGAACGTAGCCTCAACTTACGACGCTTTCGATCTCTGTAGGCGAGGAAGTCTAGCAGGCGCTGACGTCTCTCTAACAACGATGTCCAGACCAGAACTTCAGGCAATGACCAAAGCCGCAGCAGCATACGGTCCTCTGCTCGACGAGATGTCTCTAGCCTTCGCCCAAGTAGACATGCGCCCAGTATCCTGCCGTCCAAGCAGAGAGCGATGCACGGGACTGAGGGAATCCAACGAGTGGGGAATTCCCGACGAACTTACCCTGCTCTAGCACTCCGAAGAAATTCCGCAAGGTCGTGCAGCACTGCGCATGCAAGCGCAGGCGCCTTCGTGGTCCATCCATGCACCACGCTCTGCGATCAGGAACGCGACATCCAGAATGATTTGGCTAAGCCCACTGTTAGTAAGTTTGTTCATCGAAGTTACCGTCGCCGTCTATCACATGCTTTACATCGCCACGCCACAGCTACACAGCGGCTAGTGCAGCGCTCGTTCTTGTAGTCCAGTCAAGAGCAGAACTTTAAGAGGTGAGGTTTTGTCACGGCGAAACGAGGATCTATCGCCAACTACATAAGGCGTCACCGCAGGACAAGAAAATTTCGACCACAAACCCGACTTTGAAATGACGCCAGTGGCAAGCAAAACAACAAGGCGTGTCCCAGCCGCTAATACAGCACCCTGTGACGCCGTGACCCGGCACCTAGACTGACGTAGAACTTGAAAGGAGGAACCTCTGGCCTGAACGTAGCTATTTACGGCGGTAAAGTTAATGCTTTAGTTGACACGCGAGCACACTTTTCTGTGGTACTGGGCTGTTCGTCCACTTCATCACCTGCCATGAGCTGAAGCATCTAGATCTACGCCCACACACAAAAATGAAGATTCTCAGCCACTGGCCGCGGCGATCATCGTCGGTGAAGGCCTCGACAGCAATGCTCCGCTTCTTGATAACTCCTGGCTTGCACGATAGGCTGTGACTTGACCGAATGCTTGCTGACTTTGCGTACTGACTTCACTTTCCTTCTACTCTATGATCTGCTTCAGCTTTTTATCCCCTCACTGCTCCCCGCTCCCGCCCGTGCAGTGTAGAAAGCCGGTTTATTCTTCCGGTTAACCTCCCTGCCTTCGCTCTTCATCCTCCTCATCATCCCACTGGGGGCGGTGCAGTGCAAGTTTTATTCTCAACCAACGTAGCTACACTGACATGACTCTAGAGGTGTATTTGTTCACGCAACATGAAGCGATCATCGATGTGAAGTCCAAGCTTAGCAAGCTCTCCAAG
The DNA here is from genome assembly GCF_055824585.1 of Amblyomma mixtum. NCBI lineage: Eukaryota > Metazoa > Arthropoda > Arachnida > Ixodida > Ixodidae > Amblyomma > Amblyomma mixtum. The sequence goes on along the minus strand of NC_143015.1, from coordinate 81,306,244 downwards.
AACAAGCCCCTACCCTATAACTCGATGCTACAGCATCTGCTCTGCTAGGTCGACTCAGTGAGAAAAGATAATATCCGTCCTCTTTTGAGCAATCTGTGAACTGTAGCCGTTGGAGACGCCGAAAACATTAGTGGCTCCTTCGCAAGCAACGTGCAGCTACGGATGGACCTGGGCATCGAAATTACAGTCGAGTTTCAAAATAAACAAGGGCGTGTATTGGTGAAAAACTTCAGCCGGGAGTACCGACACCTCAATAAAGGCGCTGCAGTCGCGTTCTTGAAAGCAATGGCCGAGAAGAATACACCAGCCGTATCAGACCCGACGTCAAAGATCTCAGTGTTCTACACCCCCGTAATAAACTTCTACATCAACTCGGCCCTGCCACAAGAAGAACATACACTTCTGTAGAGCATCCTTCGAAGTTGCAGCGACTGTTCTCCTGCTTGACATTGGTACGGCGAACTTCTGATGCAAAACTCCTTATCATAACAGATAAAGACATTGCGCCTCTCCGCCAAAGCCCTGTCCTTGTTCAGATGCGTTAAAGGCAAGCCATGCAGGTCCATCACGAAGAAATTCCCAGGGATAATGAAATCCAGTCATCAAATAATAACCGAGTAGGACTGGTCATCCTCGTCAAAAAGAAAGGCGGAAGTATCCCCCTCTGAGCCGGTTAGCACCGATTGTTCACGTACCCCAGATCGGCGACACCTTAGATCGCCAATGGTGGTGAACAGCACGAAAGATCGCCATTGTGAATGCCAAACGCTTTTCGTTCATCGATACAAAAGTCTTGATTTTGCATATCAAAAAGGATGAAAGCGACTATGAGAAAACCGCCTTCATCATGCCCGACGTATCGACGTTTACAAAGTAATGCCATTTCGAATTAGTTGTATACCATCGACGTTCCAGCATGCAATGGACACACTGTTGGGAGGCCTCAGTTCGCACACTTGTCTAATATCATTAGTTTATTCCGTCATCCTACCTCTGCATGGGCAGACACCTGAAAAGGCTCCAGTCAGTACTGGAGGCAATCACGCCGTCAGGGCTGACCTCAGAAAAAAGCACTTAGCTTACCAGCTGTTGCTCTTTAGTGCGTACATCTTAAACGAGGATGGAAGCCAGCAGATTCAAACTTCTATCCTACATATATAAAATGACGGGGTAGCCTCCGTTCTGAAGTGAATGGCGGTGTAGCGTCGCTTATAGGATCCATGCCCTAAAAGCCGTGTCATAAGCGCATATTAGTCACGAAGTGGGCAGGGGGTGGCGACACTTATATTTATTTTTTACTGGTCTTTTGTACCGCTGAGGGGTCGTGAAGTGATTTCCAAAAATTTTAAAAGATGTGTGCATTATGAATACGGACCCTCCATTTATTAATATACCTGGATACGTTTAACAAAGCATTCATCGTTTCAGCGGAAACACGGCAGGGCACAAAAGGAAAGAAACACAGCGCCGTGTTTCTCTCTCTTTCCTTAAAGCGTCCTGTCGTAATTGCGCTAAAAAGATAAACACTTTGTCAGGAAACCAACTGCACCAATATCTTATTCTCTTCGATTCGTTTCATCATCAGGATTGATTTGTTAGCGACAAAAACAATTTCATTTCCCCAACGCGCGTTAGCCCTCAGTTGTATTAGAATTTCACCTTAGCCAACCATCAACTTCTTTCGCCGCACAGACACAGTGCCCTAAGGAAGCCTCTTGAGCCATAGCAGACCCATGTCGGGGCATAATATCGTTTAGACTGCAGCGCCATCATGACGTCGGCGGCGATAACAGCGACGGCGAAGACGGCGCCTGTCCTGGAACGAATTTTGCAGTGCTGGCATATGGCGGTGAACTTTGTTTAGTTCTACGTTGAGTGGAGTACTTCCTCGCTTGGTCAGAATTAATCGTTAACGGCCCTCCGCGCGATTACGAACTGAAACAACCATCTATAGCAGCAACTGTACCGGTGGCGGCACCTGGCTACAGTGGATGCTGCGTCGATAAAGCGCTCGTTCCCACACTGGGGGCAAGATGGCGCATCCTGTACCTTTCATGCGAACTCCCGTATTCTTTATTCATTGCTCTGACGATGAGGATTTCACGAACGATTCTTATCGAATCACGTAAACAAGCTACCCAAACGCAGTATAGAAGAAATGTGACACTTAAATTCCAACTGTCTGCGGGATTTGACCTCGAACAAGCTATTAGTGGCGCCGGGTTTGGTATTTCCTTTTTTCAGGAAAGCAAATGGCGCAATATCTGTCTCGCATATCTCGGTGGACACCTGAACCGCACCGTAAGGGAAGGGGGAAGATGGGAGTGAACGAAGAAAGAGAGAGGTGCCGTAGTGGTGGTTTTCGGAATAGTTTAGACCACCTGGGGATCTTTAACGTGCACTGACAAGGCGCCCGTGTGCTGTGCGACTATTTCCTTCCGCACATATTTTTGCACGTTTTTTCCTGTCTGGTCCCCAGTGCTCTACACAATGCCTGCTGGCCATCCAGTATGTTTAGTTCTCAATCAGCGATGTGCTGTCTGCGTTCTCCGCTGTCCCGACGAATGCGCTGTAGTTATCGGATTTGAAAACCAAGTGGCTCATCATCCTGCCTTGAGAAACAGGCTGCAACTTTATTTTTATACCTCGAGCTGTTCACAATGCATCCCTTTTAAAACAGATGGCGCACGATCATTGTGCCAGATGCTGCACATCCATTTCTTTTCACCTAGCGATGTGCAATACCAAAGTCGCTTACTAATCCATGTTTAGTATAACACTCCCTCAGTGCGAAACCCATTTCTTCTCGCTTCTGAAGACAATCGTAAATTCCTATAATTAACGCAATAGCGATAAAGTCCCCGTACTCCAGGAAATACGGTTATCCGCGTTGTCAGCGTGGGCATTGTGTGTGAAAAATCACGAGCATGACTCGAGCAGGCACTCCCGATAGAGGGGCCTAGGAGGCAGGAGGGCCACCCAGGTCACGTGACCCTGCGGTGTCAGCGCAACCTCTCCACCCGACAGTGAGCAAATGGCTCAATGTGGCAGGTTGCCGTTAAATGATGATTGGTCGCTTGGGAAGAGCAGCCTGGACCCCAAATTGCCTAAAGCTGGGAGAACCTTACATCGCAGGGCAGCGGCGCATCGCCACCTGCAACGGCCGGCAGTTTTTTCGGTACCCGGTAACGGGGCACCAGGGAATTTAAGAAGGTAGCGGGGCATTTAACGCGATTCAGTTAAAATCACCAGCATGACTCTAGCCGATGGTGTCCAGAGAGCAACCAATAAACCAGTTGGGAACACGGTATAAGAACAATTTAGGTGTTGACACTTACCGCCAGCCACGGCGGAGCGCGCGCACAGATCTTGTTCGCCCTCTAGTACATGCGCCGACAGCAGCGGCACGGAGGCGCTGCTGAGTAGGGTCCGTTAGAGTACTTAGAGTCCGTTCTCTTGCGGAGCGGCGGACGCGGCTGAGCGGCGTACCCGGCTTTCGGTGCCGTTTTAGGCTGTGTTTTCCAGTGTTTTCCGTTCCAGATCGGATGAAGGGCAACGGGCGGACTGCATTCTTTGCTGTGTCTTCGGTTTTCTTGTGCAGTAAAAAATGCGGAAAGTAACCAGTTGCTTTACTTGCTTGTGAGCTTTAAGTGTAAAAAATAACTCTTTTGCTGAAACAGCTCTCACAAATGTGAAGACCACAGGAGGTCTTACTAATCCGCGGACTTCAACATATTTTATCTTCTGAATCAAACAGAGAGGCTTTTTGAATACGCAGACTGCCACACGGTGTACTGGGACGCCATAGACGCGGTGATTGAACTATACACGGTGATTTTCCCATGTACTGATCACAAGGAAGAAGTAAGAGCACATCTTCTCCACTATTACGTCAGCATCCGTATGGGGCAGCAATGCAAGCACGCAATGCAATAATGACGAAGCAGTCTCAAGAAAAGAAGCAGGCCTAGCTGTGTTCAGACTAGATGGTGTAGGTTCCAGTACTCAGTGCACCGTCCAAATGGAAGGTTGCGGTGATCAAGATTGTTGTCACGCTTTTGCCTCTAAACTACATAAAAGTAGCCCAGAAAGTTGTTATCATAGCGTTTTGCGCATAATTTAGCGAAAATACGCAATCTTATCTCTCAGAGAGGACATACTTGTAGTAACAAAATTGTTCGTTCCACAGAATAGCTATTCAGGCCTCAATTCAACAAAAAATGCCAATTGTGCGGTTTAACTTCCAGAAGCGGCGCATGTGTATGAATGGAATGTGGTTTCTCCGAGATTTTTCAGCACGATCAATCGAAGATAACTGGTCCCTTTTCAGAAACAAAATGCATCAACTTATAGATAAACATGTCCCTACTATCACCATCACCGAAAAACCATCGTCACCATGGTTCAACAAAGAGCTGAAACGCCTCAGAAACAAAAAGAAAAGGCTTTTTCGATCCGCAAAACGCTTTGACACCGCATCTGCATGGGAAAGATATTATTCTGCAGAAAAAACATACTCATCTTTAACAGGCAAAACTAAACGTACATTTTTCTCGTCTGTTCTACCTTCCATGTTGCACACTAACCCCCGCAAGTTCTGGAAAACTATAAACCCATCACATTCGAAGCCTCTAACATTACATGACGACGACAACAATCTTATCCCGGAACACGAATCTAGCCACGCTCTTAATAAATTTTTTTCTTCAGTTTTTACTAAAGAACCTGACAGTGACTTACCGGATTTCGCAGCTCTCGGCCACCCAGCTATGCCACAGATTACAATTGATGCTAATGGAATCATGAAACTTATGGAATCATTGAAACTTACTTCTTCATCTGGTGTTGACGGCATAAATTCTAAAATCCTAAAAAATACTAAAAACACTGTAAGTGTAATATTGTGCCACCTCTTTCAGCAGTCCATATCAACAGGTGTCCTTCCACAAGATTGGAAAGTTGGTAAGATCATTCCAGTCCCCAAAAAGGGCTCACCTGTTTCATGCAAAAATTACCGCCCCATTTCTCTCACAAGCGTCTGTTCGAAACTAATGGAACATATTATTTATTCGCACATAGTCAAATTCCTTGTCTCCGTAAAATTCTTTCATACTAACCAGCATGGCTTTTTGAAAGGACGCTCATGTGACTCCCAATTGGCTCTCTTTATTAATGACCTAAGCTCCAACCTTGATTTAAACGTTCCTACTGACACTCTCTTCCTTGATTTCGAAAAAGCTTTCGATAAAGTACCGCATAAAAGACTGCTACTAAAGTTATCGTGTCTAAATCTTAATTCGTTAGTATTAGAATGGCTTTCTAACTTTTTGACTAACAGAGAGCAATTTGTCTATGCTAACAATCATTCTTCTCCACGTAACTCGGTCATTTCAGGTGTTCCCCAAGGTACAGTCCTAGGACCTTTGCTTTTCCTCATATATATTAACGATCTTCCTTCCAGTATTTCCTCTACCATCCGTTTATTTGCTGACGATTGTGTAATTTACCGCCCAATCACTAACAGTACTGACGCTGGCATTCTTCAACAAGATCTTAACCGAATCCAAACTTGGTGCGAACGTTGGTTAATGTCTCTCAATATTTCCAAAACATGTTTAATCTCATTCCATCGTCGGCACATGCATACTCCTTCTAAATACACTCTTTTCGGTTCAGAAGTATCGTCCGTCTCTTCCTGTAAGTACCTAGGTATTACTGTAACGCAAAACCTAAATGGTCATCTCATATCACGAACATCGCTAACGAAGCTAATCGTACCCTTGGTTTCATACGGCGCAATCTACGTTTTGCCACCCCATCCATCAAATCATTAGCATACATAACTTTTGTCCGTCCTAAACTAGAATATGCTTCGGCAATATGGGATCCTCACCAGTCTAACATCTCTTTAACCTTAGAAAAAATACAAAATCGAGCTATCCGTTTCATTTATTCTGACTATTCGTACTACACTAGTGTGTCTGCCTTAAAAACTAAAGCTAACTTACCCAGCCTTGAAACGCGACGAAAAATTTCTCGATTGTGCCTCTTTCATATGTTTTATCATTCATCTTTAGGAGAATCAGTCATATCACCCGCTTATCGCCTCTCAAGCCGTATTAACCACCATAAGGCCGTCTACGCCCCCACCGCAAGAACTACCGCTCATTCTCGATCTTTTTTCGTCACGTCATCCCGGGACTGGAATGATCTACCACAGGACGCCGTGCATCACATCAACGCCATCCATTTTAAGAACGCCATCAAGACCATTATTGTATAACTGTCATGCCCATCCCTCATGTAATGCCCCATACCAGGGGCCTTTGAGGTATCAAATAAAAAAAAAATGGGTGCCGCATTGGAGATCTCCAAATTTAGACCATATCGGATTCTTCACATAGCACAGCACACGGGCACCTTTTGCGTTGCGTCGGTGCCGCCGCAGCTGGCATTCAACCCTACTTCTCCGGCTCAGTAGTCTAGCTTCCGGGTCGATAAGGTATTGAATTGAATTGAATTGAATTGAATCCAAACTTTATTTCACAAATGTGCACATTCTTTAGAATGAGCCACAGGCCAAAAGCTAAAGAAAATAGCTTGAAAATGCCTGTGGCTCATCTAAGAGCCATTACAAAATAATAGATATGATAAACACATACATACAACAGTGGCAGGTCGCATACGAGGACACTATAGAAAGAATTTATAATATTTACGATTGAAAGGATTGCTACACAGAGATGCAGTTTGAAACTAGTAAAAACAATTAAAACTGAACAAATGCATTTGAAAGTTGTACACACTGCTGGGTTGATGACAAATGGGAAAAGGACACCGATACATACACAAACTACAATACATGAAAAGAAGTTATGGAATATTATTTACAAAGTACACTTTTAAATCATGTGGTCGGAGGTTATACATGCTAAGCTGGTTAGATTCGTAGCTGTTTAGAACATTAGGTATAAGAAAATTAAGTGCTTGTTTCCTATAATTAGTTCTAGCGCGTGGCAGTGTCCATTTTGCAGTTGATCGGGTTTGAACATACTTTTCTATGGGCTTTAACATTGCGATATTAAACAGAAAATTACATATAGATGGTGAAGAAAATTTGAGATAGTATAAGAGGCGGTACTCAAGAAAATTATTTACACGAATTACTTCATACTTAATAAATCGTCAGGCTTAAAACTCTGGAGGTCACGAGGTAAGGGAATGAAATATTTGAAGCAACTAATGGCGGTCTGGGCTCTCTGTTTCTCTGTGGAGGAAGCCACTTTTTGAAGTAGCATCTACAGAGACACACTAGACGCGACATTTCGCGGCAGAGGAGCACTTAATTTCCTTCGATCATCTCGTGGCCAGTTTCCACCCGCTGCAGATTTTGGTGCCAAAATACATGGTGGAATGTAAGCAGATGACACGCTGGTAACGAAGACATGCCGGCAATGTTTATGAGAAATATGCTGCTGCATAATTTGCAGGACGCTAGAATGCTCGATGGATATTTTCGTGGCCCAATATTAATGAGGTCAACAAGTCGCTGCAATTATTCTCAACTGACATCCATCAATCCCAGTTTAGGAGGAGCGAAGGCAATCTGGCCACGCCACCGTGCGCAGTCTCAGCACTTAAATATATTCTTACACCGTGTTTGGGAAGGGCAACTTGGGTCGCTCAACGGCCACTGCTGGGAGGGCCTGCCTTCGCAGGGCCTTATGAGAATTATGAAACGCCAGTAGTGGTATGAGGTCTCCCAGATATTTAGGAATTTAAAGTAGAGAATTACATTTTCAACAACGGAGTTGATCAAGTTACGCTATTGCAGTCAGACGGAGTTACCGTCCTCTACAATTTTTCTCTTTCTCTTTTTTGTTCTCACCCATTCAGCAGTTATTTCATTTCTTTGTTTTCCCCACCGCGCTACAAAGTAAAAACTCAGCCGAAATGTTAGCGCTCCTACTGGTCTTGTCGTTTCCGCGATGCATCCCTTTGAGTTCATTTCGAAAATTAGCCTTAGCGGTTCTTAAATCGCCCTGCTCTACTTGCGAGGACGCGAAGGCAGAAAAAATGCGAGCCGGGCAGATTGGGTTATAGGCTGTCGGTGCCTTAAACGCTTGTGAGGTTAGCAACATATGAGGGCGGCGCGCTCTTCTTTCCTCGATTTGATACAAAGCATGCGGTGACGATGCCCCGAAGGTGCTCGGCGCAAGCCCAACCACATTTACACCATGTTGTTGTAACTGTTCATACTCATCACCCTGACTATTCCCACTGCAGGGGAAACGCCTCTTTCATATCTCTGCAATTAACAATGTCCTGTGCTAGCTGCGGACGCCCTATCGCTGCAAAGTTCTTAACCTCATCCGCTTACAGCTATCTGCCGCCCCCTGCGGCGCTTGCTTACTTTCAAATTTTTCCCGTTACAGTCCTGCCATCGCATGTCCTGCCAAAACCCATTTGTGCCTTGTGATTTCGACCATGAAGTTATTAATAGGCTTTTGTTGCCTGGCCAACTCAGCCCTCTTCCTGTTTTGTAATGTTACACCTATCATTTTCCTTTCTATTATTCGCTGCGTTTTCCTCAACCTAAGGTGTACCGTTATCGTTTTCCTGCATATTTCTGCCGCATAGCTGAGTACCGCTTAGATAAAGCTGTTATATGGTTTTCTCTCGGGGGACCTTGGTAAACTGCGATTCATGTCCTGAGCGCACCTGCCGAATCCGCAGTAACCCATTGTTATTATTCAGGTTATATCCCTCCGGTGATTCGGATCTGCGGTTACTACCTGGTCTAAGCAGACGTATTGACTTTCCACTTCCAGCGCCTCGCTAGAAATTGTAAACTGCTCTTCAGTTCTGTTGCTGTTGAACCGAACTTTTGGGTTTTGCCTATTCATTTTTAGGCACAGCGTTCTGCTGTGACCGTTTAGGTCATTGATCCTACTTGCAGTTTTTCTTCTGAGTGACTTAGCAAACCAATCTCATCAGTGAACTGCTGTTACTAGAGAGATCCTAATTTATTCTTAATCCCAACCGTTCCTAATACACTCCTCTGAATACCTGCTCTAAATATGTGGTGAATAGCATTATCGAGATCGTGTCTCTCTTCCTGACACCATTGTTTATTGAAATTAAATTGCTGTCTTTATGGCGGACTATATTATTCCGTAATTTTGCGTAAGGCTCTTTAACACCTTGACTACCCCATGCCTGCGTGATTCTTTAGGCTCTGATTGAGTCAAATGCTTGCTCGTATTCTATGAATGCTATACAGAAGGGCTGGTTATATTTATGAGACTTATTTACCACCTGAGTGACAGTATCAGTATGGTTCATTGTCGAGTATTCTTTACGCGAGCCTGCCTTTTTATTTCATTGATTGAAGTACAAGGTTGTCCTGACTGTTAGCCGTTATCATAGTATATACCTTATAGGAAACGGGGCGTAAAATTAATGGTCTGTAATTTTCCAACTCCTTCATGTCTCCTTTCTTGTGTATTAATTATCTGTTAGGGTTCGTTGAAGGTTCCGGTACCCTCGAGGTCTTAAGGTATTCTGTATGCACGGTTACTAGCGTTTCTGGCACAATATCCCTACCGTATTGAAACAGATCTGTTGTTACCTGATCCTCACCAGCTGCCTTCCCCTTAACATTGGTACTAAGGCTGTCTCTAATTCTTTCGTTGCTGTGTGTTACTGTCTATCTCATTTACGCGCTGATACCATTGGCCACTGTATAGATTTATGTACAACCCTTAAGCTAGTTTAGCTACCTTATTCGTAAAGCTAGTTACCCTGCCCTCTGTCTCTTAACGCCTACATCTTGTTTATGCCTATTCCTAGTCTTCACTGCGTCGCTTTTACGCTCTTCCATTCTTACTGAAATTTCTTATGTCCTTGCGCTAAATAAAACCTTCAACAATTCTTCCAGTTCACTCTGTCTGTGGAGTTTTATCCTTTGATTCTTCAGCGTTTCCGTGTCAGATCTTTCTCTCCTGGTTTGGTTGCCTTCTTTTCTAGCGAACCGACCAACCGCCTACTTGTACTCCAAACTCCGCCATAATAGCTGTGTGATTATCGCTCATTGCTAAAACGTTAGGGTCATCGTCCTGAATTATTCCACTTTCCCTCACCGCTGACTGGTTACTGTCCTTCCGCCTCACCAGTTTCTTCTGTTCTCTCTCGAATAGTTGGGTAACGCGAGACCTTACCTTCGTGTAGTCGCTACAACGCACCTCTACCAGGACCTCCACATTCTGTGCCTTGCCAGGGTGAGCGCATAATCCGAAGCCCATTTCATTTTTATTCTCACTATTGGGGCCCTACCGTGCCCTTAAACTCCTCTGTAGTTTCAGGAATATGGCATTCGTTATCCGTATATTCTTTCCGTCGCGAAATCCGGTAATAACTCCCCCTGCTATTGCTAGCGCCTCTGCCATAATCGCCTACTGCCTGGCCTTCAGCCTGCTTCTTGCTTGCAGCATGCTTGTGCCTACTAATGCGACAAGATTATGTCTCAGCCCAGGAAAAGCTCGCTTCTGCGGCTCAGTGCTTATGGTGCTCAGCTGCCGGCACAAAAGACCCGGGTTCGAACCCGGCCGTGTGGGTCGCATTTTGATGGAAGCGAAGTTTTAGTGACCTGTGTACCTTGCGATGTCTTTGTGCACTGTAAAGAAACTCAGGTGGTCGAGGTTTTCCTGAGCCCTCTGAGACAGCGTCCTTCATAGCCTGGGTCCCTTTCGAGGAGGCAAATCTCATAAACCAACCAAACCAACAAATAATAACGGCAGGAACCCAGTGCTCTGGACTGTAAAACAATTCGGAAAAAAAATCCGAGACCACATTCAGTCGCAAAATTCGTCGACTGTTTCAGTCAGTTATGTCGTGTCACAGCACGTGACGTACCATATCTGTCACATCTCCTCACCCTCTTCTTCCACCTGCATTGCAGCTAAGGACAGCCTCATCACAAAAAGGACACTGTGTTCTATCATAGAATTCGCGGATTACTCAAGTCGGCACTCAGGCCTGTCTTATTCGCTGAATGGCTGCGAGTTTTGAAATCAGCCTGTGACAGGACGTGCAGGCTTCCACCTCAGCCTCCATTAAAGCCCCATTCGGTGGTGTAGTCCCTCCGAAAATTCGCTTATTCTAATGCCATTGCATTCTCCAAACGTAATGTGATCGTCACCATAATTATTTCCTTATTATGGACACTATCTTCGGCTTCCAATACTCTGGGATATCACTGCTCAGTACGCGGGAACAGATGTGTGGATAGAAGGTGCCGTCTTGTTACAGATTTACTGGCCGCTGCCTGGCTCACATATTGAATCCAGCCCAGTAAGTGCAAGTACTTCACGAGGCGTCGAAGGAATGGGAGATGGTTGAGGCCTGGGAACAGACTGCGCGCAGCTGTCCTGCAGTCACTCTGATTGGCTATTTAAAGGGTCGCGAGGGCTTTTGCGGCGCTTTTCAAGGCTCCGATTCTCCGTCGCACTTTATTTTAGTCGCCGCCAGGAGACGCACGATACTGACCCGGCTCTTGCCAAGGATCGGCTGGAGTATGTGTGTAGCCCGTCTGTTGTTTCACGCAGCCATTCTAGACTACAAATAAATTCGGAGTGCAATGCTTAAAACAACCATTCGGCTAAACTGAGCTGAAGCCGGACCGCGATGAGCAACAACAGATGGTGCCTAGTGCTACTCACAGATCGACAATTAGGAAATATAAATCAAATGTTAAATCTGAAGATTGTGAAGGTGAGAGATGTCCGGCAAAGGGAGATGAGGGAGAAGGACGACCACCACAATTTACGAAATGAGGGTGAGGGTAGGGAGCACCCGGAAATGAAAGGCGAAAATGTAGGCATTTGCCCATCGCAGACTACCGCCAAGTGCAGTGCAATGTGTTAGCAGTGATTTAAAGAAAAAAAATGCATACAAGCGGTGGAAAACATTATGCGGCTTGGAACTGTTCATTTCAAACGTACCAGTGGCGAAACAGTTCACGTCAATAGACCACAACCAAAACATAAACGAAATAATGGGCACTGCGGATAGCCCTTACTGACATAAAGGAAGCTGCACACATTCTTTTATTCCACGCTGTGAAAGCTTATACGACAAGACGTGCCTCAAGTGATTTAGGTGAACATAAACGACAGCTTTTTTTTATAATGCAGCTTTATTAACTCTTTATTGCATGAAACCGGAGGGGCAGCCTGGCTTTCTTCAGTTGCCTGAAAAGAAACAAGTCTTTAACCCAACACAAATCATAATTGGTGTGAAGAGAGTGCGAATAGTTTACACATCAGATTTGCATCGAATCTTCAGTAGTTTCAGCATGCTAAGTCTCTCAAATACTGCAAGGCTTACTTCTTGATTAATTTGAAGTTTCTAACCAGCAGTAACACACCCAGATAGTGGCGTATCCACACAGGGCTGTTGACCGCGAGCACATGAATCGGAAAATATAGAACCAATTTCTTGCGCATAGTGAAATGTTACAACAGCTGCAATCAAGATGACAGGATGGGTTTAGGTGGAACCTAAAATGGGTATTACACAAGCCTGTTAGTCGTTTCAGAAAACAGTCTGCGTTCCGAGGAAAAGAAAGAGAACAGAAAAAAAGGAAAAAGGCCAAGAGAAGAACGCAGTTAAGATATTTCACCCGCAGAAGGTCGCCGCGCCCAGCTCAGAAGTTTATAAATTGTGGTCAGAAGAACTGCCTTTTTCCTTCACTGTGCGGAACCGGCCTGGTTATAGCGATAATGAATATACGGCTGGAGCAAGCGGTGCATGTACTGCTGTGGGAAGTCGTTAATGCTGATTAGTGCGATGATAAATAGATACGGTAGATTATATTGCAAAATGAAATAGTTGATGCTCGATTATCATGCTTGCGTCCTATTTCTTGAGCGTGAAGTAAGGGCAACTGAATAGCCATCAGTCCCTTCGGAAGAATTAATCAAACGTCTGGAATAGCTCGGTATTCTTGCGTCCTATTTATTCAGCGTGAAATAAGTGCAAAGGAATTGACTTCAGTCCCATCGAAACAATTAGTCGAATGACTGGAATGGTTCTATAGAAAGGTGCGCCTGGAGACATGAAGGAACGCGAAATAGGAATTAGTGAATTAGAGAAGCATGGAAGTTTCGCGTTGTTCCTCCAACAGTGCAGTTAATTCTGCGCTGCGCTTTATTAAAATAAACACTTTATTCCTTAGCGTATATATCTCGAACGGCTGTTCGTTCTGCTTGGGAAGAGCTCCTTTTCTTTGCGCTATCTGGTATTCCCGCATGGATTCTCTTGTGTGGAAGGAGAAATTTGGAGAAATGTCGTCTCCGAATGGCAGACGAAAATCGGTATCGAAACATACACCTGACAGATCTCTCATTGAGGTCCATATAATTTTTTCTTGCCGAAAGTGGCTGCATACTATTGCCACGAGCTCGTTTCTTGAACTTATATTCCGGGAGGTTCAGCGAACACTGACAAATTTTCAAACATTGGGTTTTTGGGGTTACACTTTTGTCTTTGCGGAATATTATTACCAGTGCTGGCGGACACCATAAAACAAGTGAATCGTCTTAAGTTGTAAGCTTGTTAAGTAATTCTTAATGATTAACTTTTGACTGGTAGAGTTAGGTGCCTACTTGCAATTGGAGAGTCAAAAAAGAAATTTTGTCGAGCCGCATGCGAAGGGTAATCTAGTTTTCAAGTTCAAAAAATACTTAACCAGCATAATACTTCTGATGATTAACCGGTTTTCTGTTGTGCGCCAACACGCTTACCATTACGCCGCAAAAGGCACAATTTTACCGAGAAAAGCAATTTTTTGAAAAGTTTTGAAAGCGTTCACTGATGAATACGGTATATTGCTGGCCAGCTAGCAACGGTTTTATCTAAGGGCAAACTTCGCCGAACCACTGAAGACTTATAACAGCCACTATAAAGCTCAGTTAGGGTCACTGCACAAAAAAAACCGCCCCCCTCGGTGTATTAACACGGTCCTGTGCCAACGGTGACCACCCTATAGCGAGAAGCTTCAAATTTCATCTATCTACCGTTGCTCTGTTGCCAACTCCTACGTTTACCTTTTCAACCAATTCGCTCGCCCAGCTTCCGCGACCGATTGCTATCTGTTGTTTGCCTCACATGCCCTCCTGATGTCAATTACCTCTTCTTCGTTCCATATCGATATTATTACTCGCATTTATTTGAGTATTCTAGTTACCTCCCATCTCTGGTCGTTAGCCGTAAACCTTTTCTTATGTAAATTGCTGCATCGTCAAATGTTTTCAGTTGTCTCTCAGGTCTGCCTCATTTTTTCACGCCGCCAGGAGCGCAACTTCGAACTGTATTTCTTGCCCCATACTTACACAAAGCCATTATGGTCTCATACGGGATTATCCCGAATACTGTGCTGTAAAACAGAACTTTCGCGGCCCTCAGCAGGTCACATGTCAGATTGCGCAGCATATCCAGAGGAGACGACGTAAGCAGGTCGGTAAGGATGCACTGAAAGATACAAAACATCGGCGTGATCAATTATACAGTGGTTCTAGAACAATCTCTATTATTTTAGAAACTATGTGCAGTTAGAAACGCCTGGGAATTATATCTATCCCGAGCGAGTGTTTTGAATGCATAGTAGCAGTAGCGCGGGTAGAACATCAAAGAATTATGAAATGGAAAGGAAAACTTTAATTGCTCCAAAAAATTTATTTCCACATACTCAACTCAGTGTACATACTTGTGAGGACCTTTAATTTCTGCTGCAGAAGTTCTGCATGCTGAAAGTTTTCGTATCTTTATCTCCGTGCTGTATTGCTCATCACTGCTCGCATTTAGCCATTGCAGGAATGCGTTGAAAAGTATCGTTTACTCCTGCCCAGAACATCGTCACCCAAATGTTGTTCGAAATTCAAAATTCAGAATGCAAGTACGAAATTCTTGCATAAAAATTGTTCTCCTGAATACGAATTGCTTGACGCCAACAGGCTTTCTCTACACATGCTCCCTGGTAGATGTGTCTCCACTCAATTAGATGTATTCAATGCAGTCTATCTATATTGCAGAGCAACACGTGGAGCAAAAAAGCATGCGCTGCAGCACGTGAACCACCTTGGGCCTCTTTCGAAGAGCAATTGAAAACAAAAAATACTATTGTCTGTTGAGAAGATTTGCAGAAGAATTTTGGACACGAACGGAAATTCAGAGACCAGATTTCAGGTGAAGTAATAACAAGAACATGATCAAAGTTACATCTGGTTAAGTATGCGTGGTACGGGCACATAAATAAAGAGAAATGAAATAAATAAAAACGGAAGAAATAAATAAATTAAGACGGCGATTACAATATTGAATCACAAGTTACGGGAAGTGCAACGAATGATGCGGGCTTTCCTAGGAAGGAAAGAGCACTTTTACAACATCCCGAGGGATTAAATAGGAACTTGTGAACATGAAATGCGTTCCAAGTCTTTTAGATTACAAAAAAAATATCGTGCTTGGTAGGAGATTAAAGGCTGCGACCATTATCGGGCCCCATTTCTATTGATTAGACTTTAAAAAAGCAGCAGAGGAAGCAAAGTTGCATACACCATTATGAGAGCTTTCAGGACGTCACGTATAAATTTGCTAGCGATTTCCTTAATCTGGGAAAATAAAAACCAGCACAGATAGAGTAGCGAAAGTGCAGTATAGCAACTAACTAAAACAAAGGCTTCTGTTTTTTTTTCTGGTGGTCACAACTGCCTGCGATGGAAGGCTGCTAACACAAATTTCGTTGACCAACTGTGCACTATTGGTGATCATAATACGTGTATATTCATCTGAGTTCAGGTTAAAGCATTTTACAGGGCACATCAAATTCGGTATGATAAGCTCCCCACTTTCGACTACGAAATAACAGGGTAAAATGGACACGCAGTTCAAGTGCAACTTTTAGAATGCACTGAAAAAAATTCAGTGGTAGCCTGAGCCGTTGTGGTCTATCAGCGAGCATCTAGTTTTTGCAGCTGCTAGAGAACTTTGGCTCTTTTTGACACTTCTTACATAAAAAAACACCAGTATAACATGTCAAAGCGATTTCCTCGCTGTACAAGCTCTTTCCGCTTGCTTGCTTGGCGCAGCTCAAGTTGCCAAGTTGCGCAAACATTGAAATGAACATACAGACCCAGTATCCATTGACCAGACACTAAATGCTTGAATTAGCACTACACCTTGCATGTCTTCTCTATACCTAATAGTATACTTACAGTATTAGCAGCTACCAGGGATTGGACAAGGGGCATCTGAAACATGTGACAATTGTTTATGAGCAAACAGTATTATACCAGTTTGGCCAACAGCTTGTTTCTGAAGAAATTCTAAATGTTTTAAAAGAAACCGCTTTTATTGGCCTTGATGGAAAGCATGTCATTTTTCTGTGCACTTCGAAGAGAGACAGTCCTCAGGAAATTTTAGAAGCCCAAGGAAAAAACTCGTTATATTGCTACAAAATGACAATCACGTCTGGCCGATTATATAAAGATAGTAAGATGAAAATGTGAATGCATGTTTAGGCAAGTGCAGAGGCATGATCGCAGAAATGGGCGAATCGTGTGTTTTTTCACAATCAAATTACGAAATCTTCACAGTTATGCCTAAAATCGGCGGGGTTGGTAGCCGCTATTTTCCAGTTTAATCGTTCAGTCGGCAGGTATCGGTGTCTTTGCAAGCGTTACAGACGTCTCTGCAGTTAGTTTGCTTCCTGGGTTTTGCATCGTAGCGAAGCTTTTTACAAACTCAGAACTAAACGTTTGCAAATATATTGAGGATTAGTTTATAATAACATTTATTAACCAGGCTAAATTACAAGCAACTTTAGTCTGTATACGAGGCCCGTGTCCTGATATTGCCGTCTAATACTTCAATTGTAACAATAGTTCTGTCTTTATGGTGGAAACACCCAGGGTAAATTTCAAGCCGGTTTAGTCAGTATACGGCGGATTTGATCTGGTTTTTAGCGTCAGGTGTTTCAGTCTCCCGGACGGAATCGCTGAGTTGAATATAGTATATCAGTGCGATATACATTCAAAATTTATCTTTCAGAGCTACAATATTATATATCAGTCGAGAAATTAGTAAATAACAGCTGCTGTATCAGTTATAGCCAGCACTTAACAAAAGTTTAAAGTTGATTTTGGTATTACGTTCGATTTGCGATAAGTTGTGCAATTAGGTGGTTGAGATGTAATTTTTGAAGTGCGACTGCGACTGCCCGTTTGATTCCATAGCTTCAATCACTTTATAATGAGCATATTTGAAGTTATAAAGTATAAATAAGCAGAGATCACTCAGTAACCAAAATGCGAAGCTTTAAAGCCTAAAAAAACGAGTCAAGGTCACACCTTCATGTTCGAAAAATAGTGGCTTCGTTCTCTAGCTGTGCATTACAGGCGGCGAACTAAGCTGCAGTACAAATTTACTGATCTCTTTTTCACATTTCAAGTGGACACTAAGAATATGCCGACGCCGTAGATTTGAAGTTAAAATATATACATGCCATAAATATTTTCACATCTGTATTCTTCCGTAGAATATCGTCAAGCCGTTTGAATTCCGACTTTTCTGTAATTTATATAAGTTTTCTGGGTGGTTATATTTTTAATAAATATAAAACCGTCCTGTATTCTTTTGAGACAGTGTATGTTTCTGCATGCCCTATTAGTGGTCAGTAATAGTAATTGTTTTATATCTTGGAGCTATTGGACTGGAATGTTACAGCGCATCCGGATTGTTTTTGCATCTTTGTGTTTCTGCGGCAAAATCTAAAATGAAACAAGCCAAAATAAAACATGTGCATAAAATCTCGGATTTAAATGTTACATAATGTGTTCTTTCTTCAATATAGCATGGTAAGAAGACAAAAAGGCGCTCACCTTGACTGTTGTTCCACTCTGGCACAGCATTAGTGTGTTGTTTAGGCACTACGGAAAAACGTGAATTCTTTTACAAAGCATTCACTTAAGGCTTCAGCCACCCTACTGCCTAGGCATATCTTAAACTATTCGTTCAAACCAATGCAGAGCAAACGCTTCTTGTTTCACGGCATATTCACTCCTTACGCAGCTGTGTCCAATGTAGCCATGTAGTCAGCATAGTAAGGCTGATATCTAGGAGAAATATTACGATGATTATAAGCCTGCAGTTTTCATTTTTCCAATCAGCGGACGCAATAATGCTTCTGTTAACTTTTTGTATATCGCAGTCAATTTTTGCTCTCTAGAAATTCCTACTGGCTCGAACCTTTATTGCAGGCCCCTCCAGGTGAACCTTCAGGAAATAAGTGTGTCTGTGCCACACTACAATCATCGCTTCCAGAAAACTTATATTTTCACAAGCCAGGAGTCACAGATATTACGCGTATTTGTTTTAAGAGCAAAAACTTCGTAGTAGAGGAATAACGGAATACTGCATTGATCACTCTTTCACAAAAGCCAAGCGTTGACTAAAAGCAGCAATAGCTAGAGTTTTCGACAATTAAGACATGCAACATTACCATTTTGATATTAGTACGCACAAAATGTGCTCCCAAAAATCAATGCCGCAGCTTTGTTGCTATTCAGGGCGTCTAATTCATAAAATCGGTATTGAATTACCTTTCTTGGTGATAGCACAAACTCATTAGTTTTCTTCAAACCATATGGAGGAGACAACTATGTGAATTGGAATGCGTTGCTAAGCGCAGTTTTTTGCTTACCTTTCCCATGCTGCTTGGAAAGCCGAGGTTTATCTGACCGTGGCACACGTTGTCGGCAATGCTGGTGCCGATGGGCATTAGAGTTTTAAGGAAATTATCCAGGGTGGTGCCCACTGAAATTGGCAGAAGCGATCACGTTAATGAGTTATTGGTCATTGGTTATTCTGAACTTTACATTCATAGGTCCCTGCGAGTTGTCACACCCCTCATTCCGCATTAATGCAGATGGGTGCAGCACTGCCCTGCAATGGGAGCCGCCGCCACCAATGAGGCTTATGAAACCGAAGTTGCTCTTCCCGAGCAACCTCTGCCGAACAATCATTGATTTAACAGCCACCTGCCACGGTGGTCAGTTTGCTCACAAGTATGTGGGCAGGTTGTGATGTCGCCATAAGGTCATGTGACTTAGGTGGCTCACCTACCTTCCATCTCCGGTGCGATGCCACATGGGCCACCCTACACGACCGAATTTTCCGTTAACGCTGATAACGTCGTTGACATCGGCGCCTACAATGCCGACACTGGATTTTCAGGGCAACAGGTCCTTTACGCTATCAGGTTAAAAATTATTTGCATATATGAATACAAGCCAAAGTTCGAATACGAGGTCCAGCAAGATTCGATTACGTGGTCCAAGTATCCTCCATGTGTCCTCCAAGGTCCAAGCATCCACAGCAATGTAGGACAAATTCGCGCAAATAGAAACTGGCAGGATGCAAATGCCTTCATGGTACACCAGTTTCTGCCGATGACCTCTTGTCTTTCATAGCAAAAAAGGACTCTTAAATTGTGCGAGTCCGGTGTTAGGTAACGGCAACGAATTAAACCAAGTAAATGCAAGGCCTCGATCAGATATAGTCCGCATGCAATAGACTCCGCATATTTCCACCCTCTTAATAGATCACTTTTACGATCACGCGTTTTGCAGCACTGAATTAACATGCTGATCGGGAGTTATTCTAATAGAGTTAACAAGGCCATTCGTGCGGCGAAACACGTTGCCGAAGTGGCGTTTGTATTCTGGCTTTCAATTTGCTGTTTGTTCGTGGGTCCAATTTTCATCGTTCACAATCGTCCCCCTCTGATTTTGCTTCCGTTGTGATATTTCGCTCTCCTCGAGCCCCTAAGCTGCACGTTGCCCTTGTCACGCAATACCACAGCATTTATTGCATTCTTAAAAAAGAAGCAAAAGTGATTTATGTGCCGAAATAAATAGTGGAAATTGTTTGAACGTTGGAAATTGCAAATATTGAACGGAACATATTAAACATTAGCTATCTTCGTGAGTTCTGGCTGCGGCGCAGTGATATATCTGCCCGAAGATACAGCACTTTTTGACAGAAATACTGATTGCACATCTCGTTCCCAAATATTTTTCTGATAAAAAGGATTTCGTTATTGCAAGTTCGAACACTTCGCTACACATAGACGCACGAAACGAAATGTTAGTCACTAGGTTCCAGTTGGCCCTCCTCATACGTCAGAGGGTCCAATGGGGTATATGTTGATCTATATCTGATGAATATGGCTTGAAATTTCAATACTTCGTATTTTCACTTCATTCTTTAAGCGAAACTATGGGGACCGCATTACAATCTTATAATCTGAAAGCTATAATTCATAATTTACCTTCTCTCTACCGACTCCGTAAAGTTTTCATTGCCGCTTTTTATTTCTACTTTTGTCTTTCGCCGCCGCGGTGGCTCAGCGGTTATGGTGCTCGGCTGCTGACCCAAAAGACGCGGGTTTGATCCCGGCCGCGGTGGATAGAATTTCTTTGGAGGAGATATTCTAGAGGCCCGTGTACTGTGCGATGTCAGTGCACGTTAAAGAACCCCAGGTGGTCGAAATTTCCGGAGCCCTCCGCTACGGCGTCTCTCATAGCCTTAGTCGCTTTGGGACGTTAAACCCCATAACCAAACCAAACTTTTGTCTTTCTTTTAGCACGTTCTACTGGCTCACTACATGGAAATGTAGCTCGGTGTCATTACACTTTGGATACTGTGCACAAGTGTATGCGACTGATATCAGGCTCTCCCGTGCGCTCTATTATAGATGAGCCATTTAAGAATGCTTCTGTGCTGTCTAGTGAGCGTCTACAATAAAAACACAACGTTTTTAGAAAAATTCCAGGAGCGGTGCCGTATGGCATGATACATACAGAGGGCAAAACCTATGTCTAGAACCACTGATCTCTGTGTTTCGCAGCTCCCAAAGCCGCTGCGACCAGGAAGGCAAAAAAAGGCAAAGAAATCTTATGAGACTAACTGCACATGCTTACATTCATACAATTTTAATCAAACTCTATCGCTAGATATCGCGTGTTAAGCCCGAAACACGCACAGAACATGTTCTAGACAAGCGTTTTGCCGTCTGTGCACCACTTGTTGCTTTGATGCATTGGGCGGCGTGTACCATTAACCACAGGCCGGTTGATAACTCTCAATAAAAAAAGAACCCAATTTGAGATTCGTCCTCAAAAAAGTTTCCATTTCATGGCAAAGTGCGTAAAAATTCACAATCCTAAATTCGGATGCTCGCTTTGCTGTGCTTAAAAGAAGGGCAGGTTTGATACGAAAATTGTTCACTCGGTTAGTACGTCATATTTCTGAAAATCGCTTTCCCTTCGCTGCTGATGCATTTCTAGGAATTCTTCCTAAAAAGAGACAGAAAATGACTCACGTGAAGGGTTCAGCTTGGTCACGATGGAAACGAGAACAGTTCGGAGAGTGCTCAGAGCGTTGACCGGGCTCAGGTTATTGAAGATGGAGATTGCCGTGCACTGCAAAAAATTAATAACACTAAAACTATTAGCAGGTATCCCTCAGCTGTCCCAGTGTCAGTATTGTGATAATTATGAAACAGTGCAATTAAGTATAGGCCTAAGTGAAAACTTTTGCATTTGCATTCACTGGGCGTTGTGCTAACCTTCCGGCAAAAAAAAAAGAAACTTTTCTCCTTGGCTACGCCGCGGAGAAGCAGCTTCGATTCACCCACCAGCATCGTGTTGCTGCTTTTATGAAAAAAAGCGGTACAGCTTTCATAAAATAAAAGCTTCGCCACTGCATTATACACCCAAGCTATCAATACGTATTCTTCCCTTGCTTATTGCGGAAGAAATCTCTTTTATATTAGGGGGCAATACACTTAATTCCACATAACGATTTAGATCGCAAAAGCATTTTTGCCAGATGAAAATAAAAAATTTCAGCTTGTTTAGCTACTCGTCAACATAATTGCACACGCTTTGTAAAATCTCTCAGAACCAGCTCCTCTTCCGTGCATGCTTAGACACATGAAAACAGTCAGTAGACGTGTTTTTATATCAAACATGTTACTTGGTGTTCGAATGAAACAAAGTATATTATTTGATCGAGCACCGGCTCTGTGAGAAAATATTTTAAGCCTTGGTGATGGAATTCAGCCACCGAAATGAACGTATGAATTCAAACATATCTGATAGCACGAACGTTTCCTGATTCGTACTAAAGGTTTATGTAGATTTATTTAATGCCTTGGGGGCCAATATTGTTCACCTGCCCATGATTTCTATAATTGTTACCAAAACACGTGTCCAAACTACGTAGAGTTCTGAGCACCTGCAGAATGTGGTTGCTGCCGAAATTTAAGCATCTAATTCAGTGTCGTTAAAAGTTGCTCATACGTACTTTTATGAGTGCCATCCGTGCACTGTCTAGGTTCTGAAAAATAGAAAAAAAAATACGCATAAAAATTGCGAGAGAGATTCTTTTCCTTAATAATCGACGTGTTTATTATTTTTGTTGAAATGTTGAAGAATGGTGGCAGTTTTTGATGAGCTTTCTTCATGTACACATAATTTTCACGAACAACGTAGCACGAGCAGTTACTTATAGTTATAAATCCATTATTTGGTTGAACTGCCAGCTAAAGACATCGTAAAAACCAGGAATATGTTAAACATTTGAAACCACGACTTCGCTGAGCGATGCTTTTACGAAGTAATAATATTATTCCAGCAGCTTGGCGGAATGTTTTGCTTTATTATTTGCATTGCTCGTTTGGGTATGCCCAGATAGAAAGAAATAACTGAACATTGAATTTTTCTCAATCTAATAAGTTGGCAAAACATTTTAAGGGCGATTACAAATTACCCGAAAAGGACGTTTGAGCGCAGCTGTGTCGGTGTCTCGTGCTCTGTAGGCTCATTGTTTCGCTTTTCTGGGTCGCCGGCACATCTGGCGATGATATCAGCTCGACAGTAGTACTAGCTGATGAAGAAGACAGCGTGCGAGATTGCGTTTAATATGCCAATAGCAGCAAGATTTGAAGACGACGACGACGATGTGCAATGCACAGCGCCAGAGTTTTTTTGCAGTTTAACACGGGGCGTGATCGGCTGCGGCGATAGACTAAAGCCCTCGTGCAGTGGCCCACAAATCCCAGTCGGGGTAATGTTTTCATTTATTGATTTGTGGTTGTTCTCGCTTAAACCGACGATGCCGGCGCGGCTAACTCATGATCGGACGTTCAGAAGCCGCCCTCTGTAATATTACGGGCAGCGCAGTGCTCTGGCATTTCCTAAAAGTAATATTATGTGCAAAGACGATCCCCTATCAATTTGGCATTCAAGTTCCCTTGAGGCGCCACTCCACAAGAACGACTGAAGATTTTGCGGGTTGTCGTGGCTGATTATAAAGCAATCAAATCTCCAAAACGCATTAGTTTTTCGGGATAGCATGACCTTTACGTACATTTCCTGCTGTGCACAAGTCCAGACTGTTTTGAAGGCACTGCAAGTAAAAGCAAATTTAATTAGACATTTTGTAGGGGTGTGTGATTACGAATTTTAATCAGAAAGGATAACCTAAATCCTCGCAAAATTGCATGTAAATGCTTGTTGTATACAGAACGCGTCAAGCGAGCAGTTTAACATAAATTATAGAAGAATATTTCATCGGCTCATTGAAACTGTATACGTTATACACCCTTACTGTTCGCCGCCAACACAGCTTGAACGTGATATGCAATCATCTACACATTAGCTGCCTCAAGCGCACGACGACATCATTTTAAAGGATGTCGTCCACGGCTTTTAAAGGCGTGAATTTACATGCTATCCTTGCAAATTCCGATGCAAAATAAGGCTAGGTTTTGGGCCCTAGGCTACTCCTAGGTGACAAAAGTGCACTTTCTGATGCGCTATTGGAGTGGTCTAGACAAGTTTGTTGACGACTGTACGAAAGTCTGCCTGAAGCTTGATAGACAAAGGCATGGCTTTTCTTCGATGATAAAGCCGATTGTAAGCAACTCAAATGCGCGTTACTAGCAAAGCTGCTGACGAAATGGGCAACGTTGCTGTATTTCTTTGTAAAACTGCCCACTGAGATAGCCTTACTCTTACTCGATCCTTTATGCGACCAGCTCTTGCAGCTAACAATTCCTGTGCAGCGCTTCATCATTCGAATATACAAAAGTAGTTAACTTCGTTGACATTGAAAACAGACCGTCACGCAGTATTACGCTGTTCCAAAACATAACAAGCAAGCCGGCAATATGCATCCAACAATCCCCTCATTAGTACATTTCTCTACCTAATAGCTTTACTAGAACAATATCAGAGGAAACTAGCACAGCTAGGAATGCTTGTAGATATATAAAGACCATATTTTTTCCTGAAGTTTAAGAATTTCTTCAAGATTTCCGCAGTGTAAATGCTCTATATTCGTACCGCTCCTAGGCCCATAACGTCAGGCACCGTCGCTTGGATGCAAGCAGCCTGCGAAGACGATGTCGTGGCTTGAACGGCCGTAGTTGTTGCCTGAGGTGCCGCGGTTGTCACGGCCGTAGCGACCGTCGTTGCAGCCGGCGCAGTCGTCGGTGCAGCCGGCGCAGTGGTCGTGACTGCCGGCACGATCGTTCCTGGCAATGTGGTCCCGGCGATGGGCGCACTCGTGGTCAACACGGAAGGAGTGGTCAACTGAGGCGCGGCGACGGTTGTCACCCCCGCTACAGATGTCGTACCTGGCAATGTGACTAGGCTGGAAGGCGTACTGGCTGCAACCACAGTAGTGACTGCAGGCGCACTGGTGGAGACGGCAACAGTAGCGTTCAAGGCTGAAAAACGGAGCACATACATACAACGTCACTTTTGCATAACTGACAAGGTGGTAGCATGTCTGAAGTCATTGCCTTTGTTCGTTTTGCACTGACCTTGCCTTCACATTCAGAAATATGGTTCATTTCTGCAGGCGTTCTCGCTCTGACCCATTTACAATTGTGGAAAGCAAAAGCTAGGCAAGAAAAATCTCTGCTCACAGAAAGTGCATTGTGTTCAAAACTTTAGATGTTCTATGGACTCAAAAACAGCCGATTGTCAAGGTCGCGCGAATTTAGCAGTTGTGATCTAAGGTGACGTGAAACAACAAAGAAAAGTTCTTCCAGGCAAAACAAAAACAAGAAACGAGCCGGCAGCATTAACAGCACTGCTAACATATTAAGCTAAAGCTATCCACGCCCAAAGAATGAAAGAAATGTCCTCATTCGGCAACATTTCTGAGCCTTGGTGTTTTTTGTTAATATTCTGGCAGTTGAAATGAAATGACTCGTAGTATTACTCCAACCCACATAAATGAGAAACATCACAATTTAAAATGTGGCAAATGTATTGCTTTCACGACGCAATGCTATCATAAAATAGCTTTCAAACTACTTTAATCAGAAGCAGTAAGTTTTCCTTTAAACTACTTTTACATAGCTTCGAAGAAGGAAAGAACGCACTTGCTTAGACGCTGCAAAACTTGTCTACCTATTGGTTATTCGAAATATTGGTTATTCGAACATTCAGGAGCCATCATCTGGTTATAGGAAACTGCACCATATGAACAAATTTCTTTGTATTGTTGCCCAGACATCCATCCCTGGTGATACGAGATTGTCGGAATAATACTACAATGAGGCTTCATAGGAGTATAAGTGCACATCAGAAAAGCTGTCGTTCTTTTTAAAATGCATTCTAAAGTTGATCGGCAGAGCTGTTTCTCATAACTTTAATGGTGTGTTTCGCCGCGGGTAATAGGTATTAATGTCATATTCAACCACCCGATGCTTCTTTGGTTAGGGTAATTCGCAGTTTTTTTCATGATTGCATTGTCCTGTGTAAACAAATTTCAGAATTGTTTCTATTTAAGGTAGGCTTCAGCTATGGAAAGAAACATTTTAATTAATTTCAATGCCATTAGAAGGCGAAATATTTGACTAGCAGTTTAGTAATTATTCGTTCTTTATGCTTTTAGCTTTATCCATGGTACATTTAAGGGCCACGAGCTCGAACACTTCTATGGCACGTATTACGTGAAGGTTTTCAGAAGCGATCAAGATATATGTAGCCCTAACTGACTTTAAGAGGCGTCATATTAAATTTTATTACATATCTTAGAGGTAATGATAGCACTGCCATCTGTCAACCTCAGTTCACAGGTCACCATGGTGAAACTCGAGAGTTCAATAGTGATGTCACGCAGCTTTGATAAGATTGCCGAATGGAGACACACAAGGGGTGGGCAGCTGAGCTCAGCCTGTTTATTGCGCCAAGAGAAATTAATGCGGCGCCAAAGATAGCAGCAAGTAAATCGATGGTGTTCATGATGTCACGGTTCGCCACTCTAACCAGCGTGCTACCTAGGGAGCACTTAGAACTTACAAACAATATTCTGATGTTGTCGCAAATAAAGACAAACGCCGTAAATAGGATTTTGTGCGACCGCTATACTTTCAGAACAATATGGCTGCGCTTAGCTATCAAAAGCAGTATTTTATTTCTGAGCCAAATAATGATAAGGCAGTACAATAGAGGTGAGAAATAAAGCAACCCGCTTGAATAGTGAACAATAGAAAATTACGGGGAATTTCCTGAGCATCTGCTGATAAACTTTTCCACTGCTGCCGTACAGGCTTGGCTGTAAGGCTGCCCGCTAAAGTCGCTCACTGGTCTCAATACAAAGGCATTTTAATTCTAAGAATGCTTGAGCATGTAAATTAACATATGCGGCGATTTTGCCCAGCCTTCAGAACCGCCAGCAGGGTTAGAGGCCGACGGGGAGACTATGTAGTCTTTAGGCGATAGCTGCAGGGTGAAGAGAGAGCCATTGCCCGGCTGTGAACGAAACCGTAAGTGTGGCAGAGTTCACTTCTTAGAGAAATGGCAATGGAATGATACGTTGCGCAAGAAAAAAATTAGCCGACACTGACCCAGTGATCGAATATTCAGCGCTAACACACCTATCATAGGCCCGGCAAACGGTGAATCTTATGATACCATCGGGGAAATTCTGTGGCAAACGGTTCGCCCATACATTTTACACGAATGCTGAGACCGAGTGGCCCGACCTTACGTTCTGCCAGCCAGGGATATATATACATGTGCATAATTATGGTTCTCGGGGATCACACTGTCGCCTGTTAATATTTTATTCCGTTACGTAACAACCATAGTTACCATGGTCACCACTGGGTAATGAGTTGCATAATAATGCTTAATGCTGTGTCCGAACACGCGAAAGTGGAGATTAACAGTCTAATACAATGTCGCTGCTATAGAGGCCGCCGTCTTTGATTCTATCCGCGGATTCAGCATAACATGGAGACTCGAAACGCGATCAGTAAACTTCACGCTCTAAAAAGAAATTTGCGACTCAGGGCAAGACGGGTGAAGCGGAAAAGCACAACTAAGCAAGCGTGCGCAATTTTGTAAGCACAGGCTTAAAACGATGTCAAAAGCATATATAAGAAAGAGGGGACGACAGCTTCCTTACGAGGAA
The DNA here is from genome assembly GCF_055824585.1 of Amblyomma mixtum. NCBI lineage: Eukaryota > Metazoa > Arthropoda > Arachnida > Ixodida > Ixodidae > Amblyomma > Amblyomma mixtum. The sequence continues at coordinate 81,278,686 of NC_143015.1, read as the reverse complement.
ACGTGCTCCTGTACCTTACATTCATATCGACTTGCAACTGATAGAGTGCGCAGCTTTTTGTTGAATCCTTCGAGAAGTTCTCGTGCGGATTCGTCTTTGTCTTGCGCAGAATTGTAATTTCTTTCATTAGAGGCTTGCATTTCAGTACCAGGAAGTGTTTTTGCTTGTGACGTTGCTGCTTGTGTCGCAATGGTCTCTTATGCTCACCAAAGCGAATACCGATGCAGCGGCCTGTCTCCCCTAAGTAGACTATGCCACATATCAGAGGAATAAATCAAGTATATATTGCCGCTAATGTTTGTAGTTTTGATCATTCTTCAAACCTGCCACCACGCCATTTTATCGCTTTGTTTGTGATGCAAGACGCGCCTAGATTTATCTCGATTGATCGCATTCAGGCGGAGCCTTCTACGTTGTTTCAATGTTCTAGTAACTTTCCAAGCTTTATCTCGAAAGTTCGCTATCAGCTTTAAAAAGAGCACGGCCGAGAGGAGCGGCTATTCTGTTCGGTGACCGCCGAGCACGCTTGTTGCTACGCCGCCGCCGAGTGATTCAGTTCTTTGCGGAAGCAAGTCAGCCACATTAAACACTTTCGTTTAGAAGCTAATCTCGCTCCTTTCCTGTTCACCGGACTAGTCACCACTACGTGACAATATAAAGAAGTCAGGCCGCAGTACTAATGATCACATTGGTGAGCATTAGACGAGGACCAACTTCACCTAAGAAACACAGCCTAGCACACAAATGCAAGCCTTACTAAAATAAATTCAGATTCTGCGAAAGTGCAAAGACAGAACCGGAGGAGAATTTCTTCAGTGCATTGTGTCAAGAGAATACTATAGGCTATATCAGCAACACGTTGACGACCTTGTAAAAGTCAAGTGCGTTTCCTCAAAGACAAGGAATAGTAACTTCCCCTTTTTCTATACGTGCTTTTGATACCGCTTTGAGCTTGTGCTGCCAAAGCTGCGTTAACTTTATAAAATTGTTCATTCTCCATGTAAACATCAGTTGTCAGTTCTGCGTTTGTCCCGTCCTGTCCTCACTCTTAAATGTTTTTTTTTTCATGACCTATTTTTCCGCCGTCACGAACCAACTTTGACAAAAATGTATTCTGCTGGAATTAGTAAAATTTCGTATTCAACAAATGCGCCAAGGTAATATTTAATTTTCTAGAACACTGACCTTTAAATACCGTACTCTTTGGGGGATCATATAAGCTGAATACTCAGAGGTTACCTCTGCAGTGAATACATCGAAAAAAAAAGTCAAAAACGAAATGTAAAGGTCACATTGTACAGTAAATATTATGCACGCAAAGCCCACCCTCTTACCAATGCTCGCTCCAATGCTGGAAGGTGCCGACAGGAGGGCCAGGGCCAGGAGAACAAGAGCCACAGACATGTCTGCTAATGCCGGAAAGGGCGTCAGACCGCTCAGTAGAGAAAAAAAGCTCTGTGTGGTAGTCGCAGCGGATGATCAGCCTATTTATACAGGCAAAGCCAAGCCGAAAAATATTACCCGGCTTTAAAGGTGACACACACCACGGCTGTCATCCATGGAGACATGATTAATGTTGCTAGTATGCCTAGCGCTTACTTAAAATCTTCCCCATGAGTCCAGTCATAGGCCACATGTTCCTCACCGCCTGTATATCCTGTTTAATTGGCCTTAGCGCTGTAGCATACTTATTCCAGTAGCTTAACGCAGTGCAGCAAAGCTGTACTCAATGCAGAATGGCCCATTTATTACTCTAGAAAAGTGGTTTGGGTTAGGCGGTACTGAGAGCACCTCATGGATCCGGTTCTAGCTGATGTACAGTTGCAACGCAGTACATCATCTGTTACCTGCAGTAGTCGGAAGGTTTAATATGCCTGCTGTTGGCAATCAGTTTTCAAGCGAAAAAGAAAGATGGTTCCGAATACGAGAAATCCGCTTTCAATTCTAGTGATATTTTGCCCATACTGCTTCGTATTATTCTTATGAACACGCCCTTGGAGCGCAATGCACTCTGCATTGTATTAATGTGTCAGTATCGATGAAATCACTAAAGGAGAGTTACTTTTTCCATTGAGCTTGATAAAAGCAACTAGTTGAGCATTTTCCGCGGCCTTAAACGTATCCAACTCGGCTCGATAACTCTTTTCTTGAGATACTATTTTAGGCGCCTAAGAATCATAGCACAAACAGAATGCAATTGTGTACAGAACTCAGATGGTGGCAGAAGTTGTTACTGCCGATAAACAGCGACCTTTAGGGACATTGCACTCAATAAAAAAAAAAACAAAGAACCCTTGGACCTGCAATTTGCCCGACCACTCTCTTTTCGGCCTATGCAAGTTCTCCACCGAAATAATTTTACATTACTTTCCATAAGTCCCTAGACAAAGGCGCTTTTCCACGTGCAGGGAAGTTGTTAGCGTCGTGCTTTTTGGGAAACCGGCACCACTGAGAATTGTGAACAGTTTGTCTGAAGGGTTGTTAAAAGCGTACTTTTATAAAGTTCTCGTATATCTGCTCTTCACTGTTCAGGTGCACCTATTGACCAAGGTGCGGTTGCTCTTTTATGAAAAAAAGAAAACTTCATACCACCATACCAAGCGCCATTCAAATGGCAGAAATCTCGGCTTCTGGATTCTGTGAAACCCTTTATATCGTTTCTAAAGCACTCTTGATCGAAGAGCTCCTCCGGAATGCATAAATTATTCCGAGACACTGTCGTAATTAGGTCGCCTGTAGAAGCTTAAACATGATATCAGTCGGTAGATACGCACTTGTCATCAGAGATACAAGAAGCTCCCATCTCATACTTTCTCGTTTGAAAGCGCTAGCTCCTCATCCAGACAAGGTTCACGGCCTACGAGTAGTATTCTGGGCAGTGGACATCGAGCTTTTGCAAAAGAAAAGGCACAGTATTTGTCTTACTTTTGTATGGCCGCCTCAACAGCATCGTGATGGAATGACCAAAGGATGAAGTGAGATAACAACAAGAGGAAGAGACGCCCTAGTACGAGGATACGAATAACCACTCTAATTGTTTTACGAGCATTAACAAAGCGCAATACACAGTAATCTTGCATTTCGCCTCGTTTGAAACGCGGCCGCTGCACACAGCGAGAAGGACAGAGGTGAGTGTAAACACATTGCTTTCTTTGTAGCCTGTTCTCTTTTACGCCACATCAGTTACTTGCTGAAAAATCCAGGTGACCCGCCTGTGACTACATTTGAAACTTAGGAAGGGGAAAGCGTGAATGTAGTGGACTGAAGCAAATTAGTTACAATGGAAAGAAAGGTGCAGTCTCCCTCACTCTTAGTAACGGCGGCATCAAAAACAGAGTAAACTTGGGGTTCCCTGATCTGCACTTGCGCCATGCAAGCCGATCGCCGTCTTTGCCTCTTCCCATCATTCGAAGCATGGCCACGTGGTTGGAACTTCATCCCGCATCACGGTGCTTTCGAGGGAAACACTTGCGAAGGCGCACCCAAGGCCGCGTTGGGGGAGGGCGTTTGGACGTTGGACGTTTGGACGAGAGGACGTTGGGGGAGGAAGGTTGGGAGAGGACGCGAGAAACTTGAAGGACAAGAGAAACTTGAAGGACAAGAGAAATTTGAAGGAAATGTGAATAAAATAACAGAAACACGAACTAGCCGTCAAAGACAGAGTCTAAAAAGGGTTACTTTTTTAACCTTTAAAGATCTCTGTTTTGAAAACTTAACAACTTTATATTGTAGAGAGATACGTCAGTGCGTTTTTTTTAGCTGTATTCTACAGCAAGGGGGACATTATCTGCCTCGTATCGATCCATGACTGAACGTATAATAAACTTAAAGCAACTAATACATATATTTTTTTTCGATTCTACAGGGCAAAGTTATTTTTCGAAATTGGCGGCGGTCAAAATGGAATGCGAGCCTTGTTTCTAAATTTGCTTAGCCGGCAAAATTGTTCAGAATATTCGTTATACAAAATACCCAAGTAAACGCTTGTTAAATTTTCTCTCCCGCATTACGAACGTGTAGAATGGCATCACTGTGTCGCCGAAATGAATTAACGTTTTCTACATCATCAAATAAAGCAACTACACCTGTATTTTATGCATGCGAAGTGCGAGAGACGCCATTTTGTAAATATGCAGGGCGAGAAAACCAACTAAGCGAGTTTATTTTCGACGTTCAATATAAAAAACCACATTGCGTATTAAGCTACTTCAAAAACGCGCTGCCCTTTGATATTAACTGCCATGAATGTCGCAGTATCACCTTGCGCCCCTCTCGAAATGCAAAAATAAAAGCTTATAAACTTGTTTAGTTAATTCATCCTTAAGTACAGATATCAAGAACATAATGTTCGCTTTCCGGTACAGTCCCTGTAACAGCCCGCACCGAAGTTTCTCTCAAAGCTTATAAATAAAAAAAAACTACAAATATAAATAAATCATCTTGAAAGTTCTTGCGTTCACTGAATTTTCATGCTAAGATGGGTAGGCCAAGCCCAGTTTAGTACCGCTTAAACTGGCATAGTTTTGGGCTTGATTAAGTGAAGCATCACTTTTTCCGGCTAGAACGACTACAGTGTTGAATATTGCTAGCATCGTGTGTAAGAATAGTCGTGCTGATTGTGACTGCGTAGAATAGCTGTCATTTTAATAATCAAGCGCATTCAGAAGTTAACCATCTAATTTCTTGTTTTTTGATTTTACCGGACGAATTTCATTTACGATAAATACGAAGAGCTGTATTTGACTTCAGACATCTCAAAACGCAGACTGTCGAATTCCTTCGCTTAAAGTAGGAATAGAACGGTTATTGAAACAAGCTTATCATGTTTTCCTGCTTCAGTATGACGTTAATATGTGCTGGAAAGAAGAAGATACATTTGGCCTAAAGACGGCGATGAATGTGCACTTCAGCAGCATTTCCATTGTCAGCCTATACCCACTACTCCTTTTCCCCTATAAGGGCTCCTCCCCCGTAGTGGGTATGTGCCATTTTATTTGAAGACAACCAACCATCGCCGCATGAGTCTGTGGTCGACCTTGCTGACATCAGACTGTTTTCGCCGCTTTTCCCGTCGTCCCAATTCCTTTAAATAAACCCCCACATTAATTTTAGTGGACGCGCCGGGTAACAGGCCTGGAACTCCGCAGCCTTAATATCCCGACGCCTGCGCTGCGTGTGGACGTTCGACATCAAGCCTTGCAAGCGGGAACTGCTGTTGTCTGTGCCGTCTCCCTTCGCCAACGGAACCCGGCTGTCTTAAGCGGGACCAACGAGCGCAATTTTTTTATTTTACTTATTTATTATTTATTTATTTATTCTTAAGCAGAAGATTGGAACACATCTTATGAACGAGTGAGCGTCTATAACAAGTTTGACGATGCGAGCAAACTTAACATTATCTTTTATCTTACCGGCGTTGGTAGCCTGTGTTAGAGTAACCAAGAGGTGAACATCAGTAGTTGATCTGCCTTCAAGATGATTTTTCCAGAAGTCTTTGGAAGTGCGGCACTCAGGAAGCTCCGCGCCTAATAACGCTTGCTCAAAAGGTCGCAGCCGCGGTGGCTCAGTGGTTACGGAGCTCGGCTGCTTGCCCGAGAGACGCGGGTTTCACCCCGGCCGCGGCGGCTGAACTTCGACGAACGCGAAATTGTAGAGGCCCGTGTGCTGTGCGGTGTCAGTGCACGTTAAAGAACCCCAGGTGGTCGAAATTTCCGGAGCCCTTCACTACGGCGTCCCTCATAGCCTGAGTTGCTTCGGGACGTTAAACCCTAATAAACAAATAAACCAAACCAAAAGGTCGGAGCAGGTGGGCGAATGCTACATTGAAGAGGTCATCGACTTATGCAAACGTGTGAACCTCTACATGCCTGAAGCTGACAAGATGAAACACATTTTGAAGGGCACTGAAGAAGACGCCTTTAAGATGCCGCTAGTGCGAAACTTTCGCACCATAGCTGAAGTCGTCACTCTACCGGTGCTTAGGAGCCGCGCAAGCAGCGGATGTTAACTCGCCAGCACCCGGGGCAGGTTGAGTCGCTCACTGGGCTGAGACCTGCAGATCACATGCTCCTCGATGCTGCAAGAGATAAAAAGATTTTGTCAGCGAAGAAGTCGCGAATAAGCTTTCCCTTTTACCGAACACTTCAAAGCGACCACCATAATTGGCTCGAGCTCTCCGACATGCTATTGAAGACCAGATTGCTGTTCCTGTCATGGCGCTTGTGGGCTCCGGTGCTGCGATTTCTGTAGTTGATAAACAATCTTGTTGCTCCTTAAGGAAGCTAAAGACGCCAATTTGAGGACTATCGCTCCGCACGGCCAGTGCTCAGCACATCAAGCCGTCTGCAGCTTGTCCCGCTCGAGATGACATTCAGGGCTTCTTCTACGCGACAGAGTTCGTTGTGTTGCCTTCCTGTCCCAAGCTCTCGTTCTGGGCTGGGATTTTCTTCCACCCCAAGAAGCTATCACCGACTGTGCTCGAGCTGATGTCGGGTTCTCTGCTCTGCCCAATCCTATGCCGGACACTCCTTCTTCTGTTTCTTGTTTTGAAATCTTCGCCATCAAAAACATAGACCGTCCTCCGCGCTCTTCCCTCCTTCTTCACCTCTCTTGCGACTCTCCGACGACGCTGTGCTCTTGACACCGGACAGTTCTTTCCTGACCCGCAAGTGTCTTTCATTCCCAAACGCCGTATGGGCTTTATCCGCTGGCCTCTGCGTACTTCTGGTCTCCAACTCATTTTCCTCCTCTACCGCTTTGCATCTCTTTCTCACTCTCTCGGAAGTATCGAACCCATCGAATCTCTGGTCTTCCGCCAGGAGTGTGACGATACGCCGCACTTCGCCGTTACAGCGTTCAGCCGGCCGTCTTAATCGCCCAATCCGTTTTGAACCGAAGTATTTCTTCTCTCCACCGACTCCGATCTTCCTCCGCCTCGACGGACGTAGCTTCTCACCATCCTCCATGAATTCCGTTCTCCCTTCGACTCTGATCACAGTTCCTTCGGCCAAAGATCGACAGTAATCCATCACATCGACACTGGCGCCCACGCGCCACTGCGCCAGCGCGCCTATAATGTGTGCGCAACCGACCGCCAGACTATCCGGAACGGCCACTCAGCCCTCAAGCAGCCCTTTGGCACCGCCGAGGTGCTTGTGAGAAAGAAAGATTTCATTCCTTGTTTTCATTCCTTGATCTAAGTTCTGTGTACTGGTAAGTCCCCATGGAAGAAGCGTTTGTGACCCCGAAGGCTTGTAGAAATTTCCCGTAATGACTTTCGGCCTTTAGATGCCCTTGCGAGTTTCTTAACTTTGATGAGTACCATTCTGCCTAGGCTGGAGTGGAAGATGTGCCTCTGCTTCCTCGACGGCATTATCGTCTTTTCCCTTAATTTTGACGCTCATATCATACGCCTGCAGCACGTCTTGACGTGCCTTTCTGACGCCAGCCTGCAGCTCCAGTTTTAAAAATGTCGGTTTGCTGCACGTCAACTGACCATTTTAGGCCACGTTGCCTTCAAGAATGGCGTTGGCGCGACATAGTCAAACTTCGTACTGAGGTCGTGTTTACCACGTCTTTACCAGTTCTACCTCCATCAAAGATATGCGGAGCTTCCTCGGTCTGTGCTCGTACTTTCGGCGCTTTTTCGCAGGACAACTTCTGTCCGAAAGTTGTGATTTATCGCTATGGTCCAGCTTGCGAAGATGCCTGCAACACGTTGTGGTGCCTCCTCACCGCGCCGTCGATACTGCGCTGATTTCGACTCCGCCGCTCCCACCGAGGTTCCCACGGACGCCAGTGGTTTTGGCCTCGGCGCCGTGCTCGCCCAGCGTATATCTGGCTTCGATGACAACGTCGTTGCATATTCCAGTCGCATACTCAGCAAGGCTGAATCTAATTGCCCTATAACTAAAAAGGAGTGTCTCGCTATTGTCTGTGCCATTTCCAAGTTTTCTCATTACCTCTATGGCCACGGTTTTGCCGTTTTTAGGGACCACCATGCGCTTTGCTGGCTGTCCTCCTTGAAAGACCCACCCTGCCGCTTTGCCAGGTGGGCTTTTCGTCTACAGGAATATGATACCCGCGTCGTTTATGCATCCGGCCCAAGACGCTGCCCACTTCTGGCCGACATGCGGATTACTAAATGTGTCTTCTGAAACGATGAAGATTAAACGGATATCTGCGGGCTAATATCAACTAATAAGCTAATCAGCTAATATCAGCTAATATAGTGTTACCGATGGACCGTGAACGAAGAAGTGGCGGTGCGCTGAACGACGACGACGTTGACAGTTGGTAGCTGGGCCCTCGGTGTCTGAGCTGAGTGCTGGCCATCTCAGAGCAGCCGCCAACACAGACTTACCGCCGTAACATCCCCGTAACATCTTTTGGTGGAGGTGCGGGGTACCGATCCGCGTACCTCTCGCATAATGCAGATAGCTTAATTGTACTACAGTACACACCCTTTATATCACAAGCGCCTTTAAACAGCTACCAGTTATAATGCGTTTTTTTTTTGCCACCGGTCTGCCTCCATCAAGGCTAAAAGTAAAGGTACATCGCGTATTAGGTGGTCGCGTGAATAAAAAGACCGGTTATAGTGCGGTTTGAATCCGGTCAGTGACCACACGATACAGGTAGCGCACTTCCATGTGCCACACTGGGGCATTCTTAGGCGCGTTGGCCCTTCTTCTGCAAAATAGATACAAAACATTTTTCCGTCTATCAGACGGAATGAGAGAGCATGCATCATTCCATGATCGCTGACATTCCACTGCTTAGGTTACGCATTTTCAGTTTCGCCTTGCACTTCACACAGACTGCTTTCACACACCGAAGGCACTGCTTGAAGCACGTTATCTTCATTAATCACCGAACTAGTTACTCTTCCACTTCTTGGAGGCACGGCAGCCGTCACGTTGACGGCACAGCGCGTCTGTCGACCCCTCACCCCACTTCGCGATCAAATCGCTTCTATCGCACCCCTGCGCGGTCGCGCTACGTGTGGTAAGCTGAAACCAATCGAAGGCTGCAGCGGACTTGATGGATTCTTTTCGGTGCGAAATCCCCCATTCATGAGGCCGAACTGGCTGATCGAGTTTGTGTGTAGCTTGACCCTTCTCGCGCTGCGCATTACACAGCGCAGCATTCATCATATTCCTTCTGCGGCATGAACACACAAGAAAAGATCAGCTTAACCACGATCACAGGTTAACCTAGAGTCTGATATCAACATCAGCAGGTCGACGACCCTGCAAGCAAGCGCACGCCACGACGGAAAGCGAGACAGGTCCGCCTAAGTTATCGGAGGAGGAGTCTCCCCGACATCGCCGCATTGATGTACAGCGAGCAGGAACACAGCGTCAACGTTAGTCTAAAAATCCAGAGGACATGGCTGCACGCAGTGAAGAACTTGCGAATATGTGACGGAAGCGTCATGCCCTGTAAGGGGCCCAAACACTAGAACAATGAGCCTTTCGTCTTGAAGAACAGCGAAATAAAAAGCGGGCAAGAGAAGAGTTACCGCGTGAGCAGTAACATCAGTGTCTCAACACGGGACTGAACGAACGCCAGGTAAACTTTGAATTGCGATTCGCCATTGCCGCGTCTACTATCGCGTAGTTTCAACGAGAGTTTGTGCAAATTCCATCAGACTTCCTGTGCAGTGGATGGGCTTGATTGTGGCATTTCAGAGATCTGAACAGAGTAAGTGAAGCCATGCAGCCGAAATTGGCATTTACTTTCCTCGAGATAGATGTACAGCAATGTAGAAGATGTTCAAAACGTTTAAAGCTTCGATACATAAACGTAATATAGAAATCTATAGCGTGAGTAACGTGTAAAAGTATCCGCCGATACTTCTCGATTTGCCTCCGCTAAATAACGTGACATAACGCATGGCTCCCCTCGTATACCATGTGCTCGAGCCAAGGACAATTCAGGATAAAGGGAGCCATCGCCAACTGTCCGGGGTACAGTAGCGACATGCTGAAGGCTCCGCCTCGCAATGTGGAGTAGCAAGTCAGTCGTGCTTTCGCAAGTTTAGCTCGGTTCAATCTTAGTTGAAAGGCTGTGGCTAGAGTTCCGTCCAGACGAAACTACAATTTGTGATAGAGTTCCGTCTAGACGGAACTACAATTTGCGCTAAAGTTCCGTCCAGACGGAACTGCATGTAGCGACGGGGTTCCGTCCAGACGGAACTGTATCTCACACCATAGAGTTCCGTCCAGCATTATCTGCCACAATAGTTATGTCAAGACGGAATTAAAGCTGGCGTTAGGGATTGGGAAACTAGTTTGCTTGCAGACTTTTGCATGTCCGTTTAAAAAAGTGGCAATCCTGTTCCGCCTAATGTGTGACAGGATATTCTGCTGCATCATTTTATTTTCCAAGCAGTCAGTGAGAAATGGCAATAGAACTAGCTTTGGCTTCGGTTTGTTGGTGCGTTTGCATAATGCTTGTTGACCGTTTGTGTTACTGCTCACGAGGTAACTCTTCTCTTGCCCGCTTTTTATTTCGCTGTTCTTCAAGACGAAAGGCTCATTGTTCCAGTGTTTGGGCCCCTTACAGGGCATGACGCTTCCGTCACATATTCGCAAGTTCTTCACTGCGTGCAGCCATGTCCTCTGGATTTTTAGACTAACGTTGACGCTGTGTTCCTTCTCGCTGTACATCAATGCGGTGATGTCGGGGAGACTCCTCCTCCGATAACTTAGGCGGACCTGTCTCGCTTTCCGTCGTGGCGTGCGCTTGCCTGCAGGGTCGTCGACCTACTGATGTTGATATCAGACTCTAGGTTAACCTGTGATCGTGGTTAAGCTGATCTTTTCTTGTGTGTTCATGCCGCAGAAGGAATATGATGAATGCTGTGTTGTTTAATGCGCAGCGCGAGAAGGGTCAAGCTACACACAAACTCGATGAGCCGGTTCGGCCTCATGAATGGGGGATTTCGCACCGAAAAGAATCCATCAAGTCCGCTGCAGCCTTCGATTGGTTTCAGCATACCACACGTAGCGCGACCGCGCAGGGGTGCGATAGAAGCGATTTGATCGCGAAGTGGGGTGAGGGGTCGGCAGACGCGCTGTGCCGTCAACGTGACGGCTGCCGTGCCTCCAAGAAGTGGAAGAGTAACTAGTTCGGTGATTAATGAAGATAACGTGCTTCAAGCAGTGCCTTCGGTGTGTGAAAGCAGTCTGTGTGAAGTGCAAGGCGAAACTGAAAATGCGTAACCTAAGCAGTGGAATGTCAGCGATCATGGAATGCTGCATGCTCCCTCATTCCGTCTGAGAGACGGTAGAATGTTTTGTATCTATTTTGCGGAAGAAGGGCCAACGCACCTAAGAATGCCCCAGTGTGGCACATGGAAGTGCGCTACCTGTATCGTGTGGTCACTGACCGGATTCAAACCGCACTATAACTGGTCTTTATATTCACGCGACCACCTAATACACGATGTACCTTTACTTTGAGCCTTCATGGAGGCAGACCGGTGGCAAAAAAAAAACGCATTATAACTGGTAGCTGTTTAAAGGCGCTTGCGATATAAAGGGTGTGTACTGTAGCACAATTAAGCAAACTGCATTATGCATAGATATATTAGCTGATTAGCTTATTAGTTGATATTAGAACGCAGATATCCGTTTAATCTTGATCGTTTCAGAAGAGCCATTTAGTAATCCGCATGTCGGCAAGAAGTGGGCAGCGGGACACGGCATCAGCGTCTTGGGCCGGACGCATAGACGACGCGGGTATCATATTCCTGTAGCCGAAAAGCCCACCTGGCAAAACGGCAGGGTAGGTCTTTCAAGGAGGACAGCCAGCAAAGCGCATGGTGGTCCCTAAAAACGGCAAAACCGTGGCCATAGAGGTAATGAGAGAACTTGGAAATGGCACAGACAATAGCGAGACACTCCTTTTCAGTTACAGGGTAATTAGATTTAGCCTTGCTGAGTATGCGACTGGAATATGCAACGACGTTGTCATCGAAGCCAGATATACGCGGGGCGAGCACGGCGCCGAGGCCAAAACCACTGGCGTCCGTGGGAACCTCGGTGGGAGCGGCGGAGTCGAAATCAGCGCAGTATCGACGGCGCGGTGAGGAGTCACCACAACGTGTTGCAGGCATCTTCGCAAGCTGGACCTTAGCGATAAATCACAACTTTCGGACAGCAGTTGTGTTGCGAAAAACCGCCGAAAGTACGAGCACAGACCGAGGAAGCTCCGCATATCTTTGATGGAGGTAGAACTGGTAAAGACGTGGTAAAGACGACTTCAGTACGAAGTTTGACTATGTCGCACCAACGCCATTCTTGAAGGCAACGTGGCCTAAAATGGTCAGTTGACGTGCAGCAAACCGACATTTCTAAAAGTGGAGCTGCAGGCCGGTGTCAGAAAGGCACGTCAAGACGTGCTACAGGCGTATGATATGAGCGTCAAAGTTAAGGGAAAAGACGATAATGTTGTCGAGGAAGCAGAGGCACATCTTTCACTCCAGTCTAGGCAGAATGGTACTCATCATAGTTAAAAAAGTCGCAAGGGCATCTAAAGGCCGAAAGACATTACGGGAAATTTCTACAAGCCATCGGGAGTCACAAACGCTTCTTCCATTGGGACTTACCAGTACACAGAACTTAGATCAAGGAATGAAAACAGTTCGATCCGCTGCAAACAATCCGGAGCGTCGTCAATGCGCTGGACGGGATAGACGTCCTTGCCCGTAATGTTATTAAGGCGAGGATAATCCACTCAGAAGAGTATGGAGCTACCTTTCTTTTTCACAAGCACCTCGACGGGGCCAAAGGGCTGCTTGAAGGCTGAGTGGCCGTTCTGGAAAGTCTGGCGGTTGGTTGCGCACACATTATAGGCGCGCTGGCGCAGTGGCGCGTGGGCGCCAGTGTCGATGTGATGGGTTACTGTCGATTTTTGGCCCAAGGAACTGTGGTCAGAGTCGAAGGGAGAACGGAACTCATGGAGGATGGTGAGAAGCTACGTCCGTTGAGGCGGAGGAAGATCGGAGTCGGTGGAGAGAAGAAATACTTCGGTTCAAAACGGATTGGGCGATTTAGACGGCGGGCTGAACGCTGTGATGGCGAAGTGCGGCGTATCGTCACTCTCCTGGCGGAAGACCAGAGATTCGATAGGTTCGATACTTCCCAGAGAGAGAGAAAGAGACGCAAAGCGGTAGAGAAGGAAAATGAGTTGGAGACCAGAAGCACGCAGAGGCCAGCGGATACAGCCAATACGGCGTTTGGGAATGAAAGACACTTGCGGGTCAGAAAAGAACTGTCCGGTGTCAAGAGCACAGCGTCGTCGGAGAGCCACAGGAGAGGTGAAGAAGGAGGGAAGATCGCGGAGGACGGTCGATGTTTTTGGTGGCGAAGACTTTAATAAGAAGAAACAGAAGAAGTAGTGTCCGACAGGATTTGGCAGAGCAGAGAACCCGACTTCAGCTCGAGCAAAGTCGGTGATAGCTTCAGGGGGTGAAAGAAAATCCCAGCCCAGAAAAAGAGCTTGGGACAAGAAGGCACCACGACGAATGTCATCTCGAGCGGTACATGCTGCGGACGGCTTCATGTGCCGAGCACTGGCCGTGCGGAGCGATAGTGCTCAAATTGGCGTCTTTACCTTCCTTAAGGAGCAACAAAGTTGTTTATCAACTACAATAAATCGCAGCACCGGAGCCCACAAGCGGCATGACAGAAACAGCAATCTGCTCTTGAATAGCATGTCGGAGAGCTGGAGCCAAAATGGTGGTGGCTTTGTAGTGTTCGGTAAAAGGGAAAGCTCATTCGCGACTTCTTCGCTGACAAAATCTTTTTATCTCTTTCAGCAGCGAGGAGTTGTAATCTGCAGGTCTCAACCCAGTGAGCGACTCAACCTGCCCCGGGTGCTGACGAGTCAACATCCGCTGCTTGCGCGGCTACTCGAAACACTGGTACAGAGTGACGACTTCAGAAATGGTGCGCAAGATGCGCACTAGCGGCATCTGAAAGGCGTCTTCTTCAGTGCCCTTCAAGTGTGTTTCATCTTGTCAGCTTCGGGCATGTGGAGGTTCACACGTTTGCATAAGTCGATGACCTCTTCAATGTAGCGCCCCGCCGCGGTGGCTGAGTGGTTACGGCTCTCGGCTGCTGGCCCGAAAGACGCGGGTTCGATCCCGGCCGCGGCGGCGGCTGAATTTCAATGGAGGCGAAATTCTAGAGACCCGTGTACTGTGCGATGTCAGTACACGTTAAAGAACGCCAGGTGGTCGAAATTTCCGGAGCCCTTCACTACGGCGTCCCACATAGCCTGAGTCGCTTTGGGACGTTAATCCCTAATAAACCAATAAACCAATCTTCAATGTAGCTTGTAAAGCTCTCACCCAGCTGCTCCGACCTTTGGCCGACCTTTGGGTTTGGTTTATTGGTTTATTAGGGTATAACGTCCCAAAGCGACTCAGGCTATGTGGGACGCCATAGTGAAGGGCTCCGGAAATTTCGACCACCTGGGGTTCTTTAACTTGCACTGACATCGCACAGCACACGGGCCTCTAGAATTTCGCCTTCATTGAAATTCAGCCACCGCGGCTGGGATCGAACCCGCGTCTTTCGGGCCAGCACCCAAGCGCCGTAACCACTGAGCCACCGCGGCTGCGACCTTTCGAGCAAGCGTTGTTAGGCGCGGAGCTTCCGAAGTGCCGCACTGAAGGCAGATCCCCTACTGATGTTCACGTCTTGGTTACGGTAACACAGGCTACCAACGCCGGTGAGATAAAAGATAATGTTATTAAGTTTGATCACATCGTCACACTTGTTATAGAGGCTCACTCGTTCGTAAGGTGTGTGCCAATCTTCCACTTAAAAATAAATAAATAAATAATCAGCAAAAAATATAAAACAATCGCGCTCGTTGGTCCCGCTTAAGACTGCAGGGTTCCGTTGGCGAAGGGAGACGGCTCAGACAACAGCAGTGCCCGCTTGCAACGCTTGATGTCGAACGTAGTCAGGCAGCGCAGGCGTCGGGAGATTAAGGCGGCGGAGTTCCAGTCCTGTTACCCGGCCCGTCCACTAAATTTAAGATGGGATTTATTTAAAGGAACTGGGACGACGGGAAAAGCGGCGAAAACAGTCTGATGTCTGAGTGTGAGAAGATTTCTGGTACTGCCTCCTGCAATAGGTAGGACTTCCACGAATGCTCCTGGAGACCCAATATAAAGCTTAGAAGTGAACCTCCTGGGCTCTAAACTTTTGACAGAGACTGTACATTGCCATAACATGTGATCCTCTTTGAGAAAGAAATAAAAATTGGATTCAATTCTAATTAAAAATAATGAACCGGCCTGTGGTTGATGGTACACGCCCTCCAATGCATCAAAGCTACTGGTGGTGTACGAAGCACGCCGTACGCCAGGGCTCCTGGAAATAGTCGCCAGCCTTTGTTTCTTTTTTGTGCACTCTTACTGCAAACAATAGAAGCATTTTTAGTTGCCTCATCTATAGTAGAATGCCCGTGAAAGCCTGATATCAGTAACGTACACTTGCACTCACTATCCAAAGTGTAATGTCACCGAGCTACATTTCCAAGTCGTGAGCCAGTAGAGCGAGGAGCTAAAAGAACGACAAAAGTAGAAATAAAGAAGTGTTGATGAAAACATTAGGGAGACGGTAGAGAGAAGGTGCATTATGAATTAGAGCCTTCAGATGCTAAGCTTCTCATGGGGCCCCCATAGTTTCCCTAGGAGAGCGTAGTGAAAACCCGAACTCATGAAAGTTCGAACCAGTTTGATCAGATTCAGGCTAATATATAACCTATTGGACCATCTGACGTGTAGGGAGAGCTGAATGGAACCACAATTTAGAGACTGACGTTTTGTGTCAAGCTTCTCTGTGCAGCGAAGTGTGTGAACTGGCAATAACGAAATACCTTTTTATCAGGAAAACATTTGGGAACGAAATGCGTAATCAGTGTTTCTGCAAAAAAGGGTTGTATTTTCTGGCGGATATATCACTGCACCGCAGCCAGAACTGACCAAGACAGGTAATGATTCATATGATTTGTTCAATTTTTGCCATTACCATTGTTCAAACAATTTCCACTATTTATTTCGGCACATAAATTACTTTTACTTCTTTTTTAACAGTGAAATAAATGCTGGGGTATTGCGTGACGATGGCAATGTGCAGCTTAGGTAATGGATGAGAAAGAAAGATAATAACGGAAGCAAAATTAGAGAGGAACGATTATGAACGATGAAAACTGGGCCCACGGACCAACAGCAGGTTGGGAGCTGGAATACAAACGCCACTCCGGCGACGTGTTTGCCCGCACGAAAGGCCTCGTTCAGTCTATTAGTATAACTCGCGGTCAGCATGTCCACTCAGTGCTGAAAAACGCATGATCGTAAAAGTGATGTAGTGTAAGTGAGCTAGTAACAGGGTGGAAATGTGCGGAGTCTATTGCATGCGGACTATGTGTGATCGAAGTGGAGGTAAGCTTTGCGCCTTGTATTTACTTGACTTAATTCGTTGGCGTTACCTAACACAGGGCTCGGACAATATGAAAGACCTTTTTTGCTATGGAAGGCAAGAGGTAATCAGCAGAAACTGGCGTACCATAAAACATTTTCATCCTCCCGGTTTCTATTTGCGCGAATTCGTCCTGAACATTGCTCCGGATACTTGGACCATGGCGGAGAATTGAAGGATACTTGGACCACATAATCGAATCTTGCTGGACCTCGTATTCGAACTTTGGCTTGTATTCATATATGCAAATAATTTTTAACGTGGCAGCGTTAATATACCCGTTGCCCTCAAATTCCGGTGTCGGCATTGTAGGCGTCGACATCATCGACGTTATCGGCGTTATGAAAAAATTCGGTGGTGTAGGGTGGCCCATGCGGCCATGCACCGGAGATGGAAGGTAGACGAGCCACCTAAGTCACATGACCTTATGGTGACATCACAACCTGCCCACCTGGTTGTGAGCAAACTGACCACCGTGGCAGGTGGCTGTTAAATCCATGATTGTTCGGCAGAGGTTGCTCGGGAAGAGCAACTTCGGTTTCATAAGCCTCATTGGTGGCGGCGGCTCCCATTGCAGGGCAGTGCTGCATCCATCTGCATTAATGCGGAATGAGGGGTGTGACAACTCGCAGGGACCTATGAATGTAAAGTTCAGAATAACCAATTACCAATAACTCATTAACGTGATCGCGTCATATCTGTAAAACGTAAAGACTAAGTGTCCCCTCCAATTTTTTATTATGGTTGAAAGCTCGCTGTAGCAATAAAAAAAGTTACAGAACTGTAGTACAGGTCAGCGCCAGACGTAGTAACATCTAAGCGGAGCCAACCAGGCGTTATGCTGGCTGGTATTCATTTGCGCACCAACGAAATGTTTGAGAGGAGGGCCTGCGTAAAACACCCCTCTGTATAACTCCTACAACTTCTTGCTGAAGGCTTCCATAAGGCGAATCCTATATTTCATATATATTCATATGAATTATCCCGCCGCGGTGTCTCAGTGGTTACCGCGCTCGGCTGCTGACCCGAAAGACGCGGGTTCGATCCCGGCCGCGGCGGCTTTATTTCTTGAAGGCGAAATTCTAGAGGCCCGTGTGTTGTGCGATGTCAGTGCACTTTAAAGAACCCCAGGTGGTCGAGATTTCCGGAGCCCTTCACTACAGCGTCTCTCATAGCCTCAGTCGATTTGGGACGTTAAACCCCAATAAACCAAACCAAACAAAACCAAGCCATATGGATTATATTAAGGCCGCATAGAGTGTATTGAGTCGATATAGAATTTATGGAAAGGCCCCATGAAAGCTTACGGGCTCCATGCGACGTCATGCACATTATATATCAGTGTCATGGAGAATATATGGCAAGTTTTTGTACTCGATACAGACGACGTATTAAAAGTCTATATATTGCTCGATATCATACAGACTACATATTCCAATAATTTCATACCAGCAAATCCTATGGAGCGTTTCATTAGGGCGTTTCATTAGGGTTCATTACTTTGATTAAATCCCACAACGTTTTCCCTGCTACTGCATTTTACGGAATTAAGACTTCGGCAATCAATACTTGAGGTGATGCTGCGTCCTTTATTTTGGTGCGTTACTTCAGGTGGCAATTTTGTTCTTGTAGCTGTGCAAAGTTATTAAATTTATTAACGTTATTAAAAAATTGGCGATATATTTCTTGTTAATTCTTTCGAAGCGCTTCCAGTTTTCTGCTTCAAGTTCAAGAAACCTTTCACTATGATAATATTTCGACTGAGGTGATTCTCATAAGTTATATGCTATACCCACAATTCCGTGCTTTGCTTATGGTAAGCTCCTAACTGCATTCAGGTCAGATTGCATGCTAATTACGCCTGTCCGCATGGTATTAACATCAAAATCCAGGCGAACAGACACCTGAAGCTTTGTTTCAAGCTGTACTACTCGCCTTGACACTTCTGCCGTAAGCAGTTCAGCCGCGTGCATTCTAACTCTTATCTGCTGCTGGTGTTCATTGTTCGAATCAACCGTCTCCTCAAGGTCCTTAACCATGGCCATTACGTTATCGATCCGTTCAGGTCCCGAATTCGTTTCAACGTCACAAGCACAAATCAAGAGCGGATGACAAAGCGCAAATATGCTTTTACGTGAGCCGTTTGGTTTGAACTCAAATATGGGCGAACTGCATTAAGTCAGAGATGGCAGCCTGAAGCCAACAAGGCTGAGCTCCGAAGCCGTTTTCCGTCTCCCAGTAACCGGAGGAGCGATAGTGAAGTTTGATGTGAAATATATGGACGACAAACTTCAAATAAAAGCACAGCCGTACCCTGTAATTAACTCAGCTCCCAAGGATGGCGTCGCTAATAATTCCAACCGACCGGACCTCTTCCGTGCCGGATCTCTTCTCTTGTTCCGTGTATTATTATGCCAGTGTAGGGGTTCCCGGCTAATTTACCTCCAGTAGGCTTTGCGCACTGCATATCCGAGAGAGGTTTCGTCGTACTTTACTGCACAACTTCCATCTGCTCGCTTTAGATTTTACTGCGCAGTGAGAGCTCGTCAACTGGTCAGAGCTTATGTGACGCGAATATTTTACAACTTTTTCCTTCTCGAGTTCCTGGAAGAGCGCTCAACCAGGTGGATTGCAACACTGAATCGAGAAATATCCCTCCATGTGCTGCTGTAGTCCGCTTTTCGTTGGCTATACTTCCCTTCTGTGTAGAACAAAAGCACCTGGCATTTCTTCAGCACTTTGTGCAAATTCTTAATCAAAGGCCAGCCTTTGGCCAGCGTCAGACGCAACGATAATTTACTGTGTCCTGCTGGTTTTGATGAGGTGTGCGCAAAAAAGCCCGGAAGCCTTTTTGTTTAAATATGCCAGACAAAAATATTATTCGGAAGCTACAACTTGACGGCGCTGGAAAAGTATTTTTTAATGCGACGCATTACTAATTTCATCACGAGAAAAGCTGGCCGCGTGCGTGTGTGTGTCTACTAGTAGACGAAGAAAACCACAGTGATGGCGGGATAAATACATTAACGTCATCAAGCGACCATACTACGCACACAGCAAGCTGAGCGCCGAAACATCAGAAATATCCTGTACATGTTGTTCGTCTGCATAAAAGTTTCCGCTCTCCGACCTCCATGTGACGCCAGTTTTCTCGATAGAATTTGTAACAAAATTTTGACGCAGCTGATTGACGTACAGCGTTCATGGTGACATTCGTTGCATATAGCTTACATGTGTTTGTGAAGTAGGAACCTGGTTTGCGACAAGAAATTGGAACCGCGAGACATATACGCCTTAATTTGGTTGCTATCACAGAGTCTTTACCGCTTCCCTTAAGGCAAAGTTGTGTTGTGTGCCGAGATGTGAGGCAGTAACCGCTCCCTTTCATTCACTCAAAAACCATTTTTTCTATCAAAATTCTGGTCGTACACGCGTGTTTGAGCAGGTGGTTTGTGTGTGGATGGGTGTCAATGCACCAAGAGACAGTTACGTTTTCGCATTCCCATACGCAGTCTTAAGTGTTTTGGCCGAATTTTTTCAACACAGGGGCTAGCACAATAGCCGAAAAGCATTTCAAAATAATTCAGACTATCAAAAAGCATATGACAAAATTACATGTAAATTCTATTTTGAAAGCAGAAAAATTCGAGCATCAATACGCAGAAAGAAGTTCGTTCCTACTTCTGCTTCTCTCAGTTGAGGCTACTTTGTTTTTTTTTTTTGCAAGATTTTCAATGTTGGTGTAATGATTAACGATCTGTTTGATTTAAGCAGAACACGATATCACTTCCAGCCCAATGGCACCGCCAAGAACTTTAATTTAAGAATTATCATTTACTACTGAAGTGGTGTGTCTCTGTCGTAAAAAATGCGTTCCCTGCATTTGTCAAGGCAAATGGCTGAATATTTAAAGAAGTGCCCCGAAACTTTCACTATTTAGTTTACCACCAGCAACGGCATTTACTCGCCTAAGCGGTAAACCACCGCATTCGACAGTGCCTAAAACCATAGCATATCGATTAGTTCTCATCTGCTTGAAGCGGTTCTATTCTATATACTTCTGCATCTCGCAGGTTGTAACCGTTGAGATATGAATAAATCCGCGCAAGACTTGGGTCTTTCTTCTAGAAAAAAGCAACAGAGGAGACAAGGCGTGCTAGTGTTCCGTAATTTCCCTTGAGCACGTTTGATGTGAGCCAAATTTTTAGGTCGTGAAATGTGGATGTACGGGACTGTACCTTTTTTATCCACCACTGCATCGTTACTAGAGCGCACACGCCTATTTGCAGTCCGTGTGCTCCATAGTGCCATCAAATTCGTACATGCGCTCATACTATGACAGTAATGATATCCGACATCCTAGATGTAGTTGGTTTCAAATACCACAGATGTCGCGCCACTGTAAAAAATTTTATTCTTGGGATGCAAGATGTTCGATTTTTGGAAAGGCCGCTGCTAGCCTGTCTCGACCAATGCAGCCTGTTCAAAGATCTCTCCTCCGACACGTAGGCTAAGGAAAGTATTGGTTCATGGTTTCGGGGGTCTAACGTCCCGAAAAGACTTAGGCTATGAGGGACGCCGCAGTGAAAGGCTCCAGGAATTTCGGCACCTGGGATTCTGTGCCGTTCCTTGACATCGCACAGCGCACGGGTTTCAAGAATTTCGTCGCCATCGTTGTTAGACTGCCACGGCCGGGATGGAACCCGCGTCTTTCGGGTCAGAAGCTGAATGCCGTAACCACTGCGCCAACGTGGCGACATTAAGGGAAGGGTTAAAAAAACCTGAAGTTTCGGTCTGAAGCATCTTGATAGCCGATGGGCTTTATGGTATCTTCTTGAAGAATATGGTCATGCAGTACCGCAAAGCAGGCATGATCCCATAGTTTGATCATTTATTTTTTCAAAGCAGACGAGCACTTGATTGGTCACGCCATACAAACAATCAAAACCAGCATCACAAATCCTGTCCTTTCAGGCAACACCGTAGGCAGAAATTAGCCAGCATGCAATAGCAACAACCTAATACAGACTGATCAGCAATGTGTGCTTCCTCTGCCAAGAATTACTCCATGTTAGGATGGCATAACTTTCAAATCAAATTCAGAGATATGTTTGTAAGTACGATCTTAACGCCAAATTTCGTTTCGATGCAGACGCATTGCGAGTGAACGACTTAGAATAATGGAAAGTTGGGAGAGTCAGTTTGCCGATTGTTTCGTCTTCTATTCAGCTGTCCTCGCTTTCGTGTGCTCCGCTACACAGTCGAACCTCGTTAAAATGAAATAATAAATGCAGCAAAGAATGCCCATTCTTTTGGGAAGCTGGATGAACGCAGGCTATGAAGAAGTATTCGGAGGGCTCGGAAAAACTTCTTTATAACGAAGGTCATCTGTTGAGCGAAAGACAACGAATCTGATGGTGCGCTCTCAGAATATTGGAATGCGGTGTTTAGAAGGTTATCAAGAAATAATTTTACTTTTTAAATACAATATATCAGCATGGGTTTCCATTTCCTGGCACTTTTTCTGAGCTTGAGCGCCGTATCCAGAAAAGAGACGCACTACAGTGAATAGGTCCATAATACATTCAAGACATTTCAACGGAGCGACCTGAACGCGAGGGACTAAAGAAACTCGAACCAGAAGGCTGAAAAGGCGCCTACTCGCAAGAAATTTTTATTCTAATCTCCAGACCTTCTTATGCGCACCAAGACATTTATTTAACAGTCTCACCAGGCTAAGACGTGAGTAGCTTTAAATAATTTACCGCGAACGTCACAATCATCCAAAATTACGCGGGAACGGTTGTTTTGGTTGCACAATGCCTTTCTTTGTAACTGTAATGGCCAAAAAAAAAATGGTGCCGGCGCGATCCTGATATTTCGAGAACTCTTAGGCAGTGAGCACTTCTCAGTTGGAAGATATCAAAAGTACATCTAACAGCTGGCATCTCTGGTTTTAGTTTGTAGGGTAGTAATGACTGCCTTGCACATCCTTCGGATTCGCCCCTACTATTAAATAGACGGCACTGTGCGTTCGTTTGTGTGCTTGTATGCGTGAATGGCTCTTTCAGTGGCGCAGACATACAAGCCGCAGAGCTCTGGAAATATATGCCGGGGGGGGGGGGGGAGGAAATAAGAGCGCGCCGCCTGCAGGGATGCACCTGATAATCCGCACCCATCTTGAATGGGGTGTTCTTGCTCGGAGAAAAAGGGAAGTATTTCTACCGACTCTACTAATGTATGCGTCTGCATAAAGACTTTTCACGGGAGTGATTTCAACGTGATGTCGAATTTGTCGTCTTATCACAGCGCGAAAGAAGTTGAAACTCTCTGCTACCGATCACGATGTAGAACTGATGTACAGTGCTTTCGCCACTCTTAGCTGATTCATACCAGACCACCAACGAACGTGCATAAAAGATACTACCGCGTCCAAAATATTGTTGGCATTGTAATCTTATACGGGCAATTAATGTCACCAATAAAGAGGTGACTAGTGCTGCCAGGGTTGTTTTACCTTCCACTATGAATATCGACTCTGCTATGTGTCATGCTATATATGTTTCTCATTACATGTATATTCTGTTTAAGTGGAGTCAGCGCTGTACTGTACGTGGACAAGAACCTTTTCGCAGCACCTCGGGGTTGTGTTCACTGAAAAGCCGTACCATTTATAACACAAGGCATGACTTGATTAGGATACCATTAAAAGGTTTTTCATGATACACTCTGAAGCCGTTAATACTTGCAGTTTTCGTCCTCTCAATCGGTTTCAATGCACTAAATCGTCTGTTAGCTACAGCAGTCGTAACACCCTGCGCGGGTTGTTCCTGCTCGGCGCTTCTGAAGAGGAATGCAATGAATGGCTAGGAATGAATGATTTCCTGTTTGAATTTAAATGGTATGCTATGCATACTGCTTTTGAGTTTTTCCGCCAATGAGCCTCTGCGACTGTAATGTATTATTTTTTATTCCTTTTATCCGCCCAACCTAATTTTTGTAATCTTCACCTCACTGTGATGAGGTATCTACGGAAGCACCGAGCGCTAGTTAATCGTTGACATAACTTGAACAGTGCACCCACTATCAGTGCTTTCCTTTTAAAAATGTAGCTAAGTTGTGCACGTTGGGGGGCCTTTAGTTGTATCTACGCCGCCTCCTTGACTCTTTCCCGAAGATATAGTTCTCAGTACATTCCAATGAAAACATAGCAGCAGTACAATTAGTTTTTGAATGTTATCACTACTTTTGTTGAATGCGACGCTGCGAAAACTGCGGCGAGAACCTGTCCGAGACCAGTGGTCTCATTGTCTAGACACCCGCCCTTCTTCATGCTTGTGCGCGGCCATTTTCCAAATGTTTGCACAGTATTCTTAGTAAGTCGCTAGAGAAAGGCGCTTGGCCCGCGGGTTGCGAACTCTCAACAATATTGTAACGTAACGTTACAAAGAAGTCTCCTGCGCCGAGGAACACCGGCAGCCAGTCAAGTCAGCACGAGACGGAGCAGAGTCACTTCGTCTTTCTCCAATGGCCCGTTGCGTTCTTCCTCATCTTCTAAGGAAGGCATGTGTCATTGCCCCCTTATTTGCAGCATCGCCTCGACGCGGCCGGCTAGGAGCATACTGGTGAGCTACGGGCTGACAGATAGTGGGCTAGGTTGGTACAGGAGGAGCCCAACACAAAACGGGGCACTATCAGTCTCCAGATCGGTCAGCAGGGCGGCCGTGGTAGGGCTTCATTCGGACGACGTGTACAACGTCAGTGAGCTTGCGTCGTCTGCGGCTTGAGGGGTCTCGGGTGGCAGATTCTACTTCGTAAGTAACGTCACTGATGCGGCGGAGGACACGGTATGGTCCGAAGTACCGGCGCAGTAATTTTTCAGACAGTCCGCGATGGCGAACGGGTGTCCAAATCCATACATAGTCTCCAGGCTCGTAGGAAACGAAGCGCCGTCCCTGGTTGTAGCGATCAGCGTCTAGTTGCTGTTGTAGGTATATGCGCTGCCGTGCCAGCTGCCGCGCTTCTTCTGCACGCTGAGCAAAACTAGCGACGTCCATATCAAGTTCACTTTCGCAGTCGGGGTATACGGGCAACATCGTATCCAGGGAAGTGGTCACTCGGCGGCCGAAGACAAGCTCGAAGGGAGTAATCCGCGTCGTCTCTTGAAGTGCCGTATTGTATGCGAACGTGGCGTATGGGAGAATTTGATCCCAGGTCTTATGCTCTATATCCACGTACATGGACAGCATGTCGGCCAGAGTTCTGTTTAGCCGTTCCACCAGGCCGTTAGTCTGCGGGTGGTACGCCGTGGCCCGTCTATGGCTAGTGTGTGTAAGATTCAGCACTGCCTTAGTCAGGCGGGCCGTAAAAGGTGCCCCACGGTCGGTAATAATAATAGCCGGGGCGCCATGGCGCAATACGATGTCGTGAACAAAGAATGCTGCGACTTCGGTGGCAGTTCCATTTGTGAGCGACGCGGTCTCAGAATACCGGGTCAGGTAATCCGTCGCGACAACAGTCCAACGCTTTCCATTAGCTGACTTTGGAAAAGGGCCAAGAAGATCCATTCCCACTTGTTGGAAAGGAGTTTTCGGTGGAGCAATAGGTTGAAGAAATCCGGCTGGTTTCATGGGAGGAAATTTTCGACATTGACAGTCACGGCAGGTTTTAACATAAGATCGTACTGAAGGTAATAATTTCGGCCAATAATACTTCGTCCGAATTCTGGCAAACGTGCGACTAACTCCCAAGTGGCCGGCGGATGGTGCGTCGTGACAAGCGCTCAAGATGTCAGGCCGTAGGTTCATAGGTACTACGAGTAGGAATGCTCTTGTGATCTTTCAAAAATGCGCTTGTAGAGAACCCCACTTCGTAAAGTGTATGACTGCAAGCCACGACGGAAAACAGGCGGTACCCGACCACCGCGGCCTTCTAGGTACTCGATGAGCGGCGCCAGCTCCTGGTCCTTGCGTTCAAGGTCAGCCATATGGGATTGAGTAATGGCCCCAATGAAGGGAAAATCCTCGGCGTTTTCCACTGCAGCGGAGTCTAAGGGCGCGCGTGTTAAGCAATCTGCGTCTTGGTGTTTAAGTCCCGACTTATAAACAACGGTAACATCATACTCTTGAAGACGAAGGCTCCATCGAGCCAAGCGTCCAGACGGGTCTTTGAGGCTGGCCAGCCAGCACAGCGAATGATGGTCGCTGACAATACGGAAGGGTCGTCCATACAGGTATGGTTGAAACTTGCTTATGGCCCAGATTGCCGCAAGACACTCCTTCTCCGTCGTTGAATAGTTCGCCTCCGATCGGGATAGTGTTCGACTCGCGTAAGCTATAACTCGTTCTACGCCATCTTGCCACTGGATAAGTACAGCCCAAGGCCAACGTTGCTGGCATCAGTGTGGACGTCAGTCGCTGCGTTTTCATCGAAATGGGCGAGTATGGGGGGCCTGTGGAGGCGGATTCGGAGCTCCTGGAAAGCTTGTTCTTGATCGCCTCCCCACAGGAAGGGTATGTCTTCTCTGGTTAGGGCTGTCAATGGTTCAGCTATCTTGGAGAAATCTTGGACGAAGCGTCGGTAGTAAGAGCAAAGGCCCAGAAATCGCCGAAGTGCCTTTTTATCGCTGGGACGTGGAAAAGTTGACACTGCGGTAGTCTTGTCGGGATCAGGGAGAACGCCCTGTGCACTGACAACATGGCCAAGAAAGCGAAGTTCTTTGAAAGCGAAATGGCATTTCTCCGGCTTGATCGTTAATTGTGCGCCTTTGAGTGCTTGAAGCACAATGCGCAACCGGTCCAGGTGTTGCTCGAAAGTAGGCGAGAAAACGTCGACGTCATCTAAGTACACTAAGCATGACTGCCACTTCAGACCTGATAAAACCGTGTCCATCATGCGTTGGAAAGTGCCCGGCGCAGAGCAAAGGCCAAACGGAAGCACCTTAAACTCGTATAGGCCGTCGGGCGTCACAAATGCAGTCTTCTCTCGGTCTCTCTCATCCACCTCGATTTGCCAGTATCCGCTTTTGAGGTCTAATGAGGAGAAGAAGTACCTGGCATCGCGTAGACGGTCGAGGGCATCATCAATCCTGGAGAGCGGATAGACGTCCTTTTTAGTCACGTTATTTAGTTTCCGGTAATCGACCATGAATCTCAGGGTACCATCTTTCTTCCTGACGAGGATCACCGGCGACGCCCATGGGCTCGTCGAAGGCTGGATTACGTCGTCCGCAAGCATCTCATCCGCTTGCGTTTGAATGGCTTCACGTTCCTTAGGAGAAACCCGGTACGGGCGTTGGCATACCGGTAACGTGGCCTCATCGGTTATGATGCGGTACTTGGCGACAGGAGTACGAGCGACCTTGGAGCCAGTGGCGAAGCAGTCTGCGAAATCAGTCAGAAGAGCCGAGAGAAGATTCCTTTGATCGGGCGTCAAGTCCGGGCTAATTTTAACGGTTTGAAGGAGACGGCAAGATGTAGCCTCCTCTTGAGGGTTGGCCCCGGCGGTGCATAAACGAGGCGAGGCAGTTACGTCGTGAAGGAAGGCAACAGCCGTTTCCTTGGCGAGGTGCCGCATCTCCTTAGCAAAATTCGTCCGGAGGACAGTAGCACAACCATTATGGAGTTGAACGAGTCCTCGAGCAACGGCTATCTCCTTCTCGAGAAGTAGCGGGAGGTGCCCATCCGCGATGCCTTCGTAGTCGTGAAACAAGTCATGATGCACAAGAACAAGCACACTAGACCGTGCTGGCACCCTCACGTCATCGTCGACAATACGCAGAACGTTGAGTTCCGGATCCTCGATTTCAATGCGCTCCATGGCCCGTTTCGTCGAGAACGTCACACGCGCTTCTTTCAGGTCAATGACAGCGCCGTTAGTCTGCAGGAAGTCTAGGCCAAGGATCAAGTCTTTCGAACACTCGCGAAGTACGACGAATTCTCCGACATACACAAAACCCCGGATGCCGATACGCGCTGTGCACTTGCCTACAGGGGTAATCAAGTGACTCCCCGCCGTGCGAATTTTCGGGCCGGACCAGTGCGTCAAAACTTTCTTCAATTCGCGGGCAAGGCCGTGGCTCATTACCGAGTAATCAGCACCGGTGTCTAGTAACGCCGTTACATCGGCTCAATCAATCTTTACGCGCAAATCGGTGGTAGTGTGTCGGATATGGTCGCCACCTGTCCCAAGCGGAACGTCGTCGTATCGGTCGAAGGTAGCCCGTCGGATGCTGTTGCTACCTGACCCCAGCGAAATCTCGTCGAGTCGGCGTGACGAGGACGGAGGATCTTCACATTTCGCGACATCAGCGACCCTGCCTCCGAAGGCCGCTGACATTAGTTTTCCCGGCGAGGGCTGGGAGAGCGTCGGCGTCGGGGATAGCTCGGACTTGAGGAACGGTAGCTTGTCGGGGACGCAGACCGACGCTCTTGGTAGCCGGACGTAACAGGATGCTGTTGCGCAGCAAGGTGGCTTGCGATTTCAGTAGGCCGCTCGCCATTTTGAGGGCAGGGGTCGTCCAGTGCGAAACCCCGCAGGCCGACGCGGCGGTACGGGCACGCCCGGTAGAGGTGACCTGCTTCACCGCAATGGAAGCAGAGGGGCCGACGGTCGCGGGCCCGCCATACTTGACTCTTACGGGGTCGCTGATAGGTTGGCGGAGGGGTGTAGCGAGGAGGACCCTGTGGCTCCATTGCTGGAGCTGCGGTGTTGATACTGTGGTCCTGCGTGGGAGCCCTACGTAGGACGGACGCGTAGGTGGGTCTCGCGTCGAGCTGGTAGGAAACGTCAGGAACTCGCTCAGCTGCCATACGCACCTCGTCCCGGACGACTTCAGCTAGTGATGGAAAGGACGGCGTGTTGCAAGGCATCCGGAGTGCTTGCAGTTCTTCTCGCACGACAGAACGGACGAGGTTGCGTAGTGCATCCATATCGCCACCGCCCTGCATAGGTAGTGCGTCGGACCCAATGATGTTCACGTCGCGATTGTATTGACGAGCCCGGTGTTGCAGCGCCGTCTCCATGGTGGTAGCCTCACTGAGGAACTCCGCAACAGTGCGCGGTGGGCTGCGCACTAGTCCTGCGAAAAGTTCTTGCTTCACGCCCCGCATCAGGTGGCGCAGCTACTTGTCTTCCGGCATCTGTGGGTCTGCGCGCTTGAAAAGGCGCGTCATGTCCTCATAAAACATGCGCACGCTCTCGTTTTGGCGCTGGTTGCGCGAGTGCAGCGCAGCTTCTGCTCGCTCCCGGCGGTCGGCGCTTGGAAAAGTGGCCTTCAAATCACGACAGAAGGCTTCCCAGGATGGAAAGGAAGCCTCATGGTTTTCAAACCATGTCCGCGCCGACTCTTCAAGAGCAAAGTAGACGTTGTGGAGCTTACGCTCATCCGTCCATCCGTTATAACGTGCCACACGCTCGAAGGCCTCAAGCCAGTCCTCGGCGTCCTCGAACACGTCTCCATGAAAAGACGGTGGTGTTCGCGGCTGATGGCAGAGGATGTTTGCCGGAAGCCTACTCTCAGATGTCATTGCCGCAAGTGTTAAAGGGGCCCGAGGCTGCGTCATCCTGGTAGCGGCCGGAAGGGGCCCAAATTCCGGGGGCTCTCCACGTAGGCTGCGGCCGAGGCGCTGATGTACCGGAGTAAGCTCCGTAGTGAGAGGTATATTATGCGCTGGAAGCGTACCCGGCACTGCCTCCACCAGATTTGTAACGTAACGTTACAAAGAAGTCTCCTGCGCCGAGGAACACCGGCAGCCAGTCAGGTCAGCACGAGACGGAGCAGAGTCACTTCGTCTTTCTCCAATGGCCCGTTGCGTTCTTCCTCATCTTCTAAGGAAGGCATGTGTCAATATCGGCTATGTTAACGGCAAGGACTTGCAAAATTTTTAACAGTAACTGCCTACAGTGATTAACAGTGCACTTTCTGAAGTTCTGTGATGCGTGTTTTTCACTCATACTCTGTAGTACTTGAACATATCACAAATACATTTAATTATGCACCAAACCATTATTACGCCAGTTTTACTTTGCCAGCGAAATATAATTTTCTGTTCGTCAATTTCATGAAACCGTTTCATATTGTTTACTCAGCAGTGTTGTTTCAAAAGTTGTTGAGGTATATTTAAATATTTTTCGCATGAAATAAACAAAGCAGTACCATAATTCCTTCCCCAACAGGCGATATTAAGAGGATGCCTCATTTTCTATGTAATTTGTTCTCTGGGCATCACGTGACTGGAACAACCTTCCTGTATTGGCAGTAACCGCTACTAACAAAATTAGGTCTCCTTCGCTTGTATTTAATCAATATGACCTAATACATCTGTGTAATTCTTTATCACCTGTTAAGTGTTATTCTTTTGTATTAACCCACTTTCTCGATACTGTTTTGGCCGCCGGGATATTGATGTGAATAAAAAACATAAATTTTTAGCAAATAGCTATAAAGCACTAGCTTTGACATGCCATGGCTATTCATTGCGTCTGGACAGCGTAAATAACTGCAAAGAAGTATACTACGGAAGAGTTTTAAAGAAAGATGTTCTGTCCTCCATAATACCACTGAACTGAGCGTTCAGGACAGTAGTGTTGCTAATGTCATGTTAAACTAAGTTCTTTGTGTGGTTGACTAATTTGAAGAATAGACGATGTCACATTTTGACATGTTTTGAGGGTGAGCTGACAGGAAAAGCGTGGTTTGCTGGAAACAACGGCGCTGAGATCTAGGGTTGATTGAACTAGGCTGATGGTAATGCTGATGATAAAGAGCTAGTTAGGAAGCCACGTGATCTAAAGGGCTTGGTGTTCGCTAATATGAGCAATGTGGTTAACAGGCATGCCTACACCAATTAAGGCATCTGCAAATAATAAAAGCTTATTATGCCATGACAGAAGCAGTAGCAGATGCAGTAGTCGTATTTGTTATGTGAATAAATTACAGTTTGCCCTGGGCGAGAAGAATAAAAGGCAGTTTCCCGCCTGACGAGACCATTCAGGCCTTCACACCAGTCTGAACTACTTAATGATTTCAATCGACATCCCTTCTAGTACAAAAAAACACAAAATTTCATGGCCACATAGGAGATCAACACAATCAAGAGATGTATCAATCTTAAGTTACATCGAAAAGCGCCCTTGCGAAGACAATCTTTAGTGGTCACTGCCGAGAAATCCCGGGGCTGTAGGAAAGGGCCAAAACTAAAGGCGCATCATGCAAGCTTATAGGGCCGAAGTGCTCGTGCCCGGCTGGCGCTCTGCGCACGCGCCGCTCTATTTTATTCTCGCCTACTGTCCCATTGCGTTGCTGGCACCAAGGCACCAGCGGGGGGCGCCGAACTCAGCGTTGCGAAAACACCATTCCGAAAACTGTAGCGCAATCTTCCAGCAAAGTGACAGCATATTCTGTAATTCGTAGTTCTGCATCCTTACTTAGTTGAGGCATTCATCAAAAAAGCTTAATAGAGCTCAACATTGACAGTAGTTCTGCCATACGCGGCGATGGCAATCTTTCGAGAATCATTTACAATATATTAGACTTCCACGACAATATAGAAATCTACAAAACTACAGGATTTATGCGCAATTTCCATAGGTGTCACTATTTTTTTTTAACTTACCAAAAATGTTGTTGTTTCTGAATGTGCAGCATGTACAATAAAAAAGATTTCTACAGGGAGAGAAGAGAGAAAAAACTTTATTTTAGAAAGGAATTTGGAGCACGCCGCTGGGTCCCCGCACGACCACACTGCACTCAAATGTTTATGTTTCTAAGGTCTGTAATACTAGCAGTCCGGCCGCCGGTGGCGATGGCCTTAATGGCCGCCTCCTCAGCACGCAGCAGGGTTTCCCCGTCCTCCCAGTTATTAAGGTTCTTAAGGTTATTAAGGTCTCGCGGGGGAGGGTCCGCCGGACATAGGGAGAGGATGTGGAGTTAAGAGGCGAAGGGTTCCGGGCATGGGGCGCTAGCAGGAGTGGGGAAGAAGGGATGATATTCGTCCAGGTTAAGGGGTGTGGGGAGAGTTTGTGCCTGTAGTCTGCGCCAGATTGTTGCGTGTTTGTTACAAAGGTAGTGGCCAGATTGTTGCGTGTTTGTTACAAAGGTAGTGGTGGAGCAGGAGTAGAGCTGGCGCGAGGTTGTGCAGGCCTGCGTCAGCGTCCTGAATTAGTGTATGGGCTCCTTCGCGAATCCCCGATCCGAGACCACCAGAGCCCGGTGTAAAGAACCTCGGGCTAAAAGGTTGGCGGCGTCATTTCCGGGATTCCCGGAGTGCGCAGGAACCCACATCAGCTCCACTTGGCGGGTTGCGAGTGCATCGGGCAAGCACAGTAGGCGATGCCAAAAGCAGGGACATGAACTCGGCCTCGAGCAAAATTTAGAATCGCAGCTTTGAAGCCAGTTAGAATGCACCGTCGTTCCGTGCGGCGGAACCCCGGTAATTGCAACGGTGGCTTCCTTTCCAGCCTCTGGGGGGAGTCTTGAGGGAGAGGCAGTGTGAGGAGGTTGGATGAAGAGGAGTCCACCACAGCTGCTGTTGTTTCATCACCCGTGCAGGCAGCGTCCACACATACGGCGGCCGGCTCCGAGTCGTACGCTCAGTGGAGTGCCTTCGCGTGGGCTCTGCAGCCCTGTTCATGGTCGGAGGAGCGGCTTCATAAGGCGCTCCTGGTGAAGGGGTCTAGGAATGGCGATCAGAGGTGGATCGTTTGATGGTTTTCGGATTTCGAGGGAGCCCAGGGTAGACCGGCCTTTGGAGGTTTGTGTGAGCCTGAGGTATTGGGCCTGTTGGTGGGTCTCGATGAGTTGCCCGATCGTAATTTTGAGGCCCAGGCCAAGTAATCTATGGGTGTGTTTAGGGGAAGATAAGTGGTACCATGAATGCCTTGCGTATCAAGGCATCCGAAGCATTTATGTCGTGTTCGGACAGCTGTTGCTATGGGGTAGCACACGGCGTAGGACAAAGGCATGAATGAGGTCACAGAGGTCGCGTTCTTTCATTCCTCTATGATGACCCGAAACCCTGCAGATGAGTTGCGATATCGCGCTTAAAAACCTGGTTGAGTTTCTTTAGAGTGGTGTTTTTTTTTTGCCATCGTTCTGGATGTGCGGGCCCGATACGCTGAAGGTGTCAACCTGCGATGCCGGGTCCCTATTCAGTTCAATCGCAATGGGGGAGCAGGGAGAGCGGTGCTTCTTACGGCGGATGAGGAGAAGTTCGGTCTACTCTGAGGATAATTTCTGGGCGCGAACAAACAAAGGACAGCGAAGAAACCACAGGACGAGCGCCTTGCAGCGCTGTTCATGCAGCGCTGTTCATGAAGGCACTCGTCCTGTGGTTTCTTCGCTGTCCTTTGTTTGTTCGCGCCCAGAAATTTTCATCATGAACAACCTACAACTAGCCCAGCTTTCCATTCTGTTGAACTACTCTGAGGAGTAGGACAGTCCGATGTTTCGTGCGTAATTTCGGGTAGGGGTAGCTGCTTCCTGGAAGGTATTCTCTATGCTGCCCTCACTACCGGGGGTGGTCCACGTCTTGATGTCGGCATAAAGAGTGTGCTTCAGGTGGGGAATAGTCACCAATTTTCGGACAATGGGAGGGGGGGCAGAGGGAAAGGACGGACCCTTGAGGGGTGCCGATACTCTGAAGCGTGTAGGAGGGGGAAGAGAGAGGGTCGAAGTGTATCTCAGCCATGCTGTCAGTGAGGAATGCTTGATTTTACGTGTACGTGCGCGCAGCCACATTCAAGGGGGAGAGGGGAGCCATGATCGCCTAATATTCAATGTGATCAAGAAGCGGTTCGAAAATTTCGTGCGTAAATTTAAGTGTGGCGTCCTGTGCGAATAGATATGGGCGGAGTCCCACTACGCTATGCGAGTATAAATGGTTGCTCGCCATGTGCCTTGTGAGTCTCGCTAACACAATATTCTCGAGGAGCTTCCCTAGGCATGAAGTTAGCGAAATCGGGCGAAGGGTTTGGTGGGTAAGTAGGTAAGAAACGAATACTAAGGCTAAGTAACAAAAAAAATTAGAAAAGCTTCATGCA
Organism: Amblyomma mixtum; assembly: GCF_055824585.1. NCBI lineage: Eukaryota > Metazoa > Arthropoda > Arachnida > Ixodida > Ixodidae > Amblyomma > Amblyomma mixtum. The sequence continues at coordinate 81,245,141 of NC_143015.1, read as the reverse complement.
GAGATTTTACATGAAATGCATACGCGTCTATGGTAAACTTATTATGTTTATAGTATAGATGTACTCGTTCACTGACTACTTCGACTTTATGGAAAAGGCCTGGAATATGTTTTTAATTAAAAACTAACTTAACGGATGTACTGCCTTGTGTACGACGTTTCGTTCGTAAAAAAGTTGCTAAGGCTGAACTGATTTCAAGCAGAGATTACTTGATGATGACTACAGATGCTTAGTTACGCAGCCGTTAAAGTTCTCCAAGTAACACGAGGAGTGGTTGCGGCAAGCGCGAAAATAAAAGTGCAGCAGTAAACAAAATAAAGCTGTATACATATTAAGCTGAACACCCGAAGAAAGTCTCACCAATAATGCAACCCAGCCGCAACACCGTTTTTTAATTTTTCCGTGTATTGTTATGCCAGTGCAGAGGTTTACACGAAGGTTTACTCGAGTAGGCTTGAGCGTGGCATTATGCGGGAAGTTGCGCAGTACTTTTCGTTTCTTCTTCTGTCTACTCGCTTGGAGTTTTACGACACAGTGAGAGTGTGTCGAGTGCTGAGAGCTTTCTGTCGGGAATAATTTTCAGCTTTTTTAGAAGCCGGTTCTCGGATGAGCGGTCAACCAGCTGGATAGCAACACTGAATGACAAAATGATGAGCTGCACACTTGTGTGCAGCTTATTTTGTTGGCTAGTTTCTTTCTGTATGAAAGAGGAGCCTGTTTTTTTTTTCATAGATCAGTAAGAACCGATTCCAGTTCAAAGCAAGCATTTATCGCAGATCACAACACAATTTATTTTGCTATCCTGCGGGTTTTTGTGAAAAGTGTGCAAAAAAGCTCGTAGCATTTCTTTTTTGTTCAAAACAGGAAGGCAAGATGAGTTTCCAAGGAGCTGGTGCAAAACTTGTGTTCGTTAAAAGGAAACTGCATATGTTTTAGAAATCAACGAGCTTAAGAGGGTCGAATGTGTGAAAGTTGCAGGTAAAGCATGCGAAGTCTTTTTTGGCTAGCACTTGAAATAGTGAAGTAATCGCCGATTAAAATCTGCACGCCCTTCAAGCTTCTCCGCAGCGCACAACACCAAGTAGGGGGGCGCATGATGGCGTCAACGAAGGTATCGGTGCATTTCCAACGCACAAACGCCTGCTTTGAGAGAAAAAAAACCAACGTCACCGAAGGCGAACCCTGCCGAGAGTTGTTTGGCAGCGTCTAACGCGTCAGGGCAGGATGTGTCTGATGACAGCGGTAATTTTAAAATCATACCTTCTGTGACGTCACGCTGAGTTTTCCTGCACTCCTCCGGTGCATTGAGAAAAAGCGCAAAATTCAATCGTCGATTTCGTCACTATTTTAAATGCTAGTGCAAAAGCACTTGGCATGCTTTACCCACATCCTATGCAGATTTGAATCCTTGAATATCGCGAAATTTTCAAAAACGTGCTGCAGCTGCTCTTTAATAGATGCTGGCGCAGTACCCGAAAAAGCAGGTTTGAATATTTCAGACAATAGTGGAGTTGTCACACACTAATAATCAAGTGCAATTTAGAACTGACTAAGGTGTAACTCTGGGCTACTTTGTGTGACAGAGCGGAAAAATATAGTGCGGTGCTGAGAGGACACAGCAGGCCAGCCTGTCATTGTCTCCTTGGTTGGTTGGTCGGTCGGTCGGTCGGTCGGTCGGTCGGTCGGTCGGTCGGTCGGTCGGTCGGTCGGTCGGTCGGTCGGTCGGTCGGTCGGTCGGTCGGTCGGTCGGTCGGTCGGTCGGTCGGTCGGTCGGTCGGTCGGTTGGTTGGCCTCAAATAAAATGGCACCAACCCACTACGGGGGAGTGGCCAAGACACAGGCGGTGAACTGCTGGAAAGATGAGCATTTATAGAAGAAAGGGAGTAGTAATAGGGTTTAGGCTGGCAGATTGGACGATGCAACGACAAGGGACCTGTTATCTGGGACATCGAAGACGGGAAGATGGCTTTTTGTGCACATTCGAATGCAGTGCATGTAATGGTTCAATTTTGCACTGGCTGAAAGAGAGAAAAAAATAATAAAATCAATTTTTTAAAATAAAAAAATAAAAATAAATTGCCTCCTCTCTTGGACATGCTGTGCCTCATCGTTTTTTGAAACGAGAAATGCTCAATCACTAAAACATTAATTACTTTTGCTCCTCTTAGAAGCGTAGCTTGTTGGGCCATTTGGTGAACGTGTCCTTTCCGCTGGCTTTCTACTTACTTCTTAGATGGGACTTCGTGCTTTCTTCATAGGATGCACCTCATTACTGTACCTTTTAAAACATGATTTCCATCAAGTGAAATACGCCTGCTTTTGCATCCCTGTGCCAATACTACCGACTTTCAGTTAAATGTTACTTGTTTCCTAGCTAGTAATTCATTCTTAACAGCAGTCAATAAATTCCCTGCCTTGTGTTAAGCCAAGAGGGGAATGTTTCAAGAAGAACCGAGGGCCTGTGACAACAAGTTTCCCTTTAATGCCACCAAGCTATCGTAGAGCGTTCCAACTTTCACACAGCCAGAAGTGGGGCCGTTATCTCCAATTCTGCACCAAAACACGCTGCAGCCGTAGGCATAGATAGAAATCCAACCAAGCTTTGCTTGACATCATTTTTTGTCTGGTTCACACTCTTCGAGCGAAAAGGCAGCCCCAGCAGCACAGACATTTATTTATTTTTTTTATTTATTTAAATATACTGTCAATCCCCAGAGGGATTGTAACAGGGGTGGGTACAGAAAAACAATTTTACAGTATTATTAACAAAGAATTATACCAGAGAGAACGGCACAAACGACTGGTTACATTAATATAGGACGTGTCAAAGGATATGTACAAGGAATTCAATGGGCAACACAGAAAACTTACTGTGTTTCAAAATACATAAATAACAATGGTAGGTCGCCCAGGCGGTCGAGATGCTCGGCCTGTAAATTTTGGCCGAATAAACGTCTTCTACTACTACTACTACTACTACTAACAATGGTGAGTACACAATTTGTAAAATTAGGATCATAAAATACATGCAAGTAATGCAGCAACAAACAATGAAAGCAAAATGATCAATGTAATAACAACACAGATATCATACAATAGGTTTACTCTGCGTTTGGCCACAATAGCGCTTCTTCTACAAGCTGGGTAAACTATTCAGGCGACCTTTGTTGTGCAATTACTGCATCAAGTTCGTTGGCCCAATAGTGGAAACGCATTGCAGAGGCTGGTCCTGCAAAGGACCAGACTAAAAATTACCGACGATTACGTTACTTCCTAATGGGAAATTTGAGCGCAGCAAATAAGCTGTTTCACCTTTTCGATAGTGAGTCAACCCTAGCTGCGGAGTTGGTTTCAGGGACAACGCCGCCGATGCCGACACAAACAATATGATACCCTCGCTTCCGCAGCGCTAAGAACCAGGTCTAGCCGTGGGAAGGTGGTCACGTATTCGTCGACGTGCCGGGGCCTACGTGAAATAACCGGCGCGTCGGCAACTGAAGAGCACCCTATCCGCCACACAAGAATAGGGGGGGGGGGACCTTTTCCTCCTCTTTCTGCATGGCGGCGACGGTGTTCTATGCAGTCACGTTATCTTGACTCTCTAGCGGCGTCAGCGGCATCCAGCGGTATCAGTCGGTCGCTGCTAGCGCTGGGGGGATGAAAGGGGGGCGGAGCTGGTTACGAGGCCGACGACAACGCCGACGACGACGCGAAACCCAGGAACGGACGCCAAAGAGCTGCGCTCTAAAACATCAATTTGCAATGCTGGGCTTATTGCCTGTGCTGCTTGGGATGGTACTCTTTATTAACTGCGGTCGCTGTTGTTTCGAAAGGAGTGAAAGTATCAAGTATATAAGAGTCAATACGCTCGAACAAACACTTTTTTTCTTGCGCTGCCGACGTAGTAAGGCGCTCTCGCAATAACACTGTCATAGAGTTCCGTAATGCAGTGTCACAGTGAGCATGGCACGTGCACTGGTACGGCACTGTGATCGTGTTCTCAGATCCAGAATGGAGCCCAGGGTAGGTAGTCGGGAATGTGGCGCCTGTTTAAAAAACGTTCATCCTCAGACGCAAAAAAAATGGTTCGTTTTCGAATTGCTGTCGTTGTCCGATCCAGTGGACACATCCTCTGAAAAACTCCGTGTTCCTGTATAGTCATACTGAGAATGAAGAAGGGAGTTTGGAAAATGAAGCTCATTTTTTCGCTAGAAAATAACATGATGTCCGATTTGCTTTTACGCATATTTTTTTTTTCCAAATGCCTGTGCACCAATATATAACGCAAGAACCACGGTTCTTAACTTTAAGAATGTACAGTCTTGTAGAAGCCAGAATTCGTCAGCGTATCAAGGCAACTGCTTTATAGGAACTTATTCATGCAGCGATATAGCAGATGAATTGTTTCCTTTTGGCATAGCACATTTTTCGAGGCACAGAGAAAAACAACTTAAAATTACGTTCAAAACACAGAACTCTGAGCTTCGTCTCAGTTCTAATGCCAACGCTCTTGTTTTTGCTTACAAATTCAGAGCGGTGAAGCGCAGCGAAAACGTGGTGATACAGGTACGCTGTTTGGGAGGGATTCCGGCAGCAGGATTTCTGCAGAGCTACAGTAGTACTCCGGAATGGGTTTGAATTTTTCTTCGGCTTGGTGACCCTTCAGGAGGCGCTTGGCAGCACACAAAAGAAGTTTATTTCCACGAACCTCCTGCCACTCAGTCGTCCTCATTTTGAGGGACCTCCTTATCACTGCCCTTTTCATACATTGCACAATTTTCTGTGCCATGAAATGCATTGGTAATGTTGTACTTTCGGGACGAGCGCGCAACCAAGCTTTCCCGGAATACATAGCGCTGACTAGGCCCGCTGATCGCAATTTCCCGAGCTCTGCCATTGCTGATCCCACATCGAGGCTACGACTTTTCTTCGGGCCCGTGACGGCCCTTTTCATTGCGGCACAAGCAAAATGTTCATGACGCGACCTCTCCAACGGCGAAGATTGTTTTGGTCCACGCTGAAATCTCGACTGGCTTGCAAGTTTGAAGACTTCTCTGCAGCGAGCGCAACTTTTAGCTTGAAAGCGGCACTATGATGACACCGTCTGCTGGGTGCCGCGATGTGCCTGACCCCAATGCCAATGCCGGGACCCCAATCCCGGTGCCCCTATGCTTGGTGCCGGACCCCAATGAGCAATGGCGGGCACCTAGTGCGACTCAGTAACTTGAGCACAGATCGGCAATGTGGAAATATAACTAAAACTTTAAAGCTACTGATTGCATTGTAAGGGTGAGAAAGGTTCGACAAAGTGACGTGGGTGCTAAGGAGGCATACCCCGTTATACGAAGGGAGGGTGATGGTGAGGGAGGGCCAGGGATGTTTCCAAAGTGAGGGCGAGTGTGAAGGAGGGCCACTGATATATTGTTGAACAAAGAAAGACGTAAATGGCGGATTTTGCCCATCCCTGACCACCAATACGTGTAACGCAATGTTTTAGCGGCAATTTCAAGAAAAAAAATCTATGCGAGCGGTGAAAACACTCTGCGGCCTGAAACTGGTCATTTCAAACGTACCAGCGGCGAGACAATTCACATCAATAGACCAGAACTAAAGCATAAACGAATTAATGACACCATGGATTGCCCTTTTTGAGATAAAGGAAGCTGCATACATTTTTTCCTTCCACGCTGTTAAAGCTTATACGACAAGACCTGTCTCAAGCGATCTAATTGAACATAAACGCACAGCTTATCATTTTTGCAATGCAGCTTTATTAACTCTTTATTGAGTGAAGACCGGAGGCGCAGCCTGGCTTTCTTCACTTGCCTGAAAAGAAAAAAAAAGTAATTAGCCCAACTCGAATTATCATTGGTGTAAAGAGAGTGCGAAAAGTTTGCACATGAAATCTGCATCAAATTTTCGGTAGTTTCAGCATGTTAGTTCTCTCAGATGCTGCAAGGCTTACTTCTAGATTAATTTGGAATTCCTAACCATCAGTAACAAACTGAAAGAGTGGCGGATCCACACAGGGCCCGTTGACCGCAAGCACAGGAATCGAAAAAAATATAGAACCAATTCCTTGCGCATAGTGATTTGTTACAACAGCGGAAATCGAGATGACAGAATGGGTTTGGGTGGAACTTAAAATGGATATTACACAAGTTTGTTAGTCGTCTCAGAAAGCAGACTGCGTTCCGAGGGAAAGAAAAAGAATGGAGAAAAGGAAAAAACACCAATAGGAAAATGCAGCTATGATATTTGCCGGCAGAAGGCGCCACACTTAGCTCAGAAGTTTATAAATTGAGGTCGGAAAAGCTGCTTTTTTCCTTCACTGAGCGAAGCCGGCCTGGTAATGGCGATAATGAATATATGGATGTAGCGAGCGGTGGATAGACTGCTGTGGCTAAACTTTAGTTATGATTTCTGCGATGATAAATAGATGCGGTAGTTTATATTGCAAAATCAAAAAGTTTATGTTCGATTATCATGCTTGCGACCTATTTCTTGAGCGTGAAGTCAGTGCAACGGAATAGGCTTCAGTCCGATCGAAAGAATTCTACAAATGGCTGGAATAGTTGTCTATGCTTGCGTCCTATTTCTTCAGCGTGAAGTAAGTGCAAATGAATAGGCTTCAGTCCCATCGGAACAATTATTCGAATGTCTTGAATAGTTTTATAGAAAGGCGAACCTGGAGAGATGAACTAACGCGATATAGGCAATCGTGAAATAGAAAAGCATAAAAATTTCGCGTTTGCCCCCAGCACTTAAGTTAATTCTGCGCTGCGCTTTATTAAAATAAACACTCGGTTCTTAACGTATGCATTTCTAACGCCTATTCGTTCTGCTTGGTAAGAGCTCCTTTTCTAAGCGCTGTTGCTATTACTGCCGGCATTCTCTTGAGTGGCGTGACAGGGGAAAATATGAGAAATGCCGCCTACAAATGGCTGACGAGAACTGGCATCAAAATATACGCGTGATGAATCGCTCATTGAAGTCCATATAACTTTTTCTTGCCGAAAGTGGTTGTGCAGTAGTGCCGCAAGCTGGTTTTTTGAGCTTATGTACCGGGAGGTTCAGCGAACACTGACAAATTTCCAGAAATATTCTTTTTGGGGTAAAACTATCGCTTTTGCGGAATCTTATTACCAGTGCTGACGGACACTTCAAAACAGGTGAATCGTCTTAAGTTGTACGCTGGTTAACAAACTTTTAATAACTAACTTTTTAACTGGTAGAGTTAGATGCCTACTTGCAATTGGAGAGTCGAAAAGGCCAAATTTTATCGAGCCACATGCCAAGGATAATCCAGTATTCAAATTCAAAAACTAATACATGACTTTTGCTAAAAGCCGGTTACAAATCTCTGATTGAACTATGCGTGTAATTCTGCTAATTGAAAAGTTATGTATTAAAAATTACTTAACCAGCATTATACCTGTGATGACTAACCGGTTTTCTGTTGTTCGCCAACGCACTTATCGTTACACCGCAAAAGGCATATTTTTACCCCGATAAGCACCTTTTTAGAAAGTTTTTGAAACCGTTCACTAACACATACGGTATAATGCTGGCCGGCAACGGTGTTTTCTATCGCAAACTTTCCCGACCCACTGATGACTCTAACCGCCATTATGAAAAGCCCATTTAGGGTCGCAGCACGAAAAAAGCTGCCCCTCTGGTTCTATTAACATGGTCCTGTGCTAACGGTGACCACCCTATAGCGAGAAGGTTCAGATTTCATCAATCTACCGTTGTTCTGCTGCCATCTCCTGCGTTTACACTCTCATCCTATTCACTCACCCACCTTGCGCGACCGATTCCTATCTGTTGTTTGTCTCACATGCCCTGCTGATTTGAATTTCGTCTTCTTCGTTTCGTATCGATATTATTACTCGCATTTATTTGTTTATTCTAGTTACCTCCCATCTCTGGTCGTTAGCCGTATACGTTCTGTTATGTATATTGCAGCATCATCAGCTGTTTCCATCTGTCTCTTAGGTTTGCCTCATTTTTTAACGCCGCCAGGAGTCCATTTCTTGCCCCATACTTACACAACGTCATTACGGTCTCATACGGGATTATCCCGACTACTGTGCTGTAAAACAGAACTTTCGCGGCCCTCAACAGGTCACATGTCAGGGTGCGCAGCATATCCAGAGGAGACGACGTAAGCAGGTCGGTAACGATGCACTGAAAGAAACGAAACATCCGTATGATCAAATATGCAGTGGTTTTACAACGATCTCTGTGATTTTACAAACTACGTGCAGTGAGAAACGCCTCGAATTGGTATCGGTCCCGTGCGAGTGTTATGAATGCATAGTAGCGGTATCGCGGGTAGAACATGAGCGCTTCCGTTCATCAAAAAATGACGGATTCGAAAGGAAAGGTTGAATTTCTCCAAAAAATAAATTTCCACATACTCAACGCAATGTACGTACATACTTGTGAAGACGTTTAATTTATGCTGCAGAAGTTCTGCATACTCAAAGTTTTCGTATCTTTACCTCTCTGCTGTATTGCACAGCACTGCTCGCATTTAGCCATTGCAGGAATGCGTTCAAAATTATCTTTTATTACTGTCCTGAACATCATCACCACGATGTGTCCGAAATTCGAAATTCAGAATGCAAGTATGAAATTCTTGAATAAAAATTTGTTCTCCTCAGTACGGGTTGCTTGACGCCAACAGGCTTTCTCTACACAAGCTCCCTGGTAGACATGTCTCCGCTCAATTAGATGTATTAAATGCAGTCTGTATATATTGCAGAGCAAAACGTGGAGCAACAAAGCATCCGCTGCAACACGTGGACCACCTGGGCCTCTTCCGAAGAGGAATTCAAAACAAAAAATACAAACGTTCGTTGAGATGATTTGCAGAAGTTTTGACACCAACGGGAATTCAGAGGCCAGATTTCAGGTGAAGTAATAACAAGAACATGATTAAAGTTAGATCAGGTTAAGTATGCGTGGTATGCGCAAGTATTTAAAGGAAAAATAAAGAAATAAACACGGAAGAAATAAATAAATAAAGACGGCGATTAGGATATTGAATTACAAGTTACAGGAAGTGCAACGAATGATGCGGGCTTTCCTAGGAAACAAAGAGCACTGTTACATCCCAAGGGCTTAAAAGGAACTTGTGAACATGAAATGCGTATGAAGTCGTCTAGATTACAAAACAAATTGTGCTTGGTAAGAGAGTGAAGCCTGCGACCATTATCGTGCCCCATTTTTATTGATTATACTTTAAAAGAGCAGCACAAGAAGCAAACTTGCATACACCATTATGTGAGCTTTCTGGACGTCACGTATAAATTTGCTTAGCGATTTGCTTAACCTGGGAAAATAAAAACCAGTACAGGTATAGTAGCGAATGTGTAGTATAGAAACTAATTATCATAAAGGCTTCTATTTTATTTTTCTTCTGGCGGTCACAACTACCTGCGATGGAAGCTTGCTAAAACAAATTGCGTTGACCAGCTGTGCACTACTAGTGATCATAATATGTTCAGCTGAGTTCAGGTTAAAGCGCATTACGGGGCACATCAGGCCGGTTTGATTTGTTCCTCACTTTCGACTACGACATAATAGAGCAAAGGAAACAGGCAGTTGATGCAATTTTTTGAATGCATTGAAAAAATTTCAGTGGTAGCCTGAACCGTTGTGGTCTATCGTCGAGCATCAAGTTTTTACGGCCGCTAAACCTCTTCGGCTATTTTTAAACACTTCTTACATAAAAAAACACCAGTATAACATGTCAAAGCGATTTGCTCGCTGTACAAGCTCTTTGCGCTTGCTTGTTTGACCCAGCTCAAGTTGGCAAGTTGGACAAACATTGGAATGAACATACAGGCCCAGGAAAACGTATCCATTGACTAGACACTAAATGGATGAATGAGAACTACAGCTCGCATGTCTTCTTTATACCTAATAGTATACTTACAGTATTAGCAGCCACCAGAGATTGGACAAGGGGCATCTGAAACATGTATCAGTTGTTTATGAGAAAACAGGATTATACCAGTTTGGCCAACAGCTTGTTCCTATTAGCACATACCTGGAAAAATTCTAAATGTTTTAAAAGAAACCACTGTTATTGCAGTTGATTGAAAGCCATGTCACTTTTCTCTGCACTTCGAAGAGTGACAGTTGTCAGGAAATTTTATAAGCTCAAGAAGAAAACTCGTTATATTGCTATAAAATGACAACCACGTCTGGTCGATAATATAAATGTAGTAAGATGAAAATGTGAATACATGTATAGGCAAGTACAGAGGCATGGTCGCAGAAAAGGGGGAGTCGTGTGGTCGTGTGTTTTGACACCATCAAATTACAAAATCTTCACTGTGGCCGCTATTCTCCAGTTTAATCGTTCAGTCCGCAGGTATCCGTGTCATAGCAAGCGTTAAAGACGTCTCTTCACTTACTTTGCTTCCTAGGTTTTGCATCGTAGCGCAGCTTTTTACAAACTCAAAACTAAACGTTAGCAAATATATTGAGGACTAGATTATAACATTACTTATTAACCAGGTTAAATTTCAAGCAACATTGGTCTGTGCACGATGCATGTGTCCTGCTTATTGCCCTCCAATACTTCAGTTTGAACAATACTTCTGTCTTCATGATAAAATTGCGCAGGTTAAATTTCAAGCCGGTTTAGTCAGTATACGACGGATTTGACCTGTTTTTACCGGCAGATGTTTCAGTCTCCGGGACGGAATCGTGTGCTCAATATATTTCAGCGCGATATACATTCGAAATTTTTCTTTCAGAGCTGCGGTATTATATATTAGTCGAGCAATTAGTAAATAAGAGCTACTGTTCTAGTTATAAGCAGAACTAAACAGAAGCTTAAAGTGGACATTGGTATTATGTTCGATTTGCATTAAGTTGTGCAATTCTCCGTGAAGCTGGTTGAGATGTAATTTTTGAAGTGCGACTGCAACTGGCCGTTTGAGTTAATAGCTTCAAGCACTTTATAATGACCATTCTTGAAGTTATAAAATATATTTAAGCAGAGTTCACACACCGAGCAAAATCTGAAGCTTTAAAGCCTAAAAAACGAGTCAAGGTCACACATTCATGTTCGAAAAATAGTGGCTTCGTTCTCTAGCTGTGCATTACAGGCGGCGAACTATGCTGCAGTACAAATTTACTGATCTCTTTTTCACATTTCAAGTGGACATTAAGAATATGCCGACGCCGTAGATTTGAAGTTAAAATATATACATGCCATAAATATTTTCATATCTCTATTCTTCCGTAGAAAATCGTCAAGCCGTTTGAATTCCGACTTTTCTGTAATTTATATAAGTTTTCTGGGTGGTTATATTTTTAATACATATAAAACCGTCCTGTATACTTTTGAGACAATGTATGTTTCTGCATGCCCTATTAGCGGTCGTAATGGTAATTATTTTATATCTTGGAGGTTTTGGACTGGACTGTTACTGCGCATCCAGATTGTTTTCGCATCTTTGTGTTTCTGCGGCAAAATCTAAAATTAAACAAGCCACAATAAAATGTGTGAATAAAATCTCGGATTTAAATGTTACATAATGTGTTCTTTCTTGACTATAGCATGGTAAGAAGTTAAAAAAGGCGCTCACCTTGATTGTTGTTCCACTCTGACAGAGCATTAGCGTGTTGTTCAGGCACTACGGAAAAACGTAAATTCTTTTACAAAGCATTCACTTAAGGCTTCAGCATGTAGCACTTATAAGCAGCTGATGATAAATCCAATATGCAATTTATATTAACAGATGTCTGTGCATAGCAATAAATAAGATTGCCTGTAAAAGCCACCCTACTGCCTAGGCATATCTTAACCTCTTCGTTCAAACCAATGCAGAGCAAACGCTTCTTGTTTCACGGCATATTCACTCCTTACGCAGCTGTGTCCAATGTAGCCATGTAGTCAGCATAGTAAGGCTGATATCTAGGAGAAATATTACGATGATTATAAACCTGCAGTTTTCGTTTTTCGAATCAGCTGGCCGAATACAGCTTCTGTTTAATTTTGTATATCGCAGCCAATTTTTGCTCTCTAGAATCTCCTACCTGCTCGAACCTTTATTCCAGGCCCCTCGGGAAATAAGTGTGTCTGTGCCACACTACAATCATCGCTTCCAGAAAACATATTTTCACAAACTAGGAGTCACAGATATTACGCGTATTTGTTTTAAGAGTAAAAACTTCGTAGTAGAGGAATAACGCAATACTGCATAGATTACTCTTTCACAAAAGCTAAGCGTTGACTAAGAGCAGCAATCTGCATGCAACATCATAGATATTTTTACTTTTTCATGCGTGCTGATCATACACAATCCAGTGCACCACCCAATTTATTTTTTGATAGTGTCACACGTATTCTTAAATACGGTGCACAATATGCTTCATAATTATATCGCGCCTCGACGCCCTAAAACGGCAGTGAGCAAGAGTTTTCGACAATTAAGACATGCAACATTACCATTTTGATATTAGTACGCACAAAATGTGCTCCCAAAAATCAATGCCGCAGCTTTGTTGCTATTCAGGGTGTCTAATTCATAAAATCAGTATTGAATTACCTTTCTTGGTGATAGCACAAACTCATTCGTTTTCTTGAAACCATATGGAGGAGACAACTATGTGAATTGGAATGCGTTGCTAAGCCCGGTTTTTTCTTACCTTTCCCATGCTGCTTGGAAATCCGAGGTTTATCTGACCGTGGCACACGTTGTCGGCAATGCTGGTGCTGATGGGCATTAGAGTTTTAAGGAAATTATCCAGGGTGGTGCCCACTGAAATTGGCAGAAGAAAGCTGTTTAAAGGAATTACCTACATACAACATACAAGAATTACTGTATACCAGAAACCTGCCCCACCAAGGGTAAGTAGACACTGTTAACACCAACAACCCTAATGAAACGCTCCATAGGATTTGCTGGCATGAACTTATTGGAATATGTAGTCTGTATGATATCGAGCAATATATAGACTTTTAATACGTCGTCTGTATCGAGTACAAAAACTTGCCATATATTCTCCATGGCACTGACATATAATGTGCAAGACGTCACATGGAGCCCGTAAGCTTCCTGGGGCCTTTCTATAAATTCTATATCGACTCAATACACTAGATGCGGCCTTAATATAATATATATGCTTGGTTTTGTTTGGTTTGGTTTATTGGGGTTTAACGTCCCAAAGCGACTGAGGCTATGAGAGACGCTGTAGTGAAGGGCTCCGGAAATTTCGACCACCTGGGGTTCTTTAACGTGCACTGACATCGCACAACACACGGGCCTCTAGAATTTCGCCTTCAAGAAATAAAGCCGCCGCGGCCGGGATCGAACCCGCGTCTTTCGGGTCAGCAGCCGAGCGCGGTAACCACTGAGACACCGCGGCGAGATAATTCATATGAATATATATGAAATATAGGATTCGCCTTATGGAAGCCTTCAGCAAGAAGTTGTAGGAGTTATACAGAGGGGTGTTTTACGCAGGCCCTCCTCTCAAACATTTCGTTGGTGCGCAAATGAAGACCAGCCAGCATAACGCCTGGTTGGCTCTGCTTAAATGTTACTACGTCTGGCGCTGACCTGTAATACAGTTCTGTAACTTTCTTTATTGCTACAGCGTGCTTTCAACCATAAAAAAAAATTGGAGGGGACACTTAGTCTTTACGATTTAAGGATATGACGCGATCGCGTTAATGAGTTATTGGTAATTGGTTATTCTGAACTTTACATTCATAGGTCCCTGGGAGTTGTCACACCCCTCATTCCGCATGCATGCAGAGGGATGCAGCACTGCCCTGCGATGGGAGCCGCTGCCATCAAGGAGGCTTATGAAACCGAAGTTGCTCTTCCCGAGCAACCTCTGCCGAACAATCATGGATTTAACAGCCACCTGCCGTGGTGGTCAGTTTGCTCACAAGTATGTGGGCAGGTGGTGATGTCGCCATAAGGTCATGTGACTTAGGTGGCTCGTCTAGGTTCCATCTCCGGTGCGATGCCACATGGGCCACCCTACACCACCGAATTTTTTGATAACGCCGATAACGTCGATGATGTCGACGCCTACAATGTCGACACTGGATTTTCAGGGCAACAGGTCCTTTACGCTATCAGGTTAAAAATTATTAGCATATATCAATACAAGCCAAATTTCGGAGACAGTCCAGCAAGATTCGATTATGTGGTCCAAGTATCCTCCATGTGTCCTCCAAGGTCCAAGTATCAACAGCAATGTAGGACAAATTCGCGCAAATAGAAACTGGCAGGATGCAAATGCCTTCATTGGTACACCAGTTTCTGCTGATGACCTCTTGTCTTTCATAGCAGAAAAGGACTCTTAAATTGTGCGAGTCCGGTGTTAGGCAATGGCAACGAATTAAACCAGCTAAATGCAAGGCCTCCATCAGACATAGTCCGCATGCAATAGACTCCGCATATTTCCACCCTCTTAATAGATCACTTACACTAGAACACTTTTACAATCACGCGTTTTGCAGCACTGAATTAACATGCTGATCGGGAGTTATTCTTATAGATTTAACAAGGCCGTTCGTGCGGCGAAACACGTTGCCGAAGTGGCGTTTGTATTCTGGCTTTCAATTTGCTGTTTGTTCGTGGGTACAATTTTCATCGTTCACAATCGTCCCCCTCTGATTTTGCTTCCGTTGTGATATTTCGCTCTCCTCGAGCCCCTAAGCTGCACGTTGCCCTTGTCACGCAATACCACAGCATTTATTGCATTGTTAAAAAAGAAGCAAAAGTGATTTATGTGCCGAAATAAATAGTGGAAATTGTTTGAACGTTGGAAATTGCAAATATGAACGGAACATATTAAACATAAGCTATCTTCGTGAGTTCTGGCTGCGGCGCAGTGATATATCTGCCAGAAGATACAGCCCTTTTTGACAGAAACGCTGACTGCACATTTCGTTCCCAAATGTTTTCCTGATAAAAAGGATTTCGTTATTGCAAGTTCGAACACTTCGCTACACATAGACGCACGAAACGAAATGTTAGTCACTAGGTTCCAGTTGGCTCTCCTCATACGTCAGAGGATCCAATGGGGTATATGTTCGTCTATATCTGTTGAATATGGCTTGAAATTTCATTACTTCGCGTTTTCACTCCATTCTTTAAGTGAAACTATGGGGACCGCATTACAATCTTATAATCTGAAAGCTATAATTCATAATTTACCTTCTCTCTACCGACTCCGTAAAGTTTTCATTGCCGCTTTTTATTTCTAGTTTTGTCGTTCTTTTAGCTCGTTCTACTGGCTCACTACATGGAAATGTATCTCGGTGTCATTACACTTTGGATACTGTGCACAAGTGTATGCGACTGATATCAGGCTCTCACGTGCACTCTATTATACATGAGCCATTGAAGAATGCTTCTGTGCTGTCTAGTGAGCGTCTACAATAAAAACACAACGTTTCTAGAAAAATTCCAGGAGCGCTGCCGTACGGCATGCTACGTACAGAGGGCAAAACGTATGTCTAGAACAACTGATCTCTGTGTTTCGCAGCTCCCAAAGCCGCTGCGACCAGGAAGGCAAAAAACGACAAAGAAATCTTATGAGACTAACTGCACATGCTTACATTCATACAATTTGTAATCAAACTCTATCGCTTGATATCGCGTGTTAAGCCCGAAACACGCACAGAACATGTTCTAGACAAGCGTTTTGCCGTCTGTGCATCACTTGTTGCTTTGATGCATTGGACGGCGTCTACCATTGATCACAGGCCGGTTGATTACTTTCAATAAAAAGGAACCCAATTTGAGATTCGTCCTCAAAAAAGTTTCCATTTCATGGCAAAGTGCGTAAAAATTTACATCCGAAATTCGGATGCTCGCTTTGCTGTGCTTAAAAGAAGGGCAGGTTTGATACGAAAATTGTTCACTCGGTTAGTACGTCATATTGCTGAAAATCGCTTTCCCTACGGTGCTGATGCATTTCTAGGAATTCTTCCTATAGAGAGACGGTAAAGTGACTCACGTGAAGGGCTCAGCTTGGTCACGATGGAAACGAGAATAGTTCGGAAAGTGCTCAGAGCGTTGATCGGGCTCAGGTTATTAAAGATTGAGATTGCCGTGCACTGCAAAAAATTAATAACACTAAAACTATTAGCAGGTATCCCTCAGCTGTCCCAGTGTCAGTATTGTGATAATTATGGAACAGTTCAATTAAGTATAGGCCTAAGTGAAAACTTTTGCATTTGCATTTACTGGGCGTTGTGCTAACATTCCGGAAAAAAAAAGAAATTTTCCTCCTTGGCTACGCCGCGGAGAAGCAGCTTCGGTTCACCCGCCAGCATCGCGTTGCTGCTTTTATGAAAAAAAAGCGGTACAGCTTTCATGAAATAAAGCTTCGCCGTTGCATAATACACCCAAGCTGTCGAAACGTATTCTTCCCTTGCTTATTGCGGAAGAAATCTCTTTTATATTAGGGGGCAATACACTTAATTCCGCATAACGATTTAGATCGCAAAAGCATTTTTGCCAGATGAAAATAAAAAATTTCAGCTTGTTTAGCTACTCGTCAACATAATTGCACACGCTTTGTAAAATCTCTCAGAACCAGCTCCTCTTCCGTGCATGCTTAGACACATGAAAACAGTCAGTAGACGTGTTTTTATATCAAACATGTTACTTGGTGTTCGAGTGAAACAAAGTATATTATTTGATCGAGCACCGGCTCTGTGAGAAAATATTTTAAGCCTTGGTGATAGAATTCAGCCACCGAAATGAACGTATGAATTCCAACATATCTGATAGCACGAACGTTTCCTGATTCGTACTAAAGGTTTATGTAGATTTATTTAATGCCTTGGGGGCCAATATTGTTCACCTGCCCATGATTTCTATAATTGTTACCAAAACACGTGTCCAAACTACGTAGAGTTCTGAGCACCTGCAGGCTGTGGTTGCTGCCGAAATTTAAGCATCTAATTCAGTGTCGTTAAAAGTTGCTCATACGTACTTTTATGAGTGCCATCCGTGCACTGTCTACGTTCTGAAAAATAGAAAAAAAATACGCATCAAAATTGCGAGAGAGATTCTTTTCCTTACTAATCGACGTGTTTATTATTTTTGTTGAAATGTTGAAAAATGGTGGCAGTTTTTGATGAGCTTTCTTCACGTACACATAATTTTCACGAACAACGTAGCACGAGCAGTTACTGATAGTTATAAATCCATTGTTTGGTTGAACTGCCAGCTAAAGACATCGTAAAAACCAGAAATATGTTAAATATTTGAGGCCACGACTTCGCTGAGCGATGCTTTTACGAAGTAATAATATTATTCCAGCAGCTTGGCGGAATGTTTTGCTTTATTATTCGCATTGCTCATTTGGGTATGCCCAGATAGAAAGAAATAACTGAACATTGAATTTTTCTCAATCTAATAAGTTGGCAAAACATTTTAAGGGCGATTACAATTTACCCGAAAAGGACGTTTGAGCGCAGCTGTGTCGGTGTCTCGTGCTCTGTAGGCTCATTGTTTCGCTTTTCTGGGTCGCCGGCACATCTGGCGATGATATCAGCTCGACAGTAGTACTAGCTGATAAAGAAGACAGCGTGCGAGATTGCGTTTGATATGCCAATGGCAGCAAGATTTGAACACGACGACGATGTGCAATGCACAGCGCCAGAGGTGTTTGCAGTTTAACACGGGGCGTGATCGGCTTCGAGAAAAGACTAGAGCCCTCGTGCAGTGGCCCACAAATCCCAGTCGGGGTAATGTTTTCATTCATTGATTTGTGGTTGTTCTCGCTTACACCGACGATGCCGGCGCGGCTAACTCATGATCGGACGTTCAGAAGCCGCCCTCTGTAATATTACGGGCAGCGCAATGCTCTGGCATTTCCTAAAAGTAATATTATGTGCAAAGACGATCCCCTATCAATTTGGCATTCAAGTTCCCGTGAGGCGCCACTTCACAAGAACGACCGAAAATTTTGCGGGTTGTCGTGGCTGATTCTAAAGCAATCAAATCTCCAAAGCGCATTAGTTTTTCGGGATAGCATGACCTTTACGTACATTTCCTGCTGTGCACAAGTCCAGACTGTTTTGAAGGCACTGCAAGTAAAAGTAAATTTAATTAGACATTTTGTAGGGGTGTGTGATTACGAATTTTAATCAGAAAGGATAACCTAAATCCTCGCAAAATTGCATGTAAATGCTTGTTGTATACAGAACGCGTCAAGCGAGCAGTTTAACATAAATTATAGAAGAATATTTCATCGACTCATTGAAACTGTATACGTTATACACCCTTACTGTTCGCCGCCAACCCAGCTTGAACGTGATATGCAATCATCTACACATTAGCTGCCTCGAGCGCACGACGACATCATTTTAAAGGATGTCGTCCACGGCTTTTAGAGGCGTGAAGTTAAATACTATCCTTGCAAATTCAGATGCAAAATAAGGCTAGGTTTTGAGCCCTAGGCTACTCCTAGGTGACAAAAGTGCACTTTCTGATTCGCTATTGGAGTTGTCTAAACAACTTTGTTGACGAACGTATGAAAGTCTGCCTGAAGCTTGATAGACAAAGGAATAGCTTTTCTTCGAAGATAAAGCCGATTGTAAGCATCTCAATTGCGGGTTACTAGCAAAGCTGCTGACGAAATGGGCAATGCTTCTGTATTTCTTTGTAAAACTGCCCCCTGAGATAGCCTTACTCTTACTCGATCCTTTATGCGACCAGCTCTTGAATCTAACGATTCCTGTGCAACGCTTCATCATCCGAATATACGAAAGTAGCTAACTTCGTTGACATTTAAAACAAACCGTCACGCAGTATTACGCTGTTACAAAACATAACAACGAAGCCGGCAATATGCGTCCAACAATCCCCTCATTAGTACGTTTCTCTGCCTAATAGCTTCACGAGAACAATATCAGAGAAAAACAGCAAAGCTAGGAATGCTTGTAGATATATTAAGGCCATATTTTCCCCTGAAGTTCAAGAATTTCTTCAAGATTTCCGCAGTGTAAAGTAAATGCTCTATATTCGTACCGCTCCCAGACCCATAACGTCAGGCACCGTCGCTTGGATGCAAGCAGCCTGCGAAGACGATGTCGTGGCTTGAACGGCCGTTGTTGTTGCCTGAGGTGCCGCGGTTGTCACGGCCGTAGCGACCGTCGTTGCAGCCGGCGTAGTCGTCGTTGCAGCCGGCGCAGTGGTCGTGACTGCCGGCACGATCGTTCCTGGCAATGTGGTCCCGGCGATGGGCGCACTCGTGGTCAACATGGACGGAGTGGTCAACTGAGGCGCGGCGACGGTTGTCACCCCCGCTACAGATGTCGTACCTGGCAATGTGACTAGGCTGGAAGGCGTACTGGCTGCAACCACAGTAGTGACTGCAGGCGCACTGGTGGAGACAGCAACAGTAGTGTTCAAGGCTGAAAAACGGAACACATACATACAACGTCACTTTGGCATAACTGACAAGGTGGTAGCATGTCTGAAGTCATTGCCTTTGTTCGTTTTGCACTGACCTTGCCTTCACATTCAGAAATATGGTTCATTTCTGCAGGCGTTCTCGCTCTGACCCATTTACAATTGTGGAAAGCAAAAGCTAGGCAAGAAAAATCTCTGCTCACAGAAAGTGCATTGTGTTCAAAACTTTAGATGTTCTATGGACTCAAAAACAGCCGACTGTCAAGGTCGCACGAATTTAGCAGTGGTGTTCTAAGGTGACGTGAAACAAAAAAGAAAAGTTCTTCCAGGCAAAACAAAAAGAAGAAACGAGCCGGCAACATTAACAGCACTGCTAACATATTAAGCTAAAGCTATCCACGCCCAAAGAATGAAAGAAATGTCCTCATTCGGCAACATATCTGGGCCTTGGTGTTTTTTGTTAATATTCAGGCAGTTGAAATGAAATGACCCGTAGTATTAGTCCAACCAACATAAATGAGAAACATCACATTTAAAATGTGGCAAATGTATTGCTTTCACGACGCAATGCTATCATAAAACAGCTTTCAAACTACTTTAATCAGAAGCAGTAAGTTTTTCTTTAAACTACTTTTACATAGCTTCGAAGAAGGAAAGAATGCACTTGCTTAGACGCTGCAAAACTTGTCTACCTATTGGTTATTCGAAATATTGGTTATTCGAACATTCAGGAGCCATCATCTGGTTATAGGAAACTGCACCATATGAACAAATTTCTTTGTGTTGTTGCCCAGACATCCATCCCTGGTGATACGAGATTGTCGGAATAATACTACAATGAGGCTTCATAGGAGTATAAGTGCACATCAGAAAAGCTGTCGTTCTTTTTAAAATGCATTCTAAAGTTCATCGGCAGAGCTGTTTCTCATAACTTTAATAATGTGTTTCGCCGCGGGTAATAGGTTTTAATGCCATATTCAACCACCCGATGCTTCTTTGGTTAGGGTAATTCGCTGTTTTTTTCATGATTGCATTGTCCTGTGCAAACAAATTTCAGAATTGTTTCTATTTAAGGTAGGCTTCAGCTATGGAAAGAAACATTTTTATTAACTTCAACGCCATTAGAAGGCGAAATATTTGACTAGCAGTTTAGTAATTATTCGTTCTTTATGCTTTTAGCTTTATCCATGGTACATTTAAGGCCACGAGCTCGAACACTTCTATGGCACGTATTACGTGAAGGTTTTCAGAAGCGATCAAGATATATCTAGCCCTAACTGACTTTAAGAGGCGTCATATTAAATTTTATTATATATCTTAGAGGTAATGCTAGCACTGCCATCTGTCAACCTCAGTTCGCAGGTCACCATGGCGAAACTCGAGAGTTCAATAGTGATGTCACGCAGCTTTGATAAGATTGCCCAATGGAGACACACTGGGGGGGGGGGGGGGAGCTGAGCTCAGCCTGTTTATTGCGCCAACAGAAATTAATGCGGCGCCAAAGATAGCAGCAAGTAAATTGATGGTGTTCATGATGCCACGGTTCGCCACTCTAACCAGCGTGCTACCTAGGGAGCACTTAGAACTTACAAACAATATTCTGATGTTGTCGCAAATAATGACAAACGCCGTAAATAGGATTTTGTGCGACCGCTATACTTTCAGAACAATATGGCTGCGCTTAGCTATCAAAAGCAGTATTTTATTTCTAAGCCAAATAATGATAAGCTAGTACAATAGAGGTGAGAAATAAAGCAACCCGCTTGAATAGTGAACAATAGAAAATTACGGGGAATTTCCTGAGCATCTGCTGATAAACTTTTCCACTGCTGCCGTACAGGCTTGGCTGTAAGGCTGCCCGCTAAGGTCGCTCACTGGTCTCAATACAAAGGCATTTTAATTCTAAGAATGCTTGAACGTGTAAATTAACATATGCGGCGATTTTGCCCAGCCTTCAGAACCGCCAGCAGGGTTAGAGGCCGACGGGGAGACTACGTAGTCTTTAGGCGATAGCTGCAGAGTGAAGAGAGAGCCATTGCCCGGCTGTGAACGAAACCGTAAGTGTTTGTTTGTTTGTTTATGGGGTTTAACGTCCCAAAGCGACTAAGGCTATGAGAGAAACCGTAAGTGTGGCAGAGTTCACTTCTTAGAGAAATGGCAATGGAATGATACGTTGCGCAAGAAACAAATTAGCCGACACTGACCCAGTGATCGAATATTCAGCGCTAACACACCTATCATAGGCCCGGCAAACGGTGAATCTTATGATACCATCCGGGAAATTCTGTGCAAACGGTTCGCCCATACATTTTACAGGAATGCCGAGACCGTGTGGCCCGACCTTACGTTCTGCCAGCCAGGGATATATATACATGTACATAATTATGGTTCTCGGGGATCACACTGTCGCCTGTTAATATTTTATTCCGTTACGTAACAACCATAGTTACCATGGTCACCACTGGGTAATGAGTTGCATAATAATGCTTAATGCTGTGTCCGAACACGCGAAAGTGGAGATTAACAGTCTAATACAATGTCGCTGCTATAGAGGCCGCCGTCTTTGATTCTATCCGCGGATTCAGCATAACATGGAGACTCGAAACGCGATCAGTAGACTTCACGCTCTAAAAAGAAATTTGCGACTCAGGGCAAGACGGGTGAAGCGGAAAAGCACAACTAAGCAAGCGTGCGCAATTTTGTAAGCACAGGCTTAAAACGATGTCAAAAGCATATATAAGAAAGAGGGGACGACAGCTTCCTTACGAGGAAACGTGCTCCTGTACCTTACATTCATATCGACTTGCAACTGATAGAGTGCGCAGCTTTTTGTTGAATCCTTCGAGAAGTTCTCGTGCGGATTCGTCTTTGTCTTGCGCAGAATCTTAATTTCTTTCATTAGAGGCTTGCATTTGAGTACCAGGAAGTGTTTTTGCTTGTGACGTTGCTCCTTGTGTCGCAATGGTATCTTACGCTCACCAAAGCGAATACCGATGCAGCGGCCTGTCTCCCCTAAGTAGACTATGCCACATATCAGGGGAATAAATCAAGTATATATTGCCGCTAATGTTTGTAGTTTTGATCATTCTTCCAACCTGCCAGCACGCCATTTTATCGCTTTGTTTGTGATGCAAAATGCGCCTAGATTTATCTCGATTGATCCCATCCAGGCGGAGCCTTCTACGTTGTTTCAATGTTCTAGTAACTTTCCAAGCTTTATCTCGAAAGTTCGCTATCAGCTTTAAAAAGAGCACGGCCGAGAGGAGCGGCAATTCTGTTCGATGACCGCCGAGCACGCTTGTTGCTACGCCGCCGCCGAGTGATTCAGTTCTTTGCGGAAGCAAGTCAGCCACATTAAACACTTTCGTTTAGAAGCTAATCTCGCTCCTTTCCTGTTCGCCGGACTGCAGTCACCACTACGTGACAATATAAAGAAGTCAGGCCGCAGTACTAATGATCACATTGGTGAGCATAACACGAGGACCAACTTCACCTAAGAAACACAGCCTAGCACACAAATGCAAGCCTTACTAAAATAAATTCAGATTCTGCGAAAGTGGAAAGACAGAACCGGAGGAGAATTTCTTCAGTGCGTTGTGTCAAGAGAATACTATAGGCTATATCAGCAACACGTCGACGACCTTGTAAAAGTCAAGTGCGTTTCCTCAAAGACAAGGAATAGTAACTTCCCCTTTTTCTATACGTGCTTTTGATACCGCTTTGAGCTTGTGCTGCCAAAGCTGCGTTAACTTTATAAAATTTTCATTCTCCATGTAAACATCAGTTGTAAGTTCGGCGGTTGTCCCGTCCTGTCCTCACTCTTAAATGTTTTTTTTTTCATGACCTATCTTTCCGCCGTCATGAACCAACTTTGACAACAATGTATTCTGCTGGAATTAGTAAAATTTCGTATTCAACGAATGCGCCAAGGTAATATTTAATTTTCTAGAACACTGACCGTTAAATACCGTACTTTTTGGGGGATCATATAAGCTGAATACTCAGAGGTTACCTCTGCAGTGAATACATCGAAAAAAAAAGCCAAACACGAAATGTAGAGGTCACATTGTACAGTAAATATTATGCACGCAAAGCACACCCTCTTACCAATGCTCGCTCCAATGCTGGAAGGTGCCGACAGGAGGGCCAGGGCCAGGAGAACAAGAGCCACAGACATGTCTGCTAATGCCGGAAAGGGCGTCAGACCGCTCAGTGGAGAAAAAAGCTCTGTGTGGTAGTCGCAGCGGATGATCAGCCTATTTATACAGGCAAAGCCAAGCCGAAAAATATTACCCGGCTTTAAAGGTGACACACACCACGGCTGTCATCCATGGAGACATGATTAATGTTGCTAGTATGCCTAGCGCTTACTTAAAATCTTCCCCATGAGTCCAGTCATAGGCCACATGTTCCTCACCGCCTGTATATCCTGTTTAATTGGCCTTAGCGCTGTAGCACACCTATTCCAGTAGCTTAACGCAGTGCAGCAAAGCTGTACTCAATGCAGAATGGCCGATTTATTACTCTAGAAAAGTGGTTTGGGTTAGGCGGTACTGAGAGCACCTCATGGATCCGGTTCTAGCTGATGTACAGTTGCAACGCAGTACATCATCTTTTACCTGCAGTACTCGGAAGGTTTAATATGCCTGCTGTTGGCAATCAGTTTTCAAGCGAAAAAGAAAGATGGTTCCGAATACGAGAGATCCGCTTTCAATTCTAGTGATATTTTGCCCATACTGCTTTGTATTATTCTTATGAACACGCCCTTGGAGCGCAATGCACTCTGCATTGTATTAATGTGTCAGTATCGATGAAATCACTAAAGGAGAGTTACTTTTTCAATTGAGCTTGATAAAAGCAACTAGTTGAGCATTTTCCGCGGCCTTAAACGTATCCAACTCGGCGCGATAACTCTTTTCTTGAGATACTATTTTAGGCGCCTAAGAATCATAGCACAAACAGAATGCAATTGTGTACAGAACTCAGATGGTGGCAGAAGTTGTTACTGCCGATAAACAGCGACCTTTAGGGACATTGCACTCAATAAAAAAAAAACAAAGAACCCTTGGACCTGCAATTTGCCCGACCACTCTCTTTTCGGCCTATGCAAGTTCTCCACCGAAATAATTTTACATTACTTTCCATAAGTCCCTAGACAAAGGCGCTTTTCCACGTGCAGGGAAGTTGTTAGCGTCGTGCTTTTTGGGAAACCGGCACCGCTGAGAATTGTGAACAGTTTGTCTGAAGGGTTGTTAAAAGCGTACTTTTATAAAGTTCTCGTATATCTGCTCTTCACTGTTCAGGTGCACCTATTGACCAAGGTGCGGTTGCTCTTTTATGAAAAAAAGAAAACTTCATACCACCATACCAAGCGCCATTCAAATGGCAGAAATCTCGGCTTCTGGATTCTGTGAAACCCTTTATATCGTTTCTAAAGCACTCTTCATCGAAGAGCTCCTGCGGAATGCATAAATTATTCCGAGACACTGTCGTAATTAGGTCGCCTGTAGAGGCTTAAACATGATATCAGTCGGTAGATACGCACTTGTCATCAGAGATACAAGAAGCTCCCATCTCATACTTTCTCGTTTGAAAGCGCTAGCTCCTCAGCCAGACAAGGTTCACGGCCTACGAGTAGTATTCTGGGCAGTGGACATCGAGCTTTTGCAAAAGAAAAGGCACAGTTTTTGTCTTACTTTTGTATGGCCGCCTCAACAGCATCGTGATGGAATGACCAAAGGATGAAGTGAGATAACAACAAGAGGAAGAGACGCCCTAGTACGATGGTACGAATAACCACTCTAATTGTTTTACGAGCATTAACAAAGCGCAATACACAGTTATCTTGCATTTCGCCTCGTTTGAAACGCGGCCGCTGCACACAGCGAGAAGGACAGAGGTGAGTGTAAACACATTGCTTTCTTTGTAGCCTGTTCTCTTTTACGCCACATCAGTTACTTGCTGAAAAATCCAGGTGACCCGCCTGTGACTACATTTGAAACTTAGGAAGGGCGAAGCGTGAATGTAGTGGACTGAAGAAAATTAGTTACAATGGAAAGAAAGGTGCAGTCTCTCTCACTCTTAGTAACGGCGGCATCAAAAACAGAGTAAACTTGGGGTTCCCTGATCTGCACTTGCGCCATGCAAGCCGATCGCCGTCTTTGCCTCTTCCCATCATTCGAAGCATGGCCACGTGGTTGGAACTTCATCCCGCATCACGGTGCTTTCGAGGGAAACACTTGCGAAGGCGCACCCAAGGCCGCGTTGGGGGAGGGCGTTTGGACGTTGGACGTTTGGACGAGAGGACGTTGGGGGAGGAAGGTTGGGAGAGGACGCGAGAAACTTGAAGGACAAGAGAAACTTGAAGGACAAGAGAAATTTGAAGGAAATGTGAATAAAATAACAGAAACACGAACTAGCCGCCAAAGACAGAGTCTAAAAAGGGTTACTTTTTTAACCTTTAAAGATCTCTGCTTTGAAAACTTAACAACTTTATATTGTAGAGAGATACGTCAGTGCGTTTTTTTTAGCTGTATTATACAGCAAGGGGAACATTATCTGCCTCGTATCGATCCATGACTGAACGTATAATAAACTTAAAGCAACTAATACATATATTTTTTTTCGATTCTACAGGGCAAAGTTATTTTTCGAAATTGGCGGCGGTCAAAATGGAATGCGAGCCTTGTTTCTAAATTTGCTTAGCCGGCAAAATTGTTCAGAATATTCGTTATACAAAATACCCAAGTAAAAGCTTGTTAAATTTTCTCTCCTGCAGTACGAACGTGTAGAATGGCATCACTGTGTCGCCGAAATGAATTAACGTTTTCTACATCATCAAATAAAGCAACTACACCTGTATTTTATGCATGCGAAGTGCGAGAGACGCCATTTTGTAAATATGCAGGGCGAGAAAACCAACTAAGCGAGTTTATTTTCGACGTTCAATATAAAAAACCACATTGCGTATTAAGCTACTTCAAAAACGCGCTGCCCTTTGATATTAACTGCCATGAATGTCGCAGTATCACCTTGCGCCCCTCTCGAAATGCAAAAATAAAAGCTTATAAACTTGTTTAGTTAATTCATCCTTAAGTACAGATATCAAGAACATAATGTTCGCTTTCCGGTACAATCCCTGTAACAGCCCGCACCGAAGTTTCTCTCAAAGCTTATAAATAAAAAAAACTACAAATATAAATAAATCATCTTGAAAGTTCTTGCGTTCACTGAATTTTCATGCTAAGATGGGTAGGCCAAGCCCAGTTTAGTACCGCTTAAACTGGCATAGTTTTGGGCTTGATTAAGTGAAGCATCACTTTTTCCGGCTAGAACGACTACAGTGTTGAGTATTGCTAGCATCGTGTGTAAGAATAGTCGTGCTGATTGTGACTGCGTAGAATAGCTGTCATTTTAATAATCAAGCGCATTCAGAAGTTAACCATCTAATTTCTTGTTTTTTGATTTTACCGGACGAATTTCATTTACGATAAATACGAAGAGCTGTATTTGACTTCAGACATCTCAAAACGCAGACTGTCGAATTCCTTCGCTTAAAGTAGGAATAGAACGGTTATTGAAACAAGCTTATCATGTTTTCCTGCTTCAGTATGACGTTAATATGTGCTGGAAAGAAGAAGATACATTTGGCCTAAAGACGGCGATGAATGTGCACTTCAGCAGCATTTCCATTGTCAGCCTATACCCACTACTCCTTTTCCCCTATAAGGGCTCCTACCCCGTAGTGGGTATGTGCCATTTTATTTGAAGACACCCAACCATCGCCGCATGAGTCTGTGGTCGACCTTGCTGACATCAGACTGTTTTCGCCGCTTTTCCCGTCGTCCCAATTCCTTTAAATAAACCCCCACATTAAATTTAGTGGACGCGCCGGGTAACAGGCCTGGAACTCCGCAGCCTTAATATCCCGACGCCTGCGCTGCGTGTGGACGTTCGACATCAAGCCTTGCAAGCGGGAACTGCTGTTGTCTGTGCCGTCTCCCTTCGCCAACGGAACCCGGCTGTCTTAAGCGGGACCAACGAGCGCAATTTTTTTATTTTACTTATTTATTATTTATTTATTTATTCTTAACCAGAAGATTGGAACACATCTTATGAACGAGTGAGCGTCTATAACAAGTTTGACGATGCGAGCAAACTTAACATTATCTTTTATCTTACCGGCGTTGGTAGCCTGTGTTAGAGTAACCAAGAGGTGAACATCAGTAGTTGATCTGCCTTCAAGATGATTTTTCCAGAAGTCTTTGGAAGTGCGGCACTCAGGAAGCTCCGCGCCTAATAACGCTTGCTCACAAGGTCGCAGCCGCGGTGGCTCAGCGGTTACGGAGCTCGGCTGCTTGCCCGAGAGACGCGGGTTTCACCCCGGCCGCGGCGGCTGAACTTCGACGAACGCGAAATTGTAGAGGCCCGTGTGCTGTGCGGTGTCAGTGCACGTTAAAGAACCCCAGGTGGTCGAAATTTCCGGAGCCCTCCACTACGGCGTCCCTCATAGCCTGAGTTGCTTCGGGACGTTAAACCCTAATAAACAAATAAACCAAACCAAAAGGTCGGAGCAGGTGGGCGAATGCTACATTGAAGAGGTCATCGACTTATGCAAACGTGTAAACCTCTACATGCCTGAAGCTGACAAGATGAAACACATTTTGAAGGGCACTGAAGAAGACGCCTTTAAGATTCCGCTAGTGCGAAACTTTCGCACCATAGCTGAAGTCGTCACTCTACCGGTGCTTAGGAGCCGCGCAAGCAGCGGATGTTAACTCGCCAGCACGCGGGGCAGGTTGAGTCGCTCACTGGGCTGAGACCTGCAGATCACATGCTCCTCGATGCTGCAAGAGATAAAAAGATTTTGTCAGCGAAGAAGTCGCGAATAAG
The DNA here is from genome assembly GCF_055824585.1 of Amblyomma mixtum. Taxonomy (NCBI): domain Eukaryota; kingdom Metazoa; phylum Arthropoda; class Arachnida; order Ixodida; family Ixodidae; genus Amblyomma; species Amblyomma mixtum. The sequence continues at coordinate 81,216,831 of NC_143015.1, read as the reverse complement.
CTTTCCCTTTTACCGAACACTTCAAAGCGACCACCATAATTGGCTCGAGCTCTCCGACATGCTATTGAAGACCAGATTGCTGTTCCTGTCATGGCGCTTGTGGGCTCCGGTGCTGCGATTTCTGTAGTTGATAAACAATCTTGTTGCTCCTTAAGGAAGCTAAAGACGCCAATTTGAGGACTATCGCTCCGCACGGCCAGTGCTCAGCACATCAAGCCGTCTGCAGCTTGTCCCGCTCGAGATGACATTCAGGGCTTCTTCTACGCGACAGAGTTCGTTGTGTTGCCTTCCTGTCCCAAGCTCTCATTCTGGGCTGGGATTTTCTTCCACCCCATGAAGCTATCACCGACTGTGCTCGAGCTGATGTCGGGTTCTCTGCTCTGCCCAATCCTATGCCGGACACTCCTTCTTCTGTTTCTTGTTTTGAAATCTTCGCCATCAAAACATAGACCGTCCTTTGCGCTCTTCCCTCCTTCTTCACCTCTCTTGCGACTCTCCGACGACGCTGTGCTCTTGACACCGGACAGTTCTTTCCTGACCCGCAAGTGTCTTTCATTCCCAAACGCCGTATGGGCTTTATCCGCTGGCCTCTGCGTACTTCTGGTCTCCAACTCATTTTCCTCCTCTACCGCTTTGCATCTCTTTCTCACTCTCTGGGAAGTATCGAACCCATCGAATCTCTGGTCTTCCGCCAGGAGTGTAACGATACGCCGCACTTCGCCGTTACAGCGTTCAGCCGGCCGTCTTAATCGCCCAATCTGTTTTGAACCGAAGTATTTCTTCTCTCCACCGACTCCGATCTTCCTCCGCCTCGACGGACGTAGCTTCTCACCATCCTCCATGAATTCCGTTCTCCCTTCGACTCTGATCACAGTTCCTTGGGCCAAAGATCGACAGTAATCCATCACATCGACACTGGCGCCCACGCGCCACTGCGCCAGCGCGCCTATAATGTGTCCGCAACCGACCGCCAGACTATCCGGAACGGCCACTCAGCCCTCAAGCAGCCCTTTGGCACCGCCGAGGTGCTTGTGAGAAAGAAAGATTTCATTCCTTGTTTTCATTCCTTGATCTAAGTTCTGTGTACTGGTAAGTCCCCATGGAAAGCGTTTGTGACCCCGAAGGCTTGTAGAAATTTCCCGTAATGACTTTCGGCCTTTAGATGCCCTTGCGAGTTTCTTAACTTTGATGAGTACCATTCTGCCTAGACTGGAGTGGAAGTTGTGCCTCTGCTTCCTCGACGGCATTATCGTCTTTTCCCTTAATTTTGACGCTCATATCATACGCCTGCAGCACGTCTTGACGTGCCTTTCTGACGCCAGCCTGCAGCTCCAGTTTTAAAAATGTCGGTTTGCTGCACGTCAACTGACCATTTTAGGCCACGTTGCCTTCAAGAATGGCGTTGGCGCGACATAGTCAAACTTCGTACTGAGGTCGTGTTTACCACGTCTTTACCAGTTCTACCTCCATCAAAGATATGCGGAGCTTCCTCGGTCTGTTCTCGTACTTTCGGCGCTTTTTCGCAAGACAACTTCTGTCCGAAAGTTGTGATTTATCGCTATGGTCCAGCTTGCGAAGATGCCTGCAACACGTTGTGGTGCCTCCTCACCGCGCCGTCGATACTGCGCTGATTTCGACTCCGCCGCTCCCACCGAGGTTCCCACGGACGCCAGTGGTTTTGGCCTCGGCGCCGTGCTCGCCCAGCGTATATCTGGCTTCGATGACAACGTCGTTGCATATTCCAGTCGCATACTCAGCAAGGCTGAATCTAATTGCCCTATAACTGAAAAGGAGTGTCTCGCTATTGTCTGTGCCATTTCCAAGTTTTCTCATTACCTCTATGGCCACGGTTTTGCCGTTTTTAGGGACCACCATGCGCTTTGCTGGCTGTCCTCCTTGAAAGACCCACCCTGCCGCTTTGCCAGGTGGGCTTTTCGTCTACAGGAATATGATACCCGCGTCGTCTATGCATCCGGCCCAAGACGCTGCCCAGTTCTGGCCGACATGCGGATTACTAAATGTGTCTTCTGAAACGATGAAGATTAAACGGATATCTGCGGGCTAATATCAACTAATAAGCTAATCAGCTAATATCAGCTAATATAGTGTTACCGATGGACCGTGAACGAAGAAGTGGCGGTGCGCTGAACGACGACGACGTTGACAGTTGGTAGCTGGGCCCTCGGTGTCTGAGCTGAGTGCTGGCCATCTCAGAGCAGCTGCCAACACAGACTTACCGCCGTAACATCCCCGTAACATCTTTTGGTGGAGGTGCGGGGTACCGATCCCCGTACCTCTCGCATAATGCAGATAGCTTAATTGTACTACAGTACACACCCTTTATAGCACAAGCGCCTTTAAACAGCTACCAGTTATAATGCGTTTTTTTTTTGCTACCGGTCTGCCTCCATCAAGGCTCAAAGTAAAGGTACATCGCGTATTAGGTGGTCGCGTGAATAAAAAGACCGGTTATAGTGCGGTTTGAATCCGGTCAGTGACCACACGATACAGGTAGCGCACTTCCGTGTGCCACACTGGGGCATTCTTAGGCGCGTTGGCCCTTCTTCCGCAAAATAGATACAAAACATTCTACCGTCTCTCAGACGGAATGAGAGAGCATGCATCATTTCCATGATCGCTGACATTCCACTGCTTAGGTTACGCATTTTGAGTTTCGCCTTGCACTTCACACAGACTGCTTTCACACACCGAAGGCACTGCTTCAAGCACGTTATCTTCATTAATCACCGAACTAGTTACTCTTCCACTTCTTGGAGGCACGGCAGCCGTCACGTTGACGGCACAGCGGGTCTGCCGACCCCTCACCCCACTTCGCGATCAAATCGCTTCTATCGCACCCCTGCGCGGTCGCGCTACGTGTGGTAGGCTGAAACCAATAGAAGGCTGCCGCGGACTTGATGGATTCTTTTCGGTGCGAAATCCCCCATTCATGAGGCCGAACAGGCTCATCGAGTTTGTGTGTAGCTTGACCCTTCTCGCGCTGCGCATTACACAACGCAGCATTCATCATATTCCTTCTGCGGCATGAACACACAAGAAAAGATCAGCTTAACCGCGATCACAGGTTAGCCTAGAGTCTGATATCAACATCAGCAGGTCGACGACCCTGCAAGCAAGCGCACGCCACGACGGAAAGCGAGCAAGGTCCGCCTAAGTTATCGGAGGAGGAGTCTCCCCGACATCGCCGCATTGATGTACAGCGAGAAGGAACACAGCGTCAACGTTAGTCTAAAAATCCAGAGGACATGGCTGCACGCAGTGAAGAACTTGCGAATATGTGACGGAAGCGTCATGCCCTGTGGGCCCAAACACTGGAACAATGAGCCTTTCGTCTTGAAGAACAGCGAAATAAAAAGCGGGCAAGAGAAGAGTTACCGCGTGAGCAGTAACATCAGTGTCTCAAAACGGGACTGAACGAACGCCAGGTAAACTTTGAATTGCGATTCGCCATTGCCGCGTCTACTATCGCGTAGTTTCAACGAGAGTTTGTGCAAATTCCATCAGACTTCCTGTGCAGTGGATGGGCTTGATTGTGGCATTTCAGAGATCTGAACAGGGTAAGTGAAGCCATGCAGCCGAAATTGGTATTTACTTCCCTCGAGATAGATGTAGAGCAATGTAGAAGATTCAAAAGAAAACATTCGACAGAAGTCTGTCTGGTTGGGAAATTTAATGTTAGGAGAAGGTAAGTGACGCCAACCAAGTAAAATACAGGAAAAACACGACGTTTCGGGACCGGCTCGGCCCCTTCTTCACGGTGTGACTACGGGCGAGCGCAGCTTGGCTTTTTAAGCCCCTGTGTGGAGGACCTGCGGGTCAATGGCCGCAGCCCATGGACGTAGGATGAGGGGAGAGTCCCCAGGGAACGATTAACATTCTCTCGTGTTTGCTGTATGTGCCACGACTCGAGTAGAAGCCTCCTGCGTGGGTTAGCTTGGAATTGTATTGGAAAACGGAAGCTAACCCACGCAGGAGGCTTCTACTCGAGTCGTGGCACATACAGCAAACACGAGAGAATGTTAATCGTTCCCTGGGGACTCTCCCCTCATCCTACGTCCATGGGCTGCGGCCATTGACCCGCAGGTCCTCCACACAGGGGCTTAAAAAGCCAAGCTGCGCTCGCCCGTAGTCACACCGTGAAGAAGGGGCCGAGCCGGTCCCGAAACGTCGTGTTTTTCCTGTATTTTACTTGGTTGGCGTCACTTACCTTCTCCTAACAATGTAGAAGATGTTCAAAACGTTTAAAGCTTTGATACATAAACGTAATATAGAAATCTATAGCGTGAGTAGCGTGTAAAAGTATCCGCCGATACTTCTCGATTTGCCTCCGCTAAATAACGTGACATAACGCATGGCTCCCCTCGTATACCATGTGCTCGAGCCAAGGACAATTCAGAATAAAGGGAGCCATAGCCAACTGTCCGGGGTACAGTAGAGACATGCTGAAGGCTCCGCCTCGCAATGTGGAGAAGCAAGTCAGTCGTGCTTTCGCAAGTTTAGCACGGTTCAATCTTAGTTGAAAGGCTGTGACTAGAGTTCCGTCCAGACGAAACTACAATTTGCGCTAAAGTTCCGTCCAGACGGAACTGCATGTAGCGACGGGGTTCCGTCCAGACGGAACTGTATCTCACACCATAGAGTTCCATCCAGCATTATCTGCCACAATAGTTATGTCAAGAGGGAATTAAAGCTGGCGTTAGGGATTGGGAAACTAGTTTGCTTGCAGACTTTTGCATGTCCGTTTAAAAAAGTGGCAATCCTGTTCCACCTAATGTGTGACAGGATATTCTGCTGCATCATTTTATTTTCCAAGCAATCACTGAGAAATGGCAATAGAACTAGCTTTGGCTTGGGTTTGTTGGTGCGTTTGCATAATGCTTGTTGACCGTTTGTGTTACTGCTCACGCGGTAACTCTTCTCTTGCTCGCTTTTTATTTCGCTGTTCTTCAAGACGAAAGGCTCATTGCTCCAGTGTTTGGGCCCCTTACAGGGCATGACGCTTCCGTCACATATTCGCAAGTTCTTCACTGCGTGCAGCCATGTCCTCTGGATTTTTAGACTAACGTTGACGCTGTGTTCCTTCTCGCTGTACATCAATGCGGCGATGTCGGGGAGACTCCTCCTCCGATAACTTAGGCGGACCTGTCTCGCTTTCCGTCGTGGCGTGCGCTTGCTTGCAGGGTGGTCGACCTACTGATGTTGATATCAGACTCTAGGTTAACCTGTGATCGTGGTTAAGCTGATCTTTTCTTGTGTGTTCATGCCGCAGAAGGAATATGATGAATGCTGCGTTGTGTAATGCGCAGCGCGAGAAGGGTCAAGCTACACACAAACTCGATGAGCCGGTTCGGCCTCATGAATGGGGGATTTCGCACCGAAAAGAATCCATCAAGTCCGCTGCAGCCTTCGATTGGTTTCAGCATACCACACGTAGCGCGACCCCGCAGGGGTGCGATAGAAGCGATTTGATCGCGAAGTTGGATGAGGGGTCGGCAGACGCGCTGTGCCGTCAACGTGACGGCTGCCGTGCCTCCAAGAAGTGGAAGAGTAACTAGTTCGGTGATTAATGAAGATAACGTGCTTGAAGCAGTGCCTTCGGTGTGTGAAAGCAGTCTGTGTGAAGTGCAAGGCGAAACTGAAAATGCGTAACCTAAGCAGTTGAATGTCAGCGATCATGGACTGATGCATGCTCTCTCATTCCGTCTGAGAGACGGTAGAATGTTTTGTATCTATTTTGCGGAAGAAGGGCCAACGCACCTAAGAATGCCCCAGTGTGGCACATGGAAGTGCGCTACCTGTATCGTGTGGTCACTGACCGGATTCAAACCGCACTATAACTGGCCTTTATATTCATGCGACCACCTAATACACGATGTACCTTTACTTTGAGCCTTGATGGAGCCAGACCGGTGCAAAAAAAAAAACCGCATTATAACTGGTAGCTGTTTAAAGGCGCTTGCGATATAAAGGGTGTGTACTGTAGCACAATTAAGCTAACTGCATTATGCATAGATATATTAGCTAATTAGCTTATTAGTTGATATTAGCCCACAGATATCCGTTTAATCTTGATCGTTGCAGAAGAGCCATTTAGTAATCCGCATGTCGGCAAGAAGTGGGCAGCGGGACACGGCATCAGCGTCTTGGGCCGGACGCATAGACGACGCGGGTATCATATCCCTGTAGCCGAAAAGCCCACCTGGCAAAACGGCAGGGTAGGTCTTTCAAGGAGGACAGCCAGCAAAGCGCATGGTGGTCCCTAAAAACGGCAACACCGTGGCCATAGAGGTAATGAGAGGACTTGGAAATGGCACAGACAATAGCGAGACACTCCTTTTCAGTTACAGGGTAATTAGATTTAGCCTTGCTGAGTATGCGACTGGAATATGCAACGACGTTGTCATCGAAGCCAGATATACGCGGGGCGAGCACGGCGCCGAGGCCAAAACCACTGGCGTCCGTGGGAACCTCGGTGGGAGCGGCGGAGTCGAAATCAGCGCAGTATCGACGGCGCGGTGAGGAGGCACCACAACGTGTTGCAGGCATCTTCGCAAGCTGGACCTTAGCGTTAAATCACAACTTTCGGACAGCAGTTGTGTTGCGAAAAACCGCCGAAAGTACGAGCACAGACCGCGGAAGCTCCGCATATCTTTGATGGAGGTAGAACTGGTAAAGACGTGGTAAAGACGACTTCAGTACGAAGTTTGACTATGTCGCACCAACGCCATTCTTGAAGGCAACGTGGCCTAAAATGGTCAGTTGACGTGCAGCAAACCGACATTTCTAAAAGTGGAGCTGCAGGCCGGTGTAAGAAAGGCACGTCAAGACGTGCTACAGGCGCATGATATGAGCGTCAAAGTTAAGGGAAAAGACGATAATGTCGTCGAGGAAGCAGAGGCACATCTTTCACTCCAGTCTAGGCAGAATGGTACTCATCATAGTTAAAAAAGTAGCAAGGGCATCTAAAGGCCGAAAGACATTACGGGAAATTTCTACAAGCCATCGGGAGTCACAAACGCTTCTTCCATTGGGACTTACCAGTACACAGAACTTAGATCAAGGAATGAAAACAGTTCGATCCGCTGCAAACAATCCGGAGCGTCGTCAATGCGCTGGACGGGATAGACGTCCTTGCCAGTAATGTTATTAAGGCGACGATAATCCACTCAGAAGAGTATGGAGCTACGTTTCTTTTTCACAAGCACCTCGACGGGGCCAAAGGGCTGCTTGAAGGCTGAGTGGCCGTTCTGGAAAGTCTGGCGGTTGGTTGCGCACACATTATAGGCGCGCTGGCGCAGTGGCGCGTGGGCGCCAGTGTCGATGTGACGGGTTACTGTCGATTTTTGGCCCAAGGAACTGTGGTCAGAGTCGAAGGGAGAACGGAACTCATGGAGGATGGTGAGAAGCTACGCCCGTTGAGGCGGAGGAAGATCGGAGTCGGTGGAGAGAAGAAATACTTCGGTTCAAAACGGATTGGGCGATTTAGACGGCGGGCTGAACGCTGTGATGGCGAAGTGCGGCGTATCGTCACTCTCCTGGCGGAAGACCAGAGATTCGATGGGTTCGATACTTCCTAAAGAGAGAGAAAGAGACGCAAAGCGGTAGAGAAGGAAAATGAGTTGGAGACCAGAAGCACGCAGATACCAGCGGATACAGCCAATACGGCGTTTGGGAATGAAAGACACTTGCGGGTCAGAAAAGAACTGTCCGGTGTCAAGAGCACAGCGTCGTCGGAGAGTCGCAGGAGAGGTGAAGAAGGAGGGAAGATCGCGGAGGACGGTTGATGTTTTTGGTGGCGAAGACTTTAATAAGAAGAAACAGAAGAAGTAGTGTCCGACAGGATTTGGCAGAGCAGAGAACCCGATTTCAGCTCGAGCAAAGTCGGTGATAGCTTCAGGGGGTGAAAGAAAATCCCAGCCCAGAAAAAGAGCTTGGGACAAGAAGGCACCACGACGAATGTCATCTCGAGCGGTACATGCTGCGGACGGCTTCATGTGCCGAGCACTGGCCGTGCGGAGCGATAGTGCTCAAATTGGCGTCTTTACCTTCCTTAAGGAGCAACAAAGTTGTTTATCAACTACAATAAATCGCAGCACCGGAGCCCACAAGCGGCATGACAGAAACAGCAATCTGCTCTTCAATAGCATGTCGGAGAGCTGGAGCCAAAATGGTGGTGGCTTTGTAGTGTTCGGTAAAAGGGAAAGCTCATTCGCGACTTCTTCGCTGACAAAATCTTTTTATCTCTTTCAGCAGCGAGGAGATGTAATCTGCAGGTCTCAACCCAGTGAGCGACTCAACCTGCCCCTGGGTGCTGACGAGTCAACATCCGCTGCTTGCGCGGCTCCTCGAAACACTGGTACAGAGTGACGACTTCAGAAATGGTGCGCAAGATGCGCACTAGCGGCATCTGAAAGGCGTCTTCTTCAGTGCCCTTCAAGTGTGTTTCATCTTGTCAGCTTCGGGCATGTGGAGGTTCACACGTTTGCATAAGTCCATGACCTCTTCAATGTAGCGCCCCGCCGCGGTGGCTGAGTGGTTACGGCTCTCGGCTGCTGGCCCGAAAGACGCGGGTTCGATCCCGGCCGCGGCGGCGGCTGAATTTCAATGGAGGCGAAATTCTAGAGACCCGTGTACTGTCTCTTCACTACGGCGACCCCTTCACTACGGCGTCCCACATAGCCTGAGTCGCTTTGGGATGTTAATCCCTAATAAACCAATAAACCAATCTTCAATGTAGCTTGTAAAGCTCTCACCCACCTGCTCCTACCTTTGGCCGACCTTTGGGTTTGGTTTATTGGTTTATTAGGGTTTAACGTCCCAAAGCGACTCAGGCTATGTGGGACGCCGTAGTGAAGGGCTCCGGAAATTTCGACCACCTGGGGTTCTTTAACGTGCACTGACATCGCACAGCACACGGGCCTCTAGAATTTCGCCTTCATTGAAATTCAGCCACCGCGGCTGGGATCGAACCCGCGTCTTTCGGGCCAGCAGCCAAGCGCCGTAACCACTGAGCCACCGCGGCTGCGACCTTTTGAGCAAGCGTTGTAAGGTGCGGAGCTTCCTAAGTGCCGCACTGAAGGCAGATCCCCTACTGATGTTCACCTCTTGGTTACGGTAACACAGGCTACCAACGCTGGTGAGATAAAAGATAATGTTATTAAGTTTGATCACATCGTCACACTTGTTATAGAGGCTCACTCGTTCGTAAGGTGTGTGCCAATCTTCCACTTAAAAATAAATAAATAAATAATCAGCAAAAAATATAAAACAATCGCGCTCGTTGGTCCCGCTTAAGACTGCAGGGTTCCGTTGGCGAAGGGAGACGGCACAAACAACAACAGTGCCCCCTTGCAACTCTTCATGTCGAACGTAGTCAGGCAGCGCAGGCGTCGGGAGATTAAGGCGGCGGAGTTCCAGTCCTGTTACCCGGCCCGTCCACTAAATTTAAGATGGGATTTATTTAAAGGAACTGGGACGACGGGAAAAGCGGCGAAAACAGTGTGATGTCTGAGTGTGAGAAGATTTCTGGTACTGCCTGCTGCAATAGGTAGGACTTCCACGAATGCTCCTGGGGACCCAATATAAAGCTTAGAAGTGAACCTCCTGGGCTCTAACCTGTTGACAGAGACTGTACATTGCCATAACATGGGATCCTCTTTGAGAAAGAAATAAAAATTGGATTCAATTCTAATTAAAAATAATGAACCGGCCTGTGGTTGATGGTACACGCCCTCCAATGCATCAAAGCTACTGGTGGTGTACGAAGCACGCCGTACGCCAGGGCTCCTGGAAATAGTCGCCAGCCTTTGTTTCTTTTTTGTGCACTCTTACTGCAAACAATAGAACCATTTTTAGTTGCCTCATCTATAGTAGAATGCCCGTGAAAGCCTGATATCAGTAACGTAGACTTGCACTCACTAACCAAAGTGTAATGTCACCGAGCTACATTTCCAAGTCGTGAGCCAGTAGAGCGAGGAGCTAAAAGAATGACAAAACTAGAAATAAAGAAGTGTTGATGAAAACATTAGGGAGACGGTAGAGAGAAGGTGCATTATGAATTAGAGCCTTCAGATGCTAAGCTTCTCATGGGGCCCCCATAGTTTCCCTAGGAGAGCGTAGTGAAAACCCGAACTCATGAAAGTTCGAACCAGTTTGATCAGATTCAGGCTAATATATAACCTATTGGACCATCTGACGTGTAGGGAGAGCTGAATGGAACCACAATTTAGAGACTAACGTTTTGTGTCAAGCTTCTCTGTGCAGCGAAGTGTGTGAACTGGCAATAACGAAATACCTTTTTATCAGGAAAACATTTGGGAACGAAATGCGTAATCAGTGTTTCTGCAAAAAAGGGTTGTATTTTCTGGCGGATATATCACTGCACCGCAGCCAGAACTGACCAAGACAGGTAATGATTCATATGATTTGTTCAATTTTTGCCATTACCATTGTTCAAACAATTTCCACTATTTATTTCGGCACATAAATTACTTTTACTTCTTTTTTAACAGTGAAATAAATGCTGGGGTATTGCGTGACGATGGCAATGTGCAGCTTAGGTAATGGATGAGAAAGAAAGATAATAACGGAAGCAAAATTAGAGAGGAACGATTATGAACGATGAAAACTGGGCCCACGGACCAACAGCAGGTTGGGAGCTGGAATACAAACGCCACTCCGGCGTCGTGTTTCCCCGCACGAAAGGCCTCGTTCAGTCTATTATTATAACTCCCTGTCAGCATGTCCACTCAGTGCTGAAAAACGCATGATCGTAAAAGTGATGTAGTGTAAGTGAGATAGTAACAGGGTGGAAATGTGCGGAGTCTATTGCATGCGGACTATGTGTGATCGAAGTGGAGGTAAGCTTTCCGCCTTGAATTTACTTGACTTAATTCGTTGGCGTTACCTAACACAGGGCTCGGACAATATGAAAGACCTTTTTTGCTATGGAAGGCAAGAGGTAATCAGCAGAAACTGGCGTACCATAAAACATTTTCATCCTCGCGGTTTCTATTTGCGCGAATTCGTCCTGAACATTGCTCCGGATACCTGGACCATGGAGGAGAATTGAAGGATACTTCGAACACACAATCGGATCTTGCTGGACCTCGTCTCCGAAATTTGGCTTGTATTGATATATGCAAATAATTTTTAACGTGGCAGCATTAATATACCCGTTGCCCTCAAATTCCGGTGTCGGCATTGTAGGCGTCGACGTCATCGATGTTATCGGCGTTATCAAAAAATTCGGTGGTGTAGGGTGGCCCATGTGGCATTGCACCGGAGATGAAACCTAGACGAGCCACCTAAGTCACATGACCTTATGGCGACATCACAACCTGCCCACATACTTGTGAGCAAACTCACCACCACGGCAGGTGGCTTTTAACTCAATCATTGTTCGGCAGAGGTTGCTCGGGAAGAGCAACTTCGGTTTCATAAGCCTCATTGGTGGCGGCGGCTCCCATTGCAGGGCAGTGCTGCATCCATCTGCATTAATGCGGAATGAGGGGTGTGACAACTCGCAGGGACCTATGAATGTAAAGTTCAGAATAACCAATTACCAATAACTCATTAACGTGATCGCGTTATATCCTTAAATCGTAAATACTAAGTGTCCCCTCCAATTTTTTTTATGGTTGAAAGCACGCTGTAGCAATAAAAAAAGTTACAGAACTGTAGTACAGGTCAGCGCCAGACGTAGTAACATTTAAGCGGAGCCAACCAGGCGTTATGCTGGCTTGTCTTCATTTGCGCACCAACGAAATGTTTGAGAGGAGGGCCTGCGTAAAACACCCCTCTGTATAACTCCTACAACTTCCCGCTGAAGGCTTCCATAAGGCAAATCCTATATTTCATATATATTCATATGAATTATCCCGCCGCGGTGTCTCAGTGGTTACCGCGCTCGGCTGCTGACCCGAAAGACGCGGGTTCGATCCCGGCCGCGGCGGCTTTATTTCTTGAAGGCGAAATTCAAGAGGCCCGTGTGTTGTGCGATGTCAGTGCACGTTAAAGAACCCCAGGTGGTCGAAATTTCCGGAGCCCTTCACTACAGCGTCTCTCATAGCCTCAGTCGCTTAGGGACGTTAAACCCCAATAAACCAAACCAAACAAAACCAAGCATATATATTATATTAAGGCCGCATCGAGTGTATTGAGTCGATATAGAATTTATGGAAAGGCCCCATGGAAGCTTACGGGCTCCATGCGACGTCATGCACATTATATGCCAGTGCCATGGAGAATATATGGCAAGTTTTTGTACTCGATACAGACGACGTATTAAAAGTCTATATATTGCTCGATATCATACAGACTACATATTCCAAAAATTTCATACCAGCAAATCCTATGGAGCGTTTCTTTAGGGCGTTTCATTAGGGTTCATTACTTTGATTAAATCCCACAACGTTTTCCCTGCTACTTGCATTTTACGGAATTAAGACTTCGGCAATCAATACTTAAGGTGACGCTGCGTCCTTTATTTTGGTACGTTACTTCAGGTGGCAATTTTGTTCTTGTAGCTGTGCAAAGTTATTAAATTTATTAACGTTATTAAAAAATTGGCGATATATTTCTTGTTAATTCTTTCGAAGCGCTTCCAGTTTTCTGCTTCTAGTTCAAGAAACATTTCACTATGACAATATTTCGACTGAGGTGATTCTCATAAGTTATATGCTATACCCACAATTCCGTGCTTTGCTTATGGCAAGCTCCTAACTACATTCAGGTCAGATTGCATGCTAATTACGCCTGTCCGCATGGTAATAACATCAAAATCCAGGCGAACAGACACCTGAAGCTTTGTTTCAAGCTGTATTACTCGCCTTGACACTTCTGCCGTAAGCAGTTCAGCCGCGTGCATTCTAACTCTTATCTGCTGCTGGTGTTCATTGTTCGAATCAACCGTCTCCTCAAGGTCGTTAACCATGGCCATTACGTTATCGATCCGTTCAGGTCCCGGATTCGTTTCAACGTCACAAGCACAAATCAAGAGCGGATGACAAAGCGCAAATATGCTTTTACGTGAGCCGTTTGGTTTGAACTCAAATATGGGCGAACTGCATTAAGTCAGAGATGGCAGCCTGAAGCCAACAAGGCTGAGCTCCGAAGCCGTTTTCCGTCTCCCAGTAACCGGAGGAGCGATAGTGAAGTTTGATGTGAAATATATGGACGACAAACTTCAAATAAAAGCACAGCCGTACCCTGTAATTAACTCAGCTCCCAAGGATGGCGTCGCTAATAATTCCAACAGACCGGACCTCTTCCGTGCCGGATCTCTTCTCTTGTTCCGTGTATTATTATGCCAGTGTAGGGGTTTCCGGCTAATTTACCTCCAGTAGGCTTTGCGCACTACATATCCGAGAGAGGTTTCGTCGTACTTTACTGCACAACTTCCATCTGCTCGCTTTAGATTTTACTGCGCAGTGAGAGCTCGTCAACTGGTCTGAGCTTATGTGACGCGAATATTTTACAACTTTTTCCTTCTCGAGTTCCTGGAAGAGCGCTCAACCAGGTGGATTGCAACACTCAATGGAGAAATATCCCGCCATGTGCTGCTGTAGTCCGCTTTTCGTTGGCTATACTTCCTTTCTGTGTAGAACAAAAGCACCTGGCATTTCTTCAGCACTTTGCGTAAATTCTTAATGAAAGACCAGCCTTTGGCCAGCGTCAGAGACAACGATAATTTACTGTGTCCTGCTGGTTTTGATGAGGTGTGCGCAAAAAAGCCCGGAAGCCTTTTTGTTTAAATATGCCAGACAAAAATATTCTTCGGAAGCTACAACTTGACGGCGCTGGAAAAGTATTTTTTAATGCGACGCATTACTAATTTCATCACGAGAAAAGCTGGCCGCGTGCGTATGTGTGTCTACTAGTAGACGAAGAAAACCACAGTGATGGCGGGATAAATACATTAACGTCATCAAGCGACCATACTACGCACACAGCAAGCTGAGCGCCGAAACATCAGAAATATCCTGTACATGTTGTTCGTCTGCATAAAAGTTTCCACTCTCCGACCTCCATGTGACGCCAGTTTTCTCGATAGAATTTGTAACAAAATTTTGACGCAGCTGATTGACGTACAGCGTTCAGGGTGACATTCGTTGCATATAGCTTACATGTGTTTGTGAAGTAGGAACCTGGTTTGCGACAAGAAATTGGAACCGCGAGACATATACACCTTAATTTGGTTGCTATCACAGAGTCTTTACCGCTTCCCTTAAGGCAAAGTTGTGTTGTGTGCCGAGATGTGAGGCAGTAACCGCTCCCTTTCATTCACTCAAAAACCATTTTTTCTATCAAAATTCTGGTCGTACACGCGTGTTTGAGCAGGTGGTTTGTGTGTAGATGGGTGTCAATGCACCAAGAGACAGTTACGTTTTCGCATTCCCATACGCAGTCTTAAGTGTTTTGGCCGAATTGTTTCAACACAGGGGCTAGCACAATAGCCGAAAAGCATTTCTAAATAATTCAGACTATCAAAAAGCATATGACAAAATTACATGTAAATTCTATTTTGAAAGCAGAAAAATTCGAGCATCAATACGCAGAAAGAAGTTCGTTCCTACTTCTGCTTCTCTCAGTTGAGGCTACTTTGTTTTTTTTTGCAAGATTTTCAATGTTGGTGTAATGATTAACGATCTGTTTGATTTAAGCAGAACACGATATCACTTCCAGCCCAATGGCACCGCCAAGAACTTTAATTTAAGAATTATCATTTACTACTGAAGTGGTGTGTCTCTGTCGTAAAAAATGCGTTCCCTGCATTTGTCAAGGCAAATGGCTGAATATTTAAAGAAGTGCCCCGAAACTTTCACTATTTAGTTTACCACCAGCAACGGAATTTACTCGCCTAAGCGGTAAACCACCGCATTCGACAGTGCCTAAAACCATAGCATATCGATTAGTTCTCATCTGCTTGAAGCGGTTCTATTCTATATACTTCTGCATCTCGCAGGTTGTAACCGTTGAGATATGAATAAATCCGCGCAAGACTTGGGTCTTTCATCTAGAAAAAAGCAACAGAGGAGACAAGGCGTGCTAGTGTTCCGTAATTTCCTTTGAGCACGTTTGATGTGAGCCAAATTTTTAGGTCTTGAAATGTGGATGTACGGGACTGTACCTTTTTTATCCACCACTGCATCGTTACTAGAGCGCACACGCCTATTTGCAGTCCGTGTGCTCCATAGTGCCATCAAATTCGTACATGCGCTCATACTATGACAGTAATGATATCCGACATCCTAGATGTAGTTGGTTTCAAATACCAGAGATGTCGCGCCACTGTAAAAAATTTTATTCTTGGGATGCAAGATGTTCGATTTTTGGAAAGGCCGCTGCTAGCCTGTCTCGACCAATGCAGCCTGTTCAAAGATCTCTCCTCCGACACGTAGGCTAAGGAAAGTATTGGTTCATGGTTTCTGGGGGTCTAATGTCCCGAAAAGACTTAGGCTATGAGGGACGCCGCAGTGAAAGGCTCCAGGAATTTCGGCACCTGGGATTCTGTACCGTTCCTTGACATCGCACAGCGCACGGGTTTCAAGAATTTCGTCGCCATCGTTGTTAGACTGCCACGGCCGGGATGGAACCCGCGTCTTTCGGGTCAGAAGCTGAATGCCGTAACCACTGCGACAACGTGGCGACATTAAGGGAAGGGTTAAAAAAACCTGAAGTTTCGGTCTGAAGCATCTTGATAGCCGATGGGCTTTATGGTATCTTCTTGAAGAATATGGTCATGCAGTACCGCAAAGCAGGCATGATCCCATAGTTTGATCATTTATTTTTTCAAAGCAGACGAGCACTTGATTGGTCACGCCATACAAACAATCAAAACCAGCATCACAAATCCTGTCCTTTCAGGCAACACCGTAGGCAGAAATTAGCCAGCATGCAATAGCAACAACCTAATACAGACTGATCAGCAATGTGTGCTTCCTCTGCCAAGAATTACTCCATGTTAGGATGGCATAACTTTCAAATCAAATTCAGAGATATGTTTGTAAGTACGATCTTAACGCCAAATTTCGTTTCGATGCAGACGCATTGCGAGTGAACGACTTAGAATAATGGAAAGTTGGGAGAGTCAGTTTGCCGATTGTTTCGTCTTCTATTCAGCTGTCCTCGCTTTCGTGTGCTCCGCTACACAGTCGAGCCTCGTTAAAATGAAATAATAAATGCAGCAAAGAATGCCCATTCTTTTGGGAAGCTGGATGAACGCAGGCTATGAAGAAGTATTCGGAGGGCTCGGAAAAACTTCTTTATAACGAAGGTCATCTGTTGAGCGAAAGACAACGAATCTGATGGTGCGCTCTCAGAATATTGGAATGCGGTGTTTAGAAGGTTATCAAGAAATAATTTTACTTTTTAAATACAATATATCAGCATGGGTTTCCATTTCCTGGCACTTTTTCTGAGCTTGAGCGCCGTATCCAGAAAAGAGACGCACTATAGTGAATAGGTCCATAATACATTCAAGACATTTCAACGGAGCGACCTGAACGCGAGGGACTAAAGAAACTCGAACCAGAAGGCTGAAAAGGCGCCTACTCGCAAGAAAGTTTTATTCTAATCTCCAGACCTTCTTATGCGCACCAAGACATTTATTTAACAGTCTCACCAGGCTAAAACGTGAGTAGCTTTAAATAATTTACCGCGAACGTCACAATCATCCAAAATTACGCGGGAACGGTTGTTTTGGTTGCACAATGCCTTTCTTTGTAACTGTAATGGCCAAAAAAAAAAATGGTGCCGGCGCGAGCCTGATATTTCGAGAACTCTTAGGCAGTGAGCACTTCTCAGTTGGAAGATATTAAAAGTACATCTAACAGCTGGCATCTCTGGTTTTAGTTTGTAGGGTAGTAATGACTGCCTTGCACATCCTTCGGATTCGCCCCTACTATTAAATAGACGGCACTGTGCGTTCGTTTGTGTGCTTGTATGCGTGAATGGCTCTTTCAGTGGCGCAGACATACAAGCCGCAGAGCTCTGTAAATATATGCCGGGGGGGGGGGGGGGAGGAAATAAGAGCGCGCCGCCTGCAGGGATGCACCTGATAATCCGCACCCATCTTGAATGGGGTGTTCTTGCTCGGAGAAAAAGGGAAGTATTTCTACCGACTCTACTAATGTATGCGTCTGCATAAAGACTTTTCACGGGAGTGATTTGAACGTGATGTCGAATTTGTCGTGTTATCACAGCGCGAAAGAAGTTGAAACTCTCTGCTACCGATCGCGATGTAGAACTGATGCACAGTGCTTTCGCCACTCTTAGCTGATTCATACCAGACCACCAACGAACGTGCATAAAAAGATACTACCGCGTCCAAAATATTGTTGGCATTGTAATCTTATACGGGCAATTAATGTCACCAATAAAGAGGTGACTAGTGCTGCCAGGGTTGTTTTACCTTCCACTATGAATATCGACTCTGCTATGTGTCATGCTATATATGTTTCTCATTACATGTATATTCTGTTTAAGTGGAGTCAGCGCTGTACTGTACGTGGACAAGAACCTTTTCGCAGTACCTCGGGGTTGTGTTCACTGAAAAGCCGTACCATTTATAACACAAGGCATGACTTGATTAGGATACCATTAAAAGGTTTTTCATGATACACTCTGAAGCCGTTAATACTTGCAGTTTTCGTCCTCTCAATCGGTTTCAATGCACTAAATCGTCTGTTAGCTACAGCAGTCATAACACCCTGCGCGGGTTGTTCCTGCTCGGCGCTTCTGAAGAGGAATGCAATGAATGGCTAGGAATGAATGATTTCCTGTTTGAATTTAAATGGTATGCTATGCATACTGCTTTTGAGTTTTTCCGCCAATGAGCCTCTGCGACTGTAATGTATTATTTTTTATTCCTTTTATCCGCCCAACCTAATTTTTGTAATCTTCACCTCACTGTGATGAGGTATCTACGGAAGCACCGAGCGCTAGTTATTCGTTGACATAACTTGAACAGTGCACCCACTATCAGTGCTTTCCTTTTAAAAATGTAGCTAAGTTGTGCACGTTGGGGGGCCTTTAGTTGTATCTACGCCGCCTCCTTGACTCTTTCCCGAAGATATAGTTCTCAGTACATTCCAATGAAAACATAGCAGCAGTACAATTAGTTTTTGAATGTTATCACTACTTTTGTTGAATGCGACGCTGCGAAAACTGCGGCGAGAACCTGTCCGAGACCAGTGGTCTCATTGTCTAGACACCCGCCCTTCTTCATGCTTGTGCGCGGCCATTTTCCAAATGTTTGCACAGTATTCTTAGTAAGTCGCTAGAGAAAGGCGCTTGGCCCGCTGGTTGCGAACTCTCAACAATATTGTAACGTAACGTTACAAAGAAGTCTCCTGCGCCGAGGAACACCGGCAGCCAGTCAAGTCAGCCCGAGACGGAGCAGAGTCACTTCGTCTTTCTCCAATGGCCCGTTGCGTTCTTCCTCATCTTCTAAGGAAGGCATGTGTCATTGCCCCCTTATTTGCAGCATCGCCTCGATGCGGCCGGCTAGGAGCATACTGGTGAGCTACGGGCTGACAGATAGTGGGCTAGGTTGGTACAGGAGGAGCCCAACACAAAACGGGGCACTATCAGTCTCCAGATCGGTCAGCAGGGCGGCCGTTGTAGGGCTTCATTCGGACGACGTGTACAACGTCAGTGAGCTTGCGTCGTCTGCGGCTTGAGGGGTCTCGGGTGGCAGATTCTACTTCGTAAGTAACGTCACTGATGCGGCGGAGGACACGGTATGGTCCGAAGTACCGGCGCAGTAATTTTTCAGACAGTCCGCGATGGCGAACGGGTGTCCAAATCCATGCATAGTCTCCAGGCTCGTAGGAAACGAAGCGCCGTCCCTGGTTGTAGCGATCAGCGTCTAGTTGCTGTTGTAGGTATATGCGCTGCCGTGCCAGCTGCCGCGCTTCTTCTGCACGCTGAGCAAAACTAGCGACGTTCATATCAAGTTCACTTTCGCAGTCGGGGTATACGGGCAACATCGTATCCAGGGAAGTGGTCACTCGGCGGCCGAAGACAAGCTCGAAGGGAGTAATCCGCGTCGTCTCTTGAAGTGCCGTATTGTATGCGAACGTGGCGTATGGGAGAATTTGATCCCAGGTCTTATGCTCTATATCCACGTACATGGACAGCATGTCGGCCAGAGTTCTGTTTAGCCGTTCCACCAGGCCGTTAGCCTGCGGGTGGTACGCCGTGGCCCGTCTTTGGCTAGTGTGTGTAAGATTCAGCACTGCCTTAGTCAGGCGGGCCGTAAAAGGTGCCCCACGGTCGGTAATAATAATAGCCGGGGCGCCATGGCGCAATACGATGTCGTAAACAAAGAATGCTGCGACTTCGGTGGCAGTTCCATTTGTGAGCGACGCGGTCTCAGAATACCGGGTCAGGTAATCCGTCGCGACAACAATCCAACGCTTTCCATTAGCTGACTTTGGAAAAGGGCCAAGAAGATCCATTCCCACTTGTTGGAAAGGTGTTTTCGGTGGAGCAATAGGTTGAAGAAATCCGGCTGGTTTCATGGGAGGAAATTTTCGACATTGACAGTCACGGCAGGTTTTAACATAAGATCGTACTGAAGGTAATAATTTCGGCCAATAATACTTCGTCCGAATTCTGGCAAACGTGCGACTAACTCCCAAGTGGCCGGCGGATGGTGCGTCGTGACAAGCGCTCAAGATGTCAGGCCGTAGGTTCATAGGTACTACGAGTAGGAATGCTCTTGTGATCTTTCAAAAATGCGCTTGTAGAGAACCCCACTTCGTAAAGTGTATGACTGCAAGCCACGACGGAAAACAGGCGGTACCCGACCACCGCGGCCTTCTAGGTACTCGATGAGCGGCGCCAGCTCCTGGTCCTTGCGTTCAAGGTCAGCCATATGGGATTGAGTAATGGCCCCAATGAAGGGGAAATCCTCGGCGTTTTCCACTGCAGCGGAGTCTAAGGGCGCGCGTGTTAAGCAATCTGCGTCTTGGTGTTTAAGTCCCGACTTATAAACAACGGTAACATCATACTCTTGAAGACGAAGGCTCCATCGAGCCAAGCGTCCAGACGGGTCTTTGAGGCTGGCCAGCCAGCACAGCGAATGATGGTCGCTGACAATACGGAAGGGTCGTCCATACAGGTATGGTTGAAACTTGCTTATGGCCCAGATTGCCGCAAGACACTCCTTCTCCGTCGTTGAATAGTTCGCCTCCGATCGGGATAGTGTTCGACTCGCGTAAGCTATAACTCGTTCTACGCCATCTTGCCACTGGATAAGTACAGCCCAAGGCCAACGTTGCTGGCATCAGTGTGGACGTCAGTCGCTGCGTTTTCATCGAAATGGGCGAGTATGGGGGGCCTGTGGAGGCGGATTCGGAGCTCCTGGAAAGCTTGTTCTTGATCGCCTCCCCACAGGAAGGGTATGTCTTCTCTGGTTAGGGCTGTCAATGGTTCAGCTATCTTGGAGAAATCTTGGACGAAGCGTCGGTAGTAAGAGCAAAGGCCCAGAAATCGCCGAAGTGCCTTTTTATCGCTGGGACGTGGAAAAGTTGACACTGCGGTAGTCTTGTCGGGATCAGGGAGAACGCCCTGTGCACTGACAACATGGCCAAGAAAGCGAAGTTCTTTGAAAGCGAAATGGCATTTCTCCGGCTTGATCGTTAATTGTGCGCCTTTGAGTGCTTGAAGCACAATGCGCAACCGGTCCAGGTGTTGCTCGAAAGTAGGCGAGAAAACGTCGACGTCATCTAAGTACACTAAGCACGACTGCCACTTCAGACCTGATAAAACCGTGTCCATCATACGTTGGAAAGTGGCCGGCGCAGAGCAAAGGCCAAACGGAAGCACCTTAAACTCGTATAGGCCGTCGGGCGTCACAAATGCAGTCTTCTCTCGGTCTCTCTCATCCACCTCGATTTGCCAGTATCCGCTTTTGAGGTCTAATGAGGAGAAGAAGTACCTGGCATCGCGTAGACGGTCGAGGGCATCATCAATCCTGGGGAGCGGATAGACGTCCTTTTTGGTCACGTTATTTAGTTTCCGGTAATCGACCATGAATCTCAGGGTACCATCTTTCTTCCTGACGAGGACCACCGGCGACGCCCATGGGCTCGTCGAAGGCTGGATTACGTCGTCCGCAAGCATCTCATCCGCTTGCGTTTGAATGGCTTCACGTTCCTTAGGAGAAACCCGGTACGGGCGTTGGCATACCGGTAACGTGGCCTCATCGGTTATGATGCGGTGCTTGGCGACAGGAGTACGAGCGACCTTGGAGCCAGTGGCGAAGCAGTCTGCGAAATCAGTCAGAAGAGCCGAGAGAAGATTCCTTTGATCGGGCGTCAAGTCCGGGCTAATTTTAACGGTTTGAAGGAGACGGCAAGATGTAGCCTCCTCTTGAGGGTTGGCCCCGGCGGTGCATAAACGAGGCGAGGCAGTTACGTCGTGAAGGAAGGCAACAGCCGTTTCCTTGGCGAGGTGCCGCATCTCCTTAGCAAAATTCGTCCGGAGGACAGTAGCACAACCGTTATGGAGTTGAACGAGTCCTCGAGCAACGGCTATCTCCTTCTCGAGAAGTAGCGGGAGGTGCCCATCCGCGATGCCTTCGTAGTCGTGAAACAAGTCATGATGCACAAGAACAAGCACACTAGACCGTGCTGGCACCCTCACGTCATCGTCGACAATACGCAGAACGTTGAGTTCCGGATCCTCGATTTCAATGCGCTCCATGGCCCGTTTCGTCGAGAACGTCACACGCGCTTCTTTCAGGTCAATGACAGCGCCGTTAGTCTGCAGGAAGTCTAGGCCAAGGATCAAGTCTTTCGAACACTCGCGAAGTACGACGAATTCTCCGACATACACAAAACCCCGGATGCCGATACGCGCTGTGCACTTGCCTACAGGGGTAATCAAGTGACTCCCCGCCGTGCGAATTTTCGGGCCGGACCAGTGCGTCAAAACTTTCTTCAATTCGCGGGCAAGGCCGTGGCTCATTACCGAGTAATCAGCACCGGTGTCTAGCAACGCCGTTACATCGGCTCAATCAATCTTTACGCGCAAATCGGTGGTAGTGTGTCGGATATGGTCGCCACCTGTCCCAAGCGGAACGTCGTCGTATCGGTCGAAGGTAGCCCGTCGGATGCTGTTGCTACCTGACCCCAGCGAAATCTCGTCGAGTCGGCGTGACGAGGACGGAGGATCTTCACATTTCGCGACATCAGCGACCCTGCGTCCGAAGGCCGCTGACATTAGTTTTCCCGGCGAGGGCTGGGAGAGCGTCGGCGTCGGGGATAGCTCGGACTTGAGGAACGGTAGCTTGTCGGGGACGCAGACCGACGCTCTTGGTAGCCGGACGTAACAGGATGCTGTTGCGCAGCAAGGTGGCTTGCGATTTCAGTAGGCCGCTCGCCATTTTGAGGGCAGGGGTCGTCCAGTGCGAAACCCCGCAGGCCGACGCGGCGGTACGGGCACGCCCGGTAGAGGTGACCTGCTTCACCGCAATGGAAGCAGAGGGGCCGACGGTCGCGGGCCCGCCATACTTGACTCTTACGGGGTCGCTGATAGGTTGGCGGAGGGGTGTAGCGAGGAGGACCCTGCGGCTCCATTGCTGGAGCTGCGGTGTTGATACTGTGGTCCTGCGTGGGAGCCCTACGTAGGACGGACGCGTAGGTGGGTCTCGCGTCGAGCTGGTAGGAAACGTCAGGAACTCGCTCAGCTGCCATACGCACCTCGTCCCGGACGACTTCAGCTAGTGATGGAAAGGACGGCGTGTTGCAAGGCATCCGGAGTGCTTGCAGTTCTCGCACGACAGAACGGACGAGGTTGCGTAGTGCATCCATATCGCCACCGCCCTGCATAGGTAGTGCGTCGGACCCAATGATGTTCACGTCGCGATTGTATTGACGAGCCCGGTGTTGCAGCGTCGTCTCCATGGTGGTAGCCTCACTGAGGAACTCCGCAACAGTGCGCGGTGGGCTGCGCACTAGTCCTGCGAAAAGTTCTTGCTTCACGCCCCGCATCAGGTGGCGCAGCTTCTTGTCTTCCGGCATCTGTGGGTCTGCGCGCTTGAAAAGGCGCGTCATGTCCTCATAAAACATGCGCACGCTCTCGTTTTGGCGCTGGTTGCGCGAGTGCAGCGCAGCTTCTGCTCGCTCCCGGCGGTCGGCGCTTGGAAAAGTGGCCTTCAAATCACGACAGAAGGCTTCCCAGGATGGAAAGGAAGCCTCATGGTTTTCAAACCATGTCCGCGCCGACTCTTCAAGAGCAAAGTAGACGTTGTGGAGCTTACGCTCATCCGTCCATCCGTTATAACGTGCCACACGCTCGAAGGCCTCAAGCCAGTCCTCGGCGCCCTCGAACACGTCTCCATGAAAAGACGGTGGTGTTCGCGGCTGATGGCAGAGGATGTTTGCCGGAAGCCTACTCTCAGATGTCATTGCCGCAGGTGTTAATGGGGCCCGAGGCTGCGTCATCCTGGTAGCGGCCGGAAGGGGCCCAAATTCCGGGGGCTCTCCACGTAGGCGGCGGCCGAGGCGCTGATGTACCGGAGTAAGCTCCGTAGTGAGAGGTATATTATGCGCTGGAAGCGTACCCGGCACTGCCTCCGCCAGATTTGTAACGTAACGTTACAAAGAAGTCTCCTGCGCCGAGGAACACCGGCAGCCAGTCAGGTCAGCACGAGACGGAGCAGAGTCACTTCGTCTTTCTCCAATGGCCCGTTGCGTTCTTCCTCATCTTCTAAGGAAGGCATGTGTCAATATCGGCTATGTTAACGGCAAGGACTTGCAAAATTTTTAACAGTAACTGCCTACAGTGATTAACAGTGCACTTTCTGAAGTTCTGTGATGCGTGTTTTTCACTCATACTCTGTGGTACTTGAACATATCACAAATACATTTAATTATGCACCAAACCATTATTACGCCAGTTTTACTTTGCCAGCGAAATATAATTTTCTGTTCGTCAATTTCATGAAACCGTTTCATATTGTTTACTCAGCAGTGTTGTTTCAAAAGTTGTTGAGGTATATTTAAATATTTTTCGCATGAAATAAACAAAGCAGTACCATAATTCCTTCCCCAACAGGCGATATTAAGAGGATGCCTCATTTTCTATGTAATTTGTTCTCTGGGCATCACGTGACTGGAACAACCTTCCTGTATCGGCAGTAACCGCTACTAACAAAATTAGGTCTCCTTCGCTTGTATTTAATCAATATGACCTAATACATCTGTGTAATTCTTTATCACCTGTTAAGTGTTATTCTTTTGTATTAACCCACTTTCTCGATACTGTTCTGGCCGCCGGGATATTGATGTGAATAAAAAACATAAATTTTTAGCAAATAGCTATAAAGCACTAGCTTTGACATGCCATGGCTATTCATTGCGTCTGGACAGCGTAAATAACTGCAAAGAAGTATACTAATGTATTGCACGGAAGAGTTTTAAAGAAAGATGTTCTGTCCTCCATGATACCACTGAACTGAGCGTTCAGGACAGTAGTGTTGCTAATGTCATGTTAAACTAAGTTCTTTGTGTGGTTGACTAATTTGAAGAATAGACGATGTCACATTTTGACATGTTTTGAGGGTGAGCTGACAGGAAAAGCGTGGTTTGCTGGAAACAACGGCGCTGAGATCTAGGGTTGATTGAACTAGGCTGATGGTAATGCTGATGATAAAGAGCTAGCTAGGAAGCCACGTGATCTAAAGGGCTTGGTGTTCGCTAATATGAGCAATGTGGTTAACAGGCATGCCTACACCAATTAAGGCATCTGCAAATAATAAAAGCTTATTATGCCATGACAGAAGCAGTAGCAGATGCAGTAGTCGTATTTGTTATGTGAATAAATTACAGTTTGCCCTGGGCGAGAAGAATAAAAGGCAGTTTCCCGCCTGACGAGACCATTCAGGCCTTCACACCAGTCTGAACTACTTAATGATTTCAATCGACATCCCTTCTAGTACAAAAAAACACAAAATTTCATGGCCACATAGGAGATCAACACAATCAAGAGATGTATCAATCTTAAGTTACATCGAAAAGCGCCCTTGCGAAGACAATCTTTAGTGGTCACTGCCGAGAAATCCCGGGGCTGTAGGAAAGGGCCAAAACTAAAGGTGCATCATGCAAGCTTATAGGGTCGAAGTGCTCGTGCCCGGCTGGCGCTCTGCGCACGCGCCGCTCTATTTTATTCTCGCCTACTGTCCCATTGCGTTGCTGGCACCAAGGCA
Organism: Amblyomma mixtum; assembly: GCF_055824585.1. Classification (NCBI taxonomy): domain Eukaryota; kingdom Metazoa; phylum Arthropoda; class Arachnida; order Ixodida; family Ixodidae; genus Amblyomma; species Amblyomma mixtum. The sequence continues at coordinate 81,191,591 of NC_143015.1, read as the reverse complement.
CCAGCGGGGGGCGCCGAACTCAGCGTTGCGAAAACACCATACCGAAAACTGTAGCGCAATCTTCCAGCAAAGTGACAGCATATTCTGTAATTCGTAGTTCTGCATCCTTACTTAGTTGAGGCATTCATCAAAAAAGCTTAATAGAGCTCAACATTGACAATAGTTCTGCCATACGCGGCGATGGCAATCTTTCGAGTATCATTTACAATATATTAGACTTCCACGACAATATAGAAATCTACAAAACTACAGGATTTATGCGCAATTTCCATAGGTGTCACTATTTTTTTTTTAACTTACCAAAAATTTTGTTGTTTCTGAATGTGCAGCATGTACTATTGCGCTCAATATGAGTTGCAACGCGCGGTCATCGACCGGGGATCGTTCCGTGGCGTGCCTCCTCCAAACAGTCGCTCGGAATTCTGGGAGAAACCTTTTCCAGAGCGGGGGTGCTGTTGTTTCCTGGAACAGCAGTTTCTCCCAGAGTTCCGAGCGTCTGTTTGGAGGAGGCACACCACGGAACGAGCCCCGGTCGATGACCGCGCGTTGCAACTCATATTGAGCGCGATAGTACAATAAAAAAGATTTCTACAGGGAGAGAAGAGAGAAAAAACTTTATTTTAGAAAGGAATTTGGAGCACGCCGCTGGGTCCCCGCACGACCACACTGCACTCAAATGTTTATGTTTCTAAGGTCTGTAATACTAGCAGTCCGGCCGCCGGTGGCGATGGCCTTAATGGCCGCCTCCTCAGCACGCAGCAGGGTTTCCCAGTCCTCCCAGTTATTAAGGTTCTTAAGGTTATTAAGGTCTCGCGGGGGAGGGTCCGCCGGACATAGGGAGAGGATGTGGAGTTAAGAGGCGAAGGGTTCCGGGCATGAGGCGCTAGCAGGAGTGGGGAAGAAGGGATGATATTCGTCCAGGTTAAGGGGTGTGGGGAGAGTTTGTGCCTGTAGTCTGCGCCAGATTGTTGCGTGTTTGTTACAAAGGTAGTGGCCAGATTGTTGCGTGTTTGTTACAAAGGTAGTGGTGGAGCAGGAGTAGAGCTGGCGCGAGGTTGTGCAGGCCTGCGTCAGCGTCCTGAATAAGTGTATGGGCTCCTTCGCGAATCCCCGATCCGAGACCACCAGAGCCCGGTGTAAAGAACCTCGGGCTAAAAGGTTGGCGGCGTCATTTCCGGGATTCCCGGAGTGCGCAGGAACCCACATCAGCTCCACTTGGCGGGTTGCGAGTGCATCGGGCAAGCACAGTAGGCGATGCCAAAAGCAGGGACATGAACTCGGCCTCGAGCAAAATTTAGAATCGCAGCTTTGAAGCCAGTTAGAATGCACCGTCGTTCCGTGCGGCGGAACCCCGGTAATTGCAACGGTGGCTTCCTTTCCAGCCTCTGGGGAGAGTCTTGAGGGAGAGGCAGTGTGAGGAGGTTGGATGAAGAGGAGTCCACCACAGCTGCTGTTGTTTCATCAGCCGTGCAGGCAGCGTCCACACATACGGCGGCCGGCTCCGAGTCGTACGCTCAGTGGAGTGCCTTCGCGTGGGCTCTGCAGCCCTGTTCATGGTCGGAGGAGCGGCTTCATAAGGCGCTCCTGGTGAAGGGGTCTAGGAATGGCGATCAGAGGTGGATCGTTTGATGGTTTTCGGATTTCGAGGGAGCCCAGGGTAGACCGGCCTTTGGAGGTTTGTGTGAGCCTGAGGTATTGGGCCTGTTGGTGGGTCTCGATGAGTTGCCCGATCGTAATTTTGAGGCCCAGGCCAAGTAATCTATGGGTGTGTTGAGGGTAAGATAAGTGGTACCATGAATGCCTTGCGTAGCAAGGCATCCGAAGCATTTATGTCGTGTTCGGACAGCTGTTGCTATGGGGTAGCACACGGTGTAGGACAAAGGCATGAATGAGGTCACAGAGGTCGCGTTCTTTCATTCCTCTATGATGACCCGAAACCCTGCAGATGAGTTGCGATATCGCGCTTAAAAACCTGGTTGAGTTTCTTTAGAGTGGTGTTTTTTTTTTGCCATCGTTCTGGATGTGCGGGCCCGATACGCTGAAGGTGTCAACCTGCGATGCCGGGTCCCTATTCAGTTCAATCGCAATGGGGGAGCAGGGAGAGCGGTGCTTCTTACGGCGGATGAGGAGAAGTTCGGTCTACTCTGAGGATAATTTCTGGGCGCGAACAAACAAAGGACAGCGAAGAAACCACAGGACGAGCGCCTTGCAGCGCTGTTCATGCAGCGCTGTTCATGAAGGCGCTCGTCCTGTGGTTTCTTCGCTGTCCTTTGTTTGTTCGCGCCCAGAAATTTTCATCATGAACAACCTACAACTAGCCCAGCTTTCCATTCTGTTGAACTACTCTGAGGAGTAGGACAGTCCGATGTTTCGTGCGTAATTTCGGGTAGGGGTAGCTGCTTCCTGGAAGGTATTCTCTATGCTGCCCTCACTACCGGGGGTGGTCCACGTCTTGATGTCGGCATAAAGAGTGTGCTTCAGGTGGGGAATAGTCACCAATTTTCGGACAATGGGAGGGGGGGAAGAGGGAAAGGACGGACCCTTGAGGGGTGCCGATACTCTGAAGCGTGTAGGAGGGGGAAGAGAGAGGGTCGAAGTGTATCTCAGCCATGCTGTCAGTGAGGAATGCTTGATTTTACGTGTACGTGCGCGCACCCACATTCAAGGGGGAGAGGGGAGCCATGATCGCCTAATATTCAATGTGATCAAGAAGCGGGTCGAAAATTTCGTGCGTAAATTTAAGTGTGGCGTCCTGTGCGAATAGATATGGGCGGAGTCCCACTACGCTATGCGAGTATAAATGGTTGCTCGCCATGTGCCTTGTGAGTCTCGCTAACACAATATTCTCGAGGAGCTTCCCTAGGCATGAAGTTAGCGAAATCGGGCGAAGGGTTTGGAGGGTAAGTAGGTAAGAAACGAATACTAAGGCTAAGTAACAAAAAAAATTAGAAAAGCTTCATGCAGAGATTTTACATGAAATGCATACGCGTCTATGGTAAACTTATTATGTTTATAGTATAGATGTACTCGTTCACTGACTACTTCGACTTTATGGAAAAGGCCTGGAATATGTTTTTAATTCAAAACTAACTTAACGGATGTACTGCCTTGTGTACGACGTTTCGTTCGTAAAAACGTTGCTAAGGCTGAACTGATTTCAAGCAGAGATTACTTGATGATGACTACAGATGCTTAGTTACGCAGCCGTTAAAGTTCTCCAAGTAACACGAGGAGTGGTTGCGGCAAGCGCGAAAATAAAAGTGCAGCAGTAAACAAAATAAAGCTGTATACATATTAAGCTGAACACCCGAAGAAAGTCTCACCAATAATGCAACCCAGCCGCAACACCGTTTTTTAATTTTTCCGTGTATTGTTATGCCAGTGCAGAGGTTTACACGAAGGTTTACTCGAGTAGGCTTGAGCGTGGCATTATGCGGGAAGTTGCGCAGTACTTTTCGCTTCTTCTTCTGTCTACTCGCTTGGAGTTTTACGACACAGTGAGAGTGTGTCGAGTGCTGAGAGCTTTCTGTCGGGAATAATTTTCAGCATTTTTAGAAGCCCGTTCTCGGATGAGCGGTCAACCAGCTGGATAGCAACACTGAATGACAAAATGATGAGCTGCACACTTGTGTGCAGCTTATTTTGTTGGCTAGTTTCTTTCTGTATGAAAGAGGAGCCTGTTTTTTTTCATAGATCAGTAAGAACCGATTCCAGTTCAAAGCAAGCATTTATCGCAGATCACAACACAATTTATTTTGCTATCCTGCGGGTTTTTGTGAAAAGTGTGCAAAAAAGCTTGTAGCATTTCTTTTTTGTTCAAAACAGGAAGGCAAGATGAGTTTCCAAGGAGCTGGTGCAAAACTTGTGTTCGTTAAAAGGAAACTGCATATGTTTTAGAAATCAACGAGCTTAAGAGGGTCGAATGTGTGAAAGTTGCAGGTAAAGCATGCGAAGTCTTTTTTGGCTAGCACTTGAAATAGTGAAGTAATCGCCGATTAAAATCTGCACGCCCTTCAAGCTTCTCCGCAGCGCACAACACCAAGTAGGGGGGCGCATGATGGCGTCAACGAAGGTATCGGTGCATTTCCAACGCACAAACGCCTGCTTTGAGAGAAAAAAAACCAACGTCACCGAAGGCGAACCCTGCCGAGAGTTGTTTGGCAGCGTCTAACGCGTCAGGGCAGGATGTGTCTGATGACAGCGGTAATTTTAAAATCATACCTTCTGTGACGTCACGCTGAGTTTTCCTGCACTCCTCCGTGCATTGAGGAAAAGCGCAAAATTCAATCGTCGATTTCGTCACAATTTTAAATGCTAGTGCAAAAGCACTTGGCATGCTTTACCCACATCCTATGCAGATTTGAATCCTTGAATATCGCGAAATTTTCAAAAACGTGCTGCAGCTGCTCTTTAATAGATGCTGGCGCAGTACCCGAAAAAGCAGGTTTGAAAATTTCAGACAATAGTGGAGTTGTCACACACTAATAATCAAGTGCAATTTAGAACTGACTAAGGTGTAACTCTGGGCTACTTTGTGTGACAGAGCGGAAAAATATAGTGCGGTGCTGAGAGGACACAGCAGGCCAGCCTGTCATTGTCTCCTTGGTTGGTTGGTCGGTCGGTCGGTCGGTCGGTCGGTCGGTCGGTCGGTCGGTCGGTCGGTCGGTCGGTCGGTCGGTCGGTCGGTCGGTCGGTCGGTTGGCCTCAAATAAAATGACACCAACCCACTACGGGGGAGTGGCCAAGACACAGGCGGTGAACTGCTGGAAAGATGAGCATTTATAGAAGAAAGGGAGTAGTAATAGGGTTTAGGCTGGCAGATTGGACGATGCAACGACAAGGGACCTGTTATCTGGGACATCGAAGACGGGAAGATGGCTTTTTGTGCACATTCGAATGCAGTGCATGTAATGGTTCAATTTTGCACTGGCTGAAAGAGAGAAAAAAATAATAAAATCAATTTTTTTGAAATAAAAAAAAAATAAAAATAAATTGCCTCCTCTCTTGGACATGCTGTGCCTCATCGTTTTTTTGAAACGAGAAATGCTCAATCACTAAAACGTTAATTACTTTTGCTCCTCTTAGAAGCGTAGCTTGTTGGGCCATTTGGTGAACGTGTCCTTTCCGCTGGCTTTCTACTTACTTCTTAGATGGGACTTCGTGCTTTCTTCATAGGATGCACCTCATTACTGTACCTTTTAAAACATGATTTTCATCAAGTGAAATACGCCTGCTTTTGCATCCCTGTGCCAATACTACCGACTTTCAGTTAAATGTTACTTGTTTCCTAGCTAGTAATTCATTCTTAACAGCAGTCAATAAATTCCCTGCCTTGTGTTAAGCCAAGAGGGGAATGTTTCAAGAAGAACCGAGGGCCTGTGACAACTAGTTTTCCTTTAATGCCACCAAGCTATCGTAGAGCGTTCCAACTTTCACACAGCCAGAAGTGGGGCCGTTATCTCCAATTCTGCACCAAAACACGCTGCAGCCGTAGGCATAGATAGAAATCCAACCAAGCTTTGCTTGACATCATTTTTTGTCTGGTTCACACTCTTCGAGCGAAAAGGCAGCCCCAGCAGCACAGACATTTATTTATTTTTTTTACTTATTTAAATATACTGTCAATCCCCAGAGGGATTGTACAGGGGTGGGTACAGAAAAACAATTTTACAGTATTATTAACAAAGAATTATACCAGAGAGAACGGCACAAACGACTGGTTACATTAATATAGGACGTGTCAAAGGATATGTACAAGGAATTCAATGGGCAACACAGAAAACTTACTGTGTTTCAAAATACATAAATAACAATGGTAAGTACACAATTTGTAAAATTAGGATCATAAAATACATGCAAGTAATGCAGCAACAAACAATGAAAGCAAAATGATCAAAGTAATAACAACACAGATATCATACAATAGGTTTACTCTACGTTTGGCCACAATAGCGCTTCTTCTACAAGCTGGGTAAACTATTCAGGCGACCTTTGTTGTGCAATTACTGGATCAAGTTCGTTGGCCCAATAGTGGAAACGCATTGCAGAGGCTGGTCCTGCAAAGGACCAGACTAAAAATTACCGGCGATTACGTTACTTCCTAATGGGAAATTTGAGCGCAGCAAATAAGCTGTTTCACCTTTTCGATAGTGAGTCAACCCCAGCTGCGGAGTTGGTTTCAGGGACAACGCCGCCGATGCCGACACAAACAATATGATAGCCTCGCTTCCGCAGCGCTAAGAACCAGGTCTAGCCGTGGGAAGGTGGTCACGTATTCGTCGACGTGCCGGGGCCTACGTGAAATAACCGGCGCGTCGGCAACTGAAGAGCACCCTATCCGCCACACAAGAACAGGGGGGGGGGGACCCTTTCCTCCTCTTTCTGCATGGCGGCGACGGTGTTCTATGCAGTCACGTTATCTTGACTCTCTAGCGGCGTCAGCGGCATCCAGCGGTATCAGTCGGTCGCTGCTAGCGCTGGGGGGATGAAAAGGGGGCGGAGCTGGTTACGAGGCCGACGACAACGCCGACGACGACGCGAAACCCAGGAACGGACGCCAAAGAGCTGCGCTCTAAAACATCAATTTGCAATGCTGGGCTTATTGCCTGTGCTGCTTGGGATGGTACTCTTTATTAACTGCGGTCGCTGTTGTTTCGAAAGGAGTGAAAGTATCAAGTATATAAGAGTCAATACGCTCGAACAAACACTTTTCTTCTTGCGCTGCCGACGTAGTAAGGCGCTCTCGCAATAACACTGTCATAGAGTTCCGTAATGCAGTGTCACAGTGAGCATGGCACGTGCACTGGTACGGCACTGTGATCGTGTTCTCAGATCCAGAATGGAGCCCAGGGTAGGTAGTCGGGAATGTGGCGCCTGATTAAAAAACGTTCATCCTCAGACGCAAAAAAAATGGTTCGTTTTCGAATTGCTGTCGTTGGCCGATCCAGTGGACACATCCTCTGAAAAACTCCGTGTTCCTGTATTGTCATACTGTGAATGAAGAAGGGAGTTTGGAAAATGAAGCTCATTTTTTCGCTAGAAAATAACATGATGTCCGATTTGCTTTTACGCATCTTTTTTTTTTCCAAATGCCTGTGCACCAATATATAACGCAAGAGCCACGGTTCTTAACTTTAAGAATGTACAGTCTTGTAGAAGCCAGAATTCGTCAGCGTATCAAGGCAACTGCTTTATACGAACTTATTCATGCAGCGATATAGCAGATGAATTGTTTCCTTTTGGCATAGCACATTTTTCGAGGCACAGAGAAAAACAACTTAAAATTATGTTCAAAACACAGAACTCTGAGTTTCGTCTCAGTTCTAATGCCAACGCTCTTGTTTTTGCTTACAAATTCAGAGCGGTGAAGCGCAGCGAAAACGTGGTGATACAGGTACGCTGTTTGGGAGGGATTCCGGCAGCAGGATTTCTGCAGAGCTACAGTAGTACTCCGGAATGGGTTTGAATTTTTCTTCGGCTTGGTGACCCTTCAGGAGGCGCTTGGCAGCACACAAAAGAAGTTTATTTCCACGAACCTCCTGCCACTCAGTCGTCCTCATTTTGAGGGACCTCCTTATCACTGCCCTTTTCTTGCATTGCACAATCTTCTGTGCCATGAAATGCATTGGTAATGTTGTACTTTCGGGACGAGCGCGCAACCAAGCTTTCCCGGAATACATAGCGCTGACTAGGCCCGCTGATCGCAATTTCCCGAGCTCTGCCATTGCTGATCCCACATCGAGGCTACGACTTTTCTTCGGGCCCGTGACGGCCCTTTTCATTGCGGCACAAGCAAAATGTTCATGACGCGACCTCTCCAACGGCGAAGATTGTTTTGGTCCACGCTGAAATCTCGACTGGCTTGCAAGTTTGAAGACTTCTCTGCAGCGAGCGCAATTTTTAGCTTGAAAGCGGCACTATGATGACACCGTCTGCTGGGTGCCGCGATGTGCCTGACCCCAATGCCAATGCTGGGACCCCAATCCCGGGACCCCTATGCTTGGTGCCGGACCCCAATGAGCAATGGCGGGCACCTAGTGCGACTCAGTAACTTGAGCACAGATCGGCAATGTGGAAATATAACTAAAACTTTAAAGCTACTGATTGCATTGTAAGGGTGAGAAAGGTTCGACAAAGTGACGTGGGGGCTAAGGAGGCATACCCCGTTATACGAAGGGAGGGTGATGGTGAGGGAGGGCCAGGGATGTTTCCAAAGTGAGGGCGAGTGTGAAGGAGGGCCACTGATATATTGTTGAACAAAGAAGACGTAAATGGCGGATTTTGCCCATCCCTGACCACCAATACGTGTAACGCAATGTTTTAGCGGCAATTTCAAGAAAAAAAATCTATGCGAGCGGTGAAAACACTCTGCGGCCTGAAACTGGTCATTTCAAACGTACCAGCGGCGAGACAATTCACATCAATAGACCAGAACTAAAGCATAAACGAATTAATGACACCATGGATTGTCCTTTTTGAGATAAAGGAAGCTGCATACATTTTTTCCTTCCACGCTGTTAAAGCTTATACGACAAGACCTGTCTCAAGCGATCTAATTGAACATAAACGCACAGCTTATCATTTTTGCAATGCAGCTTTATTAACTCTTTATTGAGTGAAGACCGGAGGCGCAGCCTGGCTTTCTTCACTTGCCTGAAAAGAAAAAAAAAGTAATTAGCCCAACTCGAATTATCATTGGTGTAAAGAGAGTGCGAAAAGTTTGCACATGAAATCTGCATCAAATTTTCGGTAGTTTCAGCATGGTAGTTCTCTCAGATGCTGCAAGGCTTACTTCTAGATTAATTTGGAATTCCTAGCCATCACTAACAAACTGAAAGAGTGGCGGATCCACACAGGGCCCGTTGACCGCAAGCACAGGAATCGAAAAAAATATGGAACCAATTCCTTGCGCATAGTGATTTGTTACAACAGCGGAATTCGAGATGACAGAATGGGTTTTGGTGGAACTTAAAATGGATATTACACAAGTTTGTTAGTCGTCTCAGAAAGCAGACTGCGTTCCGAGGGAAAGAAAAAGAATGAAGAAAAGGAAAAAATACCAATAGGAAAATGCAGCTATGATATTTGCCCGCAGAAGGCGCCACACTTAGCTCAGAAGTTTATAAATTGAGGTCGGAAAAGCTGCCTTTTTCCTTCACTGAGCGAAGCCGGCCTGGTAATGGCGATAATGAATATATGGATGTAGCGAGCGGTGGATAGACTGCTGTGGCTAAACTTTAGTTATGATTTCTGCGATGATAAATGGATGCGGTAGTTTATATTGCAAAATCAAAAAGTTTATGTTCGATTATCATGCTTGCGACCTATTTCTTGAGCGTGAAGTCAGTGCAACGGAATAGGCTTCAGTCCGATCGAAAGAATTCTACAAATGGCTGGAATAGTTGTCTATGCTTGCGTCCTATTTCTTCAGCGTGAAGTAAGTGCAAATGAATAGGCTTCAGTCCCATCGGAACAATTATTCGAATGTCTGGAATAGTTCTATAGAAAGGCGAACCTGGAGAAATGAACTAACGCGATATAGGCAATCGTGAAATAGAAAAGCATAAAAATTTCGCGTTTGCCCCCAGCACTTAAGTTAATTCTGCGCTGCGCTTTATTAAAATAAACACTCGGTTCTTAGCGTATGCATTTCTAACGCCTATTCGTTCTGCTTGGTAAGAGCTCCTTTTCTAAGCGCTGTTCATATTACTGCCGGCATTCTCTTGAGTGGCGTGACAGGGGAAAATATGAGAAATGCCGCCTACAAATGGCTGACGAGAACTGGCATCAAAATATACGCGTGATGAATCGCTCATTGAAGTCCATATAACTTTTTCTTGCCGAAAGTGGTTGTGCAGTAGTGCCGCAAGCTGGTTTTTTGAGCTTATGTACCGGGAGGTTCAGCGAACACTGACAAATTTCCAGAAATATTCTTTTTGGGGTAAAACTATTGCTTTTGCGGAATCTTATTACCAGTGCTGACGGACACTTCAAAACAGGTGAATCGTCTTAAGTTGTACGCTGGTTAACAAACTTTTAATAACTAACTTTTTAACTGGTAGAGTTAGATGCCTACTTGCAATTGGAGAGTCGAAAAGGCCAAATTTTATCGAGCCACATGCGAAGGATAATCCAGTATTCAAATTCAAAAACTAATACATGACTTTTGCTAAAAGCCGGTTACAAATCTCTGATTGAACTATGCGTGTAATTCTGCTAATTGAAAAGTTATGTATTAAAAATTACTTAACCAGCATTATACCTGTGATGACTAACCGGTTTTCTGTTGTTCGCCAACGCGCTTATCGTTACACCGCAAAAGGCATATTTTTACCCCGATAAGCACCTTTTTAGAAAGTTTTTGAAACCGTTCACTAACACATACGGTATAATGCTGGCCGGCAACGGTGTTTTCTATCGCAAACTTTCCCGACCCACTGATGACTCTAACCGCCATTATGAAAAGCCCATTTAGGGTCGCAGCACGAAAAAAGCTGCCCCTCTGGGTCTATTAACATGGTCCTGTGCTAACGGTGACCACCCTATAGCGTGAAGGTTCAGATTTCATCAATCTACCGTTGTTCTGCTGCCATCTCCTGCGTTTACACTCTCATCCTATTCACTCACCCACCTTGCGCGACCGATTCCTATCTGTTGTTTGCCTCACATGCCCTGCTGATTTGAATTTCGTCTTCTTCGTTTCGTATCGATATTATTACTCGCATTTATTTGTTTATTCTAGTTACCTCCCATCTCTGGTCGTTAGCCGTATACGTTCTGTTATGTATATTGCAGCATCATCAGCTCTTTCCATCTGTCTCTTAGGTTTGCCTCATTTTTGAACGCCGCCAGGAGTCCATTTCTTGCCCCATACTTACACAACGTCATTACGGTCTCATACGGGATTATCCCGACTACTGTGCTGTAAAACAGAACTTTCGCGGCCCTCAACAGGTCACATGTCAGGGTGCGCAGCATATCCAGAGGAGACGACGTAAGCAGGTCGGTAACGATGCACTGAAAGAAACGAAACATCCGTATGATCAAATATGCAGTGGTTTTACAACGATCTCTGTGATTTTACAAACTACGTGCAGTGAGAAACGCCTCGAATTGGTATCGGTCCCGTGCGAGTGTTATGAATGCATAGTAGCGGTATCGCGGGTAGAACATGAGCGCTTCCGTTCATCAAAAAATGACGGATTCGAAAGGAAAGGTTGAATTTCTCCAAAAAATAAATTTCCACATACTCAACGCAATGTACGTACATACTTGTGAAGACGTTTAATTTATGCTGCAGAAGTTCTGCATACTCAAAGTTTTCGTATCTTTACCTCTCTGCTGTATTGCACAGCACTGCTCGCATTTATCCATTGCAGGAATGCGTTCAAAATTATCTTTTATTACTGTCCTGAACATCATCACCACGATGTGTCCGAAATTCGAAATTCAGAATGCAAGTATGAAATTCTTGAATAAAAATTTGTTCTCCTCAGTACGCGTTGCTTGACGCCAACAGGCTTTCTCTACACAAGCTCCCTGGTAGACATGTCTCCGCTCAATTAGATGTATTAAATGCAGTCTGTATATATTGCAGAGCAAAACGTGGAGCAACAAAGCATCCGCTGCAACACGTGGACCACCGGGCCTCTTCCGAAGAGGAATTCAAAACAAAAAATACAAACGTTCGTTGAGATGATTTGCAGGAGAAGTTTTGACACCAACGGGAATTCAGAGGCCAGATTTCAGGTGAATAACAAGAACATGATTAAAGTTAGATCAGGTTAAGTATGCGTGGTATGCGCAAGTATTTAAAGGAAAAATAAATAAATAAACACGGAAGAAATAAATAAATAAAGACGGCGATTAGGATATTGAATTACAAGTTACAGGAAGTGCAACGAATGATGCGGGCTTTCCTAGGAAACAAAGAGCACTGTTACATCCCAAGGGCTTAAAAGGAACTTGTGAACATGAAATGCGTATGAAGTCGTCTAGATTACAAAACAAATTGTGCTTGGTAAGAGAGTGAAGCCTGCGACCATTATCGTGCCCCATTTTTATTGATTATACTTTAAAAGAGCAGCACAAGAAGCAAACTTGCATACACCATTATGTGAGCTTTCTGGACGTCACGTATAAATTTGCTTAGCGATTTGCTTAACCTGGGAAAATAAAAACCAGTACAGGTATAGTAGCGAATGTGTAGTATAGAAACTAAATATCATAAAGGCTTCTATTTTATTTTTTTCTGGCGGTCACAACTACCTGCGATGGAAGCTTGCTAAAACAAATTGCGTTGACCAGCTGTGCACTACTAGTGATCATAATATGTTCAGCTGAGTTCAGGTTAAAGCGCATTACGGGGCACATCAGGCCGGTTTGATTTGTTCCTCACTTTCGACTACGACATAATAGAGCAAAGGAAACAGGCAGTTGATGCAATTTTTTGAATGCATTGAAAAAATTTCAGTGGTAGCCTGAACCGTTGTGGTCTATCGTCGAGCATCAAGTTTTTACGGCCGCTAAACCTCTTCGGCTATTTTTAAACACTTCTTACATAAAAAAACACCAGTATAACATGTCAAAGCGATTTGCTCGCTGTACAAGCTCTTTGCGCTTGCTTGTTTGACCCAGCTCAAGTTGGCAAGTTGGACAAACATTGGAATGAACATACAGGCCCAGGAAAAAGTATCCATTGACTAGACACTAAATGGATGAATGAGAACTACAGCTCGCATGTCTTCTTTATACCTAATAGTATACTTACAGTATTAGCAGCCACCAGAGATTGGACAAGGGGCATCTGAAACATGTATCAGTTGTTTATGAGAAAACAGGATTATACCAGTTTGGCCAACAGCTTGTTCCTATTAGCACATACCTGGAAAAATTCTAAATGTTTTAAAAGAAACCACTGTTATTGCAGTTGATTGAAAGCCATGTCACTTTTCTCTGCACTTCGAAGAGTGACAGTTGTCAGGAAATTTTAGAAGCTCAAGAAGAAAACTCGTTATATTGCTATAAAATGACAACCACGTCTGGTCGATAATATAAATGTAGTAAGATGAAAATGTGAATACATGTATAGGCAAGTACAGAGGCATGGTCGCAGAAAAGGGGGAGTCGTGTGGTCGTGTGTTTTGACACCATCAAATTACAAAATCTTCACTGTGGCCGCTATTCTCCAGTTTAATCGTTCAGTCCGCAGGTATCCGTGTCATAGCAAGCGTTAAAGACGTCTCTTCACTTACTTTGCTTCCTAGGTTTTGCATCGTAGCGCAGCTTTTTACAAACTCAAAACTAAACGTTAGCAAATATATTGAGGACTAGATTATAACATTACTTATTAACCAGGTTAAATTTCAAGCAACATTGGTCTGTGCACGATGCATGTGTCCTGCTTATTGCCCTCCAATACTTCAGTTTGAACAATACTTCTGTCTTCATGATAAAATTGCGCAGGTTAAATTTTAAGCCGGTTTAGTCAGTATACGACGGATTTGACCTGTTTTTACCGGCAGATGTTTCAGTCTCCGGGACGGAATCGTGTGCTCAATATATTTCAGCGCGATATACATTCGAAATTTTTCTTTCAGAGCTGCGGTATTATATATTAGTCGAGCAATTAGTAAATAAGAGCTACTGTTCTAGTTATAAGCAGAACTAAACAGAAGCTTAAAGTGGACATTGGTATTATGTTCGATTTGCATTAAGTTGTGCAATTCTCCGTGAAGCTGGTTGAGATGTAATTTTTGAAGTGCGACTGCAACTGGCCGTTTGAGTTAATAGCTTCAAGCACTTTATAATGACCATTCTTGAAGTTATAAAATATATTTAAGCAGAGTTCACACACCGAGCAAAATCTGAAGCTTTAAAGCCTAAAAAACGAGTCAAGGTCACACATTCATGTTCGAAAAATAGTGGCTTCGTTCTCTAGCTGTGCATTACAGGCGGCGAACTAAGCTGCAGTACAAATTTACTGATCTCTTTTTCACATTTCAAGTGGACATTAAGAATATGCCGACGCCGTAGATTTGAAGTTAAAATATATACATGCCATAAATATTTTCATATCTCTATTCTTCCGTAGAAAATCGTCAAGCCGTTTGAATTCCGACTTTTCTGTAATTTATATAAGTTTTCTGGGTGGTTATGTTTTTAATAAATATAAAACCGTCCTGTATACTTTTGAGACAATGTATGTTTCTGCATGCCCTATTAGCGGTCGTAATGGTAATTGTTTTATATCTTGGAGGTTTTGAACTGGACTGTTACTGCGCATCCAGATTGTTTTCGCATCTTTGTGTTTCTGCGGCAAAATCTAAAATTAAACAAGCCACAATAAAATATGTGAATAAAATCTCGGATTTAAATGTTACATAATGTGTTCTTTCTTGACTATAGCATGGTAAGAAGTTAAAAAAGGCGCTCACCTTGATTGTTGTTCCACTCTGACAGAGCATTAGCGTGTTGTTCAGGCACTACGGAAAAACGTAAATTCTTTTACAAAGCATTCACTTAAGGCTTCAGCATGTAGCACTTATAAGCAGCTGATGATAAATCCAATATGCAATTTATATTAACAGATGTCTGTGCATAGCAATAAATAAGATTGCCTGTAAAAGCCACCCTACTGCCTAGGCATATCTTAACCTCTTCGTTCAAACCAATGCAGAGCAAACGCTTCTTGTTTCACGGCATATTCACTCCTTACGCAGCTGTGTCCAATGTAGCCATGTAGTCAGCATAGTAAGGCTGATATTTAGGAGAAATATTACGATGATTATAAACCTGCAGTTTTCGTTTTTCGAATCAGCTGGCCGAATACAGCTTCTGTTTAATTTGTATATCGCAGCCAATTTTTGCTCTCTAGAAACTCCTACCTGCTCGAACCTTTATTCCAGGCCCCTCGGGAAATAAGTGTGTCTGCGCCACACTACAATCATCGCTTCCAGAAAACATATTTTCACAAACCAGGAGTCACAGATATTACGCGTATTTGTTTTAAGAGTAAAAACTTCGTAGTAGAGGAATAACGCAATATTGCATAGATTACTCTTTCACAAAAGCTAAGCGTTGACTAAGAGCAGCAATCTGCATGCAACATCATAGATATTTTTACTTTTTCATGCGTGCTGATCATACACAATCCAGTGCTCCACCCAATTTATTTTTTGATAGTGTCACACGTATTCTTAAATACGGTGCACAATATGCTTCATAATTATATCGCGCCTCGACGCCCTAAAACGGCAGTGAGCAAGAGTTTTCGACAATTAAGACATGCAACATTACCATTTTGATATTAGTACGCACAAAATGTGCTCCCAAAAATCAATGCCGCAGCTTTGTTGCTATTCAGGGTGTCTAATTCATAAAATCAGTATTGAATTACCTTTCTTGGTGATAGCACAAACTCATTCGTTTTCTTCAAACCATATGGAGGAGACAACTATGTGAATTGGAATGCGTTGCTAAGCCCGGTTTTTTCTTACCTTTCCCATGCTGCTTGGAAATCCGAGGTTTATCTGACCGTGGCACACGTTGTCGGCAATGCTGGTGCTGATGGGCATTAGAGTTTTAAGGAAATTATCCAGGGTGGTGCCCACTGAAATTGGCAGAAGAAAGCTGTTTAAAGGAATTACCTACATACAACATACAAGAATTACTGTATACCAGAAACCAGCCCCACCAAGGGTAAGTAGACACTGTTAACACCAACAACCCTAATGAAACGCTCCATAGGATTTGCTGGTATGAACTTATTGGAATATGTAGTCTGTATGATATCGAGCAATATATAGACTTTTAATACGTCGTCTGTATCGAGTACAAAAACTTGCCATATATTCTCCATGGCACTGACATATAATGTTCAAGACGTCGCATGGAGCCCGTAAGCTTCCATGGGGCCTTTCCATAAATTCTATATCGACTCAATACACTCGATGCGGCCTTAATATAATCCATATGGCTTGGTTTTGTTTGGTTTGGTTTATTGGGGTTTAACGTCCCAAAGCGACTGAGGCTATGAGAGACGCTGTAGTGAAGGGCTCCGGAAATTTCGACCACCTGGGGTTCTTTAACGTGCACTGACATCGCACAACACACGGGCCTCTTGAATTTCGGCTTCAAGAAATAAAGCCGCCGCGGCCGGGATGGAACCCGCGTCTTTCGGGTCAGCAGCCGAGCGCGGTAACCACTGAGACACCGCGGCGAGATAATTCATATGAATATATATGAAATATAGGATTCGCCTTATAGAAGCCTTCAGCAAGAAGTTGTAGGAGTTATACAGAGGGGTGTTTTACGCAGGCCGTCCTCTCAAACATTTCGTTGGTGCGCAAATGAAGACCAGCCAGCATAACGCCTGGTTGGCTCCGCTTAAATGTTACTACGTCTGGCGCTGACCTGTACTACAGTTCTGTAACTTTTTTTATTGCTACAGCGTGCTTTCAACCATAAAAAAATTGGAGGGGACACTTAGTATTTACGATTTAAGGATATGACGCGATCGCGTTAATGAGTTATTGGTAATTGGTTATTCTGAACTTTACATTCATAGGTCCCTGCGAGTTGTCACACCCCTCATTCCGCATTAATGCAGATGGGTGCAGCACTGCCCTGCAATGAGAGCCGCTGCCGCCAATGAGGCTTATGAAACCGAAGTTGCTCTTCCCGAGCAACCTCTGCCGAACAATGATTGAGTTAAAAGCCACCTGCCACGGTGGTCAGTTTGCTCACAACCAGGTGGGCAGGTTGTGTTGTCACCATAAGGTCATGTGACTTAGGTGGCTCACCTACCTTCCATCTCCGGTGCGATGCCACATGGGCCACCCTACACCACCGAATTTTTTGATAACGCCGATAACGTCGATGACGTCGACGCCTACAATGCCGACACCGGATTTTGAGGGAAACGGGTATATTAACGCTGCCACGTTAAAAATTATTTGCATATATGAATACAAGCCAAATTTCGGAGACGAGGTCCAGCAAGATCCGATTGTGTGTTCGAAGTATCCTTCAATTCTCCTCCATGGTCCAGGTATCCGGAGCAATGTTCAGGACGAATTCGCGCAAATAGAAACCGCGAGGATGACAATGTTTTATGGTACGCCAGTTTCTGCTGATTACCTCTTGCCTTCCATAGCAAAAAAGGTCTTTCATATTGTCCGAGCCCTGTGCTAGGTAACGCCAACGAATTAAGTCAAGTAAATACAAGGCGGAAAGCTTACCTCCACTTCGATCACACATAGTCCGCATGCAATAGACTCCGCACATTTCCACCCTGTTACTAGCTCACTTACACTACATCACTTTTACGATCATGCGTTTTTCAGCAATGAGTGGACATGCTGACCGGGAGTTATACTAATACACTGAACGAGGCCTTTCGTGCGGGGAAACACGTCGCCGGAGTGGCGTTTGTATTCCAGCTCCCAACCTGCTGTTGGTCCGTGGGCCCAGTTTTCATCGTTCATAATCGTTCCTCTCTAATTTTGCTTCCGTTATTATCTTTCTTTCTCATCCATTACCTAAGCTGCACATTGCCATCGTCACGCAATACCCCAGCATTTATTTCACTGTTAAAAAAGAAGTAAAAGTAATTTATGTGCCGAAATAAATAGTGGAAATTGTTTGAACAATGGTAATGGCAAAAATTGAACAAATCATATGAATCATTACCTGTCTTGGTCAGTTCTGGCTGCGGTGCAGTGATATATCCGCCAGAAAATACAACCCTTTTTTGCAGAAACACTGATTACGCATTTCGTTCCCAAATGTTTTCCTGATAAAAAAGTATTTCGTTATTGCCAGTTCACACACTTCGCTGCACAGAGAAGCTTGACACAAAACGTCAGTCTCTAAATTGTGGTTCCATTCAGCTCTCCCTACACGTCAGATGGTCCAATAGGTTATATATTAGCCTGAATCTGATCAAACTGGTTCGAACTTTCATGAGTTCGGGTTTTCACTACGCTCTCCTAGGGAAACTATGGGGGCCCCATGAGAAGCTTAGCATCTGAAGGCTCTAATTCATAATGCACCTTCTCTCTACCGTCTCCCTAATGTTTTCATCAACACTTCTTTATTTCTACTTTTGTCGTTCTTTTAGCTCCTCGCTCTACTGGCTCACGACTTGGAAATGTAGCTCGGTGACATTACACTTTGGATAGTGAGTGCAAGTGTACGTTACTGATATCAGGCTCTCACGGGCATTCTACTATAGATGAGGCAACTAAAAATGCTTCTATTGTTTGCAGTAAGAGTGCACAAAAAAGAAACAAAGTCTGCCGACTATTTTCAGGAGCCCTGGCGTACGGCGTGCTTCGTACACCACCAGTAGCTTTGATGCATTGGAGGGCGTGTACCATCAACCACAGGCCGGTTCATTATGTGTAATTAGAATTGAATCCAATTTTTATTTCTTTCTCAAAGAGGATCCCATGTTATGGCAATGTACAGTCTCTGTCAAAAGTTTAGAGCCCAGGAGGTTCACTTCTAAGCTTTATATTGGGTCTCCAGGAGCATTCGTGGAAGTCCTACCTATTGCAGGAGGCAGTACCAGAAATCTTCTCACACTCAGACATCAGACTGTTTTCACCGCTTTTCCCGTCGTCCCAGTTCCTTTAAATAAATCCCATCTTAAATTTAGTGGACGGGCCGGGTAACAGGACTGGAACTCCGCCGCCTTAATCTCCCGACGCCTGCGCTGCCTGATTACATTCGACATCAAGCGTTGCAAGCGGGCACTGCTGTTGTTTGTGCCGTCTCCCTTCGCCAAGGGAACCCTGCAGTCTTAAGCGGGACCAACGAGCGCGATTGTTTTATATTTTTTCTGATTATTTATTTATTTATTTTTAAGTGGAAGATTGGCACACACCTTACGAACGAGTGAGCCTCTATAACAAGTGTGACGATGTGATCAAACTTAATAACATTATCTTTTATCTCACCGGCGTTGGTAGCCTGTGTTACCGTAACCAAGAGGTGAACATCAGTAGCTTATCTGCCTTCAGTGCGGCACTTAGGAAGCTCCGCGCCTAACAACGCTTGCTCGAAAGGTCGCAGCCGCGGTGGCTCAGTGGTTACGGCGCTTGGCTGCTGGCCCGAAAGACGCGGGTTCGATCCCAGACGCGGTGGCTGAATTTCAATGAAGGCGAAATTCTAGAGGCCCGTGTGCTGTGCGATGTCAGTGCACGTTAAAGAACCCCAGGTGGTCGAAATTTCCGGAGCCCTTCACTACGGCGTCCCACATAGCCTGAGTCGCTTTGGGACGTTAAACCCTAATTTCTAGGAATTCTTCCTAACGATAGACAGAAAAGTGACTCACGTGTGGGACTCAGCTTGGTCACGATGGCAACAAGAACGGTTCTCAGAGTACTCAAAGCGTTGACCGGGCTCAGGTTATTAAAGATCGAGATTGCCGTGCACTGCAGGAAAAATTAACACTAAAACTATATGCAGGTATCCCTCCGCTAGCGCAGTGTCAGTAGTGTGAGAATTATGGAACAGTTCAATTATAGTATAGACCTAAGTGAAAACTTTTGCATTGGCATTCATTGAGCGTTGTGCTAACCTTCCGGCAAAAAAAAAAGAACCTTTGCTGCCTGGCTCCCCTACGAAGAAGCAGCTTGGGTTTCACCACCAGCAAACCATTGTTGCTTTCACGAACTAAAAGTATTATAGCTTTCATGCAATAAAAGCTTCGCCGTTGCATTATACACCCATGCTTTCAGAACGTGTTCTCCCCTTGCTTAGTGCGGAAGAGGTCTTCTCTTATATTACGAGGCAATACACTTAACTCCTCATATCGATTGATATTGCCAAAAAAATCTTGGCAAAGAAAAAAATTACAGCGTGTTTAACGACTTTTCAAAAATAACTTCGCACGTTTTCTAAAAAACCCCTAGGAGAGAGCTCCTTTCAGTACAAGCTGAAGCGTGCGACAACAGTCAGTACATGTGTTTTTTTTTATCAAACGCGGTACTTGGGATTCGAATAAAACCAGAGTAGAATATTTGATTCAGTACCCGCTCTGTGAGAAAGCATTTTTAAGCCTTGCTGATAGAACTGAGCCGCCGAAATGCACGTATGAAGAATTCGAGCACATCTGATAGCTACAACGATTCCTGATTCTAACTATAGGTTTATGTCGTTGACAATTTGATATTTTCGGGGGCAATATTGTTTACCTGCCCATGATTTGTTTAATTATTATTAAACACATGTGTTCAAACAACATAGAGTTCTCAGAACCTGCAGGCTGTGGTTGCTGCCGAAATTTAAGCATCCATACGTGCGATCTAATGCAGTATCTTTAAAAGTTTCTCATACGTACTTTTATGAGTGCCATCCGTGCACTATCTACGTTCTGAAAAATAGGAAAAAAAACAAGCATCAAGGTTTCCAGAGGGATTCTTTTCCTTTTTAATCGACATGTTTATTATTTTTGTTGAAATGTTGAAAAATGTCGGCAGTTTTTGATGAGCTTTCTTTACCTACAGGTAATTTGCACGAACAACGTAGCACCAGCAGTTACTAATAGTTATAAATCCATTATTTCGTTGAACTTCCAGCTATAAACATCGTAAAATTCAGAAATATGTTAAACATTTGAAACGCCGACTTCCCTGAGCGATGCTTTTACACAGTAATAATATTATTCTAGCAGCTAGGCGGAATTTTTTGCTTCATTGTTTGCATTGCTCATTTGTGCATGCCCAGATAGTGAGAAATAACTGAACATTGGATTTTCCCTAATCTAGTAAGTGCCCAGAACATTTTAAGGACGATTACAATTCATCCTACATGGACACTTGACCGCAACTGTGTCGGTGTCTCACGCTCTGTAGCCTCATTGTTTTGCTTTTCTGGTCGCCGACACATCTGGCGACGACATTAGTTAGACATTAGTACTAGCTGATGAAGAAGACAGCGTGCGCGATTGCGTTTGATATGCCAATGGCAGCAAGATTTGAACACGACGACGATGTGCAATGCACAGCGCCAGAGTTTTTTTGCAGTTTAACACGGGGGCGTGATCGGCTGCGGCGATAGACTAAAGCCCTCGTGCAGTGGCCCACAAATCCCAGTCGTGGTAATGTTTTCATTTATTGATTTGTGGTTGTTCTCGCTTACACCGACTATGCCGGCGCGGCTAACTCATGATCGGTCGTTCAGAAGCCGGCCTCTAAAATATTACGGGCAGCTCAATGCTCTCGCATTTCCTAAAAGTAATATTCGGTGCAAAGACGATCCTCTATCAATTTTCTATTCAAGTTCCCGAGAGGCCTCACTCCACTAGAACGACCGAAGATTTTGCGGGTTGTCGTGGCTGATTCCAAAGCAATCAAATCTCCAAAGCGCATTAGTTTTTCGGGATAGCATGACCTTTACGTACATTTCCTGCTGTGCACAAGTCCAGACTGTTTTGAAGGCACTGCAAGTAAAAGCAAATTTAATTAGACATTTTGTAGGGGTGTATCATTACGGATTTTATTCAGAAAGGATAACCTAAATCCTCGCAAAATTGCATGTAAATGCTTATTGTATACACAACGCGTCAAGGAGCAGTTTAACATAACTTATAGAAGAATATTTCATCAACTCATTGAAAGTGCATACGTTATACATCCGCAATGTTCGCTACCAACAAAGCTTGATGATGAGGATTGCTGGTCACTGGCCAAAGTGAATAAAGATGGAAAGACGTTTCGGGAGCGCTACGGCTCCCTTGTTCACTATCTTGAACAGCATATGCAGTCACCTACAATCTAGCTGCCTCGAACGCACGAACGACACCCTCTTCCGTGCATTTATAATAATCGCCGCTATATGCTGCGTCCAAAACAGCATTTAAAGGCGTGAAGCTAAATGCTATCCTTGATAATTCCGACTCAAAATAAAGCTAGGTTTCGTGCCTTAGGTTACTCGTAGATGACAAAAGCGCACTTTTTGATGGGCTATTGGAGTGGTATAGACAAGTTTGTTGACGACTGTACGATAGTCTGCCTGAAGCTTGATAGACAAAGGCACAGCTTTTCTTCGAAGAGAAAACGTTTCTTCTGTAAGCCTATTATAAGCACCTGAAATGCGGGTTACTCGCACAGCTGCTGACGAAATGGGCAATGTTTCTGTGTTTCTTTGTAAAACTGCCCACTGGGATAGCCTCGCTATTACTCGGTCCCTTATGCGACCAGCCCTTGCCGCTAACAATTCCTGTGCAACGCTTCATCATCCGAATATACGAAAGTAGTTAACTTCGTTGACATTGAAAACAGACCGTCACGCAGTATTACGATGTTACAAAACATAACAAATAAGCCAGCAATATGCGTCCAACGATCCCCTCATTAGTACGTTTCTCTACCTAATAGCTTTACTAGAACAATATCAGAGAAAATTAGCACAGCTAGGAGAGCTCGTATATGCATTAAGATCAGATTTTTTTCTCGAGTTTAAGGATTTCTTCAAGATTTCCGTAGTGTAGAACGAATGGGCGATATTCGTACCGTTCCTAGGCCCATAACGTCAGGCACCGTCGCTTGGATGCAAGCGGCCTGCGAAGACGATGTCGTGGCCTGCACGGCCGTTGTTGTTGCCTGAGGTGCCGCGGTTGTCACGGCCGTAGCGACCGTCGTTGCAGCCGGCGCAGTCGTCAGTGCAGCCGGCGCAGTGGTCGTGACTGCCGGCACGATCGTTCCTGGCAATGTGGTCCCGGCGATGGGCGCACTCGTGGTCAACACGGAAGGAGTGGTCAACTGAGGCGCGGCGACGGTTGTCACCCCCGCTACAGATGTCGTACCTGGCAATGTGACTAGGCTGGAAGGAGTACTGGCTGCAACCACCGTGGTGAGTGCAGGGGCACTGGTGGAGACAGCAACAGTAGCGTTCAAGGCTGAAAAACAGGGCACATACTTGCAACGTCACTTTGGCATAACTGACAAGGTGGTAGCATGTCTGAAGTCACTGCCTTCGTTCGTTTTGCACTGACCTTGCCTTCACATTCATAAATTTGGTTCATTTCTGCAGGCGTTCTCGCTCTGACCCATTTACAATTGTGGAAAGCAAAAGCTAGGCTAGAAGAATCTCGGCTCAAAGAAAGGGCACTGCGTTCAAAACGTTGCATGTTCTATGTGCTCAAAAACAGCCGATTGTCAAGGTCACACGTATCTAGCAGGCGTGATCTAAGTAAGGTGGCAGGAGGCAACAAAGAAAAGTTTACTCCCAGGCAAAACAAAAACAAGAAACGAGCCGACAACATTAACAGCACTGCTGAACTTTCAAGCTAAAGCTATCCGCACCCAAAGAATGAGAGAAACGTCCACATTCGCCAACATTTCTTAGCCTTGGTGTTTTTTGTTAATAATCTGACAGTTGAAATTAAACGATCCGTAG
This sequence comes from Amblyomma mixtum, assembly GCF_055824585.1. Lineage (NCBI taxonomy): Eukaryota > Metazoa > Arthropoda > Arachnida > Ixodida > Ixodidae > Amblyomma > Amblyomma mixtum. The sequence continues at coordinate 81,168,185 of NC_143015.1, read as the reverse complement.
TATTAGTCCACAGCACATATCGAGAAACATCATATTTCAGGTATCGCAAAGGTATTTCGTTCACGACGCAGTGCTACGAAAAAAAAACGGCTTCCAAACAACTTTCATCAGAAGCAGTAAGTTTGTCTTTACAACGGTTTCAGTCAACTTCGAAGAAGGAAAGAATGCACTTGCTTAGACGCTGAAAAATATGTCCACCTCATGAATTATCTTTTATTCGAACATCCAGGAGCCATCCCGTGGCTATAGGAAACTGCAGCATATGAATAAGTTTCTTTATATTGTTGCCCAGACATCCATCCCTGGTGATACGAAATTGTCGGATTAATACTACGATGAGGCTTCATAGCAAAATAAGTGCAGATCAGACAACCAATCTCGCTATTTAAAATGCATTCTAAATTTGATCGGCAGAGCTCTTTCTCATTCTAATTTTAATGGTGTGTTTCGCCGCCGGTGATACGTTTTAACGCCATGTCGAACCATCCGATGCTTCTTTGGTTACTCTCTTTCGCTGTTTCCTGCATGATTGCATTAACTTGTGTAACCGAATTTTCATAATTGTTTTTTTAAGTTAAGCTTCAGCTATGGAAACAAACATTTTTATTAACTTGAAAGCTATTATAAGGTGAAATATTCGACCACCATTTTGGTAATTATTGCTTCTCCCTACTTCTAGCTTTATCCATGGTACAGTTACAGCCACGAGCTCAAATCTTCTTGCGGCACATACTGCGTGAGTAGTTTCAAAAAAGATCAAGATACATTATGGACGAACTGACTTCAAAATGTGCGATATTGCATTTATAATATACAACATAGAGGTAATACGAGCGCTACCAACTGTCAGCCTCAGATCGCGCGTTACCATGTGGAAACCAGAGTGTTCGATTGGAATCTCACGCAGCTTTGATGAGATTGCCGAATGGAGACACACGAGGGGCGGGGCGCTGAGCTTAGCCTGTTTATTGCGCCCACAGAAATTAACGCTGCGAAAAGGATAGCAGCAAATATATCGTAGGCATTGATGATTGTACCGTTTGCCACTATAATCAGCGTGATGCCTAGCGAGCACTTAAAACTTACGAACAATATTCTGATCTTGTCGCAGATAAAAAGCGCCGTAAATAGCATTTTGAGTGATCGCTATATTTTCAGAACGATATGGCCGCGCTTAGCTATCGAAAATACTATACTTTATTTCTAAGGCAAATAATGTTAAGGCAGTACAATGTAGGCGACAAATAAAGCAAACTGCTTCAACAGTGAAGAATAGAAAATTAGAGGCAATTTACTAAGCTTTCGCTGATAGATCATCCACCGCTGCCGTACAGGCTTGGCTATAAGGCTGACCGCCAAGGTCGCTCACTCATCTCAAAACGAAGGTATTGTAATGCTAAGAATGCTTGAACGTGTGGTTTAACATATGCAGCTATTTTGCCCGGCCTTCAAAACCGGCAGCAGTACAGGCGGCCTAGGGACAGACGATGTGGCCTTTAGGCGATAGCTGCAGGTACAGGAGGCAGACATTGCCTGCCCGTGAACCAGGCCGCAAGTGTGGCGGAGTTGTCTTGTCACAGAAATGACAACGGAATGATGGATTGCGCAAAAAAATTAGCCAACACAGACCCAGCGATCGAATATCGAGGGTTAACACACCTAACACAGGCCACCGGTTTGAATACCTGCCGTGAGCGAGGCTCTATATTAAATGGTAAGTTTATGCTGCAAAAACGCTGAATGTTATGATACTATCCGGAACATTTTGTGGCAAACGGTTGGCCCATAAATTTTACTCGAATGTCGGAACTAAGTTGCCCGACTTTGTCTTCTGCCAGACAGGGATATATATATATATATAGGCGCTGCCGCCTGTTAATATATTTTTCCGTTATGTAACCGCCATGGTTACCATGGTCACCACTAAGTTATGATTTACATTATAATGCATAACGCTGATACCCGAGACGCGATAAGTGGAGCTTAACAGGCCGCCATCTTGGATTCTATTGTGGAATAGGCTTAACATGGAGGCTCGAAAAGCGACCAGTAGCGCTAATGCTCTAGAAAGAAATTTGCAAGTGAGGGCAAGATGGATGAAGCGCAAAAACACAAGGTTCAGAAGAGCGTGTTGTCGGGCTAGTTGGTTCTGCATAGTATATAAGTGAAATGCGCAACAACTTAGTCAGGACACAGAATAAACTTCTTCGGAATAAACACAAGGTTTATTCGAAGAACAAGCAAGTGTCCATATTTTTGACAGCAACGAATCAAAACGGTGTCAAAAGCATATTTAAGAAAAGGGCGGTCACGACGGCTTGCTTTCGAGGAAACGCACTCTTCTATCGTAGATTCAGATCGACGTGCCACTGGTAGAGCATGTAGCTCTTTTCTTGAATAAATATCCTTCGAAAAGTTCTCATGTGGATTTGTCTTTGCCCTTGCGCAGAATTCTGATTTCTTTTAGTAACGGCTTGCATTTGTGTGCCAGGAAGTGTTTTGGCTTGTCACGTTACTCCTTCTGTCGAATTGGTCTCTCATGGCCACAAAAGCGAACATTGATGCAGCGGCCTGTGTGCCCTATGTAGACTATGTCACATATCACAGGAATCAGTCAAGACTATATAGCGCAGTCAGGCCGCAGTACTAAAGTTCATATTGCTGCGCATGAGACGTCAGTACAACGAGCTCAACGTCACCTAAGAAACATAGCGTGGCACACAGATGCAAGGGTTTACTCACATGACATCGCTATTTCTCCTATCTCTGATTTTCTTTGTCGCAGTGCACTTTTGTTCCTTTGTTGCCATTGCGTTTTCTTTTGGCCGTATATCTGGCATTCATGCTACTAACAAGTTCCTTGTATCCTATGCGTAATTTCGCCTTTAGGTTTTGCCTTCTACATTAGTTTCTTTTTACTTAATCTTTTGTATCTCAAGTTGTAATGATTAGCTTCTTTTGCACATTTTGTTGTTCTTTGCCCCCTTACTAAATGCTCTTCTGGGGCCTGTAAGGTGTTATGAATAAATAAATAAATAAATAAATAAATAAATAAATAAATAAATAAAAGAAATTAAGATTCTGCGAAAGTGCAAAGACAGATCAGCAAGAGAATTTCTTGAGTGCATTGTAGCAAGAAAAATAGTACAGGCTGTATCAGTGACACGTCGATCACTCTATAACAGTCAACTGGGTTTCCCCGAAGACAAGCTATCGTAACTTCCCCTTGTCCTATATCTGCTTTTGATAATGGTTTGAGCTTGTGCTTTCAAAGCTACGTTAACTTTATAAACTTGTTTGTTCTCCGTATAAGCATCAGTTGTAAGTTTTGCGGTCGTCTTGTCGTGTCCTCACTCTTATATGTTTTTTTCTTTTAGCCTGAGCTATCTTTCCGTCGTCATGAAGCAACTTGCCCAACAATATATCCTGCTGATCTTAGTAAAATTTCGCATGAAATGAATGCGTCAAGGTAATATGTAATTTTCCAGAACATAGCCTGTTAAATGCCTTTCTTTTGGTGATCATATCAGCTCGATACGTAGAGGGTATCTCTCAGGAGAATACATCGAGAAAAAGGGTATCTCTTAGGAGAATACGTCGAAAAGAAAGTCAAAAACGAAATTTAAAGATAGAGTAAATATCATGCACGAAAAGTAAACAGTCTTACCAATGCTTGCTCCAATACTACAAGGTGCCGACAGAAGGGCCAGGACCAGAAGAACAAGAGCCGCAGCCATGTCTCTAACTAATGCCGGGAAGGGCGTCAGGCCGCTCAGTGGAGAAAAAAGCTCTGTGTGGTAGTCGCAGCGGATGATCAGCCTATTTATACAGACAAAGCCACGCCGAAAAAATTAAAGCTGACACTCACCACGGCTGTCAGCCATGGAGACATGATTTATGTTGCCGGTTTGCCTTGCACTTACTTACAAATCTTCCCCATAGATCCCGTCATAGGCCACATGTTCCTCACCGCCCGTACATCCTGTTAAAGTGGTCTTAGCGCTCTAGTACACCTATTCCGGTAGCTAATCACAGTGCAGCCAAGCTGCACTGAGTGGAGAACGGCCAATTTATAATACAGGACAAGTGGTTTGGGTTAGGCCGTACTGAGAGCACCTCATGGATCCGGTTCTAGCTGATGTACAGTCGCAACGCAGTACATCATCTGTTAGCTGCGGTAGTCGGAAGGTTTTCTATGCCAGCTGCTCGCAAGTAGTTTTCAAGGGAAAAGTAAAGATGGCTTCGAATGGCAGAGATCCGCTTTCAATTCTAGTGATACTTTGCGCATACTGCTTTGTAGTATTCTTATGACCATGCCCTTTTGAGCGTAATGGACCCTGAATTGTATTAAATTGTCAGTAACGATGAAATCCGTCAAAGACAGTTACTTGTTTAGATCACTTGGGCATTTCACATATTACCAGTAAATTTCCTTCGATAAAAGCAACCAATTGAGTGTTTTTCGCGGACCTAAAGGTATGCAACTCGGCTCGAAAACTCGTTTCTTGAGATGCTATTTCAGGCGCCTAAGAATCATACCACACACAGAATGCAATTGTGTAAAGCACTCACATAGCGGTAAAAATTGTTACTGGTGATAAACCAAGAAATTTAAGCATATTGCGGCTTCTGGAACCATAAAAACCCTTGGACATGCAATTTGCCCGGCAACTCTTTTTTGGGTCTATGCCCGCTGTTCACCAAAAGATTTTTGCATTACTTTCCGCAAGCCCCTACATAAATGCGCTTTGCCTCGTGAAGTTGTAAGCGTCTTGTTTTTTTTGTGCAAATCGGGACCGCTTACAATTGTCAATAGTTTCTTTCTAGCCTCGTTAAAAGCGTACTTTTTAAAGTTCTCGAGTATGTGCTCTAGACTGTTAAGTTGCACCACTCGACCAAGTTGCGGTTGCTTTTTTATGAAAAAGGAAAAAAAAAGGTACCGCCATATCCAGTGCCATCCAATGGGATAATTCGCGGCTTCAGGGTTCTCTGAAACCGTTTATATTGTTTCTGTAGCACTCTTGATCGAAGAGCTGCGGTGGCACACCTAAATGATGTTGATAAATAAGCGAAAACAGTATCGTAATTAGGTAGCCTCAGAGGTTTAAACTTGATATTAATCGGAAGACACGTACGCGTCGTCAAGGATACAATAAGCTCCCATCTCATGATTTCTTGTTTTAGAGCGCTAGATCGTCAGGAAAAAAATGTTCACGGCTTATGCATAGTACTCTGGGCAGTGGACGTCGAGTGTCCGCAAAATAAAAGGCACAGCATTTGTCTACTTTTGTATGACCGCCTCAACAGCATCGTAATGGAATGATCGAAGGATGAAGTGGGAGAAGGACGGGAGGAAGAGACGCCCTAGTCGGATGGTACGAATGACTACTCTAATTGCTTTACGAGCATTGACAAAGCACAATACACAGTTATCTTGTATTCCCCTTCTTTAAAACGCGGCCGCTGCACACAGCGACAAGGAAAGAGGTGAAAGTGAGCACATTCCTGTCTTTATAGGCTGTTCTCTTTTACGCCCCGTGAGTTACTTGCTGAAAAATCCAGGGGATCCGCTTGTGACTACATTAGAAACTTAGGAAGGGGAAACGCTAAAGTGGAAATAATGGTGCAGTCTCTCTCATTCTTTTAACAGTGCCATAAACAAATTGCCGACGATTACGTTACTCCCTAATGCGAAATCTGAGCGCAGCTCGTCAGCTGTGATTGCTCGTCTAGCGAGCCGGAGTACCCGGGCTCGAACCCGACCGCAGCGGCCGCGTTTCGATGGAGGCGAGATGCAAGAGGCGCCCGTGTGCTGTGCGATGTCAGTGCACGTTAAAGATCTCCAGGTGGTCGAAATTGTTACGGAGACCTCCACTACGGCACCTCTTTCTCTCTTTCTTCTTTCAAACCCACCTCCTCCCTTCCCTTACGGCGCGGTTCAGGTGTCCGCCGAGATGTGTGAGACAGATACTGCGTCTTTTCCTTTCCCCAAAACCCAATTTACCAATTTTATTAGCTACGCTCTAGAACAGAGCAAACATGAGGTTCCCTGATCTGCACGCAAGCAGATCGGCGTCTTTGCCCCCTCCTGTTAATGGAAGCGTGGTCACGCGGTTGAAATTTCATCTCGCATCACCGTGCTTTCGAGGGAAAAACTCTAGGAGGCGCGGCCATGGCCGTACGTAGACGTTGGAAAAGAACCCGTATCTATGTCAACGTCTTTGATGTCAAGCCTGTAATAAATGTGAATGAAATAATAGAAAAAGAAACAAGTCGCCAAAGACAGGGCCTAAACAGGGTGAATTTTTTTAACCTTTAAATATCTCTATTTTAAAAACTGCGAGAGATACGTCAATGCGGTATTTTCATCTGGATTTGACAGAAAAGCCGACTTCGATCTGGCTTTATCGGATCGATCCATGACAGAGCCTTCAATCAAATAATTCATATTTTTATTTGTGATTCTAGAGGGCAAAGTTATTTTCCAAAACTGACGGCCGTCAGCATCGAAGGCGAGCCCTATTTCTAAATTTCGTTAGTCGGCAAAATTGTTTCAGAATATTCGTTATAAAAAAATACACATTTAAAAGCTTGTTTAGTTTTGTTTCCTGCATTACGAACGTATAAAATGGCATCACTGCGTCGCCGAAATGAAGTTAACATCTTCTACATCATAAAATAAGGCAAATGCAACTGTATTTAATGCATAACAAGCGCGAGAGACGCCATTTTGTAAATATTCAAGACCGGAAAACTAACTAAGCGAGTTTATTCTCGACGTTCGATATCAAAATCCACATTGCGGATTAAGCTACTTTAAAAACGCCGCTGCGCTTCGATATTAACTGCCATGAATTTCGCAGTATCACAGATATCAAGCATACAATGTTCGTTCTCCTGTGCAATCCCCTTAACAGCCTGCATCGAAGTTTCTGTCACAGTTTTTAAGAAAGAAAAACTGTAGATGTAAAAAAAAATATTTTGCAAATTTTTTCGTTCACTGCACACAGGGACTAAGGTGCGAAAGCATGCCCTGCCCACAAATGACTCCAGGTACGACAACATAAGTAAGTCGGTCGGTCGGTCGGTCGGTCGGTCGGTCGGTCGGTCGGTCGGTCGGTCGGTTGGCCTCAAATAAAATGGCACAAACCCACTACGGGGGAGTGGCCAAGACACAGGCGGTGAACTGCTGGAAAGATGAGCATTTATAGAAGAAAGGGAGTAGTAATAGGGTTTAGGCTGGCAGATTGGACGATGCAACGACAAGGGACCTGTTATATGGGACATCGAAGACGGGAAGATGGCTTTTTGTGCACATTCTAATGCAGTGCATGTAATGGTTCAATTTTGCACTGACTGAAAGAGAGAAAAAAATAATAAAATCAATGTTTGAAAATCAGAAAAATAAAAATAAATTGCCTCCTCTCTTGGACATGCTGTGCCTCATCGTTTTTTGAAACGAGAAATGCTCAATCACTAAAACGTTAATTACTTTTGCTCCTCTTAGAAGCGTAGCTTGTTGGGCCATTTGGTGAACGTGTCCTTTCCGCTGGCTTTCTACTTACTTCTTAGATGGGACTTCGTGCTTTCTTCATAGGATGCACCTCATTACTGTACCTTTTAAAAGATGATTTCCATCAAGTGAAATACGCCTGCTTTTGCATCCCTGTGCCAATACTACCGACTTTCAGTTAAATGTTACTTGTTTCCTAGCTAGTAATTCATTCTTAACAGCAGTCAATAAATTCCCTGCCTTGTGTTAAGCCAAGAGGGGAAAGTTTCAAGAAGAACCGAGGGCCTGTGACAACAAGTTTCCCTTTAATGCCACCAAGCTATCGTAGAGCGTTCCAACTTTCACACAGCCAGAAGTGGGGCCGTTATCTCCAATTCTGCACCAAAACACGCTGCAGCCGTAGGCATAGATAGAAATCCAACCAAGCTTTGCTTGACATCATTTTTTGTCTGGTTCACACTCTTCGAGCGAAAAGGCAGCCCCAGCAGCACAGACATTTATTTATTTTTTTTATTTATTTAAATATACTGTCAATCCCCAGAGGGATTGTAACAGGGGTGGGTACAGAAAAACAATTTTACAGTATTATTAACAAAGAATTATACCAGAGAGAACGGCACAAACGACTGGTTACATTAATATAGGACGTGTCAAAGGATATGTACAAGGAATTCAATGGGCAACACAGAAAAGTTACTGTGTTTCAAAATACATAAATAACAATGGTAAGTACACAATTTGTAAAATTAGGATCATAAAATACATGCAAGTAATGCAGCAACAAACAATGAAAGCAAAATGATCAATGTATTAACAACAAAGATATCATACAATAGGTTTACTCTACGTTTGGCCACAATAGCGCTTCTTCTACAAGCTGGGTAAACTATTCAGGCGACCTTTGTTGTGCAATTACTGGATCAAGTTCGTTGGCCCAATAGTGGAAACGCATTGCAGAGGCTGGTCCTGCAAAGGACCAGACTAAAAATTACCGACGATTACGTTACTTCCTAATGGGAAATTTGAGCGCAGCAAATAAGCTGTTTCACCTTTTCGATAGTGAGTCAACCCCAGCTGCGGAGTTGGTTTCAGGGACAACGCCGCCGATGCCGACACAAACAATATGATACCCTCGCTTCCGCAGCGCTAAGAACCAGGTCTAGCCGTGGGAAGGTGGTCACGTATTCGTCGACGTGCCGGGGCCTACGTGAAATAACCGGTGCGTCGGCAACTGAAGAGCACCCTATCCGCCACACAAGAACAGGGGGGGGGGGGGGGACCCTTTCCTCCTCTTTCTGCATGGCGGCGACGGTGTTCTATGCAGTCACGTTATCTTGACTCTCTAGCGGCGTCAGCGGCATCCAGCGGTATCAGTCGGTCGCTGCTAGCGCTGGGGGGATGAAAGGGGGGCGGAGCTGGTTACGAGGCCGACGACAACGCCGACGACGACGCGAAACCCAGGAACGGACGCCAAAGAGCTGCGCTCTAAAACATCAATTTGCAATGCTGGGCTTATTGCCTGTGCTGCTTGGGATGGTACTCTTTATTAACTGCGGTCGCTGTTGTTTCGAAAGGAGTGAAAGTATCAAGTATATAAGAGTCAATACGCTCGAACAAACACTTTTCTTCTTGCGCTGCCGACGTAGTAAGGCGCTCTCGCAATAACACTGTCATAGAGTTCCGTAATGCAGTGTCACAGTGAGCATGGCACGTGCACTGGTACGGCACTGTGATCGTGTTCTCATATCCAGAATGGAGCCCAGGGTAGGTAGTCGGGAATGTGGCGCCTGTTTAAAAAACGTTCATCCTCAGACGCAAAAAAATGGTTCGTTTTCGAATTGCTGTCGTTGGCCGATACAGTGGACACATCCTCTGAAAAACTCCGTGTTCCTGTATTGTCATACTGAGAATGAAGAAGGGAGTTTGGAAAATGAAGCTCATTTTTTCGCTAGAAAATAACATGATGTCCGATTTGCTTTTACGCATCTTTTTTTTTTCCAAATGCCAGTGCACCAATATATAACGCAAGAACCACGGTTCTTAACTTTAAGAATGTACAGTCTTGTAGAAGCCAGAATTCGTCAGCGTATCAAGGCAACTGCTTTATACGAACGTATTCATGCAGCAATATAGCAGATGAATTGTTTCCTTTTGGCATAGCACATTTTTCGTGGCACAGAGAAAAACAACTTAAAATTACGTTCAAAACACAGAACTCTGAGTTTCGTCTCAGTTCTAATGCCAACGCTCTTGTTTTTGCTTACAAATTCAGAGCGGTGAAGCGCAGCGAAAACGTGGTGATACAGGTACGCTGTTTGGGAGGGATTCCGGCAGCAGGATTTCTGCAGAGCTACAGTAGTACTCCGGAATGGGTTTGAATTTTTCTTCGGCTTGGTGACCCTTCAGGAGGCGCTTGGCAGCACACAAAAGAAGTTTATTTCCACGAACCTCCTGCCACTCAGTCGTCCTCATTTTGAGGGACCTCCTTATCACTGCCCTTTTCTTACATTGCACAATCTTCTGTGCCTTGAAATGCATTGGTAATGTTGTACTTTCGGGACGAGCGCGCAACCAAGCTTTCCCGGAATACATAGCGCTGACTAGGCCCGCTGATCGCAATTTCCCGAGCTCTGCCATTGCTGATCCCACATCGAGGCTACGACTTTTCTTCGGGCCCGTGACGGCCCTTTTCATTGCGGCACAAGCAAAATGTTCATGACGCGACCTCTCCAACGGCGAAGACTGTTTTGGTCCACGCTGAAATCTCGACTGGCTTGCAAGTTTGAAGACTTCTCTGCAGCGAGCGCAATTTTTAGCTTGAAAGCGGCACTATGATGACACCGTCTGCTGGGTGCCGCGATGTGCCTGACCCCAATGCCAATGCCGGGACCCCAATCCCGGGACCCCTATGCTTGGTGCCGGACCCCAATGAGCAATGGCGGGCACCTAGTGCGACTCAGTAACTTGAGCACAGATCGGCAATGTGGAAATATAACTAAAACTTTAAAGCTACTGATTGCATTGTATGGGTGAGAAAGGTTCGACAAAGTGACGTGGGGGCTAAGGAGGCATACCCCGTTATACGAAGGGAGGGTGATGGTGAGGGAGGGCCAGGGATGTTTCCAAAGTGAGGGCGAGTGTGAAGGAGGGCCACTGATATATTGTTGAACAAAGAAAGACGTAAATGGCGGATTTTGCCCATCCCTGACCACCAATACGTGTAACGCAATGTTTTAGCGGCAATTTCAAGAAAAAAAATCTATGCGAGCGGTGAAAACACTCTGCGGCCTGAAACTGGTCATTTCAAACGTACCAGCGGCGAGACAATTCACATCAATAGACCAGAACTAAAGCATAAACGAATTAATGACACCATGGATTGCCCTTTTTGAGATACAGGAAGCTGCATACATTTTTTCCTTCCACTCTGTTAAAGCTTATACGACAAGTCCTGTCTCAAGCGATCTAATTGAACATAAACGCACAGCTTATCATTTTTGCAATGCAGCTTTATTAACTCTTTATTGAGTGAAGACCGGAGGCGCAGCCTGGCTTTCTTCACTTGCCTGAAAAGAAAAAAAAAGTAATTAGCCCAACTCGAATTATCATTGGTGTAAAGAGAGTGCGAAAAGTTTGCACATGAAATCTGCATCAAATTTTCGGTAGTTTCAGCATGGTAGTTCTCTCAGATGCTGCAAGGCTTACTTCTAGATTAATTTGGAATTCCTAGCCATCAGTAACAAACTGAAAGAGTGGCGGATCCACACAGGGCCCGTTGACCGCAAGCACAGGAATCGAAAAAAATATGGAACCAATTCCTTGCGCATAGTGATTTGTTACAACAGCGGAATTCGAGATGACAGAATGGGTTTTGGTGGAACTTAAAATGGATATTACACAAGTTTGTTAGTCGTCTCAGAAAGCAGACTGCGTTCCGAGGGAAAGAAAAAGAATGGAGAAAAGGAAAAAATACCAATAGGAAAATGCAGCTATGATATTTGCCCGCAGAAGGCGCCACACTTAGCTCAGAAGTTTATAAATTGAGGTCGGAAAAGCTGCCTTTTTCCTTCACTGAGCGAAGCCGGCCTCGTAATGGCGATAATGAATATATGGATGTAGCGAGCGGTGGATAGACTGCTGTGGCTAAACTTTAGTTATGATTTCTGCGATGATAAATGGATGCGGTAGTTTATATTGCAAAATCAAAAAGTTTATGTTCGATTATCATGCTTGCGACCTATTTCTTGAGCGTGAAGTCAGTGCAACGGAATAGGCTTCAGTCCGATCGAAACAATTCTACAAATGGCTGGAATAGTTGTCTATGCTTGCGTCCTATTTCTTCAGCGTGAAGTAAGTGCAAATGAATAGGCTTCAGTCCCATCGGAACAATTATTCGAATGTCTGGAATAGTTCTATAGAAAGGCGAACCTGGAGAAATGAACTAACGCGATATAGGCAATCGTGAAATAGAAAAGCATAAAAATTTCGCGTTTGCCCCCAGCACTTAAGTTAATTCTGCGCTGCGCTTTATTAAAATAAACACTCGGTTCTTAGCGTATGCATTTCTAACGCCTATTCGTTCTGCTTGGTAAGAGCTCCTTTTCTAAGCGCTGTTCATATTACTGCCGGCATTCTCTTGAGTGGCGTGACAGGGGAAAATATGAGAAATGCCGCCTACAAATGGCTGACGAGAACTGGCATCAAAATATACGCGTGATGAATCGCTCATTGAAGTCCATATAACTTTTTCTTGCCGAAAGTGGTTGTGCAGTAGTGCCGCAAGCTGGTTTTTTGAGCTTATGTACCGGGAGGTTCAGCGAACACTGACAAATTTCCAGAAATATTCTTTTTGGGGTAAAACTATTGCTTTTGCGGAATCTTATTACCAGTGCTGACGGACACTTCAAAACAGGTGAATCGTCTTAAGTTGTACGCTGGTTAACAAACTTTTAATAACTAACTTTTAACTGGTAGAGTTAGATGCCTACTTGCAATTGGAGAGTCGAAAAGGCCAAATTTTATCGAGCCACATGCGAAGGATAATCCAGTATTCAAATTCAAAAACTAATACATGACTTTTGCTAAAAGCCGGTTACAAATCTCTGATTGAACTATGCGTGTAATTCTGCTAATTGAAAAGTTATGTATTAAAAATTACTTAACCAGCATTATACCTGTGATGACTAACCGGTTTTCTGTTGTTCGCCAACGCGCTTATCGTTACACCGCAAAAGGCATATTTTTACCCCGATAAGCACCTTCTTAGAAAGTTTTTGAAACCGTTCACTTACACATACGGTATAATGCTGGCCGGCAACGGTGTTTTCTATCGCAAACTTTCCCGACCCACTGATGACTCTAACCGCCATTATGAAAAGCCCATTTAGGGTCGCAGCACGAAAAAAGCTGCCCCTCTGGGTCTATTAACATGGTCCTGTGCTAACGGTGACCACCCTATAGCGTGAAGGTTCAGATTTCATCAATCTACCGTTGTTCTGCTGCCATCTCCTGCGTTTACACTCTCATCCTATTCACTCACCCACCTTGCGCGACCGATTCCTATCTGTTGTTTGCCTCACATGCCCTGCTGATTTGAATTTCGTCTTCTTCGTTTCGTATCGATATTATTACTCGCATTTATTTGTTTATTCTAGTTACCTCCCATCTCTGGTCGTTAGCCGTATACCTTCTGTTATGTATATTGCAGCATCATCAGCTGTTTCCATCTGTCTCTTAGGTTTGCCTCATTTTTTAACGCCGCCAGGAGTCCATTTCTTGCCCCATACTTACACAACGTCATTACGGTCTCATACGGGATTATCCCGACTACTGTGCTGTAAAACAGAACTTTCGCGGCCCTCAACAGGTCACATGTCAGGGTGCGCAGCATATCCAGAGGAGACGACGTAAGCAGGTCGGTAACGATGCACTGAAAGAAACGAAACATCCGTATGATCAAATATGCAGTGGTTTTACAACGATCTCTGTGATTTTACAAACTACGTGCAGTGAGAAACGCCTGGAATTGGTATCGGTCCCGTGCGAGTGTTATGAATGCATAGTAGCGGTAGCGCGAGTAGAACATGAGCGCTTCCGTTCATCAAAAAATGACGGATTCGAAAGGAAAGGTTGAATTTCTCCAAAAAATAAATTTCCACATACTCAACGCAATGTACGTACATACTTGTGAAGACGTTTAATTTATGCTGCAGAAGTTCTGCATACTCAAAGTTTTCGTATCTTTACCTCTATGCTGTATTGCACAGCACTGCTCGCATTTAGCCATTGCAGGAATGCGTTCAAAATTATCTTTTATTACTGTCCTGAACATCATCACCACGATGTGTCCGAAATTCGAAATTCAGAATGCAAGTATGAAATTCTTGAATAAAAATTTGTTCTCCTCAGTACGCGTTGCTTGACGCCAACAGGCTTTCTCTACACAAGCTCCCTGGTAGACATGTCTCCACTCAATTAGATGTATTAAATGCAGTCTGTATATATTGCAGAGCAAAACGTGGAGCAACAAAGCATCCGCTGCAACACGTGAACCACCTTGGGCCTCTTCCGAAGAGGAATTCAAAACAAAAAATACAAACGTTCGTTGAGATGATTTGCAGGAGAAGTTTTGACACCAACGGGAATTCAGAGGCCAGATTTCAGGTGAAGTAATAACAAGAACATGATTAAAGTTAGATCAGGTTAAGTATGCGTGGTATGCGCAAGTATTTAAAGGAAAAATAAATAAATAAACACGGAAAAAATAAATAAATAAAGACGGCGATTAGGATATTGAATTACAAGTTACAGGAAGTGCAACGAATGATGCGGGCTTTCCTAGGAAACAAAGAGCACTGTTACATCCAAAGGGCTTAAAAGGAACTTGTGAACATGAAATGCGTATGAAGTCGTCTAGATTACAAAACAAATTGTGCTTGGTAAGAGAGTGAAGCCTGCGACCATTATCGTGCCCCATTTTTATTGATTATACTTTAAAAGAGCAGCACAAGAAGCAAACTTGCATACACCGTTATGTGAGCTTTCTGGACGTCACGTATAAATTTGCTTAGCGATTTGCTTAACCTGGGAAAATAAAAACCAGTACAGGTATAGTAGCGAATGTGTAGCATAGAAACTAAATATCATAAAGGCTTCTATTTTATTTTTTTTCTGGCGGTCACAACTACCTGCGATGGAAGCTTGCTAAAACAAATTGCGTTGACCAGCTGTGCACTACTAGTGATCATAATATGTTCAGCTGAGTTCAGGTTAAAGCGCATTACGGGGCACATCAGGCCGGTTTGATTTGTTCCTCACTTTCGACTACGAAATATTAGAGCAAAGGAAACAGGCAGTTGATGCAATTTTTTGAATGCATTGAAAAAATTTCAGTGGTAGCCTGAACCGTTGTGGTCTATCGTCGAGCATCAAGTTTTTACGGCCGCTAAACCTCTTCGGCTATTTTTAAACACTTCTTACATAAAAAAAACACCAGTATAACATGTCAAAGCGATTTGCTCGCTGTACAAGCTCTTTGCGCTTGCTTGTTTGACCCAGCTCAAGTTGGCAAGTTGGACAAACATTGGAATGAACATACAGGCCCAGGCAAACGTATCCATTGACTAGACACTAAATGGATGAATGAGAACTACAGCTCGCATGTCTTCTTTATACCTAATAGTATACTTACAGTATTAGCAGCCACCAGAGATTGGACAAGGGGCATCTGAAACATGTATCAGTTGTTTATGAGAAAACAGGATTATACCAGTTTGGCCAACAGCTTGTTCCTATTAGCACATACCTGGAAAAATTCTAAATGTTTTAAAAGAAACCACTGTTATTGCAGTTGATTGAAAGCCATGTCACTTTTCTCTGCACTTCGAAGAGTGACAGTTGTCAGGAAATTTTAGAAGCTCAAGAAGAAAACTCGTTATATTGCTATAAAATGACAACCACGTCTGGTCGATAATATAAATGTAGTAAGATGAAAATGTGAATACATGTCTAGGCAAGTACAGAGGCATGGTCGCAGAAAAGGGGGAGTCGTGTGGTCGTGTGTTTTGACACCATCAAATTACAAAATCTTCACTGTGGCCGCTATTCTCCAGTTTAATCGTTCAGTCCGCAGGTATCCGTGTCATAGCAAGCGTTAAAGACGTCTCTTCACTTACTTTGCTTCCTAGGTTTTGCATCGTAGCGCAGCTTTTTACAAACTCAAAACTAAACGTTAGCAAATATATTGAGGACTAGATTATAACATTACTTATTAACCAGGTTAAATTTCAAGCAACGTTGGTCTGTGCACGATGCATGTGTCCTGCTTATTGCCCTCCAATACTTCAGTTTGAACAATACTTCTGTCTTCATGATAAAATTGCGCAGGTTAAATTTCAAGCCGGTTTAGTCAGTATACGACGGATTTGACCTGTTTTTACCGGCAGATGTTTCAGTCTCCGGGACGGAATCGTGTGCTCTATATATTTCAGCGCGATATACATTCGAAATTTTTCTTTCAGAGCTGCGGTATTATATATTAGTCGAGCAATTAGTAAATAAGAGCTACTGTTCTAGTTATAAGCAGAACTAAACAGAAGCTTAAAGTGGACATTGGTATTATGTTCGATTTGCGTTAAGTTGTGCAATTCTCCGTGAAGCTGGTTGAGATGTAATTTTTGAAGTGCGACTGCAACTGGCCGTTTGAGTTAGTAGCTTCAAGCACTTTATAATGACCATTCTTGAAGTTATAAAATATATTTAAGCAGAGTTCACACACCGAGCAAAATCTGAAGCTTTAAAGCCTAAAAAACGAGTCAAGGTCACACATTCATGTTCGAAAAATAGTGGCTTCGTTCTCTAGCTGTGCATTACAGGCGGCGAACTATGCTGCAGTACAAATTTACTGATCTATCGCCGCCGCGGTGGCTCAGTGGTTACGGTGCTCGGCTGCTGACCCGAAAGACGCGGGTTCGATCCCGGCCGCGGCGGCTAGAATTTCTTTGGAGGAGAAATTCTAGAGGCTCGTGTACTGTGCGATGTCAGTGCACGTTAAAGAACCCCAGGTGGTCGAAATTACCGGAGCCCTCCACTACGGCGTCTCTCATAGCCTTAGTCGCTTTGGGACGTTAAACCCCATAAACCAAACCAAACCAAATTTACTGATCTCTTTTTCACATTTCAAGTGGACATTATGAATATGCCGACGCCGTAGATTTGAAGTTAAAATATATACATGCCATAAATATTTTCATATCTCTATTCTTCCGTAGAAAATCGTCAAGCCGTTTGAATTCCGACTTTTCTGTAATTTATATAAGTTTTCTTGGTGGTTATATTTTTAATAAATATAAAACCGTCCTGTATACTTTTGAGACAATGTATGTTTCTGCATGCCCTATTAGCGGTCGTAATGGTAATTGTTTTATATCTTGGAGGTTTTGGACTGGACTGTTACTGCGCATCCACATTGTTTTCGCATCTTTGTGTTTCTGCGGCAAAATCTAAAATTAAACAAGCCACAATAAAATGTGTGAATAAAATCTCGGATTTAAATGTTACATAATGTGTTCTTTCTTGACTATAGCATGGTAAGAAGTTAAAAAAGGCGCTCACCTTGATTGTTGTTCCACTCTGACAGAGCATTAGCGTGTTGTTCAGGCACTACGGAAAAACGTAAATTCTTTTACAAAGCATTCACTTAAGGCTTCAGCATGTAGCACTTATAAGCAGCTGATGATAAATCCAATATGCAATTTATATTAACAGATGTCTGTGCATAGCAATAAATAAGATTGCCTGTAAAAGCCACCCTACTGCCTAGGCATATCTTAACCTCTTCGTTCAAACCAATGCAGAGCAAACGCTTCTTGTTTCACGGCATATTCACTCCTTACGCAGCTGTGTCCAATGTAGCCATGTAGTCAGCATAGTAAGGCTGATATCTAGGAGAAATATTACGATGATTATAAACCTGCAGTTTTCGTTTTTCGAATCAGCTGGCCGAATACAGCTTCTGTTTAATTTTGTACATCGCAGCCAATTTTTGCTCTCTAGAAACTCCTACCTGCTCGAACCTTTATTCCAGGCCCCTCGGGAAATAAGTGTGTCTGTGCCACACTACAATCATCGCTTCCAGAAAACATATTTTCACAAACCAGGAGTCACAGATATTACGCGTATTTGTTTTAAGAGTAAAAACTTCGTAGTAGAGGAATAACGCAATACTGCATAGATTACTCTTTCACAAAAGCTAAGCGTTGACTAAGAGCAGCAATCTGCATGCAACATCATAGATATTTTTACTTTTTCATGCGTGCTGATCATACACAATCCAGTACCACCCAATTTATTTTTTGATAGTGTCACACGTATTCTTAAATACGGTGAACAATATGCTTCATAATTATATCGCGCCTCGACGCCCTAAAACGGCAGTGAGCAAGAGTTTTCGACAATTAAGACATGCAACATTACCATTTTGATATTAGTACGCACAAAATGTGCTCCCAAAAATCAATGCCGCAGCTTTGTTGCTATTCAGGGTGTCTAATTCATAAAATCAGTATTGAATTACCTTTCTTGGTGATAGCACAAACTCATTCGTTTTCTTCAAACCATATGGAGGAGACAACTATGTGAATTGGAATGCGTTGCTAAGCCCGGTTTTTTCTTACCTTTCCCATGCTGCTTGGAAATCCGAGGTTTATCTGACCGTGGCACACGTTGTCGGCAATGCTGGTGCTGATGGGCATTAGAGTTTTAAGGAAATTATCCAGGGTGGTGCCCACTGAAATTGGCAGAAGAAAGCTGTTTAAAGGAATTACCTACATACAACATACAAGAATTACTGTATACCAGACACCTGCCCCACCAAGGGTAAGTAGACACCAACAACCCTAATGAAACGCTCCATAGGATTTGCTGGTATGAACTTATTGGAATATGTAGTCTGTATGATATCTAGCAATATATAGACTTTTAATACGTCGTCTGTATCGAGTACAAAAACTTGCCATATATTCTCCATGGCACTGACATATAATGTGCAAGACGTCACATGGAGCCCGTAAGCTTCCATGGGGCCTTTCTATAAATTCTATATCGACTCAATACACTCGATGCGGCCTTAATATAATATATATGCTTGGTTTTGTTTGGTTTGGTTTATTGGGGTTTAACGTCCCAAAGCGACTGAGGCTATGAGAGACGCTGTAGTGAAGGGCTCCGGAAATTTCGACCACCTGGGGTTCTTTAACGTGCACTGACATCGCACAACACACGGGCCTCTAGAATTTCGCCTTCAAGAAATAAAGCCGCCGCGGCCGGGATCGAACCCGCGTCTTTCGGGTCAGCAGCCGAGCGCGGTAACCACTGAGACACCGCGGCGAGATAATTCATATGAATATATATGAAATATAGGATTCGCCTTATAGAAGCCTTCAGCAAGAAGTTGTAGGAGTTATACAGAGGGGTGTTTTACGCAGGCCCTCCCTCAAACATTTCTTTGGTGCGCAAATGAAGACCAGCCAGCACAACGCCTGGTTGGCTCCGCTTAAATGTTACTACGTCTGGCGCTGACCTGTACTACAGTTCTGTAACTTTTTTTATTGCTACAGCGTGCTTTCAACCATAAAAAAAATTGGAGGGGACACTTAGTATTTACGTTTTAAGGATATGACGCGATCACGTTAATGAGTTATTGCCCATTGGTTATTCTGAACTTTACATTCATAAGTCCCTGCGAGTTGTCACACCCCTCATTCCGCATTAATGCAGATGGGTGCAGCACTGCCCTGCAATGGGAGCCGCCGCCACCAATGAGGCTTATGAAACCGAAGTTGCTCTTCCCGAGCAACCTCTGCCGAACAATCATTGATTTAACAGCCACCTGCCATGGTGGTCAGTTTGCTCACAACCAGGTGGGCAGGTTGTGTTGTCACCATAAGGTCATGTGACTTAGGTGGCTCACCTACCTTCCATCTCCGGTGCGATGCCACATGGGCCACCCTACACCACCGAATTTTTTCATAACGCCGATAACGTCGATGACGTCGACGCCTACAATGCCGACACCGGAATTTGAGGGCAACGGGTATATTAACGCTGCCACGTTAAAAATTATTTGCATATATGAATACAAGCCAAATTTCGGAGACGAGGTCCAGCAAGATCCGATTGTGTGTTCGAAGTATCCTTCAATTCTCCTCCATGGTCCAGGTATCCGGAGCAATGTTCAGGACGAATTCGCGCAAATAGAAACCGCGAGGATGAAAATGTTTTATGGTACGCCAGTTTCTGCTGATTACCTCTTGCCTTCCATAGCAAAAAAGGTCTTTCATATTGTCCGAGCCCTGTGTTAGGTAACGCCAACGAATTAAGTCAAGTAAATACAAGGCGGAAAGCTTACCTCCACTTCGATCACACATAGTCCGCATGCAATAGACTCCGCACATTTCCACCCTGTTACTAGCTCACTTACACTACATCACTTTTACGATCATGCGTTTTTCAGCACTGAGTGGACATGCTGACCGCGAGTTATACTAATAGACTGAACGAGGCCTTTCGTGCGGGGAAACACGTCGCCGGAGTGGCGTTTGTATTCCAGCTCCCAACCTGCTGTTGGTCCGTGGGCCCAGTTTTCATCGTGCATAATCGCTCCTCTCTAATTTTGCTTCCGTTATTATCTTTCTTTCTCATCCATTACCTAAGCTGCACATTGCCATCGTCACGCAATACCCCAGCATTTATTTCACTGTTAAAAAAGAAGTAAAAGTAATTTATGTGCCGAAAAAAATAGTGGAAATTGTTTGAACAATGGTAATGGCAAAAATTGAACAAATCATATGAATCATTACCTGTCTTGGTCAGTTCTGGCTGCGGTGCAGTGATATATCCGCCAGAAAATACAACCCTTTTTTGCAGAAACACTGATTACGCATTTCGTTCCCAAATGTTTTCCTGATAAAAAAGTATTTCGTTATTGCCAGTTCACACACTTCGCTGCACAGAGAAGCTTGACACAAAACGTCAGTCTCTAAATTGTGGTTCCATTCAGCTCTCCCTACACGTCAGATGGTCCAATAGGTTATATATTAGCCTGAATCTGATCAAACTGGTTCGAACTTTCATGAGTTCGGGTTTTCACTACGCTCTCCTAGGGAAACTATGGGGGCCCCATGAGAAGCTTAGCATTTGAAGGCTATAATTCATAATCCACCTTCTCTCTACCGTATCACTAATGTTTCCATCAACACTTTTTTATTTCTACTTTTGTCGTTCTTTTAGCTCGCTCTACTGGCTCACGACTTGGAAATGTATCTCGGTAACATTAAACTTTGGATAGTGAGTGCAAGTGTACGTTACTGATATCAGGCTCTGACGGGCATTCCACTATAGATGAGGCAACTAAAAATGCTTCTATTGTTTGCAGTAAGAGTGCACAAAAAAGAAACAAAGTCTGCTGACTATTTCCAGGAGCCCTGGCGTACGACGTGCTTCGTACACCACCAGTTGCTTTGATGCATTGGAGGGCGTGTACCATCAACCACAGGCCGGTTCATTATTTTTAATTAGAATTGAATCCAATTTTTATTTTTTTCTCAAAGAGGATCCCATGTTATGGCAATGTACAGTCTCTGTCAAAAGTTTAGAGCCCAGGGGGTTCACTTCTAAGCTTTATATTGGGTCTCCAGGAGCATTCGTGGAAGTCCTACCTATTGCAGGAGGCAGTACCAGAAATCTTCTCACACTCAGACATCAGACTGTTTTCGCCGCTTTTCCCGTCGTCCCAGTTCCTTTAAATAAATCCCATCTTAAATTTAGTGGACGGGCCGGGTAACAGGACTGGAACTCCGCCGCCTTAATCTCCCGACGCCTGCGCTGCCTGACTACGTTCGACATCTAGCGTTGCAAGCGGGCACTGCTGTTGTCTGTGCCGTCTCCCTTCGCCAACGGAACCCGGCTATCTTAAGCGGGACCAACCAGCGCGATTGTTTTATATTTTTTTGCTGATTATTTATTTATTTATTTTTAAGCGGAAGATTGGCACACACCTTACGAACGAGTGAGCCTCTATAACAAGTGTGACGATGTGATCAAACTTAATAACATTATCTTTTATCTCACCGGCGTTGGTAGCCTGTGTTACCGTAACCAAGAGGTGAACATCAGTAGGGGATCTGCCTTCAGTGCGGCACTTAGGAAGCTCCGCGCCTAACAACGCTTGCTCGAAAGGTCGCAGCCGCGGTGGCTCAGTGGTTACGGCGCTTGGCTGCTGGCCCGAAAGACGCGGGTTCGATCCCAGACGCGGTGGCTGAATTTCAATGAAGGCGAAATTCTAGAGGCCCGTGTGCTGTGCGATGTCAGTGCACCTTAAAGAACCCCAGGTGGTCGAAATTTCCGGAGCCCTTCACTACGGCGTCCCACATAGCCTGAGTCGCTTTGGGACGTTAAACCCTAATTTCTAGGAATTCTTCCTAACGATACACAGAAAAGTGACTCACGTGTGGGACTCAGCTTGGTCACGATGGCAACAAGAACGGTTCTCAGAGTACTCAAAGCGTTGACCGGGCTCAGGTTATTAAAGATCGAGATTGCCGTGCACTGCAGAAAAAATTAACACTAAAACTATATGCAGGTATCCCTCTGCTAGCGCAGTGTCAGTAGTGTGAGAATTATGGAACAGTTCAATTATAGTATAGACCTAAGTGAAAACTTTTGCATTGGCATTCATTGAGCGTTGTGCTAACCTTCCGGCAAAAAAAAAAAGAACCTTTGCTGCCTGGCTCCCCTACGAAGAAGCAGCTTGGGTTTCACCACCAGCAAACCATTGTTGCTTTCACGAACTAAAAGTATTATAGCTTTCATGCAATAAAAGCTTCGCCGTTGCATTATACACCCATGCTTTCAGAACGTGTTCTCCCCTTGCTTAGTGCGGAAGAGGTCTTCTCTTATATTACGAGGCAATACAGTTAACTCCGCATATCGATTGATATTGCCAAAAAAATCTTGGCAAAGAAAAAAATTACAGCGTGTTTAACGACTTTTCAAAAATAACTTCGCACGTTTTCTAAAAAACCCCTAGGAGAGAGCTCCTTTCAGTACAAGCTGAAGCGTGTGACAACAGTCAGTACATGTGTTTTTTTTTATCAAACGCGGTACTTGGGATTCGAATAAAACCAGAGTAGAATATTTGATTCAGTACCCGCTCTGTGAGAAAGCATTTTTAAGCCTTGCTGATAGAACTGAGCCGCCGAAATGCACGTATGAAGAATTCGAGCACATCTGATAGCTACAACGATTCCTGATTCTAACTATAGGTTTATGTCGTTGACAATTTGATATTTTCGGGGGCAATATTGTTTACCTGCCCATGATTTGTTTAATTATTATTAAACACATGTGTTCAAACAACATAGAGTTCTCAGAACCTGCAGGCTGTGGTTGCTGCCGAAATTTAAGCATCCATACGTGCGATCTAATGCAGTATCTTTAAAAGTTTCTCATACGTACTTTTATGAGTGCCATCCGTGCACTATCTACGTTCTGAAAAATAGGAAAAAAAAACAAGCATCAAGGTTTCCAGAGGGATTCTTTTCCTTTTTAATCGACATGTTTATTATTTTTGTTGAAATGTTGAAAAATGTCGGCAGTTTTTGATGAGCTTTCTTTACCTACAGGTAATTTGCACGAACAACGTAGCACCAGCAGTTACTAATAGTTATAAATCCATTATTTCGTTGAACTTCCAGCTAAAAACATCGTAAAATTCAGAAATATGTTAAACATTTGAAACGCCGACTTCCCTGAGCGATGCTTTTACACAGTAATAATATTATTCTAGCAGCTAGGCGGAATTTTTTGCTTCATTGTTTGCATTGCTCATTTGTGCATGCCCAGATAGTGAGAAATAACTGAACATTGGATTTTCCCTAATCTAGTAAGTGCCCAGAACATTTTAAGGACGATTACAATTCATCCTACATGGACACTTGACCGCAACTGTGTCGGTGTCTCACGCTCTGTAGCCTCATTGTTTTGCTTTTCTGGTCGCCGACACATCTGGCGACGACATTAGTTAGACATTAGTACTAGCTGATGAAGAAGACAGCGTGCGCGATTGCGTTTGATATGCCAATGGCAGCAAGATTTGAACACGACGACGATGTGCAATGCACAGCGCCAGAGTTTTTTTGCAGTTTAACACGGGGCGTGATCGGCTGCGGCGATAGACTAAAGCCCTCGTGCAGTGGCCCACAAATCCCAGTCGTGGTAATGTTTTCATTTATTGATTTGTGGTTGTTCTCGCTTACACCGACGATGCCGGCGCGGCTAACTCATGATCGGTCGTTCAGAAGCCGGCCTCTAAAATATTACGGGCAGCGCAATGCTCTGGCATTTCCTAAAAGTAATATTCGGTGCAAAGACGATCCTCTATCAATTTTCTATTCAAGTTCCCGAGAGGCCTCACTCCACTAGAACGACCGAAGATTTTGCGGGTTGTCGTGGCTGATTCCAAAGCAATCAAATCTCCAAAGCGCATTAGTTTTTCGGGATAGCATGACCTTTACGTACATTTCCTGCTGTGCACAAGTCCAGACTGTTTTGAAGGCACTGCAAGTAAAAGCAAATTTAATTAGACATTTTGTAGGGGTGTATCATTACGGATTTTATTCAGAAAGGATAACCTAAATCCTCGCAAAATTGCATGTAAATGCTTATTGTATACACAACGCGTCAAGGAGCAGTTTAACATAACTTATAGAAGAATATTTCATCAACTCATTGAAAGTGCATACGTTATACATCCGCAATGTTCGCTACCAACAAAGCTTGATGATGAGGATTGCTGGTCACTGGCCAAAGTGAATAAAGATGGAAAGACGTTTCGGGAGCGCTACGGCTCCCTTGTTCACTATCTTGAACAGCATATGCAGTCACCTACAATCTAGCTGCCTCGAACGCACGAACGACACCCTCTTCCGTGCATTTATAATAATCGCCGCTATATGCTGGGTCCAAAACAGCATTTAAAGGCGTGAAGCTAAATGCTATCCTTGATAATTCCGACTCAAAATAAAGCTAGGTTTCGTGCCTTAGGTTACTCGTAGATGACAAAAGCGCACTTTTTGATGGGCTATTGGAGTGGTATAGACAAGTTTGTTGACGACTGTACGATAGTCTGCCTGAAGCTTGATAGACAAAGGCACAGCTTTTCTTCGAAGAGAAAACGTTTCTTCTGTAAGCCTATTATAAGCACCTGAAATGCGGGTTACTCGCACAGCTGCTGACGAAATGGGCAATGTTTCTGTGTTTCTTTGTAAAACTGCCCACTGGGATAGCCTCGCTATTACTCGGTCCCTTATGCGACCAGCCCTTGCCGCTAACAATTCCTGTGCAACGCTTCATCATCCGAATATACGAAAGTAGTTAACTTCGTTGACATTGAAAACAGACCGTCACGCAGTATTACGATGTTACAAAACATAACAAATAAGCCAGCAATATGCGTCCAACGATCCCCTCATTAGTACGTTTCTCTACCTAATAGCTTTACTAGAACAATATCAGAGAAAATTAGCACAGCTAGGAGAGCTCGTATATGCATTAAGATCAGATTTTTTTCTCGAGTTTAAGGATTTCTTCAAGATTTCCGTAGTGTAGAACGAATGGGCGATATTCGTACCGTTCCTAGGCCCATAACGTCAGGCACCGTCGCTTGGATGCAAGCGGCCTGCGAAGACGATGTCGTGGCCTGCACGGCCGTTGTTGTTGCCTGAGGTGCCGCGGTTGTCACGGCCGTAGCGACCGTCGTTGCAGCCGGCGCAGTCGTCAGTGCAGCCGGCGCAGTGGTCGTGACTGCCGGCACGATCGTTCCTGGCAATGTGGTCCCGGCGATGGGCGCACTCGTGGTCAACACGGAAGGAGTGGTCAACTGAGGCGCGGCGACGGTTGTCACCCCCGCTACAGATGTCGTACCTGGCAATGTGACTAGGCTGGAAGGAGTACTGGCTGCAACCACCGTGGTGAGTGCAGGGGCACTGGTGGAGACAGCAACAGTAGCGTTCAAGGCTGAAAAACAGGGCACATACTTGCAACGTCACTTTGGCATAACTGACAAGGTGGTAGCATGTCTGAAGTCACTGCCTTCGTTCGTTTTGCACTGACCTTGCCTTCACATTCATAAAT
The DNA here is from genome assembly GCF_055824585.1 of Amblyomma mixtum. Taxonomy (NCBI): domain Eukaryota; kingdom Metazoa; phylum Arthropoda; class Arachnida; order Ixodida; family Ixodidae; genus Amblyomma; species Amblyomma mixtum. The sequence goes on along the minus strand of NC_143015.1, from coordinate 81,142,483 downwards.
TTGGTTCATTTCTGCAGGCGTTCTCGCTCTGACCCATTTACAATTGTGGAAAGCAAAAGCTAGGCTAGAAGAATCTCGGCTCAAAGAAAGGGCACTGTGTTCAAAACGTTGCATGTTCTATGTGCTCAAAAACAGCCGATTGTCAAGGTCACACGTATCTAGCAGGCGTGATCTAAGTAAGGTGGCAGGAGGCAACAAAGAAAAGTTTACTCCCAGGCAAAACAAAAACAAGAAACGAGCCGACAACATTAACAGCACTGCTAAACTTTCAAGCTAAAGCTATCCGCACCCAAAGAATGAGAGAAACGTCCACATTCGCCAACATTTCTTAGCCTTGGTGTTTTTTGTTAATAATCTGACAGTTGAAATTAAACGATCCGTAGTATTAGTCCACAGCACATATCGAGAAACATCATATTTCAGGTATCGCAAAGGTATTTCGTTCACGACGCAGTGCTACGAAAAAAAAACGGCTTCCAAACAACTTTCATCAGAAGCAGTAAGTTTGTCTTTACAACGGTTTCAGTCAACTTCGAAGAAGGAAAGAATGCACTTGCTTAGACGCTGAAAAATATGTCCACCTCATGAATTAGCGATTATTCGAACATCCAGGAGCCATCCCGTGGCTATAGGAAACTGCAGCATATGAATAAGTTTCTTTATATTGTTGCCCAGACATCCATCCCTGGGGATACGAAATTGTCGGATTATTACTACGATGAGGCTTCATAGCAAAATAAGTGCAGATCAGACAACCAATCTCGCTATTTAATATGCATTCTAAATTTGATCGACAGAGCTCTTTCTCATTGTAATTTTAATGGTGTGTTTCGCCGCCGGTGATAGGTTTTAACGCCATGTCGAACCATCCGATGCTTCTTTGGTTACTCTCTTTCGCTGTTTCCTGCATGATTGCATTAACTTGTGTAACCGAATTTTCATAATTGTTTTTTTAAGTTAAGCTTCAGCTATGGAAACAAACATTTTTATTAACTTGAAAGCTATTATAAGGTGAAATATTCGAAAACCAGTTTGGTAATTATTGCTTCTCCCTACTTCTAGCTTTATCCATGGTACAGTTACAGCCACGAGCTCAAATCTTCTTGCGGCACATACTGCGTGAGTAGTTTCAAAAAAGATCAAGATACATTATGGACGAACTGACTTCAAAATGTGCGATATTGCATTTATAATATACAACATAGAGGTAATACGAGCGCTACCAACTGTCAGCCTCAGATCGCGCGTTACCATGTGGAAACCAGAGTGTTCGATTGGAATCTCACGCAGCTTTGATGAGATTGCCGAATGGAGACACACGAGGGGCGGGGCGCTGAGCTTAGCCTGTTTATTGCGCCCACAGAAATTAACGCTGCGAAAAGGATAGCAGCAAATATATCGTAGGCATTGATGATTGTACCGTTTGCCACTATAATCAGCGTGATGCCTAGCGAGCACTTAAAACTTACGAACAATATTCTGATCTTTTCGCAGATAAAAAGCGCCGTAAATAGCATTTTGAGTGATCGCTATTTTTTCAGAACGATATGGCCGCGCTTAGCTATCGAAAATACTATACTTTATTTCTAAGGCAAATAATGTTAAGGCAGTACAATGTAGGCGACAAATAAAGCAAACTGCTTCAACAGTGAAGAATAGAAAATTAGAGGCAATTTACTAAGCTTTCGCTGATAGATCATCCACCGCTGCCGTACAGGCTTGGCTATAAGGCTGACCGCCAAGGTCGCTCACTCATCTCAAAACGAAGGTATTGTAATGCTAAGAATGCTTGAACGTGTGGTTTAACATATGCAGCTATTTTGCCCGGCCTTCAAAACCGGCAGCAGTACAGGCGGCCTAGGGACAGACGATGTGGTCTTTAGGCGATAGCTGCAGGTACAGGAGGCAGACATTGCCTGCCCGTGAACCAGGCCGCAAGTGTGGCGGAGTTGTCTTGTCACAGAAATGACAACGGAATGATGGATTGCGCAAAAAAATTAGCCAACACAGACCCAGCGATCGAATATCGAGGGTTAACGCACCTAACACAGGCCACCGGTTTGAATACCTGCCGTGAGCTAGGCTCTATATTAAATGGTAAGTTTATGCTGCAAAAACGCTGAATGTTATGATACTATCCGGAACATTCTGTGGCAAACGGTTGGCCCATAAATTTTACTCGAATGTCGGAACTAAGTTGCCCGACTTTGTCTTCTGCCAGACAGGGATATATATATATATATATATAGGCGCTGCCGCCTGTTAATATATTTTTCCGTTATGTAACCGCCATGGTTACTATGGTCACCACTAAGTTATGATTGACATTATAATGCATAACGCTGATACCCGAGACGCGATAAGTGGAGCTTAACAGGCCGCCATCTTGGATTCTATTGTGGAATAGGCTTAACATGGAGGCTCGAAACGCGACCAGTAGCGCTAACGCTCTAGAAAGAAATTTGCAAGTGAGGGCAAGATGGATGAAGCGCAAAAACACAAGGTTCAGAAGAGCGTGTTGTCGGGCTAGTTGGTTCTGCATAGTATATAAGTGAAATGCGCAACAACTTAGTCAGGACACAGAATAAACTTCTTCGGAATAAACACAAGGTTTATTCGAAGAACAAGCAAGTGTCCATATTTTTGACAGCAACGAATCAAAACGGTGTCAAAAGCATATTTAAGAAAATGGCGGTCACGACGGCTTGCTTTCGAGGAAACGCACTCTTCTATCATAGATTCAGATCGACGTGCCACTGGTAGAGCATGTAGCTATTTTCTTGAATAAATATCCTTCGAAAAGTTCTCATGCGGATTTGTCTTTGCCCTTGCGCAGAATTCTGATTTCTTTTAGTAACGGCTTGCATTTGTGTGCCAGGAAGTGTTTTGGCTTGTCACGTTACTCCTTCTGTCGAATTGGTCTCTCATGGCCACAAAAGCGAACATTGATGCAGCGGCCTGTGTGCCCTATGTAGACTATGTCACATATCACAGGAATCAGTCAAGACTATATAGCGCAGTCAGGCCGCAGTACTAAAGTTCATATTGCTGCGCATGAGACGTCAGTACAACGAGCTCAACGTCACCTAAGAAACATAGCGTGGCACACAGATGCAAGGGTTTACTCACATGACATCGCTATTTCTCCTATCTCTGATTTTCTTTGTCGCAGTGCACTTTTGTTCCTTTGTTGCCATTGCGTTTTCTTTTGGCCGTATATCTGGCATTCATGCTACTAACAAGTTCCTTGTATCCTATGCATAATTTCGCCTTTAGGTTTTGCCTTCTACATTAGTTTCTTTTTACTTAATCTTTTGTATCTCAAGTTGTAATGATTAGCTTCTTTTGCACATTTTGTTGTTCTTTGCCCCCTTACTAAATGCTCTTCTGGGGCCTGTAAGGTGTTATGAATAAATAAATAAATAAATAAATAAATAAATAAATAAAAGAAATTAAGATTCTGCGAAAGTGCAAAGACAGATCAGCAAGAGAATTTCTTGAGTGCATTGTAGCAAGACAAATAGTACAGGCTGTATCAGTGACACGTCGATCACTCTATAACAGTCAACTGGGTTTCCCCGAAGACAAGCTATCGTAACTTCCCCTTGTCCTATATCTGCTTTTGATAATGGTTTGAGCTTGTGCTTTCAAAGCTACGTTAACTTTATAAACTTGTTTGTTCTCCGTATAAGCATCAGTTGTAAGTTTTGCGGTCGTCTTGTCGTGTCCTCACTCTTATATGTTTTTTTCTTTTAGCCTGAGCTATCTTTCCGTCGTCATGAAGCAACTTGCCCAACAATGTATCCTGCTGATCTTAGTAAAATTTCGCATGAAATGAATGCGTCAAGGTAATATGTAATTTTCCAGAACATAGCCTGTTAAATGCCTTTCTTTTGGTGATCATATCAGCTCGATACGTAGAGGGTATCTCTCAGGAGAATACATCGAGAAAAAGGGTATCTCTTAGGAGAATACGTCGAAAAGAAAGTCAAAAACGAAATTTAAAGATAGAGTAAATATCATGCACGAAAAGTAAACAGTCTTACCAATGCTTGCTCCAATACTACAAGGTGCCGACAGAAGGGCCAGGACCAGAAGAACAAGAGCCGCAGCCATGTCTCTAACTAATGCCGGGAAGGGCGTCAGGCCGCTCAGTGGAGAAAAAAGCTCTGTGTGGTAGTCGCCGCGGATGATCAGCCTATTTATACAGACAAAGCCACGCCGAAAACATTAAAGCTGACACTCACCACGGCTGTCAGCCATGGAGACATGATTTATGTTGCCGGTTTGCCTTGCACTTACTTACAAATCTTCCCCATAGATCCCGTCATAGGCCACATGTTCCTCACCGCCCGTACATCCTGTTAAAGTGGTCTTAGCGCTCTAGTACACCTATTCCGGTAGCTAATCACAGTGCAGCCAAGCTGCACTGAGTGGAGAACGGCCAATTTATAATACAGGACAAGTGGTTTGGGTTAGGCCGTACTGAGAGCACCTCATGGATCCGGTTCTAGCTGATGTACAGTCGCAACGCAGTACATCATCTGTTAGCTGCGGTAGTCGGAAGGTTTTCTATGCCAGCTGCTCGCAAGTAGTTTTCAAGGGAAAAGTAAAGATGGCTTCGAATGGCAGAGATCCGCTTTCAATTCTAGTGATACTTTGCGCATACTGCTTTGTAGTATTCTTATGACCATGCCCTTTTGAGCGTAATGGACCCTGAATTGTATTAAATTGTCAGTAACGATGAAATCCGTCAAGGACAGTTACTTGTTTAGATCACTTGGGCATTTCAGATATTACCAGTAAATTTCCTTCGATAAAAGCAACCAATTGAGTGTTTTTCGCGGACCTAAAGGTATGCAACTCGGCTCGAAAACTCGTTTCTTGAGATGCTATTTCAGGCGCCTAAGAATCATACCACACACAGAATGCAATTGTGTAAAGCACTCACATAGCGGTGAAAATTGTTACTGGTGATAAACCAAGAAATTTAAGCCTATTGCGGCTTCTGGAACCATACAAACCCTTGGACATGCAATTTGCCCGGCAACTCTTTTTTGGGTCTATGCCCGCTGTTCACCAAAAGATTTTTGCATTACTTCCCGCAAGCCCCTACATAAATGCGCTTTGCCTCGTGAAGTTGTAAGCGTCTTGTTTTTTTTTTTGTGCAAATCGGGACCGCTTACAATTGTCAATAGTTTCTTTCTAGCGTCGTTAAAAAGCGTACTTTTTAAAGTTCTCGAGTATGTGCTCTAGACTGTTAAGTTGCACCACTTGACCAAGTTGCGGTTGCTTTTTTATGAAAAAGGAAAAAAAAAGGTACCGCCATATCCAGTGCCATCCAATGGAATAATTCGCGGCTTCAGGGTTCTCTGAAACCGTTTATATTGTTTCTGTAGCACTCTTGATCGAAGAGCTGCGGTGGCACACCTAAATGATGTTGATAAATAAGCGAAAACAGTATCGTAATTAGGTAGCCTCAGAGGTTTAAACTTGATATTAATCGGAAGACACGTACGCGTCGTCAAGGATACAATAAGCTCCCATCTCATGATTTCTTGTTTTAGAGCGCTAGATCGTCAGGAAAAAAATGTTCACGGCTTATGCATAGTACTCTGGGCAGTGGACGTCGAGTGTCCGCAAAATAGAAGGAACAGCATTTGTCTACTTTTGTATGACCGCCTCAACAGCATCGTAATGGAATGATCGAAGGATGAAGTGGGAGAAGGACGGGAGGAAGAGACGCCCTAGTCGGATGGTACGAATGACTACTCTAATTGCTTTACGAGCATTGACAAAGCACAATACACAGTTATCTTGTATTCCCCTTCTTTAAAACGCGGCCGCTGCACACAGCGACAAGGAAAGAGGTGAAAGTGAGCACATTCCTGTCTTTATAGGCTGTTCTCTTTTACGCCCCGTGAGTTACTTGCTGAAAAATCCAGGGGATCCGCTTGTGACTACATTAGAAACTTGGGAAGGGGAAACGCTAAAGTGGAAATAATGGTGCAGTCTCTCTCATTCTTTTAACAGTGCCATAAACAAATTGCCGACGATTACGTTACTCCCTAATGCGAAATCTCAGCGCAGCTCGTCAGCTGTGATTGCTCGTCTAGCGAGCCGGAGTACCCGGGCTCGAACCCGACCGCAGCGGCCGCGTTTCGATGGAGGCGAGATGCAAGAGGCGCCCGTGTGCTGTGCGATGTCAGTGCACGTTAAAGATCTCCAGGTGGTCGAAATTGTTACGGAGACCTCCACTACGGCACCTCTTTCTCTCTTTCTTCTTTCAATCCCACCTCCTCCCTTCCCTTACGGCGCGGTTCAGGTGTCCGCCGAGATGTGTGAGACAGATACTGCGTCATTTCCTTTCCCCAAAACCCAATTTACCAATTTTATTAGCTACGCTCTAGAACAGAGCAAACATGAGGTTCCCTGATCTGCACGCAAGCAGATCGGCGTCTTTGCCCCCTCCTGTTAATGGAAGCGTGGTCACGCGGTTGAAATTTCATCTCGCATCACCGTGCTTTCGAGGGAAAAACTCTAGGAGGCGCGGCCATGGCCGTACGTAGACGTTGGAAAAGAACCCGTATCTATGTCAACGTCTTTGATGTCAAGCCTGTAATAAATGTGAATGAAATAATAGAAAAAGAAACAAGTCGCCAAAGACAGGGCCTAAACAGGGTGAATTTTTTTAACCTTTAAATATCTCTATTTTAAAAACTGCGAGAGATACGTCAATGCGGTATTTTCATCTGGATTTGACAGAAAAGCAGACTTCGATCTGGCTTTATCGGATGGATCCATGACAGAGCCTTCAATCAAATAATTCATATTTTTATTTGTGATTCTAGAGGGCAAAGTTATTTTCCAAAACTGACGGCCGTCAGCATCGAAGGCGAGCCCTATTTCTAAATTTCGTTAGTCGGCAAAATTGTTTCAGAATATTCGTTATAAAAAAATACACATTTAAAAGCTTGTTTAGTTTTGTTTCCTGCATTACGAACGTGTAAAATGGCATCACTGCGTCGCCGAAATGAAGTTAACATCTTCTACATCATAAAATAAGGCAAATGCAACTGTATTTAATGCATAACAAGCGCGAGAGACGCCATTTTGTAAATATTCAAGACCGGAAAACTAACTAAGCGAGTTTATTCTCGACGTTCGATATCCAAATCCACATTGCGGATTAAGCTACTTTAAAAACGCCGCTGCGCTTCGATATTAACTGCCATGAATTTCGCAGTATCACAGATATCAAGCATACAATGTTCGTTCTCCTGTGCAATCCCCTTAACAGCCTGCATCGAAGTTTCTGTCACAGTTTTTAATAAAGAAAAACTGTAGATGTAAAAAAAAATATTTTGCAAATTTTTTCGTTCACTGCAGACAGGGACTAAGGTGCGAAAGCATGCCCTGCCCACAAATGACTCCAGGTACGACAACATAAGTCAGTACCCGGTGCCCGCCTGCGAGCACCATTAAAAGTCGCATTCATCACATAGTCAGCTTTCAGGTGTTAGCTTTCAGGTGTCTCCAGCAGCTGCGTCATCTTGAGTGGTGACCCAAGAAAGGCGAAGAGGACCATTTCAAGGCAGTTCGAGATCGCAGAGTCGACTATCCGGCTCTCCTTGCACAAGCGCTTGGGTTTTCATCCTTACGTCACAAAAACGGCAGTTTATTACCCGATTACATGTGAGAGAATATATCGGCTCTCCTCCAAACGTTTGTTAAGCCAGCTGAAGAAGCCTGAGGAGCGTGGAACATTCTTGGTTTTTTTCTGACATCTTTCAGACGGCAACAAGAGGGTTTTTCAGACGAGAACGAGACCAAAACCAAAAAGGTAACCGGCGCAAAGACAGGTGGTTTTGTGCACACGCTCATGAGCTGCCTAGATGTCACCGTCAGCGCACTTCAGTTCATTTCACACGTTGTAAACGAAAGACGTTATGTTCTGAAAGGTGGCAATTTACAAATCACTATGCAGTGCACCCAAGGCGCTGAAGAGTGCATCACGTTTCATTTTCTGCGTCAACGTGCACGTTTCTGTGCTGAAACAAGCTGCGCAGTATCAATGATAAAGTATCAATAAGCAAGGAGCTACACGCCGTGATAGTTGCGGTGAGACTGCTGGTGTCTAGGTGATAGGAAATGCTGTTATTGTTATGAATACCTTGCGCGCCTGATAAGTCTAACACTGCCTTGTCACAGGTCGGCATAGACACTGTTTGGTTTAATTCAAACGGATTAGTCATCTCTATCATTTTTATGCACTCACTAAGAGGAGTAAATTTGCTTGGAACAGTGCAAGTGGTCCCGTCAATACCGGGGCAGTTAAAAACACCAGTGCGGAAAATAGGATTCTAAGGTAACCTTTACTTGACACCCTCAATTTTTTCAGTGAAATTAACAGTGATATTTGTTCCAACGTGAGGTGTACCGTAGCATACGCAGACGATAACTTTTCGGGAGCCTATTCTTATAGTTACCATATTTGAAGTGTGCAATCTGTAGTTAGAAGGTGTTATCAAGTATTACTTTTAACACCAAGGATAACGCCTGTTTTTCTAGGAGCATGACGCGCCTCTGAGATCAGTACCTCACAGTTCAAATTCCTTGATTCTCAAAACCCTGTTGGCGGTTAGTACCTAATGACAGATAGTAATGAACTGCGTCCTATATGTATATTTCGCCATTTATTGCTCAGTCCTGCATGTTCCATCTGCGGGCATGACGAGACTATGTACCCCATTTTTTTTACTGCCCTGCCTACAGCGCCGAAAGGCAGTCTCTGAGCCGTGCGCTGGAGCGTCTGAATCAACGCCCACTGACGAAAATGAAGATTCTTCGCCACTGGCCGCGGCGATCGTCGGCGGGGAAGGACTCCAAGGCACTGCTCCGCTTCTTGCGAACTTCTGGCCTGAAGAATATGCTGTGACTTAACGAACGTTGACTTTCCATGTGACTTCAATTTTTTGATGCTCTCCTTTCCCACTCATTGTTTTTTATCCCCTCACCCCCTTCCCCCCGTGGAGAGTAGCAAACCGATTATTCTTCCGGTTAACCTCCCTGCCTTTCCTCTTACTCCTCCTCCTATTGCTCAGTCTTTCAAGTGGCAGTCTACATACGCTTTCCACGGCATTATCCTTCGCGAATTGCATCTTTTTTCCGTGCTACTACCAGTTTCGAACACAATTCTTTGTCAATCTGAGCTCTTGGTAATGTTCCGTGCTAAACTTTGGTGTGTTATGTATGGTGGCAGTTTTGATTTGTAGTTGAGGAACTTAATTACTCTCGAACAGATGCTCTCAGACTTGAACCTAACAATGCGGTGAGCAAGCTCAATTTCTTCCACTCCAATCACTTAGAAAGTGGCGAATATTCATTGCTGATTCTTTCCGTCTGTTCCCAGTTCTCAGTTTCAAGTTCGAGCAATCTCTTTCGAGCAATCAGGTTTTTTCGCCTGAGGCGAATCTTTATGCCATGTACTAATATATCCGCAATTCCCTAATTTGCTTGTTACATGCTGTTAACTGCATTCACGTGAGATTCCACGCTAACTATACTTGTCTGCATGGTAATCAAAATCTTCCAGACGAGCAGACACATGAAGCCTTGTTTCAAACTGTTGGACAAGACAGCAATAACCACTTTAGTAGTGTCCAATCTAGGTCTGATCTGTCAATGGTGTTCATCGTTCGAATGTACTGCCCCCTGAATGCAGCTAGCCACGGCTGCCACATGGTCGCTACGCTCGAGGCCCGGGATTGTCTCCATTGCCAGCACAAATCAAGAGCTGATGACAGGACGTAAATATGTTTTTGAGTGAGGAGTTTGGTCGAACTTCATTTAGTCAGAGATGGCAGCCTGACATCAGCACCCAATCAGCACAGCTAATCAGCCCAACATTGGAAAATGAACGGCTTTACTCTGGTCCATTGTAGAACCGGCCCTTGCCAATGCAGTTACATTATTGTGCTGATTACCTGTGCTGCCTGGGCAGATGCCGAGCCCTCGAGTAGTTTAAAATCTCTTAAGTGTACACGAAGAGTAGTGAGGTTTTTTCTCGAGAATATGGACGACAAATTCAAAAAAATTAAGCTACAGCAATAATAAAAGAACGGCTGTATAACATAATCAACTCTGCTAAAAAGGCTGGCGTCACTAATATTTAAACTTAGCCGGATCTCCTCTCTGCCGTTGTTCCGTGTAGTTTTGTGCCAGTGCAGGGTTCCCCCATTAATGTACCTCCAGCCGGCTTTGCGTCTTGCATTACCAGAGAGGTTTTGCTGCACTTTTCTACACAGCTTGCATCTACTAGCTTTGCGTTTTACGACACAGTGAAAGCGCGTCAGCTGCTGGGAGCTTATGCGACGCGCATAATTTAGAGCTTTATTAGTGTCGGGTTCCTGGAAGAGCACTCAACCAGCTGGGTCGCAACACTGAATGCAGAGATGATATGCCACATGTTGCTGTAGACGTATTTCGTAGGCTACTTGCTTTCAGGTAACAGGATGAGTGCCTTGCATTCAGCAAGTAGTTCGAGCTGCACAGAGGCCAACATTTGCCGTGCGTCAGACACAACTATAATTCACAATGCCCTGACGGTTTCGTTGGGGTATTCGTAATAAAGCCTTTCGAAGAGTTTTTTTTTTTCAAGCATGCATGTCGGAAATAATCGGAGGGAGCTACAAGCTGCCAGCGCTGCAAAGGCAGTTCGTCACAGATGCTGGCCCAATATTGGCAACGCTGGTCAGACCTCTGCAGACTATCGCGAAGCTCATCACACAATAACACGGAGATTATAGTTCGAACGCTTAGTAATCCGTCAATATTAAACAAAAAGAAGTCCATTACGTTTTTTACTGTTAAGTGCAGCTACACGGTTTTACTATAAGCTTCTCAACCTTGGTGTGCTGATAAAGTGTTTGCTTCCTTCAGCAGAGCGCACGGCATCACTTGCAGCTCTACAGTGCCGCTATGAAATTTAGATTAGGTCTTAATGGTTTGCTATCCAAGTCGTGTGTCCTTATAGCAATAAATTAGGTATCTGCTATATGTGAAGGCAATTGGAGTGTATTTAAAGAAAGGCTCCAAAAGTGACTACATAGTTTCCTACCAGCGCCGACACTGACTCGGCTTTTACGTCACCCAATTAGTCCATGCTTAAAACGACAGAATTTGTATTAGTGGATACCTATTTGAAGCGGTGTCGTTTCATCTTCTTCGGCGTCTGCGTAGAATTTGGCTCCCGTTTTTCTCCACGAAAGGAGCGACAGAGGAGACAAGGCATGCTAGCGTTCCGTAATTGCTCTTGGGCTCGTTTTGAAGTCAGGCAGACTTGTGTGTCATGGAAAGCTTGCATACAGGAACGCCTCTTTTTTTTCTACCACTGCAGCGTTTCTTAAGCACACACGCAAGATTGCTGTCGAGTTGTCGCGTAGCTCTGTTAGTCTCGTATGTGTACTCATGCGGTCGCAGTAATAGCACCGGACATCTGAGATGGAGTAAAATAAGTTATTTCTCATGTGTGAAAAATTCGCTTTCTAGACAGGGTCCTTGACTCTCCCAAAAAGCACAGGCTCTTCAAAGATCTCTATTCCTGCACTTTGCATTGGGAAGGGTAGAGGATTTTAAAAAATAAAAGTCAATATTTCCCTCTGAAGTATCGTGCCAGCTAGTTGGCTTTTATGCTTTTGTCGTTTTGCAGAAGATGGTTGCGGTGCAATAGGTAAATGGAATAATTCCTTATTTTGAGCATTTATTTCGTAAAAGCAGATCATCGCTTGATTGTTGACGCTACATGAACAAGCAGCGCAAACATCGCAGTACTTAGTTGCTAAGCCATATCATTTTCCGGTAGCCGCCATTTGCCATTGTGGCATAGCAACGTGCTAATGCAGATTATTCGACAAAGTGAGTCTCCAAAACTAATAATAACTTCATGCTATTAGGCACATTAAAATCAAGTTCAAAAATATGTTGATAAATACAAACACAAAACAGAGCAGTCTATGCTACGAGTTAATTCCGGTGCACACGCATTGCGAGGGAACGATTTAGAACAAAGGTAAGTTAGACAAGTAGGACAAGTAGGCTTGACACTTCGTTAGGTTCGTCTTCTTGAAGGTTTTCCTTGCTTTCGTGCGCTATGAAGCAGACGCAGCCGAGCTGTGTTTTAACAAAACGGTTAATAACAAAATAATGGATATAATGAATTAATGACGATTAAATTTAGAATCTCGTTCAACACATGCTATCAAGAAGCTACTGCTATAGCGAAGTAATCTTCTGGCCGCTGCAACTTCGCTATAACGAGGTCCAACTGCACAGCGATAGACCGACAGAAGCTGAAGTGGCGAACTGAGAAATTTCGAATCAAGTCCTTGGAAAGATACCATGAAATGTCTTTTTATACTGCTGTATTGCGGTACAGAGGCATGATTTCAATTTTTTAGTACGTTGCTGAGCGGGGTGACGCCTTCAAATACGGGGCTAAATACGGTCGGTTGATTAGGTCCATGATACATAAGACACATTGCAGCAAAGTGCCCTGGAGCCGAGGAACGAATAAAGCACAGATGAGCAGAAGGGAAAGGCGTGGACATCCAAGAGATTTTTATTGTGCTCACCCGACCATCTTATGTGCACCACGGCCAATTCTTCAACAGGATGAGCCTGTTAACACATTAGCAGCTTTCACTAATTAGCTGTTAACAGTGACATCGTTGCAGGATTACGCTTGAAATTCGGGCGTATTATGATAATGGACGATTGTCTTTTGTACAATGTTCATTTCATTGTAACCATTCTCTCCGAAAAAGTGCTGTCGCCACGATCCTTATATTTCAAAAACTCTTTCGATGTGGGCCCCGATGAGTACGAAGACATTTAAATCTAGGGCTGATAGTTGGCTCACCTGGAATTACATTGCTGGCTAAAAATGACTGCCCTGCGCGCTCATCGAATTCCCACCTAGAAGCGAATAGGCGACATTGCGTATTGTTTGTTTGCTTGGGTACGTGAGCGGTCCACACAGTGGCGCGGACATATAAGCCATAGGACTGTATAAACTGCTGTGGCGGGGATGTGGGGAGAGAGAGAGATCAGCAAAGCGTGCCGCCCTGAGCTGTACACCTGATAACCCGCCACCATCCTGAATGGGTCGTTCTTGAACATAGAAAAAAGGTAGCTTGGTTTGGTTCGTTTTATTGGGGTTTAATGTCCTAAAGCACCTGAGGCTATGAGGGACGCCTTAGTGAAGGTCTCCGGAAATTTCGACCACCTGGGGTTCTTTAACGCGCACTGACATCGCACAGTACACGGGCCTCAAGAATTTCGTCTGCATCGAAATCCAGCCGCCGCGGCCGGGATCGAACCAGCGTCTTTCGGGTCAGCAGCCGAGCGCCGTAACCACTGAGCCGCCCCGGCGGGTTGAAAAGAAAAGGCAGCGTTTGGACTGACCTTCCTGAAATATCGTCTACACAAATTTTTGCGCGAGGGATTTCATCGTGTCGTTCCAGTTGTCGTCGTGTCACAGCTCGCCAGTAGTTAAAATTCATTGGTGCCGTTTGCAGTTCAGAACTGTTGGAAACCGTTTTCACCGCTCCCAGCTGATTTGCAGCGGACCACCAACCTATTTAAAGAGATACCACCACGTTCAAATAAGCGTTGTAGACCTATACCCGCCGTTGTTGTCACCCCCAAAAAACTTCGCGAATGCTGCCGGCGTCATCCTACGGTAGACCATGAATCTCGCCATCACAACGTGTCAAGCAGCATACTATTTCTAATCATGTATACATCCTGTTTCAGTGGATTTCGCGCTGTAATGTTCAAGAAACTTTTTGAAGTGCATCAGGTGCGTGCTAACTCAAGATCTGGAGCATTCCTAACACAAGCCATGTGGCTTGATTAGGGTGCAACTGAAAGCTTGCATTCTGCTAGCGTTACTTATCCACATCGCCTACCTGGTTCATTCCAGAAGATTCTATTCTCCGCGCATACTAATGAAAACAGAGCAGGAACTCAACCAGGGGGTGTACTGGAAAGCCGACAGATATTGATAGTTTTGATTAACAGGCCAATACGAAAATATTACAGTGACTGGTCTTCTCCAAGACCAGTGGGCCTGGTGCGTAGTCGACCGCCCTCCTTTCAGCTTAGGCAGTGATAGGCAGTGTTGTTTTCAAAAGCTTTCGCCGTATATTTAAATACTTGTGGTACGAAATAAACCAACTAGTTCCGTAATTCTGTCCTCAGCATGTAATTCAAAAAGTATGCCTAATTTTTTATTCCGTTTTTTCTCAGGGCTTCGCGTGACTGGAACCATCTTCCTCCATCTATAGTAACAACTTGCAACAAAATTTGGTTTCGTTCTGTTGTATTTAACAAAACTGAGCTGCTATTTTTGCATAGTTGTTTAAATATCACTTCTTACGTCCATACTCTACTGTATTAACCCACTCATTTCTACAATGTCTTGGTCCTCTGGGTTTGAGTAAAGAAATAAATAGAACAAATATAAATTTCACAGCGAGATATAAAAAATTTGCTATGACATGCCGAGCCTGTTTATTTCGGCAGGACCACGTAAACAACTGCGAAGAAATTTGCTTAATTCTTTCAAAAAATATTTTCAACGAAAAGTGTTCTTTCCTCCGTGATGCCATAGAACTGAAGTTCAGAACTGTGGGATTACTTATATCATGTTAAACAAATAGATTCTTTCTGTGCCATAGTGCCCGATTTTAACCTTTGATGATGTTACGTTTTGAGAGTCGTATCTCCCTTTACTAGGTTGTGCAGTTTATCTACTCCAACCCGCAAAATATTTTACGCAGCGCTGATTTATGTAACGTGATAATTAGAGTAAATATGTATAGGAGCTGCTGTGGCCCGATTATTTATTTTGTTTTCTACATTTTAATCATTCATTTTAACAGCAGGTTAAGAAAATTGTCGCAGTTTCTCATTTAAAAGGACATCTAAGCAGAAGAAAACAGCACCTTTGGTGAACTTATACTTACAATTGCAGCTTGAAGAAATTAAAAACCATTTAAATAAAAAGAGTTAGGGAACTTATTCCGAAATTCATCGTTCCAAACAACAATTCTATACTTCATGTCACAGCCTCGCCAAGGAAATTCACATCGTAAGTCGGGCTACGGCTCAGCAGACACTAGGTCACTTGCAACGCGCAGAAGAGGTTGAGCCCAAGTGTTCGGCCTCCGAGCAAGCTTCACGCCTCTGGATTGTCCTCTTCGTTAACCACAGTTCATCAGAGTAGGCAAGCGCGGCTGCTACGCTACAGTGACCTCCCGGCGAAAAAGATGGCATCCTGCGGACTTAGGGGACCGGCTATCGGTGCCCAAAGCCACACGAGTACGTCTGGGGTATAGGACGGAGGAGGCTGGTAGGGGCGCGAAGGTGCTTCTAGTGATGCTGGCCCTGCGTTGTAAGAGAGCGGGCAAGCTGGCGACATTCTTCAGCATAGGTCACTGCTTGAGAAAGGGTAAGAGACTGGGACACATCAGGGCGATATGGAAGCACGGCATCCGTGGTACAGGTAGGCCTAAAACAAGAAAGACGGGATTGTAGCCAGTTGTGCTCTGTGTGGCAGTGTTCTAAGCTTATGCTTCAAAAGGAAGAATGCGATGTAAATCTTAGTGATCAGAGGCAACACACACGGCCAGCATGTCGCTCAATGTGCGATTGAAATTTTCTGTCATGCCATTTGTGCGAAGGTGCTAAGCCGTTGTAGAGCAGTGAACAATGCGGCATTCGCAAAGTAGTGCATCAACGGTGTATGAGAGCAATACACGGCCGCGGTAACTCAGAACTTCCTTATGGGAACCATGACGCAGAAGGAGATGATGCGGGATGAAAGACGCAATACCTTGCGAAGATGCGGATCGCAAGGATAAGGTTTCAACACTTCGGGTGAGATGATCCACGGCCACTATGACCCAGTGGCGTCCGGCCACAATGATGAAACGGGCCCTAGAGATCGAAACGAACACGGACTAACACGCCCCAAGAATCCGCAACGGAGGAGAGTTGATGGGAGAGAAAAGTGGTTCGTGGTGTAGTACGCCCTGTGGCCATCGCAGATAGTCATAATTGCGAACGGAAGGAGGAAACAGTGGCGACGGGCAGCATCACTCATAACCGAGAACAGTAGAATAAGAACCGCAGGCGCACGAGAGGGGTACCAGGGCTGTAGAGAAGGTAGCGATGTCAGTATGTTCAGCAACCAGTATTTTACTTGCTCTGCCAGAAGTGTCGCACGGCAGGGCATGACAAAGCAGGGACAATTTGATGCTGGCATGGGCGCAGACGATGATCGCATGATGGAGAGTGAGAAAGCCATAGCCCAGAATGACATCGTGAGAACAGTGCGACAGCCCGAAAAACTGGCGATGTACACCACGTCCTGAATAACAAGGTGTGATGTGCACGCCGTCCGAGGTTGAATGCGATGCGAGCTTGCAGGGCGGAGGCAAAAGTTCGAAGCAGGCGTTGTCACTTTACGTAGTCTTCGGCAAAGGCGTCGCTGATAACTGCTAAGCAATGCCCGCTTCCACAATGGCGAGAAAGGAGGCACCATCGACAAACACCTTGACAAGATTGGCGGGGTAAGATGGAAGACTGCGAAGTTCTTGCCTCCGGAACCGCTGCTGTTAGTTTTTCTATGGCCGGGAAGGCGCGCCGGCGCATGGGAGAGAGTGGCCGTTGACGGAGAGACGGCGACCGCCGTGCAGAGTACGAAGAACCGTCAAGATGAAGGAGTCAGCAGGGGGCTGAAGGAAATGGGTAGCAAAGGAGGCGCAGGTTTGTAGCGGAATTGGCGTGCCCGTCGTGGAATCTCAGCGCGTGTTGGCCACAAAGCCATGCGACGTGGCCCGGCAAGTCACAAACACAACAGATAGGGTGGTAGTCATGGGTGCACCATGGGTTCTTAATGGCGTGGCGGCGCGTCACAAGTAGTGCAGCAGAGGCGTGGGAGAATTAGCCGTCGTGGCGTGGCGGCAACATGAGCGTGTGTGAGAGGGGCAGTCACAGGTGGAAGCCGAGGACTCGTGGTCAAACGTGGTCGACCTGCTCCTGGATGGTGCGTAGAAGTGTGCGATCCAAGTATGGCCAAGGGTCATCAGATACAGGCAGGAGCGGCAGCTGGCTCGCCACCTCCTCCTGTTTAAAAGCCTTGATCTGGGGAAGGAGTTAGGCCGCATCCGAACGCAGTCTACAAACCGCCGGCTCACCATGCAACTCGTCGAGCATGTCGGAACTGCGAGTAGCAGCCCCTTGCTTCTTGAGAACGTCATAGCTTTGCAAATGTAGATATGTAGATAACATCTACGACTGTGGATTCTTAGCGACCAACATCAGGAATGCGTCGTCGGAGGCACCCTTCAAAGTTTTATTAAATTTATCAGCTGCAGGCAAAGATGGGGCGATGCGCTTCCATAGACCGACAACATTTTCTATATAACTCTTTAAGGTTTCGTTGGGCTGCTGAGCGCGAGCGCTGAGGCGTTGTCGGCGCGCAGCTTTCGCACAGCTGTGCGGCCGAGTACACCATAGACATTAGCCTTGAAGGAAGAGCAGGTCGGCAATTCGGCCTCGTAATTATGAAACCACAAGTTAGCTACGTCGGTAAGATTGAACAGGATGTTACTGAGCTTGGTGGAATCGCCCCAATTATAGGCGCTGAGGTGCTCGTTTGTCATCGACATCGTGTTCGTCGGCGCCACTGATGACGCTGAGATCGCGCTGCCGCAGCCCGCCGGAACAGGCACTGGCAGGCAAAGGGTTGGGGCTGTCTCGCGGGCGACTTCGGTCGTAACGGACGTCGGAGCTGAGGTGTGGCTACGGAGCTCCAGGAAGAGAGGGGGAACGCACAGCAGCCTCTACCAAACCAAAGATGAGTTGTGCCTCAGCAGAACCTAGGTCGCTTTGCAACGCCCAAAAAAGGTTCATTCCAAGCGTTCGGGCTCCACGCGAGCTTCACATCTCTGGGTTGTCGCATTCTTTAACCTCAGTTCAACACAGTGAGTCAACGTGGCTGCTACGCTACAAAATCAACAGTCTCTAATCTCAATGCGGGGGAAAGGGGCACTACTAAAACCATCACGCCCTTCAAGAAAAAAATATTTTAAATGACAACCCAGAATTTCTGTTTTAACGTGAGAGATGATATCAATAAAACCAAAACGTAACTGGTGGTTGATGAGAGTGAATTTATAGGAAGAACCTATATCGTTTGCGATACACTAGGACTCAAAGCGTGCGGTTGTGTAAACTAGGCTGATGGGAATACAGATGATTAGAATCCTCGCCTGAAGCCAGCAGATGATTGAGAAGATTAAGTGCTAGCCAATGTGAGCAATGTGCTCATACAGGCTGCCTATACGGGTTCAAACATACGGGTTGCCCTTGCTATGTCATGATAAAAGTAGTAGTAGTAGCAGTAGTCGAATTTATTTTGGGGATGAATGAGAGAGTTTGTCCTTTTCCAAAGTTTGTCCAAAGACTTAACGGCAGTTTCCCGCGTGACAAGGCCATCTCACCGTTTACAGCAGTGGCAGCTACTTAATGGTTTCAATCCAAAACACTTCGAGTGCACAAGATGTCAAAATTTGACAACAGCCAAATTGCAGATCTAACACACACGAGAGTTGCATTAATCTGGCTACATAAAAAACTTCCCTTGCGAGAAGAATTGCTTATGGACAATGCTATGAAAGCACTTGCGCAATCGTCCCGGAAATTGATGGCATTTCCTGTCATCTATGGTTATGCTTGGAAAGCTGAAATACCGGGACGCACGAAAAAAAAAACATAACAGATATCACCATTGCGAGTTCTGCCCTATAAGGCGGTGCCAATGTTTAGCGAACCACTTTCATTATATTATATTGCCATGGTAAGATTCAAATTTGCGAAAGCACCAGCATTGATTCGCAGTTCCCATAAGTGTCACTACTTGTTTTTAACTTACTGGCTGTTTCTCAATGTGCGATATCTGGAATAAACGAAAACATTTTACACTTGTCCGCGTTCAGTATTTCTCTCGATGAGAGCTCACAGGGTGTGGGAGAAACGAATACATAAATATAGAAAACAGGAAAACTTCATGCCGAGAGTTTACAATTTAACTACAGGGCATCATGTTCATAGAACAGTGGCATTAGTTCGCTGCTCAATTTAAATTCTTCCAAAAGGCTTGCAGTATGTTTCTAATTCAAAACTGTGCGAAAGCACATATGCTTTTGTGTACGGCGTTTCGTTTAGAGCAGTTATTAGGGCCTAACTGAATTCATGCCGAAATGAGTGGCTGATGCTCCCGGATGCATAGTTACGCAGCAGTTTCAATTCTCCCAGTAACGTGAGTGGTAGTAGGGCTTACTCGAAAGTAAAAGAACACCAGTAGTCGAAGGAAAGCAGTATCACATATTTAACTTCACTCCAACAGAAAGCATCGTCAATAATTCAGACCACCCGGACGTTTCCTTTTCCACTCTTCAGTGTATTGTTATTCCTGTGCAGAGGTTTACCGTTCGTTTTTCCTCGACCAGGCTTGCGCGTTGCATTTCCCGGAGGTTGCGCGGTACTTTTCTGCGCTGCATCCGTCTATTCACTTCGAGTTTTACGACACAGCGAGATCATGGCGGTTGCTGAGAGTTTTGTTTCGTCAGTATTTTCCAGCTTTTTTATTAGCCGGTTCCTGGATGAGCGCGCAACCAGCTGGATCCCAAAACAAAATGATAAGCGGATGTGCCGCTTTCTTGTGTGCAGCTGATTTCGTTCGCTGTGTTTTCTTAGAAAGTATGAAGAAGAAAAACAGGCCCTTTTTTTCTTGTTCGAAACAGAAATGCGAGAAGAATACCTTGGGATCTTCCAGTTGTCCAAGGTGCAAATTTATTTTCTGTAATACACGCTAGCACGACGCCTGAAGAAGCAGGTCTGAAAAACTCAGACTATCGTACAGTTGTGACACAGTCACATTTATGCCCCAAAATCTCAAACTGTAATAGATTTATCCCACATTTACATTCATATGAATTTAGAACTCAATAAGGTCTAACCCTGGGCTGCTTTGTATGGCATAGTGAAAACACTCACCGCGGTACAGACCGCACAAAGCAGGTCAGCCTCTCGTTTTTTCTGTTCTTGGCCACGCTTTGTCTCATCGCTTTTAAAGCGAGAAACGCGGCAATCAGTAAACTAAAGATGTTCATTACTTTTTCTCCTCTTAACTGGCACTACGTGATTTCTTTATAACATTCTCCTTATTGCTGTACTCTTTAAAAGCTTTTTTCCATCAAGTGAAATACGCCAGCTTTTGCATCCCTGTGCCACAACTACCGACTTTCAGTCAACTGTTACTCGTTTCCTAGCTAATACGTCATTCTTAACAGCAGTCAATGAATCCCATGCCTTGTTTTAAGGCAAATAGCTGATTGTTTCAAGTAGCAATGACCCGTGACTAAATAGTTTACCTTTAGCGCCAACAACCATTCGTACAGCGTTAAAGCTCAATCTTCACCAGCGCGTACCGCGGTGGAATTTATTTTATTTTTCACACCGACCGAAGTGGTTGTGTTATCTCTACTTCTGCATCAAACACTCTGTAGCCGTAGGCAAATATATAAATCAAACCGAAAGCGAAACGGCTTCGTACTCTATGTATAGTAACTGCTGTCGCTGCTGCTTTGATGTGCGCGAAACTAATAACTCCTGAAAAGTAGGAACGCTGGAACAACCCTTCTTCTTATAACACTGCAGACGTATTAAAGCGCACCCGCAACAGAGGTGTCATAGGGTTCCGTAGCGCAGTGTAAAAGTGAGCTTAGTACGTGCACTCGCACTGCATTCTGATATCTAGGATGGAGTCCGGGGGAACTAGTGGTGACGGTCACGTCTTTGTAATAAAGGTTCATCGTAAGGTGTGCATGGTGTCGTGCTTTCGAATGGCTGCAGATGGCCGGTCAAATCGACAGAGGCTGTTGAAAAATATTGCATTCGTCTATATTTATACTGAAAACGAGGAAGCGAGTTTAGACAATAAAGCTAATTATTTCGCTAGAAAATGTAATGATAATCGGTTGGCTTTTATGCTTCTCTTTTTTACAAAGCACGATTGCGGAATACCTGGCGGATGGAACGATTTCATATTATCATCATTAAACTTCGTAAAACCAAAGAAGCGTATGTGTTTTCACATTCTACCAATGTGCATCACAAGTGTCGTTATTCTTGACAGTCAGGACATATAATCTTGCAGAAGCCACAACTTGCCAGCCTGCAATTCCAACTCCTTAACAAAGACATATATGAATGCCTTCATATTGGACTAGCACATATTTTAGTTGCACAAAACAACACCTTAAAAGTGCATTCAGAACACAGCAAATTCCGGAGACCTTCACTACGGCGTATCTCATAGCCTGAGTTGCTTTGGGATGTTAAACCCCATAAACCAATTGAAACAGCAGCGCAAAATCAGAGTTAAATGTCACATTTCCTCTGTGGAATCAAACACTTAGCAGAAGCTATAAGCACAACACTGAAGAAAGGAATAAAAAAGCACACTTGTACATTTTATCTAATAGCCACCAGAAAATCACTAAGTTTAGTTATGAAGATAACTTGGTCATCTCTTTCGGTAGTCGATTCCATGCGGTGATTGCATATCGTGATAACGAAAAACGGTTTCTGTCAGTGTGTGGGAATGGTGATTGAACCTTAAAGTTATGATCACTACTGATCACGGCGATAGGAAATGCGTAAAGGAGGTGTGATAAACGCTGCTGTGTGGACAGTCCGGTTATGATAACTATTGTGAAAGATCATAAGACAGGATATTTTTCGCCTTCTGTCTGAAGGGAAAAAGATGATGTCACTTTGAAATAGGTCATGAAGTTAGTACAGCGTGCTCTGAATGCGTTATTTCCATCTCCTCGATATCATTCAGTATAAGGAGCCACTATGTAGATGGAAAGGTATTGTTCTTTTTACACCTCTGCAGGCTTCCCAGCAGACTGCTTGGGTGCGCAGATGCGTTTGAGTGTTATGGGCACTTTAGT
The DNA here is from genome assembly GCF_055824585.1 of Amblyomma mixtum. Taxonomy (NCBI): domain Eukaryota; kingdom Metazoa; phylum Arthropoda; class Arachnida; order Ixodida; family Ixodidae; genus Amblyomma; species Amblyomma mixtum. The sequence continues at coordinate 81,120,392 of NC_143015.1, read as the reverse complement.
ATTTAAAATTCATCAAAAGTAAAAACTAGTTCTGCTTTAAAAAAAGCAAGTTTGTAGAAATTAACCAAAATGTGGCATGGCTCATAGAGAAAATTACTGTCGCTCCTTTCTTTCTAATGAAAATAATTATTACCTCAATCTTTTTATTTCTGTCCACGCAATTGAACGAATGAAGCTGTGCTCACAGGTTTCTCCCAGAAAGAAATCAATAAAACAGCATGATAAAATGACAACCTTGCTCTTTTTCTTTTTGTAGTTCATATTATATTTACTTGGTTCTTTTAATCCATCTAAAGAGAAAAGAATATCCGGCACACATGATATGAAACCTTGGCATCCAAATCACCCACAATTGAACGCCATTGTTTTTGCGTTATACCGGCCCGATGTTGACAAGACTGTGCGTTTGAAATATGTTGTTACACAGTAGAGGAGTATGGTTTATCACTGCTTCCATGCATTGCTTTTGCTAAATTACTGCAATAATAAAAAATCAACAGTAACATCTATAATTTTTTGGTGGGTTTTAGGCGAAATACGGAACAGGAATGTGCGCATTCATGTGCACTGGCCCTTACAGCTGATTTACTGTCATGCTTCTGCCATGATTCTGTCATGCAGGCTGCAGTAGTATAAGAAAAGTAACCGTTCTCAATCATTTAAGCAATACATGAGGTAACAATGCCTTACATTGCATGAGCTGAGGGAGTACATCGCTGGGACGCGTCAGTTATATCTGCAGCTCAACATCGATACCCACGAGTGCGCTAGACGCCAAGGGCATCAGGAAGACATGCAAGCAGGATTGATATATACAGGATCACCCTATCTTTCGCCGCCACAGATAAATGTGCACGCTCATAGCCAAATTCCTACCTGGGATAGTATCCTATACCAAACAGCTCGCAAATGCGTCACTTTTTAGTTATTTCACACGCCAGCAGCGGAGGACAACGGGTGACGTGCGCGCTTTCCTCGGAACTAAAGATTTCATCGCTGTCCTCAGGTGAAGTAGTTACGCGACATTTCTACTGCACTTTACAACTGTGCGCTCAATTGCTTACCTTAACAGAATAATCGCTCATAGTGCGTTGCTACTTTCGTGTTGACAATATGCAAATCTCTGGCCGAAAAGCGGCCGCCTAGGCTGTACTGAATTTTTCCAAAATCCCTCCGCGTAAGTTCTCTGCAGTTTCCTCCTTCCGCGGATGTTGTAAAACAGCGAACGAGATGTAATACATAGAGAAACGAGAATCAACAGGCATACATAGTTTTTGCTAGTTGCTGGAGCACTGAATGAAATGCCTCTGTCTGAGGAAGAAAAGCAAAAATGAGTAAGAATGTGCAGAGTATTCTCTTGAATGGCACTGCAAGCCTGCACAAATTTAGACGAAACTTCCTGACAAGGAGGTCTGCTTAAAAAGCCCTATTATTGGCGGTAAAGAGCCACTAAGCCTACACGAAAGTTTTCATACAAAGCTTAATTATATACCATGAAAAATACGCACGTGCTTTTTTAGTGCAGCTGCTGGCAACATCATGCAGGCAACACAAAAAGCATAACGATGGGCACTGCGGATGTGGTGTGTTCAGAATGCGGGCATAAAAAGCAAAGTTATGGAAATTAATTCATTATTCGTGAAAAAAAAAACGCTCGACGTAAGAGGAGGTACTAATCGAGCCTGGTTGCACAAAGTTAAACCTTAGCGCCACCAAATTTTGGATCGAGCATATTTGAGCATTTTGGAAAGCTTTGACGCACACAGTAGGTTTATAACATGGTGGCTAACTAAAGTTTGTTCTCTCAAAGTACCTCACGAAAAAATTCTCGCAACTGATCCTGCGGACAGTGCACGCATCGCAGGTCTCGTGTGCAATACAAGAGAGTGTAATGATAGTTGGTGGTATTCCCAAGTGGTAGCAGTGGAAACGTAGATTACATAAGAGGCAGGGGACCGAAGAGGGCAGAATTTAAAAGAGGTTTTTTAAGGGATCATGTTTTGGGACTCTTCCCGACCTTTTTATCTATGTAATGCGTGCGCTGTCTTCCAGTCTTCTGGGTGCGTAGGGCTTCAAAACAGCTGTGCATGGCCGAACTTTTACTCGCGAGATATGACGTCTGTTAGCTATGGCGATGAATTAATAAGGGCGGCGAAACAAGCCCATGGATGAGTCGGGGTGAGAGTGATGCTTGGGCGCACTCAGGATACCGAGGGCCCGCATGAGCCGTCGGGATATGCACAGACGACATTGAGGCACCTTACCAACAAGAAGACCGAAGATTGACGCGGCGTGTCCAAAGACTGTGAGTGGCTGCAATGTTAACAGCCTGGATTCTAGTACAGCTTCAAGCCTCCTTTATCTTTGCTGCTTCGCCTCAATCGCCTCTCAGTGTGTTTGTGGTGCCGCACACAGGTGTTAGCGCCTGTTTTGCTGTAATACAGCAATTGCGCTCTGAATAGCCTAGAGCGCATGCCCTGCTCTACCGATACGTTATCGTGTTGTACTCCTTTGAAATTTATTAATTTTTATTATATGTTTTTGATTTATATATCTATTAATTACTTTTGAAAAATATTTTATATATCTATCGGGAGTCGCCTAGTCATAGCCATAACTCTGGCTTAGTAAGATCGCAGTGGTTCAGTGACTCAGTAAGAGCAATAGAAGAGAAAACAGCGATGAAAATAACAAGAAAAGAATAGCAAGAGACAGAGAGAGAGAGAGAGAGACGTTTAAAGATCAGAACGGTAAAGAGGCCAGCCGGAATGACGAATATCTGGCCTTCTACTTTGCAATGGGGAAGGTAAAAGGAGAAGAAAGGAGGTCGTGATGCGTAACGATGTGGTGAGAAGAGATGAGATATGTACACGCACATCTGACCGCATCATAACCGCGAGTCGAGGCCCGTGACGCTCAAATTACTTAAAAAACCCGCGATGCCTCGACTGCTTTTCAACTCTGGAACCCAGCGCCTAGCAGTATGTCCCCCGAGAGTGGCCTGTTGTCCATACGCTTGAAGGAAGCGGCCAACGTTTGTCTTTCGCGAGCATGTGCTCGACACGCCACTAGTACATGCGCGACAGACTCGGTTACGCCATAAGTAAAACAGTCATGGGAGTCCGCTAGTACTAATAAATATAAGTACGTCAAGCATGTATGAGGGCGCAAAATTTCCCGTGGAACCTAAAATATTTTTGCCGGATCTAGTTTCTTGAGGCGGGTCAGTCGAACGTCTCATTGAGCCCAATATCTCGCCATCGCCCCCTCTAAAGTCCGAAAGAATACAACTAGTGTCCGGTTTTGAAAAAGGCACAAGAGTATGGATGCCATTGCCGAGGGCACTCTTTGATTCAGCATCGGCCATCTCATTTGCGGTTTACGGTTTAGAGGGGTTTAGCCTCCCAAGGCGACTCAGGCTATGAGGGACGCCGCAGTGAAGGGCTCCGGAAATTTCGACCACCTGGTGTTCTGACATCGCACAGTACACGGACCTCTAGAATCTCACCTCCATCGAAATTCAGCCGCCACGACCGGGTTAGAACCAGCGCTCTTTCCAGTCAGCAGCCGAACGCCATAACCACTGAGCCACCGCGGCAGCCCTCTCATTTCCATTGAGCCCACAGTGTGCAGGAATTCATTGAAATACAATTCTGCGACGTTTTTCTTCGGCAGGTGTAAGGAGCTCAGCGATCTCTAGTGCCAGAGGGGTAGGCGATGTTGAGTACAAAACGTCCTAAAATTTGTAGAGCAGGTTTTGAGTCAGTAAATATACACCGCTCTTGTGGTGGTTCGCCACAGATGTGCCGAATCACCTCCTGAAGAGCCGCAAGCTCAGCAGCAATTGATGTTCAAACATATCCTACAACTAGTCTGAGAGTCACCTGATGAGTGGGTATCAATACAGCTCCCGATACCATTGGTGGCACAGATATTTAAGGGGATGCGCGAAAGTACTTATATTCTAGCTAGATGTTCGCCATAGCAAGTTGCTTCTTTGCGCTGGCCGGTATGGATTTCTGTAGCATTCGGCAAGCGGTAGGCTGAGCGATCCGGTGGCTTTACGGTGCGACATGGAAGGGCATATACTGATGGTAAGCTGCTGACGGCAGCGAAGTGCAGTTGGAAAACTGGTTTTCGGCGGTTCGTTCAGAATCATAGTCAGTGGGTGACAGCAGTGTCAGCTAAGTAAGCGTAAATACACACGAAGTGTTTCGAGCCAAAGGAATATCAATATCTGGAAGGCACGTACTGCTTCCTCAGTCGTGCCTTCATTACATGTGGACCTTGGCAACCCAAGGCATGCCTTCACCGCCAGCGCTTGAATGCTCTCTAACAACCGCAGTCAGAAAATGTTCGTATTAGAGACTACTGTGAGGCTATATTGAAAGTTGCCTACGAAGAGAGTTTGGTAAATTTTACCAGGCAGCTTTCTTTTGGACCTCATTTCACACCTGCTATGAAGCAAAGAACATGACAAAAACTAGCAGGTCTTTTCTTACAGCATATTGATTTGCCTCGACCATGACAGACCGCGCTCAATGTAATGGCCAAGAATATGTGGTAGGAGAGACAGGCATATGAGCTGTGTGTAGTGTTATCTGGTAGCGGAACAGAGATGTGCAGGTGAGTGCGACCACGGCGCATTATTCTGCTGCTGAAAGCAAACCTTAGAGCCATAGAGGTTGCGATATGTAGGACACAGCCCTTTGTAATTTCGCACGTATTTGTGATCGTGTCGAACCGGAAGCCCAGATCAAATGAAATCAAATCAAAGGTTTATTTTGCACTTCATACAAAGAAATGCAGGGCACAGGGACAAAAAAGCTTGTCAGAAGACAGCTTGACAGGGCCTCTGCGCCCTTACAGATGCAGAGGTTATCCGCATATGCACTGATGTGGACGTTAGCTGATAGTGATTGAAGTGGGCTCTGCTGCAGTGCTGACGCGGCACGCTCTGGCTCCGGAAGCAAGCTGCTCAGGGTGTTCATACCTTATCATACAGCTCTTCCTTCCAATGCTTACACTGAGAGAGTGTTTAGTGTAGCTTCTGAAATCGTGACGAGGGAATGTGGGGAAATTAGGGGGAATGCAGAAAATTTCACGTCAAATAGCAATATAAAATCAAAAGAAAACTTTGAAAAACAATACCTCTTAAAATGAAGAAGGGAGGGGAAAACCTCAGGGTGCTTGAGCCAACGTTTCGACAAGATGAGTTGTCTTCGTCGAAGACAAATCCTCTTGTCGAAACGTTGGCTCAAGCAACCTGAGGTTTTCCCCTCCCCTGTTCATTTTGTGATCGCCAAGGAGCATCTACCACACCCTCTCTCTACCAATACCTCTTAAAAATTATCCTGCAACAAATAACAAGTGTGACGCAGTAGTATAGTGTAGCCAGCGAAAATCAGTGTTATGACAATTAAAGCTTCAAGGAAAATGACGCCAATGTAGTCGATTACTTTTCTGTAATTGTACAGTTCCTTTTCTGTGCTGTAAAACCAGTTACAGTGCGGGTTGAGTGATTGAAATTCGAATCGGTTGCTTATTTTCTGCAACGTGTACAAGACTAGTAATATCAACACAATGAAAAAGTTTCTCTGTGATTAGTGACAGCTTGTCTCTCACACACAACCCAGCGCTTCATCTGCCGCATTTTTCCTTACTACCTCGTGCTTCTCCGTACGCGTAAACAACCTCTTCTGCTCCAGTGCAATCGCCTAATGCTTATACAGTAATTACGAAAGGAGGTAGCATAAGCGTTGTTTTGTTCGTGTTTTGAGTACTCCTTGGAAATTCACGTTGATAACTGGATGAAAAATAGGTACCGACTCGTTATCTGCAATTGCACCTATGCACCAAAAAACGGCACTTCCGGGGGAGCTAATGCTTACATTCTGACTAACAGACATGCGAAAAAAGCTTTAATGCAGAGGCGTTGTGGACTTCTCAAAATTTGAATGTTTCAAAGCGTATTGAATGTGTATTGAGAGTGTTGCAACGCAAAAAAATTGTTTAACGAGAATATTTGCAGTTGCAAGTTTAGGATTTTGTGAAGGCTTTGGTGTCTAACTTTCTATTCACCTTCTGTACATGTACTCTTTACAGATTGATTTTCTTTACAGGCTGCTAAAGACGTCACATTAGCTCATATAAAATATAGTCATGTAAAAATAGAAACAGCCCCTGCCCGTGATTGTAGAGAATAGGGAGGAAAAAATTCATTTAAGGACGAAATAATAGGAATATAAATAGATTTAGCGGGTCGCGCAGCGCATTGACTGTTTTGTCACTCTTTCGATCCGCAGAAGGGCGACATGAGCAATTCTTATTTGCCAATGCTCCTGATTTACCACTAGTTGTTTCGCTGTTCCATACAATATTTTTTCCTACCGTGGGGAACAACCTTCAGTAACACTACCAAAATCCACGGCATCAAAAAAACAACATTAAGAGTTAATGCAAGCATGAGTTGAGAGCATCCTCTCAATCATTTGGTAGAGACATTTGATTTGCTTAGTGAAAACGTTTTTTTTCACTCGTACACTGACAACAGCATTGGTGATAGAAATCAGGAATAACATAGCATACCGACGCCCTTTGGCTAATTTGACAGCCTATATACAAGCGTATGACCCAGGGTACGCTAATTACTCGGCTGTATATTTCAGCAGGACAAATTACGAAAAAAAAAGGTTATGCTGACTCATTCCTACACTGTTGAACATATTTGATGAAAAGATGTCAGAATTCTCGGTTAGCGTTTGTTTGTTGACAATTACCCCTTCCCCTACTTCTGCCTTGTTGTTCCGTTACACCCTTCCCAGACACAGCCTTCGATACACGGTGGATCTTCACGATCTGTAAGATGGTCTCCCAAAGAGCGTAAACAACTATTTCGTCATCCTTTGACTGCTGTCATATTTCTAACGACCTCGATCACTTTTTAACCTGTTGCATGTTTATGTAAGTGATCCTGATGTCAAATTTATTTATAGTGTTTTCTTCTTGAACCACCTGTGGGACTTTTTGTTGGGTTCAGCTTCCATTATTACGCGTTCTTCTTCACCTCCGCCAACTCCTACGCGCATTGTCCCAGTAGACATCCTATAAAAGCTGATGCATGGTCTGCCAGGCACCAGCCTCTTTCTTCTCCCTCCCCACCACTAAAATGGATGCTATCTCGACCAATTCATTTGCCGATGCCTGCTCCACGCACTTCCCTCTTTATTTACTAGAACTTCTAATTGGAGATGTTGGTATAGGTTCATTGATGCAGAACAGCGCGTAGCGACGACGGAGTCTCTGTACTCGTTGCGCGCCGCTCCGTAGCCCTCTTTATTTCTACACTTAGAACCCTTTTTCCATGATTTACTCCCTTTATCATGAATAACAGTCACTATGTCCCTGTCGACTTCCCCGTTAGGTGCTAGCACATCCGATGCTGTGCATACCACGGTCTGCACATGCGGTGCTATCACCCTCATATCGCCAATTCCCTGAGCTAATCTTCCCACTATTAAGTCTCGGCTAGTGAATTTAGTTCGTCGCGTGCCTTTGTTTACTTCCGGTAGTCATTCTGTGCTTGTCCTGTAGAGTCCTCATAAATTCATGATGCGAAACCAAATAGTCACCTTTTTTCACTAAAAAGAGTCAGAAGTAAATAGCAGAAAGAGAACACATAAGACACATGTAGGCAACAACTGAAAGTTTTAGTTTATTTGTTGCACACAGGAGAAATAACAGCAGCGAACCAATAAATGCCAAGAAAAGTTTTTATCGTAATGCACAAGAGTAAAAATAAACCGTTGCAGAACCATCTTCCCACCTCACTACTGAATACAAAAACTTAACTGCTTTCTTAACCACGGCATAATGTGACAACATTCGGAAATGGGTCAGCACTAAAAACTCTAACGGACCCCAAAAATTGGAAGTAGACCAAGCACTAAAATAGACTACGATGGATAAGCGGGAATTTATGTGTAGATTACTGTGAACTATTGTGAGGAATAACGAAGATTTCTGGGGATAAGTTAATGGGAGAAGGTGTGTTTGTAGGTTGGGATAGTGTAACCTTATGTGATAATCCAATAGAATGTACTGCCGCGTTCTAATTCCAGATTTTCAAATGTGGAGGTGCTTGTGACGTCACAAACCTGTAGACCAAAAGAAATTTCTTTATGGAAAAATCCGCTGTATTTGGAAGACGACAAGCTAAATGCTATTGTATTAATATACCAGCACCTTTCCCGATAGCAACACTGAGGGATCACTAACACATGAATTGTTTTTAGTGCTCTTACGCGCGTGTCTCGTGTGCTCGTCTCTCTCTGTTGTTTACTTTTGGCGCCTTTTCGCAAAAAAATGTTAAGCCAACTTGACGAACACTATATGTGTATACACATATGCAGCTTTCATTTCGGCAAGATAAAATGAGACAGCTTGCGCGCTCCAAATTGAAAGATTTGGGGCATCTGAAAAGAAGAAACCCCAGATGATTGGAGTTGTTTTTTTTATTTCTTCATCCATCCAATTTGAGAGCCTTCTAGTAGATTAAGCAGCTCAGTAACGACGGCTGATAGTCACATTTATTGTCACGCATTATTCAAGTTGCTCTCTGTTTCTGCTACAAAATGCAAGTAGTGCTGGAAAGAAGAAAGGCCGCCTATTGAGATATTAAGGCGGGCGCCTTTAATGCCTCGTCGTTGTAAGCAGGAGTTGTCGACAGAAATGTCACGCTTTTCAGTTGGTCGAAACGGTCGTGACATCACAGTGCGCGAATTTCAAACGGTGCCAATTGTACTTAGGCTAGTAACCATGCAACCAATTAAAGGGATCGTATAGTGATGCTCCAAGTAAGTGGAACCGAGTTTAGTTAATTGCTTAATTACTGAATTAGTCTAATTAGCCCTTCTAGTCAGGCCATATAAATAAATAAAGTCGAGTAGGCATTTGGTCGAGTTCGGGAATCGAACCCCGGTCTCCGGAGTGCGAGACGAGCATGCTAACCACTCCGCTATGCCAGCTTTTTTTTTTCTTCAACATGGTATTTATTACAGTGATGTAATGCTCTATGTACATGAACTATATACAAGCCATTATGAAAATAGTGGTAAATAATACATATTCAAAATACCATGCACTAGAAAAGGGGCAATGCAGAGCACATCACTAATAGTGAGTGCCACTCCGGTTCGTACTCAGTCTGGGCATACACGTCTCTTAGATGAACAACCATTCGACTGAAGTGATCCTTTGTAGACACAACAGGTTCACAGTGTCTGTCCATCATGCGGGTTTTCCAGAGGCTGTGCAGTCCAATCAGAAAGAACATGTCCAGGGGTTCATCAACAAATGGCAGCGCAGTGAGATAGCGAACAGAATGTGGAGTCAGATGAATTCTTTTTTTAAATGTGCGTTTCAGGATATCGCAGAAGAGTACTGCATCTTTGCAACTGATGAAACAATGCTCAATTGTTTCTGGTTCATCACAAAGGCGGCAATTAACGGTAGACACAAAAATTCCCTTTTTATCTAACCATGTTCTAACGGGCAACGTACCGGTGTGTAACTTGAAGAAACAGGTCTTTGTACACAGCGAGTCTGGCATCTTACGTACTCTTTTGAGTACGTCGTGCCCCGGTAAACCAAAATACAGAGAGCGCTATGCCAGCTCAATGGTTTGGAATGAACGAAGGCGCATCTAGTGATTACGGTGTCTTCGTTCACTCCCATCTTCCTCCCTTCCCGTTACGGCGAGGTTTAGGTGTCCACCCAGATATGCGAGACATAATTTCCTTTCCTCAAAAACCATTTCGACGAGCAAGGCGTACAATCGAACGGGCGATGGCGTTCTGTGGACTCCCTGGCAGCGTTGCAAGACGCTGTCGCGTTTCACTCTTAGAGGCGAAGCCTGGCATCTTAACAACGCATCAGAGGCACGAGCAGCAACACCACGCTTAAGGCTTTCGCCTCACCGCACTTTAGGTCAACAAAGTGCCCCCTGAATTTTTTTTTTTAACGCGAGAGAACATTCTGTCATCGGCACACCGTCAATGGTTACTTTTCTCGGCCCAGCATAATAAATTTTCATTGCGCGGTCTCTTGTAGAAGCGATGAGTCGGAACTGAAAATTTCTTTGTATAAAAATGTTCTTAGAAGCTAAGTTCGCCCTTACTGTTTATTTATAAACACAATGCTTTGAGCTTCTAAACAAGAACCGTCCATTACGTCCGACCACTGGCGTCAAATCAAACTTTTCCGCAGTCTTGGTCTTCCTTCTCCGCGAGTATTTTGAGGTCGAATTCTCTTCCCTCGCCGCTGTCTTCATCTTCAGTACGAATTCTCAAGGCGAAATTTTTCGCTTCTGTGCCTTGCTATATGGAGGAAACAAGAAAATATGTGTTAATTCCACTGACCGCACTGTGTCGTATATTTGTTCAATTGATACAGCCTGTTTCTAACGACGCTGGCGGGCCTACAGAATTCTTTCTATCCTTCCTATTCTCCATTATACCATGGGTAGTGCGGGAAGGCATTACTACCTCCTGTCTTTGCAAGCTGCTCAACCTAAGGCTTTTCTCTGAACCAATCTTTCGTTACACGCAGTACTTTGTTTTTCGGTAGGACGCATCAAAACGGCGGATTTGTTGCAAACTACTTGGGAATTCGCCACTTTACTATGTAATGACAATATTGCTGTAATGAAGCCTAGAGTAGAATACCAAAGCACACGTTATTTTAACATATTAGAGAATGCAGAATGTTTCATCAAACATTCTTAACATTGATCTGAACTTTAGATCGCACGACCCCTGGTAGGTTTATGACGAATGTACCCAAAATGCACAAGCAATTTATCAATCGGGTGTGACCAGCTGCCCACCCAGACCAACACGGAACTAACAAGTCCAAATAAAGGCATCCAGCCTAATTATACCCTCAGCAATCTAACAAGCTTGCCTTTATGGTCGATATTGGTTGCTGACCGAAAGACATAATTTGCCTTTTGTGAAAGTAAACGAATGTATGCCCATCTTGTTGTGAACTATATTGTGCGCGCTGGGGTTTTACGCCCGAATGTCATAATTTTGACGGTGAAAGCGCTCAAAAGTACAAGGACGAGAGAAAAGGAAAGACATACAAAGTGCTTTGTATTTCTTTCCTTTTCTGTTGTCCTTGTCCTTTTGAGCGCTTTCACTGTCAAGATGGAAAACCATCTCGCCCACTGTATTCCATTATTCGAATATCATAAGTGCCTAGAAGCGGTAAATGTAGTGGCATGGAACTAAAATTATAATAAGTACAAAGTGACTTTGAACATACGCTCTTATTATGTATAATTAAGGGGTAATACGCGGCACATAGTCGATTGCGACGCAAAAGTTTAGTAATCTTTACTTGGAGGCGGTCATTGCGTTACGAGCCCCATTTTCAGTTAGCCGCCTTTACAAAGTTTGTATCGCACACAGATGCTTCAGTCTGAAAACGTAGCCTTCAAGATGTGTAGGTATTTTATTCATCAGGACACCGACCATGGAACCTGATGCACCAGCATAATTACTTACATGCTGGAACAGAGGACAGTAAAAGTGCACTAGAAAGCTCAATTTGTGTACCGCTGCGCGATATATTCTACTCAAGAAAAACGGCATCGCACTATTCAAGGGGCACTACTTGAACTTTATATTTAAGATAAGCCGTCACCCCATATTGCCATACTAAGAGACACGAGCACTTGCTGCTGGGCTAGTTGGTTTTGGTTCATACTGGAATAGGTTTTAGGCGCAAAAAACAGACAAGACACGTAGAAAGGTAACAGGACGAAGCGCCACGGCGCTTCGTCCGTATGGCGCTTCGTAAGCCGCTTCGTCCTGCTACCTTCCTATGTGTCTCGTCTGTTTTTTGCGCCTAAAACCTATTCAAAAGTAACAAACACGAATTGAAGCACGAAGCTAGTTGAGCTTTATGAAGGCTTGGTTTGGTTTATTAGGGTTTAACGTCCCAAAGCGACTAAGGCTATGAGAGACGCCGTAGTGGAGGGCTCCGGAAATTTCGACCACCTGGGGTTCTTTAACGTGCACTGACATCGCACAGTACACGGGCCTCTAGAATTTCGCCTCCATCGAAATTCAGCCGCCGCGGGCGGGATCGAACCCGCGTATTTCGGACCAAGAGCCTAGTGCCATAACCAGTGCGCCACCGCGGCGGGGTCTTTATGAAAGATTTCTCCTATTCTGACAAACATCTGTATAGTATTCTAACGTTTTAAGAAAAAATATTGATTATCAAGCACTCACCTGAAGTTTTTCTCGCAAAAACTTGAAACGCCTCCAAGTATTTAGAAACATCGCACTTGTAAGGTGTGTATTGTTCTTAGCTGTTTCCAGTCCACCTTGAGGAAAGAAGTAATGGTGTGAGTCATAGCCCCATTAAAGCCACTAATTTCCTCTATTCAGCAGTACGCAGGAAAAAGTTGCAATACTACTAAACCGTATTACCCGTTCTCGGTACTTTCCAACACTGGCCGTTCAAACGGGCTACCAAAACTAATTTTCATAATGCTTTTTGTAATCTTTATTTTCTTATACTGCCTCCCAGCGGCATGTGGAGGAAGCGTTGAAGAAGTAGTAATCGCGAGAGCTTCTGAAAGGCTGGAAGAGCATTCCAAGCGACTTTCTCCTTCAGCTCGCAAAGCAGCATCAGTAATTAGAGCAGCAATGGACCTGGTTGGTTCATATTTAACTTCATTAGTAGAGCACTAATGAAGTTAATCACCATCAGTACTTTCAACACATTACCTGTGGTACGATATCAATGCTTCCTGCACATCATAGGCAACTGCGTGCGTGACGACTAGCGCTTTTCGCATTACATAGACATGTGGATGCGGACACAGGCTTCAAAGCAGAATTGTACAAACCTTCCAATGCTGATGACACCTTACTCAAAGAACGCGTACAAAGATATCGTAAAATGCGTCCTCCTTGCGTCTCGACACATAAGATTAACCTTCGATGATTCTTTCGTGCACCCTGTACACTTGAGTGAAGTCACATACGTATATTACCCGTCATCCAGAACTATCTTCTTGAGTGGCGCGTCTTTGTTAGAAAAATTTCCTTACTATTTGTTTCCTCCCAACATTCTCGTCCCTTCAAAGATTCGTTTGTTTTTTGTTTCTCTTGCTTCTTTCTCCATTTTCTTCCGCCACTTATCAGTCACCGGTTTCTATCAAGATGAAGATCGACATTCTGTTATTATAATCTCTCGTGCTTATGCTTATCCAAGGCATAGAGTACAAGCGGCTTCCTTTCTAAGATGAGCGTAAAACCAATATCCGATGCAGGAACTTCTCTATCACTCATATTCGCTGTGCACTTATAATAAGCACTAGGTACCAATTTAATGAATTCCATAGAACAAATAACTATTGGGGTCTTTTTGAGGCATGGCAAAATGCTCAGCCATTCAACATAGTATTTTTCCAAGAAACATGTTCCTGAGCAGCGAGATACGGAACCTCCACACTGCCTATGTGTTGCGTAGGCTGCAGATATTTATATCCATGCAGACAAAGAATTCGGACAATATTTCCAGTAGAATGCCTCCCTTACCGGCGAGTTTAAAAAAGAGGCGCACTTTGACTCATGGTCACTTTAACGTATTGGCATTATTTCATCTCTTTTAGCGACCATGAACCGCACCGCAGGGTGATCTGCTAAAGCTGTTGACATGAAAAACTTTTACCAGCCTGTTCACATAAGCAGGGACGTCTCCTTCAAGAACATGTTCCCCCTGCCCTTTTTTTTTTTACATTTCGCGCAGTTAAAAAGAGTGCTCTCTCCAACATCACGCCAAGGTTTTGTAAATTTTTTCCTTCACCATAAATTAAACGAAGTAACTTAACTTGCAATCTCTCTTCTTGCCATATCATCCCCGCTTCCGTCTTGGATCTTGCGCTAACACCAGTACGCCGTCTTCACAAAGCGATAATTATCTTATTTTTGTTGGCTTTGTAACTATACAGTTGTTTAATTCACGTCTGCTAAAAGGTTAATAACGTTTTGCAGAGTCACGCGAAGGGCAGTGCTGTTCGCCCTGCTCTAATCAAATATGTTAGATTTAAGCCGACAGAGCATGTGACCAAATAGGCTCTTCATATTGGTTGGTTTATTGGTTGATTGGGGTTTGATGTCCTGAAGCAACTCACGCTATGAGGGGCGCTGTAGTGAAGGGCTCCGAAAATTTCGACCACCTGGGGTTCGTTAACGTGCACTGACATAGCACAGTACACGGGCCTCTAAAATTTTGCCTTCATCGAAATTCGGCCGCCGCGGCCAGGATCGAGCGTGCGTCTGGCTCTTCATATCATATGAAGGCTCAATTGTTATCGAACCTTTGTATAGAAAGCGCAGTGAATGCAGGCGGATGCTGTTTTATGCCATATGTAACAGACTAGCTCGTATAGATAAATCTGGGTCCATTGGACACCCGCAGAACCCCTCAGGAAGAAACGGACTCACAAGAAAATTCAGATAAATAATGCATCAAACAAATTACATCAACTCCCCTTTGTTTTCAAAAACAACATCTGAACTGAACGCGTTCACCAAGCGAAGCATGTAACTGATACTGCAATTCCTAAAGTATGCAGCAATTTATTTCTTTTATAGAAAGTGTGTAACTTGACAGCACTTACGATTGTAATTACTGTGCCTTCAACTCAATTCTTTGTTTACATGTCAGCCAATTATCCTGCTCTACTGCTTCGACGCACTAGTATACGCTGCGAGTATGAGAAAGCAAATTAAAAACTAAGTACGGCAGTCAAGATGGACAGCTCAGAACCAAGCTCATAGAACAACCCTGAGGAGCATGATTTGAATGAGGCATAATCTGAAGAGCTAATTTGAATGAAAAATTGATCGTTTGCTTCAGACTTTTAGTCTCTCTAGAGCAAATTCCAGCAATATCAGCGTAAAAATCGTTCCTTTGACTTACAGCGTTACATGAAGTAGGAGAGCATTCGAAACAAGTCAACTGCGGCAATCACATGACAACATATACGCGGCAGATATAAAGGAGCACTTCAAATTTTAATAGCATAGCTAAAGCTATAGCAAGGAAGTTCACGGCAACACTGCACCATCATCATCAGCCTGACTACTCCCACTGCAGGGCAAAGGCCTCTCCCATGTCTCTCCAATTAACCCGGTCCCTCGCCAGTTGCGGCCACCGTATCTTCTTACAGTGGCCGCAAACTTCTTAATCTCATCCGTCCCCTGCTACGTTTGAATTCTCTTGGAATCCGCTCCGTTACCCTTAAAGGGCAATTGCAGCACTTTTTTGAGAAGTTCGCGATATTCAAGGATTCAAATCTATACAGACTATAGGTAAAGCATGCCAAGTGTTTTTGCACTAGCATTTAAAATAGTGACGTAATCAACGATTCAATTAGGAGTACAGAAAAATTAAGCGTGACGTCACCGAAGGCATGATTTCAGATTGTGCGTCGAAAATGTACCGATACCTTCGATGACGTCATCATGCGTCCCCCCCCCTGCTCCCCCCCCCCCCCCTTGGCGTTTTGCGCTGCGGAGAAGCTTGAAGGGCGCCCGGATTTTAATCGGCGATTACTTCACTATTTAAAGTGCTAGGCCAAAGAGACTTCGAATCCTTGACCTGCAAGTTTCACACTGTCGACCCTCTTAAGCTCGTTGATTTCCAAAACCTATACAGTTTCCTTTTAAGGGCCACCGGTTATCTTGCCTTCGCATTACAAGGCCTGCCCAGGCCCATTTCTCTTCATTTCCCATAGGGTGTCATAAACCAGCGTTTGTTCCCTCACACACTCCGCCCGCTTCCAAACTCTTATGATGAAATTTGCAGTATTTTTGCCTCCTTAAATAATAGCAGAGCTTGTGATATAGATAACATTCAAATTGCGCTGATAAAATACGTAATTGACTGCATAGCTTCTATTCTCACCCATATTTACAACCTCGCCCTATCTACTGGTCTGTTTCCGAAGTTAATGCAAGTGTCAAAAGTTATCGTTGTCTACAAAAAAAGAGATAAAAGTGATATGTCTAATTATCGACCAATCTCAATATTACCGGTCTTTTCAAAAGGATTAGAGAGAATAATCTACAAACGAATAATAAATTTTTGCTTAAAGTTCAATCTTCTTTCCCCTTCCCAGCATGGCTTTATCCATGGGAAATCAACCGAAACAGCGTTATTAACGCAAAAAGAAATCATACTGGATGCAATTGAAAATCGAGAAATCTGCATCGGAGTTTTCATAGATTTTTCAAAGGCTTTCGACCGCCTCAATCATGTTGTTTTACTGCAGAAACTGGAATTATATGGCGTACGCGGAACACCCTTAAGCCTTATAAAGTCCTACCTTCAACATCGTCATCAGAAAGTCCAAATAGGGTCTCATCTGTCATCATCGCAAGCAGTTTGTACCGGTGTACCGCAAGGCAGCATTTTAGGGCCTCTCCTGTTCATATTATATATAAATGATATAGTTACAATACATGATAAGCCAAAATATGTCATTTACGCAGATGACACAAGTTTATTTTTTCAAGGCACCTCAATACAGCTCCTAATTCCAATTATAAATGACGCAATGAATAGATTAAAAACCTGGAGTGAAAATAATGTACTACTTTTAAATACTGAAAAAACTAAAGCCGTACTTTTTCATGCTAGGCAATCAGCAATTATTCAGAACTTCGACATAAAGCTTGGGAGCACCAACATAGAATTCAAAGACACGATTAAAACACTAGGAATACTTTTCCACAACCACATGAGCTGGAACGCTCAAGTAGATTCTGTCATCGCTCATCTGTCACGGTGTGTTGGTATTCTCGCTAAATTCCGAAACTTCCTTCCTGTTGCAATCAAGCTAAAGATATATAACGCCATTTTTTTTTGTCACACTTAAACTACTGTTTTTTGGTGTGGGGAACTACAACAGAAACAAATATGCATAAAATTTACATGCTGCAAAAGAAAGCTGTCCGTTACATTGCCAATGTTGACTACCATGCCCCTACTGATCACTTATTTTCACACTACCAGATTATACCAGTCCATAGCTTGTACCGATATTACTTAGCAACCAGATACAAGAAATCCCTACAATATAATAATCGAGCCTTTCTAGACTTGACCTTGCAGAGAAGTTTATTGGACTGATTATTCCTGCCTCACTCAAACTGTACCGCAATACAGAAAAATGGTTTATTCCTTTTTGTCGCACCAACTACGGCCATCAGATGCTATGTTACAATATGCCACACTTATTAAACAAATTACAGTCCATGAATATCGATATTTCGAAAAGCAGCTTGCGCGAAATTAAAGCTGCCTTTAAATAAGCTACAAAACGTTGTTAAGTATATTCTTTTTTTATGATGTATAAAATGTGTTGTATGTATAACTGTGTCTGTGTAAAAAGTTTTTGTCTCTAGCGTTTGACCATCTTCCGATGTTTGTTGCTGTATGCCATGTAAAGGGGGGTCCGGGGGTCCCTCAAGTGATCTGCGATCACTTTTTACCCGGCCCTACCCACATCTATGATGTAAAATAAACAAACTTCAAACTTAACGTTACACCTATCGTTTTTCTTTCCATAGGTTCGCTGCGATGTCCTTAACTTAAGCTGAACCCTCTTTGTTTTCCTCCACGTGTCTGCCCCATATTATTCGGAATAAACATATCAGAGAAGCGCGATAAGTATCACGACGGAAGAACAGAGAACACGAGGCAGCGAATACCAAGAAAGGGCTTCTTGTCTTCCCCACCTCTTGTGCCTTGTACCAGTTAGCGCTGTTATATTAGTGTTTACTCATGCTAACTTGCCCAGTCCTCAGTTTTATTTAGGGCAAATATGTCCACAATTGTAGATTTATTAACGTACGTACATTACACGGCAGGTACTTCAGAGAAGGGGACAGTAACATATTTTTTTTACCTTCCACGCCGACGGAAACAATATGCAGAATAGTGCAAGCAAACTACTGGGCAATTGAAGCACCTTAGTAAGGACATAACAACATGCTCGAAAAGTTTCGGCATCAAGGGAGACTTGAAGTTGAAAAAAGTACGCGGAAATATCATGGCAGGCTCAATAAATGTACAAAGCTTAAAAAATGGTAAGGGGAAAAAAGGTTTACACAAAAATTTCCTTCGAGACTATATATATCAGTACTTATTAACGAGAGCAGCGTTTAACGCCGCTGGAAAATGGGCTCTTATGATGTCGCAACGCACGCTAACAGAAATTTCCACCAGTTATTCTTCTATATTCCACCAGTTCCACCAGTTATTCTTCTATGTATGTTATAATGCTCACCTGTTGCTACACTCAATGCCGTTCCTAGGATCACTGTCACCAAGGCACCAACAAAAGAGCTCCAGAAGAATGACATCTGGTAGAGCGGGAACACCTCAGGCCTGTGGACAGAGGGGAAAACATTTGGCATGAGCTTCATTAGAGAAGGCCGCCCAGTTCGCTGTAAAGTATACTGTCTACAAAACGGACATACTATAAAGCTAAATTTGAAGGGCTGTAACCCACGCAAAGATATTCTTACGTCCGTAACGTTAGCACTGTGGGGCGGCAGAAACAGTGAGCCAGTTTGAAGCATGCTCGATGCCGCAAAACTGGCCGAACAGGCCCGCAATCTAGTTTGTGTTCTTTTGTTCTGTCCCCGTAATCCTCATGTCTGTAAAAACACTTTTGCATTTAAACCCCCGTGATTTTTAATATGAATTCAATAAGTTCCCTCTTACTGGCCTTAATGAACCTCCTACAGTCTAACAGAAACAAGGTTATCGTTTATCATCGTCACCATCACTTCATAACTGCGCATCTTTTCAGCAAAGAGCCACGATAATCTTCACAACATACGGCAGCACCAAGATGGGTCTTCACATATAACAAGGGCTGTCAGCATAGGGAGCTGGGAGACTTTTGACGTTATTACAAAGCTTCTCCCTTCATTTTCATGCGTACTCTTACTATTCAAAGTTTTCGGTCAATTCGTGTTAGCGCTGTCACCTGCTATCCGTCCTGGTTAGCATAATTGGTAGAGCGACTGTCCGGGACAGACGATGATCGCAAGTTCGAGTCTTACACTAGAACCATTGTTTGTTAACGGCGCAGTTTTTTTAGAGCTCTACAGCATTATTTTTTAGCCCTACAGCTCCACTTATGTGCGCGGAAGTTAGTAATTATCACGTTTTAAAAATCTGTCCAACTTGGGCGATTCCCGTAAAGCGTCTATAACTCACTGAAATACGTAAAGCTATGATCGTATGAACTTCGATAATATTTCGCCCTCCGTCTTCTCTTAATTTTTACAGTAGAAATGTCTACAATGCGCCTTGCAGCGCCCTGCTGAAAAAAAGCTAGGGTAATGCCGGCCGCAACTTCCTTGCACCGAACGCTTTCTTGATTAAAATCTCTAGAGAAATAAAGGACAAATGTTTTTTGCACAATAAATGCGCTTCTCTATCTCGGCAATGTATTAAGGCTTAAAGTTATTTGGTATAATTTAATCTGCAAAATAGCGGTATCCAACAGAGCCCTGATGCGTTATATCAGAGAGAATATAAAAAAATATTTCATAATATAGGAAGGCACAAAAAAAACGCAATCGAGTCATGAGGAAAAAAATGCCTACATCGCGTTACGACATGATTTGATCTGAGTGCGCGGTACTGACAGTGAGTGGAGCACTGAACGGTGTCCACAGATCACCTTCTTAGGTCATCCATTGTCCGTGAAACATGAATTACATGGCACTTTTTTCAAACTATTATTTAGGCAATTAAGCCCTCTGCAGGCTTCGAATGCACACCTCAAACTGCCTCGTTCACGTGAATTTTAATAAGTCAACGCCAATATTTATATTTACGCATAGTGTAAAAATAAATGCTGAGGTATGCTTGCCAGTGCACGAGAAAATCTCGCATTTTAAAATACTGAAGGACATTTGCCACTTAAAGTACCGTCACTAAATTCATTTCGAGTCGCGCTGCAGGTTCTCAGCATCAGAGGACCTTTAGATGAGAAGACAAATAGGCCAAACCTCAGTCGAGAGCTGAACTTTGCAGGTAACATCCAGAATAATATGAGAGATATATAGATTAGAAAAAAAGGGGTCCCAGACCTGACAATTACGTTACAACAATGAATACATTGACCTAATTAGGGTGGCAACCATCAATCAAATTATGCTGCAAACGCCCCTGAACTTACGTATTAAGCCAGTCAAGCACGCTGAGGCGAAAGCCAGGAGAAGACAAATCAGCTGTATTACAGTAGCATATAGGCTCAGAATCGAAGGGTTTTTTGAAGTGAACGGATACTCACTGTATTTGATACTCACGCTGAAGTAATAAAACTGGATAATATTAAGCTGACAAGTTGACATGAGTGGAGTAGAAACCAGTTCTAAAACATTCTGAACCGCCGTAAAATGCTCGTAGTGTTCAAGGGGTTTGAGGACAGCGCTCTACATTATGCGCTCACACGTTTTACAGCATAACACCATTTAAAAAAATGTGCACGCAGGTTTTGCACTGTAGGAGCTGCAACGCTTCATTCTGGATGAAAGCAGTCCTAAGAAACTGTTTGGGGAGGGAGTTAATTTAAACATTTGGGCCCAGCAAGAAATAATCCCCGATGCAGAAATCATGCCTTTCTTCAAAGCTTCAAATGGATATCCACCACCTGTTGCCAGTCTATCCACGACTCCGGTCAAGCAGATCCCGTAAACTGTCGGCATTGGCCCTCTCGCTTCGTACTCAATCTGCTACACCGCTTAGGCGCAATGACTCTATTGTCAATCTCCTCACAGCTTCACTGCATCAGAAAACATATTCATTGATGTGACTTGTATCTTCTACACCTTCCGGCAATAGTCACCGCTAAAAATTGGCAGAGGCTTAGCTCGGCTACGCAAGGATATACGTAGAGAAACCGAGCTCAACGACGAGGCAAGCGGTATGACGTCATACCAAACGGCGGCGGCGGCAGCTCCGCGGCGAGGCACAATGTGACGTCATGCCACAGATGGCGCGGTGAGCGCGCGGCGTCCGCCAGCTGCGGCGGTTGCTAGGCAACGGCTCAAGGTCGGTCTCTGTGCCTCCTCGGAGCACCGCCACAGCGAAATCGCAAGTTCATGGCCAAAGTAGCTTTCGCTACAAAGATTGAATTTCCACCTTTAATGACTGGCAGGCAACATTACGAACCAGCTGCTCATCAATCGCAAAAATTTGTTTAGGACAAATGGGAGAATTTGACCAACCTGCTCGTGAGTGCCATGGAAGTCGTCTCTAGACGTGCTTCACCAGACGCAGTGCTATTTTCCATGAGTGGACAGCGTTCCACAGTCCCAGGAAGCAGGGTGAGCGATGCCGCACCGGACAAATGTTTTCCCACGGCATGCCAGAGCTGGAGGAGGCAAACCAACATGCTGGTCCAGGCTGCTCCCTGCGTTATGAGTCTTACGTTAGAACGTTAAAGATAACACGCGTCGGCTTGTATTCGAGAATAGTATACCTCACGATCCATTAACTAGATATCGACGCCAATAACCATTATGCCACACTGCGTACGTCTTCTTGGTAACCATTTTTCGCTCAGTGTGACGAAGCCCCCACAAACATTGAATACAGGTATGTGATACTGTAGCAATGATCTTCCGCGGTTGATCAACGGTTATAGCGCTCGCCTCCTGACCCGAAAGACGCGGGTTCGATCCCTGCCGCGGCGGTCGAATTTCGATGAAGGCGAAATTCTAGAGGCCCGTGTACTGTGCGATGTCATTGCACGTTAAAGAACCCTAGGTCGTCGGAATTTCCAGGGCCCTTCACTAAGGCGTCCCTCATAGCCTGAGTCGCTTTGCGACGTTCAACCTCATTAACAAAACCGAACCAGTAGCAATAATTCAAACCACTTAAATAATTGGCTGATGCAACGTTCGCTGCAGATATCGTTTAGAAGAGGCGATTGCATTAACAGCGTTTATTTTGCTAGTCAAACTAATTTTTCGGCTAGTTGGTCGCATTCTTGGCTCATACCTCCAGCGAACAAACACGTTCACAAAGAGAAGAAACAAAGAAGAGAGCGTTTGTCAATGTGGTGCGTACTTCTTCCCTACGTGAAAGTGTTTGTCCGCTGCAGTTATGATACCATTATCCTAGTAGCGTAGTGTTTACTACAGCCTAATGCACATGCCAAGTGCAGAACTGGTGTTTCTTGTGTGCATTGAGATTTTTATCATGTATTACAGAAACTGGCGACAACAGACTTGCCCATTAAATTTTACTAGTAAGAGGCGCAGGAGAGAATCGCGTTGCAAGAGGCAACATCTTATCACGGTGTATA
The DNA here is from genome assembly GCF_055824585.1 of Amblyomma mixtum. NCBI lineage: Eukaryota > Metazoa > Arthropoda > Arachnida > Ixodida > Ixodidae > Amblyomma > Amblyomma mixtum. The sequence goes on along the minus strand of NC_143015.1, from coordinate 81,097,972 downwards.
AAATGAAAACAACAAAAGCTCCATAAGCATTACTTGCGGTTCACTCTAAAGTTCTTCAGAGACGTCATCGAATTTGGCATATTTTCAACTTTCTCGCCAGACCGAGCACCCAGCTAAGTGATGATATAACGCACTCTTGTTCGCGAGATAATCACAAGATGCCACTACCATAAAATGCAATTCCAGTCTGCACTAGACTCCTTTTGCTCAACTCTTATGTTTTCAGTTTTTTGTAGACCCAAATTAAAGGCTGAGAACGTGAATAGGTTGGTTGTAGCAAGTCGAAAGAGTAAAAATGTATAAGGAAAGTGTGTAAGTGGGGAGTTCAGCGCACCTTGAGTTAAGGCTAGTTGAGACGAGAACAATCAGGACATCGAGCCCATATTGTATAGTGGACGTGCAACATTGAAGAATCAGGGTTCGGCAGGTAAAGGCGTTTCAACATTTGTGGTTTGAAAGATAAATTTAATGTGACACGGACGAGAATCCTGCTATGGAAAAAAAGCAAAAAAAGACAGAGAAGAGCTGGCCAGTGCATCGATTTGTGAATTAATAGCAGACATAGAAAAGGTGACATCGGAGTTCATCATCCAGTGTTCTAAAAATATATCCACGCTGACGCTACACTTATAGTAGTAGCACTTTCGAAGTGTTGAAACCTTTTTATTCTCTAAAAATTTTTGAACAGTTTATAAGTTTAGTGGCAACATATTGACAAAAAGTTTGCAACAATAACGTTTTTTTAATGATATCCTTAGTTTGCCACATTGGACCCAACAGTTGTTGTGGCACATCTGGTTCAAGAAAACATTCGAGCGCGGCCTACTGTTCCAATGCAAAGGAATGGAAATGCTACCTATACTGAAGGTTAAGAGAGTGCTCGGGGTGCGATGCTCATGGTTAGCACCTCAATTTATAATTTGGTATTAGCCTCCAATGAAACTAAACCCATACCACTGAACCGCGATAAGAAAGGACGAAAAGCATTAACGGCTGAAAAATAAATAGACGCGAGATACATTAACACTCCACTAAGAGCGCGATGCAATGGTCATAAGAATCGGCTTAAACTGAAGGCATTAAAGAATTCAAAAATATTTACGGTTAATTCATACAATCAGCTTGTTGGTTGCATGAATGATGCAAATCAACAGAGGCGCTGCAGCGAGAACGCGCTGTTCGAAGCGATAAAAGCACCTGCGAGATAGGTTTGATAAGGATTCTAAGTTAAAAGTGGCTGGGATGCAACAAATTTCCAGACGGCGGAAGTAATTCGGTGAAGGTTAATAAACTGGTGGCGCAGAGGCGGCCAACCGTTCAGTAAATGTTAAAAAAAAAAACAGATGTTAAATTTCTCAAAAGCACATTAGAATATTTGTTACATAGTCACACCAGAACGGTAATCCGCCCTCTACGAAGTGAAAGTGGCTTCAATTCAAACGAAGAGACATGCAAATTTCCACCTGTGTAATGCTATAGGAGGAGACATTAAAAATAAAGCCAGAGCTGTGGATTAGCCTTGTTGGTGTTGTAGTACGGCTAGAGGGAACAGCACGACGCCCTCTTTTTTTTCGCGCTGCTCTCTCTAGCTATGAAAACGAAAACAGCAACTGACAGAAAGACAAAAAATTTGAGGGCACACACAACCTCCACCTGTAACGACATTAACCCATTTTTTTTATTCAGCTTCATTAATTTCGCATTTATGCTTACATGTCCTAATGACGTTTCAATCTTATTGCGATGTTCTCAACGCTAGTTTTCTATTGTTTTAACTTTTATTCCACAAATGCACGCGTGACGTAACGACCCTTCCCAGCAATACGGCTTTTCAGCACACACCGGCGACGGTGACTACGAGGTGATGCCCGCTGAGCGGTACCCTCAATGTCATGGCGTCAAGATCACATCCTTCCGGTATGCCGCTGTCATGTCCCCTGTGCCGCTTCGGGACATTAAGCTAGGCACACTGGGCCATGCAGCACTAGTCTCTTGCTTACCTGTCAACTGATCTCGTGTGCATCTCGCAATATCACTGCTACGATAACGGTACCAACAGTCGGCTAAGCTAGCAGTCGGAAAATCAGCCTAATCGTATTTTGATCGTGCCTGACTGAGTACTGCTTCCGTCATCTCGGTCGCTATTAATTCAAGTCCGTATAAATAGCGGCAAGCATTGCGACAACATACATGACTTTGACATACAGGGTGTCCCAACTAACTTGGACCAAGATTTTGAAGAAACCTAAGCGTTCTCCAGAACTGCAATCGCGTGGATATTGTTAGAGTTTATCTAAAGTTACAGTGACATTTTTTTGGTCGTCCTACTTGAATAATTAGTCGATAAGTAAATTAACTTTTTAAATATAGCTTCAAATGTTCAGGCATCAATAGGAAAGATGTGGAGCTCCACAAATAATGTCCCACCCAGACACTTTCACCGAGGTAGCCTTAACGTGGCCGTTTTTATTCGGGAAAAACGAGAGTTCACGAAGTTTAAAAAATAATACGTGAAAGCGCGCTCCGTGCGCCCGAATGTGCGCCGATTAAAGCGCGTAAAAAAAAAAAACACTCGCTTCTCACCGTTCGTGCTGCCCAAGACAGAGAGCTTCGCGTTGTGCTTGGTTTCAAGATAAGCGCCAGTGGGTTCGGGCGGCAGTTGAAAGAAAGCGCAGCTCCCGTTTTCAGCGTGATTCACGCCACGTTATCAAGCTTGTTATAATGCGTATTTGCTTGTTGGAGTCCTGCTCTCAAATTCGAACTCATCCGCGCCTAAAAAGTTTTGGCAGTTTATTGCGCCGCAGCAAAATACTAATCACATTTCTCTGTGTAGAGACGCACATGTTCCTGTTCCTGATAATGATGTCCCCTCTGAGTTCAACAAATTCTTTTCATCCGTCTTCACTAAGGAAGATCATTCCAGTGTACCATTTGTCCCCGAATTTGACTGGACGTATATGGAACCCATCACTGTTACTCCTGAAGGCATATCATTTCTAATCGACAACCTCAACCTTTCCACTTCGTGTGGCGTTGATAATATTATTTCCAAGGTACTCAAAAATACTAAGCTGATTTCTAGCGAAATATTATTTCGTATATTCCAGCAATCACTAGAGACAGGTCAACTCCCTGCAGAGTGGAAAAAGGCAAAAGTCATTCCAGTTTTTAAAAACGGTGATAGAAATTCTCCTGACAGTGACAGACCAATATCGCTCACATGTATACAGGGTGTTTTTTTTTAGAAGGTCCAAAATTTAAAAAAAAAGGTAAACTGCTTTAGATTTATTTTAGCACTGGGGCTATACTGGAGGCTACGGCGGGCGCCAGGCAAGAGGAAAACTGTTTTAATTAGTTCGCTGATTAACTAAATATGTTAATTAACTTTTCTAATTTTTGCTTTAGGGGATATGTTGTATTCGCAGAATTGGAGATCGTCCTCTAAACAGTCCAACCAAGAAAAAACAATTTTAATTAAAAATTTTTCACGCACGTTACGAGGCGCGAAAAAATCACCCTGGTAGGCATCTTCACACCGTAACGCAGCGGCGGGAGCGCCTCTGACGTAGTTCACTCCGCCCTGCGCTTTGCGTCAAGCGTCCCGGACTGGCGGCCTGCGCTATCGCTGCTTATCTCGCTTCGCTCCGCGGCCTCACGGAATGCCGCGCTGGAACAAAAACGCATTGACACAAAGTGCAGGGCGGAGCGAGCGCTCACAGACGCTGTGTTACAGTATCAAGCTGCCTACCAGGGAGACTTTTTCTCGCTTCGTTACGCGCGCAAAAAAGTTTTTCATGAAAATCTTTTTTCTTGGCTGGACTGTTTGGAAGATTATCTCCAATTCTGCTAATACAACATATCCCCTAAAATAAAAATTCTAAAAGTTAATTAACGTAATCAGTTAATCAGCGAACTAATTAAAGTAGTTTGCCTCTTACCTGGTGTCCGCCGTAGCCCTCAGTATAGCCCCAGGGTTAAAATAAATCTAAAGGAATTTACCTTTCTTTAAAAATTTTGGACCTTCTAAAAAAAAACACCCTGTATGTTGTAAACTACTTGAGCATGTTGTTTCTTCTAATGTTCGTCGCCACCTTGAGTCCAATAACTTTTTCTTTCACAACCAGCACGGCTTCAGAAAAGGCTATTCGTGTGACACTCAACTGCTCGAGCTAACAACTGATCTAAATTTTAATATGGATAAAAATGAACAAACAGATTGCATCTTTCTTGATTTTTCGAAGGCGTTTGACCGTGTAGCCCACTGCCGTCTAATCTCCAAGTTGTCAGCACTTCGTCTTGATTCCCTAACTTTATCATGGCTCCGTAACTTCCTTTCTTTTCGAGAACAGTTTACCTTTGTTAATAGCTATTCTTCGCCGTCTTCTTCCGTTACTTCTGGTGTTCCTCAGGGCAGTGTTCTTGGTCCTTTGTTGTTCCTTATCTATATTAATGATCTACCAACTAACATATCATCTGCTGTGCGCTTGTTTGCTGATGATTGTATAATTTACCGTGAGATAAAATCGACTAATGACCATCACCTTCTTCAGCAGGACCTTAATATTATTTCTAAGTAATGTGAAAAATGGCTCATGTCGCTCAATTCCTCCAAATGTAAAACAATGACTTTCAGCCGTAAACGTTCCAATTCCGAGTTCTGCTACTCCCTGAACAACGTGCCTGTGGCTCAGACTACCTCGTATAAATACCTAGGCATTCTTTTATCACCGCACCTCTCATGGACCGAGCATATCACTTCCATCTGTGCTAAAGCATCTCGCTCCCTTGGTTATCTCCGCCGCAACCTAAAAAATTCGCCTGCGCATGTTCGCAAGTTAGCTTACGTGACTTACGTTCGCCCCCAGCTTGAATATGCATCTCCGTTATGGTCACCACATCAAAACTATCTGAACTTAGAATTGATACAAAACAGAGCTGCCAGATTTATTTCTAACAATTATGCCCGCCAATCAAGTGTGTCTGAAATGAAAAAAGAACATGATCTCCCGCCCTTAGAAAAACGCCGCCAAGTCGCGCTTCTATGCTTGATACACAAGTACGTGTACACAGATAGACCATCACCTCTGCCACTCAGCAATCCACTGCGCACGTCTCGACGCTTGCATAATCATCTTAGTTTTTCTCGCATTTTCGGCCGTACAAAAGCGTTCAATTCATCTGCACTTCCTCGTGCCATTTCACTCTGGAATGATCTTCCTGATGCAATTGCATCGTTACCTAACCCTGCGTCATTCCGTGAACATGTGTTAAACTTATACTGCTAGCGCAAGTACATGTGTTATTTTGTACAACGTACATGTGTTACCATGTTAGCCTTAATTATTTTCTGTGTATATGTATGTATGCAACTGCAAGTATTGCGCTGTGTAGGTACGATTTAGTTTTATGTTAGTTCTTGTGAATTATGTTCTGTTTTGACACTTATATACCCAGTGTTTGCCTCTTGTTGCTGAAATCCTTTTTGATACTGTAACCCCCCTCACACAATGCCCGTTCGGGCCTGTGAGGTTCAAGAAATAAATAAATAAATGAGATTGTCATTGGTCCTCCGCATGCATTCTGCTAGCGTGAGAGCGCAATTATCGCCGCAGAAACGGGAGCCGCGCTTTCTTTCAGCTGCCGCCCGAACCCACTGGCGCTTATCTTGGAACCAAGCGCAACGCGAAGCTCTGTTTTGGGCAGCACGAAAGGCGCGAAGCGAGTGATGTTTTTTACAAAGCACGGTTGAGAGCGCTGTAATCGCGGCGCATCCGGGAGCACGGAGCGCGCTGTCACGTGGTATTTTTTAAACTCCGAGGGCTTTCGCTTTTAACCCGAATAAAAAAGGCCACGCTAAGTATATCTCATTCTGCCTCTTCTAGTCTAGTAGTTCCAGTCTATCTCCGCAATATTTGTGGAGCTCCACAACTTTTGTATTGACGACTGACTGTTTCAAGCTATATTTAAACAGTTAATTTATTTACCTCGGCTAATTTTTGAAGTAGGACGACCAAAATAATGGTACTGTAAGTTTAGATAAACCCTACCAATATCCACGCGGCTGCAATATGCACTCCATTGTCAACCAACAACTAGCCCGCCTTCACTTGTTACAAGGTCTGAAGAAGCCTTAGGTTTTTTCAAAATCTTGGTCCACGTTAGCTAGGATGCCCTCTATATTCGGTACGTTGCTTTACGGCTCAAGGGATGATGTAGCAGTCCCCGAGAAACGTTATCACTGTCATTATCTTAATAGCAGCATTAGCTTATTTCACATTTCGGTTACTGACATTTTTCATATCTAACTACTACTATCATTATATATTTTTGCGACTGGCAATACACACCTTTGCGTTAACCCATGGAGAGGAGACTGCGAGAATAACAAGGCCAGCATATGGGCCTGCTGCTGACGCGTGGAAGGAGATAAAAAGCTGCAAGGGAAAGAGATAATTTCACTACGTAGGAATTGGCGTTGCGAGTGGGAAATGCTGGTCCTCACAAGCTATATACCTGAGAGGCTGTTCCTATATACGGCGCGGCGATCGAGAACACGGTCATTATGGTCCCGCTTGCAAGAGCTGTAAAGAAAAAAATTCAGGGGGCACTTTGGCTCTCTAAAGAGCTGCAAGGCGAAAGCGCTTCCAGGCGCACTGTTTGCTTTTATTTACTTTTTTATTTTTCATATTCTGTTTTTTTGCTCCTTTTCTTATTTTTGTTTTTATTGTTATTTTCATATCTTAATTCTATTTTGTTTTTATTTTTGCTTTTTTTTCTTACTTTTATTTTCCCTTTTCTTGACTTTATTCCTTTTATTTTATTTATGAAACCCATGCATTCACTCGATGTGCCTTTATTCATGCTCGAACCTTGAGCCTTCATGTTTTACTCAACCTCATTGTGTCTTCCAATGTTTGTGACCGTCCGTGTTTGTGGGGCATAATGCAAGAGGTGTATTTGGCTGTCCGTTTCCTACTTGTTTGTTTTTCTCCTGAGTTCCTTTTTTTAGTGTCGAGGGAAAAGTTGTATAAGGATTTGATTAGTATGCTCTTCACTCCACCCATGTACCGCTCCCTGTATTTTGGTTTACCGGGGCATGACGTACTAAAAGAGTACGTAAGATGCCAGTCTCGCCGTGTACAAAGACCTCTTACACACCGGTACGTTGCTCGTTAGAACATGGTTAGAAAAAAAAGGGCATTTTTGTGTCTACCGTTAATTGCCGCCTTTGTGATGAACCAGAAACAATTGAGCATTGTTTCATCAGTTGCAAAGATGCAGTACTCTTCTGGGATATCCTGCAACGCACATTTAAAAAAAGAATTCATCTGACTCCACATTCTGTTCGCTATCTCACTGCGCTGCCATTTGTTGATGAACCCCTGGACATGTTCTTTCTGATTGGACTGCACAGCCTCTGGGAAACCCGCATGATGGACAGACACTGTGAACCTGTTATGTCTACAAAGGATCACTTCAGCCGAGTGGTTGTTCATCTAAGAGACGTGTATTCCCAGATTGAGTACGAACCGGAGTGGCACTCACTATTAGTGATGTGCTCTGCATTGCCCCTTTTCTAGTGCATGGTCTTTTCAATATGTATTGTTTAACACTGTTTTCATAATGGCTTGTATATAGTTCATGTACATAGAACATTACATCACTGTAATAAATACCATGTTGAAGAAAAAAGCCTTCGTGGCGGAGTGGTAGCGTCTCCGCTTCAAATGCCAAAGGCCCTGGTTCGATTCCCACCCTCGGCGCAGTTTCTTTTTATACAGTGACCCCGAAAGGCGGACAAATCTCCCGACACGGCTGCCGACGCGTCTGCTAACGATAGTATGAGGCATTAAATTAAAGGCTTTCGCCTTAATACTTGACCTGCGACAACGACTGGTGTACGTATGAAGGTTGCACTAAAAAAAGTTGCATGGTCGAGAAGAAAGATTACTGATATCAACAATCTGTTCTGTACTTTTTAGATGTACTGCAAGAAAAACCACTAGTTTTACGTTTTATTTATAGGGCACTCCAGGCCGGGATGTCAATATAGTTTGTCTGCTATTTTCTTTAACTGTACTGAACTGCGTTGCTTAAAAGGTTACTGCGAGGGAAGTTTATATGAAGTAATTTTTTTTTAATCTTTAAAACTTGATAACTAAATGATTCTGGGAGTTATGTGAATGGTGCCTTCACTGAGTTGGTGTTGATAATGGCGGGCACAAGATGTGGAGACAGCGGACGCAGTAATGTGAATAACAGCCAACTTTCTTAAATTCTTCTGTTAATTGACGGCTTTATGCTGCACGCGCAGCTTTGAAGGCTTCATTGATTCGTGACTCCTCCAATTTAAAGAATTTGCCTAAGTGCGATAGGTTCTAAGTTATTCATCAATCATTTGTCTACTATTTCGGACCTCATTTCGAAACTTTGAACGCAGCATGCGCCGAAAGTGTTGCATGAAGAAAGAAAGCAGAAGAATTAATTCATGAATAACTCAGCACCCATCAGACCTAGCAAGTTTCTCTTAATTGGATAAGTCACTATTCAATATAGTCTCAAAGAGTGCGATTGCAACATGCATCAAGAACGAAGGCATTAATAATATTCGACATATTTTGATTAATTATTCGCACTACTTTCACCTCCATGCCGCTGTCTCATCTGCAGTGAGCCCTAGAGACTCAGTGAAGGCAGCATACACGTGCTATCTAGCGTCCTTTTTTATGAAGCTCTGAAGACTACAAAGTTACTGTCTATAATTGGAGAAGAGCACCGCGTGCCTTTCTGACCTTCATACAACGTACTTCGTGATTTTGCATCATCTCAGGGCGTGCTTTTTATGCTACTTGACCTTAAAACAAAATTTGCTCCTGGCCCAGATAATATATCAAATGTTTTTCTGCATCGATATGCAGAAAAGCTGTCGCATTTCCGTGCACTGATCTTTCGTGCGTCACTGTCTTCAGCGACCCTGCCCCTAGACTGGCTAACGGCACGCGTAGTGCCAGTCCGTAAAAAAGGGGACTCTATTCTTTACTAACAACCGACCAATATCGCTAACCTCATCCTGTTGCAAGATGCTTGAGCACATCATAGCTCACTTCATCAGAACTTTTCTAAACGATAGCAATATACTTTCACCTCTGATGCATGGTTTTCGAAGGGTTTCTTAGCCATAATACAGTTCGCAACTATAATCCATTGCTTTGCTCAAAATATAGACAAATCTAGAGAAATGGACATTATTTTTTTCGACTTCAGGAAAGCCTTTGATCTTGTCTCTTACTCTAGACTTATTGATAAACATAAAATGATTAATCTTCCCTCCTTCATCATGAACTGCTCGCTGCTTACCTCACTGATCGCAGACAGTTTGTTAATATTGATACTTATTGCTCGCGAGAGCATCCAGTAATTTCCGGTGTACCTCAGGGCAGCGTCTTAGGGCCCTTGCTATTTTTGATTTTGATTAATGATATTACGAGTGTAATTACAGAAACCGTACAAATTAGATTGTTCGCAGAGGACTGTGTGCTCTTCAGAAAAGTGTCCAGCCAGGATGATCAAGTGGACCTAAACAAGAATCTTTTAAATATTCTTTCCTGGTGCAACCTTTGGGACATTAAACTGAACGTTAACAAAACTGTGTGCATGAAAATAACCAAGAAGCTAAATAACCTTCCTTTTCCCTACACCCTAGGCACTGAACCGCTAACCGAAGTGAATGAGTATGAATACCTTGGTGTCACGTTTACAAATAGTCAACTGGAATACTCACATAAGTAATGTATGTGACGATGCTTTCTAGAAAATTTGCTTTCTAGGCCATAAACTAAAGCATGCTCTTGCCGAAACTGAACCTTTAGCTTATACATCAATAATTAGGCCAAAGATCGAATATGCATGCATGGATAGGACCCCTACACCAAAGCTAACATCGACGCCCTTGAAAAAATGCAGCGTAGGGAAGTTAGGTTTATTTTTTTTTTAAGTATCGTACAACTGACTCACCAAAAGCTCTAACGAGGCAACATAAAATACAGACACTTAAAATGAGAAGAAAAATACAGTGTCAAAAATTTATCTTCCGTCTCAGAAATAACCTTCTCGCTCTAACTGCTCGCTCCTATATAACACCACTTACTGCATGAAGAGCACGTCATCGACACCATGACTCTCACTCCATATAGCGCCAGACCAACTGTTTTTAAATATTCTTTTTTTCCCACGAACAACAAGCAAATGAAACAACCTACCACAATTACTACTAAGCAGCCCTGATGCCATTGAAGGTTTAATTTGATAACATTACATATTTTCTGAATTTTATTGCTTCCCATTTGCTATGCTTTTTTGTGTGTGGCAATATGCTAGGTATAGCTGTTGCGTACTTTTTCAAATCGTTTTTTAAGCATTTCCACGTCCTTTGCTCAGATACGATCGGAGTTGTGTTACTGTTCTCGCTTTATTCTGTCCCAAAAACAACTGTATTTCACATGTGCACTTGCCACCGCATTTTTCAATTATATTTGATAACTCTTACGCCCCTCCTGCTTGGGCCGCAAGGCCTGCAGTATTGAATAAATAAATAAATAAATAAATAAAATAGCACAAGTTGCGTGGGCATCTCGCAATTTTTTTTATATGCAACAAACTTTTTACAGTTTTATTACTCCTGGGAACAATTTTCTGCGCATATTGCCCCAGAGACGTTGTCTGACGCACCTAATAGCCGCATCACGTTCACGGCACGGCGCTCACTCATCTTGAAGTACAGCACGACAACATCGATGTAGAAGGTGGCTGCGTGAGAGTTGACCACAGATGAGACGGTGCTGAAATTGGATGAACAGCGTATTCCGCATATATCAATAACAAGGCCTGTACTTTGCGAATGAAAGCACAGAGTAGGACAAATTTTAGAAGATTTCATGTCGGTTCCAAACCTTTGATAGGCGCCAGTCGGTCGTGTAGGCTTTTGTAAGCGTTAACGGATGATGTTGAAATATTTTTCTGCTACGTTTTTCACTCTGCATTTGAAGCCCCTTAGGGCACTTGCGAATAACTAAAGTAAATGTAAAACCGAGTTTTCACATATCGACAATCTGCACAACCACTCAACTTAGAAATCACTCCGTGCTCTGAAGTTTCCACGGGTAGAGGGAACTGCGTCCATTGTATCTTTTTTCGTACCATTAATCAGCATCTTTTGACGGAAGGCATGGCCACAAAATAGAAAGCGAAACAACTCATTCAAAGCGATGGAAGTCACCTGACACCCTAACCGTCCGAATTACGAATAGACTTCGGCAAAGGCGTTTTCTGCTGCCATAAGAAATATGCATATACTACCTCTAACCTTGTGGTAGCGCCAAGGAGTCCTGCCAGAAACAGTCCACGCAATGCCGCAACGCCTGAAAGGCTTTCTCTGATGTAATAAGGAAGCATCTGAAAAAAAGCACAGTTGACTTGAAATACAATGCACGGAAACTAGGTGTGTCGATAAAAGGCAAGAGCAAATCTTCTAGGCTAGCAAGGTGCCAGTTCTTCTGTCTATTGTCCCGAAGTAAGTTTATGCCGGCTAGGGCAGAATAAAGATGTATTGTATTGTATATCACATACCAGTGAATTTCTTCCACTGCTAGCGTAGAGAGCAACGGTAGCAAGAAGCTTTCCACATACTACTAAACACATATACGCACTATACAGTGCGCAGAATTATTTCTCAGAATCCATAGGTTCCGTACCTTGAGCTAAATAGTGACTTCGAAGCACCAACCGCTCTTCTAATTGTGGGGACTAAGAACGCGCCTGAAGGCCTCCAAAAACGCTCAGCCAATACCTTACCACCAGGCCACTGGCTTTGCTTTAAGCCTAGCGCCAGCGCGCTGGAGACTGCAGCGCCATTTCGTTTATTTAAAAGCAAGCGTCAGAGTGCGAGAGACTGCAGTGCCATCTCGTTTATTTAAAAGCATGCAGGAGGCGCGAAGGTCGCGCAGCGGGACATAGGGGGCACAGCGCTCTTCGGCCAAGAGCGCCTCCGAACGGCGTGCGAGTCGCGCCAGTGTCATCGATGAACAACGGCGTGGCAACCATGTGCGCGTGACGCGCCATAAATATCAACGGCGCAAAGCGGGTCAGGGCCACCATTTTAACGCCTGACATCTGATGGCCTTGTGACCGGCAGAAATGAAAGCAAAGCAAGCGAACTCTGACTGTGCCGTCGCTTCCAGCTGTCTTGGAGTGGGAATGGGGTCCGTCGCAAACAACGCACTAAGGAATCAAGCTAAAGCATTGAGAGCAGCTGCAGAAATTGCAAAACCATAAGCTGGATCTGCCTTGAGCTTATAATCCGCACTACCACAGGCGCAGCGACCGTTAATTGCTTGCGCACGCAGGAAATGAAAGCTGGAGGCCAGTAATGTATTTATGCATTCAGAACATGCAGCGGTTCTCCAAAACGAGAGGGACGGTATAACATGCTCCTATTTAAAACAAGCTTTGCAGGTGTGAAAATGTCCGACTGACGACCAGAGCCAGTATTGTGACCGGGGAGACCGCTCTGATAAAACCAAGATTTCCGAACAAATAACCTCGGCCAGGAATTCAAGCAAATAGTTAATATCTCCAATAAAGCTACATGTCAGACTCAATCCTTACTTGCCGTTTGTTGTAAGCGCTGTATATGAGCGAAGTTAAGTAGCGATGTTTATAACAGGTATTAAAGTTACATCTCCGGAAACAAAAAATGTGCGGTTAAAATGGGTATTTAGAATATGCTTCCTGGGAATGAATTTGTTTATATCGGCGCCGAAAACGGTAATGATGACGAATATTGCCGAGGTGATACCTTATTTTTGGTTTTGCATGCTCCTTGCTATTCGGCTCTGACACTGAGTTTATCGCTTCCTTTTGCTACACGGAATTCATTCAAATCGGTAGAAAAATGCATGTCACCTCCAAACAGAGCCAATATTTTGTCTAGTATTGTTCTCTACGTCGCAATAACCATTTTTCAGTTTTCATATTCTATATGTGCTTTTCTCACTGCTGTCTTTTTTTCGTTTCATCATTGGATCTTGCTTTGATGGTCGTCAGTTAAGTGACTGCCACTGCTTATGGCATCTCGCTTGTCTTCTCGTGTATCCTCCCCAATTTTCATGCGTGTTAGCGCTGTGGTTGAATAATTAAATAAAAATAAATAAAAAATTGATTTCTACTGTGAACTTTTTTAACGTCAAGGAGTGGTATGAGCTTTTACGGCACCTATAGCGAAGTTTCTCAGCTGACTTGACACTGATCACGGCTGAACGCGCCAATGTGTCGCTTTTACCGCCAGTGAAGTTTTCTGCTTCAAAGAAAAATGTTAGTCGAAATAAACAGTCTGGTTTTCAGTGTAAGTGCATCTGCCTACGTTTTTACCTGGCTGCCTCCGACAATACGTTTCACTACCATTGACACTAGCCTTAACTGCAGTCGCACCTTTGTGCAGCTCACCTGATCGTAGCTGCCAATGACTCCACTCAGCACTGGATCGCAGTCTCTGTACCAGTAGACGATTGTTAGGCCAGCAACGGCCACCAGGAGAAAAAAGAAAACGACGAACACGGCAGCGGTGACCGCTATTCTGCACGGACCAATAAGAGAACAACCTTGTCGCACATTTATGAGCTACACTTAGCGGGAAAGCAAATTGCCAGACTTAAAGAAACGGTAGCATGGGGCAATATGGTAACATAAGTATAGTGTGGACACTTGATGAAGCCAACTTGAAGCGCACCAAGAATTTGTACGAGATAGGAGGAGACCGAATTAATTGAAACCTTTTTTTGTAGATGATCGTTACTGGTAGGAAGTATCACTTCTATTGAGCCATAAATACGAATAAAGCGAATTTTTATTGAGGTGATTCTAGTCAACATGTGTAGCGTGAGCCCCCCTCCCTCTCTCTTCCCGCTATGAATGGGTCGATTCCCAGGCATACTTAGACCATACAGTCCAAACAGGGACATTCTCGAACACGTCCGATCTGTGGCATATATATTATCCGATATACCCGAGACACACCAAGGTAGGATTTTATCGTGGCAGTGCATGGACTCAGGACTTTGGGGCAACGACGCTACGTCAACGCCTCTTGAGCCAAAGAAAGCGCCTCCGAGAGCTGTCACCCTAATGTGATGTGGGCTTACACTTTCGTAGCTTGCACTGTCCTCGCTGCCATGTACCTCTCTGCACCACCATTTGGTCAAATCCCATCCGCACAAAGATGTGAGGCAGCCCACCGATGAGGCAACTCCAGACGTTTTCGTCGCTCGTGATATCGAAATCTGTTCTGTCGGTTGAAGAAAACATGATTAGGCAGCGAGTTCCTAAACAAAAGCCGGCTTTATTCCTTTTTCTTTTTCAAATGCTCTCGTGTAATAGGGATGTCTGCGCGCACCAAACTCAGGAGTTGGCTTTCCGTTCAGGAACAGCCAAACGGCAGTTCAGAGGACATCACCAGAACTCATAATATATATATTTTTTCTCTGTCAGGGGTCTCTTGCGCGCATATTGGAAAATGCCCATCGTGTTTTGAAATGTAAACCTGACTCATTAGCTAGAAACTGGCATAGTTTGTTTGTCCTGTTCATGTTGTTGAAAGAACCCGCAAACGGGGCGAAAATTAAACAACGCGACGCGCATCTAACTGAAGAGAATATGAAAGAGTACCAAACGGCTAACTGGTGAAATGATCCACGCTGAGGAACGGTCTGAAACGATACGCATTGTTTCATGAAGATGGTGGACGCGGGGAAATAGCAGGCTGCTGTTGATTTTCTCTGAGCCCATCCCATGTAGGCGTACAGGCTTGTATGAAACTAGGTGCTCTCAATTGCGGACAGGTGAGGTGTTCTTTATGTCACAATTTTAGAACTTTTATAGGAGCAATTCTCTCTGCTAATTTTTGCAATGACATTGTGCCTAGCGAAAAACGAGGAACGAACAGAAACTCGACGATTGCCAAGAAAAATATATATGCAGTCGTAAGCTACTAGACCTGTATTCTCGAAATGTTCTTGATACCTAAGAAACTGCTTTCTCAGCGTATTGTCCTTGGAATGCATCAACGTTTCAGATTCGTGCTTTCAGATGCACGTCATCCATGACACGCTCAATTTTGCAAGTACTGACAAGAAGACAATAGTAAAAGAGTCAGGGATGCATGGCACAGGCTACAGCCTCATGCAGAAGAGACAGTGTGCCATCGACCTCTCGGAACATTTCGAGATGATAACAAAAAACATTTAGGTGTGCGCCTTGTGTATATTTATTTTTTCACGATTTTGCGTTCGCTTAGCGCGCTAGGATAGTTGCGTCTTTAGACAGAACAGAACTTTTCTCTTCACCTAGAATTTTCAGTGAAAACAGTTCGAATAACACTCACCATACCTATGGACTGTTTTTTTTTTCTAACAGGCGGAAAATGCCACCCAGGTATATATATACGCTACAAGTCGTTTAAATATCCAGAATTCTTACCTGAACACGTAGTCGGTAGCGTTGATGTCTGCCAGTGATCGCAGCGGTGGAGTCACGGTACTGGCGTCATAAATGACTTTTGCGATAATCGTTAACGGTGACACAAACATCACTAGAGCTTGAACGCAGTCCGCCCAAACTACACCACGGAGTCCTCCCTTTTGGTGAGAATATAGATATGGATACAGAAAACAATCAGGGCTGCATATCAGCTTGATACCGCTGTACAATACAGTTTAACGTAAAACCGTCTGCTCTGACATTTCAGAACGTATGTACACTACCTAACCAGCACCTCTTATTCATACTGGTGGACTTCCACTCCTGGGAGACTTCATCACGAGGTCTCCCAGAAGTGGAAGTCCAGTCAATCTTTGGAATGGAGCCGTTGATGTCGACTTTCTACGCTCCGCAGGGACATTATACCAGACATCAGTAATCATGGCTTCAACAGCGAAAGCTTCACCATGGCTGACCATTCAAAATATCTTTCTCACGTGTACCATTTTCCAGTGGAACGCTCGCGGTTTACGCTCGAAACTCTGAGATTTCTGGCAGCTCGTACGAGCGTACCACTTCGCTTTCATAGTCATCTCTGAATCGCACGGATATTATTTCCCCTATTCGCAACTACGAGATGATGTCAGTAGGTTGCTAATAGGCTTTCGAAAGGATATCCCGGCATCCTTGGTTGCTGTTCCGCCTCACAGTGAGAATGAATACCTGCGCGACGTAATAGTAATTGACCGACAACAATACACTCTCATTGGCGCATACCTTTAGCCGGGCAGGCCATTCGACGCTCCAAGGCTTGCAAACATGATGCAAAGGACGCCCTCTGCACATATTATCTGTGGAGACTTCAATGCTCACTATGAAATTTGGGGTAGCTGACACACATGTGCCCAAGGTGCCAAGCTTGCACAACCTCTCGTAACACATTCATTTGAGCCGCTAAATGATGGCATCATAACCTACCTCCGAGACCTGACGACTGCCAGCACTGACGTGACCTTTGTAACAAGATCAGCAGCCCACAACTTCCACTGGTGCTCCAAGTCAGAAACACGTGGAAGTGATCATTCCCCAGTCCTCATATCAGCTGTCCGTGCGCAGACGGCGCCAAAGAAATTCCTTGGAAAATCTACTGACTGGGATGCATAAAAGAACGCTGCGAGCAGAGGAATTACTGCCGTAACCCGGAATGAGGAATTAGTATCAACAATGGCTTATTGCCTGAGAGACAGTAACCGAATAACAACTAAAAGTGGTAGGCAACCTTAAAATGATGAGGCATTTCAAAGGTTGAAAGGAAAGATCTCAGGACAAAAAAAAACCTTGAAGACCTGCGTGCCTGCCAACGGGAACAACACCACATTCGGCGCTACCTGGATAAACTCAGCCGGCAAAGATGGCGTGACTTTTGTTCTACGCTTAATGTGCGCCAACCAGTACGCAACATTTGACGGATCGTTAGAGGTTATGCGCACTCCACTCCAACAACATCACCACTTCCATGCACGCTCTCTTCATGAACGAATATCCCTAGCAGAAGTCTGAGAAGAATACTGCAAACAGTTGTGAGTGGGGTCAGGACCTTCGACACTCTCCTCAGGTGGTCAATCAGGCATCCCACAGGCGGCAGTGCCAGCGTTGGACCTGCCTTTCGCAGTGGAAGAGCTATCCGCGCCTACTGTGGAATCAAGCAGATGCACGTCCCGTGGTCCCGATGAAGTCACCTATGACACCATCTCAAAGCTACCCCACAACTTCCGTATTCGACTCCTGGAATAATACAATGACTGAATGACTGGTGAAGTCCCCACGGAATGTAAGCTGGCGAATGTTGGGCCCGGTCTGAAACCCTGTAAGCAGCCAAGAAGCTACGCATCCTTCCGGCCCATCGTCCAACTGAGCTGCGTAGGTAAGCTTACGCAGGGAATTATTTGAAAGCGCATCATTTGGCTCCTCGAAAACCGCAATGAATGTCCTCATGAAATGACCGGGTTCCGTTAAAATACGTCTACTACTGATAATATTATAGCTCTCGTCTCATCACACGAAGAGCACTGTCATGCTGGGTGCATCCCAACAGCCGTTTTTCTTGACATCAGGTCTGTTTTGACTGTTTTTCACCACGCAATTCTCGAAGCCTGGGCTAGTCTAGGCCTCGGAGGAAAGCTGTAAAAATAGATTGCACACTGCTTAAAAGAGCGACAAATTTTGATGACAACTTCAAATGGTCCTACAAACTTTTACGCATTGGAGAGGGCCATACCTCAGGGAGCGGCGCTCAGACCTCTCATTTTCAATATTAGCCTTATACAAATAACAAGAAACCTCTCGCGAGGAATACACATAATGACTTATGCGGATGATACATGCATCTGGAGCGCGTCACGTTCACGCTATACCACCTAGCAACGTCTTCAGAGAGCGTTACTGCAGATCTCGATGTACCTACCTCCCCGAGGTATTCGTATCTCCCCCAAAAAGATTGTTGCCATGGCTTTTGACAAGAAAAACGATAGCTCGATATCTGCTCCTCCTAGTTGGACGGTCGCTGTCTTAGGTACGAACTCAGCGCTTCCTAGGTTTTGTGACAAACAGCAATCTCTCGTGGTCACCTCAGATCAAAAACGGCGCGAGAGGATCACTGCAGCATCGCAAGTTTTCAAGTTCATGGCGGGAACGCGGTGGGGCAGCGTGCGCACTATGAACATTGCATTGAGGAGCTCTCCCCAGTGCCTCTAACAATGAACAGTGTTTTAGGTCCCTTAGCATGCCTTAGGTAGCAAAGACATGCAATGAACTCTTTGCTTTCATGTCTAAATGACATTGGGCATCTAGAAAAGCTCTAGTTTCACCTTGCATGCTACCAGCACTCATTCGTCGAGCAGTGAACCTTGTTAGCCCATTTTTCGGATTATGCACTTCATCATTGCATACGTAGCAGCATTACTTGCAGATGCACCATAATGCACTTTTAATAGCCGCATTTAATCTTCTCCCCTTTTCATGTTATTTTATGTTATCTTTTCTGCACTGCTCTCCTTCCATATTTGCCTCCCAAATTTCCTTCCCCAAGCACTACCATGCCATTGATTTTTACACGCCCGGTAAACTCTCTCCTTTTCATTAAAGGGTTTTTTTCTGTCTACTGGTTGGACAGCTATTCCGGGAAAACTTGATGTACCGGAAGAACTTGAGAGCTTTGATCCTGATTTTAAACTTTATCGTTTCTTTCACATTACAAAGCTAGAATCATTATTCATATTTAAATTAATTAAATATTTCTTAACGTCCATGGCTGGATATTAACACACTTTCAGTTAGCAACTTCTTATAAATTCTTCTAGTGTGAACAGAGGTTTTCATTATTTATTCATTCCAGTCCTGCGCCTCAGGCTTAGCTGTATTTCCAGAAATGAAGCTTTTAACAAGTTTGACAGCAAATCCTAGTTACTGCTCTCAGTAATTTCAAGTTCTAATCGCTTACAAAGAATACAGACCTTCCAGCTAGAAATATGGTTCAAAGAAATATACTGTTGCAAGTAATCTTGCATTAATTTCATAACGTGCCACCGCATACGACTTTTAGTTTTGCCACTTATTCCCGCCCGCAAATTAATCATGTCAAGTAAAGATTTTAAAGTGACATTGAAGTAATGAGATTATTATATACACATATGCACGTCATGAATTCAACGAATGTTGATTATTGATTTATCTTTAAGTGAAGTTAAAAAATGTAGCTAAAGATTACCAGTGCCGTGTAGATGGTGCCTGCCAACCCAATGGCTATACTCGTGTAGACGACTGATACAGAAAACACTGCAGAAAAGAAGCAGAAAGATTGGTCACAAAACTAAATATACCAAGCCTTCTATGAGATATCATACCATAATCATATAATCTTAGTATATAATAATATTACATATGATATATTGTAACGTTGTGTAATAATATAGTATAATCATCATATAAGACAGACATCATTCCAGCGCACACAACACACTGACGAAGAGAGTAGACACCATGGACGCCTGACTTCACCTGAGGTATATTCCACAAAACAGGCTTTTTATGTGCGAAGGAGTACTAGTGACACCTGGGGCCTAAGCCTTAAGACGACGTCATTTACTGGTGCTTCTTTAGTAATCAGAGTCGCTATAAATGCTCTGAGCGCTCCATACGTGTATGCCGATTAACTCTTGTTTTCGGGTTTTCGCAGTTGGAGTAATAGTGGTCCCCTTGTTTCGAAATTCAGCCTTCCTGTCCTGGCGTCAAACCCTGCGTGGTGTTTCCCGTGAACAAAGATCACAGTAATCTTTGTCTCGGAGGAGCAGTACAGAATCAGCACTTGAGGAGAAAACACTTCCGTCCTTTGACTTGTCGCACATAATACAAGGTGATGGTGTCCTCCCAGATCTTCACAAACTTAGAGGTAGTAGATGACTATACGTCATCCCATAGACGTGACTAGTGACAGCACTTTATTCACGGAATCAGATGTTACTAGAAATTATGCTCGAAATCAGGAATCACACTCCAGCATATCTGTGTTGTGCAACATCACATGCCAAAAACAGAACAGGAGGAACTTACTGGTTGAGATTCCTATAGCTGCGCTGTATATTCCCACCGCACCAAGTGTTTGCTGCAGGAGACGCAGTTCTTACATTTGTGCGCGTATGCACTGATATGCACTTCTTCAAAATATTGGCAATATGAATAACCAGGGCGCAAAAGACACCTTCGAGAAAGTAAAGTCCAAATAAAGCGAAAACAACTTCGGTTCTGTTAGTTTAGATGACACAGCTCATCTTCGCATGGCAAGTGCTCCAGATTGCCGCAATGCCACCAAATTTTTTGTGTTTTTTTTTGCTCAAAAAATTATGGCTTCCAAAATAAGTCATGTGCAGGAAGCTCAAAGCCAAACTCTGGGCGCACATAACCCGAACACATCTTCGGGCATGCAGGGGGAAAAAGCACATGTGGAAGTTTAGGAGACTTCGAGACAACATTCACTCAGCTTGCGTCGGTTTGTACGAACTGGCTGCGTTATAATACTTCTCCTTAGAACGAATCGTATTCATGCCATGATAGCAGTCTCTAATCACCATCTTAATTAGGCGCGTTCTATCTGTGGTTAATTGAGCACTGCAAGTGTAAAGTACAATATGCTGACGTTTTCATTTTTACTATTCTGGATATTCCGTGTGTTAAAGAAAGTCTGCTAAAGTAGAAAAACTAATTTGTTGGGAGCGCTCGAAATCGAGCCAAACTAATTTATTTATTTATTTTACAAGTACTGGCAACCTTATGCAAGCTCTTGGGCAGGAGTGGGTATCTGTGACCATACAGAACATATACATATGACAAGAAAGCGCACGTCAAGCCAACAGGTGGTCGACCGCGACAAAATTCGCACGGTTCTTTATACAGAGTGCGATTGTGTGTGGGAAAAAATGTGCCAAGAGTGTAAAAGGTGAATACAGATGAATAGTACATAATCTGGAATTGAGGAGAAAAGAATTTCCTCCTTTTGCATGCCGCACACAACACTCAATGTCGACAGTTTAAAGTTGGTACTGATTATACTTACTTATATTTAAAAAAATTCACACAAACAACTGGCATACAGCAATACAAGATTGGACACATTGAGGGAAAGTTGAATATGAAAGTAAGGGTTCTTTGCTTACGCTCAGAACGAAGTACGCAATGCATGCTGTGATTCCAACTTTGTTGTCGAAGCGTAGACGCAGGTACTAGGCACATGGAAAGAAAAATTTTAAAAAAATTGTAAGGCAATCGAAGTAATTAAGGGGACATGTCTGATATCAGGAGAGTACATTAAGTTTCTGTCGAGTTAATTCCTTCAGAAATAAGGACGCTTCCTTCGGATGCTCTATGGTGCGAAGAAACAATTTTTACGCAGGTGTTACAGAAAGTGCCTTGCAGATATACAAGTCACAAACGCATGATACCATCTGCGATAAGGTTCAATTTTTCGTTCCTGACCACAACCCTCAAGGGTTTTGCCAAGGCTATTCACTTATTTGCATGTCTGCAGGAGAGAAAAGTAAAGAAATATGAATCCAGTGTCAGTGATCGCCTGTGCGAGCACATTTTGAGGCCGGCTGTTGAGTGTTGCGCATTCCGTGACTCACATACTTTATTATTTTTGCATTGTTTCGTGAAAACCGAATATCAATTGAGCAGTTAAAATTCCTACTCATGATGCACTATTCAAAACTTATTCTTCTATTTGGAGTGAACACTTCCAAGCATTAGCAAAAATATGGCGGTCGAGAAGAGCGAAACTCTCTTCAGGAATGAACGATCAGCAGGGGCCAGCTTAGTATTTATTAAGGGCATACTAGTTAGCGAGTTAATACTGAATTTGTATTAACATCTTAATTATCGTACCCTTCAGCTGGAACCTATAGCAAGTACACTGCCGCCGAGAATATGATGTCATGTCAGTCTTTAAAGCGAATAAAAACGCATTCTCTAAAGCCTTTCAGCTCAAGGCAATTGCCTGCCTTTTCGACATAAATTCAAGCCACAGATAATGAGGTGCGCATAAAACTGAGTGTAAACGCAACGTCCTCTGGCGAAGGATTGCAATGCCTGCAGTGGCAAATTCGAACCACCAGCTCTATTCTACCATAGTACGCACTCTCTTTACTCTGTCCCGCAAAAATCACAACCACATCTATGATTATCCTTTATCTGCTACTCACCGACGGAGTAGTTGGGGCATGACACTTTCACCTAAATTGTTCACCTTAATTTTGAACCAAACTCTTTCATACGCATGCATTGAGATGAAGACCCCATAAGAAACTGACATTGCTCCATTCTATTCCTCTGTACTGAAGACAACATCAGTCATATCTTCATACAATAAACGCATGGTGATATTTATTTATTTATTTATTTATTTATTTATTTATTTATTTATACTACCAATTCCTTTTTTGGGATTTTTACAGGAGTGGGTTTTGTCCGCAGTCGACCAGGCGTAAACACAATTTCAAGTGTGCAAAAAGGGCAGTGAAAATTATGGGGACAATCAGAAGAGGCATTAGAAAAAGGCAATACAAAAATAACGCATGAATAATCATCAATTTTTCACTTCACAAATGGTCATGATAAATAAAAATAAATACATTGAAATACATATACATGCAAGACCCCCAAAAATGTTAGAAAAAGTAAAAAAAATAAAAAATCGCAGTTTATTCCTGACAATACACTTTTGTCAGCTAGCGCCAAAAATTTTCCACCAGTTGGCTGTAGAATCGCTGAAACATCAAGAGAGTTCCACTCCCGCGCAGCTCGCGGAAAAAAGAGAACATAAAGGTAATGTATGTAGCAGAATCAACTTTAAGTTTGTTATGCAAAATCATGTACAGAAACTTCAGACGGTGGAGCGTCGCAGGACTAGCTAGCGTATCAAGCCGTCTCAGATAGCATCTGCGTCGGAGAATCGGTGCGCCTATATTTGTTGCAGATAAAGCGCACACTTTTTCGCTGGACAGCCTCAATCGTAGTAATGTTATCTTGCGTGTAGGGGAACCAGGCGACGCTTGCGTATTTTAGTATGGGACGTACGATAGTAGTATACGCCAAAAGCTTGACTTCTTTCGTAGAATATCGCAGGGCTCTGATAACATTAGGCGGCTTACCAAAATTTCTCACGTTAAATCCCTGCCGCGGCCACCGCACTTCGATTGAGGTCACCGCACTGCACATACGCCCGTGTACCTAGGTCTCCAGGCAGGCTAAGAAATATAACTTTGTCGAAACTGGTGCGGAGATACTTCACTACATCGTGCCGCGTATACCGCTTTGTTGAACTGGGCGTTAACTCCTATTAGTTTATTTCCTCGAGTAAAACAGGAGCAATACTGGTTAGTTGACACTGGTTGTGCATCGTGTTTTTCTTAAGACGCTCACCTGAAATATGGATGCCACACGAAGGCCGTATATCAAAGGCACGAGCGCAGTTGCCGAGAAGGTCGCCGCAGCCACGGTGCCAGCTACGACCCAGAGCGTGTGGAATCCGTACGCGTAGTAGTGGCCCACGAAGCCGACGACGTTCGTCCCGTTCGCCACGGAGGCCAGAACGGAGACGGCCAGGGCAGCTGCCGGAATTCTCTGGCCTCCCAAGAATGCTTCCATCTCGGCACTTCCGGCGCTTGCTTTGCTAGAAGTCGTCTGACAATGCGTGATCACAATGCTCAGCGGTGCATCCGCTTTACGAGCTTGTTGTTACACAAAACGGTAATTGCTAAACACATTTAGTTCGCAGCACCTGAATACAAAGAATGAAAGCAAAAAAAGGCTAAAATATTCCGAATTATCAATTCAAGCCAATTTTATTTGCATCTATACATGTACAGATGACGGGAGTGCAGACAAAACGCCAAATGGATTTGGCTTGACGGGGTCTGTACCCCCTACAGAAATGGCACTATGCACAATAAAGAGAACGCAAAGACACAATAATGGATAAACGAAAAAAAAGCATTAGTGAACATTCTCACCATCATCAACATCAGCCTGACTACGCCCACTGCAGGGCAAAGGCCACTCCCATGTCTCTCCAATTAACTCTGTCCTTTGCCAGTTGCGACCATCGTATCCCCACAAACTTCTTAATCTAATCCGCCCACCTCACTTTTGCCCCCCCCCCCCCCCCCTCCCCTGCTACGTTTGCTTTCGCTTCGAATCCACTCCGTTATTCTTCAGGGCCACCGATTATCTTGTTTTGGCATTACATGCCCTGCCCAAGCCCACTCCTTCCTCTTGATTTCGACTAGGATGTCATTAACCCGCGTTTGTTCCCTCACCCACTCCGCCCACTTCCGATCTCTTAACGTTACACCTATCATTTTTCTTTCCATGACTTGCTGCCTTGTCCTTAACTTGAGCTTAACTCTCTTTGTTAGCCTCCACGTTTCTGCCCCATAGGTGAATACCGGTAAGATGCAGCTGTTGTAGACTTTTCTCCTTAGGGATATTGGTAAACTGCCATTCTTAATCCGAGAGAACCTGCCATATGCGCTCCATCCCCGCTGAGAAAAGTTGTATGATGAATTAAACTCATACAGTTTCTCATACAAATATCATAGACTTACCATACAAATCATAGAAAATTATCCTACAAATGTCATACATTTCTGCAAAATCGTAGTCATCATAGAGATGTCATAGAATATCATAAAAATTGTATGTTGTATCATACAAATTGTATGATATTTTCTATGATGAAGCCTCTATGTGGTTATTGCATCACATAATGTTTTCTCTGTAGGGATCCCATTCTTATTCTTCTAGTTATTTCCCTCTCATGATCCGGATCTGCGGTCGCTACCTGCAACAAGTAGACATATTTTCTTACTACTTCCAGCAACTCGCTACCAATTTCAAACTGCTGTTCCCTTGCTAGACTGTTGAACACTACAAAGAACTCCACAATTCAGTAGAACTTCCTGAGGGAGAAATGGCATAATCCCAGCGATTATTTTCTTTGCACTGAAGTGCCACTTCAACCACACTGAGTAACAGAGACAAGGAATAATCGTTGTAACTGTCAAGCCGTTCTTCTTTCTTTCCAGATTACATCTTTGTATGGACCAACACCGCGCCTTTTTTGTAGCGAATGTGAAGCTCTTTGCTTGATTCCTTCATCATTCTACTTGCATTAAATTCGAGCATTATTGATATTTACGCTACCATTCAGCAAGTCCATCTTTCTTGGACATCGCCTTTATTTATGAGGCACTGTGGAATATCGTAAGATTTTCTTTTGAACATATTGATTGGAACGGTCTAATCTTCCCATGCGTAGCAAAATCTTGCTTTTAAAGTTTGCCCTGCGCTCGCACCGAGATGCCAAGACTGCCATAGAAAACCCATGGGGAGCGTTTTTGGCAACAGTTCTGGGCCAGCTCTGGAATATTCTCTTATATTCTGATGAAAATATTGATAGGAATTATATATTCTTCCTATGCGCAGCAAACTGTTAGATGTAAAGGTTATCCTGTGTTCCAACAAGTTTTAACATTTCTGAAAATACCCCATTTCCTAGTTAATAAAACAAATGTAGAAACTAGAAAAATTTTCTTCTGCGACTGATACTGAAGTGTAAAGGAGACAACGGGCATACGCGTGAGCCGCATGGCCATCGCCTTCCTGCCTTCTGAGCAGCGCAAGGGTCCCTGGATTCGTGCTCTTCTCGACTTTCGCTCCGACCCATCGGCGGTTACACCATCACGCGCCCTGCGCCGTCAAGTTTCATATCTTTAGATCAGAGATAACCTACTTTATCGCCGTAATTATCATTCTGATGGACGAAAATGGCTGCTCGTCATTCCTCACCACCTCCGGTTCTATATCTGCTCATGGTTTCACGCTGATTTACAATGCGGTCATGCGGGCCTTTTCAAGACTTACACGCGCCTCCGCCTCCGCTACTACTGGCGTGGCATGTAGTATAATTTCATTTTTAAATACGTACGCTCGTGCCTCGACTGCAAACGCCGCAAGACGCCCACCAACCGCACTGCTGGCGAGTTGCAGCCGTTATCTTGTCCGTCTCGCCCTTTCGACCGAGTTGGCATTGATTGATATGGCCCCTCCCGTATACTGCTTCTGGCAAGCGATGGGTTATAGTTGCGGTCGATCACCTAACGAGGTATGCTGAAACCGCCGCGCTCTCTGCAGCCACGGCACGGGATGTGGCATCCTGTCTTCTGCGTCGGTTCATCCTTCAACACGGTGCCTTTCGTGAACTCCTGAGCGACATAACCACGTCTTTTTATCTGACGTCATCAAAGCTCAGCTCCGCGAGTGCACATCATCCATCGAACTTGCACCGCTTGCCACCCTCAAACAAACGGCCTCAGTGAACGCTTTAACCGCACTCTGGGGGACATGTTGGCTATGTACGTCGGTTCGAACCATGAAATGGGACCTCATACTCCCGTATATTACGTTCGTGTACAATACTGCTACGAAGTCTACAAGAGGATTTTCTCCTTTCTTCCTCCTTTATGGCCGACATCCCTCGGTTCCCATTTATACTGTTCTCCCCTACCACCCTCAAGCATCTGAGTGCACCATCGTTTCCGAAGCTGCCAGGCACGCGGAAGATTGCCGCAGATCGCCCGGTTGCTCACGACAGCTACCCAGTCCCTTCAAAAAACCCGCCACGATGGAGATCACCATTCCCAGCATTTCTTGCCCGGCTTTCTTGTCTGCCTGTGGATACCTCCCCGTACTCCAGGCCTCTCCCGGAAACTGCTCGCTAAATATCAAGGGCCCTGTCGCATCTTGCAGTAAACATCTCTAGTCAGCTAAATTATTGAGCCCCTCACGTCGTCACCCGATATCAGACACCGCGGCCGTGAGGCTGTCTATATTCACCGCCTCAAGACATACTACGACCCCGCTGTCTTGTCCGCCCCTTAAGTCGCCCAGAGGGCTCCTCTTCTGTCCGGGGGTCATTGTGAGGAAGACGACAGGCATACGCGCGAGCCGCATGGCCACCGCCTGGTGCACGGTCCTGGCTGAACTAGCTGTCTTCGGACTGCTGTTGGCACTGCTCTTAAGGAGATTCTCAGAATAAACCCCACCTTGCAAAAGGATTATGTGTAGACGTAGGAAAACTTCCAAATCCAGTTGCGCGCCAATTAAATGTTTTTCAAAATAATTTATTTTTCTGATCTCAATATTCGCACCAATCTCCATTTTCTAACAGCAGCTTATGCGATGAAAAAATTTGGGTAAGAAATATTTATCGCAGTAACTCCGAACCAACAGTTACTATGCTTTTTTTTTACACGAGTCGGAGATGATCCTCTGCCACACCTGATGCTTCTGAAATCGAATGACCCTATTCTGAAAAACTCATCCGATTCTTGTTCCTTTTAAACCGGTTTACAGCACTCGATAGCAAAAGAGAGATTTTCCTCCATATTAGAACATTAGAACAATCCTATCGATATGCTCCTATGTTCCTGCTAGTGCTCTATAATACTCCGCAGCTGCTTCACAATTATATTTAAAAGCGCACCCAATTGTATGGCAGTCTGGACTACCCGGTGCGAACGCAGAACAAAATTTAAAAGCAACATTTTTTTATGGATCGGAAAGTTAGCGCGTTCCCATCAATATGTTCACAACATTGTCTTTCTACATTCCACAGTTGCCACACAATTAAAATGATGTCCAAGAAAGCTGTACTTGTGTATGCACCATCAACTAATTGGCGCAATGAATATGGTCTATCGTCCAGCAGCCTCCCTGAAAGTAAGCCCGTTCTTTGGCTCAATGAAGTGTAGGGTTGGTCTGATAATGACGACTTTGTAAGCCACGAACAGAGGGCAAAACACATGCCTAGAACAAGGAAACTATGTGTTCCGGAGCTTCCAAAGCCACTGCGACCAAGAAGGAAAAAAATGACGATGAAATTCTGTGTTTAACTGCACATGTTTACCTCGAGACCATTTTTAACCAAGTCTCACCGCTAGTTATCGCGTGTTATGCTTGAAACACTCTCAGAGAGCGTTCAAGACATGCGTTTTGCCCTCTGTACAGTAAGCCCATCGGTCTGTAGCTTTTCAAGTCGTTAAATGAAGATAATATTAGTGTTCCATAATATAGTGTCCAATATTAAAGTCCCACGACCATTATAGGTCGTGGGACTTTGCGTATACAGGGTAGGTAGTTTTTCCAGCGCAGCACCCCTCCGTGTTTCAAGAGGTATGTTTTTGTCTGATCTTCGATAGTTGCCTCCCCACTTTACTACTGCTTGTAAAGCTTTCTCTGCTTCCTTTTTTGTAACGGGAGGACGTGCGATTCCCCCAAACCATTGCCCCCGTCGTTAGTTTGATTATTTGGGTTGCTGAATAGCTATGCGTAGAAATCCTATGCAGTCTAGTTCGCTCTTGCCCCTTATAAGCTATCTCTACTGGTAGCGCGTACTAGATTTTCTGCATGTTGTAATACCTCATGTTGATTACCTAACGCTAATTCATATAAACTTGACAGTTTTGCCGGTTGTATTTCCACTTAATGGTTTGAGCATCACGTGCCTTGGTGTTTCTTAATAAAATATTTCAGCATCTGACAAAGCTTGATAGAAGAATTTTGTAGCACGAACGAAGGGCGCGGCTCTCGTCCTGTCGCGCTTCTTTAGCATCTTATTCCTCGTCTGGTTCGTGCTGCAAAATTCTTCTATTATGTATCGATACCAACTGGCCCAAACAACGGTTTTTGTGGCAGAGCTTACATATATCCTCTACAGATATTCCATTCCCCAGTTCAGTTTCGCGCTCAGTAACATTATCTGCGACATTATTATTAAACACAATTGCAAAAAAGGTTTTGTAACCACTATTAATTGCCGAGGCTAAGGGGCTCATAAATGATTAGCACAAAGCGTGCAGAAAACACAAACAAGCGGAAATAAAAGGTACGCGCTGTTTACAGCTATTTTTGTGATAGTTCCACTTCGATGGAGCGCTTTTATGTCTTCATCACTACTTCTTGTCTTTTCAGTCTACTTCGTCTCAAGCATGGATTATCAACCACCCACGATCCGCACTATACTAGGCTCATCCCCGCTATTTCATTCTCCGTTTGTGAGCAGGATCATGAATTTTAGCAAATAAATTTAGAATCTACTGAACGCACCTTTCGCCGTCGCTGAGACAGAGCAAAGTACAGACCGACCGCATATCCTGCGGCAGTGAGGACGCCGAAGACGGCGTAGTCAGTTGCACCCAGAGCTTTCGATGTATCCATCTCCCTGTCCCACAGCCGCCAGTCTGCTACTCAGCGTGTAACGCCCACAACAGTCGTAGTCGTCTCGTCACAGCTCACTCTCCGCGAAGCGCATGAAATAAAGAAGCTGCTGCTGCTACTACTTCCTCTCAGAACATGCAACGCGACGGCCTGCACAGCGTCAACAAGTATACTTTCACATGCGATACCTTCTCCTTTCCTGTTTATACGGTCGGTTCACGTACAGCTGTGGGAAACCGCTATGCAGTGGCCTCGAAACAAACCAGGTGGAACTCTTCTGCCGGTGGGGCAGCTTTCGTATCGCGCCATCCTCATGCCGGTGGCGAGAGGAAATTATCCGGTGCATCAAAAAAATTGGCTGTGGCTTAGCTAAGGTTAGGCCTGGATAAGCGAAAAGCTCTCGCTGCTTTTCAGCCAAATCTCAACTACCACTTCTGGATCGGTGTTTCTGCGCCGTCCGACTGTTGCTTCTTCTTCTCCTTCCATGGCGAGTATCTGCGCCTGCTGTATGGGCAAGCGCACCTTATATACCCCTCCTTTCAAATGTGCACTGCGCCCGGCTGCGGCGAAAGGTCAAACGGTGGCGAGGATGGCCGCCTCTTCTATGGCCGCCGCCGCTGCTCACCCGTTCTCGCCACGCCTTGCGAAAGAACCTTCTCTTGGGACGGCGGCGGCGAAGGGTAAAACGGTGGCCAGGTGGAGAAGCGGCGACGCTCAGACGACGGGGTAAGCGCGCGGCGGCGACGACGGCTGCGGCAGCAGCGTTGCGCTCCGCGTGACGTCGCTCGGTTTCGCGCATGCGCAGCTGCGGCTAAAATTGATCACGGCGCACGCCAGACCCGGTGTTGAAGAGCCTAGTGAAGCTTTTCGCTTCAAATATCTGTCGCTTATGCTGGGTCGTTCTTTATCTCGAAACAATTCGACAGGAGGGAGATTAAAAGCACCCACAATGCGATAAACACCCACAACAGCCGCTCTTGCCAACTACGTCTCCTTCTGTTGTAATTGCGCGTGTCTGTGCAAGATTTACACCATGTCGGACGCAGTCGTCAGATTAATTCCATTGACAATTAAGCGAACTATAAGCTAATGATAAACTTCTTCAAGCCGCTCAAACGGGATTGAAACAATCGAATTTCTTGGGTAACATTGTTTTTGTAACGTGTTTATTTCCTTTTAATATCCGATTAATTTCAACATCAGGTCATCCTTCGCAATATATTGCATGGATGCGCTTTTGCGCATCGTCGCATACCTCGCTGGAAACCTTGCTGGGTGCCGACAAACTCTCATCGCGCGCGAAAATAGATGTAACACTACGGCCAGAAACAGCTGCTGTTCGCGATCAGAAAAATAAACAACCTACGTGTTCCCAGGTGTGACGCACACCGGCCTCGGTTTCCTGCGTAAATGTCGAGCTTTAGACCGCAGCCATGGTTGCCTGAGTGACTCAGGCGCAGACCTAATAACGTTTATAGTTGCATTGCTCGTGAGGAGAAAAGGTTAGTTCGGAGCATTTAGTGGTTGTTTAGCCACGGACGGTACACTATGTGGCTGCGCAATCGTCGTGTATACTATATTTCTATTTGTGCAGTCGAACCATAAGAAGCCAAGGCACGTGCAGAACACACCCTGTTTATTCGCGTGCTTCTGACACAGTGTGAGAACGGCGAGTCTGCCAGTCCATCTCGTTCGTTTACCAGAATCTATCGTGTTCAATAACTGTAATGTAAATACATACAAAGAGGGCTGACGCTGCGACTTCTCACGCTCGCTTCCTGACGGTACAGGAACGCGTACACCATACATCACTCTCCCTTCACAAAAATGGCCTATAGACAGTCTATAGACTTGTTATTGACTCTATTGACTTCCTACAGATCTTGATTTTTCTCTATTCATAGTCTATAGACAGTCTATAGACAAAAGTATACTAAAAGTGTATGGCCATGAATCTATAGATTGTCTATAGACTGTCTATGGCATTTGTATTGCCTATAGGCTGTTATATTTTTAAGTCATTGCTGTCGGCATCGACGAAAGACTGGTCCTCCTAAGTGAGCTCGTGCTGTTGCCTAAGATGGGTTAATTTTCTGACCTTGGCTTTTTGTACCTGTATTTCTGCTCTAGTTCTGACCACTTGGCTTTTAGTTTTCGGAGAGTGAGCCGTGAGTGCCCGAAGGGACGATGTTTCAGTGCAGACGAGCTTAGCGCCTCCTTGTCAGACATCGAAGTTGGTAGCCCTTGCCAACTAAACCAGTCCTGCAGCAACTCGCCAGAAGTGCTGGAAGACCGCGGAGAAGCCGCAGGTGCGTGGGTTTCAGGCCTTCCCCGACGGGGAAGTCCTTCGAGATGCCAACCCATGGACCGGCGCTTCCTTCTTTGAGGATGGCAGGGCAACCTTCGCTGTCCCTGCCTTGCTGACCCTGTGCTGACCTTGGAATAGGCTCGGTGACAGTGCCCTCTACAAGTGCCGGAGTGCTGCGTGGTTCAGTGCCACTGCGCACCACATCAGCGAAGTTGGATTTTCGGTGAAGGAGAACTTTTTGTTCCCCTTTGCTGTTTTGTTTTGTGTTTCTGTTTATTGATTTTTTTGTTTGTGCGAATCACCTGTCTTTAAGTTAGATGTTTTACTTGGTCCTTGTGGCGATTATTACTTTTTTCTTCTTCCGGGACCGACACGCCTTGCAGCTGGAGTATGCAGTGTGGTCTCCTTTGCAGTCTGCGCAGCGCACTGCTGCATCCCATTCCTCTAAAGGGTGTTGCTTCGAAGCGCATTTCGGGCAACTCTGTGAACCGTGGCCAAACCTCTGACAACTGAAGAATCTTCAGGGGTTAGGGGTGTAGTGCCTGACACTTACTTTAAGGTATCCAAATTCGATAGTTTCAGGTTATGTTCTTGACTCAGGGCTGGGCAAGATACTCCAAAACAGTATTTTCGATACGATATTCGATACCTTTGAAAATTGTACCTCCGTTACCGATACAAGATACAGAACCCAAATCAAGCATTATTCAAGTTGCTTTCTGTTTCTGCTACAAAATGCAAGCAGTGCTGAAAAGAAGAAAGGCAGCCTACTAAGATATATCTAACGCGAGAGAATATTCTATCATCGGCATACCGTCATTGACTTTTTTTTTTCAGCGCAGAAAAGGGTGCGCTCTCTTGTAGAAACGATGCATAGGACCTCAACACTTTGTTTTATCTTTTAGTTTTATCTTACTCCTTATTAATGGATACCATATTTTGAGATCCTTAACTAGAATCGTCAATTAAGTCCGCCCACTGAAGTCACACCAAACTTTTTCTGTAGTCTTGGTCTTCGGTCGGCGCGAGTATTTTGAGGTTGAATTCTCTCCCTTCGCCGCTGTCTTCATCTTCAGTACGAATTCTCAAGTTGAAACTTTTCGCTTCTGTGCCTAGCTGTGAAAGAAACAAGAAAATATGTGTTACCTTCATTGAGCGCACTCTTTCGTAGATTTGTTCAATTGATACAGCTTGTTGCTAACGACGCTGGTGGGCCTTCAGAATTATTTCCTTTCCTTCCGATTCCCCATTGTACCATGGGTGGTGAGTGAAGGCATTATTACCTCATATGTTTTCAAGCTGCCCAACCTAAGGCTTTTTTCTTTGAACCAAGTTTTCGTTACACGCAGTGCTTTGTTTTTCGGTAGGACGCATCAAAACGGCGGATGTATTGCAAAATGCTTGGGAATTCACGACTTTACTGCGCATTGAAAATGTTGCTGTAATGAAGCCTAGAGTGGAATACTAAAGCAAATGTTATTTTAACATATTCGAGAATGCAGAGTCTTTCACGAGACATTCTTAATATTGATCTCAACTTCAGATCGCACTACCCGTGGCAGGTTTATGACGAATATGCCCGAAATGCACGAGAAATTTATCAATCGGGTTTGACCAGCTCCCCATCCAGACAAACACCGAACACGTAAGAATAAAGTCATTAAGCCTAATTATACACTCAGCAAGATAACAAGCTTGCCTCTAGGGTCCATATTGGCTGCTGGGCGAATAAAAGAATTTGTCTTTTGTGAAGTGGTAAAGGAATGGATGCCCGTATTATTGTGAATTACATTGTGCGCGCTGGTGTTTTAAGCCCGAATATCAAAAGTGCCTAGAGGCGGTAAATGCAGTGGCATGGAACTAAAACTATAATAATTAAAATGTGTTAACCATATGGGCAAAGTGACTGCAAAAATACGCTCTTATTATGTAGCATTAAGGATTGGCACGCTGTACATCGTGGATCGCGACGCAACAGCGTGTAAAAGTTTAGTAATCTTTGCTCGAAAGTGTTCGCTGCGCTACGAGCCCCATTTTTAGTTTTCCGCTTTTATAAAGTTTGTATCTCACAAAGCTGCTTCAGTCTGACAACGCAGCCTTCAAGATGTGTAGGTATTTTATTCTTCAGAACACCGACCACTGAAACTGATGCACCAGCATGTATACTTATAAGCCTGAACAGAGGACAGTACAAGTGCACTGGCAAGCTCCCATTGTGCATCGCCGGGCTGTATAATCAATTCAAGAAAAACGGCAACGCACTATTCAAGGGGCACCACTTGAACTTTATTCTTTACCATGAGTCTTCACCCAATATTGTCATACTAACAGACACAAATTGAAGCAGGAAACTAATTGAGCTCTAAGAACGATTGCTCCTGTTCTGACTAACAACTGTATAGTATTCCAATGTTGTAAGAAAAATATTATCAAACACTTACCTGAAGTTTTTCTCGGAAAAACTTGAAACGCCTCCAAGTATTTATAAACATCGGACTTGTAAGGTGTGCATTCTTCTTAGCTGTTTCCAGTCCACCTTGAGGACAGAAGTTATAGTGTGAGTCACAGCCCCCTTAAAACAACTAATTTCTTCTATTCAGCAGTACGCAAGAAAAAAATTGCAATACTAATAAGGCCTATTAGTCACTCTCGGTACTTTCCAACACTGGTCGTTCAAACGGGCTGCCAAAAATATTTTCATCGTGTTTTTTTTTATTTTTATTTTCTTATACTGCCTCCTAGCGGCATGTGGAAGAACCACGAGAGCTTCTGAAAGGCTGGAAGAGCATTCCAAACGAGTTTTCCCTTCAGCTCGGCAAGCACCACGAATAAGTGAAACTGCAACTGCCCCTAGCTATTTAACTTCATTTGTAGCGCACTAATGAGGTTAAACGCCATCATTAATTTAAACATATTGCCTGTGGTACGATATCAATGCTTCCAACACATCACAGGTAACTGCGTACGTGGCGACTAGCGCTCCTGGCATAACGTACACATGTGCATGGGGATACATGCGTCAAAGCAGACTCGTACAATCCTTCCAATGCTGATGACACCTTACTCAAAGGACGCGCACAAAGATGTCGTAAAATGCGCCCTGCTTGCGCCCGAGACGTAAGATTAACCTTGGATGTTTCTTTTTTGAACCTTGTACACTTCAACGTAGTCACATACGTATATTACGAGACATCCAAAACTATCTTCTTGAATGACACGTCTTTGTTGGAATACTTGAGACCCGTGTACTATGCGATGTCAGTGCACGTTAAAGAACCCAAGCTGGTCGAAATTTCTGGAGCCCTTCCATACGGCGTCTCTCATAGCCTGAGTTACTTTCGGACGTACAACCCCAATAAGCTAAACCAAACGTCTTTGTTGGAAATCTTTTCTTTCTATTTGTTTCCTCCCAACATTGCCGTCCCTTCAATGATTCGTTTGTTTTTTGTTGTTGTTGTGTTGTTGTGACTGGGAGAAGGATGAAAAGGAAATTGCACGGGCCTGCCTGCTGGCTCGAGCCGAGCCACCACCGCTGCCACGTGCAGATACAGGATAATGAAAAGGTCAGAGGAAAGAGAAAAATAAAAAAAAAGACGTGCGTCGCAGCAACAACCGCGTGCGCCGAAGCGGGCGCTGCTGAAAAAACAGATAAGCGGCCGACGCCGCTTCTTTTTCCATTTTCTTTCACCACATATCAGTAACCGGTTCGGTTATCAAGATGGAGATCAGAATTCTGTTATTATAATCTCTCGTATTGATCAAGTTTTTATGACGGCCAGCGCTATGCTTCTCTAACGCATAGAGTACAAGAAGCTTACTTTATAAGATTAGCATAAAACCAATACCCTATGCAGGAACTTCTGTATCGTTCATATTCACTGTACACTTATAGGTGCTAGGTACGAATTTAATAAATTGCATACAACAAATAACTATTGGGGTTTTTGAGGCACGGCAAAATGCTGGCCAATTACACATAGTATTTTTCAAAGCAACATGTTCATGAGCGGGCATATACGGAACCTCTGAACTACCTATATGTTTCGCAGGCTGCAGATATTCATATCCATGCACACAAAGATTTCCGCCGATCTTTCCAGTAGAATTGCTGCCTGACCGACTAGTTTAATAAGAAGGCACATTTTGTCTTATGGCAACTTTAACGTATTGGCATTATTTCATCTCTTTCAGCGAACATGAACCACACCGCTGGGTGATCTGCTAAAGCTGTTAACATGAAAAACTTTTACCAGCCTGTTCATATGACCAGGGACGCCTCCTTCTACAGATTCTTCCCCTTGCATTTTTTTCCACTTCGCGCAGTTAAAAAGGTGCTCTTTCGAGCATCACTCCAAGCTCTCGTAAACTTTTTACTTCGGCGTAAATTCCATTCGGCGCAAATTGTTTTTAAAAACAATATCTGAGCCGAACGCGTTACCAAACGAAGCATGCAACTGATGCAGTAATTCCTAAAATGTGGAGTAATTCATTTATTTTACAACAATTGTGTAACTTGATAGCACTTACGATGGTGATTACCAATCCTTAAACCCAATTCTTTGTTTACATGTTAGCCGATTCGCCTGCTCTAATGCTTCGACGCACTAGTATCCGCTGCAAATATGACAAAGTAAATTAAAAATAAAGTACACCAGTCATAATGGGAAGCTCAAAACAAAGCTCACAGAACAACCCTGCGGAGCATAATTTGAATGGGGCATCATTTGAATGCGTAATTTGAATGAAAAATAAATCGTTTGCTTCAGCCTGTTAGTCTCTCTAGAGCAAATTCCAGCAATATAAGCGGAAAAATGATTGTTTTCATTTACAGCGTTGCATGAAAGAGGACAGTAGTTGAATCAAAAGTGAACTACTGCTTCATACTTAGCAGCGCAAAAAAACGAGGACCAAAGCAAACGAGGAGAACAATGTCAATGAGAACCAATACGCAGCAGACATAAAGGAGCATTTCAAATTTTAATAGCGTAGCTAAAGCATAACAAGGAAGATCGTGCCAACACTGCGTAGTGTCCGGAATAAACATATCGCAAAAACGCGATAAGGATGACGACAGAAGAACAGAGAACACTAGGCAACAAATACCAAGAAAGGGCTTCTTGTCGTGTCCCCAACTCCTGTGACGTGTACCTTTTAGCGCTTTTATGTTAGTGTCCACTTCTAACTTGCCCAGTCCTCAGTTTATTCTAGTGTAGATATATCCTCAATTATATATATTTTTAACGTACGTACATTCGACGGCAGATGCTTCACTGAAGGGGAGTGTGACACAATATTTTTCTTACCTGCCATGCCGAGGGAAACAATATGCAGAATAGTGAAAGCAATACTACTGAGGAATTGAAATACCTCGGTAAGGACATAACAGCATGCTCACAAAGTTTCGGCATAAAGAAACACTTAAAATTTGAAAAAGTGCGTTGCAATATCACGGCCGGCGCAATAAATGTACAAACCTTAAAACATGGCAAGGGAAGGGAAGTTTCGCACAAAAGTTTGCATCCAGACCATATACGTATATCACTACTAATTAAGAAGAGCAGCGTTTAACGCTGCGTTTTATTCAGAATCTAATGCAGCCACAACCATGCCGCGGGAAAATGTGCTCTTCTGATGTCGCAACGCACAGGTGACAGAAATTTCTGCCTGTTATACATAAGACAGTATCAATCTCACGCCGGCTATGTTCTAACGCTCACCTGTTGCTACACTCAGGGCCGTTCCTAGGGTCACTGTCAGCAAAGCACCAACGAAGGAGCTCCAGAAGAATGACATCTGGTAGAGCGGGAACACCACCGGACTGCGGACAGACGGCAGAACATTTGGCTTGAGCTTCATTAGAGAAAGCCGTCTAGTTCGCTGTATGGTATGCTATCTACAAAATCGACACGTGATAAAGCTAAAATTGAAGGGGTGTAGCGCACCCAAGGATATTCTTACGTCCGTAACGTCAGTACTGTGGTGCGGCAGAAACAGTGAGCCAGTTTGAAGCATGCTCGGTGCCGCAAAACTGGCCGAACAAGCCCGCAATCTAGTTTGTGTTCTTTTGTTCTGTCCCAGATTCTATCAGTATACCTCCTCACGTTTGCAACGATATTTTTGCGTTTAAACCACCCTGATTTTTAACTTGAATATAATTAGTTCCCTCTTATTGGCCTTAATTAGCCTCCTTCAGTCTAACAGGAACAATGTTTTCATTTATCGCCGTAACCATCACTTACATAACTACGCATCTTTTTAGCAAAGAGCGACGGTAATCTTCACAACATACGACACCACCAAGATGGGTCTTCATGTATAACAAGAGCTGTCAGCATAGGGAGCTGGGAGACTTTTGACTTAATTACAAAGCTTCTCGCTTCATTTTCATGCGCACCCTTACTGTTTGAAGTTTTCGGTCAATTCGTGTGAGCGCTGTCCGTTGCTACCTGTACTGGTTAGCTTAATTGGTAGAGCGACTGTCCGGTGCAGGCGATGATCTCAAGTTCGAGACCCGCACCAGAACGATTGTTTATTAACGACGCAGTTTTTTAGACCTATACATCGTTCCTTTTTAGCCCTAGAAGTCCGCTTGGGTGCACGCAAGTGAGTAATTATAACGTTTTAGAAATCTGTCTAACTTCGGTGATTCTCGTAAAGCGTTTGGATGAATCTTTGACTCACTGGAATACGCAAGGCTCTGGTCGAATAACCATCGATCATATTTCACCCTCTTTCTTCTATTCTTAGTTTTTACAGTAGAAATGTTTACAATCTGCCTTCCAGCCCCTTGCTGAAAGAAAGCTAGGGTGATGCTGGCCGCAACTTCCTTGCACCTAATGCTTTCTTGATTAAAATCTCTATCGAAATAAAGGACAACTTTTTTCAGAATAAACGGGCTTCTCTATATCGGCATGTATTAAGCATAAATTTATTTGCTATATTTTAATTTGCAAAATAGCGGTATCCAGCAGAGCCCTGAGGCATTATAGCAGACAGAATATACAAAATATTTCATAAGATGGGAAGGAAGAAAAAAAAACACATATAATCCTGTCATAAGGAAAAAAAATGCCCACATCACGCTACGCCATGATTTGATCTGAGTGCGCGGTAGCGACAGTAGGTGGAGCACTGAACACTGTCCAGAGGTAACCTGCTCAGGTCATCCATTGTCCGCGAAAAAAATGAGATGTTGAGCGCCCGTCTGAAATTTAATCTGATGATTTTCCACCGATGATCGAGGCGCATGGATAAAAAGTGATGTCGGCTGAAATATCGGTTTTTCCTAATGTTCACCGTTTCAGAATAAATGGAGCATTATTCATTTCCTATATGTAGAGAGCTATATCTCCTTACGTAAATGATCCCGACTAATTCGAGAACAATTTTGCGGCTCCCTTCAAGCATATGATATAAATAAACTGTAGGGGTACCTCTGACTGCACGAACATACTTTTTTGAGTTAGATGGTACTTTTTTCGAACTATTATTTAGAAAATTAAGCCCTCTGCAGGCATGGGATCTAGTACTCAAACTGCCTTGTTCAAGTTAAGTTTAATAAGTCAACGCCAAGTATTTATATTTACGCATTGTATGAAAATGAACGCTGAGGTATGTTTGTCAGTGTACGATAAAATCTCGCATTGTAAAGTATTAAACGACATTTGCAACTTAGAGTAAGGTCACTAAACTCATTTCGAGTCGCTCTGCAGGTTCTCAACATCAGAAGACCTCTGGATGAGAAGATAATTAGCGCAAACTTCAGTCGACAGTTGAACTTTGCAGGTAACATTCAGAACAGTTAGAGAGACGTATAGATCAGGAAAAGAAGGGATCCCAGACCTGACCATTCCGCTACAAGAAAGGATAAGATCACCTAATTCGAGAGGCAACCATCGATCAAATTATGCTGCACACTGCCCTGAACCTACGAATTATGCCAGTCAAGCACGCTGAGGTGAAAGCCAGGAGAGGACAAATTAGCTATGTGGCAGTAGCAAATAGCTCAGAATTGAAAGGTTTTCTAAAGTGAAGGGATACTAAGTCTATTTGATACTCACGCTGAAATAATAAAACTGGATAATATTAAGCTCACCAGTGGACCTGATTTGAACAGAAACCAGTTCCAAAGCATGCTGAACCGCCTTAAAATGCTCGTAGTGTTGAAGGGGTTTGATGACAGCGCTGTAAATTATGCGTTCACACGTTTAACAGCATAAAACCAATTAAAAAAAATCGTGTGCGCAGGTTGTGCACTGTAGGAGCTGCAGCGCTTCTTTCTGGATGAACACAGTCCTAAGAAACTGCATGGGGAGGAAGTGCTTTTAACCATTTGGATCAAGCAAGAAATACTCCCCGATGCGGAAATCATGCCTTTCTTGAAAATATCAAGCGGATATCCGCCACCTGTTGGGAGTGTATTCAGGATTTCGATCAAGCAGATACCGTCAACTGTCAGCTACGGCTCTCTCGCTTCGTGTTCAAACTGCTACACAGCTTAGACGCACGGACCCTATCGTCAATCTCCTCAAAACATCACTGCATCAGAAAACTTGTATTCATTGATGTA
Source organism: Amblyomma mixtum (assembly GCF_055824585.1). Taxonomy (NCBI): domain Eukaryota; kingdom Metazoa; phylum Arthropoda; class Arachnida; order Ixodida; family Ixodidae; genus Amblyomma; species Amblyomma mixtum. The sequence continues at coordinate 81,057,740 of NC_143015.1, read as the reverse complement.
ACTTATATATTGCCGCCAGGCGTCCCCGGGCGGCGCCGAAAGGACGAAGAAGCGAGGAACTCGCGTGCTCTCGGAGCTGGGACTCTGCCTCTCTGTTTGCGGCCTGTGCCTAGCCTGTGTGATTAAGGACCCATCTGTGACATTTGTGGTGGAGGTGCTGGGTACATCGCCCTGGAATATGTCGCACACCCCTTCTAACACCGAGAACCCCAGACCTCTCCCTATCGACACGCCAGTGCATCGGGTCAGTCGCGGCAATCTAGGACTGCCCCCTGAGCATGGGCTGTTGGAGACTACCTCGACACCTGGCCGGCTGCCTCCTGAGCTCAGGCCATTTGACACTACCTCGGCGCCTGCCCCTCAACCAGTCATCCAAGGCGCCGCGTACTACACCCTCCACAACCCACGGCAACCAAAATCTTTTCACGGGACTCAGCTGGAGGACGTGGAAGATTGGCTCCTCCAGTTTCCTCCAGGCTCCTCCATCTTTCTCTCGGTGACAATAGTCGCCGCAAGAAAGATTGAATTTCGACCTATAATGACTGGCAGGCAAGATTACGAACCAGCTGTAATGAATCGCAAACATTTTCTTAGGAAAAATGGAGGAATTGAACCAACCTGCTTGTGAGTGGCATGGCAGTCGTCTCTAGATGTGATTCGACAGAAGCAGTGCTATTTTCCATGAGTGGACAGCGTTCCACAGTCCCAGGAAGCAGGAGGAGGGATGCCGCACCGGACAAATGTTTTCCCACGGCATGCCAGAGCTGGAGGAGGCAAACCAACATGCTGGCCCAGGCTGCTCCCTGCGTTATCAGTCTTACGTTGTAATGACAAAAATGGCGCGCGTCGGGTTATATTCGAGAATGGTAAACCTCAAGGTCCATTCATCAGATTTCGACACCAATAACCATTATGCCACACTGCGTACCTCTTGTCAGCAACCATTTTTCGTTCAGTGTGACGAAGCTCCCACAAACATTAAATAAAATTCTAATATACTGTAGCAATGAGCTGCCGTGGTGGATCAGTGGTTATGGTGCTCGGCTGCTGACCCGAAATACGCGGGTTCGATCCCGGCCTCGGCGGTCGAATTTCGAGGGAGGCAAAATTCTAGAGGCCCGTGTACTGTGCGATGTCAGTGCACGTTAAAGAATCCTAGGTAATCGGAATTTCCGGGGCCCTTCACTACGGCGCCCCTCATAGCCTGAGTCGGTTTGGGACGTTAAGCCCCATAAACCAAATCAGTAGCAATGAGTCATACCACTTCAATAATTGGCTGAAGCAACGTTCGCTGCACATATAAGAGGCGAGTGCATTAACAGCATTTATTTTGCTAGTCAAACGAACTTTTCGGCTAGTTGGCCGCATTCTTGGCTCATAACTGCAGAGAAGAAACAACTTCACAAACAGGAGAAACAAACTACAGAGCGTTCATCACTGTATTGTGTGTTTCTTATCAACGTGAACGTGTTTTTCCGCTGCAGTTGTGATACCATTTTGCTAATCGCGAAGAGTTTTCTACAGCCTAGGCACATGCCAAGTGCAGAACTGTATTTTTTTGTATTACTGAAAGTGGCGATAACAGTCTTGTCCAATAAATTTTACTAGTAAGAGCCGCCGGAGAGAATCGTGTTGCAAGAGACAACATCTTATTACGGTGTATAAAATGAAAACAACAAAAGCTTGAACAACATTGCTTACGGTTCTAGCTAAAGTTCTTCGGAGACGTCACCGAAATGTGGTATATTTTCCACTTTCTCGCCACACCGAGCACGAAAAGTAGTGATGATATAACACCCTCTTGTTCACGAGATAATCACAAAATGCCGCTACCATGTAAATGCAATTCCGGTCTGCACCAGACTCCTTTTGCTCGACTCTTCTGTTTTCAGTTTTTTGTGGACCCAAATTAAAGGCTGTGAACGAGAATAGGTGGCTTAGACATTAGACATTAGAGAATTAAAAAAATATTTACGGTTAATTGATAAAATCCGACTGTTGGACGCATAAATGATGGAAATCAACGGAAGCGCTCCAGCGAGAACGCGCGGTTAAGTGAAGAAAACACGCCTTTTCTCAAACATGTGGAGTTCAGGGTCACAATAAACGTGAGTGAATTGCACAGTCTCGGAAGTTGCAATGATGCAATGGAAGTTGCAAAACCTGTAAAAACACTGTTTTGTGCCTTTGATCTGGAAAAAATACTGTCTATAAATATAGCTTAGTGTGGTCGATAGACGAGCTGGAAAATGCATGGTCAACATTCGCAATACGGGAGGCAAAAACTAAATTTCGTGATGAAGAAAGGTCAAGGCGAACGGGGAAGAAGTGATAGAGCGGAAGAGACTTCCATTGCATATACAGTGGAAGTAAAAATATTGCGTAGAAAAAAAAACCTAATAGCTTTGGAATTAGTGATGATATCAAGAGCAGGAGGAGACACCAGGGTGATCTTCAAAATAACAATGAGATTTTCCAAAGATTATTGCGTCTAGGCAGGGTGTATTATATGAACTTTAGTTGAGGCTCTAGGAACCGGGCAAGCATAAAATTAGAAGATGAAAGCTTGGTTCCCCGATTGCAGAATAAACGCTTCCCAATTCGTGGCAACGGCTCAATGCTGAACGACTCAATGATACAAGCATAATGTGTACGCAGCGGCAGTGGGGTACGAAAGGCAGTGTGACGACAAAGCTCTACAGTCTCGAACCCTGCAAAGTCGACGTGATCAAAGCACGTGCCAGGCAGGCTTCATAAGGATTTCAAGTTAAAAGCGGCGGGGATGCAACAAATTTCTAGATGGCGGAGGTAATTCGGTGAAGGCTCACGAACCGATGGAGCACAGGTGCACAACCATTTTGTAAATAATTTAAAAAAAAAAAACGAATGTTAAATTTCTCAAGAACACATTGGAAGATATATTACACAGGGAGCGCAAAACGGCGATTCGCCCTCTCCGAAGCGAAAGTGGCTTCAGTTCGAACGAAGCGATATGCAAATTGCCACCTGTGTAATGCTGTGCATGGAGACATTAAAAATAAAGCTAGACTTTTGGTTTGGCCCACTTGGTGTTGTAGCATGGCGAAAGGGAACAGCACTACGTCCTTTTTTTCCGCGCTGCTCTCTCTAGCTATGAAAACGAAAATATCAACTGACAGAAATACAAAAAAATAAGAGGACACTTAACCTCCAAACGTAAGGGCATTATCCCAATTTTTTTTATTCAGCTTCATTAATTTCGTATTTATGCTTACATGTCCTAATGACGTTTCAATCTTGTTGCGATGTTCTCAACGCTAGTTTTCTATTGTTTTAACTTTTATTCCACAAATGCACGCGTGACGTAACGACCCTTCCCAGCAATACGGCTTTTCAGCACACACCGGCGACGGTGACTACGAGGTGATGCCCGCTGAGCGGTACGCTCAATGCCATGACGTCAAGATCACATCCTTCCGGTATGCCGCTGTCATGTCCCCTGTGCCGCTTCGGGACATTAAGCTAGGCACACTGGGCCATGCAGCACTAGTCTCTTGTTTACCTGTCAACTGATCTCGCGTGCATATCGCGATATCACCGCTACGATAATGGTACCAACATGCGGCTAAGCTTGGAGTTAGAAAATCAACCTAATCGAATTTTTATCGAGCCTGACTGAGTACTGCTTCCGTCATACCGGTCGCTATTAATTCACGTCGGTATATAAAGCGGACAGCAATGCGACAGCTTGTTAAATGAGTTCGACATATATTCGGGACGCTGTTTTTACGGCTGAAGGGTTGATGTAGCAATCCCCGGGAACCGTTATCACTCTGAATATACTAACAGTAGCATTGGTTTATTTAAAATTTCGTTTGTTGACATCTTTCATGTGTAGTCTTTGCCAAAAGTAGGCGGGACCGGGTGGTTTGTTTCTATAGCGGAACACTTATGGTAGCCCTTAACGGTGCACGATAGAGGAATTTTTACCACCGGAACTCGATCTACACGTTCCAAGCATTCTTATAAACTTCGAATTATCATCGTGTGCGGCCGATTTTTATAATTTAAATCGGATTAAATGTCCGGACTCCAGCCTTTATTGAACGCACCCCAGACGGATCGAGGAGTTAACGAACGCGTGGAGTGCCCATCCGGCAGTCGCGTGGCGGCTTCGCTTTTGCTTTTATTTTTTTCAAGGTTTCATTAATAAATAAATCTAGTCAGAGGCCACATAGCCGCAAATTAGGCCCACAGAAATAAGAACACGCATGAAATCTTTGCTTTCGCCGATCGCTACGTATCACTCCGCCGATGGAAAAGCGGCAAGGCGCCACGGCACTGGCTGAAAGGTGACTTGACTCCTCCGACCCTCTGCGGTGGGTTCAAGAAAGGGCGGGAGCCGGGACGTTTAATCCGATTTTATTTATGGAAATCGGCAACACAGGATAATAATTCGAAATTTCTAAGAATATTCGGAACGTGTAGATCGAGTTGCCGAGGTAAAAAGACCAATTCAGATTCTTCTTTAGTGCACCTTCAAGCTATGAATGTGAGTAGATTGAGGTGAGCCTTTCTCCTTGTCGCGAATCGGGTTGACGCGTCCGCGACTTCTGAAGGGGAACACTTTCGCGTGCAGGTTCGAAGAAAAGAACAAAGGAATCAAACAAAACGAAACGAAGCCGTGTTTATATTTTAAAGGAAAGGAGCCAATAAAAGAAACGAAAACACCAAGGAAAACACACACTAGACACGCGTACAACACTATGGATAAAAAGGAGATAGTTCACCGGATACAAAGCGTCACAGGTGGAGCGGGAATGCCTTGCAGGTACCTAGACGCGGGTTGTCGACTTGCGATGCGTCGGTGGTGTTGCGTCCAGGGAAGCGGTGGTAGAGAGCCAGGAAATGAGGAACAGAGACGGACACGGGAGATGCTGACGAACTCCTGTAAGCCGCGCCCGAGAATTGGGCAGCTACAGCTGGAAAACTGTAGCCAAGTCCTGTCGACGGCGTTCCAAAAACACCGTAGGCCTATGCAACCCATCCAAGGAAGCAATGGCAGCAAAGTGGCGATCGCAGTAGGCCTGCGTCGTTGATTCAAGGGAAGTCCATGGCAACACAGACCCGAAGTCTGACGGCTGCCACCTCCATGCTTGAATGAGGCTCAATGGTCTTGAGTCGATGATTCAAGGGAACTCACTGGCAGCTCGGACCCAACGTCCGACAGCTGCCACTTCCACGCTTGAATCGGACTCGATGGTCTTGAGTCGATGATTCAAGGGAAGTCACTGGCAGCTCGGATCTAATGTCCGACAGCTGCCACTTCCACGCTTGAATGGTACTCGATGGTCTTGAGTCGATGTTTCAATGGAAGTCACTGGCAGCTCGGAACCAACGTCCGACAGCTGCCACTTCCAAGCTTGAATGGAACTCGATGGTCATGAGTCGATGATTCAAGGGAAGCCACGGGCAGCTCGGATCTAATGTCCGACAGCTGCCAATTCCATGCTTGAATGACCAGACGTGCTGCGGCGCCTTCCTCATCAACACGTAGCTCTACGCTCCTCGTGCCAGCCTCGCGCTCACCACTCGCACGCGCACACGCGCAACGCAGAGCTGGCCCGCACGGCGCTCTTATATCCGACGCACCACTGCCGACACGTCGCGTTCCAAAGATCCCTCGTCAGTGTGGTGTGCACATCACACCTTAAATTTTGGCACCTTTCGGTCTTGAGGGGTGCCTTAAATGTTCCGATAGACGGTTGAGAAGCAGAAACCTGTTGCTCGGTTACTTTTGGCATGCAGGTACCTACTACTATCATTATATATTTTTGCGACTGGCAATACACACCTTTGCGTTCACCCACGGAGAGGAGACTGCGAGAAGAACAAGGCCAGCAAAAGGGCCTGATGCTGACGCGTAGAGGGACATAAAAAGCTGCAAGGGAAATGAATAATTTCACTACGTAAGAATTGCCGTTGCGAGTGAGAAATACTGGTCTTCACAAGCTGCTTACCCGTGAGGCTGTTCCCATATACGGCACGGCGATCGAGAAAGCGGTCATTATGGTCCCGCTTGCAAGTGCTGTAAAGAAAATACTTGGCTACAATATTGACGAGTGTACGTATGAAGGTTGCACGAGACATTAAAAAAGTCATTAAAAAAGACATTAAAGACAGGTTAAAAAAGAAGGCTAATATCAACAATCTGTTCTGTCCTTTTTAGATGTACTGCAACAAAAACCACCTAGTTTTACGTTTTGCTTATAGGGCACTCCAGGCCGGGATGTAAGTACAGTTTGTCTCCTATTTTCTTTAACTGCACAGAGCTGTGTTGCTTAAAAGGCTACTGCGAGGGAAGTTTATGCAAAGTAATTTTTTTTAATCTCTAAAGCTTGATAAATAAATGATTCTGGGAGTTATGTCCCTTCACTGAGTGGGCGTTGATCTCGGAGGGCACGAGATGTCGAGACAGCGGACACAGTAATGTGAATAACAGCCAACATTTTTAAATTCTTCTTTCAACTGACGGCTTTACGCCGCATGCAGAGCTTTGAAGACTTTATTGATTCGTGACTACTCCAATTTAAAGAATTTCGCTAAGTGCGATAGGTTCTGAGTTATTCATCAATAATTTATCTACTATTTCGGACCTCGTTTCGAAACTGCCCACAGCATGCGCCGAACCTGGCGCATGAAGAAAGAAACCAGGGGAATTTGTTCATGAATAACTCAACACCCATCAGACTTAGCAAGTTTCTCTTAATTGGATAAGTGACGAGTCAATATAGTCTTAAAGACTGCGTTTGCAACTTGCATCAAGAACGAAGTCATTAAAATATTCAACATCTTTTAACTGATTAGTCGCAATACCTTGACCGCCATGCTGCGGTCCCATCTCCGGCGAGCCCTACAGACACTCAGTGAAGGCAGCGTTTACGTACCGACTAGAATCCTTTTTTACGAAGCACTGAAGAGTGGAATAGTTACTGTCTATAATTGGAGAAAAGCACCCCCTGCCTTTCTCAACATCATACAACGTATCTCGTGATTTTGTATCATCTCCGGTCGTGCTTTCTATGCTACTTAACTTTAAAACAAAATCTGCTCCTGGACCACACAATATATCAAATGTTTTCTTCGTCGATATGCAGAAATGCTATGGCATTTCCTTGCACTGATCTTTCGTGCGGCACTGTCTTCAGCGACTGTCCCCAGACTGGCTAAGGGCGCATGTATTGCCAGTCCGAAAAAAGGGGACTTTCTATTCGTTACTAATAACCGCCCAATATCGCTAACCTCATCCTGTTGCATGATGCTTGAGCACATAATAGCTAACTTAATTACAACTTTTCTAAACGATAACAATATACTTTCACCTGTGCTGCACGGTTTCCTTAAGCGTTTCTCTGCGGTCACACAGTTGGCAACTATAATCCATTGCTTTGATCAAACTATAGACAACTCTAGCCAAATGTACTTTATTTTGTTAGACTTGAGAAAAGCGTTTGATCTTGTCTCTTACTCTAGGCTTATTGATAAACTTAAAATGGTTAATCTTTCCCCCTTCATCATTAACTGATTGCTGATTACCTTACTGATCGTAGACGGTTTGTTAATTATTGCTCGCGAGAGCTTCCAGTAACTTCAGGTGTACCTCAGGGCAGCGTCTTAGGACCCTTGCTATTCTTGATTTAGATTAATGATATTGCGAGTGTGATTACAGAAACCGTACAAATTAGATTTTTCTCAGATGGCTGTGTGCTTTTCAGGGAAGTATCCAGCCAGGATGATCAAGTGGACCTAAACAATAACCGTCAAAATATTCTTTCCTGATGCAACCTTTGGGACACGAAACTAAACGTTAACAAAACTGTGTGCATGAAAATAGCCAAGAAGCTAAATAACTTTTCTTTTCCCTACACTCTAGGCACAGAACCGCTAACCGAAGTGTATGAGTATAAATACCTTGGTGTCACGTTAACAAGTAGTCTGAACTGGAATACTCACATAACTAATGTATGTGACGATGCTTTCTAGAAAATTTGCTTTCTACGCCATAAACTAAAGCATGCTCTTGCCGAAACTAAACTTTTAGCTTATACATCAATAATTAGGCCAAAGCTCGAATATGCATGCACTGAGGGGACCCCTACACCAAAGTTAATATCGACGCTCTTGAAAAAATACAGCGTAGGGAAGTTAGGTTTATTTTTTTGAAGTACCGTGCAACTGACTCACCAAAAGCTCTAATGAGGCAAGATATAATCCAGACACTTGAAATGAGAAGAAAAATACAGCGTCTAAAATTTATGTTCCTCCTTAAATATAACCTTCTCGCTCTAACTCCTCGCCCGTATATAACACCACTTACTGCATGAAGAGCACGTGATCGACACCATGACTCTCTCACTCCATATAGCGCCAGACAAAACGTTTTTTAATATTCTTTCTTCCCACGAGCAATAAGCGAATGGAACAACCTAACACAATCACTACGAAGCAGCAATGATGTCATTGAAGGTTTAATTTGATAACATCACACATCTTCTGCAGTTTATTGCTTCTTATTTGCTAGGCTTTTTTCTGTGTTGGCATATTCGACGTGAACCTGTTGCGCACTTTGTCAAATCATTTTTAAGCATTTGCACGTCCTTTGCTCAGATACGATCGGAGTTCTGTTACTGTTTTCGCTTTATTCTGTCCCAAGAACAGCTGTGTTTGACACGTGTACTTGTCATTAGTATTTTTAAATTGTATTTGATAACTCTTATGCCCCTCCTGCTTGGACCGCGACGCCTACAGTAATGAATAAATAAATAAATAAAATAGCACAAATTCCGTGGGCACCTCGCAATTTTTTTTTATATGCAACTAACTTTTTATAGTTCTAATACGCCTGGGAACAATTTGCTCCGCATATTGCCCGAGAGACGTTGTCCGACGCACCTAATAGCCGCATCACGTTCACGGCACGGCGTTCACTCATCTTGAAGTACAGCACGACAACATCGATGTAGAAGGTGGCTGCGTGAGAGTTGACCACAGATGAGACGGTGCTGAAATGGGATGAACAGCGTATTCCGCATATATCAATAACAAGTCCTTTATTAGCGAACGAAAGCAAAGAGTAGGTCCTATTTTAGAAGATTTCATGTCGGTTCCAAACCTTTGATAGGCACCAGACTGTCGTGTAGGCTTTTGTAAGTGTTAACGGATGATGTTGATATATTTCTCTGCTACGTATTTCACTCTCAATTTCAAGCACCTTGGAGCAGTTGCGAATAACTAAAGTAAATGTAAAACCGAGTTCTCTAATATCGACAATCTGCACAACCACTCAACTTAGAAATCACTTCGTGCTGTGAAGTTTCCACGGGCAGAGGGAACTGCGTCCATTCCATCTTTTTTTCGTAGTATTAATCAGCATCTTTTGACGGAAGGGATGGCCATAATAGAGAAACCGAAACAACTCATTCAAAGCGATGGAAGTCACCTTCCTAACCGTCCGAATTTCGTGTCCACTTCAGCAAACACGTTTCTGCTGCCATAAGAAATATGCATATACCACGTCTAACCTTGTGGTAGCACCAAGGAGTCCTGCCAAAAACAGTCCACGCAATGCCGCAACGCCTGAAAGGCTTTCTCTGATGTAATAAGGAAGCATCTGAAAAAAAACACAGTTGACTTGAAATACAATGCAGGGAAACTAGGTGCGTCGACAGACGGCAAGCGCAAATCTGCTAATCTAGCATGGTGCCAGTTCTTCTGTCTTGTCACGGGTTCAGTGACTAGTCGACATCATCACCGAGTCCGGACAATGAGGGGGTGGCCGTTTGATGCCCGGCGTAGCCGGTAAGCAAACGCAGTGACTGAGACCGAGGCGTGCTAAGAGGTAACAACAACAAAACAACGTTTATAGTTTCAATTGAACAATGCGGCAGCTTTTACAGACACATAATTTACAGTCTACAAAACAATTGCGGAAAGCACATAACAGTAAGCACACTGAATTAAGTATACATTGAATATTTCTACACAGGTCAGAACAGAAGTGAGAGGCCAATTAGATAAAGTCGATCAAAACTCAGGAGGTGAACAAACATACAGTAAACCGGGAAGCGCGGCTGCAGTCCATCCCAAACACGCAGTCAGTGCGGCCCCCGAAGGCGACGTCCGTCCAGGGCAGCTTGCGGTTTTGAGGATGCGGTGCGGCGGCTCGGAGACCCGGGAGTTCGCGGCGGCAGCGTTTCCACCGACGAGCGGACTGAAGTTCGTTTCCATACGGCCCCCTTTTAAAGCCCTCGGGCGCTAGCGAGCGAGCACTCGCGGCGCCACAGCGTCGGCGTCGAAAAAACAAAACACCAAAAAGCGCAACGAGAGCACGTGGGCACCTACACTTTGACTCTGCATGGCCGCCATCTTGAGGAGGAAAAAATTAACGCACAACTAAAAAGAAGCCCCAGGCTTCGACTCTCGATTCGGTGACCTTGGAAAGGCAAAAAAGTAAAACACAACCAAAAAGCCAGTCACGTAGGCCGCAACTTCTTTCCCGCTAATGGTCAGCTCTAGACCGGCAGTATCGGGGACGAGTTTGAGCCGCCTCCGCTTTCGCAACGCGAGGGGTTGTCTACATAACTGAAAAAAAGCGTGCATGCATTCTTGCTCTTCCCGAGACACATACAAAGAAACGCGGACGCATTAGTTTTATACAAACAAAAGTAATTTACAGGTTGCCGCCACTTCTGTGACATGTCTTTTGTCCCGAAGTAAGGTTATGCCGGCTAGGGCATAATATCACATACGAGTGATGTTCTTCCACTGCTAGTGTAGGCACCAACGGCAGCAAGACGCTTTCTACTTACTACTAATCACATGTACGCACTATACAGTGCGGAGAATTATTTCTCAGAATCCATATGTTCTGTACTTTGAGCTAAATACTGATTTTCGAAGCACCAACCGCTCTTCTAATTCGTAGGGACTAAGAACGCGCCTGAAGGCCTCCAAAAACCCGCAGCCAAGACATTCTTACCAGTCCACTCGCTTCACTTTAAGCCCAGCACCAGCGCGCCGCGGTGGCTCAGTGGTTATGGTGCTCGGCTGCTGACCCGAAAGACGCGGGTTCGATCCCGGCCGCGGCGGTCGAATTTGTTTGGAGGACAAATTCTAGAGGCCCGTGTACTGTGCGATGTCAGTGCACGTTAAAGAACCCCAGGTGGTCGAAATTTCCGGAGCCCTCCACTACGGCGTCTCTCATAGCCTAAGTCGCTTTGGGACTTTAAACCCCATAAACCAAACCAAACCAAACCAGCGCGCTGGAGACTGCAGCAGCGCCATCTCGTTTATTTGAAACCAACAGCCAGTGCCATATAGACTGCAGCGCCATCTCGTTTATTTGAGAGCATGCATGAGGTGCGTACGTCGCGCAGCGGGACCTAGGCGGCACAGCACTCTTCGACCAAAACGGTGTGCGCCAGCAGCCTCCAAGCAGCGTGCGAGTCGCGCCACTGTCATGGATGAAAACAGCTTGGAGAAGCGCGTGCGCGCTGTGCGGCGCTGAAATATCAACAGCGCGAAGCAGGCCAGGGCCACCATTTTAGCGCTTCACATCTGATGGCCTTGCGACAGGCAGAAATGAAAGTAATGCAAGCGAACTGTGACTGTGCCGTCGCTGCCATCTGTCTCGGAATGGGATTTGGGTCTGTCACAATCACCGCACTAAGGTTGGTTGGTTTATGGGGTTTAACATCCCAAAGCGACTCAGGCTATGAGAGACGCCATAGTGAAGGGCTCCGGAAACTTCGACCACCTGGGGTTCTTTAACGTACACTCACATTGCACGGTACACGGGCCTCTAGAATTGTGCCTCCATCGAAACTCGACCGCCGCGGCCGGGTTCGAACCCGCGTCTTTCGGATCAGAAGCCGAGCACCATAACCACTGAGCCAGCGCAGCGGCCTACCAAACTAAGGAATCAAGCTCATTGCAAGCAGTGCAAAACCACAAGCTGGAGCTGCCTTGAGCTTAAAATCCGCACTACCACACGTGTAATAGCCGTTAATTTTTTGCTCACTCAGGAAGTGAAAGGTGGAAGCCAAGAATATATTTATGCATTCGTAACATCCACTGGTTTGGTATAACTTGCTCCCTTAAAACAAGTACTGGAGGTGTAAAAATGTGCAATTGGCGACCAGTTCTGTTAGCAACCAGAGCCAGTGCTGCGACTGGAAAGGCCGCTCTGATAAAACCAAGCTTTTCAAACAACTAACTTCTGCCAGGAATTCAACCAAATAAGTAACATCTCCAATAACACTATACGTACCACTCAATATTTACTTGCCGTTTGTTGTAAGCGCTATATATGAGCGAAGTAAGTAGCGATGGTTATAACAGTTTTAAACTTCCGTCTCCGCAAACATAATTAATCTCGCCCATTAAAATATGCGGTTAAAATGTGGATTTAGAACGTGCTCCCTAGGGATGAATTTGCTTATATCGGCGCCGAAAGCGGTAATGAAGAAGAATATTGCCTAGATGATACCTTATTTTTGGTTTTGCCTGTTCCTTGCTATTCGGCACTGGGAGTGTTTATCGCTTCCTTTTGCTACCCGGAATTCGTTCAACTCGCTATAAAAATGCATTTCACCTTGAAACAGAGTCATTTTTTTTCTCTAGTATTCTTCTCTATGCAGCAATGACGACTTTCCAGTTTTCATGCTCTAAGGTACTTTTCTGACTGCAGCATTTCTTTTTTGTTTCATCACTGGATCCTGCTTTGATGGTCCTCAGTTATGTAGCTGCCAAGGTTTATGTCATCTCTCTTGTCGTCTAGAATATCCTCGGCAATGTTAATGCCTGTTGCCGCTGTGGTTGAATGAATAAATAAAAATATATAAATAATTGATTTCTACTCTCAACTTTTTAACGTCAAGCAGTGGCTTAGGTTTTTTTAGCACCCTATAGCAAAATTTCTCAGTTGTCTTTACAGTGATCACGGCTGAACGAGCCAATGTGTCGCTTTTACCACAACTGAGGTTTCCTGCTTGAAAGAAAAAAAATTAGCCCACATAAACAGTTCGCTTTTCAGTGTAAGTACATCTCCCTACGTTCTTACCTGCCTGTCTCCGACAATACGTGTCAGTACCATTGATACTAGCCTTAACTGCAGTCGCACCTTTGTGCAGCTCACCTGGTCGTAGCTGCCAATGACTCCACTCAGCACTGGATCGCAGTCTCTGTACCAGTAGATGATTGTTAGGCCAGCAACGGCCACCAGGAGAAAAAATAACACGACAAACACGGCACCGGAGACCGCTATTCTGTAGAGACAAACAACAGAAGAGCCTTGTCGCACATTTCAGAGCTACACTCAACGGGTAAACAAACTGCCAGACTTAAAAAAAACGATAGCATGGGGCAATATGGTAACATAAGTGCAGTGCGGACACTCGATGAAGACAACTTGAAGCGCACCGAGAATTTGTACGAGATAGGAAGAGATCCAATGAACAGAAGCCTTTTGATGTAGATAATGCTTACTGGTAGGAGGTATCACTTCGATTGAACAATAAATTCGTATAAAGCGATTTTTTATTAACCCCCCTTCCCCACCCCTCTCCCCGCCCGCTATGAATGCATCGATTCCCAGGCATACTTAGACCATACAGCCCAAACAGGGACATTCTTGAACACATTCGTTCTGTGCCATATATATTAACCTATATACCCGAAACACACCAACGCAGGACTTTACCGTGACAGTCCATGAGCTCAAGACTATGGGGCAATGACGCTACGTCAACGCCTCTTGAGGCAAAGAAAGCGCCTCCAAGAGCTGTCACCGTAATGCGATGCGGGCTTACACTTTCGCAGCTTGCACTGTCCTCGCTGCCATGTACCTCTGCACCACCATTTGGTCAAATCCCATCCGCACAAAGCTGTAAGGCAGCCCACCGATGAGACAACTCCAGACGTTTTCGTCGCTCGTGATGTCGAAATCTGTTCTGTAGGTTGAAGAAAACATGATTAGGCAGCGAGTTTCTACACAAAAGCCTGCTTTATTCATTTTTGTTTTTCAAATGCTTCGTGTAATTCAGACGTCTGCGCATATGAACCTCAGGATTTGTCTGACCGTTCAGGAAGATCAAAACGGCAATTCAGAGAGCATCACCAGCTCTGATAATTCTTTTATATTTCTCTGTGAGGGGTCTCTTGCGCGCGTATTGGAAAATACCCATCTTGTTTGAAAATGTAAACCTCACTTTTCAGCTACAAACAAGCACATTTAGTTTCTCCTCGGTGCCTTTGAAAGAGCGCGCAAACGGGAAAAAAGTTAACAACGCGACGTACAGCTAACTGAATCGAACACTAATGAGTAACAGAAGGTCAGCTGGTGAAGCGATCCACGCTGAGTAAGGGTCGCAAAAGATACGCATTGTGCCATAAAGGCGGTGGACGCTGAGAAATAGCAGGTTGCTATTGGTTGCCAGTAAGCACATTCGAGGTAGGTGTGCAGGCCTGTACGAATCTAGGAACTTCTCGATTGCGGTCGGCTGTAGTATCCTTTGTGCTGCAATGTTAGATCTTTTATTGAAGCAATTTTTTCTACCAATTTTTGTGATGAGATTGTGCCTAGCGAGAAATGAGCAACGAGGAGAAATTCGACGATTGCCGAGAGAAATATATAAGCAGTCATAGGCTACGAGACCTGTATTCTAGAAACGTTGTTGATACCTCGAAACTGCTTTCTCAGCGTATTGTCCTTGGAATGTATCAACGTTTCAGATTTGTGCTTTCAGAAGCACCTCGTCCGTGACGGGCTCGTGTTTGCAAGTACTGAACAGAAGACAAATAGTAAGTCAGTGGTGCATGGCACAGGCTACAACAGCCTCATGCAGAAGCGACAGTCTGCCATCGATCTCTCAGCGCATTTCGAGATGTTAGCAAGAAACTTTTGGGTCTGCGCCTTGCGTTTGCGTATTCTTGTACAATGTTGCGTGCGCTTAGCGCACTAGGATAGTTGCGTCTTCAGACAGAACAGAAGGCCCATGTCGCAGGATCCGCCTCCTATTTTCACCGCTGGAACTTTTCTTTTCAACTCAAATTTTGAGCTAAAACACTTCCAATAACACTCACCATATCTATGGGCTGTTTTTTTTTTTCTAACAGGCGTAAAATGCCTCCCAGATATTCATATACGCTAGAAAGTCTTTTAAGAATCCAGAATTCTTACCTTAACAGGTAGTCGGTAGCGTTGATGTCTGTCAGTGGTCGCAACGGTGGAGTCACGGTGCTGGCGTCATAAATAACCTTTGCTATAACCGTTAACGGTGACACAAACATCACTAGAGCTTGAACGCAGTCCGCCCAAACTACACCACGGAGTCCTCCCTATTAGTGAAAATATACACACGGATACAGAAAACAATCAGGGCTGCATATCACCTTGATATCGCCGTACAATGCAGTTCAATGTAAAAATCATTTGAGCTGATGTTTCAGAATGCATGTGCACTATCTAACCAGCATTTTTTATTAATACTGGTCGGACTTCCACTTCTAGGAGACCTCGGGACGAGGGTTCCCAGAAGTGGAAGTCCAACCACTCCTTGGAATGGAGTCGTTGATGTCAGCCTCCTACGCTCCGCAGGGACATTATACCTGACAACAACAATCATGACTTCAACAGCGACAGATTAACCACGGCTGACCATTCACAACATCTTTCGCACATGCACCATTTTCTAGTAGAACACTCGCGGTTTACTCTCAAAACTCTCCCATTTCCGGCAGCTCCTGCGAGCGTACCACTTCCCTTCCATAGTCATCTCTTAATCGTGTATCGATTAATACTGCAAACAGTTGTCAGTGGGGTCAGGACCTTCGGCACTCTCTGCGGGTGGTCAATCAGGCATCCCACAGGCGGCAGTGCCAGCGTTGGACCTGCCTTTCACAGTGGAAGAGCTATCCAAACCTACTGCGGAATCGAGCAGAGGCACATCTCCTGGTCTCTATGAAGTGACCTATGAGGCCATCTGAAAGGTACCCCACAACTCCCGTCTTCGACTCCTGGAATAATACAATTATACCTGGAATAGTGGTGAAGTCCCCAAGGAGTGTAATGTGGCGAAAGTTGTGCCTGTTTTGAAGCCCTGTAAGCAGCCAACAAGCTACGCATCCTTCCGGCCCATCACCCTACTGACCTGCGCAGATAAGCTTATGGAGTGAATGATCTGCAAGCGCATCATTTGTTTCCGCGAAAGCCGTAATGAATATCCCGAAGAAATGAACGGGTTCTGTCAAAATAGGTCTGCTACTGACAACATTATAGCCCTCGTCTGATCACTCGAACAGTACTGTAATGCTGGGTGCATCCCTACATCCGTTTTCCTTGACATCAGGTCTGCTTTTGACTCTGTTTTTCGCCATGCAATTCTCTAAGCATTGGCTAGTCTAGGCCTCGGATGAAAGCTGTGCAAATAGATGGCATACTATTTAAATGAACGACCAGTTCTGATGACCACCTCATACGGTCCTACAAACTTTCACGCATTGGAGAGGGCCGTACCTCAGGGAGTGGTGCTCAGACCTCTCGTTTTCAATATTAGCCTTATGCAAATAACAAGAAACCTTCCGCGAGGAATGCACATAAGGATTTATGCAATGATATCTGCATCTGGAGCGCGTTACGTTCACGCTATACTACTATCTCGCAAAGTCTTTAGAGAGCGTTACTACACATCTCGATGTACCTACCTCCCCGAGGTATTCGTATCTCCCCCGAAAGGAGTGTTGCCATGGCTTTTGACGAGAAAAACGATGCCTCGATATCTGCTCCTCCCATCTGTACAGTCACTGTCTTAGGTACGAACTCAGCGATTCTTCGGTTTTACGATAAGCAGTAATCTCTCATGGTCACCTCAGATCAAAGCACTGCGCGAGAAGATGACTGCAGCATCGCAAGTTTTCAAGTTCATGGCGGGAGCACGGTGTGGCAGCATGCGCACTATGAACATTGCGTGGAGGAGCTCTCCCCAATTCTTCTAACAATGTACAGTGTTTTAGGAGCTTTAGCATGCCTTAGGCAGCTAAGACATGCAATGAACTCTTTGTTTTCATGTCTAAATGACATTGGGCATCTAGAAAAGCTCTAATTTCACCTTGCATGCTACCAGCACAAATTCGTCAAGCAGTCAACTTTGTTAGCCCATTTTTTGGACTATGCACTCCATAATTGCACACCTAACATTAGTACTCGCCGATGCACAATAATGCGCTTTTAATGGCCGCATTTAATCTCCTCCCCATTTCATTTTATTTTATTTTAACCTTTTGTGCTCTGCTCTTCTTCCATATTTTGCTCCCAAATTTCATTCCCCAAACACTAGCGTGGCATTGGTTTTTAAACGCCGGCTAAACTCTCTGCCCGGGAACAACTATTCCGGGAACAACTTGAAGTACCGGAGGAACTTGAGAGCTTTGATCCTTATATTAAACGTAATCGTTTATTTCGCATTACGAAGCTATAATCAATATTCATATTTAAATTAAGTAAATATTTGTTTACCTCCATGCCTCTTTTCGACAACGTTTTATAATTTCTTCTAGCGTGGAAAGAGATTTTCACTTTTTATTCATTCCAGTCTTGTGCCTCACGCCTAGCTGTATTTCCAGAAATGAAGCTTTTAACAAGTTTGACAGCAAGTCCTCATTACTGCTCTTAATAATTTCAAGTTCAAATCGCTTACAAAGAATGCAGGCCTTCCAGCTAGAAATATGGCTCAAAGAGAAATACTGTTGCAAGTAATCTTGCATTCATTTCATGACGTGCCACCACATACCACTTTTAGTTATGCCACTTATTCCCGCCCGAAAATTCATTCTTTGAAGTAAAGATTTGAAAATGACATTTCTGTAATGAGATTAATTATACACATGTACACGTCAACGAATGTTGATTATTGATGTCTCTTTAAGTGATGTTAAAAAATGTAACTAAAGATTACCAGTGCCGTGTAGATGGTGCCTGCCAACCCAATGGCTATACTCGTGTAGACGACTGATACAGAAAACACTGCAGAAAAGAAGCGGAAAGATTGGTTACAAAATTAAAAATACCAACCCCTCTACAAGATACCATTGCGTAATAATATAATCTCAATATATAATTATATCACATATAGTATATTGTAATATAATATAATATTATAGTACAAACATCATATAAGACATAAGACATCATTCCAACGCACACACAACACACGCAAGAAGAGATTAGACATCACGGACGCCTGACTTCAACTGAGGTACATTCCACAAAACAGGCTTTTAAATGTGCGAAGGAGTACTATAGTCACACCTGGGGCCTAAATCTTAAGACGACGTCATATACAGGTGCGTCTATAGTAATCAGAGTCGCTATAAATGCTTTGTGCGCTCAATACGTGTATGACGATAAACTCTTGTTTTCGGTTTTGCGCAGTTGGAGTAATAGCAGACATCTTGTTTCAAAATTTAGCCTTCTTGTTCTGGCGTCAAACGCTGTGTGGTGTTTTCAGTGAACAACGATGAATGTAATCTTTGTCTCGGATGAGCAGTACAGAGTCCGCACTTAAGGAGAAAAGACCTCGGTCCTGTCACATACCACACATAATACAAGGTGATTGTGTCCTCCCACATCTTGAGAAACTTACGGGTAGTATACTACACATTATTCCATAGACGTGCCTAGTGACATCACTATACTCACGGAATTAGATGTTATAAGAAATTATGCTCGAAATCCGGTATCACACACCTGCATATACCGGGTGTCCCAGCTAAATGTAACCAAACTTTTAAAAAAGGCGAAGCGTCCTAGTCCAGTGAAACCAACTGAGGGTTTTTCATAGTCGTGTGGCCTAGTCTTCAGTATTTCTTTCACTCTTCAAAGTTAATTAATTAGTTAAGTTTAATTAGGTAACTTTTTAATTATTGACTTCAGGAAGAAAGTGTCAATGAAAAAGTTTTAGATTGCCTCGAAAAACCGCTAGTAGTGCTGTTTCCGTCAAGTTACGATTTACGTAGCTTCATTTATTGGCCTTAAAAGAAAGTTGTCACGTGACCAGCTGCTCGCTTACTTCTCTGCCCCAATGTGCACCCAAAGACTCATCGAAGAGAGGTCTTCAGAAAAAACGGATATTATTCTTTAAGGCGCGTCTTGGGACGTTGAAGTGGCACAGTTGTCACGTTGAAGCTTTTTCTTGTTGTGCGGGTTGTGGTTAAAGGCCGGTAAAAAAACTACTTTACGTAAATATCACTTTGCTGCAAATGTCCCAGTAAGCTGTTTCTCAAAGCGATCTACAACTTTTCGATTTAGACTTTGTTCCTCAAGTCACTAATTAAAAAGTTAGTTAATTAAGCTTAACTAATTAGTCAACTTTGAGGAACGAAAAAATACTGCAGACTAGGTCACGCGACTCTAAACAACCCTCATTTCGTTTCAGACGGCTAGGACACCCCGTGTTTTTTAAAAGCTTGGTTACATTTAGCTGGGACACCTGCATATATATGCTGCGCAACATCACGCGTCAAAAACAGAACATGAGGCACTTACTGGTTGAGATTCCTATAGCGGCGCTGTATATTCCCACCGCACCAAGTGTTTGCTGCAGGAGACGCAGTTCTTACAATTGTGCGCGTATGCACTGATATGCACGTCTTCCAAATATTGACGATATGAATAGCCAAGGCGCAAAGCACACCTTCAAGAAAGTAAAATCCTAATAAAGCAAAAACAACTTCGCTTCTGTTCTTTTAGACGACACCGCTCATCTTCGCATAGTAGGTGCTCCAGATGGCCACAATTTTGCCAGAGTTTCTTTCTTCTTTTTTTTTGCTCAAAACGTCTTGGCTTCCAAAATAAGTCGTACGCAGGAAGCTCGAAGTCATACTCTGGTCGGACATAACCCGAACACATCTTCGTGCATGCAAGGGAACAAAGAACATCTGGAAGTTTAGGAGACTTCGAGACAACATTTACTTAGCTTGCGTCAGTTTTTACAGACTGGCTGCGTTATAATGCTTCTCCTTAGGACGAATCGTGTTCATACCATCACAGCAGCCTCTAAGCGCCATTTTAATTAGGCGCGTTCTGTTTGTGGTTATTAAGCACTGCAAGTTGAAACTAGGATATGTTGGGGTTTCCATTTTTACAATTCCGGTTATTCCGTGTTGTAAGGGAAGTCTGCAAGAGTTGAAAAAATTAATCGGTTGGGAGTGGTCAAAATCGAGCCCGAGTGATTTATTTATTTATTTTACAGGTACTTCCAACCTTATGCATGGTCTTGGGTAGGGGTGGCTGGCCATGACCATAGAGAATATATACATATGACAAGAAAGCGCACTTGCAGGCAACAAGTGGTCGACAGCGACAAAATTCGCAAGATTCTTTATGCAGAGTTAGATTGTGAATGGGAAAAAAATGTGTCAAGGGCGTAAAAGGTGAATACGAATGAGCAGTGCAGAATTGGCTCTTGAAGAGAAAAAGACTTCACTCCTTTCGCATGCCGCACATAACACTCAATGTCAACAGTTTAAAGTTGATACTTAGAATATTTACTTATGTTTCAGAACTTTCACACAAAAACTGACATACAGAAATAGAAGACCGGACACACAGACGGAAAAAAGAATACGAAAGCAACGGTTTTTTGCTTACACTCAGAGCGAAGTACACAATACACGCTGTGATTCCAACCTTGCTGTCGAAGCGTAGACGCAAGTACTGGGCACATGGAAAAAAAATAAAAAGTTAAGACAATCGAAGTCTGCTTTCAGGGAGTACAGTAAGTTTCTGACGAGGGTTTCCCTTAGAAATAAGGAGACCTGTTTCGAATGTTCTATGGCGCCAAGAAACCATTTTTTTACGCAAGTGTTACAGAAAGTGCCTTGCAGATATACAAGCCACAAATGCATGATGCCATCCGCGCTTAGCTTCAATTTTTCGTTCCTGACGACAACCCTCAAGGGCTTTGCCAAGGCTATGCACTTATTTGCATGTCTGCAGGAGAGAAAAGTAAAAAAAATGAATCCAGTGTCAGTGAACGTCCGGGAGAGCACATTGTGAGCCCGGCTGTGTAGTGTTGCGCATTCCATGATTCACATAATTTATTATTTTTGGCAAGCGTTTCGTGAAAACCGAATACAAATTCAGCAGTGAAAATACCTGCTCATGATGCACCATTCGCAACTTATTCTTCTGGTTTGAGTGAAGACTTCTAAGCCTTCGCAAAAATATGGCGGTTGAGAAGAATGAAACTATCTTCAGGGACGAACAATCAGCACGGGCTAGCTTAGTATTCTTTAAAGGTGCACTGAAGAGGAATCTGAACTCGTCTTTTTGCCGCGGGAACTCGATCTACACTCTCCCAGCATTCTTAAAACTTCGATTTATTGCTCTGTGTGGCCAATTTCCCTAATTAAACTAAATTAACGTCCGGCTCCCACCTTTTTTTTCAATTCTCCCGGTACGGTGGGCGGAGTCGACCAACGCGTGGAGTGCCTTTCACCCAGCCCCGTGGCGGCTTGCCGCTCTGCCATAGGCGGAGTAATACGTAGTAATCCGTAGTAGCAAATAGTCCGTGCGTATTTTTATTTCTACGGGCTTATTTTACGGCTATATTATCTGCGAATGAAATTATTTATTCACGTAAACCTAAAAAACAATATAAAGCGAAAGCAAAGCCTCCACGGAGTTGGCTGAAAGGCACTTCACGAGTTGGTTGACTCCTCCCACCTTACGGGGGAGAATTTGAAAAAAAAAGCGGGAGCCAGACGTTAATTCGATTTAATTAGGAAAACCGGCCACACAGGGCCATAAATCGAAGTTTCTAAGAATGCTCAGAACGTGTACATCGAGTTCCCGCGGTAAAAAGACGAGTTCAGATTTCTCTTCAGTGCACCTTTAAGGGCGTACTAGTTAGCCAGTTAATAATAAAGGAGAAATCACTTCTTAATTATCGCTCACAATTCACAGCCGCCGAGAATATGATGTGAAACGAATAAAAACCATTTCTCTAAAGCCGTTCAGCTGAAGGCAATTGCCTGCCTTTTCCGCATAAATTCTAACCACAGATCATCAGGTGCGCATCAAGCTTAGTTTAAACGCAACGTCCGCTGGGGAAGGATTTCGATGCCTGCAGCAGCGAATACGATCTGCCTGCTCTATTCTACTATCGTACGCAGCCTCTTTGATTTCTGTCCCGCAAAGATAACAACCACTTGTAAGATTATATTTTATCTGGTACTCACTGACGAGGCAGTTCTGACGTCTCACTTATTCACCTTAATATTGAACCGAACTCTTTCATGCGCATGCATTGTGATGGAGTCCCCCTAAGGAACGGACTGCGCCCCATGCTGTCCCTCTGAACTGAAGACAGCATCAGTCATCTCTTCATACAATAAACGAGTGGTGATATGATGACATTGGGCTGCTTAGCGAAATTTCTCAGGTTAAATCTCTGCCGCGGCCACCGCGCTTCGACTGAGACCACCGCACTACACAAACGCCCGTGTACCGAGGTCTCCAGGCACGCCGAGGAATATAACTTTGTCGAAACTGGCGCGGAGAAACTTCACTACTTCGTGCCGCGTATACTGGTGTCTTGCATTCGGCGTTAACTCCAATTAGTTTATTTCAGCGAATAAAGCAAGTGCAATACAGGTTAGGTGATACTGGTCATGCCTCGTATTTTTCTGAAGATGCTCACCTGAAATATGGATGTCACACGGAGGCCGTATATCAAAGGTACGAGCGCAGTTGCCGAGAACGTCGCCGCAGCCAAGTTTCCAGCTACGACCCATAGCGTGTGGAATCCGTACGCGTAGTAGTGGCCCACGAAGCCGACGACGTTCGTCCCGTTCGCCACGGAGGCCAGAACGGAGACGGCCAGGGCAGCTGCCGGAATGCTCTGGCCTCCCAAGAATGCTTCCATCTCGGCACTTGCGGCCCTTGCTTTGCTAGACGTCGCCTGATAATGCGTGATAACAAAGGTCAGCGATGCATCTGCTTTAGGCCCCCGTTGTTACACAAAAGTGTACTTCCTAAACGCTTTCAGTTCACAGCGCCCGAATAATATGACTGGAAGCAAAAAAAGGATAAAATATTCCCCATCATCATCATCATCATCATCAGCCTGACTACGCCTACTGCAGGGCGAAGGCCTCTCCCATGTCTCTCCATTTAACCCTGTCCTTTGCCAGTTGCGGCCACCGTATCCCCGCATACTTCTTTATCTCATCCGCCCAACTAACTTTCTGCCGCCTCCGGCTACGTTTGCCTTCTCTTGGAATTTACTCCTTTACCCTTAAGGACCACCGGTTATCTTGCCTTCGCATTACATGGCCTGCCCAAGCCCATCTTCCTCTTGATTTCAACAAGGATATCATTAACCCGCGTTTGTTCCCTCACCCACCCCGCCTGCTTCCGATCTCTTAACGTTACACCTATCATTTTTATATTCATGACTCGCTGGGTTGCTCTTAACTTAAGCTTAACCCTCTTTGTTAGCCTCGTTGTTTCTGTCCCATAGGTGAGTACCGGTAAGATACAGCTGTTGTAGACTTTTCTCTTCAGATATATTTGCAAACTGCCATTCATGATCTGAGAGAACCTGCCATATGCGCTTCACCCCATTCTTATTCTTCTAGTTATTTCCCTCTCCTGATCCGGATCAGCGGTCACTATCTGCCCCAAGCAGACTCTTACTACTTCCAGCACCTCGCTACCAATTTCGATCTGCTGTGCCTTTACTAGACTGTTGAACATTATACAGAACTCCGCAATTGAGTAGAACTTCATGAGGGAGAAATGATATAATCCCAGAGATTTTTTCTTTGCACTGAAGCGCCACTTTAACCATACTGTTATAAAGAGACAAGAAAGAATCGTTGTAACTGTCAAGTCGTTCTTCTTTCTTTCCAGATTACATCTTTGTGTGGACCAACACCGCGCCTTTTTTGTACCGAATGTGAAGCTCTTTACTTGATCCCTTCATCAATCTACTTGCATTAAATTCGAGCATTACTGATATTTACGCTACCATTCAAGAAGTTCATCTTTCTTGGACATCGCCTTTATTTATGAGGCAACTGTGGAATATTGTAAGATTTTCTTTTAAACATATTGATGGGAACGGCCTAATCTTCGCATGCGCAGCAAAATCTTGCTTTTAAAGTTTGTCCTGTGCTCGCATTGAGATGTTAAGACCGCCATAGAAAAGCAATGGGGAGCGTTTTTGGCAATCATTGTGAGCTAGCTCTGGAATATTCTATGATACTGTCATGAAAATATTGATAGGAATGATGTATTCTTTCTATGCGCAGCAAACAGATGCCTTTAAAGGTTGTCCTGTGTTCCAACAAATTTACATAGTCCTCGATATACCTCCATTTTCTAGATAATAAAGCAAATATACAAACTAGAAAAAATTTCTTCTGCGACTGATACTGAAGTGCAAAGGCATATGTGTAGATGTAGGAAAACTTTCAAATCTAGTTGTGGCCAATTAAATGGTTTTCAAAATAATTTTTCTGTCTTCAATATTCGCACCAATCCTGATTTTCTAAGCGCTACCTAGCCAAGGGAATATTTTTTTTACATAGTCCAAGGTTCGACGGAACACCGTCTGGTCGGGGTGAAGCATTATTTATTCACAAAGGAAAATTGGATCACTGACCAAGTCAAAAGATGAAAAATGACGTTTCGGGTCCCATACGGGGCCCTTGTTCACAACTTGTGAACAATTGTGAACAAGGGCCCCGTATGGGACTCGAAACGTCATTTTTCATCTTTTGACTTGGTCAGTGACCCAGTTTTCCTTTGTGAATAAATAATAATTTTTTTGTAAGACATATTTGACGAAATCACTCCCAAACCAGTTACTATGGTTTTTTTTTTACAGAAATCAGAGATGGTCGAGTGCCACACCTGGAACTTGTGAAATGGAATGACCATATTCTGAATAACGCATGCGATTGTTGTTTTTGAAGCCGATTTAGAGCACTCGGTTGC
This sequence comes from Amblyomma mixtum, assembly GCF_055824585.1. Taxonomy (NCBI): domain Eukaryota; kingdom Metazoa; phylum Arthropoda; class Arachnida; order Ixodida; family Ixodidae; genus Amblyomma; species Amblyomma mixtum. The sequence goes on along the minus strand of NC_143015.1, from coordinate 81,032,701 downwards.
AGCGTTGGATAGCGTTTAAAAGAAAGATTTGGCTACATATTGGAACAATAGAACATTCCCATCAATATGTTCCTATATTCCTACCAGTGCCCTATAATACTCCGCAGCTGCTTCACAATTAGAGTTAAAAGCGCACCCTTTCTATGGCAGTCTTGACTACTAGGTGTGAACACAGGACAAAATTTAAAAGCAAGATTTTTCTACGAATCGGAAAGTTAGCGCGTTCCCATCAATATGTTCACAACACTACCTTTCTACATTCCACAGTTGCACACAATTAAATTTGATGTCCAAGAAAGCTAGACTTGTATACGCACTATCAACTAATTGGCACTATGAACATGGTCTATCGTCCAGCAGCCTCTCTGAAAGTAAGCCCGTTCTTTTGGCTCAATGAAGTGTAGGGAGGCTCCGATAACGACTTGTTTGTAAGCCACGTACAGTAAGCTGATCGGTCTGTAGCTTTTCAAGCAGTTAAATGAAGATAGTATTAGTGCTCTTCCAAACAACTGCTACCCTCTAGGTCGTGGGACTTTGCGTATACAGGGTAAGCAGTTTTTCTAGCACTACACCCCTCCGTGTTTCAAGAGGTATGCGTTTGCCTGATCCTCGATAGTTGCCTCCCCACTTTAATACTGCTTGCAAAGCTTTCTCTACTTCCTTTTCTGTTACCGGAGGACATGCGATTCCTCCACACCACTGCTTCGGTCATTACCGGCCTGATTATTCGGGCTACTGAATAGCTCTGCGTAGAAATCCTATCCAGCTTACTTAACTCTTTGGCGCTTTTAAGCTATCTTGGCGGGTAGCGCATGCTAGATTCTCTGCCCGTTATAATTCCTCATGTTGATTACCTTACGCTCATTCATATAAATTTGACTGTTCGGCCGATTGTATTTCAACTTAGCGGTTTGAGCATCGCGTGCCTTGGCGTTTCTTAATAAAATATGTCATCTTCTGAAAGAGCTTAATAGAAGAATTTCACAGCACGAACCAAAGGGGCGCCTCTCGTCCTGTCGCACTTGTTTAGCATCACATTCCCCGTATGGTTTGTGCTGCGAAATTCTATTATGTATCAACACCCACTGACCCAAACATCGGTTATTGAGACTGGGGTTACATGTATCCTCTACGGCTATTCCATTCCTCAGTTCAATTTCGTTCTCAGTAATACTATTTGTGGCACTATTATTCAACACAACTGCAAAAAAAGTTTTGTAACCGCTAATAATTGCCGAGGCTAAGGAGGTCATAAGTGATTAACACAAAGCGCGGAGAATATATACAAACGAGCGAAAACAAAAGACAGGCGCTGTTTTGAGCTATTTTTGTAAGAGTTGCACTTCGATGGAGCGCTTTTATGTCTTCATCACTACTTCTTGGCTTTTCAGCCTGCTTCGTTTCAAGGATGGCATATCAACCACCCACGATCCGCACTATACTAGGTTCGTCTCCGCTATTTCATGCTCTGTTTGTGAGCAGGATCATGAATTGTAGCAAATAAATTTAGAATGTAGTGGACGCACCTTTCGCCGTCGCTGAGACAGAGCAAAGTACAGACCGACCGCATATCCCGCGGCAGTGAGGACGCCGAAGACGGCGTAGTCAGTTGCACCCAGAGCTTTCGATGTATCCATCTCCCTGTCCCACAGCCGCCAGTCTGCTACTCAGCGTGAAACGCCCACAACAGTCCTAGTCCTCTCGTCACAGCTCACTCTCCGCGAAGCGCATGAAATAAAGAAGCTGCTGGTGCTACTATTTCCTCTAAGAACATGCAACGCGACGGCCTGCACTGTGTCAACAAGTAGAATTTCACATGCGATACCTTCTCCTTTCCTGTCTATGCGGTCGGTACACGTACAGCTGTAGGAAACCGCTATGCAGTAGTCTCGCAACGAGCCAGGTGGAAGTCGTCTGCCGCTAGGACAGCTTTCGTATCGCGTCATACTCATGCCAGTGGGGAGAGGAAATTATCCGGTGCATGAAAAAATCTGTCGCTTATGCTGGGTCATTCTTCATCGCGAAACGTTTCGGTAGGAGGGAGATTAAAAGCGCCCATACTGCGATAAACAGCCGGAATAGCTGCTCTTGTCAACTACGTCTCCATCTGTTGTAATTGCGCGTGTCTGCGCAAGATTTACACCATGTCGGACGCAGTCGTCAGATTGATTCCATTGACAATTAAGCGAATTATAAGCTAATGATAAACTTCTTCTAGCCGGGCAAACGTGACTGAAACAATGCAATTTCTTGAGTCACATTGTTTTTGCAAAGTGTGTATTTCCTTTTAATATACGATTAACTTCAGCATGTAGATCATCCTTCGCAATGTAATGCTTGGATGCGCTTTTGCGCATCGTCGCATACCTCGCTGGAAACCTTGCTGGGTGCCGACAAACTCTGATCGCGCGGTAAACTAGATGTAAGCTACGGATAGAAACAGCTGCTCTTCGCGAACAGAAAAATGAACAACCTACGTGTCCCAGCTGTGATGTGCAGGTTGGTATAATAGCGGCCTCGGTTTCCTGAGTCAATGTCGAGCTTTAGACCGCAGCCACGGTTGCCTGAGTGACTCTGGCGCAGTCCTAATAAAATTTATAGTTGGCTTGCTCGCGAGGAGAAAAGGTTCGTTCGGTGCCTTTAGCGGTCGTTTAGCCACGGATGGTGCACTATGTGCCTGCGCAGTCGTCGTGTATATTATTTCTATTTGTGGACTCGAACCATAACAAGAACCCGAGTCACGTGCAAAACACACCGTGTTTATTGGCGGGTTTCTGACACAGTGTGAGAACAGCGAGTCTGCCAGTGCACCTCGTTCGTGCACCAGGATCTATGGTGTCCAATAGCTGTAATGTATATACATACAGAGAGGGCTGACGCTGCGACTTCTCACGCTCGCTTCCAGACGGTACAGGAACGCGTAGACCATACATCACTCTCCGCTTGAAAAAAACTAAGAGGTGAATAGTAGCTCGGAAACACCAGCTCTTTTAACAACGAACAATAATCGAAGCGTCCTGTACGAAGCTGCCGCCATATCTGAACTGTTGCTAACCTCTTAGGTCGCTCTACGATGCTCCTTCTGCCATTTTTCTAAAAGGTGACACCGCTGATGTTGCTGGGGGTTGTGTATATTTGCGCAGCAATCACGTTTGCTGCGGTCATAGCTATACGACAGACTCGTCATCTGGAGATATTTTTAAGTCATTGCTGTCGGCATCGACGAAGAGATTGGTCCTCCTAAGTCAGCACGTGCTGTTACCTAAGATGTGTTATTTTTCTGACCTTGGCTTTTTGTACCCGTATTTCTGCTCTAGTTCTGACCACTTGGCTTTAATTTAGGGAGAGTTAGCCGTGAGTGCCCGAAGGGACGATGTTTCAGTGCAGTCGAGCTTAGCGCCTCCTTGTCAGGCATCGAAGTTGGCAGCCCTTGCCAACTAAACCAGTCCTCCAGCACCTCGCCAGAAGTGCTGTAAGACCGCGGAGAAGCCGCAGGTGCGTGGGCTTCAGGCCTTCCCCGACGGGGAAGCCCTGCGAGATGCCAACCCATGGAGCATTTTGGTCGCAGAGCCCTTCCAGCATTTCTTTCTGAGATTTGTGAAATCATTTTTTGTGAACACCGCACGGAGAGTGTTGAGGGATCGGTGCGTTGACGTGGAGATGTCGCGCAGTAGACAGTGTGTTTGCGAGTTTAGAGGCTTGGACATTTTACCGGAGTTCCTGAATAAACCGCCGCTGGTCATTTTGGATATCTTGTAGCACCTCGACACAAGGAATGGGGATAGGACTAGCTTGTTTTTCGTCTAGTTTGCTGTGCATGTCAAAAACTTGGTAAACGTTGCTTTCTTTCTTTGGAGAAAGTTTTTTTTTTGCTTCATTCCGCCCTCTTTTCAGACAGGGAATGTGTTTGGATAGACGGGGAGCCACAGGCTATTTATTATTTGGCCACGTTGCCAGGCAACCACTATTGAGCACAACAAGGGGGCGGGACAGGAAGTTGCAAGTAAACACTGCCCACTCCAGCTGTACGCCCCAACTATAACCAAATATGGCCTAACTCAGGCAGCTGGCAGCACAAGGTGTACCTTAGCCGCCTATGAAAAGTGAAAAAAAAAAACGAGAAGGGAGGAGAAGACAGGAAAGTTGTTAGAAAGAAGATAAAAAAGTGAAAGGCGATTTGGAGGATATATGAACAGATGAATGCCGATTTCCCGCGGTCGGGTCAGGATGGAGGTACTTTCTACAGGAAGCTGGGGCCAAAGTAGTGTGCTCCCTACGCCGAGGGGACTTAAAGGTCCCAACGACCGCCACTGGCTCAACCGCCAAGATCTCCTTTTCTATGAACATGGCGATGCAACGCGCGGCTAAACGGTGGTGACCGGGTCCGTGGTGGCGCATTACTCAGCATCATCTTCCTGTGAATGCTAGAGAACCCATGGTGTCATCATCATCATCAGCCTGACTGCGCCCACGGCAGGGCTAAGGATGTCTCATGTCTCTCACCCTGTCTTTTGCCAGCTGCGGCCACAGTATTCCCGCAAAATTCTTAATCTCATCCGCCCACCTAACTTCCTGCCTCCCCTGCTACGTTTTCCTTATCTTGCAATCCCCTTCGTTACTCTTACGGACCAGCGGTCATCTTGCCTCCGGATAGCATGCCCGGCCCAAGCCCATTTCTTCCTTCTAATTTCGGCTAGGATATCTCTAACCAGCGTTTGTTTCCTCACCTCACCCACTCTGCCCCCTTCCGGTCCCTTAAGATTATATCTATATCTTTTTTTGCATAGCTCGCTGCGTGCTCCTCAACTTAAGCTGAAGCATTTTCGCTAGCCTCCACGTTTCTTCCCCATAGGTGCGCACCGGAAAGGGCATTTGTATACTTTTATCTTGAGGGATATTGGTATATTGCCATTCATAATCTCAGATAACCGGCCAAATGCGCTCGACCCCATTCTCATTCTAGTCACTTCACGTTATTTCATCACAGAGGGAATGTGTTTAAAACTGTTTTGCAGTGAGCCAGCCTTCGGTTATAACTACCGCCAATTCCACAACGCAAAATTTGTTTTACTCAGCCTGTAATTAAACTTTTGCAATTGCATTTCGCTCTACATAGTCTAAGAACTATTCACAAGAAAGAAACCTTAGCTGCCACTCTTGCCCGAGAAGAGGAAAGAAGCGACGACAAAAAAACAGTCGGGATGATTCCAAGCCAACGGGCGCATTTTTACCTTTGCAATATGGGTGGTGAAACTCATACATGCATGCCTACGTCACGGTGCTAGGCCGTCGATTTTCCATGGATATATTTATTTCGGGCCGATGCAAGGTGAAAAGGAGGCCGTTGTTGATAAAAACTACCGAGAAAGTTTGCTATATTAGAATCACTGCGAACGCACGGATTTGTAATACGTCGGAGAAGACGATGAGCGGGCAGTGCTGCGGGACAGACTGCTCACTCGAAGCCAGCTGCGAACAGACATGGCAAAGCACAGCGGACGATTTTGCTCAGGGTTGGTAGCCATCGGAGCACTGCTTACGCACTAAAATGTCGACCTTGAATGCAGCTATTGCTAAAACGGAAGAAGCTACGAAGAAGTGCACTAATTTTTCACTTCTGCGCCGCCGCCGCCACTGCAGGCGTTTCGTAACCTTTTAGTCACACATGACTTCGAAAGCTAACGTGTAGAACCAGCGCTCCGTATAAAATACACAAATGACCGCATATCTGCAAACGCGCGCCTTATATTAAAAACGCGAGAATGCCAATTTCCTGGAGCTACTCATATGGACACCCGGCCGCGAGTCTCTGAGCGATAATCAGCGCTCGCAGCCGTAGCTCGTGGTTCGACTAACCGGGCACCGCAACGAGATTTAGCGGCCATGGAGCCGGTCCCAGAACAGCGCAGTGAGATCCTTGCCTACTACAGGCTAAATATGTGAATCTATCCCTCCCATATAAGAAGCTTAGGCGGGAAGAAGCCGTAGCCTGGAGGCAGCAACAGACGAAAACATAATGACGTAATAACCTCTTACACCACATACTGCCAATATACAACCAAAAACATACCGCCAAGCGGTCAGCGCCCTTCACAGTGTCACACAACATGGGTTGCGCCGAGAAGTCTGAACCAACAAACGTGCTGTCCAGCTTATGTCCAGAAAACTAAAGACTGTTGCTTCAGCAGCCAACAGCTAAGTCCGTAGAAGCCCTGGACCAAGGGCCCCTCCCAGTACAGTGGGCCCAAAGCTATTTACTGATCAAAGTTTATCGCTACCAACGTACGCCATCTCCCAGGTCACGTGACGAGGGGAAGCTCTACCCGCGTAGAATTTTTGTGCGAACTCAAAGCCACCGAAGTCATGACGCGGTGCCTTGTAGTGCAGCAGAAAATTTAATGAATTAGAAATCTTGTTATTTTCGTCGCTTATGACGCTAGCCTCCAGAAACTACCCGAATCTTTCCAAATTCGGTTAAATGTCCCGTTCCTTTGTATTAATCTCTGCTATCCATGCAACATGCGATATTTCGTAGCAGATAGAAAACGAAATACCCATCCACTTTCCTCATTTGCGCCGCTCACTTTCGGTCGTCGTTTTCAACGTGCACTCAAAGGCCAGTTTCAATGGGCGTTCCACGCCTCCATCTGGTGCTCGCCCATAACCTCCTTTATAATTACAAAGGAGGCTATGGCTCGCCATACTCCAGCAGTACTTAGTTCGCTTGCATTGTTTCAAGCGCTAGGGCTCGCTGTTTGCTTTCCGTGCGTTTTGCCGTCCGATATGCCCACGCCGCACTTTCTGGTGCCTACGGGGTCCCGATATACACATTATGAAAGCGAACACGCGTGTGCGTGGCCGCGCGGGCCTTGCGAAGCGATGCTGCCGACATCGGGCGGGAGTAACCGGCACCGGGCGCATCCACGGGAAGAACAGCCAGCCGTGCTTAGTGCGCATGCGCCTTTTCCGCCGATTCTCATCTGCTATTGATGAAGCATTATCAGATGCGTGGCGGCCACACGCTCACTTGTTCTCTTTCGTATTTCTTATACCTGTAAGTAGGTATCCTCATCTGCAAATCAGGCAACTTGTCACGAGGGCATCCGAGAACAACCAATCTTTATTCACAAGCGCCTTACATTTATACCTGAATGTGACGTCCCACACTAAAGAGCCGAGCAACGCGATTGTGCGCTGCAAAAACTTGCCGTAAATAATTGTTTGCTCTGGTGAAGCATGTTGTTACCACTAAAAAATGTGAGGCATCGCAGAGTCCTCTTATGCACGGTTTGATGCAAGACCCTGTAGCGCCAGGGAAAACAGATATTCAGGTGCTGCGGTTTACAATTGTGCGTATAATAGTAAGCTAAGATCATTTATTCTGAAGCAGTTTGTGGGAGCACTAATGCAAAACTTGTATTTCATGATGCAAGTACTGATTTTGCCTCATATTTCATGCTACAGTTTTATAGACACGAGAAAAAAAATTGATTACAACCCGTTCAGCAGGCCCATCAACTTCTTGTAGTTTCCGTAAAAAAATCCAATCGAGCGAAGTGAGTGGCAAACTGTCATAGTGGAGAGCCATAGGCCGCATTAGACGTCATGGCGAAGGGATATGACAGATTCCAACAGTCGAAGCCAAACAACGCAGCGGGTGGGGGGGGGGGGGGGGGGGTAGGTGCGCACTGCGGAGTCTCCTAGAAATAAAAACAGCCACTCTCCTTTATTCATGTCATGCTCATTGCGGTGAATAGAGCTGTGCATTTGGCATTGCAACACTGGATTTTTTTTTGTTCCATCAGCAGGTGGCAGAGTTGACTACAGGTGGCCTCGGATGCGCTGATGGACTGCTGCCGTTAATCTAAGGTTTTTAGTAGTACTGTGGCGGAAACGCCGGGCCTCCGTACTTGTCAATCATGGCGCCCGAAACAACTTTCAGCAGGTCGTATCGCTCGAAGTGAACGGTTGTGGCATTGTACTCGAAGTGCCCCGGGAATGAATCGTCCCCGACGTCGTCGAACACAACGCACCGGTCTTGAGGGTAGGCATCCAACACTGCTTTCATCTGCAAAAAGCACTTCGTTCAGTAAACTTCATCATCTTGTTAACAATGCGACTACAAACAGTGCCAAACATTCATATATGTTATCAATATCAATTTAATCAAGATAGCCCTAAAGTCGGCGTTTTGAGGGTATTACTTCGGGGATGAGGGGAGGCGGTAGTGCACAGTACATGAAGAAACACCTTCAACTAAATATACAAGCGTGAGAGCGCGGGAAGATAATTAATAAATCATAGGCAGGCAAATAAACAAACAAAATTACAGAAATTTTAGGGACAACTACAAAAGGAAAATGCTACTGTGTGAGGTGTTTGTAGGCAAAAAAAGGAACAAGAAGCAATCGTAAGAGCGCAAGAACGTATAATTACCAATTAATAATAAAAAGAAAGGTTATAAAATGGGAATAATTATGCATCTCGTTTATTAGTGCCGACGTTCGGTGCGTTAGGTTCAATGGTTATGCGCTCTGGCAACTTGTTCCACTCAGTGATACTGGGAGGTGTTAATGATTCGCATATGAAGATGAACAGCACGCCACGCGTTTAAATTTGTGTGGACGATCGAGACGCGGAAAGGCGTGACTGGAAAAAGTGGTGAAGCGATGGATGGAGATAGTTTATGGAAGAGTGCAACTAGTGCAAGTTCACGGCGGGGACTTGAGTCACGTCATTCGGCTCGTTTCTTTAAAGCAGTGACGCTTGAAGTATCCGAGGCGCATACAAATACGTATGAGGGCGCATGAAACGCATCTAGTCTTCACAGCGACCGCGACGGCCGCATTTCGTGGTTCTGCGGCCCCAGCGATGGCGTCGGTGTAACACTGCGCCATGCTTATAGTTCACCATGCAGTGATGTCACGCGTGACGCAACTCTCGCGCACTACGCTGAGTGGTCTGAATAGAGTGGCATCACAAGTTACTGTTTAGTGACGACTGTGAATGTTTATGGCGCAAGAGAATTTGCGACCAAAAAGTGCCATGGCACAAGGTATTTTCGTTTCGCTCAAGGTAGGGTCGAAGACCCATTTCCCAGGCAATACACCCTTTATAAGCCGAGCGCCAGACCAGGCGAAAGCTTGTACACATTGCATCACCGGTGGGTATAACGCGGCGTAAGGAATCAATCCCGGCACCTCCCACATGCAACGCGGACGCTCAACCACTAGGACAGAACTGCGGTCAGTAACGCAACGCGCACTCTAAAACTTGTTAGTCACTACCGCAAGCAGCTGTCACTGTCATGTTGCATATCACTAACCGTATACAGCTTGAACCGCCATTCGCTTTATTAAATTTGCTCAACTGCTTCAAAGTGGCAAGACGAGCCTAGTAAGGGGTTCCGATACAGGATGAATCACGAGCACAAAATAACGACAACAGAAAAGAAGTTTACGATATGCAGTTCTGTACACTGCTCAGTAGAGAAAAAAGCCGACATCAACATGTGGTAGTTTCTCGTGGCAAGCGAATGCTCGAATTTCATGCAAGCAATATCCAAAGCACCACCCCAGTTTCGATGGGCGTTAACGCGCGGATAATTTGCATACTAAACACAGTCTCTTTTGCCGTAACGCACCTGGAGACCAATTCGGAGTCTGCAGTGCCTGAGCGATTTCTGCAGTCGCGTCGGCAAAGAATCACCTCAGGCTCGGTGCTCAGGAAGGAATATAATTTAAATCCCATTTGGAGGCAGTGTTTGGGTTTGAATTTTAAGGGGTGTAACCTCCCAAAGCGACAGAGGTTATGACTGACGCCGAAGTAGAAGGTTCTGGATAATTTCGACTACCTAGGGTTATGTAATTTGCAAAGGCACCGCACAGTACACGGGACCCTAGCATTTAGCCCCTATCGAAATGCGACCGCCACGGCAGGCTTTAGGGGTTAGCAGCCGAGCACGATAGCTACTCATCCACCGCTGCGTAAGCAGCGAGCTGTGTGCCATGTGCTTACAGAAGCTTCTGAAGAAGGACGTAGCAATAAGTACCGGAGCTATGTTCTGGTTGATTAAAATTACACCTAAAGGCCCTAATAATATAATATTACACGTGATGAGGTAGCAGGTTCGGAGCTTAAGCGTTATCTAAGGGTCTACCCTTAGATAACGCTAATAATCAATCCTAGAAATATTACACATTAAGGGGGAGCAGGTTCAGAAGGGTTATTTTATACTTAGTAGGTCACGCTAATAATCAATCCTGAAAGATACTTATTGAACAAAACTATTCTGAACAAACAAACAATACAAATTTAGCAACGGATTGAATAGTAGCCAACAAGGCACACAAGTAACTCAAAAGTGCCAAAAATTGCCAAAAAATACAATTAGTATGAATTAAGAAACTAGCAAGTTCCTAAAATTTATTCTAGTCAGATTCTGAGGAAATGTGGCTCCTGAAACCCCACTGCGCTCCTTTGAGGGCAGACCAAGATTCGAACCTATTCATCCTGTAAAGGCTGCTGTTCGTGGTTCGCTTCGAGAGTTGGAGTTTTGAGAGTTTGAGAGATTAAGAATCTAGAATTTTAGATTGAGTTTGAGTTTTGAGATTTGAGTTTGAGATGAGTTCGTTTTGCAAGAATTTGACAGATTTGAGTCTCAACTCTTAATTTGAGCTACAAGAATTCGTTTCCACGCTTTCAGGTTTTACTAATCTGCAAAAATGGTCCGCGGCTGCTAATATTGTCACGAATATTACACGGCACACCGTTAGATACACAAGAACTGTTCCACTCTGCCGAGCTAGGGTGGCTAGACTGGCCACCCTAGCCGAGCGGTCACCAGCAAGGAGGCGAAGCACTTCTTCTTCCTCGTCACAAGCGAGATGGCGGAGCACTTCTTCTTCGTCCACTTCTAAGCTGTATCATTGCTCCCTCCTCTGCAGCATCGCCTCGATGCGGGCCGCTTTCATAGAGGGGGAAAATGGGTTGAACACGGAAAGTTAAACACAGCTATCACGACACAGAACCGGCGGCACTCAGCGTCAAGTACAGTCAGCAGGACGGTCGTGGTACGGCTTCATACGAACGACGTGCACAACATCCGGATGCGGTGGTCTGTGCGATGGGCGGCCTGGGGTTGCCGGCGAAACTTCGTACGTCACGTCGCTAATGCGGCGGAGAACTCGGTAAGGTCCGAAGTATCGGCGCAGTAATTTTTCAGACAACCCACGGCGACGAACTGGTGTCCAAACCCACACATGCTCGCCTGGTACATACGTAACAAATCGCCGTCCGAGGTTGTAGCGGTCAGCGTCGACGTGCTGTTGACGATGTATTCGCTGCCGGGCCAGTTGACGTGCTTCTTCGGCCCGCTGAACAAAAGTTGCGACGTCAAGATCTGGCTCTAGGCCACACCAAGGATCGACGGGCAACATGGCATCCAAAGAAGTAATAACTGGACGACCGAAGACAAGCTGGAAGTACCTCTGCCGAATCCTCGCTAAGGTACGACTGACCCCCAGGTGGCCGGCAGATGGTTCGTCGTGGCAAGCGCTCAGGATATCAGGTCGCAATTGGGACGGGACTACGAGCAGAAATGTTGCGGTGTTGCTCTCAAAGTTGCGCTTGTAGAGGACGCCGTTCTGCAGAGTGAAAGAAGAAGAAAAACGAAGAAAAACACGAGGAACGCGGGGTCCATCGCAGCCTTCCAGGTACGCGATGAGCGGCGCTAACTCTGGGTCCTCCCTTTGAAGCTGCGCCATATCGGTTGCCCTAACAGCACCAAGGAAAGAGAAGTCTTCAGTGATTTCCGGGAAGCCAGGTCCACTGGCGCGCGTGATAAACAATCCGCATCTTGGTGCTTCTGCCCCGACTTGTACACAACCGTTACGTCGTACTCCTGCTAACGGAGGCTCCACCTCGCCAACCGCCCAGATGGATCTTTTAGGCTGCCCAGCCAGCATAACGAGTGGTGATCGCTGACAACGCGAAACGGTCTTCCGTATAGGTATGGGTGGAACTTACCGATGGCCCAGACTACCGCAAGACATTCTTTCTCAGCCGTTGAATAGTTGCATTCCGAGCGCGAAAGTGTACGGCTTGCGTAAGCGATGACTCGTTCGGCGCCATCCTGCCACTGTACTAGGACCGCCCCAAGGCCTACGTTGCTAGCATCAGTGTGTATGTCGGTTGCTGCGGCGTCATCGAAATGGGCGAGTATCGGTGGACGTTGCAGGCGGTGGCGAAGCTCCACGAAAGCATCCTCTTGGTCGCTTCCCCACAAGAAGGGTGTGTCGTCTCTGGTCAGCGCTGTTAAGGGTTCAGCTATTCTGGAGAAATCTTGGACGAATCGTCGATAGTAAGAGCACAGTCCCAAAAAACGTCGAAGAGTCTTTTTGTCAGTGGGACGAGGGAAACTGGAGACAGCAGCGGTCTTGTCGGGATCTGGGAGAACACCGCGCGCTCTGACAACATGGCCGAGGAAACGAAGCTCCTCAAAACCGAAATAGCATTTCTCAGGCTTGATCGTAAGTTGCGCACATTGGAGCGCCCGGAGCACTGTGCGCAGCTGCTCGAAGTGTTGCTCGAAGGTGGGCGAGAAAATGACATCGTCCAGGTATACGAGGCACGTCTGCCACTTGAGCCCAGACAAGACAGTGTCCATCATGCGCTGAAAAGTGGCCGGCGCTGAGCACAGTCCAAACATGAGCACCTTAAATTCGTATAGACCATCAGGCGTCACAAAAGCAGTTTTCTCGCGGTCTCGCTCGTCCACCTCTATCTGCCAGTAGCCGCTTTTGAGATCTAAGGAGGAAAAGATCCTGGCATCACGTAGTCTGTCGAGTGCATCATAAATCCTGGGGAGCGGGTAAACGTCCTTTTTGTCACGTTGTTCAGTTTGCGGTAATCGACACAAAATCTCAAGGTGTTGTCTTTCTTTTTCACGAGGACCACCGGTGATGCCCATGGGCTTGTCCACGGTTGAATGACATCGTCGGCGAGCATTTCGTCCACTTGCCTTTTAATGGCTTCGCGTTCCGTCGAAGAAACGCGGTATGGGCGCTGGCATACGGGTGGTGTAGTCTCGTTGGTGATGATGCGATGCTTTGCGACAGGCGTACGACCGACCCTGGAGCTTGTGGCAAAACAATCCGCGAAGTCTCTTATAAGCGCCGAGAGGACAGCCTTCTGCTCAGGCGCCAAATCCGGATTGATTCTGACGGACGGAAGGACAGGACATGGTGGAGCCTGGTCTTGAGGGCTTGTATCCAGGGCGCACACTTGAGGCACCACGGCGAAGTCATGCAGGATGGCGACAGCCGTGCCCTTGGCGATATGCTGCAACTCGTTGGTAAAATTTGTAAGGAGCACACTAGCACAACTGTCTTGTAGTTGGACGAGCCCGCGAGCGACGGCTACTCCCTTCTCGAGCAGCAGGGGTACGTGGCTATCAGCTACACCTTCGTAGTCATGGAATAAATCGTTCCTTACGAGAACTAGCACACTGGACCGGGGTGGCACCATTACGTCGTCGTCAACAAGTCGCAGAGCAGTGAAGCGTGAGTCGTCTGTGCCAGTGCGCGCCACGGCCCGTTTAGTCGAGAACGTGACCCGTGCTTCGTGCAGGTCAATGACAGCACCGTTCGTGTGGAGAAAGTCGAGGCCGAGGATCAAGTCCCTCGAACACTCACGGAGGACTACAAATTCGCCGACGTACACAAAACCACGGATATCGACACGAGCTGTGCACCTGCCGGCGGGGATAATCAGGTGACCCCCAGCAGTGCGAATGCTAGGCCCCGACCACCCCGTCAATACTTTCTTCAGTTGTAAGGCAAGGGCCAGGCACATGACCGAATAGTCGGAACCAGTATCCAGCAAAGCGGTCACGTCGATTCCGTCAATTTTGACGCACAAATCGGAGGTAGCGCGTCGGATGCTGTCGCTACTCGCTCCCGGAGAAACATCGTCGCGTGGTAGTGGCGCAGGAGGATCTTCATAAGTCCCGGCATCAGCGGCCTTGCCTCCAGAGGCCGCTGGAATAAGTTTTCCCGGCGTAGACTGGGAGAACGGCGGCCGGAGTAGCCTGTGACTTGACGGGGGCTTGGAGAACGGTAGCGTCTCGGCGACGGTTATCGAGCCTCCTGGTGGCCTGACGTGATGTGGTTCTGGCGCGACGACCGATGGAATGCTATCTCCTGCGGTCGTTCCCCGTTCTGAGGGCACGGGTCGTCCCGCGCGAAACCACGCAGGCCTACGCGTCGGTATGGGCACGCCCTGTAGAGGTGACCCGCCTCGCCACATTGATAGCAGAGGGGCCGACGATCTGGGGCACGCCACACTTCACTCTTTCGCGGTCGCTGGTAGGCTGGCGGAGCGTCACCACGAGGGAAGCTCGACGAGAGCACTGCTGGAGTCGCGGCAGTGGCGTCGTACCCAGGGGTCTGGCGCAGGACGGACGCATACGTGGGCCTTGCATCATGCCGGCGAGGAACCTCGGAAATCTGGTGCTGTTGTGCTGGCAGGCGCACCTCGTCCCGGACGACTTCGCTCAGTGGCGTGAAAGATGGCGTCTCGGACGGCGTACGGAAGGCCTGCAGTTCCTCTCTGACGACAGATCGGACCAGCTCGCGTAGAAAGCCCGCGTCGATACCGGGAGGCATGGAGTTGGGATCAGGCCCGAAGGTGTTGACGTCGCGATTGTACTGGCGGGCTCGCTGTTCCAGCGTCTTCTCCATAGTTGCCGCCTCGGTGAGGAGCTCTGCCGCAGTGCTTGGTGGGCGGCGCACGAGTCCCGCGAAGAGCTCTTGCTTGACACCCCGCATGAGGTGGCGAAGCTTCTTGTCTTCCGTCATGTTGGGATCCGCGCGCTTAAAAAGGCGGGTCATGTCCTCGTAGTATATGCGTACACTCTCGTTGTGGCGCTGGTTGCGCGAGTGTAACGCAGCTTCTGCTCGCTCTCGACGGTCTGCATTCGGAAAAGTGGCTTTAAGATTGCGGCAGAAAGCTTCCCAGGACGTAAACGAAGCCTCATGGTTTTCGAACCATGTCCGAGCCAACTCTTCAAGCGCAAAATAGACATTGTGGAGCTTACGGTTGTCACTCCAGCCGTTGTAACGGGCAACACGTTCGAAGATCTCGAGCCAATCCTCGGCGTCCTCGAACACGTCGCCATGAAACGACGGGGGTGTTCGTGGCTGATGACAGAGGATGTGCGCCGGGAGCGTGGTCTCAGTTGCCATGGCAGCTGGTGCCTCCGAAGACCGGGGTTGCATCGCCCTGGTTGCAGCCGGAAGGAGTCCAAATTCAGGGGACGCTCCACGGAGGCGGCTGCCGCGGCGCTGGTGAACTGGGGTGAGATCCGTATTGGTCGGTAGCCTACGCGGGTCTGGAAGCGTACCCCGCACCTCCGCCAGATTTGTCACGAATATTACACGGCACACCGTTAGATACACAAGAACTGTTCCAGTCTGCCGAGCGGTCACCAGCAAGCAGGCGAAGCACTTCTTCCTCGTCACAAGCGAGATGGCGGAGCAATATCACCACCACGTTTATGTGTAGCCCCAATCGGAGTCTCATACAGAGTGTTTTCTTAAGGGGACAAAATTCACAGGCAAGCCCTCATCATTATCCTCATCGTGCCAACTGCGCTCACTGCGAGCAAAATGCCACCTATTTATTTCAGTTTATGCTTATGGCCGTCCTTAGACCTGATTTACTGCAGTAGCGCGCTTCGTTTGCGCTCACAATGAATTCAGTGTCCATGCGTATTCCTTTCTTGGATTTGAGATGGAATATGAATAACTCGCATTTTCCCCTTAAATCCATCGGAGTTCCTTCTCTGTCTACCAGTTGGCAACATTGTCTTCCTTTCCCTGTACCCGCTACTGTCGTCAATAGGCGAAAGCTGTGCTTTGCCAGCTTCGCGCAGTTTTCGAATGAAAGTCGGCCATCGTCCCTAACGAGCAAATTTTGGCGACATTCGGGCCGACGTGAACATTGGGATCAATGTAAATGTATGACCGGCATATGGTTATCCCGGAGATATTCAACGGTTTCTATGTGTGCTATATGGCTAACGCGTAGAATTTTTGGTGTATTTAAAAACAAAAAGAAAGTTGGTTGCTTTATTGGTCGAAACTTCCGGAGCCTTCCACTACGGCGTCCCTCATAGCCTGAGTTGCTTTGGTACGTTAAACTCTAATAAACCAATAAACCAACCAAAAAGAAAGTGGTATCTCACCTGAAACTCTCGGTGAGCTACAGTGCACTGAAATGTGTTAATGCAATGCCGCATAATAGCGAACAACCGGGTTCGTACGTATAAGCCCCTGAGCGCGCAGTAATGTCAGGCAATCGAATCCAGCCGGCAACACACGGGTACACGCACATTGTGAACTACAGCACACAACGCAACAACAAGGGCGCTTGTATGTTACTGACAATATGCTGATATTTAAACTTCGTTGTTGCTGCCATTTGGAAACTCAGGATCACTAGCAGGTTAATTGCTCGCTGCCGAGGCATACTTTTATCACCGATCTGGGGCAGCACAAACGGCTCATACCGGAAACCTCAAAAATAGAAAGCATAATTCACTAGAATGCACAGAAAATATTCCTCTCTAAACCATGGCAAAGTGCGAACGCTTGTTATAACGACTGAAAGTTCTCATGCCTATTTGACTCATATCCCTCTCATTCGCTAAAAAAAAAGTACACTTACAAAAAGTGCCGCTTGCTAACAGTGCACTACAGCTTAGTTAAACAGCATAACATAAGTGCACTCGATGAGGTGCGCACTGAGGTCGGAATGCCTTCAGAGAACGCAGTTTAAGGACAGGGTACGTAGCTTCGGCAGCAGTGGTTTTTTTTGGCACAAAATGTGACTTATAACAGAATGCGCAAAAAAGTTGCTTTTACCTGTACGCATATATTTTTGATGGGTGCAGTTGTTTTCCAGAAGCGCTTAGAACAAATAAACGTACCACTGAAACGCGCTGTAGTCCGCCATGTTTGTTGTCTGGATTCTAGGTATACTGGCTACTTCCCTTGACTTTCTTGACCATTACCATAAATTGCCAACCAGACGCGACCATTGCATTTCAGCTAACAGGAGGCATTACTCACCTTAGGAGCGAGACTTTTCGCATCGTCGTAGGCAAAGAAGGCGGTCAGTGGTCCAACCTGGTTTGGGAGGTTGGGACGCAATACAAACGCGTGGGTGGCCGGCCGTTCCCACCACTCGTATTTCATATATCGCACCTCAGCCTCGGTCTTATTGGTGGCAGGGTTGATTCCGGTGAACTGCGAAAATGGCACCGGGAAGAAGGGCACTGTATTCAAGGGTGCATAACATCAACGCATAAGCACGAGCATGACTTCGTAAAGATATTGCGAAAATAATGAGAACCTTTCTAAAGTAACTTATTTTGAATATCAGTACCTCAAAATATTACTAGTTATTCGGGCGTTTGATTTTTTTTCCAGATTCTCCGTTCTGCATTAAAATGTCATTCTATCCCCACAATTCCTGACCTCTTTTTTTTTTAAATCCTCCCCTAAAAGCCACATTAACGCTTCCTCTGCGCCCCTTCTGACTCTTTATCCGCTGCTGGCACTATCCTTTTCAAACCGTCAGCGCATTGTGTAATGGGGCTCGCCATCAATAATCCTTCTACATCCCACTTGTGGCTATCATCCGTGCAACTTTTGCATCTTCTGTGAGCATATTTGTGTTTATGGATTATCATCCGTGCAACGTTTGCATCTTCTGTGAGCATATTTGTGTTTATGGATTCACATGAATTTACCAAAGTCATTGCAACTTCGATATTCTCTTTGGAGTCAGGCCTCTTTGAAGGAACTATGTATGAAATGTGCTTCTTGCATCTAGAAAAGCCTGAGGTAGTAACTGCTGTCCGATCGGATCTAATACTATTTGTAACCTGCGGGTGAACTGCTGATGTCTCAAGCGGTGACCTCGGTATGGCTGGTCTCTGATGTAACTGCGCATGACTGCGCCCGAAACTTTCCACCATACTGTGCTTTGCACGTTCTCTAAAAACAACTCATGCGCGTTTTCTGGTAGTCATTTTTACAGCGCGATGTGTGCATGCAGTGAGAACCGCTGGAAAAATTCTTCGAGAAAAGATAGATTTGCGCGCTGGGAAAGTGGCGAAATTGGTGAAGAAATAGAAAACGCGGTGAGGCGTAACAAATTTAATACTATCAGAACGCTCTCAATAAAATTAATATTGTTCCTGGTTGTGCGTCGAAAATTGTGAATTTATATGCACCTCCACGCAGTTGCTGGATTCCAATAACAATAGGGACAATAAATGGGTAATTAACAAAAGGTTCCGGATTTTCAGATAATCCTTCTAGTAATTATGTATTATTCACATGAAACGGTTGTTTTTAATTCTGTTTTAACTGCTTGCGGCTATATGCGATTAACAGAAAGTACAGACAACCCAATTAAGTTTATGATGTATGCAATAACACCCTTACACGGCTGAGCACGCATTCAAATAAACTGCATCAACCTTTTTAAACTATAGATTCTATCAATCGTGCAAACTTTATTATAAAGTAGTTCCGTAGCACTCTGTTTATTCACAAGGCTATCTTGCACGTACATATTTTTTTAACTTCCGGAGGTCTTCCTAAGAAGAACGGGCTAACTGTGCAAGCTAGCCAGACCGATCATGGTAAAAAAAAAAAAAGACTCACGTTACGGCGGGTCATCCTCATCGTTTCTCTGGGCGCTACTATAAAGTCCATGATCCAAGACGCATTAACGAAGTTGATTGCCGTTGTTACTGAGAAGCAGAGCTTACTGCGGTTCAGCACTTTTTTCCAATACGGGAACGTATCGAGGATGTCCAGCTGTGATGAGAATAGGAAGGAAGTGATCTACTAATCTTTCCAGTGTGGAAAGCACTAAAACATGTCGGCACGCATGCGAAAAACACTACAGCGAATTAAGAACACTCATTATAATCGTTCAACACACAATGTGACGGCAGTGCTCTGTAAGAAAGGAAAACAAATAAAACAAATAAACCAACAATTACTGCCAGCATGAACGCTAAGTATGTGTTCGACAAAATACTGAAAAAAAACTTTTCGCTCGTTTATAACAGGTCGCAGCCTAAAAATACAGTATCACGGCGTTGTCAACCATGCGCCTTGTGAGTCTGGCATGCCTGCTTTTCTTAGCGAATGTTTCATTTTTGAAAGTTCTCAGAGGCGTCGAAAGATTTTTTTTGTTTAGATTTATGAAACTTTGTGACGAACTTTTCTGAAGATGCATTGCGGTGCGCGGTAAAATAGAGGCAGTCGCGAAACGAGCACAACGTATTCCTTCGCAAAGTAAAGCAAACATTAACGCGGGAGGTTATGATGTGCAAACGAGGCCAGTGTGTTCGGACGTTGAAAGCACGAATCATTCCCCAAGACCGAATGACACATACCGCCTTCCTTGTCTCCCTACTTTGTCTAGAGCTTTGTACAGATCACGCTTCATCAGTTACTCAACTCTACAGCAAGGGATCCCGCATTTCTCCCATTCTCATGTGTACCTTGGCTTCAAAGATTAGAGCAAAGCTGCATTGATTCTTGCTGCTATTACGAGGACCAATACGATAGGCAATAATCCGGCAACAACAAATTTTTCACATCAAGAGATCTGAAGCGGTACCCGTTGTTGCCAGTACGATGAGGCACAAAGCACCACACCTACAGGATTTTATAGATCATGGTGCCTCGACGTACAAAACGAAATTTGTTTACAAAAGAGTCAGTTTATTTCGTACTTCTTATTCCGCAAGAATTCTTCCCATTACGAACAGGGCACACCAGTCGATCGGCACAAAGGTTACTACTGGCTTTACCCATCTGCTCCTAATAATACCATTTATAGGCTGGCCCAATGCATGCGCAGTTTGCGGCGAAAAATCATTAGCCACGATTACCTCCTAGCGTGGATTTAAGAATTTTTAAGTACTGCAAGCCCTTGCATCCCACTTCAGTTTTGGGACCGGAGCGCGGCCACTAATTGAATATTTCCTCAGATCTAAATACAGGCGTCCAGGAAGCACTGCTCCAGAAGTCTGAGAACAGATGTTCGTTCTCATTCCGACAGGAATAACCACGAGTTCTTTTGTGCACTGCTATTAATGCAATAGGTTAGCTTCTTACGAGTTGATATTTCTAGGTTTCAAGTTATTAACGTGATTCTTATCGCTGCTTTACACTTAGGCATCACAAGAACGCTATGAAATTCACTTTCATGCCGCACTGAACATAATGGCGATCAATAAGAATATTCGTTACTTCTTTGTGAGAAGATTCGCATTTGCTCGCGGTTACGGCTCTGAGCCTGATTCTAGTGCTCACAATAAAGTCGAATTGAAGTTTTCGGCTGTGTGAGTCCCTTTTCATGTTCTGTCTAGTGTGTGAGCAATTATTTCCAAAAACACATGCGGTACCCACTCGCTCAGAAATATAACGCTCCTGAACCCAGAGAAATAAAATATCAAAAAGTTCAAAACAAAATTCCTTCAGAACAATTGAACTGCTCTTTCCATCAAGTAATCAACTTCCTTCCACAATCCTTCACCGCACTGATGTGTAACGGTTATAAAAACTGCCTACGGACGCATGCCATCGTTTCGATCATTTCGTAAATAGGCGCTCTTCCCCATGAGAGTCCGAGGGAAGTATATAAAAGTGAATGAGATACAGCTTAATATTGAAGATTATTGAACATATTGAATATTGAACATATTGAAAATTAAGAAAACTTAAAAACATTGCTCATTTTCAGTGTCGACAGGCATTCATTCGGAATATTACCGTATGCCTAAGATAAAAATGAGAAAGTTCATTCGATAATTTTAGTTATTTATTCATTTAATTATTGATCCATATAAGATACACAATGTCGACCTTCCCGCACAATCCAGCTCGACATACTGCAGAGAAGTTATCTCAGTACTTAAAAAACACCTTCAAAGGTTAAAAAAAAGAACTAGTATGCTCACATGGGACGAACCCGTACAATGAATGCTACTAAAGTAGACCCGCTTAGAACACAAAATACATGACAATGTTATTGAACAAATCTGTTTTGGTGATCCTGGTATCAAGAGCGACAAGGTACATTCCTTCCCCCCCACTGATCTCCACTAGGTGCCTGGATGCCGCATTTCCGCTTTCAGAGACAAGCGCGAGTAAAGCCACCGGAAGTTGGACTGGTTGCCCGGAAAGTCAAGTGTCTGCTGTGTATTTCAATGCAAAAAGTCGTGTCTTTCGCCCTTTCGTTCTCAGTTTTTTGCGTTGTTCTTGTGCAATGTGTACTGTTGTATGAAAGAACCAAGAAAACTGAACGCGACCAATGTGATCATTGTGTGCAGAACCCTGTAATTTCAGAGAAACCGAAGAAAACAGGCATGCAGGTCTCAGCTTGCCGCGGCAAAGGATACGTGCATTAAACAGTACATTCTTGTCTGGTTCTCGTCTTCCGAGAGCAAATGAGAAGTACTTAAAACCACTCGTTCTACAGCTGCCGCAGTTTCAGTTTAGAGTTTGTGGCGGACGATGACTCTTCTCATCGATGGCAGGGGACGTTTATCGCTTCAGGGCGACATTTACCTTCCAGACGTGCTTTGAACCTAACTCCAATGCACAGCCACGTTTCAGCTGCACTGCGCGAGAGAAACGACTGACAAGAAAGACGAATGCTGCAGCGCGCGTGAGAAGCGCTGTTAGAAGTCAACTGCGCCGAGCATCACGAATAAAATCCTAGTCAGGCCTAACTTGCAACAGTACGAAACAGGACACGCTCCGTCGAAAAAGCAGCACCAGACCTTTTGGAGGCGCTAATGGGAACCAACCGAACACCGTCGACACTTCATCAGATAGTAGCCTAGCCCTCGCTCCGGTTCGGTCTAGACATAATTCGGTAAAATGGTCATTGCAGAGCCGGCTGCCTGGTGAAGGTTTCCACCTATTCATTTTTAAATTTATCCCCCATTGACAACGTAATTTGTGCTTGAGCGCGGGAACAAGCATCACACTAAAGAGCACAGCTGGCGACGCTGGCGCAACAGGACGACACAGAGCTGAGCAGATGAGGCTCCATACTTGCTTCGTGAAGCGACAACCTGTCGTCTGCTAGTGTCGTCCCATTGCGATGCATTAGACCCTTATTTTTGAAACGTCTTTCCCGAAGACTTTGATGGTCTCCTCGAGCAGTTGACGGCGCAACAGGTAGGCACTGTGGTCGAAAAAGACGAGGACGGCGAAAAGACGGAATGCTAAGTGGAAAACCAAAACATACTGAACAACCGTGCTGAGGTCCGATTTCGTGCACTGCCAAAAGCTGACTTCCGAGACAAGGCCGCTTACATCCGGTGGCTTTACTTTCGGGCGCTCGATGCGCCATCCAGCCCCCTAGTGGAGATCAGTGTTCCCACTCACTTTAAATCCACCTCGTTTTCATAACAGTCAAGAACCTTCGCTGGGACTTTTGACACTTTTGCCTAGCGATACTCACAAGAGCCGACGACTTTTTGCGGCTGTATCGGGTAAATCTTGACGCCTAAATTTTTCGATCCTCTACTGGTTCCTAAGCTCTAACAGGTCTGCTAAAGCGTCTTCATTTCGGCATCGGCGGGGGGGGGGGGGGAAGCTATATGTGTATGTTCACCACGGCAGTTTCAGGATTCCACCATCAATGAACGGAACCTGCAGACACTTTTTCCACTCCTTCCGCTCAACGAACTCACCATGCCTCTGGTGCGCGGCGTGGCGCCTCTGATAGGGTTGGGTGGCGAAGCAAAAAGGGCGTGGTTGTTGTCGCCGCCGTAGTAGACGACATGGGGCTCTTCTGAGCTGTTGTGCGTGCTGAGGCCGACAATGTCCGCTGAGCTGAAGAGATAGAGAAGCCACAGCACATCTCAATAAACACCCTTTACGTTCCCTGAGAAAACCCGCACCGCCATGCAGACGTACATCGGGCTTCGTTCTTTATTCATTCCTTGCTTACGTTTTGGTAACGCCAACACCGCTACCAGCATTTTTCTTGTAGAAAGATGGCAAAACTTAGCTTTGCGGAAAACTGCCATGACTCTCAACTTATTCAGGGAGAAAAAACTATGGGGGTACTTTGGCGGCCCAAAAAGTGCACTAGGCGAAAGCCTCTGTCCGGCTACTTCGACTGCCAATGACTGCATATGTTACGGCTGCACCGCTTGGAAGCCATCCTCCTCCACCAGCTGCCGTACATCGACTGACGACGAAGCAGCGTTCGAGGCGCTGGATGCAACGCAGTACGGACGGACGAGAGAATGAACCATTAAAGGCTTTCGCCTTATAATGATATCTCTGGGCGTGACGTATTCTACCCTCCTAACCCTGAGTGTATCATTACTGAAACCAAAATGCTATCCATGACAGCAAAAAGCAGGGAATTCGTGACACCGGGAAGCTGTGAGCCTCATTTGTAGATGGCTATAGGGGCAGCTGTGCATGGGGTTGTAGCAGACCACGGGATCTTGTTACCTGCGACAGCTGCGACGTATCTACATACTAAAAAAACCTCTTAAGCATGATCTATTCTAGAAATATGAGGGCTCTCCAAATGAAGGTCCGTACATACTGTGTCACCTCGCTCCGTCTTACACAACCCTCCCCTGTGTGGTTGTTTAATACATGCAGGCTAGCACACTGCGCGACTGCAACGTTGGCGGTGACGGCGAAAGAACGCATTTCAGACACATCCCTTCTGCACCGATGTGTGACTTTGAAGTAGTCTTCCATCAGAAACTAATTCATGATACTTCTATAAATTTCTACTCACCCAGCTACTACGCGGAACGCAGTGTGCGGGAAAAAATTATTTTGGCATAGTTACGTAAGCTAGTCGCCTGAAATTTGTCGAGGTATGAGGGAACATGAATGATCTGTTCGCTGATAACATTTCAACGGGACTGCATTGGGAGGCAGAGCTACAATAAACATTTTTCCCGAGAACACGCGTCCCGTAATCGTTTCATTGCAATAGTACATGTGAACATTGATCACATTCATCCACCACTGCAACCGAACCCTTCATTCGAACAAGTTACTGATAGTTCTTAGCTTCGTGTTTCTACAAAGTTGTGGAACAAGTTACCAGGAACTTTTACGTCGGATAAGCTCTTCCGTTCCAAGTAAGCTACCAAAGCATATGAACTCCAATTTTAATAATAACGAGCATGCCTCCTTGCTCCCATTTTTCTAGTTTTCTTTTAGTTCTGGTTTATTGGGCTCTTTTTTCGACTGATTATGCATCTCTAATCTATTCACTTTCTTTACGGACGGTTCACACAACACCTCTGCTTGTTTTTCGGGCCCCTGTGTTTTAGATCTTTTATTGTAAAACCATGAACTAGATAAGAATTCTTACTTCCGATACTTGGGCTCCTCCCACATCCTCAAGCGCAAACTTCGCAGGGATTACAATTCTGAGAACAAAAATATATAACATCCTGCCTTACCTGGATGACGCTTTTATCGAAAAACAGTTTGCTCCAATCGGCGATTTTAACGTACAAATGATCTGCAAGGTGTGCACGCAAGATTTTTCACTCTGGAGTACCATTCTAGAAATCGATGTGTACTCGGTGGTAAAGTTTTTGAAGGAGTTGCAAGTAGCGTTTCTGTCCGTTGTACAACTTCTCCATGTCGCCCTTCTTATGAGTAGTTACGGCCATAATATCTTGATGCATCGAATGGCATGGTAAATGGCACACCTGGAAGCTTCTCACTAATCTTGGGTCTGCATTCTTCCATATGAGCGCTGAAGAAACTGTATCTTACGTCAAGCTACAATTATGAAAGGCTCCTAGGTGTGTCGCGACCACTGTTGTCACTTTGGTCCTTACCTTTGGCAAATGGAAACTTCAACAATTACAAATTTGAACACAGCTAAATGAAATAAATAACATCTCATAATTTTTACATTTTTGCGCAGTGTTATCTATTTTTTTGAACGCACTCCTGTAAGTTACTGTCTCCAACAAATTTGAGGCAGGGGGAATAGAATCAAGGTGAACTCATAGGCGTAACGTACGCGGAATAAAAGCTCCAGCACTCATGTTATAACGCTGTACAGTTTGCGTGCTAAGAGGTTTCGCATTAAAATCTATTTAGAAAAATTCTACTACTATAATTTATTGTTCCTAACAGCTTTACGAACCTTCCAAATTATTACCATGATGATCAGTTCGTCGATTACGCTACTCGGAGCTAAGCTCACTGTTGCAACGCCGACAACTGTTTCTCTCTTGGGAAAAATATGAGAAGAAAGAACACCTCGGGGCTTCCAGTGAACGCCCTGAAACCAGCGTCTATGCAAGAGCAGCGATTGTCTTGGAGGTTGCTAGTTGAGATAGGTGCCGGTATCTATACACTGTTGACAATCCCTTACAAAAATGGACATGGAATCTCTGTTGAGTTCTTATGGGGTTCTTATGGACTCACCATGATGTCGACAGAAACTCCGATTTTGTAGAGAGGCCTCTATTTAAACCACACGAAACGTTTGATGCGGTTTTACATCAGAAATTTAGTCGATACAAACTCGTCATAGATATCGATGTATTTTCACCACAGAAAGTCATCCAATATATACTCCTCAGATACTTTTGATGTGATTTCACTATAGAAATTCAGTCTGCACGAACACATCAAAGTTATTGATGTCATTTCACTCCAGAAATTCATTCAATACGAATTGCTAAAATATTCTTGATGTTGCTTCACTACAGACATTCAGACCACATAATCTCATCGAAATTATTGATGTTGTTTCATTCCAGAAATTCATTCAATACAAATCGCTCAAACGTTGTTGATGTGGGATCACTGCGGAAATCTAGTCCGCAATAAGTCGCCAAAGTTCTTGATGTAGCTCCGCTAGTGAAATTTATTACATGCGAATTCTTCGACATTTTAGGTGAAGCTTCACTGCAGAAATTCATTTGGCACAAGCTGCTCATATATGTGGACGCTGTTCTGTTGTTCATTCAATATAAATTCCTCAAGTAACATAACAGAGAAAACCGCCCAGCCCCACGCCTGGGAGGATATATTCAGCATAACTGAATAATAAATGCATATACTTTTCGGAAGAGAGATATCGACAGGCTGCTGATGCACATGTAATTTCTTTAGTTGGTATTTGATTCGGAAATGAGCCTTCATATCTCGCTTTTATACGTGGCAATGACTACGGTCCGATTCAAAACCACTTCACAGTTTTCGCACTCATCACAGTGTACGGCTGCCAGATGGCTTCGGCGTGACTTATTCGGTATACCTTTTTAGAATTAACTTATTGTGTCGCTGATGCAACATTCCGCCTCACCGATACAAAAGTGGCCGCGTGACGTCGAAATTTTATTTAGTGCACCAACGCTACACCAAACTTCTGGTTCTCAATTTCTCCGATAATACTTTAGTGCGAGGCAGTACTTCCCGAGCTATGGAACCCGCGCTCAACAAGTTTGTGTGAAGCTTGACCTTGACAGTGATCGACCTGGCCCATGCATGCAGAAATGAAGTGAATACAGATAAATATTGCCGACACTTGTTGTTGAACGCGCGGTGGTGGTGGTAGATTCATGAGCTTTGCTGGCCGTTGCATGAGCACCCTAAAGACATGCTTTCGAACGTATACTCGGTTTATAATCGTGCGTTAAAAGCTTAACTACTTTTTCTTCTTCGTTCACTCGTTTGCTCCCCTCCACCTAGTTTATACCAGACCAAAACGAAACCTCACGCCCGCTTCGCTCGTAGCCTTTTCCAAGCTTTGCAGGACTTATCGCACGTACTGGATGAACGCCGTTTTCTTTCTGACTTTTTGGTCAAATTTGGTGCGCTTGCTTTTTTTTTGGATCCTGCATTCGGCAAGCAAGCTTGCGGACTACGCTACGTTTAACAAAATAGGTATCCTGCCGCCCTTAGCCTCTTCACCTGGTCGTGGAGGCAGGTTCTGGTTAGGCACACATAACCTCTGCAAGGCGGCGTTTAATTATGCATGCTTTTGCGATCACGCTCTTGACAATTCTTCGATTATGCACCTTAAAGTGCAGAATCAAGGATCCTCAGGGACGGCGAGTATACACTCAATACACATACATGGTAGTTAGAAATTACGAATTTAGATTTAAAACCCTGAGAGTGAGCGGCAAGCTCTTTACAAATGTAAATCATTAAGGCCGGTATATACAGAACACATTCAAATGAAAAAAAATTCTCTGCCTCTCCCGTAACCGAGAGTAGAGTAAGCATGAAATGTTTACGGGCCTAATGTCATCTCGGTGGACACCCGAACCGCACCGTACAGGAAGGGAGGAACGCCACCACCCGTTCAGCGCGATGCCTTGCCATTTGAACGCAAGGTTTTTTGAGGAAAGGAAATGGCGCAGTAATTCTCTGCCATCTCGGTGGAACCCAAACCGCACCGTAATGGAAGGGAGGAACGCCACCACCCGTTCGGCGCGATGCCTTGCCCTTTGAACGCAGCGCTTCTCCCCCGGATCACGTATGACAACGAAGTGTAACGTGGCATTTATGTGCTTTTTGCACGCGTTATTAGAAATCGGAAATTATAATTCCGTGCATTATCAAACCCACAGCTCCACTGATATCTTGATAAACATTGAGAAGGCACTGGCAGCAGTTATTTTTTGTCTCGTTTGGAGACCAACCGGCGCTTGCATGCCGGTCGCGTAGGAGGCCTTAGAGAGTCTCGTTAAATCTCGTTAAGTCTCGTACGGTGCCCGGATGTTCTCGTTTCAGAGCCCGGATGACTGGATTTCAGTGCCCGGATGAGTGGATTTCAGTGCCCGGATGATGGCTCTCGGTCTCGGCGTGACGTCACCACACTGCCGACAACGGGAGCTAAAAGCATTTCATGCTTAAAACAAAGCAAAACAAAAGCAGGACACACGACGAATTTTACTGAAGAATGAGTACCATTAATTTAATAATAAATTCACAAGAGTCGAAAGACGTCCATGTCTTTCATTGAATCAAATGCATGGTGACACCAGCCATTCGGTTAAAATTTCCGTGAATGGAAGAACCTTTTAAATAAACCTTATTCCACATTACAAAAGCCACACGGTAGAGTGAGAGCGGATTGTTGTAGTCCAGCTACCCTCGTTGTCGCTCCAAAATTACTCATGTACTTGTGAAACGGAACGAAGATCAAAAATCGGATGTTTATGCGGTCCGTGCCACAGACGCCGATGCTCGTTTGAAGCTTTTAACAAAGGAAAGCGCCATAGAAGGACTGCGCGGCACAACTGTCATGGTGCAATGGGAAGCCGGCCAGCCACCAGCGCCGGCAACGCTTCTGGATTTCGGTAAGTGTCATCATTTACTTTTCGGTCACATTTATGAAAGCCAGGACTCTTCATAATTTGTTGCGTCGCATGAAATGCAGGCATGGTGCGCGCGATGGACCGCCATAGAACGAGGCTCGTTTATGAATCTGAAGTAGGCGCCGTCCCGGACAACACTCCCGAGAGTGGAATAGAGCCGCCACCGAAGAGGCAAAAAGTATGTGTGATCATCTCCAACATTCTCTTCACCTTCGGTAATCTGTAACGCTGTAACACATCGTGTGCTGCCTGCCTCAGGAAGAACATAAATTCAATGTTGAGAGAAGTAGACAAACTTTTTTTCGGGAATGGTAAGCAATGTGGATTTACGATGAATAAAAAGTTGTTAGACTGGATTACGACTGGAGCGAGTAAATCGCGATAAGTGGAGGTTAAGCGACCGCGGAGAGACCCCTCGGATTGGAGATATCATCACCATCATCAGCCGGACTATACCCACTGCAGGGCGAAAGCCTCTCTCATATTCCTCCAATTAACCAGGTCCTTTGCTCTTTTTGCTCTTAAATAACGAAAGTATCTATTAGGGCATTTTATTTCCCTCTCAAATAAAGAAATTTAAAGAATGTAAGTAAATGATAATATTCAATTTTTTTTTGTATGCAGAAGTTTCTATATTTTGGCTCTTTGTTAGTCGAAGATTAAGTGATTAAATGAAAGCACGCGAAACGTTACAACCTGCAGCATATCGTGCTGTATTTTGGAAAAAGGTTTTAGTGATAACCGGAACTTCAGAAAATCTCTACTGTGGAGCATACAATACGAAGTCTCCTTTCATTCTGGAAGGCTCGGAACAGTCGGCACGGAAGGATCAATATCGATTCACAAAAATGACCCACAATTCCTTTTAGAAAGTTTAATTGCGTTGAGAAAAGAGGTTTCAAGGGGAAAATAGGACACTAAAACAACGTTTTGTCCTTCTGAGCTAAATTAAAATGTCATCAGTTTGTTGCCGTGATTATTGCGTGCAGTGAAATGCACTGTGACCAAATTCAGAATACTTATATATTTCTTGAGGAACGTACGTCTACGTTTCGAGCAATGCATGTGCTCTTACCCTCTCCGAACGAAGACTGCAGATGAGGAGGTTCCAGAGATATTTCCTTTCTCTATAGCAGCAGTGAGCATTTTAGCGGTCCCCACAGACCGATGTGCTACACTAATGCTCTTATGAAGATGGGTCGATGCAGGTACTTAATATCCTATGTGGTTCTGCACACGTCCTCCTCCCAGCCCTTCTTTATCAAATTAGGTTTGTATGTTTCCCTTGTGTTCCTCTTAAATGGATGAAATGTTAATGACGTGTAAAATGCAGATTTTGCTTCTTACATTTTTTTTATGATTATCTCGTTCCATAAATGTTGCTTGTGCCGTTGAACCACAGTCAGAGTCCGATGCAAGGACCTGAGCCCTTTGCCGGAAAGTTCGTGCATGCCTTGAGTTTCTTTTTCTTTTGCGGGCGAGGTGGCCACGGCGCCGGTTTTTGTAAGGCGTGTCGCAGTACGGCGGCGGTGACTTTGAACGTCCCCCCTTCCTCCCTCCTGCGTGGATGGAGGGTCAATCCCACTGCACCCCTTCCTAGTATTATCGCCGGGTAGCGAGCGCTTGGACGTTGTGGAGACGGGAAGCGGTCGCCCAGGCACCCTTGCCCACCTTCGCAAACAAGTTAGCCCTGCTCCTCGTTAGGACCGTAGCTTTCTCCCAGTTTCCCTCTATGTTTCTTCGTGCTTCTTTCCCCCCTTTTTAACATCTGCAAATCGTTGGCGCGCAGTGCTTTGAGTTTTTGTTTGTTTGTTTGCCACGTCAACGCGGCGGCGGCAAAACCGCGAGCCGCGGGGAGTTGGCTTGGAGATTTCGGTGCGTGCAGACGTGTGTGAGGTCAGCCAGGGAAGTGGTCGGCAAGCGAGCCTAGGCGGGTGTCTGACGCGTTTAGCGCGGCGACGGGGATCCCGAAGACGCGTGGCCCAAGCCGCCCGTATCCGCAACACCCCATCAGCCCCGCGCGCAGCCCGACGTTCCCTGCGACCGGACCTGCCACCCCGCAGCTAAGTCACCATTTCTCCCGACTAGCTTGTAGTCTTTTTCTTTTTCCTGTCGCTCTTGTCCGAACCTTTTGTGCATTATTACTTTGATCTTGTAACTTTGTTGTATGACTCTCACTCTGTTGTTTTCCTCGTCCTGTTAATAGCTGTTAGCGTCCTCGTTGTGTGTTTGTTATTCGTGTCGCGCCTGTGTATTGCCGCTATTTTACTGGGTTTGTTTTGCTTTTTCCTTTGAGCATATATTTTCTGCGTTTGCGAAGAAACGCTTAGTTGCGAGTCAGCGCTTGTGGTGTGCTCTTCTTTGTCCCTGTCCTGTGTGCGCTGGAAATTTTCCAACATGCTGTACCAACTCGCTCGAATGTCAGTTTTACTTTGTTATGTACCCTTTTGGTTGCGGTTCTTTGCCCGAGTAAAGGGGTTTCTAAAAAAACTTGTCTACGCTTCATGCCTCCGGTCAACGGCTAATCAGACGGGGTACCTATCACCGGTCAGCAGTCGAACCTCATCTTTTGCACGCGGGGTGGAGAAGTTTGTCGCCCTTCCCCCACCGAACTCACAGAGAGTGCAGTGGTGGGTAGGTTGGCCCGATTAATTATAATTTCGGCGCCAACCAGCCATCGAGCCACCCACAATATCGTGAAAACCTTGAAACTAAATTCAGAGATGTGCATGCTACAACTGCTCTACACTTTGTTTTTCGTTTACTTTTTAGGCTCCACATGGCCCAAGTTCCCAGGAGTGGTGGTGCAGCAGATAAGATCAAACCTTTTGTCGATGGTATCGCGAGAAATAAAACGACAAGGCCATCAACAGTTGTTTTTAACGATTGATGCTATCGTTTTAAAATAAATGAATACCCAAAAGCTATAACTGACCAGTGTACTTATTGCCTGCGGCATTCTATTTTTTGGTGCGCATATGGATGCATTCACGGAGTATTTTACTGTTTATTAAAGATAAAGATTAGCACAAGTACCACCGTTTTGCGCTTCTCGCTCGATAAAATCAAACAGCGACAATGTTTCCAAAATTATTCCTCTCATTGCTAATGTGATCAGAAAATCAGACATTACATCCACATCACCAAATCTGACATCAGATCCACATCAAAAATTCGGCCATCACATCCACATCACAAAATCAAGCATCCCATCCACATCATAAAATCAAGCATCCCATCTGCATCACAAAATCAGACATCACATCCACATCACGAAATCAGACATCACATTCACACCATGAAATCAAGCATCACATCCCCATCAGGAAATCAGACATCACATCCACATCATGAAATCAGACATCACATCCACATCACAAAATCAGTCAACACGCGTATATCAGAAAATCGGCGGCAAATTTTCTGGAAACATTCCACAAAATATCATCACAAGTCTTCACTATGAAGCCATCACAGCATGCATCATGTCCTCATCACACATTTATTCAACACGTGCACATCAGACAATCGGCGGCGAATTTTCTGGAAGGCCTCGACAAGGACCCCACACAAACATCAACACGAACACAACAGAAAGTCTGGTTTGTGTGATGCGATTGAGCAATGAAGATTCTGCAGAAGCATCATAAATTTTTTTGTATTGCTCCTAAACAGGGGAGAAGCGAAATAATTTCCTTTTGGCGCTACAGTAATGCTGACTTTCGCTCAACTCTACCGCAGAAAAACGTTGCTCAAAAGCACATAAGTGGCCGGGAATATTTGGGTGACAGCTAAGCTTTGCTTTCAAGGGTTTGATTTGATAGCCTTAATGTGTCCCGGCAGCGGCTCCTTTTTCTCCCAGAGACGGGGAACACTCTGTCCGTATGTTGTGAAAAACAACACAGGTCACATAGCAAGCGCCCGTTTAACCGAGCTCTACGGACATGCCTGCATGTATGACTAGCAAACCTTAAGGTCATGGGTTCGATTCCCAAAGATTACCTGAATTTTCTCTCCACTGTACTTACCATACCTTGTGTACTTACATGTACTAATAATGACGTTCGTGTCATAATGGGTGTTTCTAATCACCAGGTTTATAATGCTTTAATCACATTTCAAACATGCCTCTTTTCGAGCGGCGCAGCCACCTTTGCGACCGATCCGGATTTTTCCGCAAGGATATCACAACGGACGCCGCCGGATTTTCTGGCGACCGGGACCATTGAAGCTATCTCTTTAAAAGCAACGGGCCAACAAACTGTGCACTAGCAAGCCGCAGGGTGTGCTTGAGTATCGCTGTGTCTACCTCGTATCTTTGACGCTAAAATATTAAGGCTCTGCTTACTTGATGACATCCTGGATGAAGGAATTTGGAATCCCGTTAATCCCTGTCTCCCCGTACGGCCAGATGGCAGCAGTGTGGATATACAGCCAGCCAGGCCTCAGGATGGGCGTCTTGTTGTTGCGGAAGATGTTATACTACACATAGGAAAGAGAAGACCAGTGTAAAGTTTCTGGAGGACCATCCCTGCAGGACCATCCCTGCGATAGCAGCATCCCATTTACGCGCAAAATGAGTATCAGAGGTAGAGGAAATTCGCATTTCCTTTCACAAAGAAGATCTAGTGTGACAGATTGTCGTAATGACCACTATTTGGGCGACAGGACGAGCGAACAAAAAAGAATGACAGGCAACGTGGCATGGTTAGGCCAAATGCAAATTAGGTGCACTTCGGTATCGGGTCGAGGCTCAATTTTCAAGGTAGAGCATGCTACGGAGTAAGATCAACGAAATTGGTGATTAGAGGCCCTAGCTCTAGCGCACTAAAACTGGCGAGGACACTTACGCTGCGCGTAAAGAGCATGACCCGATATCACTAATGATTTAATGGCCATATTGCGCAGTTCATCATATATATGCGCAGCGGTTAAGCCACGCGCCACTGCCCTCTAAAGGCAGGGGTTCGGGAAACCCAGGTGTCTCTTCCTCTTTCCAACTAGTCTAACTGATCAGCTACCCGCCACAAATCTAGTGGGAAGGTTCCGAAGACGTCACAAGGTCACGTGACCTAGATAGTCCGTGACAGCAGCTGGAGTAAGAAAGACAGTGGACAAGTCGCTGAGTGTAGATTTTTGTGCTAATGCACTCAAGCTTACGCGCATGCGTTGTTTCATGTTTTTTTACTTCAGTATTATTGGCTCTTCATTGCAAAAACGCGCGCATACTTCCCGCTACATTTTACATACTAAAAGGCTCATGTGAGGCAGTGGAACGCAGAAGTCTCACTTATGCTATGGTGCAACCTATCTTAAGGGTACAATTTTTTGTTTAAAAATGGTTTCATCAGCGCACGCAGCATGAGGTAACAAGTCGAGACTTTGATACTTTGATATTTTCTTCGGAGGCGTTCAAAATTGTCGGCTACATGTGATCTGGCAAAAAAGCAATTCGAGATGGCCGGTAAGTGATTACATTTTCCTGCATATATAGGGACATCTACAGATCCCAACTTCCTCTTGTTTTGAAGATTTTGGACGACTAACAAGCGGAAAGCACCTTTTTTTACCTTGCTGCAGACCACAAGCTAGTGGAAGTTCCACAAAGGCGCAGATGCCTTTTGTGCTCCATAACAGGAAAAGTATTAACAAGTTGACGAAGCTGTTAGTGGAAATTAATCCAGTGTAGAAACCGCTGCAGGTGAATGCGACAGACGCTTCCCAATTTCCATCTACGCTTTCAGTGCCAAGTGGGGAAATCTTTCGCACTTATTTCATTGAACTATTGTTATTGGAATTGTAAAATTTATTGAGAACCATTCCGATGCCCTCATCTGCGTGTTCAATCAAAAACATTTCACGGTCCTACGTAGGCTTGGGTAAGACTGAGATTAGGCTGGTATGAAAATTAGCAAAGCATAATCTCAAGGTTTGCCTCAAAAAGATTAGTATCTTCCCGACTGAATATGTTTGCCTCCTAACACTTTAGCACTTTGATGGTTCCGCCCCCACCGAAAATTTGCGTGGTGGATGAAGTGCCAGTCAGACACTTTTCTTTCTACGCATTTTCATGAGAACTTCTGGTCGTGCGGGTACCCAGGGAACTACCTGTTCCAAATCGCATGGTCATTAAAGTCACTTCACTCTATGTATACAACTAGGCGCTGAAATTCGGGCTGGGAGGTGGCGTCTGACAACGCCTGAGTGCCTGAAAGGGTATCGGTTTCTAACGGTATGCCCAGAAGTAACTGTACAGGGAGCAGCGCAGCAGCTCATTTCGCATTTTACAGAAAAACAAGTAACGAGTAACATTTCAGCTACATTCCTTACGGCATATGACACTGGCTGGAGTTCGTACGAGCCACGAAGAGTGTATGAGGGCAGTCCTTAGACCCTCGGCAGCTTCCGCGCGGGG
This sequence comes from Amblyomma mixtum, assembly GCF_055824585.1. Classification (NCBI taxonomy): domain Eukaryota; kingdom Metazoa; phylum Arthropoda; class Arachnida; order Ixodida; family Ixodidae; genus Amblyomma; species Amblyomma mixtum. The sequence continues at coordinate 80,997,842 of NC_143015.1, read as the reverse complement.
TCGATGCTAAGCTGCCGCGAAGCCTATCTTGCTAAAAACAGGTCCGGTGAAAAGCGACGATGTCAAGTCGTAAAACTTCGCTAAGCGGCATCTTTCCGGCACGGCACGAGAACAGTGTTGAATATCTTTTATCATCGATCACTATCAGCTTGTCCAAGCTTCCATTGTTCTGCAACATTCCGCCCAGGGTCGATGCTAAGCTGCCGCGAAGCCTCTCTTACTAAACACAGGTCCGGTGAAAAGCGACGATGTCAAGTCGTAAAACTTCGCTAAGCGGCATCTTTTCGGCACGGCACGAGAACAGCGTTTAATATATTTTATCATCGATCACTATCAGCTTGTCCAAGCTTCCATTGTTCTGCAACATTGTTATGTTTTAAACAGTCGTCGCATTGTCGCCAGTCAACAGTCGTTTTCTACTTGAGAAATGAAGAGGAGGGTAGTCTCGCATTGTAATCTTGCTTTCTTCAGACGCTAAGGCGTGAGATGTCAGAGCCGAGCGTTGACAGATTCAGCTTTCATAACAAGTGGTGAACACCATAATTAGCAACAAACTCATCGGGGTCGACACGATAGAATAGCTACAAGAATTCTGACTGCGCATTGGAGCAATGAGCCTGAACCCGAGGGCCAGCGTGATATATCACAAGTGTTACACGGGTGTAATTAACTACCTGCATGACCAGATGGGTCATTGAGTCACGAAATTAACTACGTCGCACATCGAACAGAAGATTAAAATTTAACACGAAAGCTGCTTGCTTGAAACGGACGCCTGGGGCATATGCAACCAGAAGAACCCTAAAAAGGTAGAACCAAAGCTCCAACCCATCGTAATAAACTTCCTGGCATATAGCGGAAATATGGAGACGTTGGCTGTAGTGAGAGGGGACATCTAGGAGAGGCGTCGGCTCTCGGGCTACCTTGTCCTTGTGCCACTTTCAATGACGTAAAGAGCACTGGCTATCAGGCCTGTGCTACCAGACTTGAGTGGTAACAGAGCCCTTCCGCTGAGAAAATTACGTTTGGTCAACTTTAGCGACCTCCGGAGATATTTCTTAGTGTCTGAAGATCGTTTGAAACCAGAATTGTCGAGGGCTTATTGCGCTGCAATACAATCGGGACCCTGAGAAAGAGTGACAACGCTGAACCTATACCGCTTAAAATACTGTACTACGATTATCGATACCACCACTCTGTGCTGCGTAAGCAGCAAGAGCACGGCTCAAGTGGCCATTACAGCTTGGTCATTGTAACTTGGTGAGGGTGACTATGAACAACATTAGCCCCAAGTCCGTCATTGTGCACACCGAAGCCACTAATTAGTCGGGGCACTCCGTCGACTGCGCGCCCAAAATCAAAAGGAAGTTACTGAACTGCTGCCAGAGGCAGCATTGACTCAGAGTCTATTACAACGCATGTACCATCTAGGAAGCGGTAAGCCATTTTGCTGAACCTTCTAAAGAAACTGTTGATGGGCTTGTGCCTCACTAGTTTCTTCTGTCACCTCTTTAGGGCCAAGCTAATTGGAGAGCTTACCATGCTGTGGTCGCTACATCTCACCTTTTTGGGTACCCTCACGTTCTGCACAGTGCAAAGCTGAGCGAAGTATGAGCCCTATTGCCTTTTTTGTCGCGTCATTCGGGCTTTAAAAGTCCATTTCCGCTCTGCCGTTTGCAGTAGGTATTCATAATATGTAAATTGCTTTTTTTTTCGCTGGCTCTACGAATAACCTCCCTTTGGTATACCTGGCGCCCCTACTATAGTCGCCTGCTGCCTGGTAAACAGCCTGCTTCTCACCCACCTTGGCATTAAAGTAGCCCATCAGTGCATTTTTATTTTCTTTATTGTTGAATCCATGTCTTTGTACTGTAGATAAGTGAAAGATGTGGTCATCACTGCCGGATCTAGGCGCATAAGCCTGTACCCCCTAGAATTAGTAGCTCTTATTAAGCCTGATTAGGATACCGCCAGCCATTCGTTCATACTACAGAATTCCTCTATGTTGCTATCTATATCCTGATTGATGAGGAATGCCACACCTACTTTTGTCTTTCCGCTAATCCACGACACCATAGTGCGCGCCCACCCTTTAACACTCTATATGTCTCATCTGTTCTAACCACAGTAAGTGTTATGACATCGCATTTAATACACGCTAGTTCTTTGAACAGCACTGCTAGGCTATAGCCTCACTGGATAAAGCTATAGCGCTCAATGTTGCTAGGTTTTGTTTTGATGAAGGCTTGTCCGAAGCCAGAGATTCCTAACACCCTCCGCTGAGTAACAAGTCTGACCGCTGTTTTGATCAGCTGCCCCGCAGCCGCTGTGAATTCAGGGCGGAGGATTAATAGATTTATTCATATAGGTGGTTGTGGCCAAATACTGCACCAGGGTGCTCATATCATGGCTGCTAAGGGAGTTCGTTGTCAGTTATGATAACAGAGATCCAGCCACACCACAGGCTTGGTTATGCATTTTTAGCGATATGTGGAGATTTTTTTCTTTGTATCCGTGGGCGCACGGCACCGGCAGTCGAACCATGTTCTTTTGGCAGGCAGGGCAGGCGAATGCGCTACGTGTACGCCATCGTACATATCAACTAACTCCAAAACTTTGTCGGAATGTTAGTCGTTATTCGCGTATCCGTCAAAAGCGAAGTCAGCTGCTGCGCTGCTTACAGTACAGTTGTTTCTGGGCATATCGTTCGAAATCACGACCCTCATTGGTACTCAGGCGTTGCCAGACGCCATTTCCGAGCACAAATCCCAGCACTCCGTTGTAGTGCATTTCTCATGGACCTGCGTGGTAGGAAAAGCGAGCACTTTGCACTTTATCGACTCCGAGATTTTAGGGCGTGGTCGAAGTGTATTTAGTGTTGGGAGGAAAGCATGGATTCAATCGGAGATGATCGCACGCAAATGTGAGAAAGCCAATGATTTGCTAAAGGAGACACCTTAATTCGCCCAACTACTCTCCCGTCCTCTAAACTCGTCATGCCCGCCCAACCCTCTCATTTCCTCCCGGTAGATTTTATGCTGTGGTATTGGCGACTTGGTTACATGCTATCTCAGCCTCCAGATAGATAGTGCCCCTTCTGGCAGGAATGGGTATAACCGCCCTTTAAAATAAGAGGTTGAAAGGAGGCACGTTTATGCATGTTAAAGCGCGCTTTTTCGCCATACTGAGCAACACAGGGAAGACTTACGCGAACAGTATCATTTGCCTGGGCAAATCCCCTGTAGTCTATGATGAGAGTGTTGAGGATGGCAAAACCTTCGAAGTGGCTTCCGTTGAGGAGAAAGGAAGACATGTTCGAACGCACGTAATCGTGCAGCCCTTTCATAATAACCTGAGCCGTCCAAAGACTGTTGCTGGAAGAAGTCAGAAAACATAGTCAACATGAGCAGGTAAAATGCACGTTGCACTCCCCGTTTCTTTGCATAGAAAGCTCGCGAACTTCACAGTGAAGCTCCACCGTGAGGATATTTGCGTACTGCTTTCGGCCATGGGCTCCGCAGTCCAGTGAAGGTTTCACGCGAGCAATTGAGGAAAAGCTGTTTCATTTGAGTCCTTACGGCCACAAGAGCACAAAGCTCTCTTCAGCATTCTTGGTGTGTCGGGGTTTCTTCGTAGCAGACTGCAACATGACGTCACGCTGGGTTATATAGTAACCCGTAGTGTGGCTTTTCGGTGGGGTTCGCATAGCCACTCCTTGCAGCATCAAGCATGTGGAAAAAAATGTTTGTATACTGCATAACACTGTCTTGTGGAACTAAGTACGTTAGACAAACCGGCCTTTACGGAAAGAAAACATTTGATGACCGTGCCAATAACTGCAGTTCTGTCAGTCACCCAATAAAGCTGGTCTCGCAATGCAGCCGTTGCGATAGATAAAAGTTGTATTAGGCTTTCGATGAGAGAAATTGGCGGAGTAACTTTCTCACATCTGAGTGGGCACTCCAACCGGCCGTGAGAAAAGGGATAAAAGAGGGAGTGAAAGATGAAAGGAAAAAGACATGCCGAGGTGGAGGGCTCCTGAATAATTTATATCACCTGGGGATCTTTAACCAGCACTGACAACGTCCAGCACACGGAGGCCTTTTACGTTTCGCCTCCATCAAAATGCAGCCGCCGCGGCCGCATGCCATTGCTTGGCAGTACCGTGATCCTATCCTATTGAAACCAAAAGCTGAACGGGAAATTGTAGAAGCCTTCGAAATCAAACCTACACGGGTTGAAAAATACATCAGCAACGTGTCGTTGTCGCTGTTAGAACAAGAAGCGGAACAACTTAGGTTATCTAGAAGAGTGTCTACCGGTTTCACTATTTCCTCTCGTTTTTTGTCCCACAGGTGGCACTTGTGTACTCCCTGTATAAAAGAAAACGTGCTGCACCCTGTAACATTCTGCGGTCAGTTTGCACTCTGTGTTGTGTCTTCGTTTCATTTCTTTACGTTAAAAGTTCGGCGCGTTCACCATGATGAACAGCGAACTACGTCTAGCGATCGCACTATTACCACTACTGCCGTCCTTCTGAACAGCTCCAGGCCGCGAGGTCGCATTCTTTTCGCGGCGGGCGCAATTTTGAATGAAAGGAAACTCAAAAATCGTATCCTGTGAGATGTCACTCCAGTTTAGGAAACACAAGGCGATCAAGATAATTTCTCCCCCTTCAGCTCCGGTTTCCCTAGGAGAGCCCGTCCCGCATCTACCGATACCACATGTTGTACGACACTCTGCATATACGTAGGAGAGCCTGTCGCGCTACTCTGCGGATATGCGCTCACGCTACCTATGAGGGCGTTGGATTTCATGCTCTCGAAGGCTGGAATTTTCTTTTTTTCCTATCCTTCAGTGTCTAATCAATGTTAGTGTTAGAATGAAAACACTCAAGTTGTTAGTTCGGAGACAGCAGATCTAACTCCGCTGTTATCGGCTTGAGTATTGGCGCAATTTTTAGGAGGGCATAGCAGCAGGCCAGTTCGTTAATTATAGGCCCATTTCATTAACCAGCGTACCCTGAAAGCTTCTTGAGCACATTATTTACTCTCACCTTGTTACATTCCTTGATTCTAAAAACTTTTTTCAATTCTTGTCAACACGGTTTTCGAAGATCTTTTTCGTCCGAAACGCAACTCCTCTCCTTCACTAACGATTTATTTCGAGCTCTGGATGCTAACCTTGTTGTGGACTGTATTTTTTTAGATTTTGCCAAGGCATTTGACACTGTTTCGCATGAACTGCTACTAATTAAACTCAAGGCTCTAAATATGGAAGATCAGGTATTTGGCTGGATCAAATGTTTTCTTTGTAACCGAAGCCAATATGTCTCAGTTAATGGTTACGACTCGCCTCTTATTTTCGTAACTTCTGGAGTACCTCAAGGTTCTGTATTAGGTCCACTCTTGTTTCTAATCTATATTAATGATCTTCCTAACAATGTTTCTTCCCACATTAAACTCTTTGCAGATGATTGTGTGCTGTATCGTACAATTACTAATCCCTGTGATGAGGCGTGTTTGCAGACGGACCTGGATGCAATTTCTTCATGGTGCAGTGATTGGCTTATAAAACTTAACGCTACTAAGTGCAAACATGTGCGTATTTCTAGCCGAACTTATGATAACACCGCTCTCTATCTTCTTAATAACCCTCCGTTATCACCTGTTTCATCGTACAAATATCTCGGTGTTCACATAACTCACAATCTCTCTTGGAAAATGCACGTGAGCTATGTGTCTAACCAGGCTAACCGCACACTCGGTTTCTTACGCCGTCATTTCACAGCTGCAGACAGTTCTATTAAGTTTCATTTGTACAGGACGTTAATAAGACCTAAACTAGAATACGCATGTTCTATTTGGGATCCCAATCAAATATCTCTAATTAAAACTTTAGAGTCCGTTCAGAACCGCGCCGCCCGCTTTATTGTTTCAAATTACTCACGAACAGCAAGCGTATCTGCACTAAAGTCAACCCTTGGTCTTTCAGCTCTTTCTTTGCGCCGTAAATATTTTCGCTTATGTCTTTTCCAACAGATTTATTATACTAACCCTATTCTCAAAAATTAGTTACTGCTTCCTCCATCTTATATCCTCGCGCACTGATCATAGTTTTAAGGTAAGAATCCCGCACTGCAGAACCACTCTTTGCTTGAATTCATATATTCCTTGAACTGGAAATGACTGGAACCACCTCCCTGCCTTCATCGCTGCAATCACCGATGTCAAACAGTTCAAGGAAATTACTTTTGATTTTGTATGCCCCTCCTCTCGATAATGCCTCCGGGTTTTAAGAGTATTGAAATTAAATAAATAAAGAAATAAATAAACAAAATCCTCAAAGAGAGACGGGACAGAGGCAGGCGACAACACAAGTCGGGGTTGTCGCCTGCCTTGGTGTCGGGGTTGTCGCCTGCCTTGGTGTCGTCCCGTTTTTGCGGGTTTTGTTCTTTATAATCATTTATTTAAATCGTCGAACGGAAGAATTTTTTTTAGGATGAAGCCACCACGCCTAATTCCTAGTATTGTCTAGTATTGCGTCCACCGTAGCGAGAATAGAACAGGTAGGGCAGCGTTTTATTATTCCGAATAGTGCCGAAGGAAGATGATGAATGGTGGCCGGCCACCGAAACTCAATTGTTTTTTTTTCTGCAAAAGACCTCTTTGGCCCGGTAAATGACCTTCTTTGGCAGTGGTTTATGTTTCTTCAGCACGATACTTAGACCTCTCTGATCCCCGAGACCATGGGTAATACATGGGGGCAACCACTGTTTATATAAAAGGTCGTCAATCGATGTGGTACCGTGACATGGTTACTTCACGTATCGCGCCAAGCTCTGTTATAGCATTACACAAATTTTGATAACAACTAGGAATTTTTTTGCTGTAAACTGTGCACACGGCTTCAGGAAACACGTGCGCTACAACATGCTTAAAACAGTGATTTACACCGCTGTTATGCGCCACTAGTATTGGTTTTGGAGGTCTGTCAGGTATAAGAAACAGGCAAAACTCTCCTGTGCTTGGAGCAACGAATAGAAAAGCAAATTCATAATATGTACGTTCAAGGTACCCCGGGGCATGTCCACTCAAGTTCGGCCGTCGTTAGGCTATTTCAATCGTTAACTTCTAAATAAAAAAAAATTAAACGTCCAGGAGCTTTTTGCTGCCGGTGGTTTGGCAGGCGAAGAAGTCTACATGTTTCTGCATGATTGGAATTGGTGCAGAACTGTCTTCTAAACCGAAAACAAATGCAGTGGTCCACTTACAGTAGCCGCACATATGTCTGGCCCCACATGCCCAAGTACCAGTCCGCATGGGGAAAGGTGCGCTTCCAGTACTGGTACATATTGTCAGCGTTTCTGAGATCCCGCCAGTAATCGGGGGTGCTGTCGTAGTACATGTTCCAAATGTCGTCGGGTTCCTCTGATGGTGTTTCGAGAGACAGACGAAACAAATCACAACCTGCTCTCCAACTACGTTACCTGTTATCCTATGCTACACCAGATACCTCGCGGCGAAAGGCACGTAGACCGCTGTCCCTCAACCAGAACGTCCAGGCCGGTTATTGCGCAGCACATTGTGAAATGGCTAAACGCCGGCTGTCGCTACGTTATCAGGATAACCCCTTACGACTCTGAGTGTCGGCGGCTGGATAGATTAATGAGGTCCGGTGGTGGTTAATGTTAAATTTTAGCAATGCAATCTAAATAACTACCTAGTGCAGCTCAAGCACAGCCTTTGTCAAAAGTTTGGAGCCCAGGGGGTTTGCTTCTGAGCCTCACTGTGTGGTTCGTGATGCATCTCCAGCGCTCCAAATTTCCTCTTGGTAAGAAGATTTCTGGTTCTGCCTCCTTCATTGGACAGGACTTCCCGGAATGCTTCAGGAGTCCGACTGCAAGGCTAAGAAGTAAACCCCCTGGGCTCTAAACTTTTGACAAAGATTGTACATTTTGCAGACTCTGTGAAATATGAACAATCGAAACACTGACAAATATTATTGCGTTTTGTCAGTCATAGCAGAAGCTATAAGGTCTCTAATATGCGTTATTTTTCGAATATTTCTTGTTTTTTGAACGCAGGTTCTAAATAACTATACCCTGAACGCAAAAAGTCCCTCAGCTCATCCAGTACTTGCACTTAATCTAAACGATGTTGCAGCCCCCTTCATGGCGCAGTGCTTTTAATGAGCTAGCATTAGAACGTCGACGTTGGAGAAATCGGTCCAGCCGTTCCCCTGAAGCCTCAGTTGTCAGCTCTCAAAGTGGAGAGAGGATGCCTGCGAAGGGAGCGTCAAAAGTGGGAGGCGCAAGAGACAAGGGAGCTGGCGCCGGTCGGTGGCCGAGAGTGGAAATGGGATATGGCGGGGCACAGCATGTGACGCGGTCGTCGAAAGATATGATCACGCCACCCGCTCGCACGGCCTTAAACTGCCTCTGGCAGCATCTGCTCCGTCTGAAACAAACTCTAAAGCGGGCGCATATTCGTCCGCTTCAATTGCATTGATCGTCTATAAATTTATTTTCAAAAGCTTAAAAAAAATTAGACAAATCAAAAGGAGTGTTTTCTGTACCCCTTTTTTTCTTCCTGCACTGGAACCAACATTAATGGATATTAACAATGCTAATCGTTTAAAAGGAATTGCGTTTTTCTTCCTAATTAGCTGAAACTTTTTTCCATCATAAGCAGGCGGGCCAGGGCGACCATGCAAACATCCTGAAAAAATGATAGCGATATAACTCTGTTACACCGAATCCTCGCGCGACAGCTATTCTTAGCTCTACTGTTATTTTGCCGTTTCTTATTCCTTCGCTTAACTTGTTGCTTGCGGCCGGTTGCTATGTGTAGTGGGATTAAGTACTAAGTTTTAAAGTTTTAACCATTTAATAAGTTGTGCTTCTTGTTTCGCTCAGATTTTTACAAACGTCGCCTTGTGGTCCGTGAAGTAGTTAGCTATGGTTTCCAGTTCGAAACACGTCATCTCTGCGAGGATCACTCGTAAGGCCAAAATTGGATCCCGCCTTCATATTGGGTATATTCATATTAGCCTCGATACTGGTATTTGTTCAAAATTTGAGGTCGAATTTCGGGGGCGGGGTTGGTCTAAATGTGGGGGGGGGGGGGGGGGGGGCGGGATAGGCTAATGTTGGTAATGACGGGGCCAAATTTTCCGACGCCATCACATTGGCCCAGTCAAAGGTATCCTTCAAAATCTGACTTGAGGCCGTTGCTATGAAATCGCTAAGTCCTAATGTCACTTCAATGTCAAACCTACATTCCGACTATAACTCGAGTTTCTGTACTCAATAGAAATATCGCTCTAAAATGGCCAGTGGCCTGTGACGCTAATCTGAAGGCCGCGCAAAAGTGTCCCTTAGTACTCACCCTTGAGCCTCTTGCGGCCAAAGTAGAGTCTCTTTACATCCTCGATTTTGTGCCTTTGGTAGTTGAACGTCCGCATGTAGACGTAGTCCGTGCACTGGTGTTGCTTAGGCAACCTATGTTTGGTGACGTACTCGAAGGCACATATAAGAGTGTACCGACCTGCAAAAGTGAAGAGCGCACTGTGGCGTAGCGCTGATGCTACTGCAAGCCGTTCAAGGGTGCTGCGAAGACGACAGCACCGTCTGTCGTATCATCTCTTTCAAGCATGATGGTAAATTTAAGACTTATTATTGCGCACTCACTCAGGGAGCCCATATGAACAGTGAGCACACGATGGAAGAGACTAGAGGTAGCGTTGGCCCCAGTGTACGGCCCACTGAAACCTAGTTGCAAAGTCTATAGACTAATACCGATGTGGAGGACGTTGAACTGAATCGGTTGTTTGTAGGACGATTTCAAAAACTCTTACGACGAGAAATTAGGAGTCAAGTTTCTGACATATCCAATAATAAGGGCTCCCCGTTTAGCTCAATATTACGCGCACAATCAATTATGGCTACGATGTCTGAAGGAATCTGTTAGGGGAAGCTACAGTTGTACATTTATGGCTAGTTTATTTCTAGGTGGTGTGCCGATTAGACAGAATCATTGTCAGCTGCTGTCAGACGAGGACAAATGGCCAGTTATTGATTATTCATATAAAATACCTTCTTACGTATTGGCGCGCGACGTCTGTATACTTAATTGGTGGGCGAAAGTTAATTTAAGAATGGCAAATGCCAATATAAGTGCAACCTGGTAGTGACCAGTCAGAATAGCGTGCGGGACAGCCGCAATACTGAGAGATTAAGCGAAAGACCTCTTTCCGTAGCATCGAAGTCACAGCGCCATAATGGATGGATGGATGGCTGGTAGATTGGAGCGTTCCCTTCGAAACACGGTGGTGGCAGTTACCACCGTGCTCAGCTTTTTTTCTTTACATTTCCTTAAGTTTACCGTCAAATTTAAGGGTTTTCTTTTGAATTCTGTAAGTCTTTCAATGCTCTAAATTTCTGTAATTTGCCGTTTCTTTAAATATATTTTTTTAATGAAGCACTTCTAACCTCTCAGTTCCTTGCTTCTCAGCCACCACTCTTCCAATCGCTTTTTGATAACCACTACCGAAGAATCATTCAGATCCCCTTTGTTGTCTCTAAACTCTAGACCCTCAAGGAGGATGACTGCATCCACCGAAATCTAGATGGATATATCGTAGTGTTCTAGTATACGATGTTTCGACACATTTACCACATAATACAATATGCCATCTTTCTGTAGCTTCGCAATCTTACACCCTGGTCTAGCCTAAAACAGTAAGGCACTGCCTTTTGATTTATCATAGAACGATTGTCCCGATTTTCTTTTTCTAAGTATTGCATCCTTTATCCTGTTTTCTCTACATTCAAGATTAGCTTACGCGACGTCATGCTGCGCGTTCCCTCTTTAAGAGAGAGTCTGTTCAGGACAGGAGCGAGTCTGTCTAGCTATCCGTCTGGGATAGCTGTAAGCCTAATTAGTCGCTTCGTGAGAAGAACAAGGCAAGGCGTGTCTTGCGTTTGCAGTCACTATACAGTCTGCTGTTCTAGCGCAAATTCTCAATAACAGTCAGACGGGATACCAAGCTTACTTTCCTATAGCTGCGTTTCCCTGAATCAACCGCAACAAGCCATAGATTTAACGGCGACATATTTTTTCATTGCCTCCTGCATGCCCAGTGATCGTTCAGGCATGGCTTTTATAGAACCAGTCACTAATAGGAAAGGAACTGGACCGCTATTTTAATGCCATCATGTCATAGCAGGCCTTGAATCGCCAAGCCGTTGATCTGCCTTCAAGCGTAAGGCTGGTTTTTCATTGGCGATGTTTGTACGTTAAGTAGCCGTGAAGGTTAAATAGTGCTTGGTGCATGTATCGGAGTTGGGCCTAGTTGTGACTAATAGAGGAATCTGTCGTAAGCTGTCATGCCGAGGAAACAAATAAGCTTCTGCATCCCACTGTATTTATAAATGGCTTATGACTGGCTGTTTTCAACAATCTCTTGTGTGTTGAAGATGGGATATTTGTGGAGCATTCGGACGGCAAAACGGATGATATTGTGACGAAGACGAAGCTGGCAGTGGCTCGGGACGGAGTGCTCGCGCTAGGCCAGCGGCCATTAAATCATCTCTTGCTCATGGTTCACCAAGTCTCATTTTTCGGCTGGCCGCCACGTAACATTTGGTGGAGGTGCGGGGGTCCCTTCATCGCCATCCTGGTCCCGGAGCTTCGGTGTCCTGCGTCTGCCGTGGACGTCGGCCTTGAGTGCCTGGTCCGCGCCGCCCGGCCATGCCCCAGCCCGCCTGACCTGAACCGACCTCGCCGCTCACCCCAGCCCCGTCCCCCACCCGGACCACAAGACACGACGACCCGAGACCCAACCGACCCGAGACCCGACCGACCCAAGACCCTGCCCACACATGAAGACGCCGCCCCCCTGCCCCTGCCGTCCGGTGCGGCCACGGACCTCGGCCGTCAGCTCCTGGCACCCTCCGGCCCGGATGCTTCGTGGGCCGGGACTCATTCTTTCATCGTTGGCCCGGATGCTTCGTGGGCCGGGACTCATGCTCTCATCGTTCTCATCGTGGCGGCCAGCACTGCACCATCTTCTACATCCTGTTCAACCCCCCACTCAAGACCATCGCCATTTCGCCGTCTGTTCGTCACCGATCGGGACGATCGCTCGGAGGCCGCGGGTAGTGTGACGAAGACGAAGCTGGCAGTGGCGCGGGACGGAGTGCTCGCGCTCGGCCAGCGGCCATTAAATCATCTCTTGCTCATGGTTCACCACGTCTCATTTTTCGGCTGGCCGCCACGTAACAATAGTCCTTTTTTTATGATGCTGAGTACATTTATCTGTACAGGTGATTTGGTGGGCATAATTCTATAACTTTTTGTGCCTTCCATCAATGGGCAAGGCGCCGCTACGCCCACGTTATCACCTGGTTCAGGCAGTGTGAGGGTCGGTAAATAATAGCAGTAAGTTGCGCAGCATGAAATATATTAGGAATGTAAGTGAAATACTTACGAGGTGGCTTCCCTGGCCTTGATGCTGCAAAAGAAAAATTATTCCTGTGTTGCCAAGTCACCTACAAGAGCGAGCGAAAACCAGCCCTCCAGAGCAGATAAATATACATGTAAAGGGCTGATGCAGATAGAAAAGAAATATAAGTACTGAGAAACAGGCTGCTCCAGCAGTAACTCAGTGACTTTGGCGCTTGGGTGCTGGTACCAACGCTGCGGGTTCCATTCCTTCCGCGGAGGTCGTATTTCTATGGAGACAAAATACCATGCGCTGTGCGATATCATCGCACGTTAATAAATCCTAGATGGTCAAAATAAGGCGGCCTACTCCATGGCGCCACTCATAGCGCATATCTCCCCTCGGACCGTTGAATTCCGTGTATCACATACTGTACCAGCGCGCTTCTCTCAGTTCATTCCTTTTTACATTATTCGTGGCACCAAGGGATGCGCTAAAACATATAACGCAGGATCGTTACTGGGAAGACCCTTTCGTGAACATGAGCAATGGGAAAAAAAGCTTAACCAGGCTGTATGAACAGCAGAAAACTCCGTCTATCTCTTTCGGAAGATTACATTTGGAAGAAAGAAATTTTTTTACATCGAGCCACAAAATATTGTTCTGGAAAGCCCACCACCTGCAGAAAGCATACTTTGTGCAAGTTTGCGATTCGGATACAAAGGAATATTCCAATTTCAGTCGGTCACACGCGCACACCTTGGGAGATTCCGAGAGCACGTGTCCGTACTTAACTGTACTGTGTAAGGGATGTATAATAGACGGTATCCGCATATGTCAAACCTTCCACCGTTTCGCGGTGCTACCAAGCTTACGGGTAGGTTTGTATTTCGCCTCGAATGAGTGTGCACGGCTCACAGTAGGAGCAACGATGGCGCTGGCAAGGGTTCAAATGAAGCGGATGCGATGACAGGGCGTGAGGTTCCGAAAACCTTCAACACTGCGCTATCGCTCGCTACACTAACCTCTATCAAGGATTCAATACATTTAAAATCGGTGAGAGACTTGGAGACCCCCGAAAGTGCGCTTAATTGGCTTTACGTGGCCAGACAAATTCTTCGGCGGTTACTGTAGTAGCGGCGCCAGCAATTCCGCTTTGTTATCCCAATACAGTACTCAAACGAAGCTAGTATCCACATTCCAGCGTCCCGCAAGACGTTCACCAGCTACTTAGCAAATTTTCTTTCGGCGCGAACAGTCTTACACAAGTGGCAGTACAGGGGAAGTTTTGAGAACCTCACTGCTTCGGCGTTCGATCAATTCTTGAACAGTTCGAACAAGTTACGTCTACAGTAAAACGTGATAAAAGTTTTGTGCAAGGGCATGGAGCACTTCTGCCATGCACTCGCCAGCCGGCCGTGACGAAGCTCTATCCGTGGTAAGACTATTTCGATCTTATTTGCGGTCCTACGGTAAGTGGAAGGAATGTGATCGATGGAGGCGTGTATCACCGACATTTTGTTCCTGGACGAGTTCTCATGTGTGTTTGAGGGTCCTTCTGGATTCTGCTGCATTAATTGACCTGCATATGATGCCCTTGGATTGCGTTGCCTACCACATATGTCATAACTGCAGCCCTTTCCAAAGCAGACATTGAACCTTATTACGTAAGCCACTTCAAACTAAGCACTTAGCTGCCTGGTGAACAGAGACAGTATACGCCTGCACGCTATTCTCTATGTTGCAGGAGATACTGAGCACTTAACGTCCATCGCAGATGGCTAGCTTGCCACTTAAATGACTGACCGCAGTGTCGGGGAGGACTTGTAGTGATGATTTAACCTACTGTTATCCAAACAGCCATACTCGTCTCACCTAACTCAGTCATGAGGGCGCAAGCTTCCCCATCCAGCACTGCGCATAAAGATCATATGCGCCTCCAGTGGAAAATGTCGGACAATATTTTTGGTTTGTTGATTATTTGGGAATGTCGCAACCAATTTCATGTGCACCGTGCCATTGCCTGTCCTTGCTATACTGAATGAATATAAATGCATCCATTGATCAAGCGATAATTGCTCACAGGGGCATTGATTACTTTTACAGATATTGTATCAGGGGCTTAATATCCAGAACCTTCACGCTGGTTATGAGAGGCGCCATAAATGTGGTTGCCCGATTACGTTTGTACCTAGTTGGTTTCCATAACATAAGCTCTCTCATTTGAGTGCTTAGGGGTAGTTTTGTATTTCGCCTCGCATGAAAAAAAACTACCAATATTCAGACCTGAGACTTACGGCTGTTCACCAAAAGGCCTTAGCTACCGGGCCAAGATCAAGGCTCATTACACGTTTTCTTTCACATGCGTAAGAAGAAAATGTAACTGTTGTATACTACACCTAGGCCTCACCGAATTGGGCACATTTACGTTGCAGATTCGGGGTGGCAGAGGCACAGACGGTCAATGCCTTTTTGACAGGTAATTAGGTTGATTAGGAAACGGGCGTGTACCATATGAAAGAAAGAGAGTTCTCACGTTCTCCTGGAAAGGGCGTTGTTGTCGTTGTGGTCGTCGTCAACGCTGTTGACGTTGTTTTTGTGGTGGTCGTCGACTTTTTGGTTGTACTCGTTGCCTTAGTCGTCGTAAGCTTCGTCGTTGTCGTTGCCTTAGTCGTGGTGCTTGTAGTAGTTGACGAAGCAGTCGTTATGGTCTGCGTTGTGGCTTTGGTCGTTGTTGTCGTGGTCATAGTACTGGTTTTCGTCGTAGTCTTTGTGGGTGCCTTTGTCGTTAGTTTTGTGGTCACGTTTCTGGTCGACAATGCGGTCGACCGAGCTGTAGACCTGGTCGTCTTCACGACCGTAGGTTTGAGCGTCAACGTAGGCTTCATAGTTTCCGATGAATTCCTCGTCACGGAGGTGGAAGGCACCCGTGTTTTCGGCGGTTCCGCTGTCGATTCCGTAGATTTCACAACTGTGGCCTCTTCTGATGCAACCGGTCCTCCTTTGCCTGCGAAATAAACGAGCGAAATCGAAGCTGCATGAATGTCCCAATGATCCGCACCATACAACATAGCAATAAACTCCATTCATCTTCTGATCGGCGCCTATTCGGCATTTTACTGCTTGTGAAGACCTAAAATATACTCTTTACTTGAACACGATCTCCTTTACAAGTAGAGAAACGACGGCGGGTAAAGCGCGATGTGCCATTAGTTAATGGCTGTCACACACGGCGTGTGCGGATAATTCAAGTGCCCAGGTTTTCGGGAGACGGTTACAAACACTTTTCTACAAAACTTCTAGTGCGCATGAAGGTATAGCTGACGAAGGAACACAAATAAAAAGCGCAAATGAATGTCGTGACAGCTCATTAACCATGAGCATCAACCATGATCTGAGAAGGCTCACTGTGTTCTCGGGAACGAAGTGGTACTCTGTATAAAATGTATAATATGTGCCTCTGAGGCAGAGGCTAACATGTCACAGACCTTTCCTCCCTGGGCGTCGCCATATTGTGCCCTGGATTGCTGTGTGCGCCTGGCTCTGTGATTTCTGTGCATGTTGTAGGTTCACACAGTAACTTATCGTCCATGCACATGCCCAATGAACGTTTCGTAGCGCAAAGTCAACCAAGATTCCAGCAAGTGTAAGGGCGACATGGCGTGAAGTATTTGAAAGCGGGAAGAAAGGCGGGGCAGGGTGTGACAGGTATTGTACATATTTCCTTATCAGTTCATTCAGGCTGTGTGCAAGCATCCGCCACCTCGTCCTCACTTTCTTTTTCTGAGCATATCTCGGGCTGCGAGGCAGCTTCAAGTGTTTTGCTGGGCTAATTGAAAATTATTTGCGAATAGATCCGAAAATGAAGACACGGAAATAGAACACAGTGGTGACCCAGCCACAGGCTAACGGTGATGTCGAAATACCAAAGCAGAGATCCATAAAAACAGGTTCTGTCGCTCCGAGGTTTTCATGTAGTCAGAACTTCTGGGGCTTTAAGGAGTTCTTTAATACTTAGTGGATGGTCACCGCTATTGTATTACGTCCAGTTTATCTGCTCTACAGTCACTCTCTTCTGTTTCAAACAAGCCTACTCATCAAATGGCATGGGTGTCAATTTTACTTGAACTAATACGACATATTCAGACTCCAGTGCACAAGAAGGCAGAACAACGAACAAACAGATAGCTAAGTAGGAGTGGTCTGCTAACCCCATCTCTATCAAATGGTCAGCAGTACGGGATTTTGCGCCCATCTAGCATTTCCCTTCCCAGTTCTGTTAACTTCCCATACAGACGAGGTCAATAATGTGCGCCCATCCATGAGGGTTTTCAGCGGTGCGTAAAACAATGGCTGTAGCGCTGTGTGACCCAGCACTATAATTTGTATACAACTTGTTCACTGAACTACGGCAGTTGTACTAGAATTTAAACTCGCCGTATGAGCGGTTGTTATATAAGACGTATATAAAAAAATATAAATGATAGATGAAAGAAGAGATAAGGCCGCCGTATCATGCTGGTCCTGTTGACATCAGAATGAGATATTTGGCTGTTGGCTCCAGCGTTGCAACTTTTCAGTGGAAAGTAAGCTTTGCAGCTAAACTTCGTTCTTAAAGAAGGACTCAAGAAGCAGACTGATGGAGAGCAAAACAAGTGCATGAACATAAACTATTAAACTACCACCCACATGACCGTACGAGGATATCTTCGCACCTTAGAAGAAATGCCATTTTTGTAGCGGCGGCTTCTTGGAGGATCTGTTTTATTTTCCCCATCATCCGATTCAAAAATCGCGGGCAGCGGCTACGTCACTGGTGTCCCAGAATAGACTACCAACCAGGTAAAACTCTCCACTCTCCCCTACATCCCACCCCAGTGCATCCAATAAAGTTTTTACCACCACCACCCACGATCCACACGACACAAGCTTAGGAGTTGATCCAGGTGCAAAAAGCTTTTCATGTCCCTCCTTCGGAGCTGCACCAAATTCCCTGGAGCAATGCGTGTACGCAGCTGCGACTGCTTTTCATTGACGTTAAGTGCTGAGTGTTAAAAACCACAGCTCATTGCTCCTTTTGTTCATTTTGCTCATTTTGTTCCTTTACTCACATAGCCCTGTACTTGCCTTCCACACTACTTACCTCCGTGCCCGCTTCCGCCGACGGTAACTTTTGCGTACTTGGGGGACTCGGTTTCTGTAGAAAAACGATCGACCGAGAAATGAAAACAACGTGAGATATTGGTATATATTATCAGAAATTAGGCTCTGTGGGTCATGGTTTGCAAAGCTCAAGAGGACCAGATGACAAGGGAGTAAAACAAAGGTGTACAAACACAGTGGTACCTTTTAAACAATGATTTTGGTGGGAAAAGGCGCAGTTTATACATGCCTTATTGCATGACACAACAGCTTTTCTGCTGTGTTTTAATCATGCGCCTATTATGGCGCAAATAGAAACATTTAACTGGATTTCTTGACTGCAAAGTAAGTGGGCTGTGCTGGCTTCTACTTTCATACCGACAAAACCATGAAGCCAAAGGAATCATTTTATTATTGATAGCCTCTATGAATATGTACACAATACAAAAAAAGGGAAGGATCAATATCAGATGTTTGTATTGCATTGTAACAAGTCTAAACATCGTAAAACTTTTCATAGTGCTTTTTTATCGGACTGAAAGAAATTGGGACCCACCTGAAATTATTCAAGAGGAAAATATGTAATTCGGAGAAGAGCTTGCGTCAAAATCCCATATCTTTCTATGTGTGGCAAGGAAATTGCTTAGCTTCGCTTCCGCTGTAACACGCACATGGCGTTCGGTGTCGCACAGATAGGACATATGTGTTTTAATTAAACATTAATGTCGTGTGTTAGCGCTTTGTGTGTCCACTTCTGTCAGTCTTTTGTCTCGGGGTGAGACGAGAGGTTTGCGTGATATTAGAACGCATGCACTCATACTGAATACATATACATTGCACATAAACACACACACACACACACACACACACACACACACACACACACACACACACACACACACACACACACACACCCTCCCTCCAGACACGCCGTTCAGTAATATACAGGTAATCGCGTGGAGACGACTCACCACAAACTGTTCCCCATGCCCGACCCTGGCGAACCTATGTTCCCGGAGACAAGATCAGACGAGTGTTCACACTGCAAATTGAGAGGGTCCATCCACCCTCTGGGAGAACCGAAATTCTTCTGGAAGGGCGCAAAATGTCGCCCCCAAAGAATCCTGGGAGACCCTCCTGAGTAGTTCGGACCCTGAGCTCCAGCTCCACCTCGTCCGACTGGCTGAAGAGGCCGCCAGGACACACGACCTCCCGGCCAGCATCTAAAGCGATGCCTCCTGCCTCCCCTGCCTAGTTCCGAGGGGGGTGGGGGATGCATTTGTTGGACAGTAAAAGTTATTTTCTCCTTTTCCTCTATTACCGTTTTTGCTATCGTAAAAAGCGTTCCTCACTGCTTGTCTATGACAGTCTTAACTGTCTGATACGATCTACGGAAACACGTTAAATGAAAGATTTTGCTGCATATCAGAAGAACGGACCACTACCTTCAACATCTCCAAAGATTATCTTAAAATATTTCAATTTTCAAAGTTTTGCCCCAGAATGTTGGACATGAGTGTCCGTGTCTTCGACGTGACACGAATTAGGATCCCAGGTGTCTAGGTGGACCCATTAAAGCTATGGCGTCAAACCGTTTAGGCGAAGTTTAAGTGTCCCCTAAAGTTTTCTGTGTCTCTAATGTTGCTACATCGCCACTTCGGGCACCCATAGCACCATAGAATGGCGGAGAAGCGGGGCTTGTTACATCACGTGAATTGATTCTACACGTCGCTGTATGAGCTCTGGTTAGAGTTCTCGTGATGCAAAATGTCACCCTCCATAGCCATAAGTAGCCATCAGCTCGACCTAAATACCGAGTGCTGCTTTTTTTCCTCCCTAATCTGAACTGTTTGCTTGCGGGTTGTAGTGATAACAAAGTATACTTACGAAGAGATACTTGCCCTTCGCCGCCTGTAAAAAGAGCCGAAAATTTTTAGACTGATGCTCATTAAATATATGTCTTTTGGGGAAAATCCAGCTCCTTCTTTAAAGCCGCCGCCATGCAGCGTTTCATAAAAGTGTTGTAAATTGTTAGAAAGTGCAAGTGTTTGCTATCTCTTATTAAAAATTTTTAGGATTACCTGTTATTAAAAGTGTTATTACAGCATTCAAATCAAACTTTACTACCAGTATTGATGTAGGACACATTGAGAACTAAATAATTTGAAAATGAAACGGTGTCGTAGCTTGGTAAAAAAAAGCTGTTTATTGTTTATGGCATAAGAGATCTAAAAATGGAATGAAATATTGTTTGACCGGTGCGTAACTAAGTCGGCGATAGAGCATAGAATGTGGTAGGTTCTTTCCCCTTTAGGATATGCAGCTTTTAACACAGCCGGCCGAAATGGTAACAGCCTGTTGGAGTTCGTAAATATTTCACTTAGGCACAGTGCATAGGCAAACAACGCGAAGCGCTAAGGGTTGCAAGGGGACGCTCACGTGCTGTCCAGTGGTATGGACACCAAGCGATCACCCCCCAGGGTGCACTAAAGCAATTTTGTTTGCGACCACGCAAACACCGAATTTTGCTGGTGGCTGTATCTACTGCAGCAGTGTGACCTAATCCGTCAAGTGACCAGGTACTTATGCCGGCGTCAGCAACTAGTTAGTTTGGACCGGCGGACTGATTATGAAAACAGTATAAGGAGCATCTGTCGAACGGGACAAATGACACAGTGCAATGAAAGGCTCTTCCGTTCGGAAACAGCTGAAATATGTTGGTACTGCGCCGATATCTACTGATTTGAAAGCGTGGGCAATGCACCCAGCCCAGCACTACGATCGGCAATGTGATATCAGTAAGGCCAGGCGCATGCGTCATGGAGGTCAAGCACTGATGACCAACAGTTTATTTATAAACGTTACAGGGACTGGTGGCCACTGATTACCAATAGCGTGTTTTATACACTTACGGAGTCTTCGCTTGAGTGGTATTCGACCACTGGATGCCAAAAATGCTAGAAATTTCTGTACACGCATACAGCCACGTGTCCACGGTGGCCAGAGTTCCCGTCAAGCCACACCCATTCAATGCGAGTAGCATGGAACACAGTTTTTATGTACATATACCTCTTCCAGTTGTCGAAGGTAGGAAGAGGCAGCTGGACGGAATACCTTTTTATGCTATCTCACGGCATGAAGATTGCACAGCGACAACCTCATTAACCGCAAGTGAATATGGATACGCGAAATAAGGTGGTTGTTAGGTTATATGCAAAAGCGGCTGGCAACAGCCATTCGCATACCCTCTACTAGGGCAGTTACACGCGAAACAGTTGAATCACTTAACTTTTACGTAATTGACTTGGGCGTTGAAGAGACAACACGACGTCTGAGGGAGCCAAAGCCACGTCGCCGCATCTTGTCTATTATTGTTTGTTTATGCGCGGCCATTTACAGTCTAATGATACTACAATCGCACCTATGACAGAGATGAGTGCCGCTGAGCACTGAACGTAAAATTATGTGTATTGAAATGGGTACTCCTTTTGCATGCAGGGTAGGACATGTGCACGATAAATCTCGTAAATCTAAAGCCTCATATCTGCAGCGCTTTGCTGATTCATGTTTTCTTCAATGCTCAAAGAAAACCGCTCAGCTTGCTGTGGAAATGAACCACCTCGGACGACTCCACAAAAAAAAAAATTCTCTGCCAACACTGCCTCAGTGCTCGATTCATAAGCGTTATCTACGGGAGCTTCAAGCGTTTACTGCGGTGTGCTCAGCAAACGTGGAGGGGACGAAATCCAAACATCCGCGGACGTTTGCTTTCCGGCAGCATCCCTTATAAGACACAAGCAGCGCCATCTACCTCATAAATTTGGCACTACTTTTGCGATTTACAGCCATTAACGTTATGCCTGCTATATTGACTTGACATTGCAGTTAATAAATTTTATAAACGTGCTCATCCCAACAAGACGAATCGTTTGACACCATCCGGAACCCCCTGCGACAAACGGTTCGGCAGCAATGGCCGTCTGAAAGTCCTCGGAATGTATGTCTTGGGGGCGGAAAGGTCATCTTTGCGAATCCCGCACATATTTTCGGCTCTATCCCAATTAGTAATTTTATCCTTAGGAGCACCCCTTGGAACATTCTGCGTGAAACGGGTGGCCCGCGTATTTTATGCAAATGGTGGTCCCGGGGGGTTCCCACTTCGATGGCCGTTATTCTGGCACATATATAATGGATCGAAAGTATAGCCATCAATTAAGGCGATAGGCGCCCACTGTTGCTATGTGAAATATGAAATAATGTGGTCACGTAGTTTCTGTTTTGATCAATTTGACCTTCACTGCAGACAGACGCGTCCTTGAAAAGTTTAAGAGCTCACGCTCTTAAAAAAATTCCAGGAAGCATAAGTTCCGCCTTAAAGAGCGGAACCCGACAGCGTGTTACAGCGTTGCCAGGGACTCCGCGGAACGCCCATTCGGTGCGACGCCTTGCCCGTTGGACAATACGCTCGGAGTCTAGAAGGCCTCTGAAGCCCATCCCCCTCCCTAAGAGATCACCAACGGGCTGCAGTGACGCTATACTCCCTGAATTGCCCTTTGTGCGTCACCATTCTAATTGTGATTTTCGCGGAAAGAAAGGCGGAGTAACTGTCTCACATATCGATGGACACCTTAACCACGCCGGGAAGGAACGGAGAAAGTTTTGTAATGAAAGAGAAAAGACCGGCCGTACCGGAGGTCTGCGTCTCCGTTGGCGTCGTATTAAGGCGGAAGCCTTTAATGCCTCATCGTCGGAAGCGGAAATTGTCGACAGAAATGTCACGCTTTTCAACTGGTCGAAATGGTCGTGACGTCACAGTGCGCGAATTTCAAACGGGTCAATTGTACTTTGGCTAGTAACCATGCAACCAATTAAAGGGATGATATAGTGATGCTCCAAGTATATGGGACTGAGGTTAGTTAACTGCTTAATTGATCAAGTAGCCTAATTAGCCTTTCTAGTCAGACCAGATAAATAAATACAACGGAGTAGAAAATTGGTCGAGTTGGGGAATCGAACTAAGGCCTCCGGAGTGCGAGACGAGCACGCTACCACTCCGCCATGCCATCTCGATGGTTTGGAATGAACAAAGGCGCGTCCAGTGAATACGGTCTTTTCGTTCACTCCCATCTTTCTCCCTTCCCGTTACGGCGAGGTTCAGGTGTCCACCGAGGTATGCGAGACAGATACATTTCCTTTGCTCCAAAAACCAATTTACCGACAAGCAAGGCGTAGAACCGAACGGGCGATGGCGTTCTGTGGACTCCCTGGCAGCGCTGCAAGACGCTGTCGCGTTTCACTCTTAGAGGCGAAGCTTAACATCTTAACAACACAACAGTGACACAAGCAGCAACACCGTGCTTAAGGCTTTCGCCTACCGCACTTTAGGTCAACAAAGTGCCTCCTGAATTTTTTGTTCACCGTAACGCCACACACACGCGTACATCACAAGCGCTTGCGCGGTACAGGTTCCATGACATTGCAATGGTTGGCACTCGCGCAAAACATGACGCGCAAAGGTCCGAAGTGGCCGTGAAGGGTTCAACCAACGCTCGCACAGACAGGGGCGAAACCGTCGTGTTATCACTAGGATCGCGTTCGAACCATTCGACGTCTCCAAAGGTTTCGTCTGTCTGTCCTCCAAATACACAAGCACTATGCGATGCAGGTGCACGTTAAAAATGCCAGGTCACCGAAATTACCGAAGCCCTCCATTACGGCGTCCCTCATACCAGGAGTCGCTTTGGAACGTAAACTCCACAAACAAATAAACTTATAAACAAACCGAACACGGTCAGAACACTACCGTACCTCAGCGCAAGCTATTCGAATTTACTTTCATCTCAACAGCATTGATGGCGCTGCGTTTCACAGCTCATGGCAGTCATATAAAATTCTTTATAGAGCAGAGCGCGATTTTCACTGTATCCTGTTTTAAACTTGGCATACTCTTATTTACTCATGTACGCATCAGTACACAAGGACGCTTCATGAAGTCGAAGACTACGATGCGTCCACTAGGTACCATTTTTATTCACTCCTAACCAACGAACATTCGTAGTGCGTTAGGAGTTGGCTAAATTGTTCTGTGTACGATTTTGTACAGTGTTAGTGTCCGCTAAGAAAAAAAAACATTCGCATTGCGTTCGGCGCCTGCGCTCCGTGCAATCTTAAACACTTCGATTCCCCGTATCTCCACAAGATCGTGTTTCGTGTTACAACGTCAAGGCCAACGACGCCGACATCGGCTTTTCTGCGACACTAGCCCCTTAATCCTATCGCGTTAAAACGCGTACTGTACTCACCGGCGTAGACGTTCGATAACATAATGAGCAGAATAATCATGATGATGAACAGGCCGAGTATAGCGCAGCAGATGAGGGGCAGCAGCTGGTTCGGATATGAGTCATCCTCAGTCTTTCGCTCCCTGCATCACAGGGCAGAGGAATATCACCATGAGTTAGTGTGACTAGAGAAAAAATTGCGAGGACACTTTTGCAACTAAAATGTTGAGAGGCTAAAGCCGAGGACACTACGCCGTGACGACTTCCGGGGATGTGACGTCACACCGATCCCGTGGCTATATCGGTACCCAAATTAGTATACATTTTTCGGGGATCTTAAGTGTTAACTAGGGTTAAGTACACATTTTTCCATCAGATTTGACACAAATCCGACGTTTTTCCGACCATTCTGTGACAATTGTCACTATGCCGTGACGACTTCTGGTGGATGTGGCGTCACACCGTTCCTGTGGCTATATCGACGTCCGTGCTATTCCGACGCGATTTTGATATGTTTGCCTATAATTAATCACCTAATTAATCTACCGTCATCAAACTTGGCTCATAGGTTCATTTCCTGCTCTATCTGAAGGAACCATTGGTTTTCTTCTATCTTTTTTAGTTCCCGAGGTAAACGCGTGTGACACCCTCTGCTAACGGACGACAGTATGAGCCATTAAAGGCTTTCGCCTTAAAATCTCCTGACATGTGACCTCCTTCTTCCGGTTCCATATGTTCAGAGTAAAAGCCTTGTTAGCGGGCTTTAGTAATGACTGAGGCGCATTCTGTCTCGTCTCCTCTTGCGCGAACGTCTTTGATGGCTCAGAGGTCCCAAAAGCCCCTGCAGCTGCCTGTGCCTGGTTCATTGGCCCCATCTGCACACGCGGACTGGAGGCCAGCGGTAAGCGGTGACGGTAGACGGCATACGTTGTGTTTAAGCTCTCACCATCCCTCTATCTCCATACCATGGTGGGTTACGGCAGCCCATTTCTTTTTGCTTCCACGGTTGCCGCAACTGCAGCTTTTTAACATGGCGGAGTCTGTTTCCAGCCCTATTAAGGTTACTGGATTGAACTTCCAGTACTTACTCGGGGGAACTGTGGGAGCTCAGCATAAAGGTCTCCTCTGAAAATAGGAAGAGAAATTGTGTGACATCTTATGGTCGCGAACGCAAAGACAGGAAGTGTGGAGAACAGCGGCAAAGCTCTCGGCGACTAGGGGTAAATGCACAACGAGGCGCCATTACACCGCACCTTTAAAGTTGCTCACAGCGACGATCACATGACACCACGCGAATATTTTTGTCTGTTTGTTACGGTCGCAGCAGCATGTGTACACTTGCGCGAGCTTAGCGAGATCAAACTCAGTCACGCGACGTCTGCGACTCTCCACTGTGACAGTGCTTTAAAAGGCATAGTGTCAACAAGACTCGATGTGAACTCACAAAAAAGGCAGCTACGTTTGCTCGATTCGTGACTGTCTTTCGATTCCCTTTTTTTAGCAAGACAAGCGTACCGAATTGATCAAATCTGGTCAGACGATGTCTGCGAATTGCCGCTGTGACCACCCTAAATTTCCAAGGGTGCTTTTCAAGCATGCCTACGACCGGCGGCAAGGCACGGAGAGCTCGACTAAAGCTCTGTGTACTTCTTTTCTACTGCAGAGATTGTTCCACCCACGAACAAAGTCTTAAAGTATTTTTTTTTGCACTCTGCAGTCAGCGCTCCCAAAGACTCCACCGACGACGAGAAAAGCTGCTTGCTGATGCGCCTGTCTCACAATGCATAGCCAGCATAACAAGCGACTGCAGCCCTACAAGCAGCAGAAAAAAAATATGCGTGAGCTCCTAAATAAAAGCACTCATCTGTAATGTCAGTAGTAATTGCGACTTAATGGCGCTGCGGCTATTGAGGTTATAATGAGCCGAAGGCAACGTGACGCGAGTTCGATTTTTAATGGCGCCAACATCCATAAATATAGAAAGCCGTGGTTCATCTTCGAGAAAATATCTAGTTCTAAATGAGATGATTTTCAAGGAAATCCTCCTAAAACAGTAGACTAGTCGCTTTATCTCATGTCATGCACACGCAATTATGGCATGCGGAACTGAAAGCGCTCGACATGTTGAGCGCGAACACACTTATTAGGACTGTAAGTCCAAATGTCAGGCACAGTCGCACCCTCCACAAAAACAATCTCTATGTTCAGACCTGCTTAATCCTTCAAAAGCCGTAGCTGTTTCCAATTCTTAGCAGGGAAATTACGCTGCCATTTATCTATTTTCAATCGCGACTGACGCGCACACTGTTTCTGTTCAATGACTAAAATCACATAATGGGTTACTCAGCTTTCATGAAAAGCTCGCCTGGAGGGCATCTGCAATCTAACTATGGCTGGCTGCACATATAGCACAGCTTCTTCATTCGGGCCCAAGGCTGAGATCATTGATTGTCGTCCCCAGCTACCCTTCCGTGGAGAAAAAAAATCTCTAGCTGAGTCACTAAATTTTTGGGAAGCTAAAAATGATTGAACAAAAGAAGATCTAGCTATTAGGCTGGCAAACAGCTTGAGTGCCTAACTAGGCCTACCTGTGAGGACGAAGCCCTCTTTGGCCCCGTTGCCACTATGAGTTACAAGCTAATCACGGCAACTTTGTACGCATCTAAACCACGGGTCCCTGGTGTACTTCCCTGCGAATTAGCTATCGTGTTTTCATTACCCCGCAGGGGGATAGCAATACTAGAAAAATGAGGCCTACCAAGCACTTAGCACTGCATCCCTCCTTTCAAAAGAAGGCCTGTGTTAACTTGCGTCCCACTCAGCGTAGGCGTGGAAATATTAGAGAAAGCCACAGCGTGCGCTCACCTTCCGCCATCTTGTTCCTCCTGGTGCAGCGTCGGACGCAGGCTGGGAGGCGAATAAACGTTGCTGGCTACCGCGGAGCTATGGTTCTTCTTCTGCGGCGCTTGCTCCCCAAAGACACGTGACACGCGCCCATGACAGCTTCAGTTCAGTCCTCTTCTTCAGTTGGATTCCGCTTTGCATTAGCCGATGCTGGGGGTCGGGTATATAAGACGGCCGAACCAGAGGAGGGTGCTTTCATCCGCACAGCCATGAATATGGCCCTTGGCTTACACGTCTACTCCGAAATCAGCAGATTGCTGCAAAAGGCATGCATATTACAAGTGCCGAGCTTACTGAAGACCATAAAATCAACTACCTCAAAAGGCTTCAACGTACCTCTACTGGCAGACATCATCATCATCAGCGCGACGACGCCCCCTGCAATGTAAATGCCTCTTTCATGTCTCTCCAATTAGCCCTGTCCATTGCCACTTGCGGCCACCGTATCCCCGCAAGCTTTTTAATCTCATCTGCCCACCTAACTACAGGATAGCTACGTGTGGCTATCCTGTAGATGTCATGGACTCTGTACAGCGCCATATGGGACGTTTCAGGCTGCAAGCTAATCCCGCTACCCAGAAACGAGTCGCGATGCCCTATGTTCTTGGGATTAGCGAACCTTCGGCACGCATATACGGTCCTACGATGTAATGACCGCGTATGTGCCAGCTCGAAAACTGAGGAGTCAGCTTGTGCAAATCAAAGACAAGCTGAAGAAGGAAATGATCCTATGCACGGACTGCCCGTCTGAGTATGTACATCGGCGAGACGGGTGACTTTGAGCGAAGAATGCGTAATCACCAGAGTTACGTAGGTAACCGGCGCGCAGATCAAAATGCTTTTTCAGTATCTTCAACGGATTCAGTTTGCAAGCAGCCGAAGTTAAGCTCTTAGCGTACGCTGATGACATTGCAGTGTTTGCCGTGGACGAGGGAGGCATAAGCGAGGCAGTTAAATGTGTACGCGATTTCAGCCAAGCTACGGGAAGCGGGGTTAACTGGTCGAAATGCCTCGGGCTGTGGCATGGCGGGTGGGCGTCTACGCCTGAACGGTTCGCCAGTGTGCCTTGGACGACGACACCAGATAAGTACTTGGGCGGTCCGCTCGATGCGTACCGTGACAGCGAACAGTATTGGACAGGGCAGGTCAAAGAGATACGGGAGAGAGCGGATAATTGGAAAGGGACGACCTTGTCAATTTTTGCCAGAGCCACTGTTTGCAACCTGTTCTTCATCAGCAGGCTCTGGTACGTCATGCAGGTGTTGCACTGTTCACGGTTAAGCATTCAAAAGCTGCACAGAATTTTCGCCGTCTTCATCTGGTCGTCTGACTGGGAGCGCTGCAGTCGGACCAACCTGTTCAGACGGGTACAGGAAGGTGGGCTGAGACTGGGCCATTTGTTTCTTCGGCAGCTGGTGAATCGTTTCTTGTTTTTTCGGGACACAAGAGACCCGTTTTTGCGCACCGTATGCCAAGTTAGGCTGCGGCGCCTGTTGCCGGAGTACGTAGTCGGAACTGCTGAGGTTTACAGTAGGGTCAGCGGTTTTTACCGGGAAATCGTTGCCAGTGTAAGGTTTCTTTCTGCGCGGTTTTCGAATGACTTTCTGTCCACTGTGAAACGGAAGAAACTGTACCGTGCTCTGTGCGATGTAGTTTTCCCCGTGCCCTTGTACAGGGCCTTGTACAGTGGAGGCCCAGGCAAAGATGTTTTAAAGAGAGTGAAAAAAATGCAGGTGCCGCCAGGAACAAAAACCTTCTTTTTTAAGCTACACACCGGAACCTTACCGGTTAAAAAAATTTTAGAGGGAAAGGAATTCTTTTTACCCTGGGGATCTCACTGTTTGATTTGCAGGAAGCCGGAAACAATAGACAATGTTTTTTTACACTGTTGGGAAGGGGGTTATTTTTGGGATGTGTTGCAGCGAACCTTAAAGAAAGAATTTCCGCTAGACCCGTACTGCATTCGGTACTTATCTGTTGAAAATGAGAATGGGGTGCCTTTCGACTTAATAATGCTGACAGGCCTCCACTGTATATGGCGCTCCAGAATGGCAGGCTACCATTGTGACCGAGACGCAAGACCTGCCAGGATTTACTTTCACGAAAATATGGACATGTTTCTGGCCATTCAGAAGGCCGCGCGGACCCTCCGAAGTGGCTCTCAAAACTAGAGCCCCTCTGTACATTGCCTGAATTTTAATTAGACGAAGCTAGATTCATGCTGGCTGACCACGAGTCGTATGTATATAGCGTTTATTGTGTTTTGTTTTGTTTCGTACAATTTTCTTTGCAAAAGCCAGGCAATAAAGAAAAAAAAGCGCAGATCAAAATGCGTTTGCCAAGCGTTCGGTGTCCGCTGTACACAACAAAAACTGGGCAAAAGCACGTGTGATCGCTAAAGAAAGGGACTCGAAATCACGGCTCTGTCTGGAATCGCTGATCAGTCAGACTACAGCCGATACGCTTAATCGGAATGACGGAAATTTGCCCCCAATCTGCGCCATGTGCCTGGGTTCGCTCATGCGCCTTGTATAAATAAACTCCCATAAATTCTTATAAACTCCTATAAATTCCCATTTCTCCATCGGGGACCGTCTTGTTTACCACCGCAACTACACCTATAAGGTCAGAAAATGGATACTTGTCAACGCACACCATCTCCGCTCAGAAGTTTCTGCCCGTCATCACGCTGACCCGCAAAGCGGTCATGCTGGTGTCCTGAAAACCTATCATCGGCTTCGTCAGTGCTCCTATTGGCGTAGTATGTATAGTTTTGTCTGTCGCTACCTTCGCTTGTGCACCGCCTGTCACCAACAGAAGTCATCAGGCAGCCAGCTGCAGATTTTACCGTGCCCTGCTCGCCCCTTTGACCACATCGGCATCGACCTCTATGGGCTCGCTTCCCTGCTCTTCGGCCGGTTAAGCTATTGGTAATCGTGCCGCCGATCACCTAACCTGTTGTGCCTTACCTAACGAAACTTCCCGCGGGGACGGCCCGTGATGTCGCTTACTTTACTCTCCACCACTTCGTTCTCCGTCACGACGCACCTCGGGAGCACCTGAGCGACAGAAGACGTGTCTTTTTGTCCGAGGTTGTTCAAGAGCTCCTCTCAGCAAGCACATCCACTCACCGTGCGACTACATCTTACCACCCGCAAGCAAACGGCCTCACAGAGCGGTTCAACCGCGCTCTGACTGCTATGCTCGCAAAGTAAGCAACGTCGGACCATTCGAACTCTGATCAGGTGCTCCCATTTGTAACCTTTGCATACAATACTGCCCATCAAGCGACGACAGGTTTCTCCCCCTTCTTCCTCTTATACAGCAGTGAACCATCCTGTCCCCTTGACATGGTTTTACCCTCGACATGGTGATCCTGCTCAGTACACAGCTATCTCATACACTGCCCAGAAAGCTGCCAAGTACCGTCAGCTGACCCGCACCTTTACTTCTGACACCCAAAGACCTAGTACGACAATGCAAAGTCTGTTCCCGATGTTTTCCGCCGACTGCCTCGTTTGGCTTCGGATTCCCGCCGACAGAAAATTTTCGGCCAAGTAGCTTGGCCCTTACCACGTCGTTCAACGCAAACCTACCGTCAACTACCTGACTGAGCCGGTTACGCATTCCTCGAACCACCGCCGCCATGGTCGCGAGGTTGTCGACGTTAAACACCTCAAGTCGTACTATAACCCTCTGGTCGCCTCTTCGGCGTAATTCGCCAGGATGGCTACTCTTGCCCGCTGGGCCCATTGTAAGATGATGATGAGGAGGAGGAAGATGGCCTCATGCTTAATTTATCGAGCGATAGCATAGGGAGCTCATCGGCCCGCTAAGTTGGTGTGCATCGTAACGCTTGGACTGGCAAGACGTGCAGCTGCGCCAGAGTTCCACCGCTAAATTTAGCACTTCCTGTGGTGTACCGTATCGACAGCTTAAAGAGCTCGTAGGCTTGTCAAGTTAAAGTCCGCGGTAATGTTGCAGCCGGTGCTGTTGGTCTGGCAAAACGCACAGCTGCGTCAGTTACGCCGTTGAATTCAGCGGGCGCGGTTGCGCTCTGGGAGGCGGCGTGTGCGCCCCGCCATCTAGCGGGTGCGCGCCACAGTCAATTGACGAGATGTGATACATTACGACTAATAGAATTCGAATCGTGCGTGGACCATATGTGGTAGTAATAGGTCGTGCTGGGCAAGTCCACCGATATCCTCGTGCTCTCGCCAAATCAGACTGGGCATTGCCTAGCCGTTTGCGAATTTCTTTCTCCTCTTTGCCTATCCTTCTTTGCATATCCTAGCACGACGACTTGGCGACTTTGACTATAGGCTCCCCTCCTGTTTGGTTCTTTTTTTAATGCGATAGTATTAGGAGGGTCACGAAGGCGGAAAATGTCCGACGGCGTCCGCGTTTGGGCGATGGCTGCACCCAGCAGGTGGCGTTTATAGAAATTTGCTTCTCCACCTGCCACGCCACCTGTCAACTGTGCCTTCTCCACGTGTGAGAGAAAGGAGGGAGTTGCCCAAAACAGAGTGACTAAGCAAAAACGAAAACAACTAGAAAAATGACTAAGACAATAGCAAGGCTGCGCGCAAAATATACAGTCTCCCGCAGTGGTATGTGTAGAAAAATGAGGCCTGCGCTTGTATTCCTCCTCGCATTGCTCGCGCAGAGAAACCTGGGTTTCACAGGTCCCGCCTGAAACAGCTACCAGCCAATTCTGTGGCCCATCGCTAAAGGGCAGCGCCTTTGTGCCGGTACTACTATGGGGAGGGAGACGCTGGCCGCGAGAGAACGCGAAGGGACGCATGCCATATCGGCTCCGTCAAGTGTCGCTAATTCTTGGGACGCATCAATTCGGCCTCTCTTAAAATTTGAGCGAGTGGATTCCTAACATCACCAGGACTCTGGAGCCACCAAATTTCACCAGGTGGGCCCAATTTTCGCATTGCTAGGGGCGATTTCCACTTTGCCGCGAGGAGTGGACGCTGCGCCTAACGGCTGCGTCGCTCCCGCGGCGGTCAGACCCTCGCTACTTCTCAAGATGGCTTCTCAAGCCCCTCTAAGGGGCTACGACCCTTCCGAAATGGCCTGGACGACTGTTCCAGCTACCCAACTTGAAGCTCCTGCGGAACCTGCGCGCTTCGAGCACGAGGAGCTCTTCCAACTCGTCAACCGGCGCGGCAGAGCCGGCTCCAACAAGCAGGCTGCCACATCGCCGGCCTCCCAAACTACGCAGCAAGGCCTCACGCACGGGCCTGCCTCATCACTTAGAAAACAAGTTCAGTCGCGTCTGTGGAAGCCCCGTCCTATGCCACAGATGCATCCTGAAGATTACGTGGTCATCCTCAAGCCCAGGGTCACCGCCGACCTACGGAATACCTCCCGACGTGGTGAGTTTGGCAAAGCTCTAAACGCACACCTCGGCATCTCTGCTGCTGAGAACATTCTCAACATCGTCCCCGCCTGGGAGCAGAATCTTCTCGTTGTAGGAGTACGGAATCCGCACCTCGCCGATCGCCTGATCGGCGAAATCAGCTTGACCACAAGCAAAGGCACCCTGCCCGTACACGGGCGTTTGAAACAAACTGGAGACGTATGCCGCGGCGTCATCGGAGGCATCGCCGACGACGAAACCAGCGCAACGCTCACCGCCCAAATTGTCTGGCGAGGCGGGCAGATTGCAAGCATTCGCCGCCTTGGAAAATCATCCATCGCGGTGATCACCTTTGTGGGAAAGGTGGTCCCGCGGTACGTCCACTACAACGGGGAACTTACCCCCGTCCGAGAATACAAGCGAACCGTGCCCGCCTGTGTAAAGTGTGGTACTGTGGGACACCGCACGGACACTTGCCCCACGCCGAATTCGTCTAAGTGTGGCCTTTGCGGCCAAAATGTGACTGTGACGCAGGATGGCCCTGCGCCACACGAGTGCAACTCGACAAGTGCAATCTGTGGACTAGCCCACCCCACAGGCTCGAAAGATTGCACGGCAAAATTCCGTCGACTTCATCTTGCCAGTGTCAAGCCCTCCCAACATGGACGATTCGAAAAGTCAGAGCCTGGAAATGGAAAAGATCCCACCGCCGGCGGAGCCAATGGCGGCGTGAGACATGGCAATAATGCCACCGGCTCGCACGAGGGAAACGTCAACGCGGCCTCCTCGTCTCCCGGAGTAAAGTCAACGGGAGAGAAGAAGCGAAACAAGAAAAACAAGAAGAAAAAGCAGGCACCGCCACCGCCCCCTAGCGCAGACAACGCCAAGCAGTTTCCCGGCCTCAAACCAAGTGGCGCTGCCGGAGTCCGGGCCCCGACGCAGCAACAACACACTCAGGTGAGCATCTGGGCAGCGGTTGCTTCCTCTCCCCCCTCCCCCTCGCCCACTTCCCCCTCCTCGGCTTACGGCGTAGATGTCGAAAGCCGCAGACAAAATGAGCAGCTTAGAGCACAGATCGGGCAACTGCTCGCCAAAATTCAAAATTTGGAAGAAAAGCTAGCTGCCGCGACGGGTATCCCGAGTCCCGAGGCCATGGAGAGTGAGCCCGAACTGCCGCCCGCGTTCGCGTCTTCAATGGCCGCGATGGAGGCGCGTCTCCCTCCCAGCTTCAGAAAATGGTAGAAACGGCTATGAACTGCATGGAGTCCAAATGCTCGTCATCGGTCCCTGCAGCCATAAGCCGCTGCATGAAATCGAAAACCACCCGAACCAGTCGGCGGTTCGAGATGATCCGAGCCTGCAATATGCACAAGAAAATTATCTGCAATCCCAGAGACGCGGCATCGCAGGACTCCAACCCCGCACCCCCACCCAGTGCTAGCTGTAGGCCAGAGTCCAATCAGCACCCGTCTCTCACCTCCAATCCTAATGATGGCGGCACGGCCTAACGAGCGTTCCTCACCTCCGAAAACACACACGTTGGTAACCGTAACGCAATGGAATTGCAGAGGCTTCAAGGCTCGCAGAAACGCGCGAACCTGCGCCTCTACCTAGAAACTTTCGAGGCTTTACCCGCCGTGGTCGCCCTCCAGGAGACAGGAGCGGCGGCGAAATTGACTAACTACGTGACGTTCCAGCGAGACCCCTCGTCGTGTCTCCTCGCACACAAGTCGTACACAGCCACCGAAATCGACCTCGATCTCAACATACCGTACTCGTACGCTATGGTAAGGATCCTTCCCCTTCGCCGATCGGATCCTCCCCCGCACGTACTTAATGTATACTGCTCCCCGAAACTGAAGCGAGTGACCTTCGCGGACCTCTTTAGCCGTGCACTTAAAGAGGCGGGTCGCTACCCCCTGCTGATTGTGGGCGACTTCAACGCCCCTAGCCAGCTATGGGGCTATCGTAAGGAGGAAGTGCGTGGACGCATGCTGGCGGAGTTGGCGTCCACATTGGGCCTCACCCTCCACACCGACCCGGCATTTCCTACTCGCTTAGGCAACTCGCTGACCCGAGACACATGCCCGGACCTCACCTTCACTCGCAACATCAGACACGCAGACTGAATCAACACCGAGGATACCCTCGGCAGCGACCACTGCATCATCAACACCACTGTTTATACACGCCCCCTAAAGCGCCCTACCACACTAGCACGCATCCCCAATTGGACCACCTTTCGCCAAAATTTCCCGTCCGACACCAACACGAACATCACAGAGCAGGGATACGCAAACTGGTCCCGGTCAGTCATATCGCACCTTCGCTCCCACGAGAAGCAGATACAGCTCACCGAGGTGGTCACGGACGTGGACAACCACCTCCTCCACCTCTGGGAAGCGCGCCGAGGCCTCTCGCGCCGCTGGAAGCGCCAGAAACACAACAAGAAGCTCAAAGCGCGCATTTCGGACCTCACCCGGCAGGCAGCAGAGTACCCGGCCCAACTCGCTGACTCAAACTGGGTAGACCGCTACAACACGGCGGCGAGGCAAATGTCGAGCCGCAACACGTGGCGGCTCTTCCGAGCCCTCATCAACCCAGCACATACCCGCACAGAAACGCAGAAGCAACTACACAAAGCCATGCACTCATTCCAAGGAAATACAACGCAGTTGGCACAGGCGCTCCGGGATCGCTACCTGTGCACAACTCAGGACGCCCGCAGATTGGCCTACTCCTACGCTGGCAGAGAAAACTCGGAGTTGGATAAGCCTTTCCAGCTTCACGATCTGCGGGCGGGTCTGGCCAAAATGAAGAGGGGCACCACGCCGGGCCGGGACAAGGTCACCGTCAAACTTTTGGCGAACCTTCCTGATTCAGCGTACCAGTGCCTTCTAGAATACATCAATGCGATATGGACGGGAGAAACCCCGTTCCCCATTGACTGGAAAACGGCCATTCTCACCTTCATCCCGAAGGCCGGAAAACCGATCGACACGGACAACCTCCGCCCCATCTCTCTCACCTCGTGTGTGGGCAAATTGATGGAGACGATGGTGCGGGATCGGCTGTCCGAGTACCTCGAACAACACAACACCTTCGCGGACACAATGTTCAGATTTCGCCCACATAGATCCGCACAGGATGTCCTGCTCCAACTCGACCGCGAAATCTTGAACCCCATTACACACCCCCAAAACGACAAAATAGTCCTTGCGCTCGACCTGAAAGGAGCGTTCGATAATGTAACTCACGTGATCATACTCACACATTTGAGTCAAACTCACTGCGGCACCAATACCTTCAATTACGTTAAACAATTTCTCACGGACACTGTCCTACATCAGAATACAGGACGAAGAGCACGGACCTTTCCTGCTCGGCACGAGGGTGTTGTGTTTCTACCCCCCCCCCCCCCTAACTCTCTTTGTGTGTTCCCGTCACACCTGTGTCCACTTAGGCCATGCCCAGATGCAGTGCGTGATTCTGCGAAAGGGGTCTTCTTTCATGCACGCGCTGCTCCCATGCAACCTCATGACAGGTGGAAACGAACACGAGGGACGTATTCAACTCCTGCATTCCTGGTACCACCACTTCTGCCTAACTGCCACGACGTGTCTTCCGGAGTTCCCCTTAAACGTCACCCAAGGCACCCAAGTATTGACCTTGCGACATTGTGTGCATCTGTCAAGGTGACATGTCTCAACGCCAGCTGCTACCTGCGGAGACGAGCGTCTGCCAAGCGCCTGCCATTCAACCGGTCCTAGCTCTTTTGTCAACCGCGGGGTGACGCCGCGGCAGGTGTTCGCCTTTGGGGAATTTCCTTGGAACAAAGATATGGAATCCACCTGGCCGGAAACGACTAACTCGTCAACACGCTCTTCTGGACACTTCCAAGTATCCACGGGCCTCAGCAGATGAAGCGAGGTGACGACGCGGCAGGTGTTCGCCCATCTTGTTTCCTCGAGACAAGATATGAAATCCACCTGGCCTGACGGGCCACTTCCGACTATTCAGGGGCCTCAGCCGAGGAAGACGACGAAGCGGTGAACGACCTTGGAGCACCCGGACGAAGTCCCTACGATTGGTTTAAAAAGGCGGGAAGATCTCGGGAGGGTCTATTTAAAGCGCTCGAGCCGTACATCGAGAGGCCATTCCCGGAGCGACTCCCGGAGCGATACGCTCAACGTTTCCCTGACACTTCTCAGTTTTTACCTTGTTTGTCATTTTTGTAAATAATCATGTAATTATGTAAATACAGTTTTTCCTTCACTTCCCCTACTCCCCGTCTCCGGCCCACGTTCCTTCCTCCTTCGGCACTGCGGCGGTGCTCCTGAACCCGATGCCTGGTGGGACACGCTGCTAGCTCGGCAAAACATATCAACAGGTGGCAGCGGTGGGATCTTCCACGCTTGGTCCTGGCTTCAGCAGTGGTGAGCGCTTGACTTTCTTTAAGAATCTGCCAGGCTTGATAACTCTGGAAATTTATCACTACCTGTAGATTGTTTTTCTGCACGTGCTCGCTTAAGCATTTCACGTAGCAGCTTATTTTTTGAAAGTCTTCGTTCGAGAATTGCCATGGATTTGAGGAAGCTAAAGAAGCCAGAGTTGATGTTGCTGTGTGAAAAGCTGGGTATTGAGGCCAGGAAAAGTCACAGAAAGTCGCAGCTGATTGAGGCTATTAAGGAATGTGGTGCTAAGGAGGAGGGTGACAGAATTTTGGAGACCTGGGAGGTCATTCAGCAAGGAATCAGGAACGCTAAGGAGGGAATCAGGAGGGCTAAGGAGGAGGCCGTCAGGGTTGAAAAAGAACGCCTTTACCGCAGGGAAGCCGCTAAGGAGGAGGCTGACAGGACAGAAAAAGAACGCCTTTACCGCAAGGAAGCAGCTAAGGAGGAGGCTGACAGGATAGAAAAAGAACGCCTTTACCGCAAGGAAGCCGCTAAGGAGGAGGCTGACAGGATAGAAAAAGAACGCCTTCGTCTCAAGGAAGCCGATGAAAGGCAACTTGCTTTAATGCGTTTGGAGTTGCAAATTTTACTGGCGAAGCGCGCCGAGAGGAATTCGACATTAAATCAGGAGGTTTCGGCGCGAAGTGAAATTAAAATCGTGAATGAAAACTGGGTGTCTTTGCCCATTGCCCGCGTCACAAACGAGAGCCCGCTCGGGGTGCGTCTGTCCGAGGCAGCCATCTCCCAAAACCTGCCTAAGCAGCATCAGTCGATTTTCTCAAATCGCTCGGATATGCTGCCCAAAGAAAAGGGCCTTTGTTTTGGAGATAACGCTGCGCAGGTCCTCACCATTTCGAAGGCTCGTGAATTCGCAGCGCCAGCAGAGCACGTAGTTGAAGAGGGCAAACCTGACAGCGACTGTGGAGCTCCAAGCCAGAGCGCGGCGTTAGCTGAAAAGCGCGATGCCGCGCAGATTTCCCTTGCAACCCAGAAAGACGTAGGCGCAGCGCAGAAATGTAGTCCTCCAGAGAGCAGTCGCGCGCTGAAAGCGGCAACTGCAAGTTCTATTGTAAGCGAGGAATGCGCCTCAGCGCTGCCTCGAAACAATGATCAGTTCAACGATGAGGGAACGACAGCCGCTCGCGACCAAACACCCGAAATTGAGTTATGCTCCACTGAAACCAGCGTGTCTTTGACCATTGCCCGCGTCGCGATCGAGAGCCCGCTCGGGGTGCGTCTGACCGAGGCAGCCGTCTCCCAAAACCTGCCTAAGCAGCATCCCTCGATTTTCTCAAATCGCTTGGATATGCTGCCCAAAGAAAAAGGCCTTTGTTTTGGAGATAACGCTGCGCAGGTCCTTACCATTTCGAAGGCTCGTGAGGTCGCAGCGCCAGCAGAGCACGTAGTTGAAGAGGGCAAACCTGAACCTGTAAGCCTGATAAATCCTCACGGTGATGAGCTAAAGCAGGCTTTATTGCAAACTGTCGACGAGACGAACACAGGCGACTTAACCCGTGACGGCTCCGCGTTACCTAATGACGACCCAGCCCAGGACTTACTCACTTCTAGCACAGGGGTAAAGAGCACCGATAGTAGTGCAGGCTATAGTGAGTCTTCCGAAGCAGGCGCAAGTGATGAGCTGGGGCTAGGTGAGGAACTGAATACGAATCTAGTGTTGCCCCACTCAGATGGCTTTCTCGAACTCCTTCGTGTGTACAGAGAAACGTTCACCGCTGAGCAAGAGAAAGACCAATCTCTACGCAACTTGAGTCACCAAAGTGACATAGGTGTGTCACGGAAGAACATACCTTTCCAGCTCCGTTCTGGCCTGCTGTACCGCCAGTATAAGGATAGGAAAGGTATCCAACACGACCAACTTACTGCCCGCGTCGCGATCGAGAGCCCGCTCGAGCTGCGTCTGACCAAGGCAGCCGTCTCCCAAAACCTGCCTATGCAGTATCCCTCGATTTTCCCAAGTCGCTCGGATATGCTGCCTAGAGAAAAAGGCCTTAGTTTTGGAGATAAAGCTGCGCAGGTCCTCACCAGTTCGAAGGCTCCAGAATTCGAAGCGCCAGCAGAGCACGCGGGTGAAGAGGGCAAACGTGGCCCTGTAAAACTTATAAACTCTCACGGTAGTGAGCCAGAGCAGTCTGGATCACAATCTGACAATGAGGCGAACGCCGACGATTTAACCTGTGACGGTTCCGCGATGGCTAGTGACGCGCCTCGCAAACCAACAGAGAGGGTTTCCACGGAGCGGCAGCGTATAGAGGTGGCCAAACGGGAAGAGTTAATTAAGGGGAAAGTGCGGCTCTTGTTGACTGCTCGACTGAAATCCGAACCGCGTAGCAGCCCCAATTTGGCACCTCGGTGCTCAAGAGTTCGCACCCGCCCCGTGGGAACACAAGCCAAGAGAACGCAACGCGCGAACCCAATCCGAGAGAGACGGATACGCTGGCACGGCATCCGCACTCGTTCGTTCCCTTCTCGCATTCTGCTTTCTGAGCGTCAGCCAAACTTCAGAACCGCGAGACTTGGACGAGGAACAGTTAAGGGTCCTAAGCTGAAATTCCTAGCCTTGTGTCCTGTTGCACCTGCTAGAGCAGCTATCGGACCGCGGCCGCGAAGGGGGCGGCTGAAGAGTAGCAACCAGTACATTCCTTGAGTCGCAACGCTGTTTGTAGACGGATTCGAGGAATAATCCCGTCTTGAGTTGAATGCTTGTTTTTTTTGTTCATTTAACTCTCCTGTACAGAAATGCAAGCTGAAATTCCTAGCATTATGTAATGTCTCATCTGCTTAAGCAACTGTCGGACCGCGGCCGCGCAAGGGGCGGATATGACGCATAATCTCATATTGAGTTTAATGCTTGTTTTTTGTCTTTTGTTCATTACACTCTCCTATGCGAGATGAGAGCGAAATTTTGGAGCTTGGCTTTGCGGGACTCAATTTACAATCGTTGCAGTAAATTGCGAGGTAATGGCAACGCTGATGGCCTCAGCCGAAGCTTTCCCGTGTAATGCCCTTTCCTGACTCCCCAGACGTTAATCCGCTATGCAAATTTGTATTTTCTTTTTTTGCTTTAGCGGGAATCATTTTTTGTCTGTTTTGTTTGTGTGTTCAGCAGCTCCACCTTCCCTTTGTGCTCTCACGGGAGGTGGCTTTCTGTGACATAAACCGTGCTACGGCACCCCCCCAAAATTTTAGGAAAGTTTTCCCTTTTTGGCTAAGAAAGCTCTATGTATTCTGGTTTGGTCAAACTTGGAAACTTTAGGAGGAGGACGTAAATTTCACGCGACAGCTCATTTACTCGAATGAGGTTTTGTTGACCACAGACAGCTTGGCAGGTCTTAAAGTTGGTTTGGCGCTTTCTGCTTGTTGGGCTTTGGACTTTGCTGGTTAAGATCGTTACAGCTGTCAACGAAGCAAGAAGAACCTTTGGACCCAGCTGTGACCAAAAGCCGATCGGACACAACTCCAGGTCTCTGCGCGCAGCAGCGTTGGCTGCAACCACTACGAGACCTCTTCGGGCGGCGGACGTGCTGTTGTGTTTCTACCCCCCTCCCCCCCCCCCTAACTCTCTTTGTGTGTTCCCGTCACACCTGTGTCCACTTAGGCCATGCCCAGATGCAGTGCGTGATTCTGCGAAAGGGGTCTTCTTTCATGCACGCGCTCCCATGCAACCTCATGACAGGTGGAAACGAACACGAGGGACGTATTCAACTCCTGCATTCCTGGTACCGCCACTTCTGCCTAACTGCCACGACGTGTCTTCCGGAGTTCCCCTTAAACGTCACCCAAGGCACCCAAGTACTGACCTTGCGACATTGTGTGCATCTGTCAAGGTGACATGTCTCAAAGCAAGCTGCTACCTGCGGAGACGAGCGTCTGCCAAGCGCCTGCCATTCAACCGGTCCTAGCTCTTTTGTCAACCGCGGGGTTACGCCGCGGCAGGTGTTCGCCTTTGGGGAATTTCCTTGGAACAAAGACATGGAATCCACCTGGCCGGAAACGACTAGCCCGTCAACACGCTCTTCTGGACACTTCCAAGTATCCACGGGCCTCAGCGGATGAAGCGAGGTGACGACGCGGCAGGTGTTCGCCCATCTTGTTTCCTCGAGACAAGATATGAAATCCACCTGGCCTGACGGGCCACTTCCGACTATTTAGGGGCCTCAGCAGAGGAAGACGACGAAGCGGTGAACGACCATGGAGCACCCGGACGAAGTCCCTACGATTGGTTGAAAAAGGCGGGAAGATCTCGGGAGGGTCTATTTAAAGCGCTCGAGCCGTTCATCGAGAGGGCATTCCCGGAGCGACTCCCTGAGCGATCCGCTCAACGTTTCCTGAGTCTTCTCAGTTTTTACTTTCTTTGTCATTTTTGTAAATAATCATGTAAAAATGTAAATACAGTTTTTCCTTCTTTTCCCCTACTCCCCGTCTCCGGCCCACGTCCCTTCCTCCTTCGGCACTGCGGCGGTGCTCCTCGACCCGATGCCTGGTGGGATACGCTACTAGCTCGGCAAAACATATCAAGGGGGATTCCACAAGGCGCGGTGCTGTCCCCTCTGCTATTCAACATTGCCATGATGCGCCTACCCGCCCTACTGGGTGCGGTCGAAGGGGTCCAGCACGCGCTGTACGCCGACGACATCACCATCTGGGCTACGCAAGGGCGCCTGGGGATATGGAAACCAGCCTGCAA
The DNA here is from genome assembly GCF_055824585.1 of Amblyomma mixtum. Lineage (NCBI taxonomy): Eukaryota > Metazoa > Arthropoda > Arachnida > Ixodida > Ixodidae > Amblyomma > Amblyomma mixtum. The sequence goes on along the minus strand of NC_143015.1, from coordinate 80,956,538 downwards.
ACGGTCGCCAGCATAGTGGACCGCTATGCTCGAGACTGTGGTCTGCAATGCTCCCCGCCAAAATCGGAATTCGTGCATTTGCGTCCCTCGCGCACATGCTCGACCCAAATCAATCTCTTGTTGCAAAGCGGTCCCATTCGCGAATCCAAGGAAATCAGTGTCCTCGGACTTTTCATACACAACCAGCGACGCTGCGACACAACAGTCGCCAAGCTCCGGCAGGTGGGGGACCAGGTGGGCCGCATGGTCCGCCGGGTTTCCAACAAGCGCGGTGGGTTACGATGCAAAGACGCCTTGCGGCTGGCGAACACATTCGTGACCAGTCGAATCTTGCATTCGACTCCCTATCTCCACCTGCGGAAACAGGAGGAGGATGCCCTCGAGGTCATCCTCCGCAAAATCACGAAACGAGCGCTGGACCTCCCGGTCTCTACCTCTACCAGCCGCCTTTTGGCACTGGGGATGGTTAACACTTTTAGGGAGCTTCGGGAGGCCCACCTCAACAACCAATACACTCGTCTCCCAAAGACAGGGTCGGGTCGCCGCCTTTTAGCCCGACTTCACATCCAGCACACTCAATTCACAGAGGAGAGATGCCGCCTTCTCGTACACTGGAGACGCGCCCTCCACGTGCGGCCTCTCCCCACCAATATGTCCAAAGAGGATCATAATGGCAGGCGCCTGGCGCGGGCGGAAGCCTTGGACCGCCATTTTCGGAGCAAACCAGGAGTCTTCTACGTGGACGCGCCCGGCCCGGACCCCAGGGAATGGTACACGGCCGCGGTCGTCCACGAGGGTAAAACAGTAGACGCCCTTACTTTCAAGGCCCAGTCAGCAATTCACGCAGAAGAGGTTGCCATCGCTTTGGCAGCCTCTCACACCTCCTCCAAATACATAATCACCGACTCGCGAGGGGCTTGCCGTAACGTCACGCAAGGGTGGGTTACTCGCCTAGCTTATCGCATTTACCAAAATTGTAGCCGAGACTCGGATCCCGCGCACCGATCTCTCGTTTGGGCTCCAGGTCACCAAGGCGTCCACGGAAATGAGGCAGCCGACGCCACCGCCCGCGCGCTCTCTCTCCGGGCATTTCCCACGGGACCCGACGCCGACCAGGACACTGATTTCAATCCGATTTATACTTTTAAAGAAATATGCGAGTATTACAAATCCACGCACCAAACTCTTCCCACCCCGTGCAAAGGGCTGGGGAAGGTCAACGAGCGGGTACTCCTGCGCTTGTTCACCAACACGATGTTGTGCCCGGCAACTCTGCAACATTTCGATCCTCAATTCGACGGGCGGTGCTCACACTGTGGGGAGGTGTCTGACACTTACCACATGGTGTGGGCCTGCCAGCAGAACCCATCCCTACCCCCTATCCCAAACCCCAGCCGAGAGGACTGGGAGGCGACCCTGTCCGGTTGCTGCACCCTCGAGGCCCAAAGGGCCTTAACGCAGCGCGCCCGGGCTGCGGCAAACGCCAATGGGGTACCTGACTAGGCATCCCACCTAGTGGTTGTAAGGTCGTGACCCTTCAAGTCACGACCCCCAACACCTCTCCCTATGATTTAATAAATGTTTTCACCACCACCACCACCACTACTATGGGGACGCGCAGCGATCTAACAATGTGACGCATTTTGCGCAGTTGCGTAGCCGGAACTGGAAAATGATCATAACTAGAGTAGATTAGTGCGCGAAAATGCATTCATATTGGTATAGAAACGAAACCTGAATAGATTGGCTGGAGAAAGAGGAATGGTATAAAATTTCTACCGCATCAGTTCAGTTGATCGCCCCGACATTTTTTACTTGTTAATTTGTGCACTAACTAAGCAAATTTTTCTATAAAATGCGTTTTATTTCTTGGCTCATAGTTTATGGAGGCTTATCTTCCCAAAGCGACTCAGGCATCAGAGACGCCGTAGTGAGGGGCACCGGAAATTTCGACCACCTGTGGTTCATTAATGTGCACTGACGTCGCACAGTACACGGGCTTCTAGACGTTTTATTTGTTGATCGCTGAACTTATTTTAGTTTATTTTCAACTGCCATTAAGGCTGGCAGAGTTTTACTCATTCCAACTTCCTCTCTCTTTTCGTTTTTTTTTCTTACTTTTATGAGGAGACCAATAAAATGAACTATGCTATGGAGTGAGACGCCAGAGGCTCCGAGCATCCCCAGCAACTTTGATATACGAGGATCCGACAGCGCGTGGCGTCTCCGTTGTGATTGCAACGTTCTGGCGTGCGATGAGCTGTAAGGGCGGAAGCTGTTACTAAGGTAGAACGTTTCCTTCTGTGAATCTTCACGCTCTTTCGTCAGGGGAACCTGCGGTCTGAACAAGAGATTAGAGAGCCCATCTCAGCTAAAACTGCACCCAGCATCACAATTCATGTGGCAAAGGTAATATCCCAATATTGCAGGATTACCTGCACTTCCCTTAAGGTAGCCTTTTAAACCTGACGAGTAAACTTTAGCCGTGCATTCAGTAAACAGTTTTAAGCTACACAGGAGTTACAGTATTTCATGTCGAAAGGGTATGTACATCTCCAGATGGTTCATAGACCGACTGCAATTGGGCATAAATTACATATCAAGGAGAAACATTATTCGTTTCCTGGTGGTGTCAGCCTGCATCACAGAGGTGCAAACTTTATTCGTTCAGTTTCATCTTTCAAAGCGCAACTTTCCGAGCCTATATATATGATAAGTTTGACTGCTCAGGTTACAACTTGCACCTTTCATTGAAGGAAATGCTATGGTATCCTTACACTAAAACTTACCCTTCTTTTATAACTGCAAAAAGGACGTCTCGAATGCTTTCCAACCGAATATCATTCGACTGGACTGCCAGCCTTGGGCTAGTGCACGCAGTTCTTCTGCAGCATTCGTTTCACATGATATTCCAATCGACAAGCAGATGTTAGAAATCTCGGAATGCCTTCGAGACTGAAACAGAGCCCGCGCCAATAGCCGTCGCCGTCCCATTACCCGCCCACAGCCGCCCTGAGCCACAGCTTGTGCTGAGTGGCTCTATATTTCTAAATTCTCTGCTCACGTTTTTGTTCCTGCTTGTCTTTAAAAAAAAAGTATATCGCTAAATGAATAACTGAAGGCAGTATTACACCACTCAGCATGTAACGCGGGAGCGCGAAATTTCCCCAGGAATGTCCCAATGAGGAGAACTACATCCCAGTGCTATTGTTTAAATCGTTGTGTACAAGCAGCTAGTGCTCGTTTGCACTACATAAAATTCAAGCTGCACTTTATTTCTAATAAACGACCTGTACCGGTTGTACCCTTACTTGATTACGCACTGCGACAACTCTGCAGGAAGCGCCGACGTGATTGTCCATCTGGGAAATGATAGCCGGTTCGGTAAAGTCGCGTGAATACCAATGAATGTTGTTATCGGTAGGCCACCGTAGGGATGGTTTAGTGGTTAGGTAATCTCCGCTAATATTCGGCAGATGTTCACTCTGTAGTTTGATTCATTTTTTTTCCGGGGCCTGCCCTGACTGCTATCCGGAAAACGCCGCCCACGCGGCACTTTTAGGTACGAGCAAGCAGTGACTAATGCTGTGAAGTATAAGATCACACCTATTCTTTGAGATGAGTGGGTTCTAAAGCTCGTATGAGCAAAACCTTTCCTCCCGTAAACAGCAGAGATCAGTGAGCATGGCAGCGCCGGTCACTTCTTTTGACAACGAAAAATGCAGCATCATATGCGTCACACAAAGAAGACAAAACATTGGCAGATGTGAAGCACCTCTGTTTTAAGCCAGCTATAGAAAAGAGATCAATGCTTTTCATGTTAGTAACCAAAAAATCACAAAATACTTAAAGCTCTAATAAGCCTTAAAGAAACGTAATACTGCATGGCGTAAAGCACGCTGAAAACAAAATCGCGCGTCCAGCACCATTTCTTCTGGCATCCTGCAGCGTAGACACTTCAACGCGCATTCCGCATAAGGCGAACGCCTAACTTTCTGTGAACTAGCTCCATATGAGCGCACACTTGCACATATATCGACCTACAGACACAGCACTCATAAGAACGTTGCCTGTTAAACTTATGCATGGTTGAAGTTTTGATTGATGTCGGGCATATTCTTATTTAGAATTTCCGAATCACGTTTTTTTTTTGTGCCTCCTTGGAAATTGATTTTCTGGGTCTACAGGCTCCACACCTGCCACTGACTCCAGTCATGACACACGTCAAGCACTACACGAAACATGGAAAGGAAACGAAAGGCACCCACTGTGGAGCAAGAAGTAATGAGGAAATATACTTTTCTCCTCGCCATGTTAAGTGGATGCCATCCAGAACAATATTTCCTCCTAATATGCAACTAAAAGCTTAAGCTAAACATTGCGAACACGAGTTCCATTGTGCAGCACTGAGTAAAGTACAAGCGTTCGAACAAAGCACCGCAAATGAAGAGACGCAAAGGCAACACATTGAATATGGCACTGGGCGTTCAGACAAATAAAGAGTATAAAAGCGTACATGAAAAAAAAAATCAATAACCAATCGTTCAACGAAGAGGAGCAAAAAAGAGGGAGTAATGCAGCACGCATTCAAGAAAACTTGAAAATTTGCTCAAGCTAGCGAAAATAATTGTTTTGGAACAGCCAAAGAGGCGCACGGTCAGTATGGTACTGTGTTGCCATTGCTAGTCGTAGTTACTGCAGTTAGCAATTACACTCACAACGGCGCTAAAACTCTCCAAGGTGAAAATGTATCAGTAAAAAAAGTAGAGGTTTTCTTTTTTAACCAAAAGATGATGACCTGATTCACAGGAAGGTTTCAGTGCAGACATGACAGATGCGTGAAATAATTTAAGCCAGAAGATCACACAATACTCTCAAACAAACCTTCAACTTACAAATGGCGGCTGCTCAGTTGGCATAACAGCAATATGATCCCGTAGGCTCAGAAGAAAATAAAACGGTGATGGAAAGAAACGCGAACAGAGCGGCGCCTAGGTGCTCCCTGTTCGGATTCCTTTTCATCACGCCTTTGCTTCGGTGGTAGCAAAAAGACGCTTGAGTCGTCAGTGATGCATTCTACGACTACTCTAACGTCGTTTTCATACCACCCAAGTTAAAGCGCGGTCAAAGGAAATTCGAACAGCGGAGCGCGTAGGCGCCGCGTTGTTCGCGTTTCTTTCCATCGCGATAATTCATGCTGCCAGAAAGTTTGGTAAGCCGAATATTTCGCGCAATTCAGCTTAGATTTTGCCCAATTCAGCGAGAGCATACATTTGTGGTATTCAAGCGGTGATAATAATACTGAGATCTATTGTTCCCGCACTATGAACGAAATGAGCAACGATGTGGAGGGACAACAGGAGTGGCAGAACCGGCTCTTCACAATAAGATGAGCTGGTCACGCGAAGTGCAGGTCACCAACACTACATCACGCTGATGCGTAACAGAAGCGCTGAACAAACTGAACAATTTCTTTGTTTCTCTAGACGCGCTATGAAAGATAAAATACAACACACTCGTGACCCCACTCACTTGAAACTTTCGACTGACCTATATAAATATGATTAACATAAGAGCAGTACTCGAGGGAAAATCATGCACAGTACGCAGCGTCTTTGCACATAGTACCGAAACAAGTAACATTGGTTTTATCTATCAAAAGCTGAAAGGGAAATAAATTTTTAAATAAACGCAAGAGAGATTCCATAGCTGACAGATCAAATAACAATGCTTCGCTGGAAAAAGTACAGACCGCAATGCTTATAAGTAGTCGGCCTTGCATTGATCAGCAACTGCGAAATAAAATGAATGCAAGCATTCAAAGTTCATTGAAAATTCGGTATTTTCGCCCAATTTCAAGACCACATTTGCACTAGGGAAGTAGTCATCTCCTCTAGTAGGAGGCTTAATTTCTTTGCACCATATTGTTGTGCCTGAAAAGACGAAAAATAGAATGAGCCTCGATTGAAACACGAAGAATACAAGTGCAACGCTAACATGAAAACCAAAGGACAGCTGTGGGACACTGCATAGAGGTACGGTTGTTTTTCACTTCGAAAGTGTGAAGAGACGACAGCTGTTTGCATGTGACAATGGACGCTGCTGTAATTCCATTAAAAAAGCTAAAATAGAATGTTTGAACATCGCGTTTGAGTCGCCGTTTTCACGCTTCACTTCGCGCTAATGATACAGGCACAGGATTGTTCGTGATGCGGCAGTGCCAAAAAACAATGTCTAGAAGCTTGGCAGTCAAAATTACGTGACGCATTCAGCTCTTTCGTCAGCAGACACATCGCTACTGCTTCGTCGTTTGTACTTCGATGTCAGTTCTGTGTCGTTATTAGTGCGTTCGTCGTCGTCATGATGACCCGACGAAGCTTTCGTGCCATTCAGTGTTTTTGCTTCTTCCAACTGCAAAGGAACAGGCAACACCAAGTCTTTCAAGTGACGCATAAGTGTAGAAACGGTCATAGCCTAAACACTTAGCATGGTCACACAATATGTAACATCCGGTTATTTTTTGCGCTATTATTTCTGAGCTGAGGAACCAATGTGAAATGTCTTTTTCTCAGCAGGCGCCGAATATTTGTTCTTCCTCACCGCTCAGATTACGCACTACCGCGTTCTTTAGTAAACGCTCAATAATCTTGTCAGAGTTCGAATGGACCGATTAGCACATATCCACATATCGTGTTTAGTTTATTTATGTGACTCTCAGCGCAGAGTGGATTTCAGTGATCTTTATTGACAATCTACTGGTACAGTGGCATAGAAGCATCGTATAGTTGTCGCCTTTGTTTAATTACTTGTTTTCAGTACTAATGGTTTGATAGCATTATGCATGATAAAGAATAATAAAGAGAGGGGGAGGGAGCCGGTGTTACTCTAAACTTTAGACGATTCACCGAAGACAATCAACAACAGCTTATAATATTTCACATTGAAGAATTATTGCATCACAAAGAATTACTGTGACAATTGGCCATAATAATGAGATCTCTTTAACCTAATAACGAATAAATTCAGGCACGATTTCGTAGATTACGGCTTTGCAAAAGCAACAATAGATGACAACCACGAATCCATAAAGCTACAAGCAAGCATTCTGGGAAGACGGATGGTGTAAAACAAAAAAGACGCCAAAATACAAATTCCTTCCAAGTTGGCTATCGGCGAGACTGCACGCAACTTCAGAAACTAGAGTTATGTATCTGACCGGCGATGTTTTGCGAAGCTTGAGCTGTGAGCCGCAAAACTCAATATGTTTTCTGTGCAACGTTAAAATGCTGGTATTACCTTGTGGAATTGTGCTGAAAACTCCAAATAATATCTATAAATTCACGTTCGTTTTGTTTTGTTTATTATGTATTTATTTATTTAAAAAAGTCATAAATGTGGCGACTGAGCATGCGGCACACTTTTTTGAACGCAATAATAGGATCTGTCTAGCAAGTAGCATTCGAGAATTTGGAATTACTTTCGTAATTTATTTTTATGAACCCCCACATGCATTTGCTTTCTGGCTTTGAATTTTAACGAAATTGAGTTTTAAAGGCAATAACTGAAAAACCTGACACCAATCCCTCAGCACCGACACACTTACCTCACATTTCTCAGCGATGAAGGCGAACCGCTTCCAGAAGTTCAGAAATATAGGGCTCGTGAAACGTACATTGTTCTTTGCATTCTTCATGCCCCCTTGAGAAATAAAAAAAAATCTTTTTTGCAAAACAGTTTGCGACAAAATTGACCGAAATAATGTTCCTCTGTGTAAAGAATTCCTCTGGTATTGAGGCGCAGCGTATTTTTGAAGACTTCATCGACAAAACAGCATCTGAAAGACTTTCGTGGAACAATACAGTGCCGCTTCTGCTCGTGACTTTGCGCTCGCCTGGTTTTTAAAGGGACACTGAGGAGAAATTGAAGTTTGCTTGTATCGACAGAATACCAGCTTCTGATTACAAAAACGCCATTCATACTGACAACAAAGCTCTTGTAACGTTGAAAAGAGCAAGAACCCAAATACAGGTATCGCCGCCACAGGCCAAACTCGCAACTACAAGCGTGATGACGTCATAGGAGAAAACAGTGTTATTGGTTCTAGCAACGTTAGGACCCGTGAAGTCACGAATCACTGAGGCGCAGCCAATGCATTCGCATACGCTTATGTCATTCAAAGAGCCTTATTTGTGCTTTTGTTGTTTGTTTTATATATTTGTGGTTTTGTTTTATTCTGTTCAATTGCTGTGCCCCCCCCCCTATGTAATTCCCTCTCGAGGGCCTTTAGGGGTATTCTGCATAAATAAAACAAATAAATAAATAAATCTCCTTGACGTCGCCAGATGGCGCCACGTGTCCGGCAGCTACGCACGCGCCTGCAGCATAGGGACGAATCAGCGCCTGCTCATCGACGGTAGGCGGGCTCCCGGTAATCCGCGAACGGTAACAAGGTACACGGTATGCTAAAGGTGTCTATTTGCGAGAACTTCGTTGACGACTTCGACAACGGGATCCATCGTAACGCTTGCAAAACGCCGGTGAAAACGTAAGCGAAGCGACTGTAGCGACTGCCGCAATAGCCGATAGCTGCCTTCAACGTGCGGCCGGCGGTAGCTTTCTTTTCGGCTGCTGCTAGGCCGCTCTGCTGGCCGCCAGAAATCACAGAGTCTGCGTTACGTCATGTACACGTCATGTTTCACGTCACTTAGTCCTGTGTCGTCATAAGAGAATCCCAAGTTTGAATCAGAGCGGCGCGAAAAACTTTTTCAACTTCGAATCCAGATTTCTTAGAAATAAATGCATCTTTCGCTGCCGGCCAAGTGGCAACAAAGCCATGAAATGCCGAACTATCGGATTTTGCTATAAAAAAATATTGATAGTGCTCTCCTCACTGTCCCTTTAATAAAGACACATATATTTTAAAGTTTTTTTCATTGATGGAACAATATCCAAAGCACCAACAGATGTCACAGAAACAGTTTCAGTAGAACGAAGGAAACCTCTACTGCAGACTTATTATTATATTCCCGTATTTGAAATTGCCGAAAATAAAAAAATGCGGCTGTAACCTACGTCGTCAGCGCACGTTAAAGAATCCCGGGTTTTCTAAATTAGTCTGGAGCTGTACACTACGGCATCCCCGATAGCCCATGTATTACCTTAAAACAACAAAATTGCACAATTTGCATACGCCGTATCAATAAGTTAGACACGTTACAAACATGCGCAACTATCCCACGACCATTTTGCGCAGCTCCTATAGTGTCTAAAATTCACTCGTGTTAATCCCTGAGTCAACGCCAATTTTTGGGTCAAGCAAAGATGTTTTTTTTTACTGTATTTATGGGTTACCGGTAATGTGTCTTGGGCGGGGGTGTTCGGTGCTTTAGGGATTTAAATGCCTTCGCTAAAACCGAATTAATTCCGGAATTCAACGCGTCAAATATGACAGGCCGACAGGCGTAGATTTTTACGGTCCGTTCACTCATTGATGCATATCTCTATTAGTACAGGAGCGGATTTTGTGCTGATTAGAGGATGTTTAGAAAGAGCTGACCTCATATGAAAAAATTTCTAAGTGCTGAAAAACTATCGAGAATTTCTTACTTTTGCATGATCAATAAAAACTGCACTAACATTCTGACCTGGTTTTTGTGGGTGTCGTTAGATTAAGTTGGTTTAATAGCACACTTTCTCGATGGTGCTTAATATATCAAGCACCTGAGAGCAACTATGCCAACGACTGAGGCAACGCATAAAACATGCGGGAACACCACCACACGCACGCCACTACTGCGGACTCATGGTTCAATGACGTCGTGGAAAGTAGTTTTTCATATATCGATCGTTAATACATTTCACGTCGGCAGCGCTTCGTGTACTCACCAGTAGCGAAGCTGAGCGCAGTAGCAAGGAAAATCGTTAAGAGGGCGCCCAAGAATGAACTCCAGAAGAAGGAGAGCCGGTACAGTGGAAACACGTACGTGCTGTGAAGGAAACGTGTTACAGGGTGTATAACAAAGGTAGCAGTACAGATTCGCCACATTTTGTGAGTTCACCAGCTGTACCTCTGTGCTACGCAGTCGTGTATATTGGCGCCACTAGAACGTGAAAGGACGAACAACTCAAGAGAAATGTTAGCACCCATATGACCTTCGCGCTGCACTAGTGCCATATGGAGCACCCTTCAAGAGACAGGGGCAAAGTTCGTTACGGGGATCTATTCAAACGCGCCTTATACTAAAGCAAACGTGCAAACTCGGTTGAATCGCACAAGAAAGATTCTGATGGAGTTTGCAAGTCAAATTAAGGCACATACCGTTTCCGCTGGGCCTCAATGTTGAGAAAATACTTTCACCGCTACTGAGGTTACAAGTTTCCCCTCTAATGGTAACAGGAAGTTAATGTAACAAGTGAAGGCGGGCTAGTTGGTGGTTGATAATGGAGTGCATATTGCATCCGCGTGCAGTGCACGCGGATGTGCACTGCACGACAGTCTTGTCGTGCAGTGCACGACAAGACTGTCCGCGTCTTGTCCTGTGCTTTCCTCTCTTCGTCCTGCGTCGTTTAGCGCGGTTGCAATATGCACTCCATTAGGAAGTGAATATAAGTGTAACCTGTAACCGTAACAGCGTACCAACAGAGAGCTGAAGGTACCTCTGCATGGACCTTTACGTAGGGATTTGTTGAGCTCAAAGGGAGACATCCTTTCCTCCATTTTTGCGACATTTCTAATCGCACAATAGCTGTTTAGAATAGCTGCAGAAAGAAAAGTATTGCGGAAGGGTACTTGGCGTCAATAGCGCACAGGTTCCGATTTGCCGAAATTTCCGAAATTTTTAACCTAGCGCTCTTATAAACACATGTACAATCGTGGTCAAAAGTTTGAGTTTCACATTCTCGAAAAAAAAAGGTATTGTGGTCACTGATCACGTCCCATTTGCATGGCACTGTTACCAAAGTATAGAGCATGCACATTGGCTCATGCATTCAGACATTTCACGCGCATTCGTTTTTTTTTTGCGAACTGGCATCTTGTGAATATTTGATTGCTATAATACTGCTTTGTGGATGTACAGTCGGGGACAGAAGTCTCCGGACCACGTGTTCCTCTAACGAAGCCGATAGCTGTGCTATTAGTCGGCGGCTGGAGACCACACTTGTGGAGGTAAAAGTTAAATTTTTGTAATTTCATTTCCACAAGTGCGGTCTCCAGTCGCTGTCTGATAGTAGAGCTATAAGCATCGTTTGAGGAACAAGTGGTCCGGAGACTTTTGTACCCGACTGTACAATGCGTTTTTTTAGTCAATGTTAGCCGGTTCAGTAGGCGCACGTGGCAATGAAACGCGGAAATGCAGCGGGAGCACAATACACGGCAGAACGGAGCTGCTGTGAGCAGCCTACGAGACACCTGTTGTACGGGAGCGTGCTTTGGATACATGCACCAATCTCCATTTCACCGCTGTGTACGGCAAAATGATCCTATTTATGCAGTTGGAAGCCAATCTGATTTGTTTTTTTCACAACCTATGGCGCCCTCTTGTGTGATAGCAGTACTTTGTGTCCCACACAAACAACTGGTTCAAAAAACACGTGCGCGTGAGAGCCACAGGAGCGACCCGCTTCAGCGAGCCGCTATGTGCGCGTGCGGAGTGGCAGGCGTGTCGCAGCACATTTGCACCTGTGGCCAGCACGAAGTGCGCGTACGCGCTAGAAGCTGATGGCTCCTTTTCAACCAGCGGTGCGCGTAAGAGGGCAGCACAGGAAAGCAGCGGATTCGGATAGCGGACATGTTAATTAGGCGGGTATTGTTGCAGAGAACCATACCATAGAGTAACGCCATCTCTTCTCTGTCGTGCAGTGCACGAGAGCATGGGCTTTCTTCACATTTGCGCTCTAACAAGTGAAAGCTAACAGCGTGAAAAAGTCGGCTTCCTAAAATTCGCGGCCATTTATGAAACTGTAAAGAGTTAAATAATAGGGTTGGACACTGCGATGTTCAATTAACAAGGTTGCTCACTGCGAATAACAAACATGCTTCTATGAGCGAGTAATCCGAATAACTTATGCCCGCTGCTTTTCTACAACCAATTATTCGCAAGTTCACGCTCGTAGCCATGAAATTTACGGACGCTGCATTCCCGAAGCGTTCATGTGGGCTAAAGCCGGACAAAAAGCGCGTGCACTTTGTATTGAAGGGATAGCTGCACTCTGCTAGGTAAAGCCGGGTGTCACCGTGTGTGCAACACGATGTTCGTGAGAGCTGCGGGGGCTCTGATCTGACGTCATGGCAGGAGCTCGGAAAGGAGCCAAGGTACTCGGAAAGAGCAACTTCGGTCGTATAGGACCCACTGCTGGCAGCACCTGCCATCGCAGGGCAGTAGCGCATCGCTTAACCGCTGCACCACTGGGCCGGGAGTGGTATGAGGACACAATGGGATCTATGAATGTAAACTCCTGAATTACCAACTCCACATATATGGACATTAACCTATTAATGCTATCGCGTATTACCTTTGAGGCGGAGCTTAAGTGTCCCTCCAATATTTTAGGCACTGTTCTGTACTTAGTGTAGTGCCAGTGAAATGCATCTTACGAGATAATATAGAATCTCTTCAAGGTAGCAAATATCACGGTCTTGGCTTGTCGTACTCCTAGTGGCGTGGGTGGTAGAACAAAGTGACCTTGAAGTTTCAGCTCGGAGAGCTGGAACCCGGATGATGATGATAACGCATTTTTTATGGCGGATACCGTGTACTGGGCCGAATTTCTCTAAAACGTGCTATGAAAATAGGCGAGGTGTATAAGGCGCACAAAGAAATAAAATGCCATGCTTCTGGACAGCAGGGAAAACGAGACAATTTTACAGCTTGAGTGATAATTAAGACCTAAAATTACTGAAACAAATCTATCGGCAAAAGATATTTATCCGCAATGAAATGGCATCACAAGCGTCATTGCACTAGACTTTAATAATCACGCGCGTCGTCGGGAAGCATTTACAATGCCTACGCACTGCTATTAGGCCGGGGTTCATTCCGTGAGACTGGGTGCCATGATAGACGAAAACTGGCTTCATATCTGATGTCACCGACGTTAGCTAAGTAGCCCCTATGCGGCGGTCATTACTGGTAGCATTTGTTTCGCCTGCTCCCTGTAAAGCGCGCATAACCGGGACTGACTGACGTGGAAGCTACGCTGATTGCACAATTTTTACAAGCGATTGCAGTATCTTTGCATGCAAGCATTAGATGCAAACCTAAAGCTCAGATAGGTTGCACCAGTTCTCTTGTTTACTCTTCACTGATTCCACACTTCAAAGCTTGTTTGTGGTGGATCGTACCGGAGAATGCGACAGTGACCGACAATGGCTTAATCGTTCAGAAATAAATTTCTTTCCGTGTCTTGATTTTCACCTGTATGCCTACGTTACGAGCGCTGTGGAGGAACCACAGACAGCACTGTAATACTTCATGGAATAACTGTCCTGGTCAAACCATTCTCTTCGTATGACCTGTCCTAAGGAAATATTTCTAAGTCGCACAAAGCATGCGATGGTGAACACGTGGGATCCTCTGTTTTAACGCTGCAGGAAAAATATCCGTCGCAAACTGGGCAGACAATGCCGGTTCCCAACGCCCTTCTGTCATGCTCTTCGGGCAGCTTAAACAGGGCTCAGTGGTATCTGTACGCCGCTAACACACATTAGCGCAAATTCCAGCTAGGACTGCTCCAAAAGTTTGGTGCACTAAAGACGACAGTGTGCATTTATCTCTTATAAGTTAGCAAGATATAGCTTTCTCAGCAGTTATTAAAATAGGCGATTTGAAATGACTGACATCCTAGCAACCACAGGCGGTTGTCCTCAGCAAAAAGCTCTATAGGTAGCTTAAGTCGCGAGAAATTTGCATCTGTGGTACCAAATATTCGTCATATAATGAAGCAATTTGCAGACTGTGAAAATGGCACACTCCATATTCTCTTTGATGAATGTGCGCAATAACACATGCACGTGTACATTAAGTCGCATTGCGCGACTGAAAATGCATTTCAAGCTGCACTGTATACATTCCTAGGTATCACGCAGAAAGGTTCCGACAAAAAAAAACAATTTCAATAATACCATGCTTGTGAGCAAAGCGCTCAAATGAAGGCATCTAAGCTGCTATGTGGTGCAAAGTAAACACGTTACGGCTCCCACGGCGCTCATTACAAAGCGAGACAGGCTAGAGCCCACAAATTCTTCGCTTCAGTTCGCATGGTGAGTTTTTCACCAAATAGTCCTAGGATTCTGCTATACATTTTTGGAAGCAGTTAACCTTGCGGTTACGCTTAAAAATTAATGCGCGCCAAACATAAAAATATACCCTTCTTGTAACAGCCCTTCCATCACGCTTGAAACCTCAGCAGTACTGTTTTCAGGCGCTGGACAGCGATCTAGAGTTCCAGGAAACACAGGCGGCTTTGCCACACTAGACAGGCTGCGACCCACGGCATGCCATAGCTGGAACCCGCAAACCAGCAAGCTTCCCCAAGCCGCACCCTGCAATGCGAGAGAGGAATATCATGATTAACATATTTAGGATGGCGGCACGCAAACCAAAAAGAAAAAAACTCTTTCAAAATCGTTGCAAAGGCACTAGGCGGGTCCAGAACGGTAGTCTCAAGTCACCAGCCCAGTTAGCAGTATGCGGGACGTTACGTTGACGCGCTGAAAAATACATTAATTTAGTGAAATTGCAACACCTATCTTAAAATTATACATATCTCATAAAATTACACATCAAGGTGAAGGTAGCATTCAAAAGGCGAAATGGTGAACCCTTCAGTTTTCAATTACAGGACACGGCGCTTTGTCATCGTCAACATCGGCATCTTCCTGACTACACCCACTGCAGGACTAAGGCCACTCCCATGCTTCTCCAATTAAGCCTGTCCTTCGCCAGTTGCGGCCACCGTGTACCCGCAAGCTTCTTAATTTTATCCGTCCACCTAACTTTCTACCGCCCCCTGCTACGCTTGCCTTCTCTTGGAATCCACTCCGTTACCCTTAAGGACCAGCAGCTATCCTCCTTTCGCATTACATGCCCTGCCCAAGCCCATTTCTTCCTCTTGATTCGGACTAGGACGTCATTAACGTTGGTGAAAATACCATACGCCGTACTGCTCTCAGAAAAAGTGCTTCATGGCGACAAACACACCTAAACAATCTCTGTATTTCGGCGATGCAGAGATGCATGCCTTATCGAAGCAGCACTTCTGTCCGCTGTTTCACCGTACAAACAATAGAGCCTTACCTTTGCATTGATCCACGGACACGTGACGGCGAGGATGACTAGCGCGGCAAATGGCCCAGAGGCTGAAGCGTAGAAGTTCAAAAAGAGCTGTGGGCGGAATGCGACTCGATTACGAATATGGTAGGATGCGGCAGGAAGAAACAAATGCGAATAACTGGACACCTACCCGAGTAGCGGTGCCTAAAGTTGGTACAGCAATTGCAAACAGGGTCATGATTGCCCCACTCCCAAACGCTGAAAGAGAAGTAGTCTGTCTTCGCAAATATGTTTCACTCACATTCTCTTTATATAAATTCTAGGCATATAGCACAGGTAGATTTGGAAGAGAGTATAAACAAAAAGACCCAGTAAATCTTCCAGGCGCTCAGACTCGCTTTTCATTGATTCCAAATGGTTCCAAATTCCAAAGTATGAAATTGCTTCTAATTAATTTATTTGCGCCCAAAGAGCAAAGCCGAAACCTCAGCGAATGCTTCCTTGCAGATCTATCAGGCCACACGTCATTTCCTTTTACTGTTTCGAGATGTAGGAACAAACCCTGATAAATATTTATCAATACAAGACATCGAGCTTTCAACCTACCTAAGAGGCGCATTATAATCAATGCTCTCTTCTCTGAGATGCTGAAGTGTGGTGCCACAATGTCGATGTAGAATGTTGCTGCATGCGAGTTCACCACAGAGGAAACCGTGCTGCGAACCCAAAGAAGGTAGTTTTGCAGTTGGTTGACGGAAGGCTTTGTAGTCATTTGTAACATTTTAGCAAAATATACATACTTTTGTTATATAAAGTGGGAAATGTAGATTGTAATCGTTCTCACAAATGTCACAGCGGCAGCCAAGCGATTCGGTGCACGTATCTGTACAACTAAATGGCTGAATTTTTGCGTGGGGAGAAATAGTCTGGAATTTTTAATTACGCACCGGGAATTCATATTTTCCATGCTTTGCCCGACATATGAGAGAGAAATAAAAGACCTGGTGCGAGCTTTCAAAAACAGCTTTCGATTCTTTGCTGCAATCGGCTTTTCAAAGTGAACTGAACACCTTTTTTTATGTGCAGGGGCACAATGAAATTAGGGAGCAGGACATCACAACGTGTCAGTGTAAAGAGACGTTGAAGAAACGAGAGCATTGAAGATTTATTGAAAAATTAAAAATTTAGAAAGCCTCAATTTCAATTAGGGTGGTCATCGCTATTTTTTGCACGTGTTATTGCTTTCTTACACTTTATTCTTTTTCAAGAGGTCTTCTTTACTATGGTAATAATTACACGTAGATGAGAGTGAAATATAATAGGACTTATATAGCGCAGGATGAACACTATGCCCCTTATATGTCCTCTTTGGCTTTTTCTCTTTGGATGCATATAAGTATCAACGAATTGTTAACACGATAGAAAGTAAGGGCCCAAAAAATGGAAACTTTTATTAATTTAATTATATTTTCACTGCTGTCACCCCCTTTAGCCCGTTGCAGCGACCGCGATGCCTCTGACAGGTATCGTTGACATCATCGCGTTGCTGCGTTGAAATAGAGGTACAGCCGGCCAAATCTCCAGCTATCGTCAGCGACGGACGCTTTTTTTGCGCTCCTGAGCTTTGCCACGAAGCAAACTTGCGGAAAGCTCAATAATAAGCACGGGCTTAGTGAGTCTGCGCTTAGAGTTGATATTTTGGCACGTTTACTCCGTCATAAGCAGCGGGAACACGGATAAAGCGGCCGTCACGCACGCCAGCTAAATATTTGGCCGGCTGTACATGTCAAGAGGCATTCCCCTGCTCGTCCTCGCATTCGCGATGATGCGCTCACAGTATTCTTTCAACATGTGCATAGAATGAGTGCTACAAGCGGCACATAAACATAGTGAACACACTGATAAGTCAAAATACGCTAGGGCACCTGTCACCATTATAGTTCTTCTGAAGCTGGACTAGGTGTCCCGATAGGTTCTGTTTCGGTAACATTACAAACGAAATCATTGCACACTGCAGCGATGGCTCCGTGGTTTGAGCATTTGCCTCGCATTCGGCAGATGTGGTATTCTATCCCCAGTCCTATTTAGAAACCTCCGGTGATACAATGTGCACAAGCTTTCCCTTCGCCTGATGCTCGGCGTGTGTGGGGTGAAAAACTTGGAAAACAAGTCTCTGAACTCATATTCAATAGCGAAAATACCTTGTCAGATGGCGCCTTTTCTCCATAGCTGCTCTTGCACCAAACAGACATCATCACCATGATCAAATCAGTGTGGCACAGCGAAAAGCACAATCACGGTTGCGAAATTCTAAATTATCTAATGTTTCAACCCTACGGCCAACGAGTCAACTACGATCATATACAATGGGACTGCAAAATAGAGCCACCTCCGGGTGATCTAGTTACCACTGCTTCTCTCGAGCGGTGGGAGACCGTGTTGACTAGCTCTGACCCCGGAACGAAAGATCTGGCGGTCGAGTGCGCTTACAAAGTCGTCGAAGGCTAGGTACTCGCGACCACTTAACGCGACCTCTTAGCACCAAGCTCTTTCCGACAAACTGAATGTTTTACAGTCAGTTTACAAAGGCCAGTTACCTCTCAGCAGACAACCTGGCGAAGTGTCGTTAAAATTTTAGGCATTAAAATTTAGTAACGCACTAGACTGTCTAACATAAAATGCTATCCGACTCTCCTCAACATTCACATTCCTTCCAAAAAGCCCCGTTTAGTCGTCACAAGAGTGCATCTACGACTAGAGGCCTTGGCTCAAATATCATTTCTCATTCCGTAAGCAGCATACGTTGCACGATAACAAACATTTGGTTTACGAACTCACCTTGTAGTAGCTCCCAAGAGACCGGCAAGAAACAAGCCTCGTAACGTCATCACATCGGAAAGGCTTTCTTTTAAGTAGTAAGGGACAACCTGGAACAAAAGGACGTTAACATAGTTCTTTTCCTGTTCAATTAACAAATCAACAGGGAAAAAATCTGAAAACCCCTTTCGTGTACAAGCAGATGGAAAAAATTTTAAGTGTCCAACGACGTGCTTAAAAGCATTCGTAACACTACCCTTTGGAGCGCAACCACGATTTCATCGCATCGAGAAAACATCGGATAGTTGTACTTCCTATTTTGCAGTAATCGTGTTCTGCAGTAAACATCTAGGGCTACTATTTCTATCGATATTGAGAAATAGCTTAAGAAAGCGAGAGTACTCAAGTTTCACTGGGATTTTAATATTAAAGGAATAAATATGCGGTTCACATGGCACCCGTGTTACAATGAATTAGAAGCATCTGCTCGGGCATCTACACATTCTAGTCTGATTTCCCAGGTAGAACAAAATACATCCGTTGTAGGTCTTTACGCGTTCCCAACATTTAAAATAAGGTTTGTGCGCGAAAACACACGTAAAAAAATATTTCACGCAAGACGCACACTTCAAGCGCCGGATTCAAGCTTCCTAGTGGGTGTCATGGGAATTTGAAGACTAAGGCTTCAGGACGAATTTCTTTTATGACAGATGCCTACAGGGGCTTGCTGACAGCTGTGCTGGAAACTAAAAAAAAATAACGCTTTTCTCTCGACATGAAAATATAGACTGTTTTTAGGACCAAATAAATAAAACGTATATTCGTAAAGAGAGAGTCGCTGCCTGAAGAATTTATATAAGCTTGCGCACACTTCAGCGCAGAAAAGTGTGGGCGGCAATTGCCAATGGAAACGCTAACAGTTCATTGGAATTTCGCTTACTGTATACCCGTGAACGTCGCAACATTTTTTATTTCACTGTGCATCAAGTGTGACACAGAGACTCAAGTAGGTCCTTTACTGCACGCCATCAGTTACAAAAAGAACAGATTGGGAAACAAAGTAACTTTCATTACAGGCTCTAGCAGCATCTATGAACACGCTGTTTTGGAAAGACGCATAAGACACCTATGCCTGACATACGTTTCGACCCTAACGGAATAATCGCGTTGATCGATTCCATGAAACTAACCACATCTGCTGGTATAGATGAAATTAATACAAAAGTTCTCAAGAATACTAAAAATGTTGTAGCTGTTCTTCTTTGTCGTATCTTCCAGCAATCACTCGAGTCCGGTATTGTACCCCACGACTGGAAAGTGGGGAAAATCATCCCAGTGCCCAAAAAAGGCCCCCCATGGTCTAGTAAAAACTACCGTCCCATCTCCCTAACTAGCGTTCCCTCTAAATTAATGGAGCACGTCATTTACTCACACATAATGACTTTCTTGCAGTCTGTCAAGTTTTTTACCCTTCTCAGCACGGATTCCTGAAAAACCTATCCTGCTCTACCCAACTGGCCCTCTTTACTCATGACATCAGTTCTAGTATGGACATGAACACACCCGTGGACTCTCTTTTCTTAGACTTTGAAAAAGCTTTCGACAAAGTTTCCCATCAGCGCCTCTTATTTAAACTTTCGCGCCTAAACCTCCACCCACTAGTACATGACTGGATCCGGAATTTTTTGACTAACCGCCAACAGTTTGTATGGGCTAACAATCATGCACCTTCCATCGCCCCTGTTACCTCCGGCGTACCTCAAGGCACGGTTTTAGGACCTCTACTATTTTTAATTTACATCAACGACCTCCCAAGTAATCTATCTTCCACCGTTCGTTTGTTCGCCGACGACTGTGTCATCTACCGGAGCATCACTTGTAACAGAGACACTTACTATCTGCAGTGCTACATAAAACTCCTGGAAGAGTGGTGCGCAAACTGGCTAATGTCTTTAGACGTTAATAAAAAACGCTAGTATCATTTCATTGTCGTCAATCGTATCCTACTCCCAATTACACCCTTCGCGGTTCCATGCTATCACACGCATCTTCATATAAATATTTAGGTATTAGCCTAACACAGGATTTCTCTTGGACCACCCACATAATGAACATAACCAACGAAGCTAACCGTGTTCTTGGTTATCTAAGCGTAAGTTGCGTTTGGCACCTGCTTCCGTAAAACTGTCCGCCTATTTAACTCTTGTCCGTCCTGAACTTAAATATTCTTGCTTTATCTGGGAAACCCAACAAATTAACCTAGCCAAAACCCTTGAGTACGTCCAGAGCCGCGCGATAAGATTCGTATATTCGGATTATTTATATGATACGAGCGTAACAGCATTGGAAATAAAAGCTAACCTCCCCAGCCTTGAATCCCGTCGGAAAATAGCCAGACTCTGCCTTTTCCACAAGTTTTATCATTCGCATTTGAGTCAATCCGTTATCACCCCTGCATACCGCCTTTCACTTCGCATCAGTCATCCGAAAGCTGTTCATACACCTCGAGCATCTACTTCTGCGCACCTAAAATCATTCTTCGCCCAGACCGCAAGAGTCTGGAACGACCTCCCCGCTGAAGCTTTCACCCATCCTGGCCTGCAATACTTCAAATCATTCATCACTTATTTTTTTCAATGATATGTATGCCCACCCCCCATGTAATGCCCCTAGTCAACCTTTCAGGTACTAATAAATAAATAAACAAATAAGCAAATAAATAGTGGCCAACATTAAAAGTTAACATTTTGAAAAATTTATCGCAAAGCATCAGAAACATCAAAAAGTAAGAAATACTAAGGTCAGTGCGATTGTTTCGACATATTTTTTTCCGCGTAGGACTTTTTTTTTTACCGTACTCCTCCAAGTTTAAACGCTTCAAGTTTTCGTAGTATGTGCCAAAATTTTCTTCAATGCAGAATGAGAAGACATCACTTGCTTGATGAACTACAAAACGCAAGTGGCTTAACATAAGTTACAAGACAGTGTTAAGATGTCTGACAAACTACAGTCAATATTTTGGTTTTTAGTGGATTGTTCGCATCACCACTTGGAATGATAACCTTTCAAGAGGACGGTTTACTTCAGTCATTTCTTAACAGTTATGCTCTTATGAATTTCGATTTGTTTTCCTGTTTCCTTCGAGAACTTCCCACATGTATTAAAAAAAACAAGGCTTAAGTTTACTTTTCCGTACATGTTGATGATTTTTATGTTCTAGGGTGGTTCCGGGATGTATTTGTC
Organism: Amblyomma mixtum; assembly: GCF_055824585.1. Lineage (NCBI taxonomy): Eukaryota > Metazoa > Arthropoda > Arachnida > Ixodida > Ixodidae > Amblyomma > Amblyomma mixtum. Next base: position 80,935,206 of record NC_143015.1, on the reverse strand, counting down.
TTCGTTTAAAACTGTCACTTGCAGTACGGCCTCTCTGCTCAACATTAGGTTTGTAGAGTCGTCAAGCTGCTCATTGGCATCTTTTCTCTACAACGCCTCTATGTATTGTAAGATGGTAAATAATTTGATTGATTGATTATTTTATTGTTTGATTGATTGATTGATTGATTGATTGATTGATTGATTGATTGATTGATTGATTGATTGATTGATTGATTGATTGATTGACACATTTTCTCCGTCAGAACAATGCCCCCATCATGTGCTGATATTGATGGCTGCATGCATGCTAGTGCAATTGCAGCACTTCGCAAAACGCACTATCGAGGACCAAAATTCAGGGGGCGCTTTGGCTCTCTAAATTGCTGTAAGGCGAAAGCCTTTCCTGGCGCACTGTTTGGCAGTAACTGCGAGACTGTTTGTGTGGTACTAGTGCTTTGATTACACACTTTGACTACACATTACAACTACACATTTTGACTGCAGGCTTTGACTGCTTCTTTAGCACGACTCTCTCTCTGCTTCGATGAGTTCGGTTATAGACCTTTTTCAGTTTCAGCCTCGCTCCCAGAGCGCCGAACCAGGCCGAACACCGCCATGTTGCTTTCCCCCTCTCTGGCTGGTTCGGAAAGGCGGTGTCCGTGCATCCCGTGCATTCTCTGTGGTTCTCCGTGTTTACTGTATGCGGTTGCTTAGCTGTAGTAGCCCGATTTGGGTGTATGTGCGATTAAAGCTGAAACGAGGTCTTCGGGAAACCACTGCGCAGTCGTCTGCTGTTCGAACAACTACAGGAAGCGAAGGCGGATTGAAGAGGGAGCAGTTTGAAGAACACAGAGAGCCACGGCGGCAGTGCGGTTGCGGGCTGTTTCAGCTACACATACCTTCCACGCGAGCTCCTACTGCTGATGTCGCTAAGATATGTGTCGTCTGTGACCCTTGCAAAATCAAAACATAAGTAATAATTCGGGGAAATGATGCGCAGCGCTGCAGGTTACGTGCAACACTTCTGTTATAACTACCGACACTGGCGACTGATTATTAACGACAACGGCACTGTAAACGTAGCTATTTGACAGTACTTGAAAGCCATGATGCATTGCGCAAATGTCACAGCTGTTTGCTTGCAGTAAATATCCGATAAACCAGCAAGATTTAAAAAACTGAAGGCCTCAACTTTCGTGACACCTGCATCGTGACACCTCATGCTTCGACCAAATACTATTTTCAACTGACGCCATAATGCAAAGTGCCGATTGTTTAAAAAAAAATGTGCCTATTAGGGACGTGCAATCAGCAGGCACGTAGTGCACACCCGACCACACGCACGCGCTTTCTCGCTCTTTCGGCATTAATCAGCGGCCGCACCCGAGACGGCCCAAGCAGATACGCCCCTCAGGTACTGTCACAGCAGGTGCACCAGTTTGGAGTGTATAATTTACATCGCGTTCGAAGGCCAGATGCCTCTCTACTACACCTTTTTCCGAGTTTAGCGAAACGTCCGACGACGCGAAGCTCCACATCCAGTTTCCTCTGTTCCTGCGAAACTTTGCTTGGACGCGCGGCGCCGACGGATACACTGGCGCTCCGAAGAGCGCTGCCACACACTCGCATGTTCACGCTAAGAGTGGAACACCCTACATTTACACGCTTCACCAGTTATTTTACCGTTAGTACGAAGTAATGAAGAAATTTATGCAAAGCCAAAAGCCGCAACAGAATTCTGTGCGCTTATGCGCTCCAGCGGTGCTTGCTCCATGTAGCACTACTGAAAGTACCGTTTTTTAGGACATTGCAGAGGGAAAATGTAGTGAAAGACGCGGTCTAAAGCAGTTTCAATCTGTTCATGTCACCGGCGCAACGCAGAGCAGACCGCTTGAGCGCTTGACAGCAACACTGCTGTTAGCTCGGAACGGAGCGGTTTTTCTTTTATAATTATAACTACAACATAAAAGCGCTCAGCAAGTTTCGTGCTCGCATTAATAAATGTCTCCATTATAGATACCAGAAAGCCGTTAAATGAATTGCGCACACTAGCGTAGAAGCGCACCTCCAGTGTCGATTTTCGGCACAACTTGCAGGGAAACATCCGCGTCGCCGCTCGCCGAAGCACGGGCCATTTTGTGCAGAGTTGCTCTGTGCATACAGTGCAACACTTTGTAGGTGAAAATCATGCAAAAATCAACCCTCAGATAAGGCTCAACAGCGCGGCGAGTACTCGCGGCCAGTATTGCAGCGGCGGCCACCGAAGCTAACATGGAGAAATCGGCCAGAGGCAAGGCGGCGCTGCTGTCGAGAGATGGCCGCGCGCACCTGAAAAAGGTCTATATCCATGGCTCTGTTCGCCGTAATGGGGTATGCAATGCGGTCACCCACGTACCCCTTACGCCCCTTGTCGGAGCGGACGACAACTACTATTTTATTAGTTGTCGTCTGCTCCAAAAGGAGCCGTCAGGCATCCGTGGGTGACCTAATTACTGCGAATCCACGTACTCTGAATGTATAACCATTTGGACCAACCGAAAAGCGTGACACCTCTGGTGACAACCTTCTGCTGACAACCTGCTGTCGACAGCCTTCTGTCGACAACGATGAGGCATTGAAGGCTTTCGCCTTAAAAGTAACTTACGCAGGCGCCACCTGGCGATGAAGTTGCGGACACCACTTTACGATACACTACTGGTGTCGAGACCGGCGCACTGCGCCGGAGAGCGCTGTCAAGCGCTGCCCGCGTGCAATGCCTGACGGTTGACGACTTGGAAGGGGGGGAGATGTAGTTAAATTTGTCCTCGATAGTATATATTTTGTGACTAAGCCAACACATTACTGCTACCAGGACTTTATCAGGAAGACTCATTTTCTTATTGACGGGATACTACTTTTCAAGCCAGCAACTTATACCTGGAGAAGGCTAAGCGCGTGCGATATGCTAAAAGAGATCTACCCAGGTTCCAGGTCCTGAGGAGCATTACGACAAAAATACAGGTTGATAACGCGCTTTTATGTGAACTTGATCACGCCGATGCACTGTTTTCTTCCCAAAAGCAAAGTGTCGATTGCTGACAATCTATCTTTACTCCTTGCCGTGCCTTCAGTGTGAATGACTGTTAGACCACTGCTCGCTCAAGCGAAAAAAAAAACTGGAAACAACTATCATATCTCACCTGATCGTAGCTCTTGATTGCACCCGACATAAGTGGGTCGCAGTCTCTATACCAGTATACGATAGTTCCTCCCGCAATTCCAACCAGGAAAAAAAAGAAAACCACGAACACTGCACTGACGATGGCTATCCTGAAATAGGAATGCACATATGTAACACACCTTAATATTTATGTGAGCACTCTGAAACCAGAGTAGCGAACAAATAAACGCACCTTTTTGCGTCTCGCAGACTCCTCGCTGCCATGAATCGCTGGACAACCATTTGGTCAAATCCGACACGAACAAAAATGTACGGAATACCACCGATGAGGCAACTCCAGATGTTCTCATCAAGTGTGATGTCCAGGTTTGCTCTGTGTTCGAACAAAACGTATTTTTTACTGATTTTTAAAACAGTTTCAGCTGTTAAAGCAAGGCATAAAGATATCGGTTTAAATGAATCAACATGCAGGAACAAGGTATAGGAAAGTTTAGAAATGGAGAGACGTGAAGTTAAAAATACAGACATTACACATGGCCTCTCAGTCACCTAAGCATGAAATGATAACAAAAAACACACATAAATTAAAACAAGCAGTGCACGCACGAAAACAGTTTTTCCAAAAACTATGTGAAGACAATCGGGAAAGTGCTTTCAGTCGTTTCGTGTTGGTGGTGGAACCTAAAACAGGCAATTCGTTTAATTCCTCGCACTTTGGGAAGACATTTTTCTCTCTGCTGATGGTGTACGTCATTGGCAGTTTTTTGGACCACTTTTCCTGGACGCCGATAACGACGCCGGGTTTTCTTGCTCATGAGCCATATAACGTTCATGCCTTCAAAGCGTCACCATTCCATCTAGCCGTGCCGTGCCACGAATACCACGTTGTGTGCCTCTGCTTCACAAATGAACTCTCAAGCTTTGACGTCCTGGTCTAGCTCCTCAGATAATTTAGCAGGCCTTACATAGCCAGAAAAATCAACGTACGTGCGTAAGCAGCTAACTCTCCTGAGCGAAAAAAAAGTTGTGGTACCTGGACACGCCTGACTGGTATCTTTTACGCTGTTCATTATTAAGGCGAAAGCCTTCAATGGCTCATGCTCGCGGTGTCCGTTTGTGCGCTGCAATGGTGTCAACAGTGGCCTCTCCTCCGGGCAGCAGCGAAACCTCCTCCCCTTCTTAGCAACCGGCGCGCCGGTGGGGGCGTAGCTGTGCATAGCAACTGTGACGTCACACAGTAGCGGTAGAACGAGCGCGCGCGCGTCGGCGGTGGCAACTGCACCGGCGCTCCTTCGCCAGACGTCTTGTTGCAGTCGAGTGAGTGAGACGCATGGCTCCTAACCGGCCCAGTGATTCCGCACCAAGCGGTTCGGGGAAGCGCCAGTGGGTTGACCACAAGCCTTTCGCCAAGCACACTTTAGAATTTCCAAAGTGTCTTCAGGAATTTTTGTCCACGTTTTCCCGGCCGTGTCTTTAACACACTAGCACACATTTTTCCTCGAAATTGTCGCCATTAAGTTCATTCAGCACCAGGGCTGCCATCTGTCGGCAAAGAAAAAAAATGATTTGGGGCGCTATGCCGGAAGGCCCGAGTTTGGCGATCGCCCGAGTTTCATCCGAGTTTGCGATGACGGCAGTCAGTGAACGAAGATAGCGCGGAACGTGCGCAGGCAGCGGACAATAAAATGTAGAGATAAAGCCACGTAAAGGCGATACAAGCGCACCCTGTGCGCCTGTTTCACACTTCAAACACAATACACTGCGCAATACCAGGCCGCAGCGCTACCTGAAGTTATCAGCGCCATATCAGCAATCGCGAAATCGTGACTTCTCTGCTATCTATCTGCACACTCGCCGCTAGCTGTTTGACACGCCTTTTCGGGCGCGTCAAAGGCGTGTCTTCTCTTTCAGGCTCTATCTGTCTCTCCATTTCCGAAGACGAACAGTGCGCACTAGGTGCACTCTTGTATCAACCCTTTCTCTTCTCTCGGATACGTTAAAAGGCAACAGATAATATTATGAACATTTTCTTCATTTCCCAATGTATTTTAAAATCTGAATCCAATGAAGCGTTGTTGAAAAGCATAGCTTTAGGAAATTAACAAACATTTGTCACTTTCTGCCGCTAGAGGCGATAGTGAGGCCATTGCTTGCAGCGTGGCTTGCATACGAACTAGAGCGGCAGCCCACCGTGTCGAAAACGAGAGAGCTCCTGCGCTGACACGCCGCCGGTAGCGCTGCCTTCGACTAAAAAGACTGGGCAACTACTACACGCTGAATCTGTCTTACTTTTCGGCCATTGCGATAATATATTTTATTGTGTCGTATATCAAAATATAACAGTTATGCATCTTCTGGCTTGCATTATAAACAAAAGCAAAAAATTGAACTTCACTGCACCCCCGCGTAACTGCTGCTCTCTGAAGTGACCTCAGGTGGAGCTCTCCGCTGCTACGGCCGCTACCGCACCCCGCTATGGCCAACCATTGCTTTTAGTACGCTCATGGCAAATCTCAGCGGCAGAAATTGGCCGTGCGAGCGGCTGTGATGCGGTGTGAGAAAAAAAATTGCTGTTTGGCTGTATTCAATGATTCATTACGTATGCCTGTTGCGTGTGACGCCTCTTTAGTGCACTGCGGATGCGAAGAGCGTGCTACCCAGCGACACAACTCATCCTCCGTCATCAGACGCTGACTAAAAGCTGTGAAGGAAGTGGCGCGCGTATCTGCGTAGTATTTGTCAACGTCGCGCACTTCAAGGTTTTGCGGACTGATTTGGTCACTAACTTCGATCGCCGTTGTATACGGCAGGGACATCGCATTAATATTGTTCGAGCAGGTGAGGGATCCTGTTTGTAATAATGGAATCGGACTTATAACAGAGAAAGGTGTTACGGTTGTGAAGTACGCAGTGCTTGCGTGCTGGAAATTACAAACACTTTATTGCACCGGTTCGTCGTCGTGCTCCGTGTTTGACGCCTTGCAAGGAGGTGTGACGCGCCTTCAGCGTTGCGCTGTGTCTTACGTAGTTGCAACAGGCTATAGTGTTGTGCAATCTTGGTATGCGAGCGAAGAAATCGGCGGCTTTCGCCACGTTGCGTGTCCTTCGCAGAGATGCTTAGATTTATCAGCGATGACGTCCGTTTTGCCTGTTATATTTCGATGGTCAACATTGTCGATGTCTGTCAGAAATCAGCACAGCCGCGCAGCATACCTGTAGCCAGCAGGGATGTTGGGAGTGGCCCATCCATAGCGCGTACGCCTATAATTTATGTACGGCACGCCGGGGGCGTGACCAATGGCTTTGATTGACAGGTGAACTCGGAGCTAAACTCGTGAACGGTGAAGTGCCCCGAATTCATCTCTGGACTGTCATGGCGGCAGCAGCAGCAGCCTGGGTAATCGCTTCCTCTGACGGCAAATGTCAGTACGGCCGGCTGGACCCGTTTACTGCCTTGGCCGACGACGAATTCCAGCGACATTTTCGCCTCTCCAAAAAATCGGCACGATGGTTGTGTAAATAGTTAGGCGATGACCCACGCCTGCGGAGAGTGCGTACCGGGCTTCATTCGCTTTCGGTCGAAGAGCAAGTCCTCTGCGCCCTCGGGTTCTTCGCGACCGGGAGCTTCCAGGGGAGCGTCGGCGCAGACCGCTTTATTGGACGCCAATAAAGCACTGTGAGCCGCTGTGTGAGGGACGTCTCCGACGCGCTTATCGACACGGCTGTGCAGAAGCGGTGGCTCGCTTTGCCCACGACTGCGTCCGAACGTGCGTATGTTGAGGAGCGTTTCCTTCTGCGCGGCGGCATCACAGACGTCGTGGGATGCGTCCACGGGACCTACATTGGCGTAAAGGCCCCTTCGAAGTCCAGCCCTGACATGGTGAAGGCCAACTATTTCACGAGGAAGGCACATTATGCATTGAACATTGCAATCAGTAAAAAATAATTGTTCTCGCCAAACCCTCTGGGCTACTCTACAGCACAGTGCCAAAGTCGGTCCCAGACTCTTTTGGCGAAGACTGGATCAGCCGCTAACCGGTTCCACAGAACAATTCATAACATGCCAGGTACCTTAAGAGAGGCCCACAAAAAAAAATAAAAGATGCCCAGGCTTAGCTTGGTTAAGCCAAGAATGCGTTGCATATTGCGCGGTTTTTTTTTTTTTTTTTTGAGGGCGAGGTATTGCTTGGCGGCACTAGATTTTCTCGGCAAGACGTCACGCGCCGGCGCAGCGCCCCTAGCGGGAGGAGCGGGAGTCAGGTGGTGGCTGCGGCCGCGCGTGACCGCGCGAGTTGGGGCCCAGCTTTTCCTCCGTGACGTCACGCGCCGGCGCAGCGCCCCTAGCGGGAGGAGCGGGAGTCAGGTGGTGGCTGCACCCGCGCGCGACCGCGCGAGTTGGGGCCCAGATTTTCCTCCGGCTGTCGTGACGTCACGTCACGTGGTTGCGCTCAAGGTCAATGGTGGCTGTCCGGCCGCGCCCAAGGGCTGAACTGACTGATTTCAATATGCAACGCATAACAGCGGGCTCCTCGGCAACGGCGAAATCGAAAGTTGCAGATGGCCACTTGTTAATCGGGCCACTGCAGAGCACTCACCGCTGTGCTAATTAATTAAATCCGACGAATGAATGTCATCTTTCGCACAAACCTCTCACTTGCATCTAAAAAGTATAGTCACAATGCTGCAGAATTGGGAAGATAACCGCCACTGCTGACCAAAAGCCGGTGCGAGCTCATGAGACAACGAATTTCGGACAGCTCACATTAACGCGGTATGCATGTAATGAACAGATGCATGCAGTTCATTTCAGAACACGGCATAATATTCAAGCGATTCTGAAAAAAAAAACGAGTTTTCTCATTCAACTCACGCGAAATTCAACTTGCGATGAAAAAAAATGTGAAATAAAAAAGTTTCACCATGCGGGATTTGAACCCACGCGCTCCCATTGCCTGTCGACTCTCCGGAGCGACGCGTTAGACCACACGGTCACAGAACAGCGCGGAGTGATACACCTCTCTATTTTTTTTTTTGCGGACTACTTCCGTAACCTTCACAGCGTTGCACATGTACCTCGTCGCCATTGGCGGTCAGCTGATGACATGCGTTGGTAGCGTTCCCTCGCGGTACAAAGCAAAATTTAATAATGCATAAATCACTCCAAAGCGCTTTAAATCCAAATCTTGCACACTATAAAATGCTTATAAAGGTGTATTAAGTGCATTATAAAATTCAACAAACCTCGTTTGTCTAATTGCACACGCAGTGCACTTGGTGGAGCGACACACAAATGAAAAGTGCACCGGCGGTTGGCTCACGTGACCCGTTCTTTGTAGACCGCCCAAGAAGCCGATGAGGTGGCGCCGATGGGATGATAAAGCACGGAATATATCCAGATAACCCAATGAAGTTTGAGGCGTGACGAGGGTGGGATTTTGTCCTGCTACCATTAGTTCACTCATCTGAGGGCGTCGCCAGAGCTCGGGAAGATTCCGAGTTTCAGCAAACTGGGGCCTTCCAGCATAGCGCCCTTGTACGAGTTCTCAGACCAGACGCACAGCCCAAGGAAACACGTGAAAAGCTGGGCCCGTCCAGAACCAGAAATGGTAGCAACCTCGTGACGAGCCAGGTTGGTCAAAGTCCGCCAAAGGGCTAGTTTCGGCGCATGCTTAATGAAGCAGGAGCTGCAAGTCAGGGCTTGTGGTATACGTTTCTTTCGTCGTCTCTCGTTTCTTTACGCTGTACGTTATATTACATCTTGAGTACTTCACCAAGGTGCACGAGGCGTCTTCCTTCACAAGTTTTAAAGGCCACTATGTGCAAGAAGAGCCACCGCCTGTATTTACCGACTGTAGCAGCACTCTATTTAACTGGTTTAGCTCCGACCCATTATGGCCTGCCTTCTCTAATTCACACCTGATTCCATCATAATTCAGTACGCAAAAACGCAACTAACACATGCAACGCCTTTAGCACAACACCGAGCAAAGTGCAATGATGTGGGGCATGTTCTGCAGGAAGTCAAAGCTTAAGGCCACATGTCATAGAAAACATTAATTGCCTTAATTCTTCCTGCTGAGGTCGCTAGAAAGACTTCATAGCACTCAAATACATTAAATGCTGCTCATTGTACTTACAGAACGGTACAACTAAGCTTTAAAGCCTGGCCGAGCATTGATTTCCAAGCACAATGACACTACGATGCCTTGTAGTACGTTCTGAACATCTTTTTCAGGTTATACAACGCTGTTAGCTTTGCAAACAGTGATTCATTTTTATTTACTTTAGCACCAGATGACATCAGCCTCACGCTGCAGACATACGCGATGAAAGGGCACGTGAGAAAAAACAAAGACACGCGGAATCCGTTGTCATTATTGAATTGGCCAGCAGAAGGCGGTCATAAGTGTTGCTTGTAAAGTCGACGTAGAGCATTTAGTGCTGTAGATTAGTAAATGGGGCGCATGGAAATACATGAAATGCGAAATTTTCATGTTTCAAGCGCCAAATAAATTAAACATTGAAAATTTTGATACCAGAGATGATGCCTTAGTATTTCGACCACATTATTGTTCGACTCGATAGTTGGCATAAACATTGCTTCGGTAACGCATAAAACAATAACAAGCTCTTGCTATTTTTGTTTGGTTCGGTGCAGAAAAAAAACAGTCAACTGAACTTCAATCTCTGCTTGATATCAAATATTTAACTGACTGCAAGCTGCAAAGTTTTAACACGGTTATCGATATATTGCAAAGTGGAAGTCACAGAATCCTGAGAGAGCCTGAGGATCCTGAAAAAATTATTTTGAAGCATTTATTGCGACATAATATACTTTGCTGCTGAGTACGGTAGTGCAGCGGCTAGATCCCTCCGCGGAAATTGCTTCGCACCCGTTTGCTAATTAAACAATGATAAAAAAGAGGTAAGTTTCACCTTTCATGAAACCAATCACAGGAGTTGATATGAACTCCCGTTCATCTGGCAGCGATTTTACTGACCTGAACATGTACTCAGTGACGTTTAAATCAGACATGGGTCGGAGCGGCGGTGTGACACTGCTGGAATCGTGTATCACTTTTGCTATGATTGTGACCGGTGCCACGAACATAACCAGTGCCTGCACGCAGTCGGCCCAAACGACGCCACGGAGTCCCCCCTGAGCAGGAATGAAAATACATGGAAAAAGAGGGACACATTTAAATGCGCTAAAAGGACGAAGGCTGCCTCATTTTAACGTAGGGGAAAATTGTCTGTCTTCGTCTGATATATAGTCGAGAGCTGAAGTTGTAACAGAGTCCAAATGTGTTGTCATTTGCATAAGCAAACAGACAAATAATACAACACTACTACTAAAGCATTATTGTGCGCTTTTTTATATTTATCTTCGTACGCGAAGGTTGCTAACTGTCTTGTTCTTTCAACTCTTTTACCTACTACCTATTTTTTACATGGTCCTAAAAGGTCCGATCTTCCCAGGCACTGCGATTTCATTTACTGGATTCTGAAACAATATTTTCACACATAAGCCTGCCGGATGGCGCACTCTAGCTACCGGCGATGTCTTCGGAGACCAAAACCACGCTCTGACATCCCGTGCTACGACACAGTGTAGAGAAGGCACGCTGCGAGTGCTTTATTTATGGCAGCGCGATATATAATTGAAGTATTTACTTACCAGAGCTGTGTATATTGTGCCAGCAAGACCGATGACGATGTTTGAGTACAGCAGCGGCACCGAGAGCACTGGAAAATACGGGGAGTATCGTTTAGGGTAGTCAGCAAACTCTAAAAGAAATGCGAAGTCTTGAAAGATTTCTGCTACATTTTCCTTGTAGCAAAATAGCATAGTGGGCGAGTTGGTACTGCATCTTTAAGGAACGAAACAGCGCAAACTAAAAAAGAAGGACCAGCGCGTGTTCGTGTCTCTCTTTTTCTTGGTCCTTCGTTTTAGTTAGCGCTGTTTCGTTCCTTAAAGATACATTTTCCTGTAAGCCATGAAACCTACACATACCATATACATAATTCACTTTATGCCGCCGATTTTATTCTTGGCGACACATGCTCAAATTAAGGGTGCCAGGCGTGCTCTGTTCACTTTTTCTTTGAAGAAAATAAGGAAAAATTAAGAGCTAGTCGACTAGTCATTCGCATTACATATTCTTACCTTCTACGCTCAGGCTATTTCATCGAATGTCCGAACAGGTAAAGGTATCGTACAAAATTTAATGCAAGGAATATGGTGCCTGTTTAGTCACCTGTTTAGTCAGGTTTAGTGCATTGTTCGCAAATGGTTATGGTCGCCATTCTCCTCAAAGACTGGCGGCTAGCGCGGAGACGTCAATCATTAGAGTATAATTTTTATTAGGATTCCTGTTGGCGTAGCTTGCACTGCACTCAAATTTGATCGTTAAATTTACTGCACAGTCTCAGTTTCAGTGAAGCAAGTATTGGAAGAGTGGAAACACGCCCACTAAAGATCGCCTTGGCTTTGATAGCCGCGACGGACTGAGTAATTACGGGCACCTCTGTGCGACGCAGCCGTTTAATTAAGAGAGCAGGATGACTGCAAAGAAATCAGCACTACAGTTGGTATTCCATTCGAAAGACCGAGTTTGACGCATATGTACACGGCCGGTGCTGCAGTTGTGCGGCGCCAGGGGCCACGTTTTACGCCGTTCACGGCAGGAGCCAGTGTGTCTGACCGGCTGAAACTACGAAGTGCGCGTCTTCTATGCGAATACAGGAAGAAAGTAATGGAATTAAACTACGCCTTAGTAGAACCTTCGTCGGGGGCGATGCATGTGCAAGTTTTGGATAAAAGAACAGCTATTCCTTTTATATCCAGCCTCTAAGACGCTGGCTTGAACGCTGCAACCCTCAGTGAAGTATCGGTAAAGTTGAATAACGTGAAAGCACTGTGCATAACTTGAACAAATGCTTCTTCCTACTTCTATCTCGGCCAGTCGCTTCCGTCGCCTGTAGCGACTGTCTCAGTGTTGCGAATCGCAATTAAAACTTACTGTGCTTCGAACTCGTCTGAGCAAGATTCACTGCTTCGTGCAGTGTTTAAGCTGACTTCGCCGCTTATGTAAACAAGAAGAACGTGTGGAAACGGGTGAATACCTACTTGTAGCCAATCCAATCGCAGCGCTGTAAATTCCCACGGCGCCGAGTGTTTGCTGAAAACGTGAGCCTTAATATGAGTGCGACGACTTAGGCGGGAGCAGTTTTCAGCGAGAAGCATAAAAGAAACAATTGTGTGAAATCAAAACCCATAAAATAGAACATGCACAGTTTTCGTTCTGCCATCGTACTAAGGCGACAGCGATTACAACAGGGAACTACAAAAGAAGTTAGAGTTTAGCGGGTTTGAAAACAACTATGCACAGTTTAGACGACTGGCCACACCGTAATTGCGACACTGAAAATGTTCCTGCGAATGGCAGTGCTAACAATAAAGGACCAGTATTTTTGCACCAGTCACAACAGCGGACACGTATGTGCAGTATTTGTCAAAAGTTTCGAACCCATGGGGTTTTGCGTCTGCGTAACGCCGAGTGGCTCGCTATGCGCAGCCACCGTAGGAGATCTCTTGAAGGTAACAAACTATGATCCTCACCCCTCCGAAAATTACGATTTTCGCCCATACAAAAAGGGCCCCGATACAAGCCTGAGATTACCTATCCTCATGGGCGCTAAACGTTTGATACAGGTTGTATAATTCTTTTGTCTTGAAACTCCAGTTAACTTCAATTATATGTAAGAGCTTACTCACTTCCACCTTTGGCTTTTCTGAAATTAAGGTGAGGACATAAGGTTTATTCGATTGCTCCTCCGAAGCGGGAATGATGCGAGAAAACTTCTAACTGCTCCAATCACAAACAGACCTTTCGCGATAGCTGCATTTCGATAAGTACAATATAGTCCACAAATTTATGCTATTGGTGCCTTTTTTATGCAAATATTCTAGCACACTTATCCGCACGATATCTCTAGACCAGTAGAGCAGGCGTCTGTTTACGTCATCGCAACTGAATAAAGCTAGAAAACAATTGCGTTTTAATGCAACACCTTCAACACACTGCGAGAGTGTTAGAGCAATAAATATACATGGTGTTACATTCTTCCCAACTCTATCAAGGGCTATTAAGAGAACGTTACTTTTGAAGTAAAGATTCTGTGCAAGGACTACGGAGTAACGTTGCAAACTTGGACAATAATAAAACTGACAGCTTACGCTCAGGACGAAGTAGACGACGCTCGCTGTGATGCCGACCTTGTTATCAAACCTCATACGCAGGTACTAGAGGTGGTTAAAAAAAATAACAGAGAGGATATAAATCAGGACGTGCTTAAATTACCCCGTGCCATCATGCCACTTGTTACGGCCCACATGTTAAGCAGACACCCAGCAGACAGCTAGCAATCACCTAGACTTGAAATAAAGGTGGCGGCCATAATAAGGCTGGTAGGAGAAGGTGACAAATAGAACGTAAAAAGGTGCGCGTTTTGAGTGTGGCTTACGAAATAGTGTGCATTAATTTCCTCAACACCACGTTTTTGGCTCTCTAAATGTCAGCATTTAAGAGTCAGTTAGACACCACAGAACATATGGCGCTGTTTAGCAACCTCAAAAGAAGATAACTGCCAACAATAAGTAGAAATCCAGAAGGAAATAATCAACGGAGAAGGTTTTTTTTTTTCATAAAATCCCTCAGACAAATTTTGGAAGCAACTTCTTCGTTTATGTTCAAAGCAAAACCCACGATTGTTAACCCTAAATTATATAGTTTCATTACCTAAGCTCTCGGCTGTCGCAACGTATCTTTACAGCTGTTCCACGAGAAAATGTCATAATGAATACAGCCGCCCAGCTTCAGCGAGGAGTTGCCTGATTGGACAGAATAAACAAATAAGTCAAGAATTTCTTCGAAAAAATTGTGTGTACTGCTCTTCTGCTGTTATACTGAAAAATTTTTGGGAGCCAATCATTAACTAAGTCATTACCCAAATTGCACACACTACAACAAGTAAACTAACAGAACTAACAGACCACTTTAAATCATGCTATCTACTAGAAGTGCTCGCTGTACATGTAAGTTAAAGTTTATAGTTTTTGTCCTCTAAATTTCCACTCCTGTCGTTCGTCTTTTCACGCTTCCTCCTTACACTGGGCTTATATACATTTGTTTTTTATGCAAGCAACACTTGATAAATCAGTGCACACCTCCTGTTGTCAGTTACCTGAAACACAGACGCCACTCCTAAACCATACAGGAGCGGTACGAGTGCGGTCACTGCGAAAGCCGTCGCCAGCGGTGTCCCCAGCAAAACCCACAGCGCGTGGAAACCATAGGCGTAGTAGTGCCCCACGAAGCCTACGACGTTCATGCCGTTCGCCACGGAGGCCACAATGGAGACAGCCAAGGCAGCAGCCGGGAGGCTCTGGCCTCCCAGGAACGCCTCCAGCTCGGCGCTTGCGGCATTGCTGATGCCAGACACTGCCTAGGGTGAAAAATAAGATGCACATTATGGCAGTGCTTATCGAGCGCGGCAGTGAGCACACTGATTTCAGAAAGGCTACTCAGTGCTGCGAGGCTGGTTTTGGGGCAGTGTTAAGCAACCTAAGGCCTCTTTTAGGATATTGGTAAGAATTATTTATTGATTCAGTGCCTAGCGCTCCGTTAAAAGGTTGCTTTGATATGTGCTTCGGAGTGTGACAGGGGCTCAATGTAGTTAATAGGAATCAATCAATCAGTCAATCCGTTTATATCGGACAACATTACATGGCGTCCACGGGGAGAGGCAAAAGGAGAATTGGATGTCTCCTGACCAGGCCTAATCCCCGGGTTACATATCGTAGCAGATGGCATGCTGCAACATGTCAATGAAATTATTGACAAAGAAAACATTGGGGTAAAGAAAATCAGCAGAGTGATGCACTAAGCAAGGCTTAAACACTTTTCAGGCAGGAAAATACAGATAAAATAAAGATATAACGGCCGGCATCATTGAGCAACACTAACTAGTCAAACGATGAACAACAGCAAGGTACATTCGAACAGAAGAAATGAAAGCACAACAAATAGTACGCAATGAAATAAAGGACAAATCACTAAGTTCAACTGTGAGATAAAAAAAAAGTAATTTATGAAACACACAATACAGTAGATACTCACAGTAGAATGTAATGCAGAAGCCTTCAATCCTTCCAATCTGGCGACTAATGACCCTTTTCTGGGCACAAACAAATAATATTGGATATGCATAGAACTGCTATTATGTGATCTATAGTCTCAGGAGCATAATTTGTTTGAGGCCAGCAACTAGTTAAACAAATTGCACGCAAATTGTATGGAATTTGTCTGTTCAGATAAGAACGATAGAAAGGCAAAAATAAATATTTTTTTGTACATTAGGATTGATAAATGATGTTTATAGCATAGAACAAACGGTAATACTTTATAAGAGGTAAACACTGGCAGGGAAGAATGGCGTACAGGCGGCGAAATCTTAAGCTGCCGTGCGCGACGGCCGAGAAAGCAAACTAACGGAAAGCTCAATAGTGAGCACAGATTTAGTGAGACTGTGCTTAGATATAATACTTTCGCAAGCTTGCTCCGTCATAGGTTACAGGAGCACAGAAAAGGCGGCAGTCATTAAAGCCAGTTAAAGAATTCGCCGGCTGTACACACAAATTTGCTAGCCTTGTCTTTTCTGCGCCTAAATAGACTACGCAATATTTTTTTATTTGCGCTTTTGTACTGATTGATTTTTCCTTTATTTTTTTGAGGACAGGCAGTGGGCAATAACTGAGTTTTTTAACCGTGACAACAACCGCAAAGTGTAGCACCAAACGACTTTGTCGCCGAGATACTGGAATGTTCCACGCGCCGAACTGATGGGTTATATATTTTAAGTAAACAAACTTTATTTTCTATAATAACTAGGCACTGACAAACGCATGTGGTACTGGCGAGGGCTTCCCAATTTCCTTCGTAAGGGTCTCTGTTATAGTACACTTAAGAGCTATAACAGCACAGTTATAATACACTTTCCATTTCAAACTTCTTCGTATACATCAACTAGGTGCTGCTGCTTTTGTAACTGGTCTAGCTAAATATTTGTCTTCACGTTGCAGTTAAGACCTATCTCATTAATTGAAAAAAGTGTAATTATTAAATAAGACAGGCTTTCTGCTAACTTGTGTGCCCCGAATGACACCTCGAACCATACTAAGTCTGCATTTTTTCTGCGGCTCTTTACTTTGTTCCTTTTTGCTAAACAGTTTTCTCCTATCACTTCAAAGTGAAAGCAAGCAGTGATGTGGTTCGCCGGAAGGCATAAATGGTAGGCCTGACGAATGCCAAAGGGGAATAGAAAGAGTCACAAAAGAACACGCAAAACACGGCCTTTAGCTAGGTCCAACAATGGCACCACCTTTTTATCATATTTGCCTGAGCTTCCAAATTGTTTGTGCCGCTTTTGTGATCGATACCTGGGCGAAAAGTGACATGAAAGCAGGTATAAATGGTTCGTAACATCAAAAACAAAAGCAGTGGCAAAAGTCGTCCTGTAAACCAAACTATGAGGGAACACAGCAAATACTAGAGATTATTGGGTACGATCAGCAACAGTACATGCCACTTTCGCAGAATATAAATTGATGCTTTAAGCGTGCGTTTCACCTATCTTTTTGTTCATGTGCAGTTTGCGCTCCTTCTTACACGCCAGAACTCTCACACATCACATTATCCGGCAGCTTCATGGTGACAAGTGAATTCGATATGTTTTAGCTTACAAAATTATCAGGTATATCTTCTCGATGGAGGGTGCACAACGAGCGGTAGGCCTCTGTTTAGTTCACTGAGTCCGACAGGGTTTATGTTCGTGATGTGTTGTAACATACAGCTATGGGACCGTCTGGCGACCTTGCAGTATTCAAGGCAGGCTGGTACACTGCCTCCACCGACAGCTCCGTCGGTCAGGGGCCCGATTCCGAAAACGGGTGAGAAAATACAGTCAACTTAAAACTTGCCCCCAGGGGGACGCTAACCCGCTGCATGCTGTTGCTGCTGCCTTTCTTACGCTTATACCGTATTGTGCATTTTTATCGTAAAGACTTTCAAAATTTTCCTTACCTCAACTTGCAGTTTCAGCGCAAACGAGCCAGCGGTTGAGGTAATAAAAATTTTTAAAGCCTTTACGATAAAAACGCACAATACGGTATAGTGCACTCAAACTGAAGCAAGGAGCGGAACGGTACGGGCGAATGTTGTGACTCCACCAGCAAGACACCACGCTCTTTTCATATTCGTTTTGGTTTAATATATAGCGGCCATTCTGCATCTATCCAAAAAAATAATTTTAAAATTGTTAGTTGTTCATTAGCATCTTCAATCAGCGAAGCAATGGCAGGCTCAAATAGCTCTCTAGAACACTTTGATTGTACCCCGATTTAAATTTAAAATCCGGATTACAAGGTCTAAAATTATCATCGAAGAATCTGAAATGCAAAATTACTGTTGAAACTTGAAAACCTTTAAAATAAGGATAGCAAAAGTGACTAACATACCGCTCTGCAGGGGACGTACTGAAAAAGACGGCAAAGGAAGAAAACAACATATACAGGTAGAATGTTAGTGTAAGAGAACATAATTTCAAGATAACAAAAATGCAGCGAGCCAATGCTTCAGTTGGCACAAATATATCCACTTGAAAGCGCACAGAAAACTCCTTTAGTGTTCGCTTAGGATGTAGTTATTTCTAGGTGAAAGCTGTTTACCCTGGTGGTGCTCAGACTGAAAGCGGGAGCTGAACTTGATAGTGCGTCCACCCAGTGAGGGATGAGAAACAAGGCTAACCAGCCATTGCATGGTCCTTGGTCGGCCTTTGTCAGCCTTTGTCAGCCTTTGTCGGCCTTTAGTCGACCTTTGATCGTCCTTTGATCGTCCTCTCCATTTACGACGCGTGGTGTTAATGTGCACCTGCTTCGCAGCGCATCCGATTTTACTTTTCACAACCGTGACCGTGAGAAGATGGTCCAAGATTAGCGCGCACCTTCGCAGTTAGACAGTGGAACGCAAGTTCTATTTGTCTCGTTAGCTCTCGCAGCTGCGCGAACTGGAGTGAAGAGCGAGAATGGGGTATGGCCGGAGTAGGGCTCTGGTATTGAACTTACAAATCTATTTTCATGCTCAAAAGTAAGTCCTCCAATTAAACCTCCTGAAAAAAAATAAATCCCTCGAATATTTCTCGCCAGCGTAACATCGTTCATATGCGTACTCAGACTGCCTTAGCATGTAACTGACGGCTAAACACGGTGCACAAATCGTATTTCGAAAGTTTAATGTTTTTGTCCCGTTGCTTAAAGTGTTTTTTCTCTTTAGCATTTTAATCGCCTTTTTTATATACTGAAAAATGTGCGAAAATAGTCGCAGTGACTTCTATGCGAGAATAAAAATTAATAAACAATTCCAAAACTACGGTTTCCTTTTTTGCGGTGTTTGAAAAAAATTAAAAATAATTCATTCCAAGTCACAATATAAAACGCAATGTCGTTTATTCACGTCAAGAAATTTCTAGTCATGGGTGGATTTCTTCATTTTAAAAATTTTACAACTCGTTCCACATTTGTTTTCCATGAGAGTCTTTACTGCTCGATTCGACCGATGGAGACACTATAAAGCAAAGATTTTGCCTCATATTGGAAGAGTGCACCATTACCTTCAATATTTATATAACAGTACCGTACCGTTTTCCAATATTCATGTCCAAGAATATTGGACATGTCCTGCGCCTAACGGAACACTTAACGTCTTACGTCTGTCCTGTAGATCTGGGAAAACGCCGGTTCGTCTCACTGAAGCCAAGGGCAGCTCGGATAACTTATAATGGGATCGCAACCATGGCCTTGCAGTCATGCTGGTTGCCGTCGCGCTTGCCCGTACAAGGAGCTCCCGTCGTATCGGATATCCGCATACGGCAGAAGCTACAGGAGGCTATCCTAGAAACGGTGACCTCATCGAGGTGCGGCCCCTTAGGAATAACGAAAGCATCGCCGGCTCCGCACCGAGGTCGGTTTACCGTAACCCGCCGGGTGAAAAATAAAAACAACTACACGCCGCTGCCGACGACGCGTACAGGTGTACGCCAAGACCAATGGACACGCCGGGAACACGAACCTCCGTTTCGCAGCGCGAGACGCCGTGGTTGCCTGCGGAAGGCTAGTGGTGTGCGTGTCAACGTGCAGTGGCATAGAAATTCGAGGGCGGGCCTCCGTGTGGAAAAAAAATGGCAATTTGTGCTCTTGCACTGATGCCCGCCCGACGACAACGGACTGCCTGTCTATGGATCCGGGCACAATACATGGCTTGAAACCCCCAGGTTTCAGAATCGCAGGGGAGAATTCTTCTGAAATATCTACTAGCATGTAAAAATGCAAGTAAATTCATTACAATTCGCCGACAGAAGATCCTCCTCTCCGTGGATCCTCGAAGCCTCGCTTTTATTCGAACCTCGGCTCCGACCGCACGTCCGGCGTCGCGACATGGCGGTAAAACGGTGACATAGCGGATGAGCTGTGCGTGGCGCCACAACCTGTTTTGTCATTAACGTACACTGAGCTATATCAGAACTAAAGCATTATATGTACTACGACCTTTGGTTGGGAACTTTCTATTTGGACTGGCATAGACATGCGGGAGAGCACTGGAGCTTCTCTCACGCTTGCTCTTAGTTGCTTAGAGGCATGCGTCCCATTCCAGTGCTTTTTGGTGTTTGGTACAGTATTCTGGGCAGCAAAATAGGCGATACCGTTTTCTACGCATTGCGTTTTCCCGTCAAACGATTATACCATCCTACTACCTGCTCGGCAGGAAGTACCCACAGATGTTCTGGCTGTTAAAAAGCCATTTTCGCCTCAAAATTTAGCCTAAAATAGGGCAACGCTCCCATTAAAAGCAGTACTCACATTGACAAATGTCGAAGTGCGCAAAAAAATTAAACATCTCTACATTTTCTGAAATTCTACCGCATTTTTTTAAACACAGCAAATGTCGTGCTTCCTACGAACAGAATGTAAAACTTCTGCACGTGTTGTGGACATGCTTTAAACACGGCTTTGATCGCGAGGTATCCGGAACTGAACAAGCGATCACGCCAGCGTTATCAAAATTTTTGCCTTAAATGGTTGTCGATTACTCTTGCTACAGAAAACAACTGCAGATAACTAACTGCATCTGTGTACGCGGCGTTTTGCGAACATCAATTGAGCCTACTCGATCCTATAGTCTCTTTTTTGAGCTAGAACATATTTCATACATAGACGAGAGGAAAGTAAAACTGAGCACCATAGTGGTTTCTTCAATTTATAAGGTTAAATAAAACGATCAAACGTCATTACCTAAGCTGGCACTTGCTCTGCGATCAAGTTGATTACAAACACGCCAGACTGAAGAAAATATGGAGAGAAAATCGAGTGTCAAAGAATAGACTACTTTGAAAACAAAATTATCAAGTCGCATTTTTTGCATACCAATATCAAACCAATAACAGCAGTCTCATGTTGGTGAAGGAAATATAACCGTGTTTATGGGTCCGCAGTGAAAAAGGAGTCACCCATATTTAAAAATTAACAAACCCAAGTAATGCTTAATTAAACCCCAACGGCGACGTGATCAGTTCTTTTGCGTTAAAACAATTATTCGCGTGATGCCTCAAGGATGATTTCTTTATTCTTTTCTGTAGCGATGCCTTCTTCCACAAAAAGAGACTTACAAAAAATCTCTGACTCTCCACTTGAAATCATACATCATATCTGCTCTGTACAAATCACGGCCCTGCCTGTTTTATATTTCTCCATATCTTGGCTTTAATGCTCAGTATAACTCATTACTATCCCAGAGGCAATAATTTTCAAAAAATCCGAGAAATGTTTCGTACTCTTAAAGAATGGTTGGAGCTCCTACCTTTTTTCGCCGTTTGACCACGGAGAAATATATGCCGACCAGGTAGCCCACAGCAGTGAGTACGCCGAAGACGACGCAGTCCGCAGTGTCCAGGTTTGTTGACGCGGACATACTCGATTTCTTGTCTTGCTCACGTGGTCTCTGCAACCAAGAACTTCGTTGTGACGTCATTTATAAAGTTCTAACTTCCTGAAATCCCACGCTGACTTTGATAGACGCCATATCGAGTGGCGCCACGGCTGTTTCTGCCCCCCCCCCCCCGCGGTTCTTTAAAGTGCACGGATGTCCAAAAGAACTAGGTCCGTTCACGCACTGGGTCTGCATCGAAACGCGGCCAGCGCTGTCGCGATTCTCTCCTGCACATAGTCCCCTGTACCGGAACCCTTAGTACATTTCTTCTCAACAAGTCAATATTTATGCCAAGAAAGCGATATTGGCAGGAATCAATTCGCTATTTTCGGCGCAGGAATAAGTATAATGCGTCCGTCTAAAAAAATGCATAAAGACTTACCACGCAGTTACTTGATCAGCGCACTTACGCGTCCGCCACCCAAAAAAGTTTATGTGAACAACGCTACCGACCACTGTTGTTAAATATCTATAGACGGTGACGACGTTGTCGCGGCCTTCGCTGCACCATGCAAATAATCCACAGAGCGGAATCTGACAGCTCACCTTTTGTAAAGGAGCTTATCTCGCGCGGGCGTTACAGTTCAATGCCGTTCATCTGGACATACACGCGGACGAAAGCCGATCGCGATAGCTAGCCCTCGTGGCACTTAATCAGCCAGCCCATAAGCATTGTTCTCAAAGCCTTGGATGTCTAAAGTTGCTGAACACAGGAGCAATTCTTTATATCCTGTGCATTTGAATACGCCGCTGAAATTTCCTCGTGATAGGAAGTTGGCTAGATAGTGACACGGACGCTGACTGTGCTCAGGATATGCTGAACTAGGTTTTCGAATAGATAAAAAAATCAACACGCGCAATAAACAAAGGAAACGGAGGGAGGTCTCATATAGAGTTGTAAGGCGACTTCTCTGCGGGTTTTTCCTCGATTGGAGATGTCCGTTGGCGAAAACGGAAGACCAGAGCCCGCTTTTCTGCATTGCGAGCTTCCTTCTAATAAACAGCTTGGCGCTAACGACACCACTTCCCTCAATATGCAAAATTTTTCCTTCTTCAATAAACTAAAATCATAGTGAGTAACTTGCAGTTCATGAAGAAAAATATATACGCTGCGGAAAAAAAAATTCATTTCTAATCGCTGAAACGTCTTATTTCTATTGTTTATCTTTAATCGCGCGTTCTGCAATCGATTGCTAGGCTACGTCGATGAAATACTTACCGCCTTGGTTTTCTTTATAATTAGCCTGAAGTAAGATATTTGTTGTTAGAGTAACCTACCGTCATGAAAGGAAACCCTTCTCGCTAACATTTGTCGTCATTGAGCAATGGCTTGTCGATTGGCCGCATTCACTGCCGTTTCTTTTAAAAAAAAATCACTAAGAGCAGTCGCCTCTTTTTTTTGCATAGTATGCAGTTTGAATGGCCTTTTCTTACAAAAGAAGACAGCGAAAAATTAAAAATGGTGCAGTGGGCTGCAAAAAAAAATGTTCACCTGCTACTCCTAAACAAAGCTCGGCAATAAAGGGTTAATTGTGAGTCCGCAATGCTCCGGAGTGCTCTGCCACAATTACTCAAAGGTGAATAAAAATGTCGTCTTACATTGAAGTAAAATATCTTGTATAATATACGGGGTGGTTTAGCAAACAATTCAAAAGTCTCAAAAAAAATGTGGGCGAAATTGAAAGAGAATCTTTTCAGGAAAAAACTGCCAGACCCGGCACAGGATGCTTCCTTTAAAAATAGTGCCGAAATATTACCTTAGCTCCAGATCGAGGATTACTTCAAGAACGAAATGTAACGAGCTGGCCCATCTCACCACAGGTGTATCACTACTGCTGCTGTGGTTGGGTCTCTGAAGCTCACAAGTAAATCCAGACAAAAAACATTTGTTGCCTTACGTGTGCAGGCAACTGCGCTGCAGAAGCGGCAGTTGCACGGTGCGACCGTTGAACTGGGACGGATGTTTACTGCAACTGCATGTGTTTCAGATACGGATCATTAACTTGCCGTAACAGCTGATGGCGCCGTTCAGGTGGACGTTAGTTTTTCCTCTTCTAAGATACCCCTCCTTGATTGAATGGCGAATTGCGACAGTTTTTTGTGATTTTTCCTACACATGGTGGTAATTTCCCCTGGTTTGGAATCATTATAATAGATATTTTCCTATACCCAGCTATGGGAGCTTATGTGTCTTGAAAATTGGGGTCCGCTCGATAGCTACAGATGCAGTGATATGCACTTCATGTGGCTGTCAAATAGCTGATATCGTGTATACTGACAGATGAATAAGAGACCATGACAGATACTGTACAGTAATAGTGAAAGGTATTGTACAGTGTCCTCTTTACTGTTGAGCACCACAGTATTGCAAGGGTGAAGAAGGAACTATGAGGGAGCAGAGTAGGGGCCCAGCTGCGCAGAGAGGACAGCTTCTTTCGGTATTCGAAAGATTGACTTTGCAACGAGACTTGAGCGAGCAATAACTGAAATTTTTGGAAGTATCCACTATATGTTTGAGAGAGTGAACAAGGGTATCCTTGTGCTCATTTCCGAAAGGTGCCGCTGTGCAGAACGTCCATCATTGGTACTTGGTCACCTTGTCTACAGCGAAGGCGTCCATCGGCCCAGGGAAGAAAGACCGAAATTGAGGAAGCCAATTTGTTCGCTTGCACCCCTGTGATGTTTATGCCCTTAGGAATAGATTTCTGGATCCCAGAACTTTGTGCACAAGGAGGTGCTCAATTACTAATGGATTATCTGAGGAGTGCTTGGCGCATGATAGCTTTAGCCGCTTATGCGCCATTAAACCCAACACCACACACACATTATCTGAGGATTCATTGCACCTTTCGAATTTTTGCCGTTGTAGGCGCAGTCATATTGCCTGGGGAATCAGAGCTCCAATTGGTGTATTCCATAGAAGCAGCTGAAGTGCATACGTGGCACAGGACAGATTGCGCTTGCGTTGAATGAAATAAAAAAACGTTGGCAATAGCTTAGCTCTGCTATGCCAGGATATACGTAGCGTGAGCACTGACGTCACATGGCTCTGCGCAGGCCGCAGCAGCTGCAGCGGCCAGCGCGCGCGGCAAGGCGCTGCAGTGACGTCATGCGCTCCTCGCGCATGCGCAGTATGGTCGACAGAGGAAGCACGCTAAACGGCGAGACTGTAGTCAATGTAGCACACGCTACAAAACAGCCAAAACGCCAATAACGCGCCAAAAACTCAAACAGTTCTCGCGTTTGGTCTCCCCCAAATATCGGCCATCGCAGCATCAGCCGAATACGCCAACGCTACTCAACTGCAGGAACGGCAGTTCCTGCGATACCCATTTTTTAAATAGTGCCATTCCCTGTGCCCAGCATCAGAAAAATTCAGGGCGAGCAGTTAAATCACCTTACGTGCAACAAGGCGAAATCCTTTGTGCCGTCCTGCTGAGCTGTTTGGAACGAACGCTTCTGATTCTTCATTGTGTGTGTTCGGTGTTATGCGCGTTATAACCGAGTTCGAGTAACGACATACTACACCTTCGTTGCTAACGCATACAGCGCAAGAAGAGAAATCGTTTGCACCGCTCCGAATGTCCTACGTCAATCGGTTTGTCCGTAATGGACGTTTGAAGTTTCAAGAATTCACGCGCTGAATAGTTTGATACCACTCCGAACATTCTAGGCCAATTAGGTGGTCCACAATCTGTGTACCACTAGTACAACCCACTGGTCCCACTTTAGCTGCTCACCGACTGGAGTATATATAAAGGAACGAAGGCGTACTAGAATATGCGGGGTACTGCGCTATTTAACTAGGTATTATTGACAGCTCGCGTGACTTGGCATGACGTCCAGTTGTGATGTTACATGTATGACTGACACGTTCGCGCAGACGGACACGCTGGCGAGTCATGAACCTAATAAAGGCTTTCCCCTTAAAATCTGGGCCAGAACTGCGGCTGCGGTGAGTAGCAAAACGAGCTATTCAGAGCTGCTGCTCCTACCGATGTGACATCGGCAGTTTCCATCATGTGATCATGACGTCGATCCGTCACGTGTTCAGCTGGTTTGACGTCACTTGTTTGTGACTGTATGACTGTAGGCCAGTGGACCTTTCACCTTGACATTTTAACTTCACCTTGACCTGTGGTTTTGACTTGACCTTAACCTTTAACCTGACGTTTGACCTTGGTGCAGCACCATTGTGGGCCACAATGGTGACGCAGCATGGGCTTGGTTTGACCTCTGGCTCTATTGAAGGTCAAATCTCCAGACACGGTGACCCTGGCTTCACACAACTTCGTGAAGCCTTCGCTTCAGTATCGTTGCACGTGGAGCAATTTATTCCGCTACGACCATTTTTCATCTCTGCGTTAATTCTGTTATTGAAGTCATTTTCTCTCTATCTAGACTGTGTGTTTCTTGCATTTCGTAAAGTGGTCGCTCAAACGCACGGCATTACAAGATTCCGCAGAGATAATTTCACTGAAGGGAATTATGACTCAATGACACACCGCTGTCATGCGACTGCACAGAAAACCTCAGAGCCATTATTGTTTGCTCAGTTCAAATATAACGTGAATTGTGAGGGTTAATGTCCCGAAGTGACACACGGGCAATGGGGACGCTGCGGTAGGGCCAGTGGGGAAGGGGGGGGGGGGGGTGTTGGCGGGAATAGGAATTATTTTAGACCACCTGGGCTACTTAAGTATACATCTGACATCGCACAGCTCAGGCGAGCTTCTGTATCTCACCTCCATCAAAATACGGTATCCGCGGTCAGGAAGAACCCGCCGCGCGTTCGGTACCTGCGCTCAAGATCGGTGGTAAGTCCAAGGGTGAAACGAAACGAGTTGCCCCATCCCACCTAAGCTGTATTATTAATGCTGCCGCAGTTGGATCTCTGAAGCTCAAAAGCTAGTCCAGACCAAAAATATCTGTTGGCTTACATGTGCGAGCAGCTGCACCGGAGAAGCGGCAATTCCACGGTGCGAACGTTCAACTAGGACGAATGTTTCCTGCAGACTGCAAATGTTTCAGACACATATGTTTAACTTGCAATTTTAGCCGATGACGCCGTTAGGATGGTCGTTAGTTTATACTATTTTGAGAGCCCCATTTCCCGGTGAATTCTGGCGTATTGTGGCAGTTTAGTGCACTTTTTTCTATCCACGACGAAAATGTCCCCACATTTGGAATCACAAAAACTGATTTTTTTCATACATGCGGTCAGAGAGGCTATGTGCCGCGAAAATTATGGTCTGCTTGATGGTTATAGATTCGGTGATATGCACGTACTTCATATTAAAGTCTGATATCTCACTACGGGAATGCTAAAGGGATACTGAAGTAAAATTTTAAATTGAACAAAAAGCTGAAAATAGATTCTCGGAATGTGATTACACTGAAATCTAGTCGTCATTTCGCATAGTATTCAGCGGATGGTTTTATATTCGATATTTTTTGAGCGCGCGCCAAGCCAACCCAGGCCGGCGCGAGGTGAAGAGCGTGACATCATGACACCGAGGCAACCGGTCGCGTCACTCGAAGCGCGATGTCGCAGTGCAGTTTGGGTAGACCAAGCGATAAGGCTCCCCACCTCCGACACTGCCGACGCAAAACTGGCAACACCCGCAAGTAGCGATGGCAATCGTGCTCCTGCGGCAACAGTGGGAGCGGGGGTGTTATGGCGTCTAGTCGCAGCTTCCACAGGCGGCCGCCAGGTGCAACGGTATGGCAATAAATCACGAACAAAAAACGTGCCATCCGCCTTTCTTCACTAAAATGTTTGCCGCATTTATTAATTTTAGCAGTCAAGCTCTTGTTTACAAGTAAAAGAGCAGCTCCAAAAGTTTGGTTCCGTATCCCTATAAATGGTGATTCAGTGACCACGACAGATATATCAAAATATCCTCTTATTAGTTTTATTCAGCTTTTTTGTTGGACGCCTCCATACTGAAAGGCTGAAGAGGGAACATCCTATGAGAGAACACAGTGTACTGGTTTTCTGCACAGCAAGGATAGCACCTCACAACTTCCAGCACTTTGAATGTCCAATGAGAGATAAGCGAGGAATACGCGAAACCTTAGAAGTGTCCACTATATCATTTGAGGAAATCAACAAGGGAGGCCTTCTGCTCAGTTATTCAAGGTGACCCTATGGAGAACGTCAAGTACTGGCACTCTGTCAACCAGTTTACAGCGAAGGCGCCCGTCTAGCGAAAAAAAGACAGGATTTAAGAGTGGAAACTTGTTCGCTGCGATGTATTTGATTATCAAGCCTTTAGGAATGGATTTCTGCACCCCAGAAGAACTCTGTGGACTACGAGGTGCACTGCAGTGAAGAACGCCTCAGTTATCCTTCGTTCGTGCATCTTTCCTATTTTACCCTTGGAGAACCTGGGCTGAAGCAGTAGCGGTTCAGCTGATGGACTTCGCGGAAGCAGTGCATGAGTGTCGCAGCACAGATTGCACGAGCTCTAAATGAAGTCAAAACAGCCAAAATCATGTTTCGGCCACAGCAGCCTAGCGGAGGACGCCAACTCTGCTCAGCTGTAGGGAGCCGTAATTTATGCGCTAGAAATTTTACAACAAACAGAATTTCCTTTACCTAGCATTATAACATCGAACAACTTACCGCTATTTATTTCGCTGCGACAGTTATCGGACTGTGCGTTGTTTTTTTTTTAATTATACTGCTCTGACTATGAGTGTGTTCAGAGGCCCCGCCAGAATGGAAAGCATGTTGTCAATATATTTTCCAGCATATTATTGCGCCAGTACTTCTGGTATCCATTCGCCGCATCTGACCGCTGGACGTTTGTCTGTTTGTCAGTCTGTATGCTTCTCTGAAGCCTGCTTTGTAGCAGGCAGATCACAACCTGCCCACCGCGTCAGGTGCCAGCTCAATAAGCCGCGACAGGCTGCTCGGGAAGAACGAACCTGTTCGCAAAACAAGTCCCACCGACTAGCTGCACCTGCCATAGAAGGGCCCAGTGGTACATTGCTTAACCGCTGCACCACTTCGCCAGGAGTGGTATGAGGACTCCCAGGGATTTAGAATGTAGAGGAGAGAATAATCAATTCCGCATATATGGTCATTAACCTATTACGGCTATCCGAACCATTGCCATAAGAGAAAAATGGTTATGAACATCGCAACTGAGCCAAAAACCAAAGTGCTAGCGCACCTTATTCGTATCTGGCCTAACTACGTATATCGACCATCATTTGGTATTCAGAAATGTGCGCTTGGGCCGACCTCCTTCAGCAACATTCTGAGTACGCCTAATTATCTCCGTACGTGGCCGTGCGCACCAAGGGGGGGGGGGGGGGAGGGGTTGCCATATCTGTCCTAGACCTTTACTCAGGACTGTCCGGTCATTATTTATAGTGCATAGTATATAAGTGAAATGCGCAACAACTTAGACAGCACACAGAAAGAAACACATACAACAGTTCACGAGCGCTCGTGAACTGTTGTATGTGTTTCTTCCTGTGTCCTGTCTAAGTTGTTGCGCATTTCACTTATATACTATGCAGAACCAACTAGCCCGACAACACGCTCTTCTGATTTATAGTGCAGTTTTATTCTTAGTGGTCTTTGAAGAAAGGAAATCACGCAATAGCTGCCTCATTTCTCGGTGGACATCTCAACCGCGCCGTAAGAAAACCGCGATGGCTCAATGGTTAGCGCGCTCGGCTACTAAGACGGAGTAGCCGGGTTCGAACCTGAACGCGGCGGCCGTGTTTTGATGGCGGCGAAACGCAAATGGTGGTTGTGTGCAGTGCAGTATGAGTGAAGGTTAGAGATCCCCAGGTGGTTAAAATTATTCCGAAGCGCTCCACTACGGCTCACTTCTCTTTGTTCTCTCACTCCTAGTGTTATGGCCATGCAGATTTTTTGAGGGTACTCGCGGTCGAGGACCCGTGATGTCGCATTCTGAGAACTGTTTACTTGCCCGGTCACTTTGAGGCAATCTTTGCAGATTTTTTTTTTTGCAGTTAACGAAAGACAGATGTATATTTTCTGTGGTTCGGAGAGAATGGAAGTCTATTTATTTATTTATTTACACATGGTTTAGAGGCCTCCGGAGAGGCATTGTGTAAGGGGGGGGGGGGGGGGTCAAATACAGAAGTTCGTGTAGACTAGGTTAGATAAAGAAAAGGCTCGTAAAAGCGCAGCAAAACAGACAAAAACAAGGGAGTTCAGATAACATACCACAGTTCACAAAAAATGGCAATGGTACAAGGCAACTATGCGTCATATAAGAAAAATGATAGAAATGCGCACAGAGTTACACAAAAGCAAAAAAAAAACATTTCTGTCATAGATGAGGATAGCTGCGCATGAACAGAAAATGAGGCAAAAGTCTCAAGCAGCTGAAGACACAGCTTTTTGAATCATGAGTATATAAATGACGTGCTAAGCGTTATCAACGAAGTGCCTCAGTAATGTTCGCGACAGGTGACATAATTACGCTGCAGTGCGATGCAATACGGAAGATCCTTCCAGAGCGGATGGCGCGTGGGATTGACGAGAAGTTGAAAGCATGAATGCTGCCATCAATGCTGGCATAGCTGTAGTTATTATGTAATCTATGTGATAAGTAGGAGGGACGTTGTAGCTGGGCTGGCGGTGAATCAGTGGCATGGACGTATTTATGAAGGATAGATAAAAGTGCATTGCTGCCACGAATTTTCAACGGATGGTGTGAAAGTTCGATCATTAGTTGAGTTACACTGGACTTATAACTAGAATTTTGCTAAATGATACGACAAGCCCTATTCTGGACAGCTTCCAACTTCTCTATTAGGTATTTCTGATGAGGTGACCAGATGAATGAAGCGTACTCTAACTGCGGTCTGACAAAAGGTATGTAGGCTTGCTGACGCACGTGAAGGTGTGGTGCTTTGCAGGTTACGGCGAAGGAAACCTAGTCACCGGTAAGCATTTGCAAAAATTCCGGTTATATGTTCAGGCCAAGAAAGGTTTGGTGAAAGGTGGACGCCTAGATAGTAGATAGGTAGTTCGAGCCAATGTATCGTTATTAATGGGGTAGGCAAAATGCGAACTGACTGATTTTCAGCTAAAAGAAATTATCTTACACTTAGAAATATTTAAAGTCAATAGCCACGTTTTACACCAGTCAGTAATGCGATCGAGGTCATTTTGGAGCGAGAGGTGGTCATTAGTACTTTTTATTGGTCGATAAATAATGCAGTAGTCAGCAGATATGCGTTTACAAGATGAGACGTTCTTGGGAAGCGCGTTGTTACATTGATGTCTCAGCCGTGGAAAGACTGCCTTCCTCTGCTTATGTTGCATAGAAACGAACAACTACTGCTCAATAATATTTTGTACATTTTGCAATTCCATCACCCTCAAATAAATGTTTTAAACCTATTCTTCGTCTTAGTGCTGTGTTTTGACCGTAATGGTGTACGCTCATGTCCCCGTATGTTGTGCTCTCACATTGGTTTATCGCTTGATAGATTTCACGCTGCCTGGCGAGCGGTGCTGAAACTTGCTGGTTCAGTGTGCGCCAAGCGCTCGCTAGATGGCAGCACTATTGTATTCTACGCCGTAAATTGCCTATTCGGTCACAATCTGCCGCATAAAGTTAGTTTCGATAACCGAACGCACAAGCTAGCTTCACCAAGACGCGTTGCTAGCGCTCTTCACAGTAGCTAGAAAAGGGCCGAAAGCGACATAAACCTCTACAAAAACCGTCATCTTGTGCAGGAAACGCAGATGTGCTCGAAAAACACGAAAAGAAAAGAAAATACGCTAGAAGAACAAAAAAAAAAGGAGCGCCAGCGCACAAAGAACAGGCAGATAGCTATGCGACAACGCCTCAACCACGAAGCAAGAAACGTCACCCAATCTTGCTCATAATTTCGCCACACTGTTCTGTATCAGTAGCCCCGGGAGCTCAAAGGCCTGCTCAGATAGTGCCTTTTTTCCCCCCCTGATACCTACCACGCGGCTCAACGGCCATGGCATTAGGTTCGAGAGCACGACGACTTCGCTGGTTCGAAACTGGACGCTACAGCTGCATGCACAACAAGCAGCATTGAAATCGCTACAGCTTGTGGTTGGGAAAGGAACCGACTCTAAACATCATAGCCCCTTCATATGTTGCTTTGAAGACAAATTTCGGCAATATTTTTGACCACAGAGCAACATACTGTTATATTTAGCGAAGCTATATCACATGTACGAACGCGGCTTTGATAAATCTATTGGTCTTTGTAAGAATGAGCTTCGCTTCTCCTGCCGCCAGGCAGCAAGGCCTGGAAAGCTTCAAGCACAGCCTGGAAAGCTTCAAGCACGTCTTCTCTTCCGAAGCCCGCAGGAACGGTGCATGCCATTTGTGGTATCCTGCATGGTGTCGGACTACGACGCGCCGTAGGTACCGGCACTACGATGTTTTCTTCGCTTGTTTCTTTGCTCTGGGAAGTGTGAGAGTGGCTGCCGGCAGCCGGATCCGCCGAGACGTTCGCATCCGTCGCTAGTGCCGGAAACCTGATCCGCTTAGGCAACCGTACGGCGCTGCAAACGCTGTCTTCAGTGTCTCGTCGCTCAGAGCAACGCTGATATGGTGAGTCCTTCCGGGAGGGAAGAGGGGGGGGGGGGGGGGCTCGTGATGGCTGCAAACGCACAGCCAGGGTTTCCGGTCGAGCCCCGCAAATAACGAGTTGGGGGGGGGGGGGCGGGTATTTGTATTGATATTGGCTTTTGAGGAAAGGAAATGGCGCAGTATGTGTGTCACAGGGGTGAATGATGTTGATTTTCGTTGCAGAAAAGAAGCATTATGGGAGACAGCCGGGCAAGCAATTGTGGTGCGAGGGCAACATGTGTTCAGCCCATGGCCACATTGTTCAGTGTCAGTGATCGGCGATTTTGAATCAACGACGAACAAGCCGTTGCCTCAAAACGAAGTTGTGAAAAAGTGTGAGGGGGTGCAGGTCTAAGGTTCGTCGTCTTTCACCGTCAGCAGTTCCGAATTTAAGGCTGTCCGAGTTATACGACCCGAACATTAGCCGTACTTGCAATCACTTGTGTTATGTAATTTAATTAATTTGTGTAAAACTGCAAAGTTTTCATTTTGTCGCCAAGATCGTTCTTCCTCTGGCCAGGGCAGTTTTGTTACACCTCCAGGGTATCGGTGCATCTCAACTGCACAATTTCTGCTCCCTGATGAAACATAAGTCAAGTAAGGGTCCGGAGGTTCGTGAGGACAAAAGAAGAAAAATTTTTACTCGCATATCTTCGAATGAAGTGCGACTAGAGATGCAAAATTTCAGGAAATTTTGAACAATCGGGAAAAAAACGGTTTCTTTCATGTTTTTTTCCGAAAATTTGGAAAAAATGGAAAAAAACAATTTCTTTTGCGCATGACAACGGTTTATTGTCAATGTCAAAAGCCATAACTTTCATAATGCAAATAACCGAAAACAAAAAGAAATTCTTTCTGCCTTTTCACAAACAAGTACAAGGATTTCAGAGATTGAAGGAATTATAGAAGCATCCAGCAAAAGCGGTCTGTTCTCTGTAAATAGGCAGGACACTGTGGAACTTTTATGGCAGTTATAACAAAAAACACTCTAATGCCTCTTCTGCGGCTGCTATTTCGTCATTGCTTCAACTTTGGATACATTGACCAAGGCGGTGAAAAGGTGAACTTATACAACTTATTCGGAGTCAGTATCACTGGCTTCATCTGTAGCCTTCTTCATCATGTTGAGATGTGCGTGCACAAAAACAAGCTTTTGCACCTTGTCATTACTTAGCCTGTTCCTACGCAGAGTATGAATGTTGTCGAAGTCGAACCAGTTTCGCTCACAAGCAGCTGATGGTGGTGGAATCTGTAAAACGTTTCGAGCCAGAGGCACCACCGTTTTAGTGGTGCAGATTCTCTCCCACCACGTTGAAGGCCGCATGTGGTTAGCAGAGGCCCATATTCCGGACCTTGACCATATGCCTTCATTGGTCCTGTATTCTGCAACTTCGGAGTACACTTTTCCTACTTCGAGGTTCATGTGCTTACTGTGCTCAGAGATCCAGTCAAACGCAGACAAGACTTCCTCGTCAGTCAAGTTCTTCCCCTTGTATCTTGGATCAAGAAGGTTTGCTGCACAGTGTATGGGACGAACTGTAAACGCCTTGCGTGTATTTAAGGCTTTTTTTGGCGAGATCCCGTTCATTCTTCAGAAGAACAGAGCACTGCAGATTCGTTTGAATCTGCTCTGATAGACTGTGAAACAAATTTTTGACGTCCGACAACAGTGCTTGGTCACTTTCTACGGCTTGGATAGCCTTTGCGATGGGTTCCAGCAAAGTATGGCATGATTTCAATGCAACCCAGAACTCTTCTTCGTCCAGAACGACAACCCTAATAGCCTTGTCGAACTTCACGTTCTCCATTATAGCAATTTCCTGCAAAACCTCCTTGTTTCGCAAAAGGCTTTCAAAGGAGAGACAGACACCACTCCATCTCGTCCTGCTCGGAAGCTTCAGGCTGCAGCTCACACCTTTGCCGTGCTTTGTTGCCTGCCTTTCCTTGAATGTGGCCAACACCAAGTGAGTTTTCTTAACATATTTGATGATATCTTTCGCCTGCTTACGCACATCTTGGATTGTGCCAAGTGTAAGTAGATCGTTCATCAGCAGGTTCAGAGAGTGTGCGGCGCAACCAATCGCTGTAATGTGAGGAAATCGCTCGATAACGAGAGCCCATGCTGCTTTCATATTACTGGCATTGTCGGTTACCAGCGCCTTTACCTTTGAGCTACCGACCGATTCCATAACTGCACAGATTTCTCCTTTCAGGTAGGCCGCGGTATGCCTGTTTGTGCCGGTGTTGATTGACTTGAAAAACAGTGGCGATGGTGTGCACAGCAAAAAGTTTATAACCGATTCTCCTTCTACGTTTGTCCAGCCGTCAGTGACAAGGGTGATGCATGAAGCCTTTTCAATGGAATTTTTCACTGATACGGTAGCGGCCTCGTATTCTGCGTCGAGTAATGGTCCAGCCAAGCTGTGCCGGCTTGGGGGCTTGTAAGAAGTTCTGAGGGCTTTAAATGCAGCCACACAATAGTCATTTGTAACCAAGGTGAAGGGAGAGTTCGAAGCATATATCGCCTTTGCCAGCGCTTTATCGGCGTTCTTCTGCGCTTGAGGTGTCATCGTGTCGACGAACTGAGTCACCCTTCCACTCGCTGACGCCGCGCTGCTCGCTCTGCTGTTTACTACGCCATGAGTTCCGCTTGAACTACGACTGCTACATGAAGGGCTGCGAGAGCGGCTTCGTGGTGTCACTTCCTCTCTTGGGAATTTCACGCACTGAGCAATGTGCCCAGAAAGGCGGGTGGCATTGAGAAAAGCATAGCTGCTGTTGCAGTACTTACAGACTGCGGGTCCCCGTTTCCCGCCAACGGTCTCCCCGACCGTGAAGTGCATCCACACGTTGGAAAGTGGCCGTACCATTGCAGAATTCGCTCCAACACGAAATCAACACGGAAATAAATGAGGATTTCCGCAACAGTTTGCACAGGGGTGCGAAGAAAACCCCAAAGAGTACAAAACAAGCACCAAAACAAGAGAAACTGTAACCAGCCGACGAAGCTTCGCCGACGGCGGAGCTGACATTACGTGGTCACGATGGCGATTGCTCAGCCGTCGATCGGCTTTTCGGTTTCACGTTCGATGTTTCGCTTTCGCATTCGGCACTGTGGGTTGCGTAAACTTTATTTCTGTACATTTTTTCCCCTTGGCAATTTTGATTAATTTTTCCAAGCGCTCCGAAAAAAACGGGAAAAAACCGGGTTTTTTTCCGGAATTTTCCCGTTTTTTTCAGCACTTCGCATCTCTAAGTGCGACTCCGCTTTGTCGCCACAAAAAATTCGATTCCTATTCCTTCATTCGCCCCGCCGCGGTGGCTCAGTAGTTACGGCGCTCGGCTGCTGGCCCGGACGACGCAGGTTTGATCCGGGCCGCGGCGGCCGAATTTCGATGAAGGCGAAATTCTAAAGGCCCGTGTACTGTGCGATGTCAGTGCACGTTAAAGAACCCCAGGTGGTCGAAATTTCCGGAGCCCTTCACTACAGCATCCCTCATAGCCTGAGTCGCTTTGGGACGTTAAACCCCAATAACCAACCAACCAACCAACCTATTCCTTCATTCAGAAATTCTCCATAACTGTGACTCCGGTGTAGAAAGGTGATTCCCCACATTTTTCTCACCACTTATTCTTGAACACCTACCTAATGAAGCTCTCCAGAACCGTTTTTTTCATCGCCGCGATGTGGAAGCGCTCTACTGATTCAGCGTCAAGACCATTTTCTGTCGACGCCATCATAGGCTGACTGACGCGGGCCGACTTCCCGAACGTCCTGTTTTCACGATCTGTCAGCAAGATACAAGACAATCTTTGTAGTGCATAGCCGAAACCAGAATAGAGATGGAAGGCCTGCCAAAGCCTTCGAGCGTTTGACTGGCAGTTAGGTCGTAGAAAATTGCAAAAAAAAAAACTTTTAGGGGATGGGAGAGAACTTCTATAAGAAAAGATATACAAAATTTTACATATCAAAAGCGCTTTTCTATAAAGCGAAATTCATCATCTCTCTGCCACATTCGTTGATTTGCCTTCTATAGCTTCTTAATTATTGGCGGCAATCTTGCTTAATCGCCGTTTTCCAGCGCCTCTGCTGCGTCAACCCTCAAAGTAAGGGAAATTAGCGGAATATGGCGTCCAAGGCTCGTGTTCTTATGACTATTCGGGGTGACATCACCTCGATGGAACCGGGTTGCTCAGGCAATTGCTGTATCGCTCATGAAGCGAGCGCCCGTCATCGAATGAGTGGCGTAGCGTTGGGCAACTCCCGGAGACGGCTGTCCTTTCCCGGTGACTTAAGCAGCCGGGAATAGGAAGGCACGATCGTCAGGCGCGCAAGCTCGATCCGCCGTTTCTGTATTTCCTTGATAGCAACCCCCGCCCCACTTGGTTGTTGCTCATCGCACCCCGACGCGCCGCTCTTCACGCCACGTGCGAAGGCAGCGCATTATTTATCTGGCTTCCTTAATATCTGGCTTCCTTAATTAATAGCCGGGAACTTCATCGCATAAAACATTCGTCGGGAAAAATAAATGATAACATATCTGCGTTCGGCAAGCAATGTTAGTTGAACATGCCAAAGCTGATTGCAAGCTATGAAAGACGCCGGTGTGGAGGACAACGAAATAAAGTGGAACCCCCGGAGGTGTAAAAATAAGCACAGATATCGCGCAGCGCAAGTATGCTTTTCCAATAATTACATAGGCATGCGCTAACTTGGGAACAGACTACACAACAATACACCACGAGACAGTCACATACTAGAGCCGCAGCGGTGGCTCAGTGGTTATGGAGCTCTGCTGCTGACTCGGGAGACGCGGGTGTGATGCCGACCGCGGCGGTCAAATTTACACAGAGCCGGAATTCTAGAGCACCGTGTACTGTGCGATGTCGGTGCACGTTAAAGAACCCCAGGAGGTTGAAATTTCCGGAGTCCTTCACTACGACGTCCCTCGTAGCCTGAGTCGGTATGGTACGTTAACCGCCCCCCGAACAATAAACCAAACAGTCGCAGACTAGCACAGTGTGGCTTTTCTGCGTTTGCGGTAGTCAGTGACTGTGTCTCGTGGTGTATTCTTGTGTTTGATCCGAAGTTAGCACACCCCTATGTAATTAGGAACGACCAACTAGCTACTTCTAAAGCACTACTGATGCTTTTGCGTTTCACCTTTTTAGAAATGCGGTCCTCTCGACCGAGATTCGGTCTCGGTCTCCCATCACGCTCGAGGCCATCGTACCCCTAAAAACGTATCTGTTCTTAGGTCTTTATTAATTTCAAAAGCGGCAGAACGCATGCCACCATAGGGTATGCCACTAAGTGTCATCTTGAGGCTGCAGAGTGTTTTTGTTCATGATTTGTTAGAACTCCTTCATACTGTAGTGGATGAGCGCAGACTTATAGCAACACCGCATAAAACATGGGCGAAATAAAAGTGAAGCATGCCATGCATCTCGCTATTGCATCTAAGAATCATTCAAAAACAGTGGTATCTGAACTTTCTTTAAAGTTAAAAAATAAAAACGAGGTTTCTTTGTTTCACAAAGTTCGAACCAAGTAAAATGCAGGTAATTGATCAAGGTGTGGATATTACATGGACACGTTTACAGACATTAAGCGCGATCCATGAAGGTGAACTCTGGAGGCCCGTGTACTGTGCGATGTCGGTGTACGTTAAAGAACCCTAGGTGGTCGAAATTCCCAGAGCCCTTCACTGCGGCGTCCCCTCATAGCCTGAGGAGTTGCTTTGGGACGTTAAACCCCCACAACGAAACCAAACCATGATTAACGTTGCAGACTGCCACAGTGACAGAGTCAAGAAACTTCCAGTTTAAAACGGTCCCGTATCATGAAGATGCCATAACTGATAAGACGTTGAAAATTTATTTATGATTCCCTTCTTGCGGGCAGATCACGCAGAGAAGAGCAAGCTGATACACCATGTGGCCAATGTGTTAGGCTCCATTAACACAATGCTCTTACTGTAGAGTAATGAGAGTGGTGTGTTCGGCAACATTTTAGCACATAAGTGCGTCCGTGCACCAGGAGCAGAGAAGAATAGGTAAAAAACGCTAAAATGTGCGGAAGCGATCAACAGCCTTCCAATCTCCCATATCGAAAAACGTAGTACTTTATATACTGGAGTTTTCTTCAACTAATAAAGATTTCCGGAGTACTATTGCACACAAGGTGGGCTCTATATACGACAGTTAATAGTGAATTTAGGCCTATCTCATTAATCCGAGTGTCTGAAAAGGTGCCCGAGGAGATATTTAAAAAAGTATTGTGGAATTCGTGACTTGGTAAATAATAACCTCTGGTCATTTTAGATTTAGGAGAAACTGGTCAGCAGAAACCACACTACTATATGTAGATTGAAATTTAAAGTACACAAAATAAAAGGCTGACATCATAGAGATGTTTCTAGACTTTGGAAATGTATTCGACTCATTTAACTGTGTTTGGTTTTGATGGTGTTTAACTTTAGAAAGCAACTCAGGGTAAGAGGGACGCCATACTGTAAGGCTCCGGGTAATTTCTACCACCTTGGGTTCTTTAACATGCACTGAGATCACACAGTGAACATCCATATGGACGTCGCAGTGATCGATACCAGACTAAAAGAAACATCTATTATTCACATCTACAATCCCGTTTAAGCGACCGTTTTTTCGATAGTATAGCAAGAGCAACGCAAAGCAGTTTAAATTTTCTCTTTTTGCAGAAGCGGATGATCACCGCTATCGGGAACTTATAATATTCAGTAAGCTGCAAACCGTTATTTAAAATTTGGGGTGTACTAGAAATGAGTAAATTGCACACACATAGCCGTACTCTATCACGAATCTGAGGCATCCATAGACCACCGTCATATTCCCCACATTCTGTAGCGGTGTCAGTGCCCTTTTCAACGAAGGCCAATGATGTTACTGTGCTAGGCATCGCTCTCTAGTACCATTTATCTTCTTATGAGTGAATAAGGCTGACAGTTTTATTGCCACATTCATCGCGCACTGCTGGCCTGATCAAGTGCATCTTCGTTGAAGCAAGACTACGGGGCAAAACAAAGACTGTCATGCGCAACTAATATCAATGCCGACCGGTAAAAGAATTGAGTTCATCTATCATCGTTCAAGCGTTATTTGAACAGCCGAAAGCTTCTAGGATTGTTTTTCAGTAAAGAAAGCATTACCGACTTTCTAACTAAAAACACGTGATGTTAACGAGTCAAGCACGGAACTCTTGACTAATCCCCGTTGACTAATACCGTTCTTCAACCTTCGGGTTATATAATAAGATTTGAAACAAGCTAACATTCTCATTTTTAGCCAAGGTTCATTAGGTTCGGAGTTAATTAGGTAAATTAGTTGAAGTACTGGCAGGGTATAAACCATGTGATTATTCTTCCTCAAAATATTTCGAGCTGAAAGTATTTTCAAGGAAGATTCTTAGTCTGACAGCTTAGGGAACTACGTCAAATCGCTCCGATACTTCTTCAAAGTAGGCCTCTACATGTCAGTCGCTGTCGGGTGATGGTGTTCAACTACATGAAACCGGTCTCATTCGCAACCTTCTCTCTTTCCAGATTATGTCGTTCATTTTGCCTTAAGTTACTGAAAAGGCTACATCAGCATTCATAGCTCGTTTTCATATTTTCTTGCTTCTTAGCTTTAGCTGTGTACAATAGAAGGCATACGCGTCGAACTTTCGTACTCTGACGTGCAAGGAATTCCTCCATGCTACCGCTGCGTCGCGTCGTGCTAACCTGCGACCATTTTATCGTGAAGATAAACCCAGGCTGGAGTGATCAGTTCGGTAATGCGCTCCAAAAGGTCAGAGCACTTTATGGTCACAAATCTAACATATGCAAGTTTAAAGACTTGGAGTTGCACGTGGGCTATGAGGAACGCCGTAGAGGAGGGCTCCGGAACAACGCTGACCATCTGCACCCTATACAAATATACGCCTATATGGGAGTATTAAGACTGTAAGCTGTCCTCTAGCGCACTACCTATTATAAAAAGGAGTGCTGTATATGACGGCTTACTATCTGTTTTTGCTATTCCTGCTTAGAGTGATCGTAAGAGGTAATTACATCATAGCGAAAACCGGCGCTTCTTTGCATTTTGGATCCGTTAATCTACCAGAGCTGCGGCCCTAATCTGACGTTGAGACCACAAACCGAGCAGGTGGACAATAAGACCACAGAGCCGCCATGGTACCTCTTATATTCAAAGCACACTATCGTTTAGCGCGATCCATGTGCTAATCTTTCATGTGAGCACCGCCTAGCACAGACATCTCCGGATACTAACAAAGAGGCTTACTTATTTGTATGATTAGCCGTCTATACGAATCTTCGAGGACGGACCGCACAGCCATTCACTCCTAAGGAGAGATCACGGAGTCTACAATGGCCTCGATGCTACCGTCAAAGTGGCGGGTTTGACCTCAGTGGAGGAAAAAGTATTCTGTTTTCAAGTTGCATTTTCTCAGCAAACTGTATCTCGAGAGTACGTGATATAGAGAGTCCTACAAATACGTTAATAGCTTTGATAGCTTTGAATTTTAAATACTGGTGATGATGATGATGATGATGGTGATGCCGAAATGAAACCAAAGCAGCATTTTTGGCGGTGCACTAGGAATGGTAATAATTACGTTGAATTATTATGTCAGACCAAAAGTTTCCGTCATAGAGCAGCATTGCATCATGGAAAATCACACAGGGTGGAGATGACGCAACTTTAGAAGATTATAAGCATTTTTTTCCGCTCTAAAGGAAAACAAAAATATTGCGTGCCCTCTGTTCCAGCGATAGCGAACCTGCGACAGTTATGAACACCTTGTGAAGGCCCACAAAAGTGGTGCCGTTATAGGGGCATATTGTTTAAAACGCTTGCTGCGCAAACGAACATTTCCGACTTTAGATTCCTGCAGAGCTTTTATCTTTTTTATTTCTAGATTTGCTGCTACTCGCGCTATGGAGAAGAACGCACGCGGTTATAGACTTTAGTCTATAGACCTCCTATAACAAAAGTAAATGAAGGCGGTTATAGACTTTATTCTATAGATAGTCTATAGACTGTCTATAGAAAAGGGAAATTTAGGTGGTTATAGAATTTAGTCTACAGGTAGTCTATAGACAGTCAATAGACAAGAATATATTAAGGCAGTTATAGACTTTAGTCCAAAGATTGTCTATACACCGTCTGTAGAAAAAATAAAATAAAGGCGGTTATAGACTTTAGTCTACAGATTTTCTATAGACTGTGTATAGACAAAAAGAAAAGTTTAAAGAATGGCTATAGAGTCTGTAGACAGTCTATAGACCATTATTATAAGGGCGGAGCGCTCCGACACTAGATATCAGCCAAGTTCATGGCACCGGAGCTTGTTTTTGAACATTCCGCTGCTTTTTATAGAGTTCCAGACTTGGCTTTTGCATCCAGAACGCAAAGCAAAACAACAGGTTCAGAAAAAGTATATCCGGGGCACCTGTAATACCACGCAGCGTGTGCGGCCGCGGCAGCTGTAGGTATCGCCGCGCATTCCAGCGCAGCGAACAAAAGCTCCGGAAGTGAGCGCGGCCCGAAAGAGTGCGCAGCGAACATTGCACCACTGGTCATGAGCAGCGAAGCTGGCCAAGAGACACGAATGACGCTCAACCGAGAGCCTGCTGTAATTATGGAGCATGATAACGAGGGAAGTTAATCAAAGGCGCTGAAGCTTCTGTGTATTTGTGACATTCATTTTACTTTGACTTTAGCACACTGCTTATCATCAGCTTCTCGTCACTAAACCGCAACGAAGTGGCCTGCCATGACGCGACGACATCGCGCTCGCAATTCCACGTCCTCTCATGTGCAGTCTTCAGCGGGTGTGGTCGGTGACTTCGTTAACGTTCTTTCGTCAGCGCACACGGACGAAGGACACAGGAAGTGTAGACAATACAAGCGCTGCCCCGCAACTAAGCTTTTATTGTTAAGGAATGCAAATATAAATATACTCAGAGGTAATACACGCATGTGTGAAAGGCACTCAATGCCTACAGGCACGATGAAACTCAGCCTATAAAAACAGAAAAAAAAGCGCCATAGCCACACTCACAGCCCTAACATCAAAACTAACATCATATCCCGAATTATATAAAAAGCCTATCCCTATGCCATACAAAAGTGAACGGCGATTTGCTAGCACATATTTTTTCTTTTGAATAAAATACATCTCTATTTCTCGCATACGCTAATCCCGATGCCGGTCGATAACATTTTGTGACAGCGGGAGAGGCATTTAATAACAGGTGATGTGTCAGTTTTCGAGTCAGCGGAGAAGCGCGGCTATGATGGGTTTTTATTTTTGTTTTTCATATTTTTTGTTTTTGCCCATGCCTTTCACCCATGCTCTGATTATCCCCATGTGTATATGCATATTTGCACTCCTTCGCAATAAAAGGTTTGGTTCATGGGGTTCAACGTCCCAAAGCGACTCAGGATACGAGGGACGCCGTAGTGAAGGGCTACGGAAATTTCGACCACCTGGGGTTCATTAACGTGCACTGACATCGCACAGTACACGGGCCTCTAGAATTTCGCCTCCATTGACATTCGACCGTCGCGGCCGGGATCGAACTCGCGTCTTTCGGGTCAGCAGTCGAGCACCATAGCCACTGAGCCGCGGCGGCAGCTTCCTTCACAGTGAAAGCTTAGTGGCGAGTCAGCGCAAGCAAAAGTGTCTCCTCTTCTCTCCACTACCTTTGTCTTTCACCTGCGTGGGCTGGAGATGAATTGGATCCAACTACCCCAATTCTATTCTTGCGCAGCTTCAGGTATTTTTCTCCTCGATGATGATGAAGTGGTTTTACACCAGAACGCCATCCCTGCGCCTCTGCAGTTTTTCCAAGTTTACGACATTATCGTGGAGGTACTGTTCCTGTTTTATGATTGTGATGGAAGTTAACGCTCTTGCACCTCCTGTGGAATTCAGTTCGTCGGCAACTGCCGTCCAGAGGAAACATCTCTGCCTACCGAACAATTCAAGCAGCCAGACCACCGTGTTGCAGTCGGCCGCTAGCGATCATTCCGCGGCACACGACGGCTTCATCAGAGTTCTGAGCAAGAAGACCAAGCGAAGACTGCACAGAGGTGAAGACGCGGCCTCATAGATTACGCCCACCATCTCAACGGAGCGAGGATCACCAGCACATTCTGTCCTATTCCTGCTGGATACTCCAATCGGAAATATCAACATCAACTGGCAAGCCACGTTTGTGGTCCTAGACACTCGCGTCCCGGGAGCTTTTAAAGTCGTGAGGGTGAATGTTTAGAGGAACGTCGTCGCCATTGATGACACGGACTGGAACGCACCTGAAATTTCAATCAACATCAAAACGCTCGATGGCACCACAGTTGGCTCCCATGTCCTTTAGGGCAGTGGCACTACGGCGGGCGTCATTTACGACGCAGACATAGGCATCCGCGACTCCGACCTCCCCACTTTTATACGACCAGCAACCAACACTGTAGCATACTGCAAAATGAGCGCCTTGGGAGAAGAAAGTGCATAAAGTTCACTCCCCAAGCGTCTGCATTCCATTACAAAGTACGCAAAGGTTGGGCACTTCCGACACGTGGTAAGGCCTACCGTCCCGAAGCCCTCCAATGCCGGAAATGCATGACGGCCGGGCACGTGAGTAGTGTGTGCAATTTCCTCATCCTGATCCCACGACGTTTTCAGCCAAAACGTGGCGCTGCTTGCCGGGCAACAGTCCTATAAAGTGTGCAAGTGCCGCGGCCCTCATGACGTTGCTTGAAAAGACTGTCCCCGCATGAAAAAGAAGCGGACGATATTTCAACAAATAACAAGAGACAATTCCACACACAGAAAAGCCGCCGGTAAGGTGTGACGACGTCGTGCCCCTCGCCGAAGGTCTTCTAAGAGTGTAGTGGCCATTTGGAAGGGTGGTGCAGAGATTTCTGCAACTTGTCCTCACCCTCCACATGCCTCTTTAAAGTACGGAAGCCCCATGACTGGCGAAGCAGGAATGATTGCTGGAGACGTGCCTTGGCCATCCCTATCGGAGCTACACACAACCACAGTGGTCAACCAGGCGCGGCGCGCCGACAGTCCAGAGGTTGCCCTTGATCAAGCACAAGGCCATACTGCGGTGCAAACGCCGAGACCTGCAGATGCCTTGGCCATCGCTATCGAGGCAATGCATACCCTTAATGACGGAGCACGCGCCGCGCATCCGGTGCCCTGATCCTAGT
The DNA here is from genome assembly GCF_055824585.1 of Amblyomma mixtum. Classification (NCBI taxonomy): domain Eukaryota; kingdom Metazoa; phylum Arthropoda; class Arachnida; order Ixodida; family Ixodidae; genus Amblyomma; species Amblyomma mixtum. Next base: position 80,891,086 of record NC_143015.1, on the reverse strand, counting down.
GTTGGTTAGGGCAGCAGACCAGGAACCCGTCCACGCCGAAAAAGAGCAAGTAATTTCAATCTTGAAGACATTTATGAACAACATGCGTGTGCGTCTTCCCAGCGTGCTGACGCCAGCGGCACGAAATGCACTGGAAGTGCCAGAAGCGTTCAGCCCAGTCCAATAGCTGGCGCCATGGCTCCTCGAGGCTTATCGTTCCCAGAAGTTGGAATGACACACTTTGTCATCCACATTATCAACCGCAGCGTCAAGCAGCCTCGCTTCACGGTGGCACACCTGGGCTATCGGTATGCCTTGTGAAGAAAATAGGAGATGGTCCCCGAGTTCCGGAGCGCGGAGGGCAGAAAACAGGGGAGCATGCCGGCTTCCAGGAAACTACGAGGTTCGCGCATCGGAGCCGCAAGACGACACTCCGCCTCAAGGTCTCGAGCCCGGCCGGGCCGAAACTGCAGGTGGCCTCTTTTAAGTGCGCCCCCCCCCCCCCCCGCTTTCCTTCACCCTCTTTTCCCTCTGTGTGTGTTTTGTTTTCTTCCTTCAAGTGCTCTGACTCTATTGCAAATAAACTCCCAGTCTCAAAACGGAACCCAACGAGTGAGCATCGTTCTTTGGAGGCTCCTGCGTGCGCGGCCCCCCGCCGCCCGAACGAGTCTACGCGCAGTATAAGAACACCAGTGCAGCTCAGTTGTTTTTAAATTTGTGGCGCTAACTGTATTTGTGAGACAGTGCCCTAAGTGTCAAAGAAACAGAGTTGATAATAATCAACATTTGATGCCGAAACCCGGGAACTTAGTCAACTGCCATCAAAGACGCCATGGAACGACCCCAAAAGAAGCAAGCCGCGCTACGTCAAGCCACCGAAAAGATCATCGCAGCAGCCACCGCCCTCCTACAAGAGCCTGCAGCACAAAGCGGTGAGCTTGAAGAACAATTTGACCTCCTTATCGAGCAAGCAGAAGAGCTAAAGTCGGTTAACGACAGCATTGAGAAGAAAATTGACCTACAGGAACTCGACGTAGAATTAGCCGCCGTATCTGCTTACAACGAGAAGATTAGCATCACGAAAACTAGAATAAAAAGAGCCCTACGAAACCAAACTTCTTACGGAGACCGGTCAAGAACTCCATCAGTAGCGGGGAACCCTTCCGAGCCTAGTTCTCAGCCTTCAATTCACGCCAGCGTTACCACGAGCCAACTTCTATCGGCAACAACCAAACTTCCGAAGTTGGAAATCGCCAAGTTTAATGGAGACCTGAGATCATGGCAGAAATTTTGGAATCAATTCGACTCAACAATCCACAAAAATGGCTCTCTATCATCAATCGATAAATTTCAGTACCTGACAAGTTATCTAACAGGGAAGGCGGCAGCGGCTATCGAAGGGTTATCCCTAAGCAATGAAAATTACGGAATTGCCATCAGGACCCTCACAGAAAGATTTGGGAGAGAAGACGTCATTATCGAAGAACACATGTCTCGCTTGCTCGGTGTTCGCCCGGTAAACAACCTCCATGACACAGAAAGGCTCATGACCCTTTATGATGAGGTACAATCGGGAGTCCGAAGCCTCGAGGCACTGGGCGTGATATCAAGCACGTACGGCGTGTTGTTGCTGACTGTCCTTCGAAAGAGCATCCCAGATCAACTTAGCCTCGAATATCACCGAAGGAAGGCTGCCACTTCAACCGTTCCCCAAGACGAGCTCCAAGACTTCCTCGATTTCTTGAGAACGGAAGTGGAGAGCAGAGAACGAGCGCGGTGCAGCAGTCGACAGTCACTCAACAGGGTTGTTAAACCGAGGGAGCCAAGCATTAAGGGGAAGCCATCATCTGCAGCCGTCTTCGCTGTAAAGGGCAGCGAGTCACAGTGCTCATTTTGTGGGGCAGAAGACCACGTTACGGCAGACTGCGTGGCCTCCGTTGCGCCAGAAGCCAAGAGAGAGATCCTGGCCAGAGAAAGACGATGCTTTAAATGCACGAAAATGAATCATCGAGCAGCCGATTGCCGAACAGCAAAGTGGCTCAAGTGCGCGAAGTGCTCCGCCCGGCACGCTACTAGCGTCTGCGATCTCAGCAAGTCGACGCCACCCCTTTCAAGAAACGGTTCTGCACCTCACGAGGTTGTCGTGCCGTCATCGTTACAGGTGGCACAGACTGGCTGCACGCCCAGCGTGCTCCTACAGACAGCACAAGCATGGGCGGAATCGAAACAGAAGCGCGCCTTGGTGAGGATTCTGCTCGACGGTGGCAGCCAGAGAACTTTCGTAAAGCGAGAGGTATCCCGGCGTCTCAAACTTCAAGTGGTGGGAGAAGAACGTCTCGCCATTCACACCTTTGGGACCACTGCGCCAAACATCACAACATGTAACAGAGTCGAGTTGTGTCTACGAAGCCGACATGACGACCACGTAATAAGAATCGAGGCCCTCGAGGTTCCAGAGATTTCCGGGGACTTCCTGCCACCACCTGACGCCTCCGCTACCAGCCTGGCTGCAGACCAAGGGCTCCAACTCGCTGACCTGGCCCCGGACGACCATCCACATAGCATCGGAGTCTCTCTCTTGATTGGAGCTGACCATTACTGGGACGTTGCCACTGGAGGTGTCAAGCGGGTCAACGACAAGCTTGTCGCCGTGGAGACCATCTTTGGGTGGACGCTGCAGGGTAGAGTGGCAAGAAACACAGCGACGACCTGTTTGACAACCACCGGAGTCATGCGCGTGTTGGTGACCACTGAGCAAGAAAACGACGACCTCTCCAGGCAGCTGAAGTCATTTTGGGAGTTGTAACATCTTGGAATCGTTGACACAGAAACCACAGAGAAGGGAGACGAAGTTCTTCGAAGCTTTCAAGAAAGCGTCACCTACAGCAATGGCCGTTATCAGGTCTCTCTGCCCTAGAAAGAAAATGCCTCAGATTTGGCGGACAACAAGGCCATAGCTGCGCAGAGACTTCGGTCGTTGACAACAAAGTTGATAAGAAACGACGGCGACATGCAAGCTTACGACCGAGCGCTGAGAGAATACCTGATTGCTGGGCACGCTGAGGAGGTCGACGAAAATGGTGAGTCCCCAAAGGGACCTATTTATTACCTCCCGCATCGAGGCGTTGTCAGACCGACAAGCGAAACAACTAAGCTGAGGGTGGTCTTCGATGCCTCCTCGAGCGCACGAGGCGAGCTTTCGCTAAATGATGTTCTCTCTGCGGGACCAAATTTGAACCCAAACCTCTCAGACATCCTAATCAGGTTTCGAACCCACAGAATAGCTGTCATGGCCGATATAGAAAAGGCTTTCCTTCAAGTGCAGCTGGTCGAAAGTGACCGTGACGCCTTGAGCTTTCTCTGGTACGAGCGACCTCCCAAGCAGTCAGAAGCTCTTCCTCATATATAAAGGAGTATCGAATGACACGAGTGCCCTTCGGGGCAACATCAAGCCCCTTTTTGCTCGCGGCAACTCTGAGGTATCACATTGAGTCAGTGCAAGACGTTTATCCGAGCACAGCGAATATACTCAAGAACAACCTTTATGTGGACGATTTGGTGACAGGCGCTGACTCAGTTGAGGAGGCGGAGCGCATCTGCCAAGAATCGCAGCACATTGTACACAAGGCAGGCATGCATCTACGCAAGTGGCGATCGAATTCGATTGAACTTTCGACGATGTTATCCGAAAATGAGAATGCACGGGGCAGCTTGCCGGAGCTCACAATGACCAAGATCCTGGGTGTCGAATGGAGGCCTCACCCAGACGATTTCGTGTTTGAGATGAACACCCTAATAGAATTTTTGAGATCGCGGCAAGACACAAAGAGGTTTTTGCTGCAAGCGTCTGCGCGTATTTTCGACCCCTTCGGTTTCCTCGCACCAATTTCCACTACAACGAAGATCTTGTTTCAGACCCTTTGGGAGCGAGGTACAGATTGGGATGAGAAACTGCCTCCAGATGTACTTGACCGATGGGACATTTGGTGCCAACAGCTCCCTGAGCTTCGCCATATTTCCGTACCTCGTAAAGTCGCCTTGAAAGAAGAGCATGCCCAGCCGGAGCTTCACATTCTCTGTGATGCCAGCCCGAAAGCTTACGGTGCCGTTCCTTACACTAAGACAACAAATGAAGACGGGAACTTCACTGTATCCCTTCTGATGGCTAAAACAAGGGTGGCGCCATTAACCCATTAGGGACCAAGAAAAGTCTATCAGAGGGATTTTCTTCATTTTTAGCACATAATACTCTCATGTAAAGAAAAAGAGATTGCTGAAATTTCGTCACGATTGCTTTATTCCTTCCAGAGGTTACACAGGTGTACTTTTTATAGTACACTGGGTCTTCCCCGTAGCACATGTGGCTACTTCACTGCATTCCCATTGGTGGCGTGAATTTTGTTATTTTGTCTGCGATTTTTACGCAGGGTGATATAACACTTCTTGCAGGCCCTCATGAATATTTTCTGGCTATACTGGCACCGCAGTTATCCTACTTTGCACGGAAAGCTTTCTCCTCTTCAAAGAAGCATCAGATACGATTGAGCCAGAGTGTCTGCGTACCGCTGGTTACTGCATGTCAAGGTGTAGATAATAATGAGTAACGTTCTTACCAAAGCAAAAATAGTCAGCAGGCTCGTCTCTAGCAATTTGGTAGATTGTTCAGGCTTTCACAATTGCAAAGTTGAGCTTTGGTGTCAACAACCACTATCACTTTTTGTCCCTGATGCTGATATACTGGCAGTAGACGGTTTGATGCGAAAGGTCAACACCTGCCATACCACTGTTGTAAAAGGAAAGGAGTTTTGGCTTTAAAAAAATCTGTTTTTCTTTTGCTGTAGGCAACCACCACTCTACAAAACACGTAGGCTCACTGCTGTTATAGTTGCAAGCCATAGTTACTATACTGTTGATCGTAGACTTCTATAAAGGCACGTAACCTATACTACTGAAGCAAGAATCAATGTTTCATGGCTGCTTGTATTTCATCGCTTTCTTTGGCCCGAGTGGACACTTCCTGAACCTGTTCTGGCGAACGGTTCCTCAAGCCCTAAATTCCTCCCAGTGGAGCATTACAAGAAAGTCTTGAGAGGTAAAAAAAATTAAAAAAAAAGATGAAATGGTCACTAAGGGTTTAAATCACCTCAGGTGACGACAGGACAACACGCGCTTCCAAATGTTTCATTTCTGAACTCAAGTACTTCGCGCAGACGGTGTGAATGGCATAACAGTAACTGTCTGCTCGGTAGAACCTTCAGTTCTTATAACCAAACTTTATTACAACCAATTAAAATCATACCATCATCAAACTCAAGACCGCTAGCTGCAAGTACAGCATCCTCCGAGGCCTTGCTGAGCAGACAAAGTGATTTTTTCCGAAAAATTGGAAGTAACTATAAGATCTATGAACTGGAATAAATAGGCGCCGTTCTGCACACAGGAAGACCCAGTGTACTATAGAAAGTACAGCAGTATATAAATCATCACAGAGCAAAAAATGCCAAAGGTGCGGGACATTCAAAGCATCCGTTGTTTAGTTTTGTCTTTCGTGCTGCTCTATACTTGAAACTAGCGTAATATGTACATGAATGCGGCCGTGAGAAAATTATAAGCAAGCAACTACCGGTGCACTTCGTGGGAAACAAACATCCTGAAGTTTCACCACGGAAAGCTAACATACTGAGCAGAGGAAGTGCGCCAAATTAGTTAAGGGTGGTTGGCCAATCCCGTTGACAAAAGCATGCCCTACTTGAAAAGAAAATTGCAGTCTTTGGTGGTGAAATTATAAAAAAATTAAGTGTACTTTTAAAAGTACGCTGGACGCTAATGGGTTAAAGCGCTTGTCATTACCGCGGTTGGAGCTGATGGGGACCCTAATAGGAGCTCGGTTGGCCAGTGCAGGCCCTTTTCCCTCTCGAACTCCTAAGCGAAGATGTCCCACATACAGCACAAATGAGCTGAAGCTCATTGCGGGGGAGGATGAAGAAAATAGGAGATGGTCCCCGAGTTCCGGAGCGCGGAGGGCAGAAAACAGGGGAGCATGCCGGCTTCCAGGAAACTACGAGGTTCGCGCATCGGAGCCGCAAGACGACACTCCGCCTCAAGGTCTCGAGCCCGGCCGGGCCGAAACTGCAGGTGGCCTCTTTTAAGTGCGCCCCCCCCCCCCCCGCTTTCCTTCACCCTCTTTTCCCTCTGTGTGTGTTTTGTTTTCTTCCTTCAAGTGCTCTGACTCTATTGCAAATAAACTCCCAGTCTCAAAACGGAACCCAACGAGTGAGCATCGTTCTTTGGAGGCTCCTGCGTGCGCGGCCCCCCGCCGCCCGAACGAGTCTACGCGCAGTATAAGAACACCAGTGCAGCTCAGTCGTTTTTAAATTTGTGGCGCTAACTGTATTTGTGAGACAGTGACCTAAGTGTCAAAGAAACAGAGTTGATAATAATCAACACCTTGTGTTTAGCGATGAAGGACGGTCGCTGTGTTGTACAGAGGTCGAAGCGCTCGGAAGCCCTCAACAGTGCAGGCCACAGCTGTGGCGGCCTATTACTTTCAGCACGTGTCTCTCTGCTGGCTGTTCTTCCACTGCACGAGATTTCTTTATTTGCTCTTTTCCTTTTACGCCCCCTCATCCCTCTCCCCTAGTGCAGGGTAGCCAAAGAGAACATCCTTCTGGTTAACCGCCCTGCCTTTCATCTACCGCTTTTCTCTCTGTATCTTCCGAAGCTCTGTCAGCGTCCAAGATCCTATAGGAAGGTCCTACATGCGGCAGAGAGAGAAAACGATTCTGCCTCTGATAATGCTAAAGAAACTTTGGTAATCGCATTTTATTTTAGTTGCAAGTGAATGAAGTTCGTACGAGATCGCTTGCGCCCCTCACCCCTCCTCTCCGGAATGAAGTCTATAAATACAGGTAAATCTAAAGCAAATACGCTTAATCGCTCACATACGCTTAAATACGCTTGGTATGAAATAATAGTCTTAACCCTTTGAAGGTTTTTGCCGTATATGTACGGCGGCGGTTTTCTGTCCCGCAAGGTCTTCGCCGTACGGGTACGGTTTCGATCTTCCGTTTGAAATTTTGCGCCAAAAGAACAATGCGGGCTCACTGGGGGGTGCTGCCACCTCTTAGGAATTACAAGAAGTGTTTGAATTTTGTGCTGCCTTCTTAAGGAGATAAGCAGAACTTATGTCTAGCATTAGCGCGGCGGCACAGACTGCGGCTACACCCCTTTTGTAGTTTTGGTTTCGCCGCGTCATCGCCACGTAGTCGCGCGAAATTTGAGTTTTCTTTTTGTCAGCACTATCTTGCAGGGGCTGCCGAAGTTGATTTCTATCTTTATTGGCGCTGCTCTTAGCTTGCTTATCACCGTTGCTCGCGAGGTATTCTCGCCCTCTGTGGCAACGCGCCTAGCGGTTTCGATTCCGCCGCGGGATCGCAACGGAATAGCGCGAAACGTGTTTTCTCTTTGTGGGCACTGTTTTGCAGAGGCGGCGAAAGTTGATTTCTATCTTTATTGGTGCTGCTCTTAGCTTGCTGATCCCCGTTGCTATTCTATTCTATTGAACATTTTCCAGTTGTGAGTGATGCTGTCACCAAAGTACTGTTCCTAATTTTTTTTTACTATTTATTCTCGATTATATACATTTTGTAGATTCAAGATCCGCAATAAAGTAATTTGACCACCTGGGAAAGTTTTCTTCAAAATAATTCGACCCTCTAAGTGTTAAGATACTCCAGGGGACGCTTAATCGCCTTACTCTAAAAGAAGTCGCGTAGAGTTCTTTGACTTGTCACTTGAGAGTATTGGTTTGTCGCTTGTGTGCCGTTTAACAGAGGGGTGCCGAACGGTCAGTGGTCGAGGAGCTAGCGCCGGTGAGGATGAAAGGTTGAGAAGTCGTTACGTCATTGTATCAGATGGGAAGGCTCTGAATTCCTGTAAATGTGTGACTGCCATCTGTCGTTGCAAAAAGGCCCCTTCACAAAACAGGCTGTCATCAAAAGTGTCTCTTGTACATGATAAGGGGATGATTTGACAAGATATTAAATGCATATTGAATATTGATATTGAAGTCTGACACAGCAGTGACCAACGTTTATAGATACTTTTTTAGTTCCATAACTCCTCGCAGCGCCCGTAGGGAACAGGCGGCCTGTCGCCGTCCCCGCCACCGCGGCGCTGCAATCGCGGGTTGAGCCAGGAGAGCGAGAGTCGTCTGCTAGCGCGCAGCGTTTTGCACGAGCACTCGCATTCGAATCATCGCTGCGCGACTGCTGTTTTTTGTTTCCGGCTCTTGCCCGGAGGTATTTCATAACATACGTGGGCTTAGCTCGTTTGCGAACTTAAGAGCGGTATTCTGAGCAGTGTCACAAGCGGCCGTTTTGTACGGGCAATGACGAAATGCATGCTTCGGTTCTGCTTCTCGTGAGATGAACCTAACCTTGCTACTTCAATAGATTCGGATTATCCGCCGAACCAGTTTTTCTCGACTGGCTGTTGTGTCTTGCATTTCGCGCAAAATTACTTTTACGTTTATTACAGCAATACTGGTGCAAATAAAACCCGCCGCTGTCTCGGTGGCTACGGCCCGCAGCTTCCTTCCCGAAAGCCGCGAGTTCGATGCCGGTGTAGGCGAAATGCAAGAGTAATTCAAGGCCCTTGGCATTTAAATAGAAAAAAAATTTATTCACAAACCCACTAAACATCGTTGTTGACAGATTTGCTGTCAACTAGTTTGTCAGACAAGCTTCGCCTACTTTCGCTCTTTTTGAGCTCTAACGGCGCTACTATTTTCCAACCACTTTGCTCGCGCAAAGAAGTGCACGGGCGTCACTAAATAAAAGTAAATTAATTGAGCTGTGAACACTTCAGCATGCTCTGGTAAACCAACACCATTCGTGCCTTTTTTTACAAGAGAATCCAGCACGTTCCAAAACAGGTCGCCAAACAACTCGCCCTTTCAAGCCTGTTTTTAGCACCCTCTACCGCGCTTATACAGGCAAAGGGTACGGTACGCGAGAAGGGTACGCGAGACTGCCACTAACATACTCGCGCTCAATAATGAGCATATAGCCTCACGCGGCAGAGAATCCTGCCTGCCAAGTGCGTCATATTGCGTCACAGAGTTCACATTGCGCTTTATTTTTCATTTTGAAAGCCACATAGCCTGCCAAATAGTACAAGGCTGTTTCTTCTGGTGATGGAACACTGTATCTGTGGTCGTTGGAAGCATTGGAGAGGTCCCTGAAAGGTATCGCCATCAGCTCCTGCCAGATCTGTTCTTTCTAGCCTTTTTCTGGATGAGGGCGTCGCGACGCTTTTCTCCGAGGCTCTCGAAGGCACTAAATAAGACACGATCAGTTCCCGTCTCACAGTTCCACTTCACAGCTACTTCAACAGGTGTGTAAAAGAAAGCAGCCTAAATAATGATAAGATGGAAGACTCCATCTGAAGCTGCAAAAAAATATTGTAAATTAGAGCAAATAAACGTTTTCCACCACCACCTAAATACTTACCTGAACTTTGTAACTGTAGGGTGGTCTTCGTCACCTCCTAATGGGCTCACTAGGCCAAAAAATCTCTGAATTAAAAAAAAAAACACATTATATATGAGCATTTCTAGGCTTTTTCAACGTGCCAGTCTAATTACCTCAAGCGGGTCTTGTTTTAACTTCGTTGTGAGAATATAGCTGACGCCCTTGCTGTGTAGGAAGTCTATAATGGACAGCACTGACATCAATGTCACCCGCAGGGGCTCAACGGTTTGATTTGATGCAATGAGTTTGATATTTCCTCTTGCTTCCGTACGGATGGCGTTTCTCCGGGTTGCTCTTGTACCCGCTGGTACAGCCGGGCACGAAGCAAGTTGGCATTGTTGCGCTCGAAAGCTGCTTCACGGCGAGCAGCGTTTGTTGTTCTAAGTGCACGATGGGGACCACGTGTTCGCAGAGCGCACAGGAACACAAATGGACAAAACAAGGCAACGACAAACCCGCGCACACAGGCTAAGCCGGCTAAGCAGTAACTGCAGCCTGCAGGAGAGGAGCCGCGCGCGCGTCGGCGACGGCGCAAACCTCGACTGCAGCGCCCTCTCACCGCCCGGGTACAAGCAGCGCCCGCTTTCAGGGGAGGAGTTATGGAACTAAAAAAGTATCTATAAACGTTGGCAGTGACCACGACGCAGAAAGAAGGCGCAGTCACGAGCTCGCGGTAACGTCCTTTCGAGCGCTTTTTCAACAATTCGGCTTCTTACCAGCTTCAGTCAGTTGCTAACACAAATCTCTCGCAGTAACTATTGCAGTGTCATTCACAGGTCCCCATAATAAGAAACACATCATTGTGAGCTTGCTATTAAGCTGTAAAGTTGCATAAAAATGAGAAGTACCGCTGTATCCATTGTTTCAGAGTTTCTTTACTAAGTTTAATTCGGTGTGCTCAAATGTACTAAAATGTACATACAGCTTTAGAACACAACTCCAGGTGCAGTTATTCCAACTAACGAATACTGCACGAGTTCTATTCTGTCCACGTGCCCCAGCTTTGTTATTTACATATTTGCTGACTCATTTATATGGAGCGTGCATTTGGCATTTTCTTAAGCAGTTATTTACAGACGTGAAAGTAAAAACAAGAACGCGGTCGAAAGCATCAAGACAATTAAAAATTAAATCAAATTTTCTTTTTTTCTTTGCCACGCTCTTAACACTAGATTATCTAGTGAACGCTGAATATAAAGCTCAAGAATTAAAACTGATGTGATTTCGTTCCGCGATTTGTTTCATTTTAGCATCGAGGAAGGGCTTAGCCGACTACACTACCGCTTTTTTGTTTTGTAGTCAACTTTCCATTGAACAGATCGCACGACTGCTATGAAAAAAAGAAAAAGTGCCTGCATATGGTTTCATTTCTTTCACGCACAAACAAGTCGGGTCAACATGCAGCCTGACGCGACTTTTCTCTCTCATCGAGCAGGGATCCTACGAAGAGGTGCAACGACCAACAGCTGTGCCTAAAAGAAATTCACGGCCAGCCTTATTCGCATTCGTTACGCTTGTTGGTTGCGTGAAAGAAAGAAAGATCACAGCTTAACGTGTTCCCAAAAGTGATGCAACAAATGCTTCACAGATACATACTAAAACGGGTGTTTGCTGTCAAAATAATTCCACGTGAACAACGTCAAGTTTCGAGTAAGTGCACAGCTCCGAACAACGGCTAATTACGCAGCTGCCGAAAACAACGCTGGAGTGCGCAGGCGTACGAACAACTAAAACCGCGCATGGCACCGGCTATTCAACACCTGAGCCGCTTGAGCGGGTTTGGATAAACCGGCTGTATCAACCACACGCGCACTCACTACATCCCCACGCCAGCGCCGTCTGCTAGGTTGTTGCCGCTGTTACCGGGGCTGTAATAAATCAATAGTTTCATCTATGAAGGGTGAACAAAATCATCAGCATCTAATGTTAAATGCCACTGTTGTATTTAGCCCTCTTCACCAAAAAAGTTGCAAGTGTCTCAATTCGAGAAACAAATAGCACCGTCTTCACCGCCCTATAGTGTACTATTAGGTTCCGCACCTCCAGCATGCGCGCGAATAAGCTGAAGTATGTTGAAAAACTTGGTAGGATAAATATGACACTTCAGTGCTATTGCTCGGAAGGGATCACCGGCCATTGAAATGAAAATTTTGTCTCTAGCATACCTCTTTGATAGCACTCCAGTTCCCACTGTACTAAAAATGTGGAGGCTGCGATAAACCAGGCTTTCACATGTGCGTTGTTTACAATCCAGATAGCTGCCTTGTACCTACGGCTGTCAGGAATAGTGTGGCCTAAATGATGTTTATTGTACACTTTCTTTTCGACTAGTACAACGGGTGGACACCGCGAAGTAGTAGCCGGTGTCAAGTGGAGCGATCTGCCATTCGTCCCTTCGTGGGAGCAATGGAAAGCCACAGGGGGGTGCCTCCTACTCCTGAGAACAGCCTAGCAGACGACGCCAGCGCGACGCTACCCCAGTGCGCAAGCGCGTGCTCTCGGCGACTTTGCCGCCTCTCTCCGTGAGAAGACGCAGAGGCTACCTTACGAGTGGGACCGCGGTCGACAGATGTCACTAAATCCTTGTGGAGAATGAACGGCTTACCGACCATTCAGTCTTCAGAGAAATATAACCAAAGTAGGCGAGTTAAAAGCGGAGGTTTTCGATGATTTTGCACCTAGAGTTACGAATGACACATGTGAATAGTTTCCTCACCTTTTGATTAGCGGTCCCGCGGCGCTCCTGATTTCGACGGCTAGTGCAGAGACAAAAATAAAAGAGGTACGAGAACAAAGTGGAGCCCGACCGAAGAGCTGCGATTGAATGAATCCTTCAACGGCTGCTTTAGGCACTGCGGCCGCGCTTATTTAGGGACCGGCTTTACCGGCGGAGTGGCATTCTGCCAAAAGCAGCGGATACCTGCATCCGGCTGCAAGAGATGGCGCGAATGTCCCCGTAAGTGGCGCCCTCATGTGCTTTCTTTTGAAACTCCTTCGCAGACAGCGGTATTTATGAAATCTCTCTCCTGCAACTCCCTCGCAGGCAGCGGTATTTATGAAGTCAGGAGCGGGTAGTTTGGGAACGAGACCGGGGGAGAAGGTTTTTCTTTTTTTAACTGTCAGGTCGAATACAATGCGACGCCTGAATGAGTGTCTTTGTCGTAATCCGCTGCTGATACGAAAGGCAAAGACTTCGATGCGAGCTCGCATACCACCGGCAAAAATGGGCACTTGGAATTTTCGCGCCGAATACGTGCCCAAAAGGAAGCAATAAGCCGCGCCGGCGGCGTAGAAGCTCATAGTCGAACTCGACGTTCAAACACTATACAGCCTGGTAGGCCCGCCAAAATACCTCGGAGAGGAGGCGCCCCGTATCCCTCGCACCGATTTCGTGCGATGAAAATCCTTAAACCGAATTAACCGTTTCTTGACAACAGGAATAGTAGTGTGCAATCATTCTGCCACTAAACAAGCGCAGTTGGCCCTTGGGCATTTGGGTAGCATTTTTATTTTTCAGAGCTTATTGGAAGGTGCGCTGTTGTGGTCTTACTTCAATTACTAATTATTCTGGAAGTTTCTGTAATTCCGCTCAATATTTCCGAATGATGATGGTGATGATGAATTTCTAGTGCGAAAGGGCATCTGTGGCCAAAGAGCGCCGTGGCATAAGGTATATTTACTCTACTGAGGGCGGGATCGACGACCATTTTCCCAAACATTTCACCCTAAAGAAGCCGAGCGCCAGGCAGGGGAAAGCTTGTGAGTATTCTATCACCGGTGGGTACCGAGCGGCACTGGGGACCGAACCCCGCACCTCCTGCATGCTAGGTAGATGCTCAGACCACTAGGCCACCGCTGCGGTTCCCATATTTCCAAATAATAATGCGTGATTTATGTTTTGTAACCGGGACCCTCGTCATCATCACTGTGTGAACGTATATTTTAGTATTTTCTTTTTAGTATCGCGACATTTAGAATTTTTACCTTTTATTACCACGAATTTCTTTCTTTCTTATTTATACTAACGTAAGCATGCAGGCTAACTATGAGCTAACACATAATGGACAGCTCCGCATCTGGGAGCCAGAAGAAGATCATTAGCGCGCAAAGATTTCGTTGAGCCACAGAGACGACACGAAGCACGAACTGCTAACTTGCTCGACAGAAGAAAAAAGGCTGTCTCAACTTGTAATTTTTTAGGAAATCCCAAATAATCTGACTGAAGGAGCTTATCACCTCATGAGTAAAGTCACAAGACATGCACTGGAACCAAGCCTCGTCCCAGTTGAATTCCTCGGCATTGTGAATGCAGCTCACACCAGAAACCACCGTCGAAAAATAGACTCCTTCAATTCTGAGCTCAAAATACGATCTTTCAGGATTCAATACAGGCTTGGTTCCCTAAAAAGTTTAGCCTTCAAATTGCTTACCCCAGACATATGAGGCCAGGCTATTGTTCCACTTTTTCTCATCTGTTTCGTTCCTCAGAACCTGGGCGTGCTAATGATCTCCATCAGCCTTCAAGGAGGATGGCTGTTCACTATGAATGTAACTTTTCTCTACATTTTGCGTGTTTATCCGTAGCACACTGTGCATTGAGAATAAACTAAATAGCATGAAATGGCACAAAGCACGAACGATGCCGGTAGAGAAATATATAAGAATGAATATCTGTTGTTGTGACGCTAGGAATATGCATCTTCAGGTAAGGAGCAGGAAAAGCGACGTGGCATTTTTCTTTTCTGCTCATTTTTGAATAGTTAGGTATAGATGCCACAGTTTACATTACATTGCACGTACATGCACCAGTGTGATGCACTAGTGTATGTAACATGCCTATATGTTTCATCATCGTTCATTGGCGTATGTGCACTATGTATATTTACGTATTGACAGCGCCGATGGCATTATACATAGTGTGTATATATATGGTGCCGGTGGTGACGGTAGTGATGATGCAACCAAATATGCGGCAACCTGCGGACGCCGCGCTCATATGTAAACATCTCATCTCAGCATGTTCAGAAACATATGTAAATAGTTCATTGTGTTCACGTGTTTATTGAACTTAGCAAAGCGCAATTAAAAGACAGGGACATAGAAGAAGAAGCATACTGGACAAACACTTGACAACTAGTTCTTTACTCGGGAAAAAACACATATATACAGATACATAGAGGGCGGAAACAAATTATAAACCAAGCAATGAATCGGCTTTATCACAAGTGTGTTAAGCGTGAACAGGCATCAAGGTAAGCAATTTCCTTGCGTGATACGGTCAGGGAAGGAGTGCTGATACATTTTTCAGCTTTCTTTGTAATGCAATAAGCCTCTATAATTTCTCTGTCAAGCCTCTTTTTTCCTTTACAAATGCATCAGCACTCCTTCCCTGACCTTATCACGCAAGGAAATTGCTTACCTTGATGCCTGTTCACGCTTAACACACTTGTGATTCATTGCTTGGTTTATAATTTGTTTCCGCCCTCTATGTATCTGTATATGTGTTTTTTTTTCTGAGTAAAGAACTAGTTGATATCAAGCGTTTGTCCTGTGTGCTTCTTCTTCTGTGTCCCTGTCTTTTAATTGCGCTTTGCTAGGTTCAACATGTATTACCAACTCGCCCAACTTTCTGCATTGCTTCAGATGTTTATAACGTTTGTTCCGTGTGCACCTCCTCAAGGTAAATTACGTATACATGCGGCACAAAAGCATTCATGCGCCCGGTGCCACTTCCTGTCGTTGGCGTAAAATCACAAATTACGCTTCATATGTACTTCCTGCTTTTAAAGTCGCCCATCCAACGGAACCAAGCTGTAGAAAGTTTGTTTAACATATTGGTGAAATAAATTGCTGAAATAAATAAAGGTTTATGGAGGTAAAAAGCTTTTTTATGACCTCTGCTGCTTTCGAGTGTTTACGGTAGAAGTCTCCGTTTTCTCTTCTCACTGCAAACGCGTTCTATGGCGGAAATATAGTATGTACGGGGACTGATGTGCCTTCCATCAAGCGTTGAAGCCATTATAAGTGCAGCAGTCCCAAAAGTGCAGGCAGCACACGTAAGCACAGAGAGGATTGAAAAGGAGACCCTGCTCCATCGCAGTGCTTTGTAAACTTCATGAGTTTTTTTTTTTGTAGGACATTTCCAAGCACACGGCATATAGTTCGAAGCGCAGCAAAAAAAAACATTTAATATGTTTAGAGCCTAAATTATGATATCTTAGGTGCTCGAACATCATCGCAGGCCGCGTTCGCACGGCAGATCTGAGGAGGATGTAGGTTCTGCCGTTGCTATTTATCGCGCATTTTCGTTTACATTGCCCCGGCACCCGTGAAGCCATGCACAGCCTTTGCTGGAACGTTCGTCATCATATGATTATGAACGTTACCTACAGTTTGCCAAGACCATAAGGACGAAGTGCGAGTATACGTCCACTAAAATTGCGCAAACACAATTTCATATACATTCGACTCCTAGCCGCCAACTGATTTCAGAGAGAACCGCTGCTATAGGGCTTATGAGACATTTGAAATTTGAAGGGCGAAGCGCAAGGCCTTTGGCTTCGGCTGTGCCGCGGGCAATGATATAGCCGCCCATCTTTTTAGTTTGTACATTCACGCTGAAATCCACTGGCAGGCGGTTTTATCAGTTTTGTCTGTGACGCAAGATGCGACGAGACCTATCTAGATTGATCGTGGCCACGAAGAACTGCTTCCACTTTTTCGCATACTGTTGTAGTTGCTTTTGGTCCCTAATCTCAAAAGTAGTTGCTTTCGCCGCCGCCGAGTCATTCAGTCCATTGTGGGCACAGGTCAGCACAATAAACAGGTGTCTTTTAAAAGGACCTTTCGCTGTCTGTTTTCGCCGCCGCGGTGACTCACTAAGTGTTTATGGTGCTCGGCTGCTGACCCGAAAGACGCGGGTTCGATCACGGCCGCGGCGGTCGAATTTCGATGGAGGCGAAATTCCAGAGGCCCGTGTACTGTGCGATTTCACTGCCCGTTAGAGAACCTCAGGTGGTAGAAACTTCTGGAGCCCTTCATTACGACGCCCCTCACAGCCTGAGTCGCTTTGGGACGTTGAACACCATAAACAAACCAAACAATTTTTCTCTGTCTACCTGACTACTTCGACTGCTGTCACCACTACGTGGCAATATGATACAACGTACGAACGCAACCAATCGCGGGCTTCTGGGATGCGCTTCGCTAGCCGGGCTATCTGTGATAGATTAGTGGCGCAGTCAGAGGCCAATCTTTATACACCATAAATATACAATCTGTCAATCAGGCTATGAGCATTTCAAGGAGTAAGGTCCGAATTCGTGCCCGTGTTGTTAGCTTTGCGGTTCCGTGGAGCAAGAAAGCTTTCTGCGCATCACCGGTTAGAATAAGCCACGAGTCAGAACAGCCCTGCCCACGCTGATCGTGGCCTGAGTAGAATCGCTGCATACGATGACGGAAAGCAACAGTCACCGCTGGCAGGCGGCATGCGGAAATAGTGTAATGGACATTTTCTGCGGTTGATCTCGGCCCCTGGCTGGTTTTCATACTGCAGATGCAGCGCGATGAATTTACCGCTTGCCGCTCATGTGAACTCGATATTTCAGATAGTGTTGTCGCTTTATGAAGGAGTTACGAATGTTTTACGAACCAGCGAAAACAGACCGCCCGTGCTTTCTCGCTAGTGAACAAAGAGCGATTCTGAAGAATACCGGCTTCCCTTAAAAAGTTAAAAACATGCGGCATCCCAACAAGCCCATATTCACTTAAAATCAATGCCGGATTAAAAAGAATGCGTTCCTGGCAAAATGTACTAAAATATTTTTTTCACAGCGATTCAAGTTTTGTGCAGAGAATAATATGTGGTAACTGTAAGTGCGTCTTCGCATTTTTCACAAACAGGTTTGTCTTCTTTTGCAAGTAGAAAGTTTTGAGTGAGGTATGTGTGTCCAATACGGAGACGGCATAAAATAACTTCGATGAAACATTCGTGGCGTGAGCATGACTTACGTTCTTCTATGAGAGGGTTTATTAAATGTAGCTTATTATTTCTTTAAATATTCCATTGCCACTGGCATTCACCTCCGAGCTTACACTGTAAAAGCTTACGACGGGCTACACAGGCAACAATTGGGCAATAATAATGAACCTAAAAAAAAGGTCCGCGAAACGAGACTGCTGAGTGGAGGCAAAAATGGAAACAAAAGAATCACCGCGTGAATACAGAAATGGAAAGAATGAAGTCCGGAAAGAAACGCTGTATAATAATTCAAGAAACAGAACCTTCCTATTTGAGGCTACATCAGGTTGCCTTAAAAGCCGGCTATGTACAAGCAAATATGAATAGGGAGATGATATTTGGGTAATATGCGGGAGCAGTGTAGAAAACATTGAACATGTTCTTGGGGAGTGTAAAGACGTGCAATCGGACGTCAGAAAGGACATGTTCAGGCTTCTAGTATCTAGGCGTCTTAGGGATAGCGATGGCAACATTAACAATTAGCTTTAGAAACGAGGACAGAAGATTGGTTTGGTTTGGTTTATTAGGGTTTAACGTCCCAAAGCGACTGAGGCTATGAGGGATGCCGTAGTGAAGGGCTCCGAAAATTTCGACCACCTGGGGTTCTTTAACGTGCACTGACATCGCACAGTACACGGGCCTCTAGAATTTCGCCTTCATCTAAATTCAGCCGCCACAGCCGGGATCGAACCCGCGTCTTTCGGGCCAGTAGCCGAGCGCCGTAGCCACTAAGCCACCGCGGCGGGGCGGCAGAAGATTGGAGTATTGGTATAGCGCAAGAGCAGAATGAGGAAATTACACAAAAGGTCACAGAAATCGAAGTAATTCAAATGAGGCCATGAAAGATAGCCTTCAAAGCCGGTGAATGAACGAACCGAACAGGATTAGTTGTTTCAAAAAGGAGGTGGACAGCTACAAAAAATAAAAAAAAAACATTAACCAATCTATTTTCTGGGCTCCGATGCACAAAGGGATCCTATTATCTATTTATCTACGTAATAGTTTTAGCTTAGAGTACATCTTTGACAGGAAATGCCATAGACAGCATGGAACTGAAGCTGCTTTACAGTGGGAATTTGCCTTCGATAAGGCTGCGAATCGAGCATGCTTGTGCGACATGTCGTGGAGAATAAACACAAAATTAAGGGGCCACTTATGCTCCGCCTTAAGGTGGGGTGAGACTTTGTTTGGTCAAAAAATTCAGTTTTGAGATTTTTCAGTCATCTGATAGAGAATTTCTTTATCTTTCAGAAAATATATTACACTTGGGTATTCGCTCTTCCAAAAATATTTTTTTGTCCTTTTTCTTCAACACGTTTACAGGAAAAGTGGGTGTATCTCGACCACTGATCTCCACTGTGATCTCGACGCAATCTCTTCGTTTCCGATACGTGCAGAAAGTCAATGCTCTGAAGGTTTCGGTTTTGGTTTTGAATTTATTCCTGTGAGTAGTTCATTTTTAAGCCACTAGGGCTCCTTCTGTTGCTCTTCTGTTTATGGCTGCGCGCTAATCTTTGACGCTGTCCCCTTGTGCTGTCGATGCTCTAACAATTATTCTGGATGAGGTGTCCTGAAAGCATCTTTTCCAGTCTCAAAACAGTTGAGACAGCTGTAGATGATGAAATTACGTTCTTTAATGATGAAAATGTAGCACGAATAAGGGTGCTGAAACATTTGGGAGCCACCCCTGGGCCTCGGTGTGTGTCAACGCTAGCATCTATACATAGACAAGCGGAGGGTAAAAAAAAATGATTTCAAGCTGAGATCTGAAGCGAAACAGGAAAGAAAGGACCGCAGAAACAATGAGAAAGGGTATGGCGATGCTACCACTTCAAAAGACAAAAGACTACAGCCCACAGAATTTTTGAAGAATAAAAATGCTTTTAAGGACTTTACAGACGTTTTTCTCAAAACAACATTTTTGGAACTTTGTGTACCTTTTTCTCGGGAACTATAGGGCACAAGCAAACAAAATTTCACTGAGGCGTTCATTAGTGGTAGTTACATAACTGGAACTAGAATAAATAGTCTGGCTGCATTTTTATTTTTTCTAGCATAAAAAGACCTGTCAAAAGTGGCAATTTTCATGCATCGGCAAAAGCAAAAAAATGTAACAAATCAAGTTTTTGTTGTAGGAACATAATTCTAGTTCCAGTTCTGTGAAGCATTCGTTGCTACCTTTGTACAAAATTGGAACACTCTGTGGGTAGTAGATCTTAAATAAAAGGTACAAACGTATAAAAAAGTAAAAACAAAAATAAAAAAACTACTTCAAAATTTAAAACTAATTTTTAACTCTACTGCAAGCTGCGACAATCTTTAATATTCCTTTCAAATTTTATGACCATAGCTTTTATTGCTACTGCTGTACAGCCAAATTTTGAAACTCGACTTCAAAGTCTCACCCCACCTTAAGGGTACGACTCGATAGCGTTAATGGTTATTGGCCACTTTCGTTATTAGTTGGCATTTGTATCTATTCACGCACTCATTAGCATAAATAAGTAGGCATTCTAGACCATGTGACACGCCACATGGCGCACGATGTCTCCCTTTAACAGTGTGGAACGTGCGTCAATTGCTGAGGGATAGCGTGTCTGACTCGTAACCCAGGAATCATTGGCTCGATTCCAAGCTAATGATCCCAATTTTGATTTCAGCATAATTAACTTACTACATACGTTACATTACTTATTTCAATTTGCTTTATAACATGCTACGGCCTCGTAATCAGAATTGAACTTAGTTTTAATCACTTGATTCCTCAGCTCAACGTGTGACGCTTCGAGCCTCTCGACCAATCGCGATTTTCTCCACAGGCCCACGGCAGTGCCAACTACGGCGGTTTTTCTGATGAGCGTGAGTTTAATGATATCGCGCATAAAAGGACAAAGCACGGGCTGACTGGACAAGAGCATTTCCTGAAGTACGAAAGAATGTTTTATTGGGGCCATGTCACAAGCTCCGAGGCGAAGGTGTTATTGACCTAAAATTAATGCATGCAAAAATTCTACAGGACAGAGCAATAGAAGGCAAGTTCATGCAGTCAAACCTGTATCGGGTGATCTGTTGAGATTCGGATCTTTTGCGCGCGTGACTGAGCCCTTTCTTTTAAAAATGATCACCTCTTTATCTGAGTTCAGTGTAATAAAATGCTCGGCAAAAAGCGGTTAGAAAACCATACTGAACCCTCACTACACGTTCATTTTTTAGGTTTGTTGCAAGTTCGTGAACCTATCGTTTCTCTTTGGTGTTAATAAAATGTACTGTCACAAATCGGTGTGGTTTGTACGAATTAACGTTGCCTGCCGTGTTCAGAGAGCGAAGTAAATATTTAACGATGCACATTAAGCTTACTTTAAATAAATATTGTTTATTGTATTCTGTACTGGGCGTTGACGCAGTGAGTATGTTGTTTTACGTTCATAATGCGAGTTTGAATTTCAGCCTCAGTGCTATTACACCATTCTCGTTACACTGCTGGATGAAAAAGCTAAACGTCGTGCGTAGGAAACCTGGTATATGGAAACCAGTGAAATGACACAGGCGCCTGGTGCTTCGTCGAATTTCACGATCGGATTGCAATGTCTCCCTTCTCTGTGTTAGTTTAGTTTAGTTTATGGGGTTTAACGTCCCAAAGCGACTGAGGCTATGAGAGACGCCGTAGTGGAGGGCTCCGGAAATTTCGACCACCTGCGGTTCTTTAACGTGCACTGACATCGCACAGTACACGGGCCTCTAGAATTTCTCCTCCAAAGAAATTCTAGCCACCGCGGCCGGGATCGAACCCGCGTCTTTCGGGTCAGCAGCCGAGCACCATAACCGCTGAGCCACCGCGGCGGCGGTGTTCTCTGTGTTAACCTGGATCTACAAGCCAAATAAGCCTATGGACGCCGAGCTTTTCAGCCGGCTTGTACGCAGCCGCGAACAGTGGTAAAGCCGTGAGTGCATACTGAATTTTTTCTGCAAGTTTCATTTTTTTCCCGCCGTGAAGCGGAAATTCAGATCATTTTGATATGCACTTTTCAGCACTGAACCAAAATCTGTGAAAATGTACGGCCCCATGCGACCATCGAACGCCTTACAGACAGGTCACACTGTTATAGAGTAAGCAAAAAAATCTACCATATCAGGAAACAAAGGTATATTACATCTGCAGCCATTTTTTAGGATTGTTTTCGAGCAAGTGTTGCTTGTATTTTGATATGCTATGGACGCTTGAAATCCCTAAGCCGCATGTGGGCTATTATGGATGGAGTTGTGGTAAACTGCTGCTTAATTTCGACATCTTATGCTCATTAACATTCACTGGCAGACAGCACACTGCCGTTATCACATTTCTCCGGCGACGACAGGCCACCACCGAGGCCGGCATCCGACCGCGTTTCATTGAGCTCAGAATCCGAAAGTCATGGCCACTTAGTGACTACGGCCGCTAAGTTACATCATTTTATATTAGCCTACACTGTCATTGGAAAATAGGAGGCATGACAGAAAGGCGATTCACACCCAGTTTACCAAGAAAACATGAACCCCAGACATCGTGAATCTCCGAGTACGGGATATTTTTGAATTTCAACTATGGACCACTGAACCGATGTCCTATATGCATTACATCTATACGTGAAGCTTGCTGGAAGGCATCAGTACGTAATCCGCAGAGGAGCTTTAAAGAAACAACTAAATCGAGGCAATGGAAGCGTTTACGGGCTGAGTATAGTGATCACTATATATTGGTTAAGAAGAGACAAAAAAGGACAAATAAAACTGTTATTGCGAATAACCACACTGCATAATTTTTTATCTTGTTTCTTACCCGTGTTTAGACGTCACTTTGGAGCTCGTGGATGTGCTTTGCTTGGTAAGCCAACCAGCTGAAACGCAAGCTACACTGAATCTAGGCAGCACAGCTGCTTTTCATCACTGTTCACATCTCATTAGCATACGATTGCAAAGGAGTTCGAGGCTGCACACAGGTATATAAAAAAAAGACCAACTAAAATATGCTTATGCCTAACGCACGCTGAACAAGGGATTGATACTCCCTGTGTAGCATTCACTCCGCGCGTTTGTTATCGCTCGAAAAGAGTCAGAAAAACTTGGTAGACTTTAAACATAGTTAAACCGTGTAGACGTGCGAAAGCATGTTTAGCATGGTTGGCTCATGTATTGCTTTGCTGGGTCGTCGACACGTCTGGCGACGATATTAGACTCAGGTTAAGCTATGATTGAGGTTCAGCTGATCTGATCTGTTTGCGCCACAGGAAGTTGATGAAGACGACGACGTTCAGTGCACAGCGAGAGAGTGTTGCAGTTGAACCATTAGATGCGTTGCATTCGAATTTGCGCATAAAGCCATCGTCCCGTCTTCGATCTCCCAGCTAACAGGTCCCATGTCTTCGCGTCGTCCAATCTGTCAGCCTAAACCCTATTACTACTCACTTTCCTCTATAAATGCTCCACTTTACAGTATTTCACCGCCTCTGTCTTGGCCACTCCCCCGTAGTGGGTATGTGCCATTTTATGGGAGGCCACCCAACCAACTAAACACCAGGTGTGATGGACTGCAGCGACAGCACAGGGATTTCGTGCAATGGGCAGTGAAGCTCATCTATTCGCGTCACTGCGGGTTGAAAGCCCAATCTTGGCTATATTTGTTTTATTTCTCCAGGTTGACCATTGGCACCCTCAGGGTCGTCCTACCTTTGCGAACCGCTGGGGCAACGCTCCTCCGAACTAAATCGAGCTTATCAGGCGTCACACAATTAATTTTTTTGTTGGTGAACCGCTTGAACGCTCTCGCACTAAAAACTTAAATAAAAGAGTAAGGGAGTCTAGTTCCACCTATCCTTGCTGCGCTAGAAGACTATACGCCAGGAAAAGAAAAGATGAAATGAAAGCGTCCAAAGAGGAAATTCAAGAAAAATTAATTTGCGAACCATTTTGGTCAGAATATAACCTGTATATACGAGAGACTAAACAGCGTCGCTGTCCTGCTCTTGTGCTATACTCTCCCGCCGGAGCCGTTTTCCTCCTCAGTGTTTAAAAATAGTTCGTACTAGATGCCAGACATTCGCCAGGTACAGGCTGGCCCTTGATGGAATGCAAGAGTTCAATGCCTAGACTACAAACGCAGAACGTTGAGGCTCGATCACCCTGTGCTTATCTCCTGTGAGATCGTTGCAAGTAGCGTCCAAAAGGATATGTACAGGTGAAGCAGTCATGTGTGGCAGTATCAGTCTATTCTGATAGCAGTTGTCATTCGGCCAAGCTGACAGACTGCAGCGTTCGCGTTCGTTCAGTTCTGCGGGCGCTAGTACACAGCGACCGGATCAATTTCGCTTAATTCATGACGGTGCATTAAATAAAACAAAATTGAGGGGACACTTGAGCTCCGTGTCCAAGATATGAAGCGACAGCGTTAATGAGTTAATGCCCTTATATGAGGAATTTATGATGCCCAGCTCTACATTCATATCTGCCTGATAGTCCTCACATCACTCCTGCCGCAACGGTGCAGCGGTTAAGGGATGCGCCATTGGCCTGCGATGATAGGCGCTGCCACTGGTTGGGCTTGCGCAACTCAGGTTCCACTTCCCGAGAAACCTCTCGCGATCAGCCAATAATACTGCAACGAAAAACACTTGCTGCGGATTTGCCCGGCTACAGCTTCTGTGAGACGACGCTTCTTAAAGAAGGTAGGCCTGCGATGGGACGTTGCAGGCGACTATCGCAAGTGGACTCATGATAATCGCTTTATCGCGAACTTTTTCCACTTTTTAAGCCAGGCTCGTTTACACTCTTTCTTATAACTTTCTTTCCCTTTTACATTATGCCTCATGGCAAATATCTGGAATAAAAAAAAAGAGCACACCTCTGAAACGGTGGTCAGTTTATTCACAACCCGGCTGGCAGGTTGCGATGATGCCACAGGGTCATGTAACCTTGGTGGCCCACCTTGGTTGTTGCTTCGGAGAGTGGCCACCTAGGCCACCCTATTTTTTGCTCACAACGCCGACAACGCCCTCACCAGACTTTCTGGCTAACGGGGCCTCTAACGCTACCGCGTTAAAAATGACGTCTCGAGACAGCGCTTGAGACTAAGTAGCCCAGTTTAGAGCCCCCAGCTTTAGATTCTAACCAATAAAGGCAAACCACGTATATATAATGGCGTGCCATGTTTATATCTTCGGGTAGAGGGGACTTTAGGTTAAACGCGAAGCTTTCCCTTCTCTTCACACGCCAAGTTTAAGATACTGAGTACGATGGTTCTATGTCTGCTTAATGCAACAATAGGCAGATTTTACAGCGACAACTTTAAGCCTCCCGCTGTGCAGAAAAAAATTGGCGGGGCTTAGCTTTGGTTAAGCCTGGTAGGTTGCGAAAGCAGGTGTTTTATACTGCATATGCAGGGCCTCTAGTGGGAAGAGTGGTGGTGGTGGTGGTGAAAAACTTTAATTAAAGAGAGCTTGAGGGTGAAAAAAAAAAACCCTGCTACATGGTCGGTATCCTTAGTCCGGGACACCGCACGACGAGGCCCCGTCTCGCGCCCGCTTGACCAGAGCCCTTTGGGACTCCAGTGTGGAGCAGTTGAGGAGGGCAGTCTCCCATGCCTCTCGGGTGGGGGTGGGGGAGGGGGGAAGGTGAG
Source organism: Amblyomma mixtum (assembly GCF_055824585.1). Taxonomy (NCBI): domain Eukaryota; kingdom Metazoa; phylum Arthropoda; class Arachnida; order Ixodida; family Ixodidae; genus Amblyomma; species Amblyomma mixtum. The sequence goes on along the minus strand of NC_143015.1, from coordinate 80,865,906 downwards.
GATTCTGAGTACATGCCCACACCATGTGAAAGATATCGCAGATCTCTCCACAGTGCGGGCAGCGCCCATCTGTGTTCGGATCGAGGTGTTTTGCAATTGCAGGACAGAGAAGGGCCGCAGGCGCAGGGCTGCATGCGCCGCAGAGTTCGCTCCTCCGCCTTACTCAGCCCCTTGCCAGGTGCCGGGTAGAGACGGTGGCTGTCGCAATAATAAATTAGGATTTCGCGGAACCGCAAAAGCGGTTTATGAGCTTCTGAGCCATGAGAGCTAGGATGAGGAGCCCGGTGTGTGAGCGCTCGGGCGGCCGCATCAGCGGCCTCATTGCCTCGTAGACCCTGGTGGCCAGGAGCCCAGATCACTTTTGTGCGAGTTGGATCGGCGAGAGCGCGTCTTAGGATTTGCGAGGCAAGAGGTGATATTTCGCCTGCAAGATAATGTTCACAGGCCCGGCGAGAGTCTGTGATAACCGTTTTCGATTTTGGATCGGCGGCAGCGAGAGCTATTGCGACTTCCTCCGCTCGTGTTGAATTTGGGGCCCGAAAAGATAGCCCATCGACATTCATTCCCCGGTGGACTACGGCAGCCGTGAAGAATCCCGCGGGCGACGGCCCTGTGATGTCCACGTAATTGACGCCCTCTTTATAGCCATATTGCCTCTCAAGCGTGCGAACCCGCGCTTGTCGTCTGCCTTTATGTGAAGCCATGTCCATGTTACGCGGGAGCGGAGCCACCAAGAGCATGTGGCGCCACAGCACCGGGATGTTCTCCGTCCCCTGTGGTATGCATGTGTGTTGGATGTGTAAGCGGTTTAGCAGGCGGCGCCCAGGCACCGTCTGCGATAGCCGCGTATATTGGTTCACGAGGTGGGTCTCCCGCAACTCCTGATAGGAGTTTACCACTCCCAACGCCTTCAGTTTAGCTTTGGAGGTAGCCACCGGGAGGTCCAGTGCTCGCTTTGTTGCCTTCCTGATGATGGCGTCAATGCGCTCGTCTTGTTGTTTGGAGGTGCGTAGGTACGGCACGGCGTAGAGGATCCGGCTAGTCACGAAGGCATAGGCGATCCGTAGCGCGTCCCTGCCCCGCAGACCACCCCGCTTGTTGGAAACACGGTGGATCATGCGCCCTACCTGTTCACCTATGCTCTTGAGTTTCGCTAAACTAGAGTCCGGCCTAAGTTTGTTATTGATGAACAGACCCAGGATCCGGAGCTCTGCCACTTCTCTGATGGGACCGCCCGACAGAGATATGTGTAGAGACGTGCGGCGCGCCGTGCCAAGTGGCCGCCGTTACCCGACCAGCCGAGTTGGTAGCCCGTCTCTCGCTCCTGGTATGACGTCACGCCATAACGTCACTAGTGCCTCTGGCGGGAGGAGCGCGGCACGCCGTGGCAAGCGGTCGCCGTTACCCGACGAGCCGAGTCTCTCGTTCCTGGTATAACGTCACGCTATAACGTCACTAGCGCCTGTACGTAATTTCCTTTCCTCTAATTCATTTTAAGACGAAAGCCTTTAATCGCTCATGCGCGCGGTGTCCGTCCGTGCTCGCGGCGTCCGCTCTTGCTCGCGGTGTCCGTCCTTGCGCAGGAATCGTGGCAACTGTGGCCTCTCCTCCGAGCAGCGGCGAAACCTCCTGCGTAATTTACTTTCCTCTAATTCATTTTCTTCACTACGGGCCCTCTTTGTGTTCCTTCTTTCACTCCCACTTCCTCCCTTCCTCTGCAAACGGATGACGGGTGTCCACCGAGAGATGGCAGACAGTTACTGCGTAATTTCCTTTCCTCAAATACAATTTTCATTTCCCTCACTACGGCTCCTCTTCGTCTTTCTTCTTTCAATACCACTGCCTCTCTTCTTGTACGGTGCGGTACAGGTGTCCACCGCGACGGCTGCTACGTCAGAGGTCATTCTAAAGGTCAAACGCGGCTGCCGGCCGTCGCTACGCGAAAGGCTGTTAGTGAGCGTAGTATTGCTTTCGCAATAAAACTGGTGTCGGTGGCGGCGCCGTTGTGAGCGAAAATGCCGCTGATACAGCTGCCCCCTAGGTCACATGATCTTACGACACCGCCACAACCTTTTTTTCACTATGCAGTGAAAAAGGGAGCCAAGGGAAAAACCATTCAAGCACTGCTTGAGTTGTCCTTGCTACCACTTATCAGGCACTGGCAGCAGCGAGAACAGCACAAAGAACAATGTTCTAGGACCCATATGTATCAGCAGCGCGAACACAAAGCAGGAAGGAAAAGCGCTCTGTACTATCTTCTCCTCCTTAATGTTCTAGGACGCAGCTAGCTCAGTCAGTAAAAACAAAATATACAGCAATAAGAATAGAACCGTTGCAAGTGCTACAAACGTTCAACTTAAGAAAATAAACTACATCACACTGCACCAATTCACATGGTACACAAAATAATAGAGTAAGATTCAGCGGATGAACATTGCGATGAGATCAGAGAGTTGCAGTTTAGAAAGGGGGATACCTTGATTTATATAGTCATTTAAGATACGTGGTAACAGATCATGCAGCATTTGTCGACCGTAATTAGTCCGGCAGGTAGATATTTTCCAAAACGGGGCAGACCTTGTGTATATTGAATCGGCTAAGGATGATCTGGAAATGTCGGTAAGGGTATTGCTTCCATACTTTTGACTAATATAATATTCTCGTGTTAATATAAACCTATATAGCTCACTAACTCTGGGTATATTAAACTGTTTAAAAAGCTGAGAGGTAGATTGCAGCTATGGTACGTTAGCAATAATGCTCTGAATTTTTTTGTGTGTTATTAGTAGCTTGTTTAGATTACCCTCTGTGGTTGTGCCCCATACTAGAAATGAATAATTTATGTAGCATGCGAACCGAGGCCTGTTTATGACTAACTTCACGCTCTGTGGTAAGACACCTGTTTTGATTTACTATCCCTATCGTACTGCTCTGTCTGTTCAACATAAAATTTATGTGGTCATCTCACTGCAAGTGTTCGGAAAAATTTACTTCAAGAACATTAACATACCGCGTAATTTCAATCTTCGAAAGTTTTAAATATAAGGTCAGTAATCATATCAGCCTGTTTACCTCTAGGTTGAAAAATTATTGCTTTTGTTTTTGTACCATTAATTTTCAGGTGGTTATTTCTCGTCAAGGTATCTAACGCTAGCAAGACATCGTTTGCTTTTACAATAGAATCATTGACATTTGGAGAGGCAGTCAATACACTCGTGTCATCAGCATAAAGAATAAACTTAGTTTCTGGCGCTATATTAACCAGATCATTTATATGCAGAATGAAAAGCAAAGCGCCCAAAATGCTACCCTTTGGGACGCCGGATATGATTTCCTTCTTGCTCGATACCAAAGTGTTAACAGAAACAAACTGACACCTCTGTGAAAGATTTCTTTTCAACAAAGTAAGTGGAAGACCACGGATGCCATAGTGGTCTAATTTTTCGAAGAGAATTTTATGATGGATATAATCAAATGCCTGATTGAAGTCAACAAATACGCCTACAACGAATTGTTTTATCCCGCAATTGTGCAAAATATACACTTTTTGATCCAGTAGTGCCAATTCTGTAGATCGATTCTTTTGAAAACTTCTTTTGAAAGCGCTCTTCTGTATTGTGAAGCTCATTACATAACAGTGGACGAGGCATTTGTCCTGCAGTTGGCGTAACCAGGGATAAAGACGACGATGACTACCGCTATGATGACGCTTACACGGTCATTGTGCACAAGTAGGGATGGCCATGCGAAGACAAAGCTTGGTACTACTCTTGGGTCAGTGGTTATGGCCCTCGGCTGCTGACCCGAAATACGCGGGTTAGACCCCGACCGCGGCGGTAGAATTGCAATGGAGGCCAAATTCTAGACGTCCGTGTACTGTGCGATGTCAGTGCACGTTAAAGAACCCCAGGTGGTCAAAATTTCCGGAGCCCTTCACTACGGCGTCCCTCATAGCCTGAGTTGCTTTGGGACGTTAAACCCCAATAAGCCAACCAAACCAAAACACGGGAAGGATTGATATCGGCCTGTAGTTAGTGACTTCATGCCTCGAACCCTTTTCACAGAAAGTTGAAACGTGCTATTTGCATTTCTGTCGGAAATATACCCAGAGATATGGAAAGATTGTAGATATAGGCAAACACGGGGCTTATTATATCAATAACATACTTAATCGGCTTCATCTGTCCATCGTTTGCATGACAAGCGTGAAAGCTCTTGCGGCTTAAAAATATAGACTTCAGTTCGTTTGTATCTGTGGGTTCTAAGAAGAATGAACTCGTATTTACCTCACTTAATACATTATAAGCAACCTGCGATACAACGTTAAAATCTCTACGAAGAAAATAATGATTAAATGTATCAACCACTCACTGCCCAGTAATTGTTTGATCCTGGTGAATATTTTTTTTAACTGCTTCCTTTCCTGAATTCCGTCCCATTAGTGAATTTAATTTATTCCAAAAATACCTCTGTGCCTGAACAAGATCAGAAAATTCTCAGATAGTACATATCCCTCGCCCTCTTCAGCTCCTTACTTAACGCGTTGAGAAAGCTTTTAAAGATGCGAAGGACAGCTTCATTTTTGGTCCGTAAAAACTTCTTAAGCAGGGAATCTTTTTTATCAGTTTTCTTAAAATGTGATCGAGTAATCCATACCTTATGAGCACCTTTAACACTGGAACTAGGCTTCTGGAAAAAGTGTTTTTTATAAATAGGAAGTAATTGTTGCAGGAAGGTCTGCTAAGTGATTTCTGGGTCGTTTCAGTTAGGTCAGTATTCCAACATATCTGGCAGATTCCTACTCGAAAGGAATCCAGCGTGGCTTGAGTCACATGTTGATATGTTATAGGTGTATCAGCGTTCGCATTGTTAAGACACTTTGAACACTACAGCATGTGGTCACTCACAGCTTAAGTTAGAACGCAGCTATTTACCGAAGAAATGCCATAAATACTTATAACCAAATAAACCATGGTTTCCGAGAACAGTCTCACTCGGCTTAGTGACTGAATGCAGTTTCTGCAGTCATTGCAGGCAAGAAAGTTTTCGAAATCAAGTTTTGCTACACTGTTACTACTGAAATCAATGTTAAAGACGCCACCAAAAATAGCATTCAATTGATTTTCATTTATAAATGTTAAGAAATGATCCATGAAGATAACGAACTCTGATGTGCTTCCATCGAGAGGACGGTAGAAGGCAACTAAGATTAAATGTTTTAATTTTACACAAACCATCCGGTAATCATTTTTGACAAACGTAAATTCATCCAATAAATTCGCTTGCAAGGAGTTCTTCACCACTCTTTCACACGCCACCTCCTGTACGAATTGACCTATGTACGCTAAACGTGTTCATTGCGGACATGTGAAAAAGATCGAAGCTATTTGTTTGCCACGTTTCAGTAAACATTACTATATTGAAAGAGTGCCTTAACTCACTAAACAAACTTTCAAGTTCCGCGACCTTGTTTCCTGTGGATTGAATATTTGAATTAAAACTGTCAATAAAACCGCATTTTTTAATATGAAAGGATTTAAGCAATTTTTTTACTGTAATGTGAACTAGATGACCCATGTTCGGGCTATGCACACAATAGCACAGTTTATCCGCTCAAAGTTGACAAATCGTTCAAGCTCCTGATTACAACTGCTCATTCGCCACTCTTTCTGCGGACTAGCCCCTTACCATTAGCGTGCCATACAAAATCATAGCTCAGCTCTTTTGCCCAAGTTTTCGCAGGCGTAAGGATGGTACTAGAGTGCTTTGTCAAGTTTTCAGAGATGTACACGTCCTTTTCTAGTTCTTGCAACTTTTTGCTATTTTGGAGGCAGTAATCTCGGATTGTGAACCTCCCACAGGATTGTGAGAAATCTGCCCACCGTGACAGATGATAGTTAATGATTAGTCGCGAGATGTTACTTTGAAACAGCCACCTTAGCCTCACAAGCACCACCAAAGACAGCTCTTTGCGGGTCAATGGCTCATCTCTGAACCACGGCACCACAGCGCCAAGAATGGCATGACGACTCGCATGATCTATGAACGCAAATTTAAGAAAACGAATTGCGCATGTATGCAGGCATCGACCAATCAACGCTAACGAGTCATACTTTGAAGACGAAGCTTGAGTGCCCCCTCCACTCTTTTTTCTCCTTTCAATATATTATGCATCTTGCTTGGTTTTGCTCACTAGACGGCTAGATATAATAAAGAATCACTTTTCAGAATTGCTTCCCTGGTCTGCTGCGAGGAACGTCGCGGCACGACGTATTTCTGGGGGGGGGGGGGGCTTAAATACGCGAAGTATTACATTATAGCATTACGAGGCTCATTAAAGAAATACACTTCAGCTAAATTACTGACAAATCATTCAATAAAATGTGATTACTGGCGATTGCCTCGGTTTTTACTCGCAGTTGACTAGTTGGTTGTGAACAATTACAGCTTGAATTTTTGATGCCTCGTTATCAGAAGCAAACAATCCCTGCAGTTCAGGAGAACACTCTTGTACGCATGTGGTATCATTCAAGGGCTTTCTGGTAGTTCCATTTTGGCCGGATCTGAATAGGCACATACTTTAACGTATTCAGATGCGAAATAAGATAAGAGTTGAAAGTTAGGTAAAGTTCGCAGGTAGTAGGGTTGACAAACTTAATGCATGCGAAAACACGTGAAAAATGCAGCTTATAGTGTAAAAGCTGTTAAAAAGATTGCAAAACTGCGCATGTGCCATTTTGCGGCAGAAAACATGTACCTTCAATTTGATTGTCCGTTTGGAAATGTTATTAGTTCATTCTCCGAATCTACCGTTTTCCTTTCTTTTTTGGTGGCTGATTGAAATTATTAGGGCGCTGAAAAACATTGAAAGAGAAGGGGAAGACACTGTTGAGCTTAAAACTTTCGACACCCTCAGCAAGGCGCCATGAAGGGAAAAGTCGAACAAGTTATTTCTCTACGCACCAAAAAGTTTCCCTTGAGAGGTCCCATAAGAGGAAAAGAAACGGTAAGGAAGCCATGAGACTTACCTCTTGTTGTTGAACTTAGTATCTTTTGTGCATTTGACGTGACGCACTGGTGAAGTTTGTTTTCAGAAAATAATGGCCGCAATCGGGTGCAGCCTTCCGTGTACCAGCCACTGATGGCAGCGGCTATGACAACCCGTGCAATCACGACTGCGCACGCATTCGTAAACACGTGCGGCGATGGCGACCGATTCCGGAGCTTTGCCTAGTTAGACGCGAGCGGCAGTTGCCGTTCGTGGGCTGATTTCTTTTTCCGCTGCTTTTGTTTTCGTAGCGCAATGCGTAACGTGAGCCCATCCGTGTCGGGACAAGCCGACAGCTGTCGCCCCACGTCCGGCGCTGACGGGCCAGTATACCGGCATACCGCAAGCATTGTGTGGTGAAGGGGACGAGAGTCGCGCGCGATGCCAATACGATTCCGACGCCATTTCCAGCTAACATACAGCTTTGGATGGCTGCCAGAACTTTCGAGTGCGCTGCTGAGTCCGTAGAGACGGAAAATCGGTACAAGTGACAAAGCGAGCCAGCCGATTGTGTTCTTGTAGTGTACTTGTATAAAAATAAAGAGGGGCATACAACCGTGACACACAGTGCAACTAACCTACGAATTGTGAAATTTACAGCTACTTAGTTTCAATACGCTAAGTGGGTATACGGATGAAGCAAGACTACAAGCGTTTGTAGTGTACACGTAAAATGAGATGTTATGCGACAAGAAAGTGCCCACTATAGGAAGTGGGTGCCAGCAGCATACGCGTCACTTTTTTCATCATCGACTGAGCTATTTACCTATGAATGCCTTGTAACCCCGCGTTAGAAATATTAAGCGGATGGTAGCACGACATTCACGAGTGTTGTAAACAAAGAACACCTGCGTTATCTCCCTGGCAACTCTGTCTGCAAGTGGGAAGAGCATGTGTTGTATTGAAAATGAGCCAGAATGGAATCTTGGGCGAGTTGGTGACGGTTCACTTGCCACATAGCGCTAAACAGACACGGACACAAGGAGACAAACAGGATGGGCGATAACTTACAACTGCAATAAAGGTTCAGTTGTAAGTTAGCGCCCGTCCTGTTTCTCTCCTGTATCCGTGTCAGTTTAGCGCTATGTGGCAAGTGATTTGAAAAGGAGTTGTCTTTTTAGCAAGTATTGCAGTTTTTGCCGTCATTTGCCAGGGAACCTGGCGCTATCTTTCCCAGGTTTCTTGAACGCGGCTGCAACATGGACTAATCTGGCCAACATAACTGGCAGCGCAAGGCAGGGGAGCGCTGTAGATTGCTGGTTTCTATGGTGCGTTGCCCATTTACTTGATTTATTGGGTTTAAACTTTATTTACCTTGATTAAATGTACGTTTTTTAATATCTAAATGTATGTGCAGCGAAATTACCATTGTACTTCTGCCTGCATTCACCCTTTAAGCAAGAGGGAGAATATCACTCTTTTAACAGCACCCTATTAAGCTGTCAGCAAGTGGATGGCTTGAGGGACCAAAGCAAGGGAGCCAAAGTAAGCAATATTTAGACACATTGTGCAAGCGTTCTATTCTGCACGCTCCTTGCGTGCGTCTGGGCAATGTGTCACAAAGATGCGCACTTCGGCAGTTGGGCATTTTTATATTTCTTCATTGGAAATAATGCTGCTTGTCTTCAAAACAACTCGTGTACTCGCTAAATAAATGATTACACCAACAGCATTACACCATTCGACCTGTACCGTAGGAGCGCAAAACTTCCCCAGGAATGTCCCAATGAGGAGTGTCTGTTTACATCTTTATGTACAAGCTGCTAGTGCTCCTTTGCATCACTAGAGATTCAAGTTGCACTTTATTTCTAATTAACGACCTGTAACGGTTGTACGCTTGCATCTTTATGCACTGCGACAGCTCTGCAGGAAATGCCGACGCGATTGTCCACCTGGGAAACACTTTATAGGCGCTTCGGTGACGTCGAGTGAATAACAGTGGATGTTACAACCGGTAGGCCACTGTAGGGATTGCTGAGTAGTTAGATCATCCCCCTGATAATCGGCAGGTGTTCGCCCTGTTTTTGTTAAATGCATTTTTATCAGTGCCTGCCCGGACTGCTATTCGGAAAACGCCACCCGCGCGGCATTTTTAGGCACGAGCTCAGAGCGACTAACGCTGTAAAAAGTGTAAGATCACCCGTTTTCTTTTCTACCAGTGGGTACTAAAGCTTGTATGAACAAAGCCTTCTCTCCCGTAAACAGCAAACATCATTGAACATGGCAATACACGCTGAAGCAGTGCCGGTCGTTCGATTTAATAGTAAAAAATGCTACATCATTGGCGTTACACAAAGAAAAAGATTGCTAGACGTTAAACATTTCTGTTTTAAGCCAGCAATAGAATGGAGACCAATGCCATTCATGTTAGTCACCAGAAAATCACAAAATACCTAAAGCTCTAACAATCTACAAAGAAACACAATTCTGCATGGTGACGCTGTAAAGCACGATGTAAAGCAAGTCGCGAGCCCAGCACCAATTTTCTGGAATCCTGCAGCCTAGGCACTTCTCAAAGCGCAGTCCGCACATGCTCAACTGATGCTAACACCTAACTGTGTGTGAGCTAGCTCCATATGTGAGCATACTTGCACATATTTTGACCTATGCAAACAGCACTGATAAGAACGTTCCCGCTTAGGCTTGTGCATGGGCGATGTGATGTGATGGGCGCATTCTTATTTACAATTTTTGAAGCGAAAAGCTTCACTACGCCAGTCAACACCGCGCTTTGCGTGAGCCGGAGGCCAGATGTGCCACTTCTGCGCATGCGCGAAACCGAGCGACGTCACGCGCAGCGCACGTGGCCGCCGACTCCATAATAAAAAAATAAAAATAAGCACACAAACGACAATAAAAAAGAAATGAAAGGAATAAAATAGCAGAAATAAAAAATAAATAAAAGCCAAACAGTGCGCCAAGAAACACTTATATCTCGGTGGACACGCGACCCGCGCTGTAAGGGAAGAAAAATGAAAAGAAAATTGGTTTTAAGAAAAGGAAACGGCGCATGTCTCTCTCAAATGCCGGTGGATACCGGAACCGCGCTGTAAGGGCCTTAAGAAAAAAATTGGCGGGGGCTTAGTTTTTGTTAAGCCTGGTAGGTTGCGAAAGCAGGTGTTTTATACTGCATATGCAGCGCCTCTAGTGGGAAGAGTGCGGCGCGCTGTGCCAGGCAGGCGCCGTTACCCGACGAGCCGTGTTAATGGGATACTGAGGCGTTTTCGAATCAGCTGACCTTCTAGGGTTTTGAAGTAGTGTCATTGCTGATCACGTCTGTGAAATCATTTTTTTCGATTTTGGCTCAAACAGTGGCGCAATCACCAATTAAAAACGCGATGTTCAATTCTCCCGCGCCCCGCGCGAGCGTAGGAGAGGAGAACAGCGGAGAGGGAAACCTCGTCCATGTCGGCCAACGTGACGTCACGTTGAGGAGCCGGGGATACTGCGGCGCACCCGAGCGAGCTTTCAGCGCTCGTTGTTTCTCGTGCTGCGTGCGTTGTGACGTACAAAGCGTGTCAGCCGACCTTGAGAATCAGATTCAACACGAGGTACTACTCTGCGTTCGTGTCCATGAACAAATACGGCCGAGACTGTGTCGTCTTCCACTGTTTTTAGAAAGGTCAAAAGCTCGCAGCGCAAGCGCTCGCTGCTGTGACGAAGAATTCAAGCTGACCAAAGCAAGCCTACTCTGCTCGAAGAACCTTCGTAAGAGTGGCTACATGCAGAGCTTGTCCCTAATGTGACCTCCGGAGATTTCTGTCGAAAGGGCGCGGAACCATGACACAGTTCCTTCGATTTTCTCGCGCATGAGAGGCGTGTCACCATTCCGAAGAAGCGCCTCTTTTAAAAGTAGAAACATGCTCACTTAGCCCCTGAAGAAACCTTATAGAGGCTTAAGCATGTGTCGCTCTCCTCAGCTTAGGTGCGGCCAGACCACCTGAGACGTGCTCAGCAAAGCACGGTTAGTGATTTTATACTCGGTTCGACGTGTCCAAGCAAGCAAGCAAGCAAGCAAAGCAAAGCACAATAAAGCAAAGCAAGCAAGCATCGAAGCTCATCATATGCGGAATCTCGTTTAATCCTAGCTAAGCAATTAAAATAAAAGCGTTCGACGTTGATTTCGGATGCAAATTTATGAGAGAAATGAATGCCAACCGAGTTTTTGCAAAAAAACACCGCAACCTTACTCGGTTTCGTCATCAAGTTATGGCAGCGGGCGAGTTGGAGCTAGCTTGGCTTTTAAACACACATATAGTTGGCAACTGCTTCACTGAACATAAACTGCAAATCTTGGAAGGGCGAACGTTTCCGAGGCAGCGATTATTATTTTCTGGCATCTGCTGAACGCGCCAGGAGTGAAGCAGCAGCCTTGTGCGCGTATTTGGCTTGGTTTCCAGGGCACCATGATTGCGTCACTATCTTGTGATCACATGCCTCGCAGTGCTTGGCCACTGCGCTTCGCTAATTTTGACACCAACTTTGTGCTCCTTCATCGTTTCCTTGAAATACTTTCTTGCCCCAACCTGCAACGCCGGGTACTGAGAACAGGATTTTTTGTACACAGTGCTTTGGGCCTTTTCTTTATGATGACGCTCTTCCGGGCTAGCCAGGAGGCGTCCGGTGGTGGTAATTGACTTGAGTATTGTTCGCACCCCTTCCTTTCCGAGAAAACGAGCCGAGGTTGTGCTGGCACCTTTAACGCATGGTCTGCATACGCTCCTTCACGCTGGCGTATGCTTGTGCGAGGCGTAGAATTTTTTGCTTGTGTCTTTTTTGGTTTCAGGCAATACGTGGAATGAGCAAACTGTAGTATCCTTTTCTTCAGAGAACAGTAAAAAAAAAAGAGTCGCCGTATTCGCTTTTACAACGACACGGAAAGCTGCGATCTGCACTCAACGCAGCGCCGGATCCGCATCGGTAGCTTCTCCAGTCCTCAAAGTGACGTCACGACCTCTCTTGACCAATCACGGGCGGCGGCGCGCCGCGCGGCGTGCCCCGCTGCACAGGCCACATATTTCGGCTAAAAAAGGCAATTCACGCTTGTTTCTGCCTTATTTCATTTTTTTTTTCATTTTATTTCATTTTCATTTTATTTCGGACAACAATACATGGTGTCCGCGGGGAGAGGCTAAAGGAGACTGTAGTGTCTCCTGACGAGGCCTAACACCCGCTTTACACGTCGGTGCAGATGGTGCAGAGTGACATATCAGTGAAAACAGTGGTACATAAAACACAGTGGGACAGGAATTCAACATAAGCAATTACACAAACACTGATCAGGCAGAAAATAATACTCAAGAAGTCATCAACAATGAGCGATAGTAATTGGAGTAGAAAATAAAAACACATTCGCACAGAACAAGAAAGAACAGTACAGAACAGTAGGTGTAAAAATGAATGCAGCAGGTATGCATAACAAAATTTCACACGGGGGTGTTCAAAAGATTGCTCATTTTCTTCTTAAATTGGTGAATGGTGACACTCTCCTGGGCACAAGCAATTAGTGTTGGATATTTGTTGCATAAAAATGTTATTTGGTGATCCGTAGTCTGGGTTCCGTAATTAGTGCGAGGCCTAGAAGCAATCAAGGAAATTGTGCGCAAGTTATGTGGGATTTCTCTATTCAAATAAGAACGAGAAAATGATTCAAAGTCATGTTTTATTTTTCGGTAGATTAGGTGTGCTAAGTAGTGCTTATAGCATAGAAAAAACGGTAACACCTTACAAGAGGTAAACATGTCATTGGTACTAGCAGGATAACTACCCAATATGCCCAAGGCTCTTTTTTGCAGAGAGAACAACCTATCTGAGTCAGTTTTATTACATGTTCCCCACACTAAGATACTATACACAATATGTGAATGAATAAGAGAAAAATATAGCTGTTTTTTTACATGGAATGGAAGAAGATAAAGTCGTTGAATTAACCCAACTGATCTTGATATTCGTATTCGCAGACTGTTGATGTGATCAGTCCAGCCCAAGTCACTGCGGAAACGAACTCCTAGGAACTTATGAGAATTCACCTGTTCAATTTCTGTGTTATTAAAATATAGTCGGATATTATGATCAAGAGGCTTATTTTTGGCACGGAAAAGCACATATTTGTTTTTTTTTTATGTTTAGTTCAAGCTTATTGGCATCAAGCCATGTTCGCAGTTCATTGAGCCAGGTATTGGATTGATATTCAAGGATTCCAGTACACAGCATGAAAAACTATAGGATGCCGCTGCCAGCCCGATTTTTAGAAAAAGTGCTTCAGTCTCCCTTTAATAGCCCGTCTCTCGCTCCTGTTATGACGTCACGCTATAACGTCACTAGCGCCTCTAGCGGGAGGAGCGCGGCGCGCCGTGCCAAGCGGCCGCCGTTACCCGACGAGCCGTGTTAATAGCCCGTCTCTCGCTCCTGGTACACACTGTACTCCTGGTATGACGTCACGCCATAACGTCACTAGCGCCTCTAGCGGGAAGAGCGCGGCGCGCCGTGCCAAGCGGCCGCCGTTACACGACGAGCCGTGTTAATAGCCCGTCTCTCGCTCCTGGTATGACGTAACGATGTGACATCACTAGGCATGGTATGACGTCAGGGGCCATCTAAAGGTGAAAAGTGCCAAGTGGCCGCCGCTACGCGAAAGGCCGTTCCTGTGAGTAGTATTGCTTTCGCAATAGACTGAAATGAAATGAAAATAAGTTTCAAGGAAAGGAAATGCCTATCTCTCATACCTTGGTATACACCCGAAAGGAATGGACACCACAGTACACGTCTCTATAGCAACCTTCTGAGACAGCACCGTACCGTACACGTGCGTCTCCTCCTCCGCCTCTGTACAGGCAGTGTGCGGACGGCCGTAGGCCTCCACCGTTATCGTGGTGCTCCCAGTGCATTGTGCGCTATCTGCGACAGCTATGACGTCAAACCAAGCGTAACTGAACCTTTTCGCCTGTATATCCAGGCTTAACCACAGCTAAGCCACTGCCAATTTTTTTGACCAAATGTTTATTGCGCTTTCTTGGCATTTGATTTCCTTGGTCTACAACCTGCAAACGTCCCATTGACTCCATTCATAGCCTAGGTCAAGCACTAAACAAACCATGCAAAGGAAACGAAAGGCACCCACTGTGGAGAAAGAAACTGAATATATTTCTCTCCTCCGCATGTTAAGTGGATGCCATCAAGAACAAAATGTCCTCATAATATCCAAATAAAAGCTTTAGTGCAAGCATTCTTGTTAAGCATTGCAAACAAGAGTTCCACGGTGTTGCACTCAGTAAAGTACATACAAGTCGTCGAAGAAAGCACCGTAAATCAAGAGACGCAAACGCAACACAGTGAATATGACACTGAGCGTTCAGTACAAATGCACGGTACGAAAGCGTACATGAAGAAAATTAATACGCAATTCTTTTGCGAACAGGGTGCAGAAATGGGGCAACACAATGGTAGTTATGCAGCACGCATTTCCTCAAACAATTGAAAGGAAAACAAAAAAGCTAAATAAACGCACGAGAGATTTTATAGCTAAGAGAGGGAACAAAAAGTGCATCACTGAAAATGTAGAGACCACAATGCTTGTAAGTATTTGCCCTGAGATTGATCACCAACTGTGAATAAGATGGTTGGAAACTTGCAATGTTTAATGAAAGTTGTCATTTTAGTGTAATTTAAAGATCACATTTACACTCGGGAAATAGCCATTTCCTCTAGCAGGAGGCCAATTTCATTATACAATACTGCTGTTCCTGAAAAGACAAAAAACAGAATGAGCCTCCATTGAAACGCGAACAAAACCAGTACAACGCGAAAAGATGACAGTTGTGGGGCACGGAGCGGTATGGTTGGTTTTCTCTTCGGTAGTGTGAAGAGACGACAGCTCTTTGGATGTGACAGTGGACGATGCTGTAATTCCATTCAAGCAGCTAAAATCGGCTGTTTTTGTGATCGCGTGTCGGCTGTATTGTTCGTGCTTCTTTTCTCACTAATGGCACAGGTGCAGTATTGTTCATGAAGAGGCAATGCCAAAAAAGAATGTCTAGAAGCTTGGCAGTAAAAATTACGTCACGCATTCAGCTCTTTCTACAGCAGACACATCGCTACTGCTTCGTCGTTTGTACTTGGATGCCAGTTCTCTGTTCGGATTAGTATGTTCATCGTCGTCATGATGACCCGACGAAGCTTTCGTGCCGTTCTGTGCTTTTGCTTCTTCAAACTGCAAAGAAAACCAGCAAAATCAAGTCTTTAAAACAAAGCATAAGTGTACAAACGGTCACAACCTAAAAAACTTAGCTTCGTCACACGATATGTAAGATCCGCTTATTTCTTGTGCTATTATTTCTGAGGTGAAGAACCAATGGAAAACGTTTTTTTTTCAGAGCAGGGACCGAATTTTTGTTGTTCCTCACAGCACAGAACTTGCACTGCCGTGTGCTTTATTAAACGCGCAATATTCTTGGTATAGTTCGAATAAAACAACCCGCACACATCCATGTACCGTGTTTAATTTAATTTTGTCGCTATCGGCTCAGAGTGGGTTTCAGCGATCTTTACTGACGATCTTCTGATATAGTAACATACAAGCATGGTCTGGTTTTCATTTTCGATGTCGTATGCGTTTAACTTCAACCTTTAAAAATGGTAATTGATTCTAAATAATAATTAAAGGCCGCCGAGGACGGGAGACCGTTCATGTTCAGCGCCTCAAGCTCTACTACGACTCCGCCGTCTTGCCATCACCGCGGCCCTGCTCGGCTGCCACGACCTTCCGGCCCAACAGGGCGTGGTCCGGCGTACCCGAGCGGCGGTAGAGTCAAATGGGGTCCCGGAATAGGAACCCCACTTAGTATTGTGAGGGGGGTGGCGCACTAGGGGCCACCTCCCAAACTACCTCTCTATGTGTAGTAACCTGTAATAAATGCTTTTCACCACCACCACCGTCTTGTTCCCGGGGCGATTGTAAGGATAAAGAAGATGCGTCCGATGATCTGAAAAGACGAAGGCGAGGTGGCAGTGCTCCCGCGAGTTTTTGCCAGCGCTACGCTTCTGTGTGCTTCGCCGACCTGATCCCGGACTGTTGCCGTCGCCGTTCCCATCGCCCCAGTACCTCGTAATAAACCCCCGTTACAATTTATATATTTATGCACTGATCGCCCGACAGCATTATACAAGATAAAGAACAATAAAGACAGGAGGAGAGAGACGTTGTTACTTCTGGGGGCTACTACGGTAGAATGATACCAAAACTAGTAAAAGCAAAGCTGGAAATCAATACTTTGGAACATTCACCGAAGACGCATGTCCAGTGAATTTGCAGTAGGGGACGACAGTATAAAAGAGATATTTCACATTCAAGAAGTATTGCATCATTAAGCATTACTTAGATAATTTGCCAAAACAATCAGATTTAATTAAGCTTAATAGGGAATCAATTGAGGCACCATTTTTTAGTATACGGCCTGGCAAAAGCAGCAGTAGATCACAACCATAAATCCATAAAAATATAAGCAAGCAATCTGAAAAGACGGAAGGCATAAAGCAAAAAAAAACACGCAAAATACAAATCCTTTTTAAGTTCACTATTGGTGCGACCGCACGCCACTTCAGAAACTAGAGTTATGTACGTGATTGGCGGTATTTGGTCAAGCTTGAGCTGTGTGCCGCAACACTCAATAGGTTTTCAGCACAACGGGAACATGCCGCTATTAGCACGCTAAATCTAACATTTCCATGCGCAATAGGTCAGAACGCATTCTGTAGAAAACTTAAAAGAAATACGTATAATTCCGCGTTCTTTTTCGTTTTCATTATGGTGTGTGAATTTATTTGCAAAAAAGACTGATAAATGCTGCGACTAAAGAAGCGGTACAATTATTGAGGAAATATTGAAATATGTCTTGAAAGTAGCTTTCAAGAATCTCAAATTTCTTTCGTAATTTATCTCTGTGAAGAGATCAGAGCCCTTCAGTATCTGGCTTTGATTTTTACCGCGCTCCTGCTTTCAACCTAAAAACTGAAAAACCGGCGACCAATCCTTCAACACACTCACCTCACATTTCTCAGCAATGAAGGCGAACCGCTTCCAGAAGTTCAAAAATACAGGGCTCGTGAAAGGTACATTGTTTTTGGCATTCTTCGTGCCTCCTTGAGAAATAAAAAAAAAGCACGGACACAAACCATCGATTCATTTCTCACAAACAGGGCGCAACAAAATTGATCAGAGTAATGTTTCTCTGTGTAATGAAAGCCTCCCGGTATTCAGGCGCAGCGTATTTTTCAATTGTTCATCAAAACCACGGCATGTGAACAGCTTTCGTCGAGCAGTATAGCGGTGCTTCTACTCACTTCGTTCTCGACAGAGTTTTAACAGGAACACCGATTTTAAAGTCTTTGGATTGACGGAACAACATTCAAATACCACAGCGACAGTTTCGGTCGCACGAAGGAAAGCTCTACTGCAGACTTCTCATTATATGCCCATATTCTAAATTCTATAAATAAAAAAGATTGCCGACGATTACGTTACTTCCTATTGCGAAATTTGAGCGCAGCTCATCAGCTGTTTCAGCTTTCGATAGATTGAGGATAAGAATTCAAGCAAGTCATGTACTATGTACGATTACAGACAACTAATTTTTCACACTTTCCTTCTTCAAGAAACACATCAATAACAGTTACTGATTGTCATGAAGGAAGCTTTGTGGTCGGAGAAATAGATCAATATATGCTCGACTTGCTGCACCAACGTCTGGTTCTTAAAGACGAGGTCTATGCAAGTATATCGCGAGGTTGTCACAACCGTGAGAGGCGCTACGAGCGAGAGGAACGGGATGTTCTCCAGCATAAGTGGTAAGACATTCCGGTTTGTATTTATATGTACATTAAAGTCCCCACCCACCCTGTCACCCTGGAAGGCGGCAGTTAATGGTTGATCGCGCGAGAGTTCTCACCGTTCTCAGCGCTAACGCATGCCGCCCACATCTCTCTCTCATCACCCCACTTACCTCAAAGCGCGATTGAGGCGTCCGCTGGCCCAGGGAGCCAGTTGTGCGCACTTCCTTTCCTTGGAATGGTACAACGTTGTCAATTCCAATACATCTGTCACTACCACCACGTAGCTTAAAGCACGATTGAGGTGTCCACTGTTCCAAGAGGGCAGATATGTGCCTTTGCTTTCCAAGCTCCCGGTCCATCGGTTTCGCAGCTTAAATCGCGACTAAGGTGTTCACTGCTGGTCACAACGGCAACGGCGATGGCAACGCCGACGCCGCGAAACGCAGAAACGGGCGCTAAAGAGCTGCGCTCTAAAACTGGTGAGTTGCTGTACTTGCTGTTACACCTTACAACATAGCAATTTTGGAGCGCAGCTCTTTGGCGCCCGTTTCTGCCCGTTTCTTCGGTGCCCGTTCCTGATGTCGCGACAGTGACGTCGCGAAACACAGAAATGGGCACCAAAGAGCTGCGCTCTAAAAACGCGGGTGTAGTCTGCGGTTACAGTGCACGTTGAAGAAGCTCAGGTGTTCCAAATTTACCCGGAGCTCTACACTACGGCGTCCCCAATAACCACCGTGTTGCATTAAGACAATAGAATTGCACAATTTGCAAATTGTATATGACATAATAAGTACACACATTACATACATGCTGAACAACACCAGCAGCACTGCGCGTAGCTCCTGTCGCGGCAAAAGTCCGCCAGTGTTACTACCGCGAAGCCGACGCCAATTATTGGCTCAAGCAAAGGAGTTTGTTACTATAGTTATACGTGACTCTTATTGTGTCTTGGGCGGCAGTGTTCAGTGCTTCGGTGATCTAAACGCCTTCGGGAGAACCTAGTCAATTTCAAAATTCAGCAAGTCAGATATGAGAGGCAGACAGGCACAGATTTTGCAGTCTGTTCACTTGTTGATACACACCTCTATTAGTGCTGATTTCAGAGTTTAGAGACAGCTCAGCTGATGCGAAAATATTTCGAAGTGCTGAGAAATTGTCGAGCGATTCTTGCTTTTTTATGCTAAGTTTAAACAGTATTAACTCTCTGACGTAGTTGCCTTTGCTGATGTCGTTAGAATAAATGGGTTCAATAGCAAACTTTCTGCGTGATGCTAAATATGTCAAGCACTTGGGCGCAACTATAGCAACGAATGAGGCAATGTATAATATATGCAGAAAGACAGCCACACACACGACACCATTGCGGACTCAGCGCTAACTGACGTCGCGACGCGTAGGTTTTCAAATATCGATCGTTAATACATTTCACGTCGGCAGCGCTTCGTGTACTCACCAGTAGCGAAGCTGAGCGCAGTAGCAAGAAAAATCGTTAAGAGGGCGCCCAAGAATGAACTCCAGAAGAAGGAGAGCCGGTACAGTGGAAACACGTACGTGCTGTGAAGGAAACGCGTTGCAAAGTAAATAACAAAGTTATCAGTAAAGATTCGTCACATTTTGTGAGTTCAACAGCTGTACTACGGTGCTACGTAGTCGTGCATATTGGCGACACTAGAACGTGAAAGGACGAACAACTCAAGAGAAATATTATCCCTCATATGACCTACGCACTGCGCTAGTGTCTTATGATTCGCATTTCACGTTCTTCGTGTCCTTTGCGCTCTCACAGGTGAAATCTAACAGCGTGAAAAAGTTGCCTTCCTGAAATTCGCGGGAATTTATAAAATTGTGAATAGTTAAATAACCATCTTAGCCCCTGCGATGCTAAATTAGCAAGGTTGCTGACTGCGAATACTAAACATGCTTCTGTGCGCGAATGATTCGAATAACTTATACACGCTCTTTTTCCATAGTAAATTATTCGCAGTTTCGGCGGTCGTAGCCATTTTTTACGGACGGTTCATTCCTGAAACGTAAATGAGGCCTAAGGACGAGCAAAAAGCGTGTGCACTTTGTATTAGGCACTGCGCTGTACTTAGTGTTGTACCAGTGAAATGCACCGTGCGAGATAATATAAGATCAATTCAAAGTAGCGAGCATCATGGTCTTGGTGTTTCCTACTCGTCATGGAGCGGGTCGTAGAACCAGTTGATCTCCGGGTTGCCGCTCTCCGGTTTTAAGTGATGATGATGATAACGCTTTTTTTATGGCGGAAGAACTGCAGTGACCAAAAAGTTCCAAGAACCTGCTGAATGGCCAGCACAAATTAATATAAGGTATTTCGGAGTGAATTTCTCTAAAACGTGCAATCAAAACAGGCCAGGTGTATAAGGCTTGCAAAGAAATGGAATGCAATGCTTCTCGGGAGTACGAAGCACGAGATATTTCTACAGCTTGAGTGACAAATAAGAGTCAAAAATACTTAAATAGATCAATATCCGCCAAATATTTATCCTCATTGGAATGCCATAACAAGCGTTATTACAGTAGGCTGTAAGAGTCGCGTAGGTCTTCAGGAAGGATTTACAACGATTACGAACGGCAGTTAGGCCGACGTTCAATCCGCGATACTGGGTGGCATAACAGCTGAAAATTGGCTTCATATCTGATGTCATCGACGTTAGCTAAGTAGCCCCTACGCGGCGGTCATTACTCGTACCATTTGTTACGCCAATTCCCTGCCAAGCGCGCACAACTGAGATTCAGTGTCGTCACAGCAGCTTCTGATTCGGAAGCTACGCTCATTGTACAGTTCTTACGAGCGCTTGTAGTCTTTTTGTAAGCAAGCAGTAAATGCAAAGCGAAAGATCACATATTGTTGCGTCAATTGTCTTGTTTACTATTCGATGATTCCACGTCTTAAGTTTCTTTGGTGGTGGATCGTACTGGAGAATGCGACAGCGAGTGAAAATTGTTTATAGTTCAAAAATATATTTTGTCCCGTGTCTTGATTTTCACCCTATGTCTAGGTTAAGAGCGCTGTGGAGGAATCGCAGACCGCACGGAATACTTTGTCGGATCACTGCCCTAGGAAAAGCATTCCCTTTGTATGACCTGTCCCTTAGGAAATGTTTCTCAGTCACACAAACACTTTGGTGCCTCTAGTCTACTGCTGCACGCCGAACCCATTCCAGGAAAAATATCCGTCGCAAACCGGGCAGGCTAATCCGGTTCTCGACGCCCTTCTGTCAGGCACTTCGGGCAGCTTAAACAGGGCTCGCTGGCATACGTACGCCGCTAATATACATTTGTGCCAATTATAACTAGCACTCTCCAAAAGTTTGGCGCGTGAAAGCCGACAGTGTGCATTTATCTCTTATAAGTTAGCAAAGGTATAGCTTTCTTAGCACTGATTAGAATAGGCGGTTTCAGATGACGAACATCCTAGCAACCATAGGAGGTTGTCCTCAGCCGAAAGCTCCGTAGGTAGCTTAAATAGAGAGAAATTTGCATTCGTGGTTCCCGATACTCGTCATATAATGAAGCAATTCGGTGACTACGAAAGTGACATTCTCCATATTATAGCCGGTGAATGTGTGGAGTAACACATGCACCGTTACACTCAGTCACATTATACGAGCGAAAATACATTTCAAGGAGCACTTCATAGATTTATAGCCGTCACACATAAAAATTCCGGCAAAAAAAAGCTCAATTTCAAGAATAAAATGCCAGTGAGCAAAACGCACAAATGAAGGCAGCTAAGCAGCTAATCGGTACTAGGTAAACACTGTACAAAGTAAACACGTTACAATTCCCAGGGTGCTGATTACAAAAGGAGACAGGCTAGAGCCCAGACATTCTTCACTTCAGTTCGCACGGTGAGTTTTTCTCCAAAAAGCCATAGGATTCTGCTATACATTTCTTAAAGCAGTTAACCTTGTTGTTACACTTAAAAACTAATTCGCGTCAAACATAAAAATATACCCTTCTTGCAGTAGCCCTTCGATCACGCTTGGAACCTCAGCAGTACTGTTTTCAGGCGCTGGACAGCGGTCTAGAGTCCCAGGAAACACAGGCGGCTTTGCGACATTAGACAGGCTCCGACCCACGGCATGCCATAGCTGGAACCCGCAAACCAGCAAGCTTCCCCAAGCAGCACCCTGCAATACGAGAGAGACACACCTTTCGGTTGCCAGCATCTTTCGGTTGCCAGCACGCAAACGAAAAAATTCTTTGAACACCGTCATAGAGGCACTATCCGGAGCCAGGAGAGTAGTCCCAAGTCGTCAGGCCAGTTAGCAGTATGCGGGGCGTTAGGTTGAATGACAGCAGAGTACGTTAATTTAGTAAAATTGCAATATCTCTCTTGTAAAATTAGATATCTCTCATAAAACTAGACATCCACCCAAAGGTAGCATTCTCAAGGCTAACAGGTGGACATATCAGTATTCAATTACAGCACACGACGTTGTGTACACTGGCGAAATTCCCATACACCGTATTGCTCTAAAAAAGCGTTTCATGGCGTCAAAACAACTCCAGAATCTCTGTACTTTGGCGTTGCAGAGGTGCATGCCTGATCGAAGTAGTACTTCTGTCAGCTGTGTCACCGTACAAACAATAGAGCCTTACCCTGGCATTGATCCACGGACACGAGACAGCGAGGATGACTAGCGCGGCGAATGGTCCAGAGGCTGAGGCGTAGAAGTCCAAGAAGATCTGTGTGCAGAATGCAACACGATCACGAATATGGTAGGATACGGCAAGAAGGAACAAACGCGAAAAACTGGACACCTACCCGAGTAGCGGTGCCTAGAGTTGGTACAGCGATTGCAAACAGGGTCATGACTGCCCCACTCCCAAACGCTGAAAGAGAAGTAGTCTGTAATCGCAAACAGGTTTCATTCATGTTCTATTTATTCAAGCTCTTGGCATCTAGCACTAGACGATTTAAAGGATATTATAAAAAAACGCCCGCAATTCCTCCTGTCACTCAAAGACTCCTTTTTTACTGATTACAAATGGAGCGTTATTTTCAAACTAATGAATTTAGTTGTGCCCAAAGGGCAAGGCCGAAACTTTGCAAATGGTCCTTTGTTACTCTACTAGGCCACACTTCCTTTTCTTCATTTTTGATTACTTCATTTCTTTTTACTGTAATCAGAAATAGGAACGAAACCTCAGAAGAATTTATAAATATGTGATATCGGTCTTTCAACCTACCTAGGAGGCGCATTATAATCAATGCTTTCTTCTCTGAGATGCTGAAGTGTGGTGCAACAATGTCGATGTAGAATGTTGCAGCATGCGAGTTCACCACAGATGAAACCGTGCTGCGAAGCCAAAGAAGACAGTATTCCAGTTGACTGAGGGATGAATTTGCAATAGTTTACAGCATCTTAGCGAAACCACAAAAGTTTGTTCTAAAGGGTAGGAAATGTAGATAGTGATCTTTCCCTGAAATGTGACAGCGACAACCAAGCAGCGATTTTCTGCAAGCATCAGTGTAAATAAACGGCTGCAATTTCATCTGTGAAACTGAGTTGAATGGCGTCTATATTTGTGCGGCGATCCACGTCAAAATTTCGGAAGAGGACGTCAAAACGCATTAGGTTAGGTCACGTTGAATAAAGAGCATGAGGAGCATTACAGAAAGAAAAAACGAAAATATACAAACCCTCCAATCTAACTATAGTGGACAGCGCTCATTTATTTCGCGCGCATTTTTGTTTTCTTACGCCTTCCTCTTTTTTCAAGATTTCTTGACTACGGAATGACTTCTTAGTATGATTGGAGGCAGTTGAGGGTGAAATATATTAGGGTTTACACAGCGCGGGATGAACTGTGTACCCCTTTACTTTAGGTTGGAGATTTTCTTTTCGGATGCATATTTGTCAATGAATTAGTTAAACAATAAGAAAAGCAACAATATATAAAATTTTGTTCATATAACTCCATTTTCTCTTCTGTCCCCCTTTTAGGCTTCATTCAGCGACTGCGAGGAGGCGCTGGCATCATTGCATTGCTGAGTTGAAATAGAGATATATCTTGAGACGTATTTCATCGCTCGTCAACGCAACCGCGACGATGCGCTCACAGTAGTCTTTCAAAATGAGCCCGGAATCAGGGCTATGTTCAGCACATACACATAATGAACACACTGACCAACAAGCCGAAAAATAAAAGGGCGTCTGTCACTAAAATATTGTCTCTCAAGCAGGGAGAGGTGTCCCGAAAGCTTTTGTTCTGGAATTATTAGGAATGATTCGCCGACTATTTCACAGCTACTTTCTGAAATTTCCGCAATGAGAATGAATGCTAGAGAGCTCAGTGCGCACTTTGCCCAAGTCAATAAGGAGGTTTCATGAGAAATAATACAGGGTGTTTTAACGAAGGCCAACAGCATTGTTTGAAAATATGCTTTTGGAAGTTTAAGGATGACAGTCGTGGTGCAGTAGGTACAATGACGGCGGACATCACAAAACAGCGGAATCGCAATGGCTAGTAGGCTGGATGAAAAAGCTTATATTTCCTGCAATTCAGCTGCTTGTCTCATGTTTGTGATTGTATATATTTAGCTGGTTGTTACTAATAGCCACATCTGTTTCCGAAATTCAAAAACACGATTCTGCTCAGCGGTGTGGGATGACGACTAGGCGGGAACCCGGTACGTCAAACAGAAACCACGCGGCTGTGAAGCCAAGGCACAGGCAACCACCAGCACTGGCCAATTGCTCAGTGTAGGCAGCTTGTGTGCTACTCGCCGGTGTTCGGTGATGCAGCCCTGCAGCCCGGGTTATGAAGAGAAGTTGGCGTGCCAGGCACTCCTCTAAGCGATGCCTGCTGGCGAAATTGGAAGCATGCTCTCCAAAGCGGCACGGGCCCGGTTCCAGGTAAGAATTCACTGCATACTGCAGCGATAGCTCCGTGCTTTGAGCATCATCCTCGCATGCGGCAGATGTGGGGTTCGATCACCATTTCCGCTGGGTACCCTCCGGTGGTACAATGTGCTCGAGCTTTCCCTTGCCCTGGTGCATGGCGTTTTTGGGGTTAAATACTTGGAGAGAGAGAGAGAAATTAAACTTCGTTTATAGAGTCTTTGAAGAGGAAAGCTCCCTTCTGGCGCAGGTGGGCTACTGTCATCTGGCGGCCTCGATCTTTTGGGCCTCGGCGACCTGGTCAGCTATCTCTGTGAGAAACTTTTGTTGCCACAAGTCCGAGCTGCGCGGCGCGGTCTCCCGCTGCTCCTGTGTGGTTATTCCGCTGAAAGGGTTCTTACTGCAGGCCCACAGGGTGTGGTTAAGGTTAGCATACTCTCTGTTGCTTTTGCATTCTGCAGAGTATATATTTGGATGGATTTTGGCTAGCATTGCGGGGCACGGGAATGTGTGCGTTTGGAGCTGCCTGAGAGTGGTTGCTTCCTCTTGCGTGAGCGTGGGGTTGGGAGGGGGATATTCCAATCTTCTCTTTTGATAGAAAGTCGTGATTTCATTAAAACTGAGTAGATGGTCTCTCGCTTGGAAAATGAGTCTCTGAGCCCAAAGTGAGTAGGCGAAAATACATTGTGCTGTGGCACCTATTGCACATAGCTCCTCTTGCGCCAAAACGAGATCATCATCATGATCAAAGCACTGTGCCGGAGGGAAAAGCACAATCACTTTTTCGAAATTTTAAAAGTTCTAATGCTGTTACTGACGCCCAGTTATCTCTCAGTGGACAACCTGCCAAACTGTAATAGTTAAAACCATAACCATCATAATTTAGTTAACGCCCAGTTATCTCTCAGTGGACAACCTGCCGAAATGTAATTGCTAAAACGTTAACCATCATAATTTAGTCAACCGTTTGACTTTCGAAGACGATTAAAAATGTTTTCGCACTCTCCCCAACGTTCGCATTCCATCGAAAAATCACGGTTTACTCGACAAAAGCGTACATTATCAGGCTTAACTAAAATATCATTTGTCATTAAAATAGCAAAATACGTTGCAGGATGACAAACACTTGCTTCATTAACTCACCTTGTTGTTGCACCTAAGAGCCCAGCAAGAAACAAGCCTCGTAGCGTGATCACATCAGAAAGGCTCTCTTTTAAGTAATAAGGGACAAGCTGAAACAAAAGCACATTGAGAGTTATTTTGCTATTCATTTAACTAATCATCTGGAAACAATTTCAAAATCACTTTCGTGTATACGCAGCTGGACAATAATTTTAAATGTCCAGCGGCGTGCTTGAAAGCTTCCGTAACACTTTCGAGCGCAACCGCGATTGCTTCACATCGAGAAAACATCAGTATTACTCCCTATTTTGCTGCAATTGTGTTCTGCATTAAACGTGTAAGGCTACTACTTGTATCGATATTGAGAAATAGTTTCAAAAAGCGAGAGTTCTCAATTTCACTTGGATATTAATATAAAGGAATAAATATCAAGATCGGGGGCACCCAGGTTACAATGAATTGGAAACATCCGGTCTATCATCTACATGCCCCTCACAGATTGCCCGGGTAGAATAAAATAAAGACGTTGTACGCGCTTACGCTTTTTTGTCGCTGCAAATAAGATTTATGTGCGCAAAACCAAGTAAAAGAGCAGTGCACTTAAGTCGTGCATTACAAGCACAGGATTTAAGCATCCTTGCGGGTATCGTGGCAGCATCAGCGCAACAATACTTGAAGACAAATTCCTACTCTGCTGTATGGCTACAGGGGTGTGCTCACGACTGTGATGGAAACTAAAGAAAAAATTAAAGCCTTTCTCGCTACACACAAATATAGACTGCATTTAGGACCAAATAAATCAACCGAGAGTTCGTAAACAGGAAATCGCTGCCTGAAGAATTCATATAAGCTTGCGGACATTTCATCAGAGGAAGTGCTTACGCAGGTTGCCAACGGCTACGCTAATTGCTACTTGCAATTTCAGTTACTGTATACCTGAAAGAATTGCAAAAGCACGAATGTCGCAGCACTTTTGATTTCGCTGTCCATGAGGTATGATACAGAGACTGATGTTCTTTGCTGCACGCCATGAGCTAGAGAAAAAGAGATTGGAAAACAAAGTAGCTTTCATTACACGCCCTAGCAACGTCTCTAAACCTGTCCTTTTCGAAAGACCCATGAAAATGGCCGGCATTAAATATAAGCTTTCTGACAAAGTTTGAAGTAATGCATTACAAGGGGGGGGGGGGGTAGCTTAGCAGTGCTGTTGGAGGAATTAGCCGATATTAAATGGGATGTCAGAGGGCTTAGTGAGGTTAGGAGGACAGATGAGGCGTATACAGTATTAAAGGGCGGGCATGTACTGTGCTCTCGTGGATTAGCAGATAGGCGAGAACTAGGTGTGGGATTCCTCATAAATCAGGATATAGCTGGCAACATCGAGGAGTTTTACAGTATTAACGAGAGAGTGGCAGCTATCGTAATTAGGCTTAATAAGAGGTACAAGCTGAAGGTGGTGCAGGGCTACGCGCCTACATCAAGCCATGATGACCACACAGTTGAAAGCTTCTATGAGGATGTGGAATCGGCAATGACCAAAGTAAAATAACAGCACACTGTACTGATGGGCGACTTTAATGCAAAGGTAGGTAAAAAGCAAGCTGGAGACAAGGCGGTAGGTGACTATGGCATAGGTTCTAGGAACAGTAGGGGAGAGTTATTAGTAGAGTTCACAGATAGAAATAATTTACGGAATATGAATACCTTCTTCCGCAAACGAGCAAACAGGAAGTGGACGTGGAAGAGGCGCAATGGTGAGTCTAAAAATGCAAAAGGCTTCATACTGTGTGCTCACCCTGGCATCGTAGAGGATGTGGAGGTCCTAGGTAAGGTGCGTTGTAGCGACCACAGAATGGTAAGGTCTCGTATTAGCTTAGATTTGAAGAGGAAACGGAGGAAACTGGTGAAACGAAAGACTATTAACGAGTTAGCATTAAGAGGGAAGGTAGAGGAATTCAGAATGTCACTGGAGAACAGATTTTCCGCTTTAACTGAAGAAGACGACCGTAGTGTTGAAACAATGAATGATAATCTCACAGCTATCTTTACAGAGTGCACCGCAGAAGTAGCTGGTACACTGTAAAAAAATTTGCTCTAGTTTACGTAGAAACCTGGAGGCAATGCGTTGCCGAGCACTTTCCAATATTCATAAACGGACACTTTAAGAAACACGGCCAGTCCTTAAGAAGGACTCAGTGGTCTTAATCACGGATATTACGCAGAGTTTAGTGCGTACACCAACCGTAAAAAATGGCTTACGTCTTCCTACGTTTAACCTCTTTCGGACCCTTCTCTGTGTACTCGTACGTAAACTGTGTACTCGTACGTAAGCCAACCGTATAAAAATTGTTGATGTATTCTTACGTTTAACCTCTCTTGGACCCTTTTCTGTGTACTCAAGTGATGCGGCTTGTCGCCAATGGCTTGAACAAAACTTTAAAGTAAGAGGATCATACTGGCAAGCCCTCTGAAGTCATACTGACACTGCTGATGCATGGTGCGGCCAGAATAATGGCGTGGAGTGTTAAGTTGAATATAAGCTGTCAACCGCATCTAGATTCTTAATTTGTGTGACTGATCAACGTGTCTTGACTCACGTTCAATCATGTACAGTAGCCGTCCAGGTGCAGAAGAAATGAAGTACTATTACACACAAGCTCTTCCTTTATGCATGTTGTGCATTGCGCACATACAAAGCATGTGGCTTAGAATGAAAGAAGAGTGTTTGGGTGAGTAAAGGCACATACGTTTTATTTTCATGACAAATTGCATACATTGTACTTCTGCATATTGCTATCAGATTCATCTGAAAAGCATAAGAAAGACCTCACTTAGCAAACACAATCAAACTATTCACTATTGACCAACTGGCTTTTGTAGGGTCTTGCAAAAATATTTAATGAGAACCAAACCATTACGTTTCATTGACCAAATTCTTTTTTTCGTTACAGGAAAGAAACTAAAATCCACAGGACCAGGAAAAAACACACAATGCGCTTACCTGGACAACACTGTGTGCATGAATGCCCTGAGCTGCCGAAAAGAAGGTAGCTCAGGATGGGTGCCAAAAACAATTCAATGCAGATACCTTCTTGCTGTCCATAGTACTCACTGCAAACCTTAGTGAGCAAGGAACCATGGCAACATCTTAGTATGGCGAAAACTTGCCCACAAGCAATGTGCAAGTGCACTTCCCCAAATCTTATGCTCGCTCACAGCTGAAATTATCTGAGCACGGGCAATAAAATGTACAGATCTCCGATTTCGAATGAAAATGCAGTCATAAATACCGGTCACTGCCCATTGAGATATTCCAATATGTGTGCAGTACGCCTTACAAGGAGCGCATCCTCATGCTTTCAGAATGGGCTCTTTGCAGGAATCTAACCAAATGCCGTTGCCGTGTGGACCTTATCGAAATGACCCAAAAAGATGAAGTGTCCTCATGTGTCTGGCGCAAAAAAGGGCTAAAAACATGAGTCTTTCTGCTTCTTCATCAGCTGTGAAATGTTCTTTATTTCTGCTGCTTCGCACAGCCTCACAGTCTCTTTTTTTGTCTTTTTGCAAAACCGTTCTATATCAGCAAAACATCTCCCTCAGAAACATTTCAGCACCCATGAAGAAACAGAAATACCCACGTCTTAGGTATTTTTTCTCAAGTTACATAAGGAAGGCTCGCCTTTCTGGGCCATTATTTCGAAAAGGTCCATGTGGCAACAAACTTTGGGACATTTTCTGCAAAGAGCACTAAGTTCTGAAGCCTGAGAATTCATTCCTCATGAGATGCCTGTTCATATGACAGGAAGCCTCAATGATCTGTTACTGGGGCCTGTGAGTGCACTGGCACTAAAATCAAGGATGTGTACCTTTCCTCGCCACGTGCTGCAACAATGTATGTTGTGAGCAAAAGCATTAAGGTATCGAAGGACTGTGCTTCCAGCTTGCTTCCGGAGGGAAGCGCAAGAGTCTGGTCATGCTCAGCTGTAACCTTTGCTGCTTGTTCATTGAGTTATGCAGTGAGTACTAGGGACAGAAAGAAGGCACCTGCATCAGCTAGTCTTTGACACCCATCCTGCGTGACCTTCTTCTCGTGCAACATAGCAGGCAACTCCATAAGATCCTTCATGCACATGGCGTCATTCCAGTCAGTGTGTTGCATCAGCTATTTCTTCCTGGTCGTGTGGTTTGTGCTATTTTCTAGAAATTCTTTAAGAAATTACTACCTCATTCTCCACTTCCTGAAGACAAAGTGCTAGACAGGGCTGTTCCACACGTTGTGCAGCAACCTGGCTATTTTCTCATACGTCAGAGGCACTCAGCTATCAAGCAATGCTTACTGTATTCAGCAGTGGAGTGTACATGCGAGATATCATTATTTTCAAGTTCTCGCAGTGGCATCTCATGCAAGAATATCGAAATTCTCCTCAATTTGTGCTGATATTTTCAAGGATACGCACTCTTATTAGGTGAAAAACAAAAGCTGGTCACATACGAAACAGTTGAAGCAGAGCACCAAGGTACTCACCAATTGCCTGAAGAGCTGGCTGCCAGTTCTCGTGCCATCCCAAATATGGGTACTTTTGAGTGCACTCCTGTCAATGTCTTCATCACGTCAAGCCACTCCAGCATTTCGGCCGAAAGATTTCCCTCTAAAAGAAAGGAGTTTGTTTTGTTAGACTGGTCATATTTAATTTTACTTTGCACTAGGTACATGGCATTTTACTGCCCTAGACTAAACAATGCCAATGATGAATCACCTTTCGAATCTTGTCATATATGATCACAAAATTTGGTGTATGTGATACACTCTTATAAATTCTGATCAAAATAAAGCTGACATAGTTAAGTATCATTTCTAGAAATGTGGTATCAAGGAAGGAGGCTAACCAGATAACCTCCATGAATGTTTTTTAGATGGATGCAAGAGTCGGCACTCTAGCATACAAAATGTAAAGGGTCATCCACTCTTACTGCGAACACATGGCCGCTCTTTTCAGACAGCCACTGCAAGTGACACAGCTGCTCATCGCAGCAGTGTGGCGCTGGAGAAGGAGCTGAATGTGGTGTTTCGCCTCATCTGCCAATTCGTTTCGATGGCCTTCCAATGAGCCTTTCAAAGAGCCCAGCCATGCGCTCGCGTGTTCGCACTAAGAGTGAACGACCCTATACAATATGGCAGGTTTCATCTTCTAACATGTAACTTCATGCTCCAATCACGATCTAATTATGCAAAAAAAATTTCAACCTTCCATTCTGCATAAAGGAAAAATTCCTATGGGCTCTGTTCACCAGCCTCTGCAAGTACACGCAAACTGTGCACGTTTTACATTCAGTTTTGATAGCTTTGCTCTCTATATGACGTCTTGTAGTATAAAACAAAAAAATGAAATTTTTCAGGTGGTCGAAAATTTCGGAGCCCTTCACTACGGCGTCTATCATAGCCTCAGTCGCTTTGTGACGTTAAACCCCAACAAATCAAATCAAAGAAAAGAAATCAAATTAATTTTTCATATTGCCTGAGCTACTGAGGAGGTACAGAATATAAATGCAAAGTGCCTTTTGTCCCTGCATAAAATTGTTAATACAGATACAGCTGTGCTTAACTGAAAGAACTATTGTGCACAACTGGGCTATTTGGTATTAATTCGCTGAAGCCAGAAAATGTGTGTAAAATATGGGAAGTCCTAGTTCTCTCTCGTTCTTGTGTTCATTTTTTGCTACTCGTTTCAACAAACCAAGGCTGAAAAAGCATTAAAAGAGGGACATGCAAAATAGTATAAGTGCAGCAATTCATACGCCTTTAAAATGTGGCCATATATCATTATGACATGTTACAGCCAGAGTACCATATCTATTCACCATGCCGGAGCACTTAAAAAAGGTGAAAGAAGTACTTAATGAAGGTTTGCTAATCCCCTAAGCACGTCGCAGAAAAAATGAGGCTGGGTGTGATGTCTCACCTCTGTAGAAATCCAAGTCATGACATTTGCTTCCCCCATGATGAACGCTCAGCACATAATAAGGCGAAAGAAGGTTTGTCATTTCCAAGAAAAGGTCATGGATCCATAAATAGTGCTTCCTGCTCATAAGACAGAGCGGCACTCATTGGACATTCTACCTGCAACGCAAAAAGCAGTTGTTTGAGTGGACGAAACTAGAAAGAAAGCATACAATATCTATGGCCAAATGTCTGAACTGAAAGAAATTGAGGGTATTGTAATAGTGAATATGTTAATATATCGCATGCAAGATATGCATGACATTCAACTCAGCTACCATTGGCTTAGCTACTATCTTGCACATTATTATCACAAAAATACTGATATAGTACTGTCAGCATTAGTGGTAGCAGTGAAGATTTCATGGAAATAAAGGAAGGGACTTAGTGTTGGCTGTCATTTTCACAGCAGGCACCTGACCAATAGCCAGTGCAAAGGAAACGGGAGAAATGGCCGAAGAGAGGACCAGGAGGAATGAAGATAGCATAGGAGGACATGGAGGACATAGGATACAATAGGAAGGCAAGGCTTGCATAAAGCAAAATTAAGACATTAGTAAAGATGTAGAAGACCAACCACATCACTGTACAGAGTGGAAGACTTTAATTTACCATATTTAACTCACAATGTGCTCTCATATATCCTTGTAGTAAAATTGGTGATTATTAATACCATTATTATTAATTGGTGATTATTTGTAGCGCTTTTTCGTACTTTCTTTACCATGTATGCTCACTCCTGCCAAAGGCCTTCTGCGAAGGCTGGCAGTACCTCTGAAAATAAAAAAATAAAATAACTCAAGGAGTGAAACCAATACAGGGGTGAAGGGCAGTGAATTAGCCATGGGCGTGACGCTTGTGCCTTCCTAGCGGGAGACAGATTGACGATTCAGTTGAATATCAGGTCTCAGATACTAATAGTTCAATATTGGCAGCTGCGCATTGTTTCACGCACCCTTCTAAAGTATATGTGCAGCATTTTTCACAAGACAGTGCATGCTTCAGTTGGGGTACCTGCTGGGAGAGTAGTGTACAGTCAGGCTGGAATGAAATATGAGCCACACGGATGAACAAAACAAATTATTTTACCTGTGCGCTTTCAACTGCAGTATACAGCTTGCCTAATTCATGTTTCAGGGTAAAGAATCTACCGAAGTACTAATTTACAAGCCTTTTCTAAATGAATATCTCGCTGTAAAGTAGAAAAGTATGACGTGTGTTTGCATTTCATTCCGCCCTGACTGTACATGCAGAACATGTCTGTAATAAGTATTATTATCAGTCATGGCTGTTACTTCCAACACTAAGCAAATAAGTGAAACCTCCAAGCCCTCCTTGAAGGAAAGAGTCTATGCAGACAAGATGCTAAACACGCTTTGAAGTATGCAGATTCGATATTCAGCACGGCAAATACTGCTACATTAATAGCGAGCACTTCAGGTCAATACACGGTGCCTTTGAAACTTCTTGCCTAAAATTTGCTCGCGAAAGTGCAGAACACATGCAAAAGTGCAATCTGTAGGCACAACAAGTCATACTGTGCAAGCAAGAAGAAAAAAAAATTAAGGCAATGCTGTGATACTCTTTCAGTCATTCAGGAGTAAAAATGATAATGCATGCTGGCAGATGTTGCTACTTTAACAATGAAAAATAGCGGCTTCTGCTCACTTACAACAAACGCTTTCTCTGAACAAACAATGAAATAAGCAATGCCAGTCATGCAGCCTCTCGTCATTCCTTTTACGACAGCCTTTAATGCTGGAATGCAAGCCTCCCCGCCAGTGCAGCGACACAAATACACGGAGGTTCGAATGCCAACGATATAAGAGTTAATTTACCACGTCGTCATTATAACGTAAACGATTCACACGCGCTCTGCACCAGGCCGCCAGTCAACGCCAACTCTTGGATCACGGTACATGATAGTTTGCACCGAGTGTGCGACGCTACCAAAAAACACGAGCAAGCAGTGTATCCAAGTGAGCACAAAGCAAATGTAGCCAAGCACATGCAGCAGCCGATGAGCAACCTAGATTATGAAAACGGGAGCACTAAGTCGCGCGTGAAACGGAAAGGAGCGCGAAAGGCGCGCACGCCAAAGGTAACTCCTGAAAACGATACCCTACGGCGATAATCGAGGCGACGATGGCTGAAGCAGGCAGAAGCTCGAGCTGGCACGCTAAGCACAGCACGGACAAAATCCGACGACGGAGAAGAGTGCGCTGAGAACATGTCGAGAAGAGAGAAGAACCGCGGCAGAGGCACGGGGAGGGAGGCGAGCGCTTCGAGAGACGTACCGCCATGCCGACGTTGTGTGGGGCAGCCGCACACCCGGCAGGAAGAAGGGCCACTCGGGCCACTACAGGAGCTGCGGTGAAACGTAGTCGGCGTAAGACGCGCGCAAAAACAGTTGAGGGTTACTCTGGTTGCGCGTGGAACGACCAAAGTGGCGCAATGGCTGGCGTACGCCGGCGTGCACCACAACGCCCGAAAACAATCACCGTCCACCGCCAGCCATGACCGCCAGCCAAACATATACAGTGCTTGGCTTAGCTTGGCTTGCTCAACGAACGCGACAGTGGACATAGAGGAAGTCGCATGGTACGGTCAACCTTGGAATGCAGGGGAAGGTAGGAAAAAAAAAACACCGCGGACATTAGAGAGTTTTAGTATAGCGTACGTAGACATACGCAAAGGCATAGCGTACGCTATAAAATAGCGTCAGTCGTACTGCGCATGCGCCAAACGCTATTTCAAACCGATGTCTTACGTACGTTCGCGTTACGTACGCTATTTTTCGAATTTAGCGTGCGTGCTCTTACGTACGCCAGGAAAAATAGCGTTGTCAACATGGCGGCGCCCACGTCGCCCGCTTCGGAGAGAAAATGTCATGTTACTGGGTTTTTAGGCATATTCATTGCCCTTAAATGGAACGGGTGATATTCGCTTTGCCTCCTCTCGCCGACAGCAAAAGGAATGAGTGATAAACTTGCCCTATTTTGGATTCTGTGCAACGATTCCGCCGTTCCTTACCCTATCAAAACACCGCCGACAGTGGAATGGCTTGATTTGGATTTTTATGCCAAGGTAGTCATAGCCTTGCCAAAAGTAGCCATGTCGGCCGTTTCGGCTGTAGGGCAGTAGGGGTCCGAAAGAATAGTAGTACATACCATGACGTTCTTAAAAAACCTTGCTCGGTTCGGTTACCTAAAAAAAATTTAAAAAAAAGCTAGGCCCTGCCTCGACTGCGCAGTGCGCGACTCATCGGGGACGCCATGCAACCGGCTATCTACGTGATACGACTTGGATCAGCTTGGCCAATGCCCTGGCTCCTGGCTAACCGCGTAAAAAGCGATACAAAATGTTTTTACATTATAACACCAGATGGCGCCACTGCGACCTTAGCTATCGTTGCGTTTGGGCGGTTCTACGGTAAACTAAAAGTGCTCTTGCGATTTCCACAGTAACCTCCTGCTAAATGCTTGCGTATA
Organism: Amblyomma mixtum; assembly: GCF_055824585.1. Taxonomy (NCBI): domain Eukaryota; kingdom Metazoa; phylum Arthropoda; class Arachnida; order Ixodida; family Ixodidae; genus Amblyomma; species Amblyomma mixtum. Next base: position 80,830,542 of record NC_143015.1, on the reverse strand, counting down.
GCGTACGTAAGAGCTCGTACGCTATACTAAAACTTTCTATTCACGCCGAGGTTGAGAGGAGGATGCCCTCTCCCGAACGGCACGGTCGGCGTGCTCTCTGGTTGGAAAGGTTCCTTTTCACAATGGGCGCATTCCTCCCTTCTAAACAGCCTCTACCCCTGCGAAAAAAACTTTACCCAAGGAGAAGCAGAAAGGAACTGGACGCACACCCTCCAAGTAGTTACATGCTACTCACTGCGAGACGCCTCAAAGATCAGTTGTAGTGAGCAATAATCAGTTTGTTAAAGTTTAGTCGTATTTATAATACGACTAAACGAAACATCTTTGCTTTACGAACAAAACGGGTCGTTTTTCGAAGGTTGCTGGAAGCGGCTGCAAAATAAAGTTGTTTCTCTCTCTCCGGAAGCTGCTGCACTCTGCTCGGTTTTCTCGACGCATTAGAGCATTCCGTAGTAAGCACTAAATGAACGCGAGATTCTTGTGGGCTAGTGACAGCGCTTTTGCATACCTGGGACCTGGAATGTCGTTTACGCAGGAACACCGCGCTGTGCACGCTTGAGACAGCACCTGTCTTCGCAGCGAAAGGTGAAATACGACTCCGGCACGACAAATCGTTTGATGCAGAGCAGTGAAATTACACTTACCTTTCACACATCGGTCTTCCGTGCGTCAAAGCGTACTAGCGCCACTGCGTCTACAAGAACGCAAATTGTCGTTGAAAAGAGAAGCAAAGTGGAGCCGCCACCACAGCAGCGCACTCAGTGGCGTAGGGGTATAAAGGTGACCCCAAGGCACCGACCGAGTTCAAAGCGAGTATCTCTAAAATTTCGGGGGAAGAGGGGGGAGTGGGATGAAGGGTGTATGAGCACCAGCACAACTTGCTTGGCTGCGCACATGCCCCTGGCCTCCCCCCTTTCGTTCCCAGAGATCGCAAGCGTAGCAGACATGAAATTTTTTTCTGCACCAATTTTGCAAACAAAGGGTGCTGCGTAAGCCCATTTTCACATCTGCTGTCAGACCGTAACGCTTGGCACCCCCTGGAAATGCGGCACCGTGCAAAAAAAGGCGGTCAGTTAACAAAAATGCTTCAAGTTATAATTATCGATTTCAGAGGAAATATTGCATTTGCAAAATAGAATTAAAATTTAATTGAATGTGTTGTAACCCAAACACCACTTTTCAAAAGTCTTAGTAGGTACTACGGCCTGGAGTATTTCGGCTCTGTGGGCAGCCCTGAACCGAAGCGAATATTAAAAAAGCGCGCCAGTGACTTCTCTCCACTCATTTGCAGCGTTTGGCAAATGCTATAGAAAAGAATTTAACAGCATTGTCATTAACGTTTGACCAAAACAAAAACGTAACGCTGCTGTGATGGTTCCCGTATTAGCTGGGACGGCTCAGGGGCCCACCGAAACAGTGAGACAGATATTGCCCCCTTTCCAATAACAGATTATTATTGATCATGCAGGCATGAAAGTAAGCAGCGGCGTCAAATCATGACAACCTTTGCTCTGTTTCTGTTGTCGTTAATTAAGTTATTAATGCGTTTGGCGGTAACAGAATGCCGAAGGAGTCAACCGCTGTGTGGTGTTAAGCTTTGCTGCCTAACAGAATGTTCAAGTTTTCTTCCCTGCAACGCCTACGGGCGAATAATGACGATTCCTCCGTTATTGAACTGAAGTACGGTCTCCTCCTCCGTGTTTTCTAAAAATGCAAATCGTCCTTTTTTTCCACGTAGTAAGTCTCCGTAAAGTCACGGACTTTTTTTACAGGGTAGGATGGTTCGACAGGATACCAGCAAGCTATCTCAGGAGACTAAAGATCTGATTAAGAAACGCCAAAGCATGAGGACGTCTAACTCCACAGACAGGATAGAACTAGCAGAGCTATCGAAGTTAATAAATAAGCGCAAGGTAGCCGACATAAGAAAGTTTAACATGGAGAAAATCGAGCATGCTCTAAGGAACGGAGGTAGCCTAAAATCAGTGAGGAGAAAACTGGGCATAGGTAAAAACCAGATGTGTGCGCTAAAAGACAAACAAGGCAATGTCATCAGCAATATGGATAAGGTAGTTGAATTAGCCGAAGAGTTCTACACAAATCTATACAGTAGCGAATGTAATCATCAAGTTACTGAGGGAGGCAGTCGAGCACAGCAATGGGACAGCCCGCCAGTAACAAAGGAGGAAGTAAAGAAAGCCTTAGGAGCAATGCAAAGAGGGAAAGCAGCTGGTGAGGATCAGGTAACAGCAGATTTGTTGAAGGACGGAGGAGAGATTGTGCTACAAAAACTAGCCACCCTGTATACGCAATGCCTTGTGACCTCAAAAGTACCAGAAGCTTGGAAGAACGCTAACATTATCTTAATTCATAAGAAAGGAGATGTCAAGGACTTGAAGAATTACAGACCGATCAGCTTATTTTCCGTTGCCTACAAGGTATTTACTAAGTCTAGTCTGCTCGGCAAATCACGCTTTATCATTAGTTAGAGGAGAGCAAGTTGCTGGGCTAGTTGGTGCTGTTGCATCGTGGTGGGGTAGTTAGAGACTGGTCGCAAACAAATTACCTGCGGCTGAACACCAAAAAAACTCAAGCTATTCTTTTCCGTACTAAGAACACAAAGGTAAACATCAAGGGCAAAATTCTTTTAGACTGCGAAGAGGTAAGCATTGTTAATGAAATTAAGACTCTTGGCGTAATATTATCGGAAACTCTAACTTAGAACAAGCATGTTGATGCGCTTTGCAACAAACTTAATAAGGTTTGCGGGATACTAAACAGACGCCGCAACTTCTTGCCAACAGCAGTTAAACGCTTAATTTATAACGCACTATTTTTGTCGACACTTAACTACTGCCATTTAGTCTGGTCAACTACATCGAAAGAAAACATACAGAAACTTAAAATCTGCCAGAAACGTGCCTTGCGCGTTATTGCTAATGTCCCTTGTCATGCACACACTTCCGATAACTTCTTGCGCTATAAGCTGCTTCCCACGGAATGCATATATCCTTACCGTCTAGCTTGTACATATCGCTCATCCGTATCGGCGTGCAATCACAGCATCCTGAATTTGTTAAACATTCGTCCCCGCACTTACATTTACAATACACGTCATAATGACGCATGGGTGGTGCCTCACTGTCGTACAGAGTACGGTCACCAGTCCATTTCTTATCATGCTGCTATTCTTCTAAATAGCCTTGCGCTCATCGATACCTTCCCGGAAAAATTGTCATTACGAGCGCTGCATGCACATTTCCTTGCAGCCAACATCACATGATTCTCTTGTATGATTGCGTTTTGTGTTTTTCTTGGTGCTGTAAGATGGGAAGTTTGTCGTCGTCTTCGCCTGAACAGGAATTTCTTCGTCGTAACAGTGCCTTTTATTTTTTATTGGTGCTTTTTTTGCTGTAAAATGTCTTTTAATTTCTGCTACCACTAAAGGTAACGTCTCTTCCAGAATTTTAAAAAATTGAAAATTATTAAACTGAACGTGTTTTAATCTCAGTGTGTTTGAAATTTTTATGTTTAAAACCTGATGTGTTCTAAAATGTGTGTTTCGAATGATTTAAAACTGCATGTGCTTTCATTTGGAGTGTTTTTATTCTGTAGGGTGCAAATTTTAGGTCTGTGAGATGAAGTGTGAAATTGAATTCTGTATGTGCACGAGCACTATTGCCGAACTGTACATAGAGGGGGCTGGGCTTTGTCAAGCCGCAGTTATGCGGCTTTTACCCGTCACCCCCTTTTCTCCTTGAGAGAGAAAATAAAGACGATTTGATTTGGTTTGAACTTAATCGCTAATAGAGTGAAGACAACCTTGGACTTTAGTCAACCAAATGATCAGGCAGGCTTCCGTAAAGGATACTCGACAATACACCACATTCACACTATCAATCAGGTGATAGAGAAATGCGCAGAATATAATCAACCCCTATATATAGCCTTCATTGATTACCAGAAAGCATTTGACTTAGTGGAAACCTCAGCTGTCATGCAGGCATTGCGGAATCAGGCTGTGGAATAGTGTTATGTCAAAATATTGGAAGATATTTATAACGATTGCACAGCTACTATAGTTCTCCATAAAGTAAGCAATAAAATTCCAATACGGAAAGGTGTCAGGCAGGGAGACACGATCTCGCCAATGCTGTTCACTGCCTGCTTACAGAAGGTATTCCGGGGACTGGAATGGGAACAGTTGGGGATAAGAGTTAATGGAGAATACCTGAGTAATTTGCGATTCGCTGATGACATTGCCTTGCTAAGCCACTCAGGACAAGAACTGCAAAGCATGATCAATCAGTTAGACAGGCAGATCAGAAATGTGGGGCTAAGAATTAACATGGAGAAAACCAAAGTAATGTTCAACAGCCTAGCGAGGGAACAGCAGTTCGCAATTGGTAGTGACGTGCTGGAAGTAGTAAGAGAATATGTATACTTAGGGCAGGTAGTGACCGCAGATCCGGATCATGACAGGGAAATAACTAGAAGAATAAGAATGGGGTGGAGCGCATAGGGCAGGTTCTCTCAGATCATGAATGGTAGCTTACAAATATCTCTGAAGAGAAAAGTATACAACAGTTGTATCCTACCGGTACTCACCTATGGGGCAGAATCGTGGAGGCTAACAAAGAGGGTTCAGCTTAAGTTAAGAACAACGCAGCGAGCTATGGCAAGGAAAATGATAGGTGTAACGTTAAGAGATCGGAAGAGGGCGGAGTGGGTGAGGGAACAAACGCGGGTTAATGATATCTTAGTTGAAACCAAGAGGAAGAAATGGGCTTGGGCAGGGCATGTAATGCGAAGGCAAGATAACCGCTGGTCCTTAAGGGTAACGGAGTGGATTCGAAGAGAAAACAAACGTAGCAGGGGATGGCAGAAAGTTAGGCGGGCGGATGAGATTAAGAAGTTTGCGGGGATACAGTGGCGGCAACTGACAAAGGACAGGGTTAATTGGAGAGACATGGGAGAGGCCTTTGCCCTGCAGTGGGTGTAGTCAGGCTGATGATGAAGATGTTGATGATTACAAGGATCAAAAAACGAGAAATGATAAAGAAAATGTGATTCTTAGAACCGGTTTTCTGCACATGGAACCTTTTTTTCATGATACGACTAATTTTAAATGTTTCAAGTTTGCATAGTATATGGGAAAATTTTCTTCAGTGCGGGATCAGAAGATATCCCTTGTTTGATGAGCTATTAAACACAAGTGATTACTGAATACAAGACAGGTTGCAAGACGGCGTTCAGTTTTCTGGCAAACTAATGTAAACATTTTGGCTTTTACTGAATTATTTGCATCCTATTTTGGACAGATTACCTCCGTACGCTTTCTCCGTACATAACAACGTCCCCCTATTGTGCTGATCTTGATGACTGCATGCACGCTAGAGCAATTGCAGCACTCCGCAAAACGCACATTCAAGGACAAAATTAAATGACGCGGGCGCCTTTTCACGATGCATTCCTGGTGTGGAGACCGGCGCACTGTGCCGGGCACCGCCGTGAAGTGCTGCCGGCATGAGATGCCGCACTATTGGTAACTTGGAAAGGGAGGGGGTGGGGATGTAGTTAACTTTGTCCTCCAAAGTATATATTGTTACGAAGAAGACGAAGCTGGCAGTGGCGCGTGACGGAGCGGTCGCGCTAGGCCAGCGGCCATTAAAATCATCTCTTTTCCATCGTTCATCACGGCTCATTCTTCGGCTGGCCGCCACGTTACAATATTTTGTGACTAAACCAACACTTTACTGTTGCCAGGACTTTATCAGGAAGACACATACTCGTAATGGCGGGATTCTATTTTCAAGCCAGCAACTTATACCTGGAGAAGGCTAAGCGCGTGCGGTATGCTAATAGAGATACACCGAGGTTCCAGGTCCTGACATAGGAGCGTTACAACAAAAATACGGGTTGGTAACTCTCTTTTATGTGACCATCATCCAGTCGATGCACTGTTTTCTTCCTAAAAGCTGTGTGTCGATTGCTGACAATATATCTACTAATTTGCTACATGTAGTGCCGTCATTGTAAATGACCTTGATAGCACTGCCCGCTGAAGAAAAAAGAGGTAAACTATTATATTTCACCTGATCGTAGCTCTTGATTGCACCCGACAGAAGTGGGTCGCAGTCTCTGTACCAGTATATCATAGTTCCGCCCGCAACTCCAACCAGGAAAAAAAAGAAAACCACGAACACTGCACTGACGACGGCTATTCTGAAATAAGAATGCACACATATAACGCATCTTAAAATTGATATGAGAACGCAGAAACGAGAGTAGCGAACAAATAAACCTACCTTTTTGCATCTCGCAGGCTCTTTGCTGCCATGAATCGCTGGACAACCATTTGGTCAAATCCGACACGAACAAAAATGTACGGAAGACCACCAATGAGGACACTCCAGAGGTTCTCATCAAGTGTTAAGTCCAGATTTGCTCTGTGTACGAAAAAAAAGTGCTTTTACTTATTTTGCATAATTTCTGCTGCGAAAGCAACGGACAACTGCGCAGGTTTAGAGCCAACATGCAGAAACAAGGTATAGCAAAGTTTAGAAATGCACAGACGCGAAGATAAAAATACATACATTATGCATGACCTGTCAGTCACCTAAACATCAAATGATAACAGGAGACAAAAATAAATTGAAAAAAGCGGTGCATGCACGAAAACAGCTTTTCCAAAAACTAATTGAAGACAATTGGGAAAGCCCTTTCAGTCCTTTCGTGTTTGTGGCAGAACCTAGAAGAGGCAATTCGTTCAATTCCACACCCTTTGGGAAGAAATTTTGTTCTTTGCTGATGACGTACCTGATTGGCGATTTTGTTGAGCACTGTTCGTAGACGCCGATAATAACGCCCGCCGGGTTTTGTTGCTCATGAGGCATATAATGTTCTCGCCTTAAAAGCGTCACTTCAGTCTATCCATGCCATGCCACGAATGCCACGTTGTGTGCCCCTCTTTCATAACTCAACTCTCTAGCTTTGACGTCGTGGTTTATCTCCTCAGATGATTTAGCACGCCTTACATAGCCAGAAAAATCAACGTACGCGTGTAAACAGCTCTCTCTCTCCTGAGCGAAAAAAAATCATGTGCTGACTAGACACGCCTGACTGGTATCTTTTACGCTGTTGATTATTTTATCCACGTTTTCCCGGCCGTGTCTTTAACACACCAGTAACAAAAATAAATCGCATACATTTTTCTCGGAACCGTCGCCATAACGGTTATTCTGTACTAGCATTGCCATCTGTCTGCAAACAAAAAAAAATGATTTCGACGAGTACTCAGACTGGACGCACAGTCCATTTCTGATTCTGGTTCCAGAACCAGAAATGGCAGCAAGCTTATGACGATCCTGGCTCGTCAAAGCCGGCCAAAAGGCTAGCTTCGGAGCTCGCTTAATAAAGCAGGAGTAGCAAGTCAAGGCTTGTTGTGTCCGTTTCTCTCGTTGTCGCTCATTTGATTGCGCTGATCGTTTCATTACATCTTTGGTACATCACCAAGGCGCATGAGGCCTCTCACTTCACAGGTTTTTAAAGGCGATTATGTGCAATAAGGGCCGTCTGTATTTATTGACTGTAGTAGCACTCTAACTGGTTTAGCTCCGACCCATTGTAGCCGGCCTTCTCTAATTCACACCTGATTCCTTCATAATTTATCCCCCAAAAAACGCAATTACGCACGCAACGTCTTTAGCACAACATCTAGCAAAGTGAAATGATGGGGGCTCGTTCTGCAGGAAGTCAGTGCTGAAGGCCACATTTCATACCAAGCATTAATTGCGTTAATTCTTCCTGCTGAGGTAGCCACAATGACTTTATAGCACTCAAATAGTTTAAATGCTGCTCGTTCTACTGTCAGAACGGTACAACTAAATTTCAAAATACAGCAGGGTATTGATTATCGAGAACAATATCATGATGCTTTGTACGTTCTGAACATAGTTTTCACGTTACAGAACCCTGTCAGCTTTACAAACCCTGATTCATTTTTATTCGCTTTGGCACCAGATGACATTACCTTCATGCTGTCGACATAAGCGATGAAGAGTTCGTGAAGAAAAGCAAAGCCTCATGGAAACAGTGGTAATTAATGAAGTAGCCAGAAATATTTTAGTTACCAGAAAATGTTTATAAGTGTTGCTTGTAAAGTCGCCACAGAGCATTTAGTGCTGTACATTGATAAAAGGGGTGCATATAAAGACATGCAATGTGAACATTTCGTGTTTCAAGCGCCAAATATATTGAGCATAGAAAATTTTGATACCAGAGATTGCACCTGAGTATTTCGCACACCATACTGGCATAAATATTGTTTCAGTATTGCGGATAAAAATAACAAGTTTTAACTATTTTAATTTGTTCCCTACACACAAAAACAGTCAACTGGACCGCAATTTCTGCTTCATGTAAAATATTTCATTGAGTGCAGGCTTAAACGGTTTAACATGGTTATTAATATTTTGCAAAGAGGAACTCCGAAAGCCGTGAGAATCCAGAAAAAAAATGTTTGGAAGCGAATATTGCCAGATAATAAATTTCGCTGCTGACTATGGAAATGCAGCGGGCTGATCCCTTCGCGGAATTTGCTTCGCACCCGTTTGCTAAGTAAACATTGCTAAAAAAAAAGAGGTAAGTTTCACCTTTCACAAAACCAATCACAGGAGTTGATACCAACTCTCGCTCATCTGGCTGCGATTTAACTTACCTGAACATGTACTCAGTGACGTTTAAATCAGACATGGGTCGGAGCGGCGGTGTGACACTGCTTGAGTCGTATATCACTTTTGCTATGATTGTCACTGGTGCCACGGCCATAACCAATGCCTGCACGCAGTCGGCCCATACAACGCCGCGGAGTCCCCCCTGAGCGGAAATGAAAATACATCGAAAAAGAGGGACTCATTTAAATGGGCTAAAAAGCGGCTACTTCTGACGAAAGCTCCCTCATTTTAATGTAGCGGAAAATTCTGTTTCTCCGTGTAATAGAAAGTCGAGAGTGAAAGCTGTACCACACTGCAGATATTTCGTCATTTGCATAAGCAAACTCAGACAACTAATACCGTGCTACTAATACCGTGCGTTATTGAGCCCTTTTTTATATTTGACTTCGCACGCGAATATCGCTAATACTATTTCACTTCGCACGCAAATATAGCTAATTTTTTTGTTGACTCTTTTTACTTCAAACTATTTTTTACATCGCCCTAATAGGTCTGTTTGCCCAAGCTGTTCTGTTTCTTTCACTGGATCCTAAACCAATATTTCTGTGCATAAGCCTGCCTGAATGCAAACTTAAGCTACCAGCGATGTCTTCGAAGACCAAAACCACGCTCTAATACCACGTGCTACGACACAGTGTGGACAAGGTACGTTGCAAGTGCTTTCTTTATGGTCGCGCGAAATATAATTGAAGAAATTATTTACCAGAGCTGTGTATATTGTACCAGCAAGACCGATGACGATGTTTGAGTACAGCAGCGGCACCGAGAGCACTGTAAAGAACGGTAAGTATTGTTGATGGTAATCAGTAGAATCTAAAAGCATTGCGAAATCTTGAAAGATTTCTACTATATTTTTTCTATCGGTCATAAAACCTACACATACCATATACATAATTCACTTTATGCCATCAAATTTTTCCTGCAGACCAATGCTCAAATTAAGGATGCAAGGCGTCCTCTATATGTTTTTTTTTCTGCGAAGAGAGTAAAGAAAAATTAAGAAACAGTCCGTCATTCGCATTACGGAACTCTCACATTCTACAACGGCGCTGTTTGATCGAATATACGAACAGGTTAAGGTATCACACAAAAGTTAATGCTAGGGGTATGGTGCTCGTGTAGTCGCCTGTTTGGTCAGGTTCAGTGCACTATTCGCAAAGGCTTATGGTCTCCATTCTCCTCAACGACTGCCGACTAGCACGGAGACGCAAACAACTGTAGTGCTATTTCTATCAGGGTTCTTTTTGGCGTAGCTCGTACTGCATTCAAATGCGATCGCTAAATTAACTGTACAATATACGTTTCAGTGAAGCAAGTATGCAAGAGTCGAAACACGTCGACTAAAGAGTGCCTTGGCCGTGACAGCCGCGACGGACTGAGTAAACGGGCACCTCTGTGCGACGCAGCCGTATATTTCAGTCAGCAGGATTACTGCAAAGAAATGGGGACTATAATAGGCATTCCATTCCAAAGACCGAGTTTGATGCACATGTACACTGCCGGTGCTGCAGAGGTGCGGCGCTAGGGGTCACCTTTTACGCCGTTCACGGCACGAGCTCGGGTGTCTGACCAGCTAAGACTGCGAAGTGCGCCTGCTCTATGCGAATACAGGACGAAAGTAATGGAATTAGACTACGCCTCAGTACAACTTTCAAAGGGGGACGATGCATGGACAAGTTTTGCATAAAGGAAAAGTGATTGCAAGTAATTCCTTTCATATCCAGCCTCTAAGACACTGGCATGAACGCTACAGCCCTCAGTGAAGTATCGGTAAAATTGAATTAAGCGAAAGCATCGCATATAAATTTTAAAAAATGCTTCGTCCTACTTCTATTTCGGGCGGTCTCTTCCGTTGCCCGCCGCGACTATATCAATGCAGCGAATCGCAATTTGAGCTCACGGTGCTTCTCATTTGTCTAAGCAAGCTTCATTGCTGCGTGCAGTGTTTACGCTGACTACGCTGTTTATGTAAACGAGAAGAACGTGTGGGAAACGTGTGAATACCTACTTGTAGCGAATCCAATCGCAGCGCTGTAAATTCCCACGGCGCCGAGTGTTTGCTGAAAATGTGAGCCTTATATGAGTGCGACGACTTCGGCGGAGGCAGTGTTTAGCGAGAAGCATAAAAGAAACGAATGGGTGAAATTAAATTCCCCAAAATAGAACATGCAAAAGTTTTCGTTCTGCCAGGTTACTAAGGAGACAGTGGTTATAACCCTGGGATTATTTTCAGACTTAAGGGCCTTTCCGCAAGAGTAAAAGTTAGAGTTTAGCGCTTTGGAAAGGAAGTATGCAAAGTTTAGATGTTGGCCATAACGTAATTTCAACAGTGGAAATATTCCTGCGAATGACAGTGGTCACAATAAATGACCTGTATTTTTGCAACAGTCGCCACGGAGCACACGTATGTGCAGTCGTGGTTACTGTTTCGAGCCCAGGTTGTTTTGCTTCTCCGTTACGCCGAGTGGCTCATTATGTGCAACCAGCGTTCGAGATCTCTTGAAGGTAACAGAAACTCCGATCTTCTCCCCGACGCAGGCCGAAATTTTTGCCCATACTAAATGAGCCCCGCTAGACGGCTATGATTAGCGATCCCCATGGGCACTAGAATTTTGATACCGGCTGTAGAATTCTTATGTATTGAAGCTCTTTTAACTTCAATGATATATAAGAGCTTACTAGCCACCAATGGCTTCACTGAAAGTAAGGTGACTGCATGCATAAGGTTTATTCGAGTGCCTCTCCGAACCCGGAATGATGGAAGTAAACTTCTAGCTGCTCCTATCATAAACAGACGTTCCGCGATTACATTTCAATAAGCACGATGTAGTCGACAAATTTATGTCGTTGGTGCCTTTTTGTGTAAAGGCTTTAGCGCACTTACCCGTAGCATATCTGTACGCCATAAGAGCAGGTGCCCGTTTACGCTATCACGACGGAATAAAGGTAAAACACTATTATGTTTTAAAGCAACCGGCACTACACACCTCGAGAGTGTTAGAGGACTAATTATACGGTGTATTATATTCTTCAAAACAATATCAAGGGCTATTGTGAGAATATTAATTTTAAAGTAGAGATTCTGGGCAGGAACTACGAAGTTGCGTTGCACATTTGACAATAATAAAAATGTCAAATACTTACGCTCAGGACGAAATAGACGACGCTCGCTGTGATGCCGACCTTGTTGTCAAACCGCATACGCAGGTACTAGGGTTTCAAAAAAAAATTACACAGAGGACATAAATGAGGACGCGTTTAAATTACTCCGTACCATAACGCCACTTGTTACTGCCCACATGTTGAGCGCACATATCCCATACTCTTAATCCTCTTGAGCTCAAATAAGGCTGACAGCCCTAATAAGCCTGGTAGCAGAATGTTACAAACTCAATGCAGAAAGTCGCAGATTAGCATGTGAAGCATAATCGAATGCGTTCAGTGATGATTTATTTGGGGAATTTTTCTTTTTGCGGGGCACTTTAAGGGTTCGCTTTGGCCAACAGACAACCTAAAACGATTTTCAGGAAATTAATTTGAAATGTTGAAATCTAAATCAACGAATCTCATGAACTGCCGCAGCCAAAAGGAACCAAAATAAGAATTTTTGGTCCGATCAGAGGAGTTCTTTCTTACGCCATGCAACATAATTTAATGCTGCCATCCCTCGGCATATGAAATTATTGATGACCGGTGTCGCACTATAGATTGCAAATAGGCCAGCAAGGGACATCGCGAACCTTTAGGTGCCATTCGAGCGCTCACAACAGGAAATAACATCATCAATCGCAACGCAAATATCCTTCACACATATACCCTTTCCATCGGGGAAGAGATGTGAAACGCCTCCTCGTTATAATATTGAAGACCGGTTCCTCTGCCTCCTCCAAAGTGCTAGATTCAGATGCACAAAATAGTCAAGAATGATATGTAGGGGCCTAACAAGAAGGAAAGATCTTATTTGCGCATAACAGAACTCTTTAAATCCTGTCATCAACCAGAAGCGCACGCTCGACATGTGCGTTAATGTTTATAGAACGTGTGCCGTAAATTGGCGCTCCTGTGCTTTCTCTTTACACGCTTCTTCCTTACGCTAGACTTTTCTATGCATTTACTTTTTTATATATGCAAATGTTGAGAATTTCCGCACACCACCCGTTGGCTGTTACCTGAAAAACAGACGCCACCCGTAGACCATACAGGAGTGGCACCAGCGCAGTCATAACGAACGCTGTCGCAAGCGGTGTCCCCACCAAAATCCAGAGCACGTGGAATCCATGGGCGTAGTAGTGTCCCACGAAACCCACGACGGTCACGCCGTTCGCCACGGAGGCCACAACGGAGACGGCCAAGGCAGCAGCCGGGAGGCTCTGGCCCCCCAGGAAAGCCTCCATTTCGGCGCTGGCGGCATTGCTGATGCCAGACACTGCCTAGTGTGAAAAATAAGATGCACATTAAGGCAGCTCTTATAATGTGCGGCAATGAGCGCACTGATATGAGAAGTGCTACTCAGTGCTGCGAGGCTGGTTCTGGGGCAGTGCTCAGCTACCTAAGGCAAGCCTCGTTTAGGACATTAATTATCAATTTAGTGCCTAGCACTGCGCTAAAAGATTGGTATAATATGTCCTTCTGAGTGTGACAGGGGCTCAACGTAATTAATATGAATCAATCAATCAATCAATCAATCAATCAATCAATCAATCAATCAGTCAATCCGTTTATATCGGACAACATTACATCCTGTCCACGGGGAGAGGCAAAAAGAGAATTGGATGTTTCCTGATGAGGCCTAATCGCCGCATTACATGTCAATGAAATTATTGCCCTCACAAACACTGTGCACAAGTGTGGCGAAAAGGGCTTGTTGTTGAAGGTTCAGACTTAAAAAAGCGCGAAAGACGGGACAAAAGAAGGAGAAACACAGGCGCTCTCTTGTCTCCTTATTTTGTCCTATCTTTCGCGCTGTTTTAAGAATGAGACATTGTCGTAAAGGAAATCAGCAGAGTGATGTGCTAAGCAAGGCGTAAACACTTGTGAGGCGAGAAAATAGCGATAAAATAAGGATATAATGGCCAGCATCAATTTGAGACACTAAGTGACAAAACAAAGAGCAGCAGTAATATACATTCGCTGTAGTAGGAAAGAAAGTTGGGCTAGTTGGGTTGGCTTAAATGCTCAGTATAACAAATTACTATCCCAGACGAAATAATTTTCAAAAAATCCGAGAAATGTTTCGCACAGTTGAAGACCGGATGGAGCACTTACCTTTTTCCGTCGTTTCACTACAGAGAAATATATGCCGACCAGGTAGCCGACAGCAGTGAGTACGCCGAAGACGACGCAGTCCGCGGTGTCGAGGTTTGTTGATACGGACATACTCGATGTGTTCTCTCGTTCACGTAGTCTCTGCAACCAAAAACTTTCTTGTGACGTCATTCGTAAGGCTCTAACGTCCTGAAATTGCACGCTTACTTTGATAGACGCCGCAATGAAGGGCGCCACGGCGGTTTCTACCCGCTGCGGTTCTTTAATGTGCAAGGGGGTCCAAAAGCACTACAGCAGTTCTTGCACTTTGTCTGCATCGAAACGCGGCCGGCACTGTCAGGATCAGGGTGTCGAACCGGAATTTTTCTGGTTCGGTTCGGGCTCGGGCTCACACCTTTATTTACAAAATACTGCAGCCCGAGGGCCAAGCAGAGTGGGCAATATAACAACAGCCAAAGATCACACCAAACTTCAAAAAAAAAAACACCAGGCAAACACTACAAAACACCTGTATGATCAACATAAAGGCAGTCAGAGGTAAAAGGTTGCTGTATGAACAACATTGTCAAAAAGAAAAAAAAACAGGAAGAAATATTATAAAACACCAGACGTAGGATTCCAAACAGAACTCAGATGAGAGGGGACAAGCGTTCTTCAAAATCATGAACATTACGGGCGGAAAAGACGAGAGCTGGCAAGCTGTTCCACTGAGCGATAGTGCGAACAAAAAAACAGTTTTTAAAGAGGTTTGTACGGGCAAAGTACGGCGTAAGGCTTTGGTCATGAACGTTCCTAGTATGCCGGGTTAAGCGTGGGCGCAGGTAGTCCTTGGAAGAGAAATTAAACTGTTGGTGATAAAGTGAAAAAAGAAATTTTAACCTAGCGAGTGCTCTTCTTTTTTCCAAGGATGGAATATTATTTACAGACATGATGGCGGACGGTGAAGCATTCCTATGATAACTGTTGAAAATGAACCGGATTGCTTTTCTTTGTATCATCTCTAGTGAATGTATATCTTTTTTGAGAAATGGATCCCATGACACACTAGCATATTCAAGTTTAGGTCGAATGTACGTGTTGTATGCCAATAGCTTCACGGACTGTGGGGAAGACTAATTTGTGGCGGAGAAAGCCAAGTTTCCTTGCAGCAGCAGCGCAAATTTTGTCGACGTGACTAGTCCAACTAAGGCGCTTATTTAATGTTACGCCGAGGTACTTGTAGTTGTCAACTTGCAGTAGGTTTTCGTGGTTCAGTGTGTATGTAAACTGGAAGGGATTCTTCTTTTTCGTGACCCGTAGGAGAACAGTTTTATCAGTATTTACTTCCATTAACCATTCCGCGCACCAATCTGCAACTGCATTAAGGTTTATCTGTAAGCGTGCTTGATCCTGGTTACTATTAATAGACTTAAAGAGAATGCAGTCATCTGCGAATAACCTAATACTTATAGCTGCAGTGTCAATGGCCAAGACGATGTCATTGATGTAGATGAGAAAGAGAACCGGGCCAAGGACGCTACCCTGGGGCACTCCAGAGGACACCGGTAGAATGTGAGAGGAGCAGCCCTTTACCTGAACAAAGTGCTGTCGGTTGGAAACATAAGAATGAATCCAATTAACAAGGTTATCGGGAAGGCCAATGTTTCGAAGCTTAAATATCAGTTTACTATGACAAACGCGGTCGAACGCTTTACTAAAGTCCATGAAAATTGCGTCAATCTGTGCGCCCTTATCTAGTGATGAAGCAAATTCATGAAGAGTGGTCACGAGCTGCGTGGTAGTTGATAAGCCTCTTCTGAAACCGTGTTGAAAGGGTGAAATAATTTTGTTTTCCTCAAGGTACGAGACGATGTAGTTTGATATGATATGTTCAATAAGTTTACATGTACTGGAGGTAAGTGAGATAGGTCTGTAGTTACCAATATTTAAACGGTCACCTTTTTTAAAGACCGGAACCACTCGAGCCACACGCCAGTCATTTGGAAGAATGCCTTCGGTGAATGACAAACGAAAAAGGTGGGTTAAAATGTGAGCGAGTGGTTCAGCGTAGCGGTGCAAGAAGACATTAGGTATGTTGTCCGGGCCGACTGAGGATTTAGTTTTGAGTTTGAGTATCATGTTGAAAACACCTTCATAAGTTATGAAATTGGCTTCAATGTCAGAGGACGAGTTTACATGCATTACATCTGCAACCGGGAGAGAGAAGACAGATTGAAAGTAACGGTTGAAGTGCTCGGCCACGTCAGATGCGTCGTCTACAACGGACCCGTTTATTGTTATTTTATCTACCTCATCACTTGAGTCACTAAGGTAGCGCCAAAATTTATTAGGGTTACTTTTTAGGAACTGTGGAAGGGAATAACTAAAATACCTTGCCTTAGCTTCAGACAATTTAGATGCAAGCTCACATCTCAAGTGGGCTAGGTTTGAAGGATGTTTACCACTTTTTCTAGCGCGTTTAAGTCTTCGACGAATATGTATGATTTCCCTAGTCACCCATGGGTTGTTTTTGTTCACTCTAACGCGCTTATTAGGAACAAGTGAACTAATGCAATTATTAATGGTTGACTTCAGCATATTCCAAACCAAGTTGGTGGTTTTCGGGGTAAGTTCGGGGTTCGGCTCCGCTACCGGCTCCGGTACCTTCCGTTTCAGTTCGAACCGGTTCGAACGGGTTCAAACGGGTTCAGAGCAAAAAAAAGTTCTGACCGTAGCTGTGTTTTAAGCAAACTTATTTCCCTGTTTACTTTTCTGTGAGACATTGGCATGTAGTGAAAAATGCAAAATTTGCTCAGTAAGAGATGTTTTCACTTTACCGAGTTTAATTTACTCCGCTGCAAAATGACCCAAATTTACGGCAAGAGTCGCGGTATCGAATGAGCTCAAAATTAGTGTTCATTGGCTGTGTACACGCTATAATCCAATTGATAAGATGCATAAGGAGAAAAACTGGTGGGTTTTGCATCTACAAATCCATTCAGCTTCAGCTGATTCGGAGACCTCGACGCGCGAGCAATATGTTTCCCCTGAAGCTCGTGTCAGTCCGGAATTTCTCCTGCGCACAGTAGGGCCGTCTACACACCTGTCTAGAGTGTCCGAACGGCGCGCTTTGAAGTGCATTTATGACAGGCGCTGCTGTATGCTGGGCCCTATACAGCTTTCAAATACACGAGCAGTTATACGCCATACGTCGGAATGAACATGCGTGATACGGTCAGCTTCTGAGCCCTAGGCCACTCGTAAATAACGCAGCATACTCATCGGTGCGCTGTTCGAGCGCTTTAGACAGGCGTGTGGACGAGTGTGCTTACGCGGGCGCCGGCAAGACCGCCTCCTGTGCCCTCTTGTCTTACCGCAGACTATTGCTACGGGATGCTGTCCTGTAAAGGCAGGTATATACAGAAAAGACATCTTTCCGTCACCCCTAAACCGACTTGCCAGTCACTCGCCCTCCCCTCGTCGCACTTCCAATATCCAGATCAAAACTTTACTAAGCATATTTTAGGTACTATCAGCGTCAACTGAAACGCGAACAAGCCAAATTAAGCGCGAACAGCACAACTCGGAGATATTATACTAGGGGGCAAAATACATGAGCAGTTGATTTTCCCATCGAAGCCGAAAAGACCGCTCTTCTGAAGTGTTAATAGCCCACGCCTGTATTTCATCTCCAGCCTCTACTATGCTTGATTTTTTGTGCTCGCGTTTCAGGTGTTTTGTTCGCGTTTCATTTGAAGCTGATAGTACATCACCTTTTCGGCGTCGCGTTTATAACAGTGTGGCCTTTAACGCTACTGCGTTAAAAATGACGTTTCGAGCCTGTGCTTACGACTAAGGAGCCCAGTTTCGAGCTCCCAGCTGTAGAGTCTAGCCAATAAAGGCAAACCACGTATAATATAATGGCATGCCAATTTTACGTCGTCGGGGAGAGGGTATTTTAGTTAGAGTACGAAGCTTTCCTTCTCGTCACACGCCAAGTTTAATATATATAGTACATGGTTCTATGCCTGTTCAATGCAATAACAGCCAGATTAAAGCGATAGCATTAAAGGTGCACGAAAGAGGAATCTGAACTCGTCTTTTTGCCGAGGGAACTCAAAGTACCCAATCCCAGCATTCTCAGAAACTTTGAATTATTGCCCTGTGCGGCCGATTTCTCTGATTAAACTAAATTAACGTCCGGCTCCAGCCTTTTTCTTTTTTTAATTCTCCCCGTACGGTGGGCGGAGGCGACCAACGCGTGGAGTGCCTTTCAGCCAGTCCCGTGGCGGCTTGCCGCTCTGCCATCGGCGGAGTAATACGCAGCAATCCCTAGAAGGAAATAGTCCACGCGTATTTTTATTTCTGCGGGCTTATTTTGCGGCTATATAATCTGTGAATGAAACTAATTATTCACGGAAAGATAAAAAACAAAATAAAGGGAAAGCAAACCCTCCACGGAGCTGGCTGAAAGGCACTCCACGCGTTGGTCCACTCCGCCCACCGTACGGGGAGAATTCAAAAAATAAAGGCGGGAGCCGGACGTTAATTCGATTTAATTAGGTAAATCGGCCACACAGGGCAATCAGTCGAAGTTTCTAAGAATGCTCGGAACGTGTAGGTCGATTACCCGCGGCAAAAAGACGAGTTCAGATTCCTCTTCACTGCACCTTTAAGGTTGCCGCTCTGCAGAAAATCTGGCGTCGTCGGCGGCGGCATTGTGAGCGAAAATATAGCTGGCACCGCTGCTACCTAGGTCACGTGACCTTGTTATGTTTTCACAACCTGCCCACCGGACTATGAGCGAACTGCCCACCGTGGCAGATGGCAGTTAATCATGGGTCGCGAGACGTTGCGCTCGAACAGCAGCCTTGGTCTCACAAGCCCCAGCAAAGAAAGCCATTTGCGGAGCAATGGCGCATCTCAGCCGCGGCAACGCATCGCCAGGAATCGCATGACGACTCGAAGCGACCAATAGATGCAAATTTAGGAATGAAGAATTCCGCATATATACAGGCGTTAACCAATTAACGCCAACCCGTCATACCCTTAAGACGGAGCTTAAGTGGTAGATTGGTTTTTGAGGTAAGAAAATGGCGCAGTATCTCTCTCACATATCTCGGCGGACACCTGAACCGCGCCGCAAGGGGAAGGTGGGAGCGAAAGAAGAGAGAGAGAAAGAGGTGCCGTAGTGGAGGCCTCCGGAATAATTTCGACCAACTGGGAATCTTTGACGTGCGCTGACATCGCACAGCACATGGGCGCCTCTTGCGTTTCGCCTCCATCGAAACGCGTCCGCCGCGGTCGGGTTCGAACCCGGGTACTCCGGCTCGGTAGACAAGTGCCTTACCACTGAGCCACTGCGGCGGGTAGCTCAAGTGTCCCCTCGTTTTTTTTTCTCCTTTGAATACATTAAGCACCTTGCTTGGTTCCGCTCACTAAACGGCTAGCTATAATAAAGAATTACTTGACACAATTGCTTCGCTACTCACCAGCTAAACGGGAGGTGGCGGCTCGACGTATTTCTGTGGAGCTGAAGTACACGAACTATTTCATTGTAGCTTTAGGAGGCTCGATAAAGAAATACAGTTCAGCGAAATTCATGACAAATCGTCCAATAAAATGTGATTACTGTCGATTGCCTAGGTTTTGACACGCATTTGACTAGTTAGGTGTGAAAATTTTCAAGATGGATTTTTTCGTGCCTAGGTGTAAGAAGCAATCAAATCTGGCAGTTAAGCCGAACACTTTTGTATACAGCTAACATCATTCAAGTGTTGTCTGGTGAACATTTATTGGGCGGATTAGAAACGGCGCCTACTTTAACGTATTTAGATGCAAAATTATAACAGGGAAAATGTTTTGCAAAGTGCGCATGTCGGAGAGTTAACGAGCTTAATGCATGTTGAAACGACCTGAAAAATGCACCTCGTATTCTAAAAGTTGTTAAAAAGAATGCAAAGCTGCGCATGCGCCATTTTGCTGCAGAAAACGTTTACTTTTAGTTTGGTTGCCTGTTGGAAATGTTAATGATTCGTTCTCTGAATCTACCGTCTTTCTTTTGTGCGTAGCTGATTGAAATGATTAAAGCGCTGAAAAATAGTCAAAAGAAGGGGAATACTCTGTCAAGCCGAGCCGCCACGGTGGCTCAGTGGTTAGGTGCTCGGCTGCTCACCTGAAAGAAGCGGGTTCGATCCCGGCCGCGGTGGTTGAATTTCTTTGGAGGAGAAATTCTAGAGGCCCGTGTACTGTGCGATGTCAGTGTACATTAAAGAACCCCAGGTGGTCGAAATTTCCGGAGCCCTCCACTCCGGCGTCTCTCATAACCTTAGTCGCTTTGGGACGTTAAACCCCATAAACCAAACCAAACCATCTGTCAAGCTCAGAATTTCGGACAACTTTAGCAAGGCGCCGTGAAGGCAAATGTCTAACACAATATTCATGTGCACTCCATAAGTTCCCATTGAGAGGTCGCATTGCTGGAAAAAAAAAACGGTAAAGTATACATGAGACTTACCTGTTGTTGTTGAAGTTAGTAACGTTTGCGGATTTGATGTGGCGCACCGGTGAACTTTGTTTTCGGAAAATAATGGCCACAATCGGGTACAGCCTTCCGTGCACCAGCCACTGAGGCAGCGGCTATGACAACCCGTGTAATCACGACTGCGCAAGCGGTCGTAAATACGTCTGGCGATGGCGACCGAGCCCGGAGCTTTGCCTAGTTCACCGCGAGCACCAGCTGCCATTCGGTGGCCAACTTCTCTTTTTCCGTTACTTTTGTTTCGGTCGTACAATGCGTAACGTGAGCTCATCCGTGACGGGACGAGCCGACAGCTGTCGCCCCCCGTCCGGTGCTGACGGCTAGTATGCAGGCATACCGCAAGCGCAAGATCATTCTGACGTCATTTCAAGCTAACGCCCTGCTTCAAATGGCTGCCAGAACTTGCGAGTGTGCTAGTGTCCGTAGAGACGGAAAATTCGCACAAGTGACGAAGCGTGCCAGCGGAATCTGAGTGTACTTGTTTAAAACAGAGGGGGCATAGAACCTTAACAAACAATGCAACTGAGTCACGAATTGTGGAATTTACAGCTATGTACAGTCTTTGTCTAAAGTTTAGAGCCCAGGGTTTTGACTTCTTAGCCTTGCAGTGGGACTCCTAAAGCATTCTGGGAAGTCATACCCATTGAAGGAGGCAGAACAAGAAATCATCTTACCCAGAGGAAACTTGGAGCGCTGGAGATGCATCGCGAACCACACAGTGAGGCTCAGAAACAAACCCCCTTCGCTCCAAACTTTTGACAAAGGCTGTACTTTGAATGCGCTGAGTGGTTAGCCGGACGAAGCAATACAACTACTCTTTGTAGTGCACATATAAAATAAAATTTTGTGAGAAGAAATGGCGTGCTAAAGGAAACGGGTGTCATTACTGAGCATACGTGTCACTTTTTTTCAATCATCAACTGTTTGAGTGGTTTGCATATGAATGCCATCTAACCCGGCGTTAGCACTGTTAAGGGAGCGCTAACATGACATTCACGTGGGTTGAAAATAAAGAAGGCCTGTGTGATCTTCCTGCCAACTCTTTCTGCAAGTAGCAGGAGCAGGAGTTGTTTTCAAAAGTAGTTGTCTTTTTTTAGCAAGTATTGCATTTTTTGCCGGAACCTGGCACGATGATATTTCCCATGTTTCTTGAACGCGCCGGCAGCGTAAAATTTAAACAACGACCAATTTGGCCAACATAACTAGAAGCGCAAGACAGGAGCGCTGGAGATTAATTGTTTCTTTCGTGCGTGGCACAGCACTGGATTTCATGGTTTCGAATTTTATTTAAATCGAAAAAATGTAAGATTTTTATTTGATATCTAAAAGCACGTTTTGCAAAATTTCTACCGTTCTTCTGCCTGCATGGAAGCTTTGGGTAAGAGAGAGCATGTCGTTTTTTAACAGCACCCAGTGTGTTACAATGATGGTCCCTTCGGCGGCCCGATATCTTTATATTTCTTCATTTTAAATAATGTGCTTCTCACTCTTTCTTTTGCCGTCATTTTATCAAGTAAACAACAACACTGGTCCGAAATATAGCTCAGTGATAGGAATAGAATGCATTTTAAGAGCCGTTTATTAGGAGGAACGCCGAATAAGCACCGCATCTCATAGGATGGCAATCTACCGGAGTCCTGTTAACATCATCTGCAGAATTACTACGCCAACCGCAGGGTAAAGACTTCTATCATATCTCTGCAATTCACCCTTGCCTGTCAAAGAGGACTAGCGCTGTCTATTCAGTAGTGAGATCCTGAATTTCTCGGGTTTACCTCTTACCACTAACCCTTCGACGGGCTTCTGCCGCACAAATTTCTACCGTTACTTCTTCAAGTCTACCCTAATCCGAGACCTTACCATGCCTGGCCGCTGCATCTCATTTTTCAGAGGACCTCCGCCTCCTGCTCGAAACCATGTTGAGCGTACAGTATGAAGTCTGTTTTATTTTTAGTTTCCCCATTAGAGCTCTTCTGGGCCGCCGCGGTGGCTCAGTGGTTATGGTGCTCGGCTGCTGACACGAAAGACGCGGGTTCGATCTCGGCCGCGGCGCTTGAATTTCTTTGGAGGAGAAATTCTAGAGGCCCGTGTACTGTGCGATGTCAGTGCACGTTAAAGAAACCCAGGTGGTCGAAATTTTCGGAGCACTCCACTACGGTGTCTCTCATAGCCTGGGTCGCTTTGGGACGTTGAACTCCATAAACCGACCGACCGACCGACCGACCGACCGACCGACCGACCGACCGACCGACCGACCGACCGACCGACCGACCGACCGACCGACCGACCGACCATTAGAGCTCTTCTAAGTCCGCTTCTTGTTCTCCCATTTGTAGAAGAACGTATTGTCACGGGCGCCGGTAGAACGTTCTATCCCTGGCGAGCACACTGGGCGGGGGTGGTGGTGGTGAAAACATTTATTATGAATGAACAGGAGGTATGTTTGGATCAGCCCGTAAGGGACCGATCCTTACAAACACTAGGTGGAGGTCCCTAGTATGGGACCCCAGTGGCGGTTGCCGCCGCCCGGGCGCGCCCGACTAAGGCTTGTTGGGCCTGTAAGTCGTGGCAGCCGAGCAGGGTCGCCTCCCAGTCCTCCCGGGTTGGGTTGGGGATGGGGGGAATAGCGGGGTTCGATGGGCAGGCCCACACCATGTGATATGTGTCAGAAGACACCGCCCTACAGTGTTGGCAGCTGCCGCTAAAGGAGGGGTCAAAATGTTTTAGCGCTGCCGGGCACAGCAATGTATTGGTGAGAAGGCGGAGAAGGAGCCGCTCATCCGCCTTCTTAAGGCCTTTACATGGGCTCCGGTAAAGGCGATGACAATTTTGATAATATGTTGTGATATGTTTGAATGTATAGACCGGATTAAAATCGGGTTCCTGATCAGATCGGGAGGAGAAAACAGCCCGGTGAGAGAGCGCGCGGGCGGCTGTGTCTGCTGCCTCGTTTCCTGCCAACCCCTGATGAGCAGGGGCCCATATGAGGTAACGGTGTGCGGGGTCCGTATCCCGTACGCAATTTTGGTATATTCGATAGGCTAGGAAGGGAGTGCAGCCTTGTTCGACGTTCCGACAGGCCCCTCGCAAGTCGGTGATTATGCATTTTGAATTGGAATGTGAGACCGCGAGAGCAATCGCGACCTCTTCTGCTTGTGTTGCACTGCGGGCTCTGAAAGTGAGGCCGTTAACTGTGTTGCTGTTGTGAACTACCGCGGCCGTGTACCATCCCCCGTGGTGAGGGCCGGAGGCGTCCACGTAGTATACACCTGTTTTGTTGCCATAATATCGGGCTAGCGCTTCCGCTCGTGCCAGGCGCCGACCATTATGGTCTTCATGTGACATCTTTGCTGGAAGAGGCCGAACGTGGAGGGCACGTCTCCACAGTTCCGGGATGCGAAACTTGTCTTCCATTGGAGGGGAGTGTTGGGCGTAGCGCAGCCGGCCGACCCTAGCACCGAGCAGAAGAGGACGAAGTCCGGCGCGCGACAAAGGTCGAAGACAGACCGCACGGGGGCGCCGGTAGAGTGTGGCAGTATTCATAATGCCTAAATTATTTTTGTCTGCGAACTGTACTACTAACTCTCTCCTGTTATTCTGAAGTCTATGCCTTAGTCGCCCACCGTCTGGTCTTCAGCTTGCTTCTTGCTGACCTTGGCATTGAACTCGCCCATCCGTACAGTGTACTGTGCGACTCTCGTCATCACGGCTGGATTTAGGCGCGTAGGCCGGTACCACATTCAGTTTGTATCTCTATTAAGGTGCAGTACGCGAGCTGCCATCCTCTAACACTGTTGTACTCCTCTATGTTGCCAGCTATATCCTCACTGATGAGGAATAATACACGCAGTTCCCTCTGTCCGCTAATCTGTGAAACTGTAGTAGGTGCCCGCCCTTTACCACTGCATACTCCTCATCTGTCCTCCCAACCTGAGCTTTTTGACATCTCATCTAACACCCGCTTGTTCCTCAAACAGTACTGCTAGGCTAGCCTCACTGGATAAGGTTCTAGATGATAAGGTTCAGTTTGGATTGCTGACCTGTCCCGAGTCCGAGATTCCTAGCGTCCTAGCTTTATACGAACTTCGTGAATTAAGAAATACCTTTCATGCGGTACTGATGCCTACTGCGATCACGCAGCACGATAGTACGACGGTAAATATTTAATGCGCCGCCGTTCACCCGCACCTAGTATGTGGGTTTTTTGAGCCGCAAATTTTCTCTGCAGCTTTTCGCAACCAGTTTGGCTATAAACGTAATTTTATAAATAAGCCGTGTTAAGTGAGACACTGCGCGTGAAAGCGATGAGCAGACCTAAATAAAAGGCAATAAACTAAAGACAGGCAAGCAATAAGAAATTTTGAGTGAAGTTTGGTGCTCTAAAGAAGCACCAAGCAGTCAAGGGCGGATGTCCCTCCTTATAAACTCTAGCTATAGAGGTATACGCGTGCTTATAACAAAATGTCTTCGCTCTGGTGGCGTTGGCTTGACTAAAATAGCCGACGATATTCCATACTTCGTACAACCGTTCAGTTCTGAAATATGCTTCGAGTCAGAAACTAGGCGGAAGTGAAAAGAAAGCAGTTTGGGCACACAAGTAACGACAAGTAATAAACAAACTAATAAACAAACGACTAATAAACAAACAAGTAAGTTTGTTTATTAGGAACTGCATTCCTTGTTTTTATTTGTTTTCTTTGTCATATTCTTTGTGTACTTATTAACACCGTTACCGATTTCGTAATTTACTCTTTGTACATTTGTTCTTTTTCATTCTTTTTATATGCTTACTTTTGTTTTTGTACTGCTTTTACAGAGATTGTGTATATTTTTTACTAATAACTTTTTTGTGTACAGTATGCCTCTGCATCCGCCCCTCCCCTCTATAATGAACATTTGTACCTTGAGGGTATAATAAATAAATAAATGAATAAACGACGAATTGGTTCGGTTGGGCGGAATGCGGTAAATAAAACCGCCACATATTTACTTTTATAGTTCCGTCTTCTTTTTATCCAGTGGCACTAAAGTTGGCTGAAGCAAACCCTTTTCCTCTTTCTTTAACTAGAGAGAGAATGAACATTTACATGTAAAAAGAATACCGGAGTGGATTTCGGGTGGGTGTCTCTGTCCAGACTCCAGTAGCTTCCGCCGACGCTTTGGCGGTGGCGACTAGCGCCTCCTGGTCTTCCAGGCTGCCGCTGGCCGCCGCGCCACCTTCCAGTACTGCAGCGCCGTGTTGTGCGAGTTTAAGTGCTTCGTTTTAGCTGAGCACGTCCATGAAATGTGCGCGAATGCGGGAAAAATGCCGCACCAAGGACATATATCTACATATAATGTTTGAAGAATAAAACTACCAGGCGACCAATTCAATGCAGGGTTCATAATGACACGGTTAGAAACATTTAGTTTCTGCAGATATTTCTCTTGGTTGTCATTGATTACTTGAGATGGTCTGCAACACTTGCTTTTACTATACCAGAATTAAACTAAGATTAAGTTTTATTTATATCAATTAGACCAGAGGGTTAAATGTAGGTACTTGTTCACAGAACTGCAGCGATACAGACAAGCTAGGGTTTCTATGCAGTGGGCTATGAGGTGTAGCATGAATTACCAAGTTATCTTTCGCTGCCTGCATTCTTGTACTGTGTGAAGTGAAAGTGCCACTAAAAATGTAGCATCTCATGATCTGCCAGAATCAATTCTTCACTAGCTGAATATGGATGGACTGCTGTCACTACGACTGAGGCAAAATTAGCAGGCCTTAATACTGATTGAAATATGCACTCTGAAATAGTTATCGCAAAACAGAACCAACTTAAG
The DNA here is from genome assembly GCF_055824585.1 of Amblyomma mixtum. NCBI lineage: Eukaryota > Metazoa > Arthropoda > Arachnida > Ixodida > Ixodidae > Amblyomma > Amblyomma mixtum. Next base: position 80,804,196 of record NC_143015.1, on the reverse strand, counting down.
CAGGAAGTCATGCAGTTAGAGATTATACCAAGGCTTGATTCGAAATGAGAATGAGACAAGTGCTTACTTCTCAAAGCATAGCAATATACACTGTTGACTGTAAGCAATGCGAGGATTATATGGCACATTATATAGAGGCTCGCCACTCGAGACCTTTTTTTATTATCTCCAATATCAGCGTTGTTATTCTGGTCACAAACGTGTACACATGAGCCCCAAATCTTGCTCGACAACAAGAACATTGTTTGGATTTCCGAGAGACAAACATTGAGAGACAAACACAAACAAAGAAACACGGAAATTTGTAGGACTTTGGTGTTAGTTTGGCTCAATTACCTTTTCTAAAATCCCTGGAAGCAAAAATTGAACACAAATCAAGGGTAAGTGAAAGCATAGCTTGCTTAATCACATACATGACATTGAAGGGTAACAAAATGAATGATTCTTTTCTCAGTAGTAATAACACCAGTACACCTCGGACATGATGATGAAAAACATTGAGGCATGCAAGCATCACCACTTTGACCCGAAAAGCATTTGCATCATTACTTTTCAAGTAAGAGGGATGTCAGCAAAGGAGCTGTATTCTTTGTTTCCTTTAATCCGCATTTTTCAGAACTTTCCGTGAGAGTGATGCCGACTCGTGAGGCATTCCATTTCACATTGACCTCACATGCGAAGGGTTGCTCGTGTGCCAGCTATGTTAATAACAGTGGTTTCACCTGTGTTTCTAAATTTTAGCTCATGTGTATGAAGTTCCTGTGATGCAATTTGCATTAGTTGCATGCTTAACAGGTTTCGTTAATTGTCCTCTGCAGGGAAAAGGAAGGAAGACAATATAGATTACGAGTTTCTTGAGAAGAGGATGAGGCATGATATGCTGATGAAAGAAAAAGACAATCTGATTGAGTCACGGCGTTTGGCTCTTGAGGAAAGCCGGCTTGCGTGGGAAAGGGAGCGAACCCTCACCGAGGTGCGTTTGAAGGAGGCAGAATCAAGCCGCAAAGCAGAGAAGCATGCAGCACAGCTCAGGGTGTAAGAGGAACTGCTACAGCAGCTTGCAGAAGAACGTGATCGCTCTGCAGCCCAACATCAGGCAGTGATGAACGTCGTGGACCGCCTGCTTACAAAACTAAGTAAACTGTAGTTCACAAAGACAACTGTGGGAAAGTGCAATGTCCTACACAAACAGGTTCTGCTATATTATCTTTGCATGCCTCCTTTAAATAAATTAAAGTACACAAAGGCAATGGTGGAAAATGATTGCTTTCATTCTATACCACTCCTCATTTCACCTGCAAGAGGCGTACTTTCATTACCTTAATTAGTGTGACTGCAGATGAGGAAAAGACCCATTCACTTAGTCCCTTTAAGCACTGTGTCAAGGTTATGTGGATACAAGCTAAACGTTGTTACAGTCGTGCCTCTTTAATATGAACACTTTGGTTCCCGAGCAAACGAATCGCAAATAAAAAAATACGTGTTATGGTTAAGGTATGGTTCTGTGCATAATGGGGAGTATTGAAGCCGAGATAAGACACAGTTTTGGGATTTCCAAAGTGTATTATCCTGAGTGCCATTACACTCGAAATAATGTACCATTTCACATGTGTAGAGATCTGTGTATATGCTTCATGGCGTCTCATGGCCAGACGAACTGGTTCCTTCTACATCTGTTGACGTCCCAGGGCCTCACGACTCTGTCGGCTAAGAGCTGCTGAATTAGAATATCTACATAGCACGTGCTGCAGACAGTTTCCTTCAGAGCCGTTTATGCAATATGGCAAATGGTAAGGGAGCGCAGACTTAGCAACCTTTCACTTTAAAGCACGAAACCAGAAAAGAAAAAGGCCACTAGTCAACCATTTTAATTTTTCCTTTACATTCCTGTGATGTGCTGCGCTCAGAATGTGATGTCCTGTGATGTGCTGCGCTCAGTTGCCGTGCATATTAACATGAATAGAATGCAGTGCCCTGCAGTGGCTCAGTGGTTACGGTGCTTGGCTGCTGGCCCGTAAGATGCGGGTTTGATCCCGGCAGCGGCGGCCGAATTTTGATGGAGGCGAAATTCTAGAGGCCCGTGTACTGTGCGATGTCAGTACACGTTAAACAAACAATCCCAGGTGGTCGAAAATTTCCGGAGCCCTTTACTACATCATCCCTCATACCCCGTGTGGCTCTGGGACGTTAAACCCCAATAAACCATGACAAGAATGCATGGGCCCCTATGGGCTCTGAGCATTTTTCTTTGTGCATTCACCACACAGCGAGTTTCCATATTAACAAGGTATAAACACATTAAAAAAGTTTAATCTCCAGAAAAGTTGTCCATAATTCATGTCGTCCATATTAACGGGAGTCATATTAATGAGGCAGGACTGTTGTTCTCTCAGCAGGTTTGATTGGTGCTTGAAGGGATTAGAGTGGCATTTTATGTAGCAGATGGGGTCAAGTAAGTCTTCAGCAATGGAGGGCACAGGCCAAAGTATGAAGACACCTGACATGCAGGTGTGGCAGTTGGTGAGAATAGTCCCAGCTTTGTACATCTATGCCACCTGTTGTCTCAGAAGCTTCTGGTTCTTTTTGAAATCTATAAACGCGAATTCTGCGGCGACGTTCCCAAATCCCCATTCAACCGCTAGCCGAACTTTGCTTATCGCATGGTTAAACGCCTGCTGACGAGGTGTCAGGAAAGCACCTCCGTAGGGCTTCAGCAACAGTGGTTTCAACGGATACGCCGGGTCTCCGTAGATAACAAAGTTCTCCTCGCTGGCAAGCTTTTCAATTTTGGAGTATGCACCACTTTCCTCCAGTATTTCTGCAACACAAAAACGCACATAAAGGCACGTGCACAGAAACCTAAAACTAGAGCCATTCCTTGTAGTCAAAGTACATAGCACCCTTGCAATAAGGTTAGCACTGAACACTAGACAAGACATGCGAGGCCAGAATAACGAGATATATAAATAAAAGCTACTCTCGCATTATGCCTCTAGCTTTGATAGAATATGTATATTGTGTGTGTGTGTTTGGGGGGGAGGGGGACAGGCATCCGAATTTTTTAAAAATGAGGCAAACACAAAGTCATGCCAGCATAAAATTTGTAACAGTAGTTCTGTGAAATAATGCGGACATGCTATGAAACCTTAGAATTGGCAATCACAATGAAATGGATGTCTCTATGATGCATGGTGAACGTTCCATTCTTTTATATCTTTACTTTGTTACTCTGTGCCTGAGATACTCAACCTAGATCTAACTGATGCACAAAATCAGCTAAATGACGAAGTTTAACATCTGCAAGTGTCTCCTGTGCCCTGAAACCAGTACATAAAAATAAAACACCTGGACGGCAGAAAGTTGGCCAACAATGTCTGTTTAAGCACATTCAGTTGCATGTCCAATCAACAGTTCATTATTAAAATTTAAGAATATTGCAAATGAAGTTGCCACTTTTCAGGTGCTTCTGCGAACCGTGAAATGACATCTTTTAACCGATTCATGGCTTCATTCAATGATCCCCGATAGAATTTGTCACCATTCAAGTTCCTTCTGGCATACCAATCATAGAAAGATATTTTAGGCCTCCTGAAATCAATCTGGCTTTGGAACATGGTTCACCTCTGTCACTAAGTGCAACTTGCAGTATGATAGATTCTATGTTTTTGTCCGCAAGGTCATGAGTTTCAAAGCTGTGACACGCTGCAGCAGATTACACAACCATAATTGCGTAATATAGCCCAGCGACTTACCTGCATGATGCCGTCTTCCAGGATAAGGTCCATCTAGTTGGCACACGATACCATTCGGACACATCAGTGATTGATATTTCACGCAGTGCATTCTTTTGTGTCCCGAAAAGTAGTCCGGCTGGTTCCTTTTCGGATGGCATACGGCACGGGCAGTGCCATCAATGAATCCAACACAGTTTGACAGAGGTGCACCTTTGTTTTTGACAGCCTGTAGCAACAAAAAATGATTAATCAATAACCGTGTGGGGCATACATGAAGCTTCAGACCATAACAAACCATAAATGTGACCTTTTACAATTTTAGCACAACACACTGTGGTAACGGAACCTACATGATAAAATCAGAAATTGCGTTGTAAATTATTTCCTCGGCTCAGGCAAATTGCATGCGGTGATCCATACCGACTAATCTTATGCTTCATCTTTGGTTACAGCCAAAGAAAGATGAACAGTTAGCAACTTGCCCAGCAAGACGTTCTTTTATGCTTCATCCCAGACACAGAACACACCAGCGCACTGACGCCCCCGCACCATATAGTAACCTCACACTGCTAAGGTGTAAGGTTTCTATTTCATGATGTGATTGCTAATATTGCAGTATCTCAGATTTATGGACCGTTGCGACGTGGAACTATTGACACTTTCGCAATATTTCTAATTTTTGGAGTGATAAAATCCAGGGGGAACTTGGCTCTCTAAAGTGCTGCAAGGCGAAAGCCTTTCCCGGCGCACTGTTTTTTTATTTTATTTTTTCATTTCATTTTTATTCTTATTGTTTTTATATTTTCCTTTTAACATTTATTTTTTATTTGTTTTTGTTTCTTTTCCTTTTGTATTTATCTATTTTTCTTATTTAATTTTTTTTTTATTTTATTATTTGTTTTTCCTTTTATATTTATTGGCTTTCCTCTTTTTATTTTTATATTTTATTTTTTATTTTATTTATCCATTTCATTTTTGTTCTTTTTTATTTTTATTGTTCTCTTATTATTTATATTCTTATTTTTTATTTCTTTTATTTTATTTATGAAACCCATGCGTTCACTAATGCCAAAGGCCCTGGTTCGATTCCCAGTATTCCCAGTATGAGGCATTAAAGGCTTTCGCCTTAAAACTGACTTACATTAGCGAATTCCCTGAGAGTGGGAGAGGAAAGCCACTGATGGTTGTTAATGTAATTCAAAAGGTGCCCGAAGTTGGTGACGATGTGGTTGAGCATTTTCGATGTTATGCTTGACATGACCGAAGTGTGCCTCCCGAAGATGAGCTCTAGGTCGCACCATCGATTGGGGTACGCCAGCCGACGAAGGGTGAGGCAGAGTGCTTCGCGGCCAGGCACCTTGACGCTCTGGGCACTAATTACAGTGTCCGGCACCATCAGAGCACATAGCAGTTCGGTAATGTCGTCTTTTTCAAACCGAAATTGCTGCTTGAATAAGGAGCTCTCGATGTTGTCTATGTCCAGCAGTCCGTGGCGGGAACGGTATCGCAGTAGCACCGACTCCCGTTGGCGCCTCATTTCGTACTCCAAGTAGTCCACTGAAAAATCTCCTTTCAGTAACCATCGCTCAGCATGCGGCAACATGAGGTCGTCAATTTCCGCCCAAGTGAGCACAAACAGGAGGCGATGATCGCACAGGATGCTTGAAGGCATGTCGTGAAGGCTGGCAAAATCACCCGAAATAGCAGAGGTTGCAGACAAAGACGAAAAAGCGCGCGCTTTGAGAGTTTGGCTTGGTTTGGATCAAAACGACCTCAATTTTTTTTTTCGACGTGTGGTGGCGCTAGGTACTTACCCAAACGGGGCTGAACCTGGATTTTGTATGTCTACTAAGCGCCTATTGCGGAACGGTCCGCAAACGCTCACCTAAAAGTGTTGTTCGCGCTTTGAATTTAGCGTACGCAAACATCTTGCGTGTTGCGTACGCAAAAAACGCAAACGCTATACTAAAACTGTCAACTGCTTCTATAAGGGAATCCGCAAAAGATTTTGTGCAACAACCAGCATCAAAAATTAAGGAAAGTCCTTAACTCTATGCCTCGCAAAATCCATACTATTTACATATTTGGATGGCTCTCTGGTGCAGGTAGAACAGCACTGAAATGTACAAAATTCATACTTTTGCTCGAAGCGCTCCAATTCACCTCGTTGAAAGGTGGTCCGGGTGCACCCCCTTCATATTAATTGTGAAGTCATCGTAAAACTCGTCAAATTAAAGCTCTCAAGTAGCCTCGATTCTAACGATATCCATGTGTTCTCAAGACTACTAATATACTTTCCAGCCGTATCTTCGAAACTATATTTGCCTACTCCTTAACTACAGCTCGTTTTCGGATGACTGGCAACCAAAGAGGGTAGTCCCAGCATTCAAATAAGGAAGCCGTTGGAGTCCAACAACTACCGGCCCATTTCATAAATGTGCGTTCACTCTAAGCTCCTGAAACACAATATATGCACATAATCCGCAGCCTTTGCAATAGCTCATTTTTTTTCGGATCAGCATGACTTCGGCTCTCATGTTTTATATTTGCAGCAACTTCTGGAATTCATTGACGAGCTTATTTTCCACCTGTAGTGGTTACTTCAACCTAATATTATATTTTTCGACTTTTCCGAAGCAATTCATTTCGCTCCAAGCAGACGTCTCATGTCTAAACTTTCATGTCTTCACATTGATCCACTAACCTTGTCCAGTATTAACTTCGTCCTCATGAAACGGTTTCAGAACATCGTCATCGAGGGGCGTCGTTCAGTCCGTAATGCGGTGCTCTCAAGAGTGTCCAACTTCCTACCCTTGGGCCTTCCTGTATTTGGGCCGCGACTTTTCTCGTTTTTATCAACCGTCAACAACCCACCCTTTGTCATATCATCGCCCATTTGTCGCTTCACCAAGGTTTGTTTATTGTAACTTCGCATTTCTTCTCACGATGACCATGTAAACCTAAACAGTATGCTTCACAAATAAAAAATGAGTGTTGAAAAACGACGATGGAGCTTAACATCAAAAAGTGAAAACTTTAGAAACCACACGAAAGCATATCATACTACCTGAGAAAAAAATTTCGGTAAAGACATAACTGAACTCTCCGGTGACATTTCAACAATATTAGACTTTATTAGAAGGTCGCTGTTCTTGTCTGAGGAATTCTTCCGTGAGCTGTCATATGAAACTTCCATTTGCACCAAACTTAACTACACATCAGAACTTCGCTACCTTCATGAGACTTACTTAAGTAATGATACTGAATGTGCCCACAATTGAGCACCACGTTTTAGAAATTCTGGTTATCACCTTCACCACATTATTAGCAGCATGAAGTCATCTCTTGGTGTCAGCCCAGTTGCACTTAACGCAATTTTTCTTGTTTTTCTCTGTTCCTCAAAATATGCTACAGCGTTCCTAAACTCTGCGAGATCATCATCATCGTCATCATCATCAACCTGACTATGCCCACTAAACTGTGCACACGTTATCCGGTTTATCCACCTATATGAGCACTTAAAGTATACACAGATCACCTTACGCCATTAAGTTCCTCAGCCGTGATGCAAGAATATTACCACCTTCTGAACTCTGTTGGCATGAAGCATGCTCCCGTAAGGTTAAAATATTGTTTAATTCTTAATCTTACTATATAGATTGTTTTATCTTACTACAAACGTAGACTCGCTCAACTATATTCCGGCATTCCGGCATTCCGGCATTGGCATAATTCCGGCATTGGCGTAATTCTTTGAAAAAAGGTCTTGCACATGGTGCGAACATTTTACCAGCACGTCATAACGCCACTTCGTAGTTTCTTTTCTCTCTGACCCTCCACCCCGACCCGTACTTTCCCTCTCAATCACATCTTTTGTTTTTTGGTTATCTCTATCTCTTTCTTTCTTCAGTTTATACTTACCTTATCCCCTGCACCTCTATCTTATCATTTCTCAGGAACCCTTGGCTTCCGCATTTTTTTCGGTAAGCCGCCGATACGGTACGATAAGCCGCTGTTCATTTCAACGCTCGAAACCAGTTTTTTGCAGCGTGGACGCCGACAGTTGCAATCGACTTGCGGGATGATATTCAAACCTGATTTTCCCGGTGACAAATCGAATGATGATAAGTCGAGCAACAGAGCACGCGAAACGACGAGACTGTGGCTAATGTAGCTCATGCTACACAAAGGACAGGTTAGTAGATCACATTGACTTTTCTTTATTTTTTTATGGTCAGAATTCATTCATTACCTTCTAGGAACGTCATTCTGGTGCTGTAACACGAAGCGAAGTGAATTCATGGATTAGGTAATGTGTACCTATTCAGGATAACCTCAATGCATTTATTAGTGTCTAAAACTCGTAATTTGTGCGTGGGCAAGGCTGATATTATTGTTCAGAGTGTCTTGTATTGCGGATAAGTGGATCTTCCTGCAGATCAGCATGGTCCATTAAAAATGCAGTGTGGCTACCTACCTGTGATTAGTACAGCTGAAAAACCCGCCACTGATGAATTACCTTTGCTTACATAATACGCTTCAATTGCTCGATATGGCCATCGGATAACACTGACTAATTAAATTGTGCGCCAACTGTGTTTACAGCATTCGTTATTTCGATTATATCACCAGCCAAGACTCAATCTGTGTGTGCGCTGCATTTCATTTCATATTTTTGCTCTACAATACATTGCGCTCCTTTTACCCGAATATAATGAACATGAAAAGGAACCAATATGCGAAAAGAAAGGCCGGAATGAGAATGATTATGTAATACATTAATATATTACCCCTTAAGGAAACGAATAAAAGATATTGTTGATGATGATGATGTGTACGTTGTGTCTTCGGATGGGCCATGTCCTACGTATAATGTACGTTCCACTTCGAAACACAAAATATGAACCATTATTAACCCTCATGGTCATGCCTCTCAGTTATCACGAACATGGACAGCGCTTGACGATGTTGAAATGCTTGAGATGTGCGTGATTTTGAAGAAAATGGGACATTTTTGAGAGACTGGCTGATAAGAACTGCGCTCAGAATGGCTACCAATCTCAAAAGAATTGTGTAAAACGTTTATTTCCGCTATATTTTAAGCTCCTAATGCAAACATATTCACAGTATTACCAGTAATGACGCCACGTACATCACAATAGGGTCTGCACACTTCACTAGGTGACACTTTCAACCTTTTGTTGAGGAAAATTTTTAAGCAGTCCTTTGAACTCATGATTAGAGGATAGTGCAGTAGCCTGTGACTGGTAGACATCCTGATCCTCTTGCTCGAGAGAAGCCTTTGTTCTGTTCCAACTTCTTGCGTCGTCGCACTGTTCGAATTGAAGAACAAAAATTATACGTATATAAACTACCAACCAAGTGGTATTAGCCCAGTATACGGATTTTTTCAGCGTCAGCAATAAAATCTTATAAAGGATCAATTAATGATCACATTCTACCGACTGCCCTTAATAGGCGATGGCTCAAGGTTCGATTCCAGGCTCAGGGCCAATTTTTTTTCAAATACGAAGTTTCCGTGAAACCATAACAGCTTTTCTTTTTAGCCGTATGAATTCGTTCGTGCGGCCGCTCATGAGAATTTTCTCTGTTGTTGCAAATCAGCGATTACAGTAAATCTTCGACTAACCCAATTTCAACTATGGGTTACTGATCAACTCCCTACGCTCTTCTTGCCATTTTATTTAGCTTAACTGATAAAAAGACTTCCGCTGACAGGCGATGGCCCAAGGCTCCATCCACGACTAGGGTACGCCTTTCTTCGGTGCGAAGTTTTCGTGAACGGTGTGTAACTTGCATTTGTAGCTTTATGGCTCCGCTTCAGTGGATGCTAATGAGTAATTGCTTCCTTAATAGAAATCTACTCCAGTTTGGCGGTTTCCCCGAAATATTGTACTGGAATAACAATTACGATACCTCCACGAATTGCAATCGCAGAAGCACTGCTGAGGAACGTTCGCTTTACTTTATAGAATTGTCAAAGTGAACGTCCTGTGCACCTGTGTGCAAAAGCGTTAAATAGGAGCCCTATAAAGAAATAAAAAAATAGAAATAATCTCTTAACGTTTTCAATTAAACTACAGTTCCTGTGTTTTATTGATCTCTAGAACGATTGACAAAGAAAGGAGTGCTTGAGAGAGTAGCATATTCACATTCAACCAGTTTGGTTTCAAAAAGTTGCAGGTGTTAAGCCGCAAGGAAATAAAGTACATGTAAAATTTGGTTTCTAAGCACTCAAAGAGCGGCTGGCAGAGCAAAAATTACACAGTGGTTGTGACAGTAAAATTTTTCTACGCCCTATAGTTGGGCACCAGCAATTCAAGCATCCACATTAAAAAGACTGACCTGAAGCACTCTTCGGAAGAACTTGAACCGAAGCCAAAAGTTGAGAAAGAAGAGGCTGGTGAGACGTAAATTTTTTCTCGATTTCATCGCACCACCTTATCGGGAGGAAAGAAATCATCATCAACGTTTAGAGAAGCCGACTAGCACGTAAATGTTGTGTTTAATTTTTAAGGCTTATATCTGACAAATATTTGGTATTAATTGAAAACACCTTAATACTTACAAATAGCTCATGCCTGTCAAAGTTCTAAACGAGGCGCGTACTGTTTTACGGAGGAAATTTGCAGTGCAGCTCAGTGTGGTTTGCTTGTATGGGGCACGAGCTAACGAGGCTAACAAAAAAAATTGTTCGCCAAAAAAGACGATTAACACCGACAGCATCTTTAACATTTCTTAATAGAGCTGGCAAGTTCTCCTCTGAATATAACTGTCTTCAAATATGCACGGCGTACAACAAAATAAATTGCAAATGTTTATGAGAAGCCTTAGGACATAGTATGGGTAGAATTTTGAGAAATTAAATAAAAATACGGCGGCCTATATATGGTTTGCAAAACACTACGTATTTATTTGGAACGATTTAGAACGGTCAACCTAATTTTTTTGCTGAGCTCGTGGAAATCTATCCAACTGCAAATACAAGATGCCTTGAAGGGTGCCAGCTTGACTGACATGGTAGAAATTCATACTGTTGGAGCGCCAAGAGGCGACAGACTCAGGGAAAGAGGATGCGCACCCAGCATGTACATGCGAATTAGGACTGATGTGCATATTCTTCATTGCTAACATTTTTATACATTTTCTGTTTGCCATAAGCACTATATTTAACATTGTTTATTCATGCCTACGCATTTTCGCCTAGACTGCAACGGCAACTACTCTTACTTACTCAATTCTAGTGGCCTTGCGTGAAGTGCTTAATCTGCAGTGAAGTGTTTTGAAAGGTCTCTTGTAACTTTATTATTGCATTTTACACCAACAAAATATACTGTCATTTCTTTAGGGAAGGAAATGCCTATGTCAAGCTTTTTAAAATGCCTTCCGCTTGTTCGATATTCATTCGTATAGTAAGAAAAAAATATACTAGAAACTTAATAACAATAACGAATCAACAAACACTTCCCTGGAACTAAAAGAGCTCACAATAATACCGAACTTCTTGATATTCGTTGTAATAAAATATTTATACAAGAGGACCTCACGGAATAAACATAGCCGAAGGCTCAGTCCTTCTTTCAGCCCCCTATACTGTCTCCAGAATGTGTTAAAGAATGGGCAGATATTCCACATATTTCGTCTATGCCCGTAGTTTTCAACGATTACCACACACCTCATATTTTGACAACAAACTAAAACCCCTCTACGGCGAACCTGAAGGGACCAGAAAAATTTTTCAACTCGTCAGAAGCTGCTCCAAACAGAAGTGAACGCAGAAAAAAGATAAATGAGCATCCTAGGTTTCTTCATAAGAATTTAAATAAAAACAATGTATAAAATAGCCTATCGGAGAGAGGATAATTGCAAGTAGAGCTTTTGTTGCACTATGCATTATGTCAGCTGAAGACAGGGCATCAAACGTGCCCACATTATCCTATTTAAAGGGACAGTGAGGAGAGCTCTATTAATACTTTTTTAAAGCAAAATCTGATAGTTCGGCATTTCATGGCTTTGTTGCCACTTGGCCCGCAGCGAAAGATGCATTTATTTATAAGAAATTTGGATTCGAAGTTGAAAATTTTTTCCCGCCGCTGTGATTTAAACTTGGGACTCTCTGATGACGACGAAGGACTGAGTGACGCGAAACATGACGTGCACATTACGTAACGCAGACTCCTTGCTTTCTGGCAGCCAGCACTGCGGCTTAGCAGCAGCCGAAAAGAAAGCCACCGCCGGCCGCACGTTGAAGGCATCTATCGGCTATTGTGGCCGTCGCTACCGTCGCTTCGTTTACGTTTGCACCGGCGTTTTGCCAGCGTTACGATGGATCCCGTTCTCGAAGTCGTCAACGAAGTTCTCGAAAATAGAAACCTTTAGCATACTGTGTACCTCGTTATCGTTAGCGGAATACCAGGAGCCCGCCTACCGCCAGTGAGTAGGTGCTGATTGGTCCCGATGCTGAAGGCGCGCGCGTAGCTGCCGGGTACATGGCGCCATCTGGCGACGTCAAGGAGATTTGCGCATGCATTGGCTGCGCCTCAGTGATTCGCGGCTTCTCGTGTCCAACGGTTACTAGAACCATTGGTTCTAGCAACACTGTTTCGTCCTATGACGTCACCATGCTTGTACTTGCGAGTTCGGCCTGTGGCGGCGATACCTGTATTTTGGTTCTTGAGCTTTTCTAGGTTAGAAGAGCTTTGTTGTCAGTATCAGTGGCGTTTTTGTAATCAGGAACTGGTATTCTGTCGATACAAGCCAACTTCAATTTCTCCTCAGTGTCCCTTTAAAAATAGCGTCGGTCTAGTTTTCTTTTTGCACTGTCTCTTTTTTCTGAATATACCCCAAAGTTGCTGCAATTTGTATGTGGTGTTTTTTTTTTAAATTTTTGCTATCCATCCGCGCACAGCGGTTCGCAGATGCTCTGCAGGGTAGCTGTGCGCCTCTCTCTTGTCTCGTTTATTCCTCAAAGCATCTTTTACAAATTTTACGCGCAAGTCCACTGCGCAACCTTTCCGTTCACCACAGGCAATGCGCGCGCCACGCGCCGCCGATATCTAGCCATCTCTGCGTCAGGGTAAGGCAAGTCACAACGTCACGTCAACTGAAAGTTTAAGGCACAAGTCAAAGTGCAAGTTTAGCACACACGATCCTTTTAGTCTCTGGGAGTCAACGAACGGTACGTGACGCGCGCGCGATGCCGAGATTTTACCACTGCGCGTCAGCGCAGGCGCGACGGTGCACTGCCTTTTCCGCAGCGGCGAGAAAGCTTCCCCTGAAGACAGTTCGCTCCCTCAACACAGTCATCTTGCAATTTGGCGCTACTTGGAAGATACTAGGAAGCTATATGGTGGGCCTGTGCTATCTCGCAGAGAAACATTTTATATATTTTTCTTTCTTTCATAACCCGCACGGATACCCCTTGAGTGCCATTGTGCGGGGTCACCCCGGTTCGCGGCCGCCTCGAAAGTTTGTCGCAAGAACACGAGAAACAGTTCATCGTAATCGGATTTTCTTTCCAATAAGCCCTGCTGTAAACCAAGAAATGGCCTCGCAGTGTTCGTTTTAAACAAGGATTCGTTTTAATCGTGTTCGTCTTAAATGGTCTCTGTTGCACATTTTTCTCTTCTCCTAACCAGGGGGCTCTGTAGTAAACACTGTGCCCCATGCGGCACACAGCAAACTCAAAAGCAGGTCATTCGCTGAAGCTGCATCACAAAGGAAAACGTCAAAGTCTGGGTTGCAAACACTGTGTTGGTGCGTCTAATAATTGTTTCTGCATCTTATTGCGTCACGTATTAGAGGTAAATTTCAAAGCCATTCGCTTCAGTTTAGGAATTAACCACGTGGTAATTGCCATGGAATAGAGCGTACAAAATGCCGTATAGAGGCTACCACGTGATGCGGTTGTCCCGTCCTTCTTCTCCACCTCTCAGAGACATTAGGGGTCTTTGCTGCACCGACAGAGTTCAAGAAAGGAATGGGATATGAAAGCAATGAACACTGTAAGTGCGACCATGAGGGTGAAAAATTCAAGTGGCTGCGCGTTACTGCTAATGCTCAACTCCTTTATACAGGAATTTCTCCACGCAACGTCAGGCGTGAGCGAGGCCACGCTTCGGACTTCTACGGCGTGCTTCTGTCCGTATGTCTCACAGCACGCGTTTCCACCGTATATGAACCTGTCGAACTTTGTGACGACGCCTACGATGACAGCTACCAAGTAACAAATTACATTTGTCGCAATCTTCACTTGAATTTATACCCAGTGCTGTCCACATGCATCTCCATACAGCCGTACATCTACGGTTACAAAAGTGACTCCGAAGTGGCCCTGTGGGACTAGTCGACTATGAGGATGAAGAGGCCTACAGCTACCTCGATGTGGCGAAAACTATGAAAACACATATATATTTCTACAGCATTTCTTTATACATAACTGTAATGTACTCATTCTGCTGACAGAGGAAACTAAGTATGGATGAAAAAATTCTTTCTTTGTTGTCCAAGCCCCTGAAAAAAAAAAACACTGTTAGTGGAAGGTGACTTCGGATGGCTCCAAAAAAGTTCCGCCCGCATTATTCTTTTCTCCACTGAAAGCTTTCAACTTATTTCTTCAATTGCTATTGGCTGCGCTAGAAATGACAGTATACGTATCTCTTTAACCACTTCACTTCAGTAAAAACATATTGATACTTGCCTGTTGCAAGACTTAGCACCGTTCCCAAGAATATTGTCAACAGCGCTCCGATGGCGGAGATCCAAAGGAAGGAGAGGTGGTATAGAGGGAACACGTATGAGCTGTAAGAAAAAAAATCAGGAAGCTGGAAAAACTGTTCTGATATGATATGGAGTCAGCGATCAATTGCAGTTCTGTGATGAAGGACTCCTATTGCGGAGGAGGCAAAATGGGAAACAAAAGATACCGCTGTGTAGCACGCTTTCGAAAGGTACAGAAACTGTAGGGGTAGGGGGGAGAACTTCTCACTGTTTCCTTCCTCTTTGTGTCTCTCATTGCTGACATGCAGCTTCACATCTTTAACTTCTCAATAGAATGGTACTCATCAAAATCTGTTCAATGGAAGGCACTGAAGAGGCTCTCTTTGGATCTAGCATTTTGAGCGGCCCACCCGTACATAAAACGAAAAACGTATTCAGGTCAGCTCCATTCACGGCCCTCAGACATCGATGCCGGTGTGGGGCATTTCAAAGGATATTTAGGCGAATTATGGTTTTTTCATGAATATCTTTTAGCATTCTAATGGAAAGTAGGTTCTTTAAACTATAAACGGAGGTGATATAAGATAGGAAAGTTTAAAAAATTAACATTAAAATCAGACAACCTTACAAGCGGCCATTTCAGCAAGCAAACGTCAGTATCACAATTCTACGCTGCCACTCACTTGCAAGCGTTCATTAGAGAGTATTTTTCTCGTCAGCTTGAAAGGAGTCGAGCGAAAAAAGGTCTGAATTTTAACTAGAACGGCTGCTATACACCAACAAATATAAACATAACCATATAAAAGCATTTAATCGACTTTTTCACAGAACGGCACTTGGTTGGAGCTGTACTTGATGGCCCTTAGAACATCACGTATTCTTCCTCTGAGTATCCCCAACTACTTGGCACTCCTTTGCTGCCGAGCGCTGCTAAGCACTCCTGAGCGCTCCAATTGCTGAATTCTGCCCTTTACTTTTTCACGTTGCAAAACACGGAGGGTGTTTGTATTCGTCCGAATTTTCATTAGTGGGACGTGTGGTACTTGCACCCCGCAAAGCGCTTCGAAACGCTTCTATGACGCAGCGTAAGCGTCTGTGCAGGGGTCATAAGTAGATATTTGCAAAGGAGCCAGTGAGGATGGCCCCGTAGGGAAACAGCACGGGACATATTTGAACTCGTGCGCGGTCTTCTGTGTGCTCACAAAGAGGAGCGATGAGTCGCTCGTTGGGGTTTCACCATAACGGGATAGGTACCTCGCACTGTCCTTCCAACCTTCCTTTTTTCCTTCTTTTGCCCTGAAAGGCAGGGATTCGTTAGGAAGGCTAAGGAGAGCCGATGGATTTGCTCGTTTTCTTTTTATGTGCTACCGAGAGGATAACGAGTCTACATATGGTTCGCGCGCCTTATTCGCCTCAAAATATTGACCTTGCAGTCTGTCAGATGTCAGCAAAGTAAAGAGGGAAAACGATACCAAGAACAGAAAGCCTATGAAGAACGCAAATACACAGACATACCTGTTGGAAAGCGTACAGCTGACTCCACCAAAGGTTTAAAACACAGCTCAATATTATTCATTAAATGGAAGAGAAACTACACAATTTTAGTACAATCATTAGCCTTGTCCACGACATAAGACGCTGTCGTGCGAAAGACAACACACAAGTCTCTCTGTCGCACGACAGAAGAATATGTCATGCGACAGAGTATGGTCATTATACTGTTAGAAATGAGAATCAAAGTAAAATCACATTATTATAGCCCCTTCGCTGCGATCAGAATAGCCCACACAGAATTGAATATTTTGGCAGAAATTTGTATTTTGAATTTGCTAGTAATGCCTGGAGAGACCTACTGCTGCACCATACTTCTTCACATCACGACGCGTCGAATTGATATACTACACTTTATGAAAGAGATTTAGCACAATAGATGGGATTATTCGTTTTATACGTTTCACACAATTGTAGTCAGTTTTATACACAGTTATCATGTAGTTTATAACCATCAACCTAGCATGGTAATTTTGCTTTCTTTCTCGTGCTACTCATCATTAGGCTGTAATATGACGTAAAGCTAAATCATGCTTGATTGTTTTATTAGAAACTCTTAATATGTGCGTAACGTCTTTTGCGTTCTGGCTCAGATTCTCTCAAGTGTATATCTGTACTCTCGTTCCAGCATAAAATCGCGAAAATGAACGTTTGTTGTATTGCTGTATTTTACTGTGTTTCTCGTATTTCTTGTGTTGTATTTGAAAAAAAAACGTGTAAAATATTGCTCTATTTTAACTGCGAACATGTTGAATTTAGGAAAACGTTAGTTTTCCTGCTGCAGGCTGTTACTAGTGTGATGGGGCTATCGTCTCGTTAGGCTTTGGAGCCTTTAGCCTTACGCCGCCCGCAGAAATTCATCTGTGTTGGTTCCTGCAAATAAAAACCAAGTTAAATTTCCATTCTTGCCTGCAGAAACTTTCGTGGGTGTAGCTTTTATTTCTCTCCAAACTTGCCACCGTTTTTTCATGCTTTAACCGTTATTTTTCATCTTCTATTCGAATGTTTTCAGAAAGGCAACCTGCCACAATGCTATCAACGGCGCTGCCATCGGCAGCGCTTCTACCGGCGAACCCGGTGTCTGGTATCTTGATAGATATCACCACTTTTATTCCATTGATACTATTTTAAAACTGCGTTAGGGCTCTAAGCGGTAGCTGTAATAAAATCTATGCATCCTCGTTAAGGTCACTCTAATTATTGCCACTGCAGGTCGCCTAAGAGGCGCGGCTGTTTCTGATTCCTTTGAGTTTCGTAGTGTAACTGTACCGACTTTATACCGTGTCTGCGGTGGCAGAACTAAGACAATCAGGCTACCATATGCAAAAGTTCATTTCTAAATTGCCCTGCTCTGTTTATCAGCGCCACGGCTAAGGAAAGTCCCACAAGGAGATTTAGATCGCTCGAAAGGAAGTACTTCTGAAGGAAGCTAATAGTCAGTTCCTTTATTGCACTGGAGACAGCCGAGCTGAACTGTTCTTAGGATCTGCTCAACACTGCCCTTTATTGACTGCCTGTCAGCTATGCCCCTGATATAAAAGAGAACGAGCTCGGTCTGTCGGCCAAATCTGGCTCAATTATTTCGCATGTGCAGCAGTTGAAGGGACTCCCTAATAAGAGGTTCAGGGCGTCCTTAAACCTCCCTTCCCAGTAAGTGCTTGGCTTAAATGCAGTTGTGTTTATAGTGAAGGCCATATTGCTTTTGGAGTGAGAGAATACAGCTGGTCGAAAGGTTCCTGCGGTATGACATCCATTGATACGACCATGAGAATTTTTTTTTAAATGGTCGGTCGTGCTTTGCGATCTCGTGCTATTGTTTCCGCGACCCACTTCGCAGCACCTGATGACCTTCAGCCCACCTGTGGCCATGCCAAGGCCGCTGTTTAAGTGCGTTTTGAACGTAAACAACCGACTTTCCAGCTCCAGATAAAATTCCTGTGACACGTGGTGATGCTTTCCCTTTGCAGAGGTGGGTTTTTCTATCGTATCGGCGATCAAAACAACCATTGCACCAGCCACGCATTGTTCCAGTAGGCTTTTAAAAGCACCCAAACACGAGAGATATGGCGAAAGGAGCGCGATTCGAACGCTGTGTTTTATCTTATGACGGCGCTGTTTTTGTAAAATGTGCTAGCGTCGATTTCGAACGATGTGGAAAGGTGGCCGTTTTTCAGGCTGGTGCTGGTTGGCTTATGGGGTTTCACGTCCCAAAGCGACTAAGGCTATGAGAGACGCCGTAGTGGAGGGCTCCGGAAATTTCGACCACCTGGGGTTCTTTAACGTGCACTGACATCGCACAGTACACGGGCCTCTAGAATTTCTCCTCCAAAGAAATTCAACCGCCGCGGCCGGGATCGAACCCGCGTCTTTCGGGTCAGCAGCCGAGCACCATAACCACTAAGCCACCGCGGCGGCTCAGGCTGGTGCGTTCAGCGCCTTTGATTCGGGTATTCGTAGTTCAGAGTGACGTGAGTTTGAAATCGGCGATATAGATTTCACATGCTTTCTTTTTCCAGCAGAGACAATAACAGCTCGTATTTTGAGGTTTTGCAAAAAGTTGCTCGGCAATGTAATATTTCGTGAAAATATTGAATTCATTTTATTTATATTTTTCTAGCAATTTTTGGCCATATATGGCGTTTAAGTGTTGCTTGTTTTATCCATTTAGTCGCCTAGAAAGAGACGCAAAAATGTTTTCACGGGCATAGTAAGGTCACTGTGCATGCGTGAGCATGCTGATTTAAAATGATGCTTCCAAGTGAAATCTGTTTGAGCACGTTGTAATGCACCAATTGGGCAGGCGGTTTTACCAAATCGTATATACTTTTTTGATCTTCCGCACTTTTTATGGCTGAGCTCTTCCGCATGGTCACGGCGTTAAGAGCATGGTCCTCCGCATCAACTGCGTCCAGAGTAACGGGACGTGAAGGTGACGTGAGTGAAGGTCGAGACAAACCTGCTGCTGTGCGAGGCTTGAACAGAGGTCTCCGGGTTTGTAAAGTTTTGGGTAGCGTTCAGTTGCAGTGGACATCGCTCCAGCGTTCCAGTGAAGAGCGGCGGAATGGCAACATGGGACAGGCTTCGACCGACCGCGTGCCACACCTGGAGTCCGCAGACCAACACGCATGCCCATCCTGCACCCTGCGAGGGGAGGGACAGAGATGCTCAAACGATGAATTTGGGTCGCAGACCGCATGGCTCACAATGAACGACCATCTTGATTTACTTTTCTGGTTCCACACAAATACAGCTACTTCAGATCTCAAGTACCGCAGCAGTTGTAACTGGTGAGTGGAAGAAAGTATGGTTTGGTTCTTGTGTTATGGGCTCTAAGGTCCCAAAGCGACTCAGGCGTTGTAGACACCCTAGTAAACCGCTCCGGATAGTTTTTACCACCTCGGTTTTTTTTTTGCCCACTGACATCGTGGCGTACACGGGTCCCTAGTACTTCACCTACCTCCGTTGAAATGCGACCACGGCGACCAGGATCGAACCCGTGTCTGTAATCCTACGGCACTTTCTGATACTTAACCCCAGAATTCGTGAACGCATTCAACAGAAGCGTGCAGTCAGCTTATTGTATTGGACACGAGTTAACTGAAATTTGTTTTCATCGCGGCACTCACTTCTTTTCTTACCCATTCTGTGCGTATAAACAGCAGTACTAATCGTTATTTATTTATTCATTTTATTTCCAAATACTATCTCTTTTCGGAGAGACGCCGTAAGGGTGGTTTACACCACATTTGAATTCAACAATGTCAAGTAACATGGTTAGGCAGTGATATCTTCGATTCGTGGGCAGTGAACGAAGAGAACCATATACGCTATTCCAAAATTGAAGAGTGTGCGAAAAAACCAAAGCCTAAAACAATTTAACGACGGCACGAAAGGAGCCATGTTCAGTGCGTGAGTAACTAGATCAACTTGCGCAGTAGGAGTCGTCAGTGAGATAAGCGCTTGAATGTTAGTGAATTCGTGTATGATTTTGTACAGCATTATTATAAGGTTACACGTGCGTCGATGGGAAAGTGGCTCCAGTGATAAAGCGGGTGTAGGGGATAATAGTGAGAACCTATGATCGCTGCTGTCATAAAACCGTTTTATTAAACAGTGCCCCATTTAGACCATTTCTTGATATTTTACACTTCACTTCAAAGCACAGTGGAAGCAGGCAGTAACTGCCACAACAGTGACCGGAAAAGGTAATCAATCTAACGCTTCATTGTGTATTATTATTGTGGGATTATAATTTTTGTATGTTTTTTTTTCAATGTAAGAAAGTGCTTGTAAAGCCAAATAAGGTGCAATGGGTCAATAACTAAATGAAATGCCCTGCAGGCGGATACTAGTTAAAAAAAACAGTTAATAACACTGGGTCACGGATCGAGCCGTCCTGTATTACTCTAGTAACCAGAAACAACAGTAAACAAAATCAGCTTTTTAATGTTTGACTTTATTAAACAAGCCAGGTATCAGAATTCTAGAGCGTATAATTTTTTCTTCTTGTGATTAGCTTCTTGTTAGGAAAATAGAAAAGTTTTAACACTGGACTAATTTTTGTCGTAGAAGAATTCTGTGCCGAGGTCCCAAACGTGGGCGGAGATTAAATGCAGTCTTAACTTGTATCCGACTCTAGCTACTGAACAGCCGCGACGTGAAAAGAAAACCGAAAGAAGGCATTATGAAATCTCTAGTTAGCTGTGCCTGTTTATTCCGTTTTTCTACTACTTTTTATGCGTGTACAAAACTGAATCCGTAAGCTGCAAATTTCTTCGGTTGCCTGAAGGGAATTTATTGTATTATATGATGGGCATGAAGTGTATTTATTTTGTCTTCCCTCGCGGAGTTTCATGATCATGTTTTATTTTGGACTAATTATCCAAAAAGAAATTATGATACACAAATAAGCATTTCATAAGCCTTCATAAGCATTCATAAGCTGCTCTAGTTAATTCTGTCGCAGCCACTACATACTTCCACTGTCCGCTTTAAAATAAAGTGTAAACTATTAAGACATGGTCTCAATGGCAAAGTGTTTTTTTATTAAATGAGTTATGCTACTGATACGGTTAGTAGGCCGAAGTAAGGAAATCAGGGAAGTGACGAAAACAAACTTCAGTAAAATTTTCTTCAACACAGTAAGCCGACTGCACGCCTTTTGAAGTGTCAGCAAATTCGGGAATGAAACAATGGAAAAGGTTGAGCAGGAACTTTTGCTAATGCAATAATGTGGCTGGCATCTTAAAACAAGTTTAGTGGACTAGACTGGAGTTATCACGAGTAATAATCTAGCTACAAAAATCAAATTATTTGCAGCAAAATCGACAAGGCGCTGTATTTCACTTCAGTGTAGTGCGGCAAGGGTTTTCAGAGCGTAACAAACACAATGTAATTTCCACAGCAAGGCCGATAAACCTCGCGCATCATTTCAGGTTTCTACAAGAGTTATCAACGCAGGATCTTGATCTGTTTTTCGACCATGTCGCCTAAGAAAACTGCAGCCATTGAAAAACGTTGCAAATAAATCAGTGCAAGCCCAAAACCCAAGATTCAGCCGGCTGCAATCAATATGTGCACCGTTATGACAGAGTCTGACTCTGTGAAGTTATATACGTAACACTAATATATAATGAGAGCCTTTATATAAGACAAGAAAGCACCACATTTTTATGGTATATTGCAACTATGAATGCATACGATAGACAGTTACCGTCCTCTGCATATTGTTGGGCTTCCCTAATTTGTCACACTGCTCAAGGCATGCATATTGTTTAAGTTAGCCTCCGCGGTCTCTCGCGATTGAGGCGACTCTAATCGCATTAAAATCTGCGCTGATGCGTGTTTTCAGCGCGTTCTTCCGCTTGTGTTGATCGTCGATGTCGCGTTCTGTAGCATCAGACGCAATAACTGTTTTTTTCGTATTCCGTTACCACTGCTTCAAATATATGTCTGTTTTTACGAACAATGCGTAGCACTAAACTTCGTGGAACAAACGCAGACTGCGTTTAAAGCAGTTACCGGTTTACCGAATAAAGCACGAAGCACTATCTCGAGAGTATAAAAGCCCACATAAATTAGGATGTGCCTGCTCACAGTCAAAAGAAAAAAATGTATTATTTAGCAGCTACATTGCCTATTGATGCATGGTATCAGTGTATCTGGAAAGGGCAAGAACACTGCTTTTAATTAAGGTCAGGTGAGATATTAGGAGTAGTAATAGTAAAATATTTTATAGGTCTAGTGTAATCAAAGCTACATAGGTACCACTTGGCACAAATAATACAAAGTAGTAGTTGCCAGGGGTAAGATTTCGGAAGCAATTCTCTCATTTTTAACTTTATTTTCAAATGTTTGCACATTTTCCCGTTTTCTCACAAACGGTTCCCTACAGAGCACTGAAATTAGGAGCGTTGAAAGGCAAAGTTATTTTACACAACTTAGCTAGAATTATACGCCTACAGTTAAATACATTTCCTGGAATTGTTAATTTGTTCACTGCTATGAAACGAACAAGCAATGGTAGAGTCTGTAGTTTGACATGAAGGCCTCGTATAAGAAACGCGGGGAAGATAATTTGCGAGGGTAAAAAAAGTGACTGTTCCAGAAAATATTGATTGAGTACACGCAAATTGTGAGCCAGTTTTAGCTTCGCGCATGGGGAACAGGTTAAACGGCATCATACCTTTGCATTAACCCATGGTGATGAAATCGCGAGAAGAACCAAGCCCGCAAACGGCCCTGACGCAGACGAATAGAGCGATATAAACGCCTGAAACAAAAGCAGCAGAAAAAGTGCACACATGTGGGAAAGGGGTTTTTGCGATTAGTATAAACAAAAGAATGATAGCTGCATCATGTACGTACCCGCGCCACTGTGCCAACCGCTGGTGCCGCAACT
Organism: Amblyomma mixtum; assembly: GCF_055824585.1. Classification (NCBI taxonomy): domain Eukaryota; kingdom Metazoa; phylum Arthropoda; class Arachnida; order Ixodida; family Ixodidae; genus Amblyomma; species Amblyomma mixtum. The sequence continues at coordinate 80,781,270 of NC_143015.1, read as the reverse complement.
GCCAACGCTGTCATGATGGCGCCGCTAGCAAAGGCTGAAAAAAAAATGTCGGACGGACAGACGGGCGGTTGGATGGATGGATGGACGGACGGACAGGATGGACAGAATGGACAGGACGGACGGACGGACGGACAGACAGACAGACAGACAGACAGACGGACAGAACGGACAGGACGGACAGGATGGATGGAAGTGCAGACAAACGAGCAAACAGGAGAGCGGGCGGGCGGCCGGGCAAACGAATAAGCACACAGGCGGAAGGGCGGGCGGGCGGCCGGGCGGGACGGACGGACGGACGGACGGGTGTATGGATGGATGGAAGTTAGGAGAATCACCTTTGAAACGAAGCTATTGCAGTTTCCACCATGGTGGTTTTGTTTCTTTCCTAATGTTTAAACAATCCGTGAAAATGAACGCGTTATTTATAAATTCGCCTTTTGGTTTATATACATTTTCTAGTCCTGAACTTGTAACCGTACGTCACCAATTTGTTGTGAGTCAGCGCGCAACTAGAGCAGTAAGAGTGAAAGTAAAAAGCCAAACACTGATCACGTGCCAGTCCTTCGTTGAATAGTATAGGTACCAAGCACAGCTCATCAAATATTCGTGGCTCGTAACACTCTGGACGCTGAGAAGTTACAGCATTGATTGCGTACCTGAAGGTCAGAATGCACAATATGGTTTATAAGAGAACTGCTCGAAAATAATGCGGCTAATATCGCGCGAAATATTATTGCTATATAAAATGTAAGATGGCGTTGCCAATAACAAAGGGCTCCCATTGCGATCAAATCCAACAAAAGGCACTTAATGGGCGCAGTGATGTAGTATCGCAAATGGAAGACAATGGCTAGAAATTAAAAATACGCTTCGGAAGACATATCTGAACTCCCCTGTAGCTTATTATGAAGCACTGAATATATCTTCAGACTTTAAGGTATGCAAAGGGACGAAATATCGGCTACTTGTTAGAGCGTATCATAATTACGTTGTTTAGGCTGCTCATTTGAGCAATTTTTATACAGTAGTGTCCATTGACGTCAACAGTGCTAAATATATGCTGACATATTAAGCATATTTACCGCCAAGGCTGCAGACGCGCATGCCAAATCAGTTAAACCACTCAGGCACTGCTCACTTTTCTACAAAAAAAAAGTGCTAACAATTTGTAGCGGCTTCAAGAAAATCCAAACGTTTTCACAGCCAAACACCAGCGGCGATTCTTTTACGCACGTGTACCTAAACCCGTGCAGATTTTCAGAATCGTTGGAAATGCTATCATCAAACACATCTCCGATGCAATTCTTTTCAAAAATGAGGATGGCACTGAGAGTGGCGAAAAAAAAAAGATTTTTATTGGTAAAAAAATCCGCCAACCAGAAAACGTTCGCAGGGCGTGCTAATACTAATCTTTACTAGCTTTCCTAGTGAACACAGAAATAGTAGCCCTGCTTCGCTGCAGTTGATAAATCCAACTGAAAGAGAGGAATTAGTTACTGCTCTAAACTCACTGCGACAGAAGCGAATTCACCATGCGTACGCATGGGTGCTTAGAGCTTCAACTTGTTCAGCAAGCAGCTTCCTACATGATTCCCATTTTGATACTTTATATCCTGCTAAGGTGTGACGGGGTGAACTCCAGCGGTTGATATCTTACCAAGGAGCCTCATAACCAATATCGCCTTGCGCTCGCCCATCTTGACATACGGTGTTAGAACGTCGACGTAGAACGTGGCAGCGTTAGAGTTGACGACCGATGAGACCGTGCTGTGGCAAGCAGAACAGAGCAACTGAAGTTATTTTCTTTGTTCGATGGTGTGGAACTGAATGTCACCTTCATGGCGGGCACACAACTGGCATTGTTTATAAAAAAATCCATCTAGCATCTAAACTGTGTAGGGTCCGCTCGCGGGCCCACTCAAATCCCGCGCCGCTCACCGCGGGTAGCCTCGTCAACCCTTCCTCCCGAGTGGTGGGGCGGGGGGAACAAGGCTACGCGCGGGAGCCTACTTAAGGAAGGCGCGACCGCCAAGGCTCCCTCTTTCTTGACGCCTGCCTGAGGACCACCTGACCCTGCTGCCCCAACGACGCCCGACCCCCCTGCCGCGACAGAATGTGAGATTAAATCACTTTCTTACTAGACCCGCCTCGAGTCACTGTCTGTGCGTCCTCGCGCAGAGGAATCGCCCACAACTGTTGGAATTTTATTCACATGCATATATAAATTTGGGCCGAAGTTTTTTACTGCGATATCCTTATGGGTCACATTGAGCGGAAAAAACCGGCGTCGTCGTCGCTGTTGACGGCAGCGGCTGCAGCGCGTGAATGATAAATTCCCGGAAAAACAACCAGACAGCCTAGGTATGGCACCTTAGGGTCCCTTGTGATGTCGTCACAACCTGCCGCACGGATTATAAGAAAAGTGTCCAATGTGGCAGGTGGCAGTTAATGAATGGACGTGACAGGCTGCTCGGAAAGAGCAACCTGAGTCTCAAAAACTCAAACGGTGGCTGTGTTTGAAACAGCCAACTGTCGGGCCAGTGGCGCACAGCTTAACCGCTGCACCACTGCTCTAGTAGTGGTAGGAGCACTACCTCAAATTATCAGTTTAAAGCGGAGAATTACTAATTCCGCATATATGGGCCTTAACCCATTAATTCTATCGCGTTATACCGTTAAGGCGGAGCTGAAGTGTCCAGTCCAGTTTTTATTATTCCATGAAGCGCATTACTAATTTTCTTCCTCCCGTGTTTCCTACACGCAATCAACATTTGCACTGCGAGTTATTTTCCTCAATTGCTCCCGCGGCACCTACAAAAGCCAGCTGTAATTCGCAAAGTACAAATGCTTCTCCTCTTCCACTGCGCCTAATCTATTCAACGTCACAGAATCTATGCCACATCTTGGTATGTATGTCTGCATTTTTGCGTACAAACTGTTACCGTGTGAAGTCACCGTCTCGCGCGTTGTGAAAATAATGTCCAGCTATGGTAATCAATTCCAGCCAGGAGGTCAATGTCTGCCGTGTATTTTATAACTGGCGCTTCCCTATTTCGGTCTCCTAACGTTGCGCCTAGCTGTGCTATACCTTAATTTCAAAAATTGATCACTGTCAAAGTTGTTTCTCCATAGGTAAATACTGTCACAGTACATTGGCCACATGTTTCTTTTTTTTACACGTATTGAAATGCGGTAATACAGCCCACTTCCACTTAGGCTACATTGTTCAATCGATGTTTCAGTGCAGTAGAATGTGCCGCACGTGACGTCTGAGATTTAACGCGATAAAGTTAAAGCTCCCGTTCCAGGGAGCACTCGGCGGCTTGTCAAGAAAATGCGACGTTGTTCGAATTCATGATGAAGTTAAGCGCCAAAAACGAGGACAAAGTAGGAGTGAAGACACAACACGAGCGCTTTTTCGCAACTAAAACTTTAATGGAAGAACACATAACATATATACCCATCTCGTGAAGTAAATCAAAAAGAAGAAACATACATGATATGGTCAAGATAAACCTTAGAGGGCGATACATCTGAAGAGTGCTGAGGGTGCAAAAGGTACATAAAGGGTGCAAAAACAGGAAACTTCATGGTCACAATCACAATCACGAAGGCGAAACCAAAATACAAAAAAAAAAACAAAAAAAAGGGGGGAAAAGAAAAGATTAATTCCACGTGTGATCCAGGTATGCCAGCTCTTTTTCGGTTAAAGAAATGGACGGTGCGCTTATGCATGAATTTCCCTGTCGCGAAATATAATAATGAATTTCCCTTTCGCGAAATATATGTCTTCTTTTTGATTTACTTCACGAGATGGGTATATATGTTATGTGTTCTTCCATTAAAGTTTTAGTTGCGAAAAAGCGCTCGTGTTGTGTCTTCACTCCTACTTTGTCCTCGTTTTTGGCGCTTAACTTCATCATGAATAAGATTCAACTCGCCCAACTTTCCACCTTACTACTGTTGTTCGAATGAAAAGTGAGTCACACATGGAGTGGCGAATTTTAAAAGTGATTAAACACCCCATAAATTATGAATATAAGGTAGCAACATGACTCAAGCCTTACTACGACATATAAGAATGAAAACTAAATTATCTAAAGTCAAATGAAGATTGAGATGAGATGGGAATCGAACATGTGCACCTCGGATCCCGAGAGAGACATGCTACGCTACCTTAGCCCACATAGGCGCGTTAATTCTACTTCGATAAATGAGGCTTTATGCGTCTTGTCTGACCGTGTCCGTGTCGGAAGCTGTCCGACATGGACATGATATTCAAAGAGGACGCCAGGCAGCTGCAGGCAGCCAATAGCGCTATCGTGTCAAGCCCTTAGGGCGGGACTCACGAGTACTCCGACCTTATTTCGTGTTCATACTTTTACATGAATGCAATCCGATGAAGATGGAACATGAAGGATGTTGCTGGCATCATGTCTATGTGCCATTTTATTTAAGGCCAACCAATTAATGGCGCTTACGGTCTGGTTGGTTCATTGGACTCAAGTAATATAACAAATACCCACTACGGGTGAGTGGCCAAGGCGCAGGCGGTCTAGCACGGCCGGGAGCGCTCGCGCCATTGCACACTTCGTAGTCTTCTAGTCCACCACAATATTGACCAGTCTTGCATACGTTACAGCAGGCAAGCGATCGATTACAATTACACTTACTTCATCTGAAATGTGAATGATTGCAGTGATAAAAACACCCCATGAAAAGTGAAAAATCACACATGTTTACACGCGCGTACACTGAGAGAGAAAGGAGAGACACTGAGAGAGAAAGGGAACAGGGCGCACGCTAGCGTGCGTCCTGTTCCGTTCCTCTCTCAGTGTCTGTGTATATTCGCTAGTAAACATGTGCGAATACGACAACTAAGTAATCCCACTTAGAGCCTTAGCTGAAAAATTACAGCAAAGTAATCGATTACTATTGCGTTATAATTCATCCATATTTAACTGGTATATCAGAAGTATACACGGACTTGAATGAGCTGGTGCAGATTGCTTGGTCTTTAGTCGGTTGCAGTACTTTCACGTGCAATTGTTTTGTAACGCTTGCTTAGCATTTTTTCCACGCTTCTCTGTGAGCACGTCAAAAGCGACATTGAAGATTATGCCGATGTACTGGCTGGGCAGAAGCGCACTGCCTCAGAGACACGAAGACATCACGCAAGACCTGGAAGGTACACAAAGCATCGCCCTTCGCCGTGGTTTGCTCTCTGAGGGGTGAAAATACCAAGCGCCCTAAGCGCAACATGCCTTTGTGCCACCGTAGCAAAATTCCAAAGTGCGGAACACCGGGCTCATCAAATGCATACCGCTCGGACTTGGGCAACTTCTGCCCATCTCTATTGTGGTCGCCGTAGCGAGAGGTGACTCCGTGGAATTTACGTTCTTTGTTCACAGCTTGGCCACTATTGGTCGCAGCTTGTTTTTTGGGAAAATCGTAAGAGATTTTTAGTAACTGATAACTGAAAAAAAATAATTGGATTACAGAGAGTATAACTACTTTCCATAATTATTCAAAGCATTAGAAAACCTGAAAAGATGAAATTAATTACAAGTAATCAGCTAAATGCAACGCTTTACTAAATGCCTGGCCTTAAGGTAACCTCTCGCCATACAGTGCATACAGGACTGACAACTGCCTATTGCCCCCTAACCGCTCATGCTTTCCGAAAGAAGATTACGCAGCTCATCAGCTTTAATCACATTCATGCCCTCTAACATTACCACCACAGTTGTAAAGCATCTTGAATATTTCAACCGCTTTACTTACTTGCACTGCATTAGCAGTCTCAAAACTTTCTTATTAACGCCATAACGACATCTCAAACACATTTGCTCCACTAAAAAGCCGAACTAAAATGAGGAATGGCTCTTATCGGATATTGTGCTAGGCCACCACTTCTTTCGCACCTTGTGGAGGCTCCAAGAACTCCGGCGAGGAATAATCCGCGCAGCATAGACACTTCCGAAAGAGACTGTACCATGTAGTACGGAACAATCTGAAGGAAGGAAAACGAAAACGGTTATAAAGAACAGTCTCAATTCTGAACAGGAAGTGATCCATACATTTTATTTTCAAGCCAATTAATACACTCACCGGACCAAGCAAGGTGCACCAAAAAAGAGCTGGAAAGCTGTAGTTGCATCACATTCTGGTGACGGTGCTATTCCAAGTGCGATCTCAAATTAAGGAAAGCTAGAGGCCATGTACAGCCCGAATTAAATTCAGTTAAAGAAGCCTCATGATGGTAAAGGGAAAACGTTGACTAATTTTTGTAGTTTGGATTTATTTACAAAGGTTCTTGGTGCGGGAAAAAATTTTTCATGAATATTTTCACAATTGGACAAATTGTGCGCGCTGCAAATAAAACTGTTTGAGTGTTCTGCAGCTCACAATTAATTTTTTTTTGCTGCAAACGAATTTTGAAATATTCGTATAGTAATATGTATTGTAGGCAGGTTAGTAAAGAATATTTCTCGAAAATTTTGACTTAGACGCATGTGCTCCATTATTGCAAAAGGCCATAATTGCGACTTTTTTTCTGACTCACAGGTGTAAGTGCAGCTTGGGGAAAAATTTTTACCTGATTCCAATATACTTAAATAGGCCATTCAGCAAGTACAGTGATCCAGAATGAGCTGTAACCTTTCACCGCACATTGCATGCATATACGGGGTCCAATATTATGAAAGGGAACAACTGCTGACCAATCAGTTAATGATTACTCCGCAAGTATGCGAGACAAGCACTCGTTTTCCTGTTTTCTAACAGATTTCGAAATGGCGCATTCTATGGAGGCGAAATTTTACCACTTTTGTGAAGATATCGAAAAAAATTTAGCTTTTTTACAAAACTGGTTCTTCCCTTTTGTACTGAAAGGACCAGTGCACAGTTGTGTACAGAGCACCTTGGTGGAACCGGACAATATACTTCCAGCCATTGGAGATGTAGGTGCGCTCAGCAATAAGCATTTGTATAGCGTTCCTCTCTAGAATATTAATGCAGTAGCATATTAACTCCCATTTGTTAAACAATTCCCGGCTTCTGCTTAATGAAATGCCCTGATTGATCAATTCCCTGATGACATCATCAGTATCAAGTGACCTCATTTGACCAGTCAGATAGCACTGCCAAATCTGAATGGTCACTTCACATTGTGACGGGTCGCAACCTGTCCACCGTGGGTCACCGGATTGTGAGCAAATTCCCCATCGTTGCCAAATTCATTGCAGTTGCCGCCTGCACACCACGGCACTGCGCATGAACGTTTCGAGAGCTCGGAAGAGCAATATAGGTCTCACCGGTGGCTGTGAATGGAACAGTCCCTTACCGGCGCAGTGGCGTATCCTTTAACCGGTGCACCACTGCGCTAATAGTGGTACGAGGACTCCCCGCGAAACATTAAGGCGATTGGTAGGGTCATGACATCATCAACACCGCATGAGTACCAGTGGACCAGTCATTGGGCAACGCCAAATTTGAAAATCTGAGGACATCGAAAATTTGAATGTTGGCGCATCCGCCTAAATTTTAAAGGAACCCCAAAACTTTAGAACTAGACGTAGCCCAGAACATGAATAAAGGTAGATTAGTGGGTCGGATATGTATAATCTGTTGTGATAATTTCAATGGACGTACAAGAAAATTCAAGAGGGTCATTTGTATCGCAAAAAGAACGAGGCACTTATTCTACAAACCCTAGCACGCAGCCTAAATACTATCGCAGTGTCCCCTTTAATAATATGGTTAAGAAGACCCTTAAAGGTATTTTTCCCGCGAGCTTTTTATTTTACAAAAAAAAGCACACTGACTGAAAATTGTGCCAGAAGCCCATCTTTAACGCGTCAGCAGCAATCTAATACGTGGACTTTTTCGAAAGAGAGAACGAAATAAAAAAAAAACCTATCGTGCTTGAGTCAATTTTCAATATATTCGTGAAAAAGTTAAAGAACACGTCTATTCAGGACAATGTTACGAAGCTGGAAAGTAAGATAAGGCTTAATGAACCTCCGCTAGTATCCACTGAATCTGCAGGGCAACTTAGGCGTCCTGTAGCCAGTCGCTATACATGTTGCAAATCGTAAGCTACGTGCTGAGACATTGGGTTTTCTAAAGCCAATTGCATCGTTTTAGGAGAGAGGGCTTAAACAATAATAACCACCAGCCTGACTGCAGGGGAAAGACTGCTCCCATGTCTCTCTTATTAACCCTGTCCTGAGTCCGCTGCGTCCACCCAAATTGCCGAAAACTGAAAACTTCTTAATCTTATCGCAACACCTTTTTACCGCCCCTAGCTACGCTTTACTTCGCTTGGAATCCAGTGAGTTAATTACTCCCTTATTACAGTGTGAGTAATTACTCCCTTATTAGAAATCTACTCCACCTTGGGGGATTCCCCTAAATATTTGGTCAACCAGTGTGTTACCTTCAAGCACAGTCGATTATTTTGTTTTCGCATAACCAGCCCTGCCCAAACCCATTTCTCCTTCTCGATTTAGACGAGGATGTCATTAACTTGCGTTTGTTCCCTGATCATCTGTGCCCTCCTGTTATCTCTTAACGTTATTTTCCATGGTTCTACCCTTTAAGTGAGTACTGGTAAGATATCACGCTTATATAGTTTTCTCTTGAGGGATACTGGTAACCTGAGAGGTAAAATAAATGAAATGAAATATCACATTAGCGTACTACTATTACCAAACATGTTTTCACTTTGTATACCAGCTTGTTCCTATTTCATACCAGAGGTATTTCATACGTGCGCCAGGAAGCATTGCCAAATTGTACAAGACTTTCATATGTTTTATACTAAGAGCAGTAGCTACGTATAAAATGTTTCAAGCTGCCTTCTTCTGTTCTTCAATTCGTGTATTCTGTTCGCTGGTTTTGTTTTCTTTTCGCTGTGTTTGATGCCCTTTCAGTATTTTTTGTACTTAAGTTTATGCATTCATTTAAAGGAGGACCTCTCAATACAGCCTTTAGCTCTGGGACCTGTATGGTTATGTTGTTGTTGTCCTCATAATTACACACACCCACAGGGGGTTATGCCATGACCAGGTGGCTTATGTAATACCTATGTTTTGTGGATAAACATTGTTATTTTTCTCAATCGAAGGCACACAAGGTTTTTCTGAACGGTGGAGCGAATGCACCAACACTGAAAAGGAATTTTAACGAACCTTCTCACCTGATCATAGGTCTTAATAGCACCTTTAACCACGGGGTCGCAGTCTCTATACCAGTAAATAATGGCCACACCAGCAAATACGGCTACCAAGAAAAAGAAAAGAATAAAAAGTGATCCGGCTACCGTAGTCCTGCAGAGAGGGAAGGCGTAGCGGGCAAAAAAAAACAGTCTTGAAAATCACGTCGCTTCTCAGCGTAAAATATATAGTTTAGAAAAATGGGATACGTACTTCTTCGCTGCTCGCAATGTCCTTGCAGCCATGAATCTCTGCACTGACATCTGATCGAATGCTGTGCGCACAAGGCTAAAAGGCAACGTTCCGACTAGTGCGCTCCAGACGTTTTCGTCATTTGTCACGTCCAAGTTTGTTCTGCGTGGCAAGGGAGAGAAGACAGACGATCTGCATTACCAGCTGGCATTAGTGCTCTGCTTCGTAGTAGCCACCGCATTTCCATCAAGTCAGCTTACTGAACTCACATGCATGGATACCTTAATACGTTCGCAGCTGTATAAAGCAAGCGCATTATGCATTACTCGAAAAAAACCAAGACTTTTATGTTTTTACCTGTCAGTTGCCAAAAGTGTTCTGCTGGTCAGCTGCGTAAAGTTATGTTTCATTTCCTTGCCAATGTTTTTATGCTATCCTGCTTTCGAATGATGATTTTCGCATATTCTACCACGCATTGTAAGGCGATATACATTGCTTGCGATGAAATCTAGCGGGCGTACGTTTCTTCGCCTGATAACATCCGGGACTTGGCCAGGAGAGAGGCTAGAAGAGGGAAAGGCAAGAGAACTGGCATTGGGGAATGTGCATTAATGGTGCCACTCTCGGTGGACAACTAAATCGCGCTGCTACGGAAATACCAAACAAATTGCTTATAGTAAAGAGTAAGGCGCTGTATATAACTGCCACATTGCTTGGTGGACAGCTGAACCACGGCGTGATATACGCGATGAACGAGGGAGTGAAAATTGAAAGAGGGGCCGCTGTGTAGGGCTGTAGTGTAATTTCGAGCCACGTCTTTCCTGGAGCGCGAACTGAGTTTGCACAGCACATGATAGCCTTCTGCACTTCGCCTACACCGAAACGCGAGCACCACGGCGGGGATTGTTCCAGATTCCTACGGGGTAGCAGAATAGGGCGAATATTAGCTGGTGTGGATATTTTTGATGGCATGGATAAAACAGCACAGTGGACGAGACAAGAGAAGGACAAACACCAGAGCTGGTGTTTGTCCTTCTCTTGTCTCGTCCGTGGCGCTGTTTTGTCCAGGTTTTTTCTCGCCTTCTCAATTTTTTCTTGTTCGCATCACTGCATGTGATTACATGGTCGGAGCTCTGGCGAACACTTGATCCATGTCACACGCGTATGGACGGAGCACAAAGTATGGCCCGCCGATAACATCAGAAAAAAAATTGGCAGAGGCTTAGCTTGGTTAACCCAGGAAATTGCGAAAGCAACTTAATCCGTTTCTTCAGCCCGCGGTCGTTTCCTAGCTTGAGCGAATCGTTGAAGCCTTGCCTTGTGCATGTCGGACGACATTGCCTGGCTGAAACGCACAGCGTGGTTGCGCCGGGACGACTGCGACGAGCCGGGTCGGTGCCCGATATATCTCCGTCTGGCGTGACATCATCATAGTGAGCGCCTCCTCGGGGCAGCGGCGCGCAGCTACTGCTCGGCGCACCGTGGTTACGCTGGGACGACCGCGACGAGACGAGTTGGGGCTCTGTCTCTCCCCGTCTGGCGTAACGTCATCTTAGCGAGCGCCTACTCGCGGCAGCGGCGCGCAGACGCTGCTCATCGCACCGTGGTTACGCTGCCCTACTGAAAAATCCGGTATGGATTTTAAACCGGAACCGCATACCGGGTTATTGTACAGGATTTGCGATACCGGATTACCGGAATATCCGGTATAAAACAGGACAGTCCTGTATAATACAGGACTCTCCTGTTTTGTACAGGTAATCCGGTATCGCAAATCCTGTACAATAACCCGGTATGCGGTTCCGGTTTAAAATTCATACCGGCATACAGGACAGTCCTGTATTCTACAGGCTTGGCCCGTATTATACAGGAGGGCCCTGTATCACAGGACAAAGGCAGGAATAAAATGCTTCAAATATATCCCACTTGGACTAAATCTGCCCAAAAACTGGGGCCATAAGAGTACATGCCAAATGCTGCAATATACAGAGCCTCAGAAACTGGTAATCTGCGATTATCAGCGACTCGTATTGCAGTCGATGTGCAATTGTGTTATTTGCTCCCAGCTTTTACCAAGTATTGGTAGCTTGGTGAGTATTATAATGCATCAAAAACTCAAAAAGATGTTTATTTTTTTCGCATGTCTTGAACCAGCTCACTGAGGTAATAATTTAACTCTTTGCGACGATCTACCGGCGCTGGGGTCTCTACAGGGTGCTGACCAATGAAGTAGTCAAAAGCACCTGCTGAAAAGTAAATATGATTGATAGTACATAATGCCCCGAGCTTATCATTTAATTGGGCACTGACACACAACATAATGTATTGAGCACTGTGACATGCAACTTACGGTCATTATTACTTTATTCACTGCGCAAATGCATAGAATCGCTTCAATTACCTAAATATACTGAGCATTCTTTAGCCAAAACACTACGCACACTAAATATAGTAGAAAAGTTGAATCAGGATGCAAGAATATATCTCGTTAGTGTATGTATGCTCTCTGCAAAATTCGATGATATTCATAGGCATATTTATTTAACCATGACATGAACGCCCGCCCTGAACTTGAAAATTTGTATCTTTCAACCACACAAGAACACTGCCTGGTACATAAGAGAAAAAGATATATTTACTGATACCAGCAGTCTAGGGCAAACATCGCGTCCCATGAATTTTAGAACCGCACCTTGTCCATATTTTAGCACCGTGATAAATTATTAGACTTCAACGATTGCTTCGATGCGCAGACACAACGTACAGTACCTTAGAATCTCTCACGGTCAGTATGTCGGCGTCGTCGCGGCGAACAGCACGCTCCCACGTAATCCTACGTGAGTCTTTTGGGAACGAAAACACAAGCACTTTTGGCCCGTTGTCATAGTTTCCTCTACAGTTTGGCACGCAGCAGCGACCCATTGCTTCAACAGCAGGTCACGACACGCAAAGATTTAGGTATCACGATGACAAGCAATTTCCTAGCCAGCACTCACGAACGCAACAGCAATAAAACGCAGCAGCGCACGCTGACATGTCCGGCTACACGACTACGGAAGGGTGCAGAACTGGTTGAGGGAAGAAAGGAGACGTCTCAGTGTCGGAGGAATGCGGAGGGGTCAGCGGTCAAAGTGGCTGACGTCAGAGCGGGGGGAAAGGAAAGCGCGCAGGCCTTGAGAATTCTCAGACCCAGGAAAAGCAGAGAAGGCAGTGATGAGAGAAAAAAAAAAGCTTTAAAAAAAATTGCGAAGAGACGGGTTACTCGTGTAAGGATTCTACAGGTGGTTTTTGTTTTTATTTTGTTCTCTCGAGCGCTGTATCTTTTAGCTAGCACGAAGCGTCGCCCTTAAGGGAACACCCAAGCTGCCGGCTCCGTTGAATTAACCTTTTCTTCGTCGATAGAAATGTTCTGGGCGATTTGTGATTAGTATTTTATTTATTTTATTTTATTTATTTATTACATACTGTTGGCCTCTCTTTGAGGCCGTAACAGGATTGAGTGCACATATGCATGAAAAAGTACACAATAAAAGACTGCAGAGAAGGAACTTTTCACTCTCATAGAAAGAAACATGGTAAATGACACATGGTGACAATGTTAACCGTTTTGAAAGTTGTTTGCTACCTTCGACACGAATGCTTCAGGAGTGAGCTGGCTTACAATTTCAGAAGGCAACATATTCCACTCACGGATTACATGCGGGAAGTATGAAAGTTTGAATGCATCACTGTGGTATCTATATTCAGATAGATGTTTTTCATGTTTTGTTCTTGTGACACGTGTATTAGGCGTAAGCAGGTATCTAGTTTTATCAAGTTTTGTGTCGTTATTCATGAGGCGGAACAAGAACTTAAGCCGCAACAGTCTAGCTCGTGTGTGAATTGTAGATAGGCCGGTTTTTTGTAAAAGCAGTGAGGGAGAGTCATGGCGACTGTATTTGTTATAAATGAAGCGGACAGCTTTTCGCTGAACACTTTCTAATCTATCAATATATTGTTTAGTGTAGGGCAACCAGGCAATAATACCGTATTCTATAACTGAGCGGACAAGTGAAATGTAGGCTAACAGTTTTGTTTCAGGTGAAGCAAGTCGAAGGGAACGTCTTATGGTATAAAGCGCGGAATGTACCTTTGTGACAATGTGTGTCACGTGCTTGTTCCATCGTAGGTCGGAGCTAATAATCACACCAAGATACTTGAATTGCTCTACTTTTGTAAGGGACTTCTGTTCAATTCCATAAGTGAAGTTTAATGGTTGTTTCTTTCTTGTGACGGTCATGCAGACGGTTTTCTCCAGGTTGAGGGCCATCTGCCAGTTGTCGCACCATTCCGATATGTACGGCAGGGATTTGTTTAGCAGTATTTGGTCGGCAGAGCTATTGATTTCTTTGTACATCACACAATCATCAGCAAACATACGTACTGTTGCATCAATATTCTTGCACAGATCATTAATAAAGAGAAGGAAAAGAATTGGGGCGAGCACTGACCCTTGTGGCACGCCAGATAATACTGCTGCTAAATCCGACTGGCTGTTTTCAAAACAGACAAACTGTCTGTTTTGAATGTCTTCCTGATGGAGTGAAGGGTGGAGCCGCTCGCGATGGCACTTGGACAAGTTGCGTTATCAATGGACTATCACTTGATGAAGAAGAAGTGCAAAGAATTCCTGCACGAAAACCAAGAATTTTATTTCTTCACCGATGCGTCGCTACAGACTGCCGCTAGCGAACATTAAGAAAGCTGCTGCAATGAACGCGACAGTAACAAACCTTTTGGAGCCTCTGGCGCAGTCACCGGAGGCTCGCCATGTTTATCAGCCAGTCGTGAAGTTCTGCACTGTGAAACCCAGAGTAATCTGCGTAGGACTTACGAAAACTGCTGGCGGATGTATACTAGCCGTTTGCCCGCACACAGCAGCCCTGGCTTTGTCAGGGTGCCGCACGGGAAGCCAATATGGCGATTGCGCGCCATTCACCTTCATGCAGCCCCCGCCTTTCATACACAAACTGCGTGTTTTGCCACGCTTGGCCCTTTTCTTTTCCTAACCCTTTCAACAAAACCGTGTATGTGTTGATTATCGCACTTATGCGCACACTTATCCGCCCCCCTTCCCCTTAAAAATATCTGCTGGCGTACAACAGTCAATCTGCAGACCAAGCACCAAAACCGCAGAACATATCGCTCTGAATACAGGCTGGGATGTCCGGTTTGAGCTCCGTACCGGACTAGTCTGTCCGGTTTGAGCTCCGTACCGGACTGGTCTGTCCGGTTTGAGCTTCGAACCGGGAATGGACTGTCCGGTATGAGCTGCGTACCAGAGCGGTCTGTCCGGTTTGGGATCGATACCGGACCGGTATGAACCGGTATAGCGATCAAACCGGACGGGTCTCGCCGGTATGAGAGTGATACCGGACCGGCATGAAACCGATATGTTCCGGTAAAATCCGGTTTGCCGCGATACCGGATTTTTCAATAGGGTGGGACGATCGCGACGAGACGAGTTGGGGCTCTGTCTCTCCCCGTCTGGCGTAACGTCATCATAGCGAGCGCCTACTCGCAACAGCGGCGCGCTGATGCTGCTCACCGCACCGTGGTTACGCTGGGACGACCGCGACGAGACGAGTTGGGGCTCTGTCTCTCCCCGTCTGGCGTAACGTCATCATAGCGAGCGCCTACTCGCAACAGCGGCGCGCTGATGCTGCTCACCGCACCGTGGTTACGCTGGGACGACCGCGACGAGACGAGTTGGGGCTCTGTCTCTCCCCGTCTGGCGTAACGTCATCATAGCGAGCGCCTACTCGCGGCAGCGGCGCGCAGACGCTGCTCACCGCACCGTGGTTACGCTGGGACGATCGCGACTAGACGAGTTGGGGCTCTGTCTCTCCCCGTCTGGCGTAACGTCATCATAGCGAGCGCCTACTCGCGGCAGCGGCGCGCAGACGCTGCTCACCGCACCGTTGTTACGCTGGGACGATCGCGACGAGACGAGTCGGGGCTCTGTCTCTCCCCGTCTGGCGTAACGTCATCATAGCGAGCGCCTACTCGCGGCAGCGGCGCGCAGATGCTGCTCACCGCAGCGTGGTTGCGCTGGGACGACCGCGACGACACGAGTTGGGGCTCTGTCTCTCCCCGTCTGGCGTAACGTCATCATAGCGAGCGCCTACTCGCGGCAGCGGCGCGCAGATGCTGCTCACCGCACCGTGGTTACGCTGGGACGATCGCGACGAGACGAGTTGGGGCTCTGTCTCTCTCCGTCTGGCGTGACGTCACAGCGGAGGCCATGCTAAATGTTTTATAAAACGTGGTTACACCGCCGGGACGACACCCAAGGGTTCAAACTGCGAGCAGTATTGCTTTCGCAATAAAAAATGTCGCTCTACAGCAAATGAACATGGTGGTGCTATGCGCCTACATGAAGCGACTGCAAAAGCGATTGCGCAGAAAATGATCCCACTTGAACACATTGCTATTAGAGAAGGTCGTGCAAAAAATAACAAAGAAGACTGAGTTGTTCTTACCGGAACATATATTCTGTAACATTGAAGTCACTCATCGGTCGCAGCGATGGACTCACGCGACTCGAGTCGTATAGAACTTTTCCAATGACAATCAAAGGCGAAGAGAACAATACTAGACCTTGCACGCAGTCTGCCCAAACGACCCCACGTAGACCACCCTATTAGAAAGAGACAAACATAAAACATTTTGTACACCACCACTCCTGCATTAAAAACAGCTAATTAGGAACTAAGTGTGTAGCATGAAAGACAGCAGCTATAGCCAAAAAAACAAAGCAATGCCGTTTCTAAGCCGGTTAGGTTTCTTCTTGAGCCATAGAGAAGCGTTCGAGACAGAACTTGCCTTAAAATCTGGGGACATTTTTCATGATAAGTTTGTCTTGAGTCGTCCCTTTCATTGAAGTTATCACTCTGACAGGTAGGTTTCCTGGCTTTGTGTCCGGCATGTAATGGTCACCCCAAATAATTATTGCATTCGCAGTTGCGTGCTCTGCTACACAGTTTCCTGGCATTCATAATGAAGTTGCATCTGCGCATAGGAAATAAGGCTACAAACCCTCCTACCACCTTGTACAAAGCAAAGTTTCGTGTGGGTCCCACGTCGGCGAGAGCGAAGATAGTCAACCGAGAACCGCAATTCTAACTGACCCCTATCATCACTTAAGTTTTTTTTTTATTTTTGTGAACATCTTTCTCAAACCGCCCTGTCCTCTCCGCGATATAAGCGTACTCATCAAAGAAAAAACATCTCCTCGCAAGCACTACTTCGACAATTTGAAATGGCAGGCGTATGTTATCAAAAGCACGGGGAAACTCCGCGTTGTTGGAAAACATAAGTAGCCTTGAGAATGCAAGCCCTCATTCTCCTGCTGAAGATCCAGCTATGCTTTAGTAGAAGAAAATTTTGATACCTAGTACTCTTCGGAGTCCACAGAACGGAACTCCGCCATCTCGCCCTTAATTCCGCCTCCCGATCTATAGAAGTAAGGAGTACAGGCGTAATCCAAAATTCACCGCAAGCGTGAGCAAGCGCGGCTATGCAGACACAATACCAAAAGCCTCTATCGTCATATCCTCGCTCCTCTTCAGCGCTCCTTCAGGAGGCTACAGTCGTGTTTTATGTACGTAATTTCATATGCTAATTGTCACAGAACCTCCGTGGCGAAACTTCCAGCAACGATGCAAAGCTGCGAGAGGGGCTTTAATGCTTGGGACGGTCTACACCTACAGCACTGGCAAATTAGATACACACTCGGGAAAAAGTTCAATTTTGGTTCTTACTAAAACAGACTCGCTGACTTATTCTGAACACCCTGGAGCTGGTTCAGTGGCAAAGCATGAATTTAGAACTCAGAATATTGCATCTATAAATTTTCGCACTACGCTCAATATCGCGGATTCCACAGCCAAGAAAAACGCCGTAATACGTTTTTAAATGAATCATGGCGTAGCCTAGCATCTGGGATCCGTGCGAAAAATTGTTTAGGCCCACGCAGTTTACTTCGGACATTGGCAGGGCTTCGCATCAGCATTCATATCGATAGACACGAGTGTCTGTTTGTTCTCGTTATCACTTTAACTGCGCAAACGCTGCAATGAAGTGATGGCACGGCGGACGTATCCTGGAAGGATTGGCGCAAGATTACGCACAGGCAAGAAGAACGCTCTTCAATCCGCGTAAATTCTGGAATATTGTTGGGGGCAAAGAAGATAAGGTAATTCAACTAACCCGTTCTGACAATATTTCCATTCCTCCGAACCAGTGTTGTTCCGTTTTAAATGATGTGTTTGCTTCCGTTTTCCAGAAAAGTGCTAATATTTTACCGTCTGTAACTACTTTCTCTTATTTGCCAATGCACCCTATCAGTATTGACTGGGTCGGTGTGCAAAAGTTGGTTGAAAACTTGAAAATGTCTTCTTCGCCCGGTGACGATGCAATCAGCTCTAAAATGCTGAAACTCTCTGAACCCTACTCTTCTATTATGCTTTCAATGCTTTTTTCCCAGTCACTCTGTTCCTCAGTACTTCCAGGCGATTGGAGGGTTGGCAAGGTTGTTCCAGTACCAAAATTAGGTAACACTCATTCTCCCGATAACTATCGTCCTATATCACTCACAAGTATACCATGTAAAATTTTGGAGCATATCATATACTCTCATCTGATTGATTTCCTTGAGTCTAATTCCTTCTTTTCAGCAGAACAACACGGTTTCAGGAAGACATTTTTATGTGAAACACAGCTTGTATGTTTTACTAATGACCTTTTTGCTTACACTGACTTGAACATTGATGTAGACTGTGTGTTTTTGGAGTTCGCGAAAGCTTTTGATACTGTTTCCCACGATCTGCTAATTCTTAAGCTTAGCATGCTTAACATATACCCTAACGTACTGAACTGGATTAAAAGCTTCTTATCGAATCGAACTCAATATGTCTCTGCTAACGGCTGTTCCTCCTCTCACACCTCTGTGACATCCGGTGTACCACAAGGGTCGGTACTGGGACCTCTTCTCTTCCTAATTTACATTAACGATATTCCTGAATGCATTTCTCATTCTTCTATCAGGCTTTTCGCAGACGACTGCGTCATCTATCACAAAATATCTAACCAAACTGATTCTATTTATTTTCAGGATGATCTCACAAGTGTATCTAACTGGTGTGATAAGTGGTGCATGCGACTAAACGTTAATAAATGTAAAACGATGCATGTGTCACGTCGCACTAACATCACTGATAACAAGCGTACTTATGTTCTTCACGACATTCCACTTGAATCAGTTAACTCCTACAAATACCTAGGTGTTCATATCTCACGTAACTGATCATGGCATAGACACGTCGAACATATCGCAAATAACGCCAACAGGACTCTTGGATACTTGCGCCGAAATTTCTCTACCGCGCCTCTGCCGATAAAACTAACCCTTTATAAAACATTAGTACGACCAAAGTTAGAATATGCATCTGCAGTTTGGGATCCTAATATAATCACACTGATAAACACACTAGAATCCATTCAAAATCGTGCAGCACGTTTCATCTTAACTAACTATTCCTGTTACGGCAGCATTACTTCTATGAAAAACACACTTGCCTTACCAGACCTTTCTTCGCGCCGGAAGTGTTTTCGACTATGTCTTTTCCACAGACTGTATCACCATAACCCCCTGTTAAAGGATCATCTTTTTTCGAGCCCTTCATACATTTCATCCCGTTCCGATCATATATTTAAAGTCGGTGTTCCATTTTCGAGAACCAAATTGTGTCATAATTCTTTTATTCCTAAAACCAGCGTTGACTGGAACGACCTTCCTCCCTCCATCGCTGCCATTACCGATGTTGAGAACTTCAAGAAAACTGTGTTTTCTGCCATCATATAACTTGTTTTGTATAACTATGCACTGTATTTTTTTTGTACCACTCCTTTCTGTAATGCCTTCGGGCCCTGAAAGTATGTGAAATAAATAAATAAATAAATAAAGGTTGTTGCTAAGGCTTTCAGAGGTAGCTTACCTACTGCCTTGTTCGCACGCGCCCACAGTGCTCCCGTCTTCAGCAGTGAGACGCAGAATGTCTTAACCATTGGGAAAGAACTTCGTGAATTCAACAAAAGAAAGAGTAATATCGAATGATAGGAGATCGTGGAAGGAAAATATTGCAAAAAATTACATTCCAATAGTGAACATACTTAATGGGTTGCACTGGCCTTCTGCGTACTGACGTGCTAGCATTGAAAACCAAAACGGTGATTTCTCTGAAACAATGAGTTAACATGATTAAAACCTTCTTGACTGCGTTAAAATGTTTCCAAAGGCTGTATAAAACAATTATTTGATGTCAGTGGGCAGCAGAAAATGTAATTCGGCTACATCATACTTGGCACTCGATAATTACCTCAAATCTGCTGCAGCACTACGATCCGAGGTGCCATCGCATTATTAAGGCGGAAGCCTTTAATGCCTCATAGTTGTAAGCAGGATTTGTGGGCAGAAATGTTACGATTTTCAATTGGTCAAAATGGTCGTGACGTCACAGCGCTCGAATTTAAAGCGGGGCCTGTTGTACTTCGGCTAGCAACCATGCAACCAATAAAAGGGATGGTATACTGACGCTCCAAGAAAAATAAATAAATAAATAAATAAAACTGAGTAGAAAATTGGTCGAGTTGGGGACTGTTGTCTTCGTTCACTCACATCTTCACGGCGAGGTTCAGGTGTTCACCGAGATATGCGAGACAGATTCCTCTCCTTCCCTCAAAAACCAATTTACCGACGAGCAAGGCGTAGAGCCGAACGGGCAATGGCGTTCTGTGGATTCCCTGGCAGCGTTGCAAGACGCTGTCGCCTTCCAGTCTTAGAGGCGAAGCTTAAAACCTCAACCACACATTAGTGACATCAGCAGCAACGCCGTGCTTATGGGTTTCGCCTCACCTTACTTTAGGCCAACAAAGCGCCCCCTGAATTTTAATTAATCTTTCCGAATTAGTCAGCTGTGGGTTGCATGAGTCCTTACCATGGCAGTGTAGAAGGTACCGAAAAGGCCAATTGCAATGCTGCAGTACGCGGTCGGCACAGCGAACACTGCGAAAAGACACAAAGTAATCTCATTGAGGAAAAGGGAGACGGCACAGTTTATCTTGATCCCCTAGCATGACACAGGTGGTGTACAGTTTTGAATTAACATTTCTGCTATAAACACACACACACTGCGCAACTTTGGCACCTAAAATGCGTTCCATTTCATTGTAAACATAGCTAAGCGAAACATCGGCTATGGCGAGAAGAGAACAGTAAAATAGGAAATTTCCATTGCTTGCTGCGACGAAAAGTCATATACACGTCGTCGAGAAATTACTCACTGGTAGAAAGTCCGACGGCCGCACTGTGGATTCCCAGGGCACCGATCGTTTGCTGTAGATGCAAAGTTATCAGAAATGTATATTAGTTCCCCATTGGCAGCCGCTTCAGAAGGAAAACATAATAAGTGCACACTGAATTGCTAGTCTTTCCATAATTCGCTTTAACGTTTCCTCGTTTTACTAAGCATTTATTCAAGCACATGCTTGCTACGCTGAAAACACTCGGTTATTTTTGTGGTTTATTTGTATTAGCGCCATGTAACGGGTGCCCTCAAAAGTAATGTGAACCCGAAATGCTCGCGCTTCTTCGGTTTTCCACGCCTCATTGGAGATGCGGTTCTCAAGTTGTCCAATCGCCTACCAGCCCAGATTAGTGGAGCGGGGGACATGGTGATCGCTGCCATTAGGCACCCACAACTGAGGTTCTATACAGATAGGCATTTCCTATTAATGTGGGTTATTCCTTCACATTGTCTTCTTTCCCTTGGACGCAGTATTGTTTCGCTTGCACTCATAAGAATCTTCGATACCTGCTGAATTTATAACAGTCATGATTGTAATAACAATTGCCAATGCACACTGGGACATATCATGCAAATTTCTGAGCGCAGCGTTTGGCCCACCCGTTGTTATGCTGCATCGTGTTTTGTAGTTAAAAAGAAATCTGGAATCGCGAAACAGTTTGCGGCCTTTACGGGGAAAAAATACGCGAGGAGTATTAGCGCTGCTCAGTGCCTATGGGGTTGCATTCCTTTCTTTGCCTCTTGCCTGCGTCTTATTCCCGCGGCATTTACTTTTCTCGAAATTAACAAACTAGTCTGCAAGACCGTTAATTTCTAACTGCCTGCCATCAGGCATCATTCTGTATTTAGAATAGTCAAAAAGAGGTCGGCTGAGGAGCACAACATGTCGACAAACAGAAGAAACTTAATGAAAACCGATTAGATCAGATTTGAGAGCAATCGCATGTGTTAGCTCTGTGGCACAAAAAATATTTATGTCAGAATGAATTTTAACCGGAACGGCTTCTGTTTTTTACATTTTTTTCCTTCATACGTTTCTAGTCGTAGTTGTGTTTCCTATGAAGCTACGCTCCGCAACCACCAGCTGGCTGCTTTGTAAAAAGTATTTCTATGTAAACATTCTTGTATATAAAGGGGCGCAATGAATGAAGCATGTGCAAAAGTTTGTGATCCATCGTGTTAACGAAGTATTTTGAAACGCGTAAGTCAACAGTTGGATTCTCTAGTTGAAAACAAATATTTCTCCATTTTTTTTTATTCAACACGAACCATAAAAACGCAAATTACTTGCGCCTTTACCTTGGTGTCTGTCACCCCTGGGGCTAGAGTTAGAGAGGCTTCAGAGCCAAACTCGCTGAATTTAAAGCTGTCAGGGAAGCAGGGAACCCAAACTAGAACTTGGGGGTACCGCATAGTTGAGAGAATGTAACACCTTCCTCTAGCAGTTACGCTCTGAATTTCCGGACATAAGAGGAAATTGTTCTGCCATGGTTTGCCCATGTGCGTTCCGTTCTATTCGGAGAAATTCTCATTAATCTCTTCATATAGTAACCACGAAAAAAAGGGCACTTACGCTCAGGAAGAAGTAGATGACGCAAGCGGTGATGCCAACCTTGTTGTCAAAACGCATGCTGAGGTACTTCAATAGTTAGGAGAGGAGAAAAGCAAAACAGTCACGCTTCGCTGCAATATATGCAACATCTGCGCAGATCATTATGAACCGTGGCAGCTATTATTGTCAGCATCATCACATACCCGGTGATTTCAGTCTAAGGACTAACTGGTCTGCAGCATGTAACCAACCTATCCTGGTCTAATTTCTCGCTGCGGCGAGCATTCCATCCTCATCAGCATAACTGCGCTGACTGCAGGAGAATGACATGTCCATTATCTATTCAATTAACTCGGACTTGTGCACACCGCCACTACCATCCACTACCGCAAACTTCCTAATCTCTATCTGCCCCTTGAATTTCGGTCATCCCTTGCTACGCTTGGTTTCTTTTGGAATCTACTCCGCAACATATAATGACGACTGATTATCTTGCCTTCACTATAAACGCCTTGGTCATGCCCATATTCTAGTGATTTTGAGTAGGATATGAATTTTCTCGTTTGTCAGCTCACCTACTCTGCTCGCTTCTTGTCTCTTCATGTTACAACTATCATTTTTATATCCACAAGTCGCTGCACGGTACTGAACTCCGGTTCGGCCTTTTTCGTCAGTTTCCTCAATCCTTACATTACCTGAGTACCTGTAAGATACAGCTGCCATATACTTATTTTTGTAGGTATACCCGTAAGCTGCCATTCAATATCTGAGAGTGCCTACCAAATGCGCTCCAGATCATCCTTATTCGCCAATTTGTTTGAACCTCCTTGTCTGGATCTGTTGTCTCTACCTACCCTAAGCTAATCTATTTCCTTACCATTTCCAGTTCTTTGGTGCCTATCGTAAACTGCTGTCCGTTCCCAGACTGTTGAACATTATTTTCTGCCAATAAATTTCAAGCCCACAGTTCTGCTTTGCCTGCTTAGTTCCTTTTTCATACTGTCACGCAATGCCATCAGTGAATCGCATATTACGAGGGTATTTTCTACATCCAGTGCAAGCCCATCTCTGGACCATGCAGGATATGAGATAGTAAAGAAAAAAATTGAAATCCAAATATTACTTGAGAAACACACGAAACAATTTTGACTTGCAGCCGCAACACGTTATCGTGCAGCGTGTGGAAAGCAAAACAAACAAAATGCCTCATAACTTTACAGGTACTATGAATGCTTAATTTTGTTAAAAGGCATTTCTAGAAAACTACTCCTCGCTATGTAATCGGATAACCTGTTCCGAAGAGGATTCGCAAGTGGAAACGAGTTGCTATGCATGATAACATGGCTGCGGTGTTGTTTTGCTACACCTTATCCACGATAAGTTCTGGCAAGCTTCCATAGATAAGGCGTTGGGTTTATTTAAACATGACCGCGCTAGAAGAGATTTCAAGGTGAATCCGCACTGCGAAAGAGCCTGCCAGCTTGCTTTGTTTGATCCTTAGCGCCGACACGCTGGAGCGAAGGGTGAACACCGAATATATGAAGCACACAGCCAACCTTCTTATTTGTTCAATTATGTTAAATTAGTTGAATGTTGTTGAATGAACGAATAGTTAAGGTCTGCAAATAAAATCTGCAATTTGCAATTTAAGCCTTACATAGGCCTTATATGCATGAAGTTTTACTTCGGTCGGGGCACTGCGGATCCTTCTCGCGGAGCGCGATTTTTTAGTGTTAACACGGATAGCATCCATTAGCGGCTCCCAATTCATGTTACACGTTAGTTTGGTTTGGTTTGGTTTATTGGGTTTTACGCCCCAAGTTTTACAAGCTATGAGGGACGCCGTAATGGAGGGCTCCGGATAATTTTGACCACCTGGGGTTCTTTAACGTGCGCTGAAATCGCACAGTACACGGGCCACTAGCATTTCCGCACCATCCAAATGTGACCGCCGTGGCCGAGTTCGAAGCCGCGTCTTTGGAGTGAGCAGCGAAGCAGCAAAACCACTGAGCCACCTTGGCGTCTGTTACAGGCTACTCTGACGCCCAAACATTTCACTTGATTAGCCTTGGTGACAGCAACGAATTCTAAATTGAGAATAAATGCCAGCTGCATTTTCTAATTACTAAAAGTGATGCTAGCGTTCTTGTTGCTTGAATGAACTGCAACAAGTAATTTAACTTATCTTTCTCCTCTCTTCCCAATCTGAATCTCTGAACACCTTCAGCAAACGCGCTGTGAATATTAGTGGATATCTCATGCCTCTCTACTTGACACCCCTCCTTAGTGGTCTTTTATTGCTTTCTCTGTGGTAGACTGTACTCGCTGTTCAGGAGCTACATTTTTTTTCCAGTAACTTTATATATGCAATTGGTCCATGCTGGTTCCGTAATGTGTGCATTACTGCTGAGATTTAGACTGAGTCAAATGCTTTCTCGTAATCTATGAAGGCTAGATGGACAGGTTGGTTGTATTCTGGGCATTTTTCAATCAGTTGAGTAGCATTGCGAATATGGCCTCTCATCGACTAGCATTTATAAAAGCCGGCCTCGACCTTTGTTTTATTGCCCTTAAAAGGAGCCCCGATTATGTAAGCGACTCCTTTTGCCCATTTTTACTTATATGTTAAGATAAAGTTAGCGTTCTTCCAACATTTCGCTTTTCTGCAGGTGACGAGGCATTTTGTGAACAAGGCGGACCCTCTTTTATGTACGATTCCCCACAGTCCTCCAACAGCTCTACATTTAGATAAACCCCACCAGCTGCTTCCTCTTTTGCATTGCTTCTAAGAAATTCTTTACATCCTCCTTCTTTGTGCGCCACTGACTATCTCGTTATTGGCCTTACTGCTTCAGCTACTGCAAAGACTAGTGTGAACTGCTCGGCTACATCAATATCAATATTCGTGAACACATTGTCCTCGTCTCTTAGCGCGTACATCTTATTTTTGCCGATGTTTAGTTTGCTTTTGTGGCTTTCAGGCTACCCCAGTTTTTAGAGGATGCTGGATTTCTGAGCGTGCAGGGGTGCAGCAAGTTAGGTGGGCGGATGAGATAAAGAAGTCTGTGGGGATACGGCGGACGCAACTGGCAAAGGACAGGGTTAATTGAAGAGACATGGAAGAGGTCTTTGTCCTCCAGTGGGCGCAGTCACGCTGATGGCGGTGATCTATTCACTTTGTTGTTTCATATGTCGATTGCCTTAAGGTTACTGATTAACTTTGACACGCCCGCCAATTCGATTCGGTCTACTCTTCTAGAGGCTTTCATGTTTTGACGTGCTAATGATATTGTTATTCTCCCGAGAGAGCTTATCGCTATTGTGCCCAGCTGCCGGACCCCCTACTTTCATCGCGCCCTCTGTAATGATATCTTCGAGATATAATGTAAAGAGATCTGCGAGATTATCATTCACTCTTTGAACACTAAGGCCAGTCTCTGCTGTTTAAAGCTGAATATCTCCTCTGCAGCGAGATCCTGAAGCCTTTTGCATTGAATCTTAAAACTAACTCTTTCTTGAGCTTCTTCCTTACTATTTTCCTCCGTTCCCCTATCAAGTCTAGGCTGATAATTACGTTAGCATCCAACAGTCTCTTGATCTTACATTCCCGAGCATCGCAATATTGTACAGTATGCCAACATGCGAGCACAGTATGTGCTTTATGTAATTTTAGTGTTGCCATTCGGGCTCTTCTAAGTGCACTTCCTGTCTTCCTGTTTGCGGAAGAAGGTAGCCATGGTGCGTAAATGATTTCGTGCTGAAAAGCCTACTAATAACTCCGCTGTGCTTTGTCTACAGCCCCGCTGCGGTGGATCAGTGGTTTCGGCGCTCGGCTGCTGACCCGAAAGACGCGGGTACCGTCCCGGCCGCGGCGGCGGAATTTCGAGGAAGGCGAAATTCTAGAGGGCCGTGTGCTGTGCGATGTCAGTGCACGTTAAAGAATCCCAGGTGGTCGAAACTTCCGGAGCCCTTCACTACGGCGTCCCTCATAGCCTGATTTGCTTTGGGACGTTAAACCCCAATAAACGAAACCAAACCTTTCCCTACAGTAAACTATGCAGTCACCAACTGCCTGGTCTTCTCCCTACTTCTTGCCTCACTTGGCATTGAAGACGCCCACCTATACAATCTATTGGGTTTTTAATTAGCACTTCGCCGGCTTCGCGTCTTCATAGACGCGAAGCCGGCGAATGCTGTCTTCACTGCAAGTTATCTTTTTTCTTTTGTCGTTGATGAGCGCAAAGCATATATTCGTTGACGCGGGTTTCAATAAAATCAATTGTTAGTTGGCGCTCGGTGGTATTATTCTACGTTTTGTCCTTGTCTGCCGCGCCGAAGCATTTCTTGAAATACGTATGACCAACTGGCCTACAAAACAACCCTTCTCTTCATAGAAGCTTAGGCGTATACCTTATAATGATTTCACAATTTAGACTCAAAGCTTAGAATTTAGACACCTTGTAATGCAGAGCCTCTACAACGCCCTCTTCACGATCTTGTTCGAAATGCGAGCTTCCCCGGTATTTAAAAAGCTCCTTCAAGGAGCAAATAAATATGCCAATAGGGAGGGATTTTCTTTCTCCTTCATGGCGATTAGTTATGCTGATTGCGCTATGTACCAGAGGAAGAATTTAGAAGCGACACTTTCATGTAGCCTTAGGAAATTGGGTTGTAGTTCAACTTAAGCCAGAGTAGCAGTTGCTTATTTGCTTATTTAAGTGTGTACACAAAAACCGATACGCTGAGTTAACGCTAAATGTCCTAAATCCTGATCACAATGCAAAGTGGGATGCGGAAGCATTGCGGGCATGTCGTATTGTGGCCATCTTTTGCAACAATACATGCTCAGAGCGCTTTTTGAGTAGGACATGGTACACAAATTTTTCAGATATTGAAGTAAAGGGTTGGTTCATCTGTCAGCAGGAATAGCATGATATCACTTTTGTGAAAAGCAAGGAAAGAAACTGTGCTTAATTTGTAGCACCGCGACGGCAAGTACGACTGCTGACAGTTGTGATCTTCCTCGAGCGTAAGCAGACGACTGCACCACAATTTCGAGAATTTCTCGCACGATCACGCGACGTTCAAAAACTGTCTACTCTACGTTTACTTGCAATTCACGCCGTATTGCCATTTATAGTCAAAAAGGCTTTAATAGTCGTTGCACCATTACATTTCTCGTTTATTGACCGAATTCATCGTTGAGTTGCGAGAAAACGATGAATTTATGCACCAAAGAGTGCCACGTTAGTGAATGTTCTCGAAGAGCACGAAAACAAAAAAAACACACGTACACAGGCGACCAAACAAACGGCTCTCCAAGGCACAAAAAGGTAAAGAACAAGCAGATGTTGAGTGTCGCTATCGTTAAAATGCCTCACGACTTGACAACGTGGTAGGGAAGAAGTATTAACTTCGTGTTCGTATCAATCAAAGTATTAATCAAAGTATCTCCTGCGGTGATTTTTCTGCGTCGTCTACTTTAGTCATGTGCTTTGCAAGCCGCAGATTGACGTGCATGAAAAAGAGAGCACAAATGTCAATGTGAAAGGCGTGAATGGAAACAATGACCGTCTATTTGCGTTTTTGATTGGCTTTGCAGCGCAGGTGAAATGAGCCCAATTTTTTTTGAATTTCTATGAGAAACATTGCATAATGATTACAGATTTTTCCCGCTGTGAGCGAAAGGAGCGGACGTCGTGGAATTGCAGCGCGAAGCATAGCTTTTCACAGAGCCTGGCGCAGTCGCGGACAAAAAAGTGCTGCCCCGCTGCGTTAATGCATCGGTAGACTTAAGTAGAGCAAAGCCGGGCTTCTTATTTTGCTCTGTTGGTGGGAAAAACTTAAACGAGAAAAAACGCGCTCTTGATCTGAACACGTTTCGGCTTCGTTGTTCACATTTTGTTTTGCAAACTTCCGAGCAAAGTTTTCAGTCTCCTTCATTTCGCTGCGTGCCCACTTTCTCCTAATTTCGGCGGTCATGTAGAGGTTGGAATTTTGTATGGTGTCAAATACATCTCACTCCCTATTGCAGAGTTTGCAAATATTGGTTTAGTAAGACTTGTAGCAGAAGAAATGTGGTATGTATAAATGGGCGCATTTTGATGCTGCAAATAGTCGGTGAGCATACGAATTGTTATCATAGCATTACATGTGAAATATCAAAGGCTTCTATCGTGCTGTTTTGCTAGAGAATTGGTTTTCATAAAATCCACAGCATTTATTCCCCTAATCACCTAAATAGCTGAAAGTTGCCTTGCTGTACAACTCTAGCCCTTGCGATGGACCTTTAAGATCAGACCTCCTACATTATGTAAGGCGGGTTGTTGTGATAACGCAAAGGCTGTGAGCAGTACAGCTGGGTTTTTGTCTCCTTATTTACAGGGCGAATCTCATGATCAACAGGTGCGACCAAGGTGCCCAAGTCACACGAAATTATTTCACAAATCACAATGTGGCGGCTTTGTCACAGTTTTAAGTAAATGCAGTGTTAACGAATATGTCGCAAAAGAAAAAAAAAACAAGCAGTCTTATTTTGTATATCCAAGCACATTTTATAAAATATATCTAGCAAAACATCCAGTGGTCTATATTTATTTGGCTCTATCTCACGCAAAATGTGAGCTTGCAGTAGCCGTCGCATATTTAATTGCCGTGCTGCTCACCAATGTGCCTTTCATTGCATCTAATAAGCTTGTATCAGTGATTCCGGAAACTATTTTGCTATGGTGAGCTCCTATGACGATATTCAATCTGAACTTTAGTAGCCGTGAGACCCTTAACCTGTTCTAAAGACTGTTGCTTAAAGGAGAGAGGGAGTGAGCGGGTGAACTGTAGGAGAATGCACTGTTGTCAGATTTCGTCATTCTGCCCGCATTAAGAGAAGGCGCTGCAGGTAATTTTAGTGCGTTAGATTTAGGAGGGTTAAT
Source organism: Amblyomma mixtum (assembly GCF_055824585.1). NCBI lineage: Eukaryota > Metazoa > Arthropoda > Arachnida > Ixodida > Ixodidae > Amblyomma > Amblyomma mixtum. The sequence goes on along the minus strand of NC_143015.1, from coordinate 80,751,974 downwards.
CCTGTGCAAATGGCAAGCGCCGACTGCCAGTAGCTAGTTGGAGGCGGCCCACCGGTCTCCGAACGAACTTAGTAACCTACATCCGATATAATAAACGTTGGTATAGAAGTATAATAAACCTTAGCATACAATATGACGAGCTTTCTTGCGTTAAATTTGGTAATGACAAAACTTAGTATGCCTCCACATTTGATATAACGAACTTTAGTGTGTTAACCTCGGATATACCGAACCTAAGCACGCCCCACACAGGATGTAACTGGCTTTAGTACGTTAACCTCTGAGATGGGGAATATTTGTGCTTTAACCTTGGAGACAACAAAAAAAAAACTTCGTGTGCTACCTCGGGCATAACGAACCGAAGTATGCCACCTTGAACCTAACCTTCATGTCGGGATATAACGAACCTCAATGCACCGCTTCGTGTATAACAAACATTGGTGTGTCAACCTCAGATGTAACGAACGTTTATCTGATAACGCATTCAAACGATCCACTGAAGATTCCCTCGTAGTTTTTGCTGCGAAAGTGTTCCTTCTCGTTCTGTACTGATGCACGTGACGCTAATTTAAATTATTTATCAATGAAACAAGCATGTACTAGTCCGAATCGTAGTATGAAACAAATCGACCGTAGTGCACGTACTTAGATAGCGAGCACGAGAAAACATACATTAAGTCCATCTCAGCGACACGATAGTCGGCGCACTAATACGCTTCCAGACTTCTATATTCACTACCATGTGCCGTTTTGCATGAATTTTCTTTACTGCGTCGCGGAGCAAAAAGATGTTGGGTTCACTTACCTGGAAAATAGATGTTACCCGCAGGCCATATAGCAGTGGTACGAGTCCAACCGCAGCAAAGGCTGCAGCTAGCGGGATACCGCTCACTACCCAGACAAGGTGGAATCCGTGCGCGTAGTAGTGCCCCACGAAGCTCACCACAGTCATCGCGTTCGCTGCAGACGCGAGAACAGAGACTGCGAGGGCGAATGTCGGAAGGCGGCGTCCGCCTAAGAAAGCTTCCATCTGGGCGGCTTCCGCACTTCCATCGCTGGAGAGCGTCGGCTGTGAGACAAAAGGAAGCGATGTGGTTAACCATTGCAGTCAGTGTTACTTCGTTTTTTTATTGCGAAAGCAATACTACGCTAGGTTTTGAGCCTTCAGCGTGGTCCCGACGGTAGTCACGTTTAACTTTTAGACGGCCTCCAGTTTGATGATGCGTGGAGGCGCTCGCGTCTGTGACGTCATACCGAGGTGAAATCTGAGCTACCAAGTCGGTTCGTCGGCGCGGTTCAAGCGGTAGCCACGGAGCGCCGCAGATCTCAGGCAGTAAGAGAGGGGACTGCGTTCATTTCGAGGAAAGGAAAGGCGCCTTACCAACTCTGTGGCTTAGTGGACACCTGAATAACACTTTAAACTGATTCCGGCGATCATTGATGCACTCTGACATAGACAGCGTTGTAGACTGGGTTGATTTAGAGGAAACGAGAGGCGCCTTACCAACTCTGTGGTTTAGTGGACACCTCAATAGCACTTTAAGCTAATTCCGGCGTTCATTGATGCACTCTGACATAGACAGCGTTGTAGAATGGGTTGATTTAGAGGATACGAGAGGCGCCTTACCAACTCTGTGGTTTAGTGGACACCTCAATAGCACTTTAAGCTAATTCCGGCGTTCATTGATGCGCTCTGACATAGACAGCGTTGTAGACTGGGTTGATTTAGAGGAAACGAGAGGCGCCTTACCAACTCTGTGGTTTAGTGGACACCTCAATAGCACTTTAAGCTAATTCCGGCGTTCATTGACGCGTTCTGACATAGACAGCGTTGTAGACTGGGTTGATTTAGAGGAAACAAGAGGCGCCTTACCAACTCTGTGGTTTAGTGGACACCTCAATAGCACTTTAAGCTAATTCCGGCGTTCATTGATGCGCTCTGACATAGACAGCGTTGTAGACTGGGTTGATTTAGAGGAAACGAGAGGCGCCTTACCAACTCTGTGGTTTAGTGGACACCTCAATAGCACTTTAAGCTAATTCCGGCGTTCATTGATGCGCTCTGACATAGACAGCGCTGTAGACTGGGTTGATTTAGAGGAAACGAGAGGCGCCTTACCAACTCTGTGGTTTAGTGGACACCTCAATAGCACTTTAAGCTAATTCCGGCGTTCATTGATGCGCTCTGACATAGACAGCGTTGTAGACTGGGTTGATTTAGAGGAAACGAGAGGCGCCTTACCAACTCTGTGGTTTAGTGGCCACCTCAAAAGCACTTTAAGCTAATTCCGGCGTTCCGTGCAGCACTCCGGCTTGCGCCTTTCACTACTTTAGTCGTGAAAGTTGCTCGTAATTTGCTGTCGCAACCTTCCGAGCTTAACCAAGCTAAGCCTCTGCCATTTTTTTTTGTACTAAGGCTGTTTGGGCTTGCGCTCTTTTTATTCAAGCAGCATTGGAGACTCCTCCCCTGTGCCCTTGACGCCGCATTTGCGACGGACCATTTGGAGAAGCAGATTTCACATCACAGTTATGGCACGGCAACTCGAAATGCAACGGCAGCTTTAAGCATCGAAGGCGCCACACTAATGTAGCAGAAGCAGGTCTATTCGCAGGTGTTTCCGTCGTTATTCGCAGAGGGGAAGCTACGCAACCCGTTTATTGAGAACTGTTGCTGCCACCCTTCCGAATGGTATCATATGGCTACGGACCCAACCTCACTCTCCAGAGGCAACCCCCAGATGTCTTATTCTCCAATCACTTTCTACACATACTGTGCCGTTCCAGACTCCCTCTGTACTCCCAGCTTGCACATGTGGTGCCCGTCTCTCCAGGTAACATGTTTTACCAAGAGTGCTCTAAAAACGGAGAAGGACCGAGGACGACATCCTCTCCAAGGTGTGTAAGTTACTGCTGATGGTAGTAATGACAACGTATACTGAAAGAATCCAACCGGTAATAATAGCTCTCGCTGCATAAGACATAGATTATATTTGGACTAGCAAAAGAAACAAGACAAATGTGTCCCAGTCCGCACCGCTGTATAAGACAGCAGAAGGAGCACTGTTCAGTTAGAGAGGTCCTCCAGCAATGAATCTCCTAATACTGCATCGCTTTTTCCGCAGCTTGCTTGATCGCGAAACTACTAGGATGAAATAAATGATCAGTTTTTCAAAACCGTCTGGAAGGCGGTATTCATTGCCACTTGTCCAATTCGTCACTTGTCGGGAATGCGAAGGAAAAGACGTTTTGTACGCTATATTTGAAATGCTGCTGCTCTGGTATACGCTGAGTCGTACTCAGCAGCACGTCATAAATTTATTAAGCTAGAGTGCCGGGTAAATCACGGAAACTTGCAACAACCTGTGTTTGTGTAGTAAATGTGCTTGGAACAGCTGGCACACTTTAAATGCGGCAACACATCCGCGTGAAAATTAGTAGTTCGGGCATTCGTCCATAGACGTTTTCTTTGTTCTAAAACCTCAAAGCGACTTGCAACAAGCACTCAACTTTTTTGGACAATTGCTGCTGCTGTAATATACTTGTGAAAGGAGGGACTTATTTGGACAAGCTTCGTAACGGGAGCAGGGCCAACAGCAGTTCGAGATGAACTAGTCCAGCCAGGAGCGTACACCAGGCGATGGCCACGCGGATCGCGCATATGCCCGTCGGCTTCCTTACAATGGCCCCCGGACAGAAGAGGAGCCATCCTGGCGACTTAAGGGACGCAAAAGAGACTGGGGTGTAGTATGTGGAGGGTCGCTGGACATGAACAGCCTCGCGGCCACGGCGTCTGATATCGGGTGATGACGTGAGGGAACTAACAATATAGTTCACAGGACATGTTTGCTTCAAGATGCGATGGGGCCCTTGGTATTAGCGAGCAGTTTCCGGGATAGGCCGGGTGACGGCGTGAGATCGGGTGACGACGTGAAGGGCTCAACAATTTAGTTGACTGGAGATGTTTGCTGCAAGATGCGATAGGGCCCCTGATATTTAGCGAGAAGTTTCCGGGAGAGGCTCGGAGTACAGGGACGTATCCACAGCCTGACAAGAGAGCCGGGCGGAAAATGCTGGGAAGGGTGATTTTCATCGTAGAGGTTTGTTGGAGGGACTGGCTAGCTTTCGTGAGCGATCGGGCCATCTGGTGCAATCATCGGCGCACCTGGTGGCTGGGAAACAGTGGTGGGAAACAGTGCTGCACTCAGATGCGTCAGGGTGGTAGTGGAGAACAGTATCGATGCGAACGCAGGGATGTCGGCCATAAAGAAGGAAGAAAAGAAAAAACCCTGTTGTAGACTGTATAGCAGTATTGTACGCGAACGTAATGTACCGGAGTATCAGATCCCGGTTCGAGTGGTTTTAACTGACGTACATAGCCAGCATGTCCTCCAGAGTGCGGCTAAAGCGTTCAGTGAGACAGTTCGTCTGAGGGTGGTAAGCAATGCAAGTCCGATGGATGATGTTGCATTCGCGAAGCAGAGCTTTGATGACATGAGACACAAAGACGCGGCTTCTGTCGCTAAGGAGTTCTCGAGGGGCACCGTGTCGAAGGATGAATCGACGCAGAAGAAAGGATGCCACATCCTGAGCTGTGGCAGCAGAGAGCGCGGCGGTTTCAGCATACCTGGTGAGGTGATCGACGGCAACTGTGACCCATCGTTTCCCGGAAGGAGTATACGGGAGGGGCCCATATAAATCAATGCCAATGTGGTCAAAAGTCCGAGGCGGACAAGATAGCGGCTGCAACTCGCCAGCAGTACGGTTAGTGGGTGTCCTGCGGCGTTGGCAGCCGAGGCACGAGCGTACGTACTTCAAAACAAAGTTGTACGTGCTACTTGAGTAGTATCGGAGGCGGAGACGCGTTGAAGTCTTGGAAAAGCCCGCGTGAATGCATTGTAAGTAAGTGTAAAAACATGAGCAGATATAAGACCGGAGGTGGTGAGGAATGATGAGGAGCCATTTTCGTCCACCAGAATGATACATACAGCGATAAAGCAGGTTATCTCTGATCTCAAAATGTGAAGCTTGACGGCGTAGGGCGCAAAATTGGTGTAACCGCCGGTGGATCGGAGAGAAAGTCGAGAAAAAGCTGAATCCAGGGATGCTTGCGCTGTTCAGAAGGCAGGTTACTGATGGTGGGAGACGGCGCAGGGGCTTTGATTTCTCAGAGGCTGGCAATTTCGGCGGGTAGCGGGAAGGGAGACAAGGCGTCGGCGTCCTGATGCTTGCGGCCCGACCGATAGACGACGCAGATGTTATATTTTTAGCGACGCAGCGCCCATCGTGCCAGACGGCCAGAAGGATCTTCCAATGAAGAAAACCAACAAAGCGTGATGATGCGCAATGACCTCATAAGGACAACCGTACACGTAAGGTCGAAACTTGCCTTTTGCCCATGCAATAGCGAGGATGGCTTTTTTCAGTCACAGAGTAGTTGGATTCAGCCTTGGTAAGTGCGCGGTTGGCATAGGCAACGACATATTCGTCGAATCTACATTTGCGCCAGGTGAGCACTGCACCATGACCAATACGTGTGGACTCCAGTCGGGGTCGCAGGGTCGAAATGGCACAAAATGGGTGATGCCGTGAGAAGTCGGCGCAAGGTGTAGTAATCGGTTCGCATGCGGGTGACCAAGCTGAAAAATAGACATTGCTGCCGAGCAGCTGAGTCAAAGGGGCAGCAATTGAGACAGAGTGGCGAATGAAACGCCTAAAATAAGAGCACAGCCATAGGAAACTGCGGAGTTCATTAGTGGTGGAAGGTTTGAGAAACTAAGTCATGTCATGAAGTTTGGCGGGGTCAGGGCGGACATCGTCTTTCGACGCAACGGGACCTAAAATTTTGATTGTTTGATTTTAAGCAGCGCAAGGCCGAAAGCCAAAGAAGAGAGCAGAGAAAGAAACGGACAACACAGCGCTGTTTCTTTCTCTGCTCTCTTCTTTGGCTTTCGAGCTTGCGTTGCTTAAAATCAAACAATGAATAACCAACTCGCCCATCAGCTTGTGCTAAAATTTTGAGTTCACGGCAGAAAAAGTGGCTTTTTTTTAAGTTTAGCGGCAGGCCGGCGTTTGTGAGAGGTATGGCGATCGACTCCCAGCACCTGCTCCTAATGTAAGGTGGTTCTTATGCGGAAAAGCTTCCTAACGGGAGCAGGTGGCAGGGCCAACAGCAGTCCGAGGCCAGCAAGTCCGGCGAAGAGCGTGTATAAGGCGATGGCGATGCGGGTCGCGCGGATGCCCGCCATCTTCCTAACACCTGTCTCTACCTGTGGTCTATTACCAATTCTTTGCATACACAGTGACTTGCCACCTGCCTGGAGTGATGAAATCTGTCTAAAAGTGAATCAGCATGCACTTCGTAAGCGCTGCGCATTGAAACCGCTCTTCGGTGAGTAATAAACACAGCAGCAGGAGAAACAACGGTCAACAAACCCAAACGCAGTTCAGCCTCCTTAAGTACTCCCAGGCGCATGCTGTGCGCTGTTTATGTGAAATTCTCTATTCAATATTTCCTGCCCAGCTGTGATGTCAAGGATCTCTATTGGGAACGAGCTGAATGAGAAAAAAAAATACCCACGTCTCTTGTTCTGAAATTTCTGACTCTTTTCCTTTAGCGCTAAAATAGAACGTAAAGGGTGACATTAAAATTAGCGCTCGGAATACCCATTTCCTTTAGAGCACAGCACGGTTCGATAAGACCCCTGTCACTCCTGCAGTTATTTGCCGGTTGCAGTAGTTTCTTTGTGTTATCGTAGAGGAATAGCACACCCCTTTTCCAGTCACTTTATCGGTATCTATCTAGTCGCTATCTGTATTTCTTGCCGTCTTATCGCCTGCTATGACGCACCAGAAAGCTACTTTTAAAGTGCTAATGTCCTTTCCCTCTGGGGAACGTACGAGCGCATTGCACTCTGAAAAAGGTACGACCGTACTACACTGTTGACGTCGTCAGCAGGTGCCCTCATTCTGCTGGTACGGTGCGCCGAGAATATTGGAGCTTTCTCGTAGGAGTACTAGCACTGGTTGGCCTGTCTCTGTTTGGAAGAGTATTGAGCTGGCCAAACACCCTTTTGGCGGGTATTCAACTTCTGAAAAGCCTCGCGCAAGGTTGCTGGAAAGCTTGTGCCCATAAAAAAACCGGCGACACTTGATATCGGACCCAGCAACTCTCGCGTGAAGTCAATGGTCTGACGGACTCCTAGTCCAGATGGTACACGACGAAACTAGATGGCACCGACTAAAAGAAAGGAGATGAAAAGACGTTTCCCCTCTCCCACAGGATTTTTGTTCAGAATGAGGCAAAATGAGTAGCCTTGGTTTTTAAGCATAAACAGTGAGCACGAAATATAAACTTGGCAGAGCCAGGTGTGATCTTAAAATACATGAAGAAAAATGCACGGCTCTTCTTAAATCGTTTATTACCCTGACGACAATGCAAACGCTTAATAAAAATGTCGTTAATTTCATTCTAAACTATGCAAGATGCCTGCGTTCGTTCTTGCGCGTATTTAACAAGCGAAGCTACTCTTCAGGACAACACTTTCGTGGAGAGCTGAAACATCATTCTATCTCCTTTCCTTTGGTGGCGCCATCTGTATTATTCACCTCCCGAATGCAAGGTTGATGCTAAGATCGCAAGGCCACCCCGCCGTAAATGAGTCATGCGCTCATAGAAAGGCGGAAATTTGGAACAGTCATTTCAATCCGACAAATTTTTTTGAAGTCAAGCTCCTATAGAGACTTTGACACCAGCGTGTAGCAGAGATTAACACACCTCTCACATAAGGCCTGCGAAGAGGACTACCACAGAAACACGGAGAGGATGCTTGACTCAAACTATGCAGAAACGTACCTTGTGTCTAGATTTGGCAAACGAGAAGTAGAGGCCAGTTGCGTAGCCTAGGATGGTGAGCACACCAAAGACGGCATAATCGGCAGCGTCTAAAGTCTTCATCGGTGACATTGCAGTGCAAGGCGACTTTTCTATTTAAAGCCCCGCTCAATGAAATGCGTGGATGAAGATTAAGTTGGTTACACTCTCACATCGACGACTGATATCGTGGTCTGTCTTTAGATGGCTTGAACGCTTTGCTGCCAGATGCGCGCTGTTTTGTATCCCATCGACTCAGCTAATGGCTTGAAATGTTGCCGAGAGTGTCGACATCTGTTGAAAGCCGCTCAAATGATTCGCTTCCACTGCAAAGTACCAGATCGGCGAGCGGTGCAGCTCATTCAGGTGGTAGGTAACTGATATCTACAGTTTTCCATCGCACGATTCGCACCAAAAACTCCACTGAGGCATCTACGGAGCGCGCAGAGGTGCTTAGCGCAAGCGGAAACACCTAGGCCACCTGCCCATCTGGCATCACCTTTTATTGTGTTTTATTTATTCAATTTCGAAAACAGGGCGCCTGTGCTTGGAGAGGAAATCGTTCCCTGCGCTAGAGCACAGCTTGTGTAAAAGCGATTGCCAAACATTGCTTGGATAATAAAAAAAGGAAAACGTGCGCCGACTGTGCATTTGCTCTTATTTCGCTATCAGGTGCACATGCTTGCAACAGCGGGACAGTTTCGCATCACGTGACATAGATTTCAGACATGTGCCTGGTGTTTTTGCACTACACGTGGATGGATGTTTCTATTATAGCGTTTAGCATTCAAGGATGAGTGGAAGCGGGAATGGCGGGCCCCGTCGGTCAGTTGCGACTGCTAGTTAGGCTATTTGGCACAGTGGGCAGGTAACAACATGAAAACCGGTCACAAACGAGCTTAGTGTGACACCGACACGAGCGTATATATACTTAGAACAAAACTACCCTTAGTATGTCTCCTGGGATTTAACAAAAAATTGTGTTATCCTGGAGTATAATGCGCTTTATTATGCCACTATGTTAGGTTCGATTTAGCCAACTTCAGTGCACAAACCTGTGATAAAATTAATACCTTATTTATAGTCTTTTAAAATATACGTGAGCAAAACCTTCCGAAATTCAATCACAGATATGTTGTACGTGTAAGTCGTTTTTTTTTATGGGGGTTTAGCGTCCCAAAGCGACTAAGGCTATGAGGGACGCGGTAATGAAGGGCTACGGAAATTTCGACCACCTGGGGTTCTTTAACGTGCACTGACGTCGCTGAGTACACGGGCCTCTAGAAGTCCCCTTCATCGAAATTCTGCCGCCGCGGCCGGGATCGAACCCGCGTCTTTCGGGCCAGCAGCCGAGTGCCGTAGCCACTGAGCCACCGTGACGGGGTGGTTGTACGCATAAAAAAACGATTTTTTTTAAATAAGAATTGTGTTCTCGGACTCGCGGAGAGGAAAAGAATTCACACTCCTTTCACGACCTAGAGACAGTCTAGCGCAAGCAATCGCGTTCTTTCCAGTTAACGCGGGGCGCGTGCTTTAACCACTGGGTTGCAGCAGTCTTTCTACTATCCACGTCGTTGTAGCGCTTTGTTAGGAAGCGGCAGAAACAGCGTAAAAGATTTTCCACGATGCGTGCCGTTGCTGTCAGCTCAGCGTAGAGTGTCGTTTCCATGCGCGTACGGCGCGCGGAACAAGTGGAAGTATTTCTAATTACACCAGTACATGCTAGTCCTGAACAGCTTCAGGCCTCGTAGGGTTTCCTCAACTAGTGTAGATCATAGCGATGGCATTTAGACAAGGTTAAAAATATCACTGCATAGTGAAGGTGGACAATTTTGGGCACGTGTCCGAAAAAAGCGAAATATTGTTCTACACACTTTGAATCATTTAGAACGGGCTCATATAGGGGCGCACCGCAAGACAAAACTGTTTCAGCGTAGCGTTTTCTGAAAGAAAAAAAAAACACATGTGCTTTTCGGAACGAGTGTGTTGCTGATAACGTAAAAGGAAAGAAAAAAGGGTGAATTAAAAGAGGAGACATCTGGCACAGAAGGCTCTAAAGAGAACATTTTTGGTGTGAGTAAATGAAAGTGTTCAGTAGGGAATTTATAAAACGCGCATCCTGAACAATGTTTTCAGCTTTCAGTTGTTTCGAAATTAAAACTGGTTTATTAACTGAGCACGAAGCAAAAGTATCTTGCACACCCTCATAGAAAACGTGGCCCATAATCTAATGACTGTACCGCGACCTCGAAACCCTAAAAAAGGGAAATATACAGTTTCGTTTATGCCGGTTAAACGTTCCAGAACGACTCAGGCTATAAGCGACGCCGTAGTGAAGGGCTCCTGAAATTTCGACAGCTTGGGGTTCTTTAACGTGGACAGTTTTTTTTTATTCGAGAAGTCTGCCATGTGGGATAATTTTAGAACAAGGGAGTGGAATGAGGGACAGAGAAAAGTTAAAAGCAGTGGTGGAGACCACTTTAGCCAAGGTTCCCACATTTCACATCCCACGTTCACATTCGCCAGTCGTACAAAAGAATTTTGAGTTTTTTTTATTCCATAAGGGTGCCATGAGGCATAAGTTGAGGAAGAGGAAATGCAATGCAGGAGATAGAAAGTTAAAATAAGGAATCAAGTACACTTTCACTAAGGTATTCGCAGAGGCTGCAGGCGTAGTCATTGTCCATTTTTCACTTCTTACTAAAACACTAAAAAACTTGAGAGCATTCTTAACCACATTCTTAAAGAAGAAAAATGACAGTGTTCAGGTTGCTTCACTCGGTGTCTACAGTATGTACCTAATATTATTGCGATCTGCCACCAAAACTCCAATTGGAACCGGTTCTATCTCCATATGCGGCACTAATAAGTCAAAACATTTTAGAATAATAGTGTATGTTTCCTTGGATTACCTCAAGGAGTAACAATATCCCGACCCACTAATCTGCCTTGGGTTGGGCCTACTTACGAAGTTTCGGTGGTCATGTAGAAATCTAGGGAGTGGGCAACTTCCGAATCTTGGGGATCCACCTACCGCTTGCCACAATGGTCGGGCTGCTCACAATCCGCTGACCAGGTTGTCGCTGGCGATGGGGGGCAGGTTGTGATAACATCACAAACTTACGCTACCTCTTTCGACAATTTAGAGAATTTCATTGCGAAGAAATCAGAAACTGCATGACTACAACCCAACTGCTACCGCAGTCTTAACGAAATATCGCTGGAGAAGAAAGCAGTAGGAAAAAAATCTATCCCTAAGCTGTTCATCTAAGCAAGGACGAACAAGGTGTCTTTGGCAATGGCAACGTATTCTAACATTTGACACCTGCGAACAAAAGCGTCATTTGACTGTAATTAGTGAGAAAATGTGGCAGGAAGCATTTTTGGTCGCTTATCTACTAAAATTGCGATTATTTTATAGGTCATAATCAGCAGGACTGTAAGTCATTTGATTGCTTCCGACATTACAGAACAAAAGCGACTTGTGGAGAAACATTATGAATGGATAAAAGTTTATTTTCGTGAAGTGGAATACTGACATTAAAGTGTAGTGGCCTTTGGATTAGCGTGGCTTGGTTTATGTATGCGCTGAATTGAATGATAAGGGACTTTGATAAGGGTTACCGCATGCAAGAGTCCCGTCAGTGACATGGTAGGGAACTTTTGCAAAATTCCGTGAATGTAATTCATGGTAAGTAAAAATTCAGGGGCACTTTGGCTCTCTAAAGTGCTGCAAAGCGGAAGCTTTTCCTGTTGCACTGGTGGTTTTTATTTATGTTTCTTTTTATTGTTTCATATTTTATTTTTATTTTTACTTTTCATATTTTTATTTACATCTTTTTTTGGTTCTTTCCTTATTTCATTGTTATTTTTTATTTTTCTCTTACTTTTAGTTTTTATTCCTTCTATTTTATTTATGAAACCCATGCATTCACTAGATGCGCCTTTATACATGCTTAAACCTTGAGCCTTTGTGGCGGAGTGGTAGCGTCTCCGCTTCAAATGCCAGAGACCCTGGTTCGCTTCCCAGCCTCGACGCATTTTCTTTTTAAGTAGTGATGCCGAAACGCGGACAAATCTGCCGACACGGCTGCTAACGACAGTATCAGCCATTAAAGGCTTTCGCCTTAATACATGATGAAAGTCCCCAGCTACCGCAGAAGCCTTCTCCAATGCCGGTGTCGGGATCCGGCACTGCGTTACATAGTGGCAGCGTTACAGGGGCAGCTGGAAGTCTGCCGACATGATCGCCATTGGTTCAGCTCTGTGCGGCCGAGAATCCGATCCATGCACAAAATGGCTCGAGGGAGGCGACAACTTGGGGAGGCTACTTGTTGGACTTCTGTCACAAATGACTCCTTGATGCGGGTCACTTCTGTCACCATGTCGTCGAAGTCCAGGAAATGGCGACGCCGTAGATAGGGCTGGAAACTTCGATGATACCGTGTCTGGTAGGAGCTACTTTATTAGCCTGAGGTAGTCAGGGAACCTCTCGCTTGGGCTGATATCGTCGTTCACGCCGATAATGCAGTCAGGCACGAAGAATTTGTTACAAAATCGGCCTATGAAATCCAGTTTTGTTGTGCACGGTCACTGTGTATGTCTCCGAATCGCGGCAGAAGCTACTATTGTGACAGGTAGTATACGTAGTACGTGTGTGCTAACCGCAGTCTAATATTACCATTGCCTACTGACAGGCCTCTAATTTATTAAGGAAATCGCAGGGACACTTCTTGTCGACGAACTCCTCATACCTTAGCACTTACAAATTTAACAGCATCGCATTATTTCTGTATATTGTGTCTACATCACAGCCAGGAAGCGAGGTTCGATCTACTACCCGTAATATGATGCTGTATCCAGTGAGATTCCTCTGTCTCAAAAGATCCGTGTGAATTGAGCTTTTGATTGAAGTAACTCAGACAACAGTCTAAGCATTCGGCTCATTACATCACAGGACACCTGCCACGGTTCCCTTGAATGCGCATCCGCAGATACTGCATGCAGGGACGGCGCGTCATTCACTGGTGACAGGGAAGGACCGTCTCATGACCCTGATGTGCCCGACATGGTAAAGCACGAAAAAAGCGACCATGGAAGGCTAGTATGAATTCGCCCACACTGGCTGGCCAAACCAATGGTCGCGTAAAAATCGAAGTCGGGCGTCTGAGGAAGCCCTCGACTTTCAGGGAATCAAGTCTTCGAGCCATGCTTTCACCCGAAGAGTGAAACAGCCAGATTTAGCAGAAAGGACACCGGTTTATTAATGCGGAAGCATTAGATGGCTATGTTGACGCCGGAAGTGCCCACAATATGTCTCGCTGGAAGTTGTTCCCCTGTGACGTCACTAGGTATGCGACGTGAAGAAAAGAAATCTGGGGTCTAGGTGGGAACCGGGGACGCGGGACGGGGACGCTGCCACTTCGCCACAACATCTTTTTTTCTTTGTTGCATGTAAATAGACCCCAAAACGAAAATCTGAGTATGGTTATGCCAGAAAACACCAGGCTGTGTAATACGAGCCCGTCATACCCCTGCACGTCCCCGCCTTACCAAACATCAAAAGTCTGGGAGGCAAACATATGCATCTAGATAGGGGAGCCAGCTAAGGGCCTCTTCCAGGGATCCATATACTCCTTGCCCCAAAGCGCACTGCTCACGAAATACAGATTTCGATGACCACGGTGCTTTGGCGCGGCGGTTCATCATACAGCTTTTCCAGACACTAAATAATGACATGAACAGAAATAGATGACATGGCAAAACACAGTTTTTCTGCATAGACAAAAAACAGATACTGTAGGGTGTGATGTGGATGAACATCTTAAGTGTTCGCTATAATATGTCCCAGAAGAATATAGCATCATTGCACACAATAAAACAATGGTCAGTAGCCTCTGGCGCATGCCACAGGCGGCAATTCACCGTCCATGGCAGAAAAATATCTAGCATAAAGCCATGGCTTCGCAGGCAGTGTCGATGTGTGCAGCTTAAAGAAGAACGTTCTTGCAGCGCAAGAAATGCACATTCACTTAAAACGTTTTAAAGCACTGGTGTGAAGGAGCTCCACACAAGGTTACCTATACGACTGTACAGGAAACAAATGCTCTGTAAGTACCTGAGTCATCTGCCTTCTGGAGAGGCTATACAAGTAATCTAAAGAAAAGTACACAGTAAGGAAGTTGAAGGTTTCAGCAACTTCCTTAACGAATCCCCATAAAGACCCCGGTCGAGTGCGTCCAGTCGGTGCGAATAGGAAAGGCCTAACGCAGCAGACTCGGGAGAAAGAAATATTTTGCCGCGAAGCACGGGTTCCCATTCAGAGCGCCATACGAAGCTAGCGCAAATTTTCTGCCTCACCTGCACTTTCTTCCTCGCACAGTGGAGAACCTGCAGCATATAGGCAAGCTTTGCGAATAAAAAAAAGTTTCGAGACATGAGCCAGACCAAACACTTACAGTTCCCTACCCATCCAGGCCTGGGTTTGTCGCCTCATGGATATTATTTGTTAGTCTCAGTAGGCTCCACTGTGGCAAACTTGGTGCAGAGGAACCCGACTTGGCCTTTCACCGCATTGACCCAACTAAAATGCCTTCGATTTAGCTAAATTAAGAGCCGCACCTGATAGCTTACAAAACTTTTCATTCGAGTGTATTGCCTCAAGTGTGCTCTTTTTGTCAGAACAAAAGAGGTGGACAACATTAGCATAGCCTATAATCTTAATTTCACATTGTGCCAGGGTGAAACGACGGATAGTTTCGGTGTTAATAATACTGAGGCAAAGGGTTCAAGATATAGGGCAAACAACAAAGACAGTAATGGGCAGCATTGGTGAAGTGAAAGTTTCAGTGGTATAAGTTTGGTTAGCTCTTGGTTAACAATTAGCATTGTATACGACTCTTTATAGTACATTCTTACGGCCCTGCGCAAAACATCTTCAATATTTGGTTGCTCTAAAACCGCAAACAAGAATCTGTGGTGTACTTTATCAAAATATTTGACAAGGTCAATTTGAATAAGAGCTACTTGGCCGGTTTCGAATACTGAAGGTGCAAGATAAATATGGGTGTGGATGCTGCGGCTCCTGATACAGCAGACCTGATGCTAGGCTATTAAGTCAGCGACAGGTAGCTGCAGGTGACTACAAAGAACCTTTGCAAAAAGTTTGTTATCTATATTACAGAGGGAAATCGGATGATGTCCTTCAACTATTTTCAAATTATTTGTAACTGTGCTTTTAAAACTAATACAGTATGCCCAGAATAGAATGTGGAGGGCAAAAATCAAAGGCATAAAAAGCCTTAAAGCATCCACTAAAATACGCGCAAGGCAAGAAAGAAGAAAATGTTTAATAGAACCCGCTACTAATGTCATCTGGTCCAGGAGATTTCTGAGCAGTCAGGTCAGAAATGGGAGATTTAATTTTGTCCATAGGTATAGGTTCCTCCAATACAGTGCGCTGCTCATCACGTTGAGGAACGGCTTCTAATAGGGAACTGTAATCTGATCACCCATTTTTGTCTGCAGATTCTCGAAACAGCTTCCCATAATAGGCAAAGAAAGCACCAATGATACCAGGAGCGTCGCTGTACGTGCAACCTCCATACTGAATTTCGAACTTTTTTTTAGCAAGACCAGCATGCCTTTCATCATCCAGGGCCCTACGAAATGGTTGCTGATTCAGAAACCTACAGGACCTAGACCTTATCAACACCCCTTTGTATCTTTCGGAATTAAATTGTTGAAGCTCTGATTTTACGGCAGTGATGTCTTGTACATAGGCAACTGGGATAACCCTCTCAACTCATGTAGCTCAACCAAAGTACGCCCGAGCTCACGAAGGTGATGTCTCTTCAAAAACGCTAGTCTTGCTGTGGCTGCCACAGCCAAGTTTTTTGTTTCTTGTTTAAATAAGTCTCATTTTTCCAAAACTGAGAGGTCACCGAGCGACCATGTGCCCTTAAACCAAGTAATCATAGCACGTTGGAAGATTAATCTCATAGCAGAGATAACCAACTTCAATAGCTCTCATCGAGGATGGAGTATGCGCCCGCTTTACCTCCCTATCTGAAGGGACACCGTGATGTGATCACTGTAGAATATGGGTTGCACACCATAACCGAAAACTATGGCTAACGCATCTGCTGGGACGTACACCTATCAAACCGAGCACTATAGGCACCCTGATTCCTCCAGGGGCCACCACCTTCGGTTGTCGTGAAGCGCCACCGCGCAGCCGCTTTTGCGTTCTGCATGGGATAGTTGCAGCAGACGACGCGCCTCATGCGATGCAGCCGTATGGCGGTAAACAGCATGCCCGCTATTTTATCGACGGTTTCTTAGAACTTCAAGACGTTGGCGCTTCTTTTTGGCGGTGCAAACATTAAAAAAGGTCACCTACTACTGTAAGCGGGCCACGCCTGCGACGTCAGTGAAGCTGTGTACGCTCATGGCTGCGAAATCGCGGGAAAATGCATACCGCAGACAAGAATAAACGCACCGGCAAAATGCGTCACGCTTGAGGTAAGTTTCGTTTCTTCGACTTATCTGTACAAGCGCTCTGAACAAATCTGGCAGTCCAGATGCTGACTTACATATTTTTATCGCTGTATTGATGTTATAGATAGACGAAAGCCGAAGAATCCGCAGAGCTAGCTGTGACTGCCGCGCTGGCGTGGCGGGAAAATGTAAGCCCACAGCGGCCGTAGCTCTCCGAATTCAACAGTATAAGTGTGGCTCCTGCACAAGCCAACCGCGCGCTTGGGGCCTTCCGTCGTCGCGGAAAGCTTACCCGAAACTGTCCAAAGATCATAAGACGACAAAGAAAAGCGGTAGCTTGTTTTGGTCACACTCCCAAATGCGATCACCCCACTCGTTGTGAAAGCAAGATGGCTTGATGATATTTGAGAATGTACATTATTATAATCGTATTTTACTTTTCAGTGAGTGCGAAAAACGTTGATGTCGGCTATGTGCTAACGTGTTTCGCGGACATCAAATCTCTGTTGACCGACATGCTTCACGCAGAGGCACTACCCGAAGACGAAGTCGCCCTAGACGCTTCCGAATGCTCTGAAAAGGTACTGAAACTTTTTGAATGGCCCAGAAAAGGAGAAAGCTTCCACTGCTATGAATTACAAGAAAGCAGAGGTAGAATTATTTTTAAGCGGCTTTACATTCCAGAGAGATTTGTGTAATTTATATTCTTTATTCACCACGTCATTAATTAGGAAGAAAACATTTTTTCAAAGATCGAATTGATATTTAATGACCTTGTATCACGATAATTTTTATCTGAATCGTGCAGGCTCTTAAGCGTTGAGCAAGGAATATATCAGAAACGCTTGATGGTGGATGCAAAGGACGTCAAAAAATTATGCTCCAGAACAACTTTGAGAGGCCTTTGGAATAATGAAAGATTCTGTAGAATCACACCCACAAAGGTATATCAGTAGTGTTTAACTCCTCTTCTGAGCAGCAGAGAACTTCTTCTGGTGTTCATGTACACGTGCCAGCGTTAAAGCAGCTTTGTCGTTTTCATCTGCCGGCACACAGAGTACTGACCTGCCGTGAAGAGCTCCTCTACGACCATGATCAACTCTTTGTCTAAGAAACACAGCTCACTGGTCCTGGGTTACAATATGGTTCGGCAAAAGAGCCAGAAGCGAGAAAAAAAATTTCAGACCGAACATGGTAAAATTCGCCCAATTCCGCCTTGTGGTATGCTCAGACGATCCACAGTTGGCATGCTGTCCGGACAGGATTTTTAAGTAAGCGTTTGCATAAACGTTCTGTTGTTCACTAAACAAAATGTGATTTTCAGGGATCAAGACGGTGAAACAGTACTGCTGGAAATTAAATGTCCCTAAACCAGGAGAAACTAGAAATCGACAGAGAGACCCTTCCTGAAATACCTGTGAGGCGACAAAACTTGAATTCAAGGTGCAGTCACCCATGCTACACACAGGTACAAGTTAGCTTGTATGTTTTGGCATCAATATATTTTTGGACAATAGATTCTTGTCTTCGGGAGTCCCAAAGCTGCGTCCGTTTTATTTTCAACATTTTTTGAAATCAATAATGAAAGCAGAAATATTTGATATTGCCGAACCAGCAGTGCTTTCACTGGCCATAAGGCTGAGCAATCGTTTATTACATGTGGGTGGAGTACATTTTATTTATACTATATACAATGGCTCCGCTACAGTCATTTTAGACAGTCGCATGTGTAGTACCACATTGTGTACTTTAATAGTCTGTCAGTGCAATTGAAACAGTTGTTACAATTGAAATTTCAACAGTTGAAATGAATTGCAATTCTTCGTTGTGTTTACTGTCTGTCTTCCATCCTTTCCAGCAAGTTGAAGCTAGTAGTTTAAGTTCATTGCAGCTGTTCAGAATACAGTGCTGCATTGCCACGGCACCGGGGCAAAAAGGAAGACATAAATCTTCTTTCTAGGCCCCTAGCACCACACAGATGTCATAACATAAGCAGCACAAGACACGGTACCGTAGTTTGCTCATTTCAACAGAAAAAAACACACCTGTTCTACTTCTGAAAAAGAGGGAAAACGAGAAAACAGAAAAATAATGCAGTGATCACAGAACACACCGACAATGCAGTGATGAAACAAAATGAAAGAAAGAATTGGCTTTTGCTGTGAATGAAAGCGAACGAAAATGCACTCATTGCTGGGTCAGAAAAAATGGCTTTGATTATTTTTGAAAAAAGAGAAGCTGGGAGACCATTCCAGTCTTTCAATTAATGAGGGATGGCGTTTAAAAGCTCAGGGGTTTGCCATGATGGTAAAATTTTGGCATTGTTCGTCCTAATTTTTGTTTTTCGCAATATATGTTAGGGCCCTTCAATCTTGGTGCAATGCTTCAGTCACTGCAGTGATTTTTTGCAAAAATCCTAGGCTTAACATTTGTAATCTCAGCAACCACGTGGAAAATGTCGTCAACATATCCAGCCAATTCATGTGCAATTCTGTTAGTTAAACTTAGAAATATCTTCCATCGTTGTATCACGCCGTCTACGTTGATGCGTACCGATGCTGTTTCATAAGTGTCATCCACTTCTGACTCTGTAAACTGAAGACGTGTTGCAAAAGGCGGCATTATCAAAGTGGCTTGCTCTGCAACAACCCCAGTTCTAATGCCTGGAAAGTCCTTGTCGGCTAATATAACTTCACCGGGTTAAACAGATAATTAGCCCTAAGTGGTGATCACTGTTCTGTAGTCATGCCTCCAAAGCCCTCAGAAATGAATGTTATCAACCCCTTAGGAGCCATGCCAATTAGATATTTCAGTGTATACCGTTATTTGTAGTTTGAAAATCACAGGCTACGCTTCTTAATGCCTAGTGGTATTTCTGTTTCAAGCTCTTTGCAGTCAATAATAACACTACACATGGGGTAGTGATCACGAAAGCTATCTGGCATTTTTAGTTGTACAGCTAACCGTGCCGGCTGGTATATCTAGGTCTTTGTAGCCGATTTGAGGTGGCAAGAATTGGCTTGAAAATTCGAGAAGCTGTAGTGCTATGAATATCAAATAATTTTGCTGGAAAGGAAAATGGAAGACCATGTTTCAACTTGATCAGAAACAGGAGCTTGTCTTCAAGGCAAAGTTCATTCACTCGTTGAGTTGATGCAGGACTAACACTAAGCAGAGGCGCAAAAAGTTGAAATGACGCGGCCGTTAATGACGACAGTGCAGATTGATCATTACACAGCGTTTTAAACCCACCGAATTAGGGCTGCTGAATTAGGGCCAATGGCCTTGTCACGAAAATCTATATCACACCAAGTTCCTTGTTACACTGCAGGTGATGTCTTGTGGGATACAAAGCAGCTTGCAGTGCACATAGCAGCCACTGCGAGAAAGATATCCTCTGCGGTAAAGCACTCCGGTTGTTCTTCTGGTATTGTAGATACCTGCATTACAGAAATACCAATAGACATCACATAACACCACATTTTTAGTTGTGTGAAATTCCAATATGTATAATTAATCACTGGAGAAAAACAAAAATCTTACATGAATTAGGCTACATTCCAAAGGTGCAATTTCATTACCTTGTTCTGCGGAGTAATCAATGGAAGGGTGGGGCAGGATCCTAATACCTTCCCGCTGCTTTCTTCTTTTCCCTTTTCATTTGTCTACGAACAGCATGCAACAATAAATATCACAATGACCATCCACAGCCTGTCTTTAACTGGAAGGCACTTAACACTACCGTTTAAGGCCGATTCTCATGACGGCCCGTTCGCCTGCGGCTCACGCACTACGTGTTCATGCGTCAGCACATTGAGAGGCGCGTTGACCAGGCCGTGGGCCGACAGCGCACCTCTCAATGTGCTGACGCATGAACACGTGATGCGCGGGCGGCGGGCGAACGGGCCGTTGTGTGAATCGGCCTTAAACGGTATTGTTAAGTGCCTTCCAGTTAAAGACAGGCTGTGGATGGTCATTGTGATATTTATGATTTCCTTTATGAATCTCCGATTCGGGACCACCTCACCCTTGTTTAACGAACCTTGGCTAAAAGGTCAGCGGCCCCGAATCCGGGATTCCCAGATTGTGCAGGCAGCCACGTCAGCTCCACTTTGCGGGTCGTAGTGCATCGGGCGAGCCCAGTATGCAAAAAGCAGGGGCGTGGACTCCGCCTCTCAAGAAATTTAGAGTGGCTGTTTAGAGTCAATTAAAATATACCAGGCTTCCGTGCGGGTGATGGCAGTTGCAATGGAGGCTTCCTCTGCAGCCGCTGTGGAGGTGTCTGGGGGGGGGGGGGGGGAGAGGTAGTGTAAAGGGAGCAGATCAAGAGGAGTCCACCACGGCTGCGATCGCTTCATCACGCGCGTAAGCAGCGTCCACCCATACGGCGTCCGGCTCAGAGTCGTACTCTTCGTTGATTGCCTTCGCACGGGCTCTGTGGCGCTGCTCATGGTGGGATGGGTGCATATTTCTCGGCAGCGGGTTTATGGACAACTCTCGGTAAGGGAGTCGAAGAATGCTCCCGCATTAGGTGTCTTAAAATTAAATGTTCAATATATTGGGATTGAGTTATGCGGCATTCGCCACTTGTGTGTTAGAAATACAGGCATGGCGACTTCACCTGTCGACTGAGAACATCTAAAGAATTCGCAGCCGTGTCTAGGCATCCGAGTGGAATCCTTAGAAAAAAAAACATCGCTCCTGCACGGCTCCACCTGTGACACAAAAGAAAATCTCAGAACCAACCCCCAAGAAATAGGCCTCTCTATTCTAGCGAAACGCTCTCCAGCCACTGCAATACACTCGAATCTCGATGATGCAAAATCAAAGGGAACTGAATACACTGGCATTCAGATGAAGAGTAGGCTCACATGAAGAGTAGACGGGAGCAAAGCGTCACTTCGAATGACTGGCTGCTCAAGTTAAATAGTTTAGAATTAATCAACGTGGTATATACAGGAGTTCCTTTTCATTGGAGTGATGTCGTTGCATGACAACCTCCACATCAATCTCTGCAATAGTGTAGGAATAGGCTGATTCAGCAGAACGAGACTCAGTAAAATTGGAATACTCGTAGCTTCGTTTATTTTACCAGCCTTTTTTTTGTGATCCTCGCCTTCTCGCATGAACGCCATGCAAAACAAAGAGATATGAAAAGTTGAGTTACAAAACGTGGACCGCATAAATCATAAAATTCTAGGAACACTGCTCTTTCTTCTCCAACATATTCCTAAACCTTGAGTCTGCGGCATACTGAACTTTGTTTACCCTTTCTTCATGTTGTCAAAACAAGACAGAACAAGAGAAACTCATTTCTTTTGAAACCTTCATGATGTCTTGAAGACGCAAGTGCTTTCGGGCAGGAAAAAGTTTAGATGACACTTTAACTTCCTTAATATAATGTCAAGAGAATGCTATTCTTTCGCTCTGGCTTTTGTTCCTTGATATAAATTCAGGCCCCTTTCCAGCTGTTATGTAACGTAAAACGGCACCACAAATATGCGTCCCACAAGTCTTACCTTACTTATATTAGGAACAGGCGATTTCAAACGAGAACAACTTTAACTGCTCCTTGTCCGGAAACATGCTTGCGATTTTGATGCCTTGAGGCCGCAGAACGCCAATTTTCAGTGTTATAAAACTCAAAACCGAACCGACCTCTCCCAGTAGAAACACTGGACGGGCGTACGGAGAGCGGCTGTCCTGTTGTCGTTCTGTTGTTTGTGATCGGTTTAAGTTCGTTTTGTTTGGAAAGTCCTATTTTGTCTAACGAGCTGTTGCACTTCCTTCTGATAACCGTGTCACGTGGTAACAAAAAGTCTAACACGCCACACTGCAGGCGTCTCTGATTATATTTCTTAGGTCGCGGATATGTCTTTCCTGCCTCTATGGAAGCTGCTGCGCAAGTTTTCCGAGCAAGCGGTCATGTTTTTTTTTTGTACGCCTAACACTCTTCGCGCTTCTTACTTTTCACCTGCAAGTTATTTTACAGTGCTACTGAAATTAAACCATCATAACGCGTGGAATAGTTTAGAAGTATTGTCTAAAAGAGCGCGCATCACATGCTGCTATGTTGACTTTGTTAAGTTAGCGTCATGAAATAATGGCGTGTGGTGGCGCCTCGGAAGCTTTCTTTGACAATTTCACTGTACTTTTTTCAGTAAACTTATTCCTCATGCCTTCCACTGAACCTGTGCTCGATCCGGCACTTCTGCTGAAGTCATAACTAGCCGATTTTTCTTTCACTTCGCATATTGCTGTGGGCTGTGCAGTGTCTAGTGTGGCTGACTTAGCTAGCCTTGAAATATGTCGGGATGAAAAATCATGTGAGCCTGCTCTCAGCGGCTATATTATTAATCCGATAAGTGTGGATATCTAGTGTTTACAGTTTAATCTGATGCAATATTTATTTGTGTTTCATCGTTAGCACAAAGCTGTGCACAATTCTTTTTTGTTCTTCACTTTTTTAAAAGATGACATTATACCGTCACGGCTATTCGGATTTCGGATAGCCGAAATTATAGAAATTCGTCCCCGGACCAGGACGAATTTTTCTTTAACTACGAAGTTTCTGTGAAAGCTGTATAGCTTTCCTTTGTGGCCGTATGGCTGCGCTCGGGTGGACGTCAATGAGTAATTACTCCCTTATTAAAAATCTCTTAACAATAGCAAGCTACTGTACCGGCCACTACAGGTGGCCCTTATACTTACAATAACTGTGACTGAACAGACTCACATTTGTCGTGACGGCAAGAAGCCATGAACTATTACCAAAATTGTTATGCGACGATTAATTCTTTCTGGTGCGACTGATTTTGAGCAGATAGCACATGACTGTCTCCGTCAAAGGCGATAAAATATTTTTCTCTTTCAAATATGCAGACCACTTTTTTTCCTGTTGCTCATTCTTTCCAACAGCGTGCTTGTGCTGCCAATCTTTTCGGCATTTTAATGTGATTTCCACTGTAAATTAGCCCATTATGAGCGAGCCGGTTACGTAGTGAGCTTTTGTGGTTTTTTGACTACTGAAGAGAAGAAATGGAATATGTCTGCTACATCAGCAGAACTGAAGCTCACTTAGATAAACAGAAGGGCCGATAGAGAAACAGACAGACAGATAATTTTTTTTTTTTAATTAGGTAGATAGATAGATAGCCAGAGAGACCGACAGATATACATGACAGCAGCCTACAGTAGCCGAAGAAACCGAGCATAGGGGATGTTTTTCGTTTTGAAGCGAAAACCTTCATTAGGCTGTCAAGACTGCGCATGCGCGAAACCGAGTGACGTCACGCACGGCAAAGGTGGCCGCAGCCGTCGCCGCCGACTCGCCACTACTTAAAAAAAGAAACTGCGTCGAGGGCGGGAATCGAACCACGGCCTTCGGCATTTGAAGCGGAGACGCCACCATTCCGCACGAAGGCTCAAGGTTTGAGCCTGAATAATGGCGCATCTGGTGAATGCATGGGTTTCATAAATAAAATAAAAGGAATGAAAGAGTAAAAATAATGAAAAAATAAAAACCAACAAAAGTGTAGGAAGATTAAAAGAAAATAACAATAAGAATAAGAAAAGAAAGAGATGTAAAAAATGAAAAAATAAAATATGAAAATAAAAAATAAGAAATGAAATGAAAATAAAAATTAAATGAAAAAAGAAAATACGGAATGGGAAAAATAATGGGAAAAATAAAATAATAAGAAAACAATAAAAATAAGAAAAGAAACAAAAAATGAAATGGGAAAAATATAAAAAATAAAAACAAACAGTGCGCCAGGAAACGATTTCGCCTTGTAGCATTTTAGCGAGCCAAACTGCCCCTGAATTTTAACCGCCCCGATTACCGTCTCCTCCTCCGCCTCCGCACAGGCAGTGTGTGGACGGCCGAACGCCTCCACCGTTATCGTGGTGCTCCCAGTGCATTGTGCGCGAACTGCGACAGCCATAACGTCAAACCAAGCATAACTGCAGCTTTTCGCTTGTATATCCAGGCTTAACCAGAGCTAAGCCACTGCCTAATTTTTATTACCAATTATTGGTGTTAACTCGATATGAATCGTGCAATTATATTATAGCCCAAAGGAGAGTGACTAGAAAGAAAAAAACAACCACATGACGCGGGTGGTATACGAACCCACGACCTCCAGGTTTCGCGCCCGGTGCTCGACCAATTGAGCTACGGTCATAGCAGTGCAATGTTCTGCTTTCGGGGGTATATATGTGTAGCCGCTCATGGAAAGTTCTTGCTTCCAATATCTAAGAATCATTATGGTCATCGATGTCTCTGTTTTTGTGGTGTCAAAATTTGGAATGCTATCCCATGCCCAGTCATATCTTCACCTAATACATCTAGAGCATTGAAGAATTTTTTCCTTCACACAGAAGCGTCTCAGTAAAGCGACATTATATGCGTCTGTGGCCTGGCATATCACCATTAATCTATTGAACGTGGCAGTCTGATTGTAGAACGACTTTTATTTTTTCTTTGGTTATATGTATGTCATACGATAGTGTTGCAGTTTGTATAATGTTGTTTTATATTGCAATTGTTTCATTCTACACCGACAAATATGTTTTTTTTTCTCTTGAATCGTGAGTAGACTTATTTGTATTCTTTTTGGGATTCACGACTAGCCTCTGGCTAAGGATCCTTGAGTGTTTTTATGTAATTACATATGTACTTTGAAAGAAAGAAAGAAGGAAAGAAAGAAGGAAAGAAAGAAAGAAAGAAAGAAAGAAAGGAAGGAAGAAAGAAAGAAAGAAAGAAAGAAAGGAAGAAAGAAAGAAAGAAATGAAGAAAGAAAGAAGGGAAGAAAGTCTAATCGAACCGTGAGAATGATCGCCAGCGCCACCCTCATCCATAGTGGCGGAGGTGGAACATGCTGTATTACCGCGGTGCCACGTAGGAACGTGGTCGATCGGTGAGGGCGGTAGCTGAGATAGAACCCTCTTATGCTGCCTATGGCATTAAGGCTGCCTGATTCGAGGCCCTCGTTAAACTACTAAGCAGAGAAAGTAAGGGAAAAGAGGTGCTCGTTATAACGTACATGATGAAAGCCAGCAGCCACCGAAACCAAGGAGCATAGGGCATGGTTTTCATTTCTTTATTATAAGTTTGTGTGTGAAAGATATGAACTATATAATTATTTTACCGCTCAAAGGTAACTGAAAAGAAATCAGAGGAAAAACAACTACATGCCGCCGGCAGGATACGAACCGACGACCCCCCAATTTCGCGTCTAGTGCTCTACCAAGTGAGCAACGGCGACGGCTGTCCTGTCTTCTGCTTTTGGAGGTATTTATATCTAGTGTAAACGAACCTTCAGAGAGTTCGCCAGCGCCACTCTCATCTGTGGCGGCGGACGTAGAACGTCCTGTATTACCGCGATTCTTCGGGTATTTGCACCGCCAAAGAAGTGGTAGGGTTTTAACATAGTAATCCTAGGGGACGTAAGAAAGCATGTGTTTAGCCTGGTTGGCTCATGGTTTTGCTTTGCTGCGTTATCGCCACGTGTGGTGACGACATTTGAGTCAGGTTAAACTCTTATTGAGGTTAAGCTGATCGGATGTGTTCGCGCCCTAGACGGAAGCTGATGAAGAAGACGATTTGCAATGCACAGGGCGAGAGTGTGTAGTAGTTTAACACGAGGCGCGATCAGCTGCGGGGATAGCAAGATGCTCTCGTGCGGTGGCCAGCGAAGCTGATGTGTTCGCAGCGCCGTCGGTTTTAAACCCAGTCGCGGCAATATTTCTCTTGTTTCTGAACCCTAAAGATCAGGGGCTTCACAAGTTTCCTTGTTCGGTTTCACCCTGTGAAGTGGTGCTTTCGCAGTGAAGATATGGACGCGGGGTGGAGTACAGGATAATGTTAGTGAAGGATGGCGATAGCTTTATCTTAATTACGCAAGAGTTCTGAATAAACACCGCTATGGCTGACATATTGTAGCCTGTTTTATGACACATAAGCAATTCGGTCACATGAGCAATTTTGGTCACCTGAAAGTACTTCATTAAACCGTTAGTTGCGTCCGATAGCCGCTCAGTTGTCTGTTACCTAGTGAAATCTACCCAAGAGCAAAATTAATTGTGTTTAACGAAAATTGGTTTTTTAGGAATGAAAATGACGCAGAAATTCTCTCACATATCTTGGTGGACACCCGAACCGCGCCGTAAGCGAAGGGATAAAGGTGAGACTGAAAGAAAAAGGAAGAAAGAGGTGCCGTAGTGGAGGTCTCCGGAATAATTTCGACCACCTGGGTACCTTTAACGTGCACTGACATCGCACAGCACACGGGCGCCTTTTCACGGTTCGCCTCCATCGAAACGCAGCCGCCGCGGTCGGGTTCGAGCCCGGGTACTCCGGCTGAGTAGACGAGCGCCTTAACCACTGAGCCACTGCGGCGGGCGTGAATATGATTTGCGGAATACGTGCTGTGCAGCTCAGAAGAAGCAATTCTTCTCGGGAACATTACTAAGACTGGTCAGTGTGATATGCTCAAAGAGCTTACAACAGGCACAGGTTTTAGGCGTGCGGGTTCAGTTAGCCGGAGAGTTTTCATGCGAGAGCATTACATGGATCTATGCCAATACCCCGCCGTCATCGAAACTCGTGGCCTTAACGCGGCACCAAAATTACGTGATCGATTGACCCAAGGTTATCAGTTATGCATCCTTCCTTTCCTGAAAATGAATAGAGTAAAAACTTTCCGCTGGTTTTGAGAAAAGGTAAGGCGTAGAACTTCCTCATTTTATAGATGGTCGCCTCCGCCTACACAAAGCGCAATTGAGGTGCCGTCCACTGACCCAGTGAGCCGGTTATAATTTCTCTCGCCTTCACAGATCATAAAGTTTCTGAGGTGCCCCTACATATTGTTTTCCAGACTAAAGAAGTGGAGCGATCATTGTGTTTTTTTTTGTTTTGTGTATGCAGTGCGCTTGAGACAGCGGATCTCTATCGCTCTTAAAAATGTTTTGGTGCCTTTCTTCTTGACAGCCATTTTAGAGAACTGATTAACTGCTGTTCTAGTGAAAGTGAATCTTTTGCGTTACCCGAGTTGTACGATACAAACAGGGCAGACTTTGTGCGCACTGCATGCAACTCTTCGGACAGAGCTCTTTGTACGCACATAAGGTTACTGTCCAAACACGGCTTTTGTTTTGAAGGCTGCGTGACTCCACTGGAAAGTCCTTTGTTTTGTTGGGAATAGAGCGATTACCTTTAAGAGGAAGCAGACTGCAAAAGCCATTGAAATAGACATCTGCGCTAAAAACCTCGCATTTCAGTGCGGTTCATCTCCAGAAAAGAAAGTTATGTGAGGGAGCAATCTAGCTTTAGCAAAAAGTAGGACTTACAACGTTTGTTAGGCATTTTAAGCCAGAAGCGTTCCGGCAGTGTCAAAACTTTGAACATAGTCCAGTAATGATAATGCGGTTTACAAGTCTTACGATCGCCTTAGTTTTGATTGTATACTTAGCCGATCTCGCTGAACAAGCGTTTTTAGTCGTTCCGAATGTCTACGAACATGGTAAGCCAAATCAATTTGTGCAGCTTTATTCTTACAGCTTGGCATCAATAATAACATCACACCTTATGTGGCAATAGAAGGAGTCATAATCCATTTATTCGGGCCCAGTTTTACAAGCTTCAGCTAGTGAAATGACCCGGGTTTTCATCGAGCACTCTAAACATCAAGAGTATAAAGGTAGTAAGTCGTCCTCTTAAAAAAGAGTGGGTTAGAGGACAGCTTACTCACTTTTTATACCTATATAGGTGTATTCGTGTCTGAAGTGTAGATCACTGTGGCGCAAAATTCACCGCGGAGGAACGAAAGACACTGTACCGTACAACAGCAACAGATGATAAAGTAGATCCTGATTGGCGGGTTGGGGTTCCGCAACACAAATTTGGTATCATTTAGAGGGTCATTGCGAGAAACTGAAGTTGGTCTTCGTCGACCTACTTCTGCTGCGTTCTAAGGAAAAGATGTCACTGTAACAAAAAACCAAGGTTTTATACAATAGAAAAGGTGAAAAACTGGAATGTAAATGGCGTCAGTAGCGGCCGATTTCACAAGCAAACTGCGGTGCGTGTAGATAATTGTCACGAATCCCTGAGCCTACGCTAACGCTGTTAACGGAATATTCGCCCCCCCCCCCTCCCTCCTCCACATATTAAAGTAGGTGGGAGGGGAAATATTTTAAATCCGATTTTCTCAATACCCAACGTGTCTCGTGGTGCCGGTAATGATCACCATAGCCAGAAAGAGAGAGAGTATTGATTTTTCCGAAAAAAGAAACAAGTGGCTACAATTGGACTTGTCACAACTAACTGCAAGGGCCACTGGAAAGGAGACAGCGCATATAAATCCTAATTTAAGGAAATTAGGAATCTTGTTGAGCACAGGTACACAAGTCTTTATCCATGGTTCCTACAGATGGTCAAGGAGCGTGTGCATATTTTCATATTATGTAGAAGCCTATGCCTTTGATACTCGGCCGTACTGTCTAACCCGGGGTTGAAGTTTTCTCTCTATTAAGTGGTCGTACTTAGTACTGCTCCAGGAGAGAAAGTGTTAGGAGGGCTGGACTGTACACTTCTGGTTGATGCGCTTTGGCACTACTCTGAAGCGGACAGCCGCTATCGCTGGTCGGTGTTGAGAAACCGTTTAGTGGTTAAACGTGCATAGCTTGCTCTTGTTCTTGTAAGCAGTTATTCAACCCTCACAATCGGTTCACAAAAATTGCGCTGATCATTTTTTTTCTCTTACAAGAGACTATGTTCGCGTTAGTAGTATGATCACGATTAATGTGCTCGGTCGCTAACAAAAATCGATATCAGCTCAGTATTAGAATAAGGTTCCCAAAAGTATACAACAGCAAACGTGACTTCTCAAAAGCAGGTCAGATCTTGCATCGGAAGTATTACAACCATAAACTCTGTGCGCACGTTACATCATATGTGATTAAAGCAAATTGTAAGCTCACTTCGTCTTCGACACAAACCCCTTGGTAGAACTGGAGCTACTGAAAACGTCGGGTCCCTTAAGACCTCTTGCTCGGCGACCATCCAATATCGTGCCATAGCGTTTATGCACAAATATTATATGTCGACAAGTCATAATAAGCTTATTCTACGACCCAACTCGATCTGAAAGCGTATATACATTTCTCTTTGATTGTAAAATTGAGCTCCCAACGTATTTTAAAGTGGATCTGCTAGCAACTGTGATCCCGTGAGAACTGCAACGCGTGCATTCGCCAAATAAGTTTCTGATGGGTCCGTGCTCATGAACCCGTGAAAAAATCCGCCATTCAAAATTTCCTTTCTTAATACTGACTAAAAGTTATTTGCATACATTAAGGATTTCCTCCTTAGGAGGACGCAGTATGTAACCGCCAATGAATTTATGTCCAGACTGTTCTTAACCTCCGGGGTACCGCAAGGATCGCTACTAGGTCCCCTGCTTTTTCGGATCTACATTAATGACGTGTTCTTAACCTCCTGGGTACCATAAGGATTGGTACTAGGTCCACTGCTTTTTCGAATCTACATTAAGTACCTTCTTGACAGTATCTCGAATTCCCACGTTAGGCACTTCGCCGACGACGGTGTCATCTATCAGAAAATAACTCACTCCAGAGATTTCAGTAAGTTTCGAGATGATCTCAATAGTGCATCCAATTGCCGTAATAAGTGGCTAATGAAAATAACACTACTGAATGCAAAAGTTTGCGTGTTTCTTTCCTCTCTACCGTTCTGATGTGCCCTCATATTCTATTAACGGTACTGTCCTGTCAGTTGTTAACTCCGATTACTATCATAGTCTATATATTGCTAGCAATCATTGATGATACATGCATGTTGAATGTGCCACTAACAATCGCAACCAAACGTTAGGCTATTTAAGACACAACTTTGCATCAGCATCTACCCCACTAAAGCTTACCCTGTACAAAACGCTTGTCCTTTATCCTTCCAAAATAAGAGTATGCTTGTGCCATATAGGACCCTGCTCATTTCAATCTTACTCATTCCCTTTAAAGCATTCTGATCCGCTCAGCCCGTTTTATTCTAACTGTTCACGTCATTATAGCGTCAGGTCTATGAAAAAACAGTAGATCTGCCTGACCTTTCACTGCGTCGTAAGTAGTCTCGGCTTGGTCTTTTTCATAAATTATACTGCCTTGATCCTTCCCTGAGAGAACATCTTTTCACTACACCCAGCTACATTGAATCTCGCGTCGATCGTCCACACAAAGTTGAAGGGCTATCTTGTCGCAGTAACATGTGTCAATCTTCCCTCATACCAAAAACCGGCACTGAATGGAACCACCTTCCAGCCTCCACAGTCTCCATTTACGACACTCCTAACTTTAAGGTTGGCGTTCAAAGTGCCCTACAGTTTCAGTTTTATGTTGACCTGTACTGTAAATATTCTAACAATTAACCACTCCTTTCTGTGGTCGCTACGGGTCTTGAAAGTGTGAATAATAAATAAATAATTAATAAATAAATTCGTTCGCTAATCTGATACCGTCGTGCTTATTGGGGGAAATTTTCTTTTTCCTAGAAAGCTGGCCTTTCCCAAGGAAAATTATCCCACCCCATGATGTGCCTACCCTTTAGTCGAACGTAAGAGCAGAGAATGCTACAGAATCTGTGCTAAAACCGCACGTGTTTGAGGACTGTCAAATGGATAACCTTAGGGGAATATCCCATTCATCAGCAAGAATTGGTATTTAACTTGTATCCTTTTAAGGTTTGACTTAGTTGCAAATTGCTTGCTCCTTTCTTTTCAAGGAAAGTGCTTTTATAAAGGCAGAAAGTCGTGGCCTGGCCAACGCTATTCCGACGACAAGGGGTGCATACGCTGGCGGTGTGTGAAGAAGAACGCAACTTACGGCGAATTGTTGGGTTTCACGTCAGTATCCTTAGAAAGTTTTTCTCTGTCGCTGCGTTTCTCTCTAATCCTGAGCCTCACATGACATTGAAACAAGCTATTATTGATCTGCAGAACGTGTTTTGCATAAAAGTGCTAGCGCGGAAACATTGAAGTGTGCCTATTGAAGCTAAGTTTGAATGAAAGGACGAAGACGACAGAAGAAGATAATATGAACAGCTCTGACCGACATCAATGCATTATTGTCTTTTTTTTCTCCTAGTAGTCTAACGGCAATAACAAGGATTGGGGAATCTCACAAGAATTGGGAGGCATTAGGAAGCATGATCATCACAGACAAAGTTCGAATACGGGAGGCAATTGAAGCGTCCTTGAAGCAATCTTTTACTGATCCGTCATCAGCTTCGTGCAAAAAGCGACGCAAAAGAAAATATGAAGAACGGAGAGCCCTACAGGGAAAGAATAGATGCGATGTAGCGCGAGAAGAGTGGATGGCAGTAATCACTCCAAAAGCTTCATGCGCGAATGCCTACTGTGCTTTAAATACCATGTTATAGAAAGACTACAGTTTACTCAGAGAACGGTTCGCCGATTGGCTCCTGGTGGTCATGAAACGGCAACACACCAAACTGCTCAGGGGCATATGGGCTGGTAGACCTCTGAGGAATGGCAAAAACACAGCAAAATATCCTTTCATGAGAGACTAAGCAAATAGGCTGGAAATTGGTGGGATGCCGAAGTGTTCGGGTATTTGCACAGCAAAAAAAGTGGTAGGATTTTAATGTAGTTAAGCAGAGTGGACGTGTCAAATCAAGTGTTTAGCCTGGTAGGCTCACAGTGTTGGTTTGCTGGGTTGTCAGTACGTCTGGCGACAATATAACACGCAGGTTATGGTATGATTGGGTTAAACTGTTCTGATATGTTGACGCCGCAGATAGAAGTTGATGAAGTCGACTATGTGGAATTCACAGCGCGAGATTAAGTTGTAGTTTAACACGAGGCGTGATTGGGTACGGCGATAGCAGATTGGCGATAGCGTTAGCATATCACTCTCGTGCAGTGGCCAGCGAAGCTGGGCTGTTCGCGCCGGCACGAGTTCTAAACCCAGTCATCGCAATATTTACGAGTATTTCGTTTCTGCACCCTCAAGTTCAAAGACGTCACGAGATCCTTGGTTGGGTTTCGAGTAGTGCTTTCACACTAAAGGTATGGGCACGTGGTGGAAAAGAGGATAATGCTAGTGTAAGAGGGTAGTATTATTTTAATGACGCAATTATTGTTTGATTAAAGCATGATACGGCTAATGTGTTGGATTCTGTTTTATGACGCATAAGCAAATATGGCTGCTAGGTCGCCAATGCAAGCTTTGCGAATGGGAGCTGTGTCAAATGGGTATTAATTAAGGGAATCTTGACTGAGACAGGTGTACGTGGTTTGGAATCTAGGAAAAATAAAATAGTACAGAAAAGTTGCCACACGGGGGAAAGGGTTAAGAAAACGAGCAAATTCAGCCTGTCGTGATGAGCACATGAAGAGCATGTGCTCAGTTCACAATACATGCAAGTAGAAACCGCTTTATTAAGCATGTTGTGGGCCGGGGTCGAAACACTTAGAACAAGAAAGAACGTTATCCATTCGCTATCGCGCTTCTGACCCTATGCGGATCTGTAGCAAACAAGGCTTGTATTGGGTGTCCTAGCTACCTTTAGCCAGGGATTAACAATATGCCAATGCACTCTGAGACCACGCCACAAAATGACTATTGCTGGCTATTGTATGTCACAAGACACAAAATTTTTTGTATTCTTCTTAATTGCAGAGTTACTCAAGAATAATTAACCAACATGGCGAGCAACAAATTTCGACCGAAAATTGCACTCAGAATGTCGCAGAACGTCCACTAAACGTCTGACTGAACACTTTCTAACTTTCAAATCATTGCTTATTAATTTTTTTGCGCTCACTGCAGATATCCGCGAAATACAAAAATAGCACGTGTCATGTAGCTTGCGCGCCGCGAATGCAGCGCTCCCAAACGTTCCGCGTACAAACGAAAGGTTCTTTCAGCCAAGGGCGCTGCGGCTTCATAGGTGACAGGGAAGTGAAACAGTGCTGGTTGTGGGATTTACGCCAGCGATATGCTTCCCTTGATACGTTCATGATAGCGATAAACAGACGCAGCGCTTATCACTTGCCCTGGCGTAAACCGCACAGCCGGCGCCTGCGTCCCTCCCTGCCACCTTTTATGTGGCAGCGCACCTGGCTGAAAGAACCTTTCGTTTGTACGGGGAATGTTTGCGAGCACTGCAATCGCGGCGCGCTAGCAAGCTTGTCACTTGAGCACATTCCTGGCGGTTCGGAGATGATTTTAGTGCATGCGATAACAATGGCTGGTGTACGACATGGCGGACATGAACAATTAAGCTAAAGTTTCAGTTCGGAACTAAGCTTTCATAACGTCACTAGACTACATTTATGAAAAGGTGCAGCTAACTCTTAGAACTGCACTCTGCGAACATTTATGACTAATAGGCCCGCGCGCTACAGCCCTTGTAGAAAATTTCAGGATGCGTGCGATGGACTCTAGCCGTTTGCATGAACTTGAAAGTTCTTCAATATTCAGCAATACTAATGAACACGTACCGTGAAGATGAGTACCTGTTCGGCGAGCCGTAACTGTTCGCCTGGCGCTTATTCTGCCGTTTATGGCAGAAACAGAATAACATGTCTCGAGATCTCGAGCAAGTTTTGTGTTTATCACAAAGGAAAACAGCGCAAACTTCCCAAGGACACAGACAGGGAAGACGAGACAGAGCGGCAGTGTCCGGTCTTCGCTTTCTGTCTCGTCGGGAGGTTTGCGCTCTTCTCCTTCGGCACGGAAGCTCTACGAATAAAAAGGAAAGCAGTGGCGCGTAGAGATATTTGCTGGTTCAAAACAACTTCAAGTGGACGACTTCAATGCCTATAGTTCACCACCTCTGGCGAAATGACAAATATTTCTTTATATAATACTTAACCTGCGAATACAATCGGATGCAATCATTTGCAATGCCTTCTCGCGGTGGCCGCAAAGAAAAATGCAACAGAAATATTTTATAACCGGAATCTGTATGTTGTCGCAGTGTTTATTGATAATGCAGCCAGTTGCTGCATCCGTGAATACATTCAGAACGTAAAATCATAATTTGATCGTTACCATTGCTGCAAGTGCTTAAAATTAAAGATCCGTGTGCCAGGCTGGAATGGGAACGGTGCTGACGACTGCAAGAAAAGCCTCTCTAGGGAGACGTTCTGCTTTCGGCAATTGCTCCTCTCTTTCCCGAAAACAATTTCTCTCATTCGACTTCTTTGGATTTTTGCCGCAGGTGCGGAACCATTCGGGCCAAACCACCATGCAAAGTCGTTGAGGGAACGCAGGGAAGATATCCGACTTGCTGCCCGAGAGTTGAATGTGAAAAGAAGAAGAAAAGCTAACCACAATTTTCTGCCTCAAAAAATATTTTAACTCAGAATAAACTGTGTTGCAGGTTCGTTTGTTTCGAGCATTAGTGTAGACACTAGAAACAGTTATTCTATACTTCCTTACTAGAAGGCAACAGCAGAAATCCACAACACACAGTGAGGCAAGTCTACAACAAATTAGTTCACTTAGCACAACTATATCTTTAAGGCAGTGTCCTTTAGTAGGAGAACCAGCGTTCAAAACATTAGCAGTTATTTATATCTTATCAAAACATTGCAAAAAATGCAAAATTATCCCAAATTATTTGTCTTCTCTACAGTAATCAGCACGTACCAAAAGAGTTAGGTGCTCTTAATTTATTGTTCCCTACTATCTCGCCTTAGTTAGTATGACTTAGCCTTGGGTTCTACAGCTAAGGTAAACTTACACGAGATACATGTAAGAAAATGGAAAATTCCGCATCTTCTCTAGAACGTCCCGGGGTATTACCATACCACCAAACTTTTCTAGAAGAGTAAAATAATTCCCATACTAAAAATATTTCCTTATCTTCTCTCTGGAACGTTTAAATAAGAATTGTCTAATCATACTCCTTTTCTTCAAATACTACGCATATGAAAAATTGAACTCTGGTATACGCAAAAAGAAGCGGAAAAACTAAAATATTGCCACCTAGCATTGCCAGGTGGCGCATAGCTGCTGACGACGACGAAGAAGGGCTCGCGCCGTGTGGAGTCTGTCGGCCTTGCTGCCCCAGCTTGCGTGGCCTTGTCTGTCTTCGCACTTGTTATTAAAGCTCCCCTTCGTCAACAAGTATGTTACAGTTTGGTGGAGGTGCGGGGTACCCGTGAGCCCATGCAAGAGACCCCTCCAGGCAGCCGTCGCGCCAGCCCTGTACCACTCGACACCCCGGTACACCGCTTCAGTCGGAGGATCCAGGGACTGCCTTCGGAGGTAGGACTAGTAGAGAGCGGCGCCATGGAGACAGCCGCTCCTTCTCCTCTGCAAACTGCCGCTGCCGCGCCATCTCACTACACCCTGCAGACTCCGCGGATTCCCAAGACGTTCCGTGGGGAACTTCTTGAGGATGTGGAGGACTGGCTCCTTCATTTTGAGCGCGTAGCTGCGTTTAACCAATGGGACCACGCAGCCAAAGTCCGGAACGTTTACTTCAGCCTCGAGGATGGTGCTCGCACCTGGCTCCAGGAATTTGACATCGCTATTGTCTACAAGTCCGGCCGCAGACACGAAGATGCCGACACACTGTCGCGTGCACCAGTTGATCCTGGCGACGCAGCGCCCGATGACGACAGCGGATTCCTTGGTACGCTCACCGCCTCCGACCTGCTGACCCGGCAGAGGGCGGACTCGGAACTTCGCCCTCTCATTGACGGCCTTGAAGGTAGCGATACGGCTATACCTCGCCACTTCTCTCGACGTCTTGGCTCCTTCTGTTTGCGGCAAGGCCTCTTGTACAAGAAGAACTCGAGAGGCAGCGATAGACCTTACCTTCTGGTCATTCCAGCCGATCTCCGAGGTGACGTTCTTTTCGCCTGCCACGATGAGCCCACATCTGGCCACTTGGGTTTTTCACGTACGCTCGCCAGAGTGCGGAACATGTACTACTGGCCTGGACTTTCTGATGATGTCAAACGCTACGTTAAAAGCTGCCGAGAATGCCAGCGCCGGAAAACGCCACCACTTAAGCCGGCGGGTTTTCTCAAGCCCGTTACAGCCCCTCGCGCTCCGTTCGACCAGATCGGTATGGACCTCCTCGGCCCTTTCCCTTTGTCGCAGGCCGGCAATAAGTGGATCATAGTTGCTACCGACTATTTGACTCGCTACGCCGAGACCAAGGCGATCCCTCGTGGCACAGCTTCCGAAGTCGCGGAGTTTTTCATGCACAACATCGTCTTGCGACACGGCGCCCCATCGCACGTCATTACAGACAGGGGGACGGCGTTTACAGCGCAGCTAATCGACCACATCTTTCGGCTGAGCTGCAC
This sequence comes from Amblyomma mixtum, assembly GCF_055824585.1. Classification (NCBI taxonomy): domain Eukaryota; kingdom Metazoa; phylum Arthropoda; class Arachnida; order Ixodida; family Ixodidae; genus Amblyomma; species Amblyomma mixtum. Next base: position 80,715,236 of record NC_143015.1, on the reverse strand, counting down.
AACGCACCGCAAGACCACAGCCTACCATCCGCAGAGCAATGGCTTGACCGAAAGATTGAACAGGACCCTTTCGGACATGTTGTCCATGTACGTAGATGTCCAGCACAAAACTTGGGATGAGGTCCTGCCGTATGTCACCTTCGCCTATAACACCGCCCTGCAGAAAACTACGCGCTTTACACCGTTCCGCCTTGTGTACGGACGTGAAGTTCAGAGCATGCTTGATGCCATGCTCCCGTGCCCAGAGGATGACCAACTCGACCCAGACGCCCAACAATTTGCCCAACGTGCTGAAGAAGCCCGTCAGCTGGCCCGCGTGCACATCGGGCAACAGCAGAGCACCGACGCGCGCCGTTACAACCTTCGCCACCGACAGGTTGACTACAAACCCGGTGACCAAGTCTGGGTATGGACTCCTGTCCGTCGCCAAGGCTTGTGCGAGAAACTGCTCTGCCGCTATTTTGGCCCTTACAGAGTGATCCGGCGTGTGAGTGACGTAAACTATGAAGTGGTTCCGGACGGTGTTGCGCAACCCCGACGCCGACAGCCCAGCTCTGACATTGTGCACGTTGTACGGCTTAAAGCGTACTATACTCGGTGACGCAGACGTGTTGATGTCTTGGAACGGTTCACTTGCGGAACTTTGCTCGTTTTTTGTTTATTTTTTTTGTTACGTCGACAGCGCTCTTTTTTCATAAGGGGGGGAATAATGCCACCTAGCATTGCCAGGTGGCGCATAGCTGCTGACGACGACGAAGAAGGGCTCGCGCCGTGTGGAGTCTGTCGCCCTTGCTGCCCCAGCTTGCGTGGCCTTGTCTGTCTTCGCACTTGTTATTAAAGCTCCCCTTCGTCAACAAGTACGTTACAATATAAAAACCTATCGAAATGCATATGGTCCGCACACGTCAGGAAACAGGCTGCCAGAAATAATTACCCTACTTCAAGAACAAAATATTATTCTGAAGGATGTGTCACACAAAAGTTTAGCGCACTGTTTCTCTCACACAAATAACCTTTCTTGCTCTTTCGCTTGGTTTTTATTTACTTTCAGAGCATAACCCTTTCAAACGAATGCTTTTAGTTAGGCGTTTTCGATTTTCTCACCCGTCCTTTGATCGAAAAGGTCTGAGTGATTGGCTGTGCTGCATGGTCTTTGTAGTTTTTGTGGTGGCGTTTCACTTTGCAGTACTGTTTTATGCTGAATCATGTTGCTTTTTTTCTTTTTTTTTCATTGTTAAGAACAGTAGTTCTCGACCTCTTGTGCTGCAGCAAAATGTAGTTGCTCCAGAGCTTTGTCATGCTGTAACAGGGAGTTTTTACTCCGGCACCCTGCCAGCATGTACGGCAAAATGGCCAAATAAAGATTTTATATTATTATTGTTACATCCGATTAGAAAGTCTGTAGGTACACCCGGTGTCAAAAGTATATGCGGAACGCGAGTTGTGAAAAACGCACATTTTGTCGAAGACAGATCATGTAACCTGAATTAAGAACCTGCAGTCTGCTCCTTTGGGCGGGATCTCTACACAGCCCCTATCATTTTTTCAGGCTGTCTGGACGCGCTACAGCCAGTTCTTGCAGCTCTACAATAGAAGACACCATGGCTCCCCCGGAACTATCTTTTCCGAAGAAAGTCAAACAAGCTTTTATTTCTCAGTGGAATGCCCGCGGGCTCCAGTCCCGGATTTCAGACACAGCCGCTTCCCATTCTGGGGATCTGTGAACCGAAGCTGCCCAACATTTTACGATTATCCCCGCCCTTTCCCAGAGCCCAAGATCCTCGGCCCGTGGCCACACCAGCCGACTACCACCAAGGCTCATAAGGCACTGTTTTGTCTTTCCGAGAGACTGCCTTGCTTGCTAGATTGTGACTTTGTCTCTCGCTCCTTCTCTCTTCTCTTCCCTTTTTATCCCCTCATTCCCTTCCCCAGTGCAGGGTAGCCAACCGGAAACCTTTCTGGTTAACATCCCTGCCTTTCCCCCTCTCTTTATCTCTCTCTCTCTCTGCCCAATCTAAGCGGAAAAAGCGTTTTTAGCTGAAACCTACGGCCCAGAATGTTTTGACGCCAGGTGTTCACGGTGGTCGTGACTGGTAGAGGGGATGCTACTTGCAGGTCGCGGCGAAAAGCCTTTCTGTTGCCGTATTCAAAGCTAGGCGGATTGTGGTGATGAATATTTCTTGCAATACAGCATAATAAACGGCTTTCCAAGGCAGGACGGAAACTAGAGCCCTGACGACGTAGAGTGGTTTTGTCTCTCCGTGCCATCTGCAGTTCAGAGAATCTGATGTGCAGACGAGCAGCCTTGACAAATCCTTAAGTTCCTGGTCGCTAAGATATACGGTGCATTTTACTTTCCTAAGAAATCACAGTAACAGCGCAACGTTGGGTTTAATATGAAGATGTAAATTAAGACATTTTGCTTGTACGGCCGTTATTATGTCAAACTTGGATTACAATTGCAGCATTATGGCGGACGCAGACAGTTTCAGACAAAATATTGAGCAGTATTCACGGAAGCCTTTACTTTGTTACAACTAGAGATAGGACTTCTCAGTTTTTATTTTTTGGAAATTCGGCGGCCTTTATTTTGACATTTATTTTGGAACTCAAGTTTTGAATCTTTTCGGTGAACAATATTCTCAAGGTGCGAGCTTTTTCTTTCTTTTCTGTTGAACAATATAATATTGGTGTAGAATTTTTCTTCGCATTTTCTTAAACGAGCAGACCATGGCGCAGCAGTTCACACCCGAATGATCCCATTAAGAGATATTCTCCCAGAGAGAAATTGTACACTCGATACAAGAAATTCAAATTTCAAATTCAATGATTTTAGCCATGAGGGAAAACCGTAAATGGAGGTTTAGTTCTAAAATGTTGTTTACATGTTCTTACAGCAGTCTGCGTCAAACGAGAGGACCGCGCATCGTATGGTCGACTTGCTGACAGCAAGCATTCTAACTGTTGCTCAGCAGCCGCGGTGGCTGAGTGGTTATGGTGCTCGGCTGCTGATCCGATAGACGCGGATTCGATCCAGGATGCGGCGGTTGAATTCCTTTGCAGGAGAAATTCTAGAGGCCCGTGTACTGTGCAATGTCAGTGCACGTTAAAGAGCCCCAGGTGGTCGAAATTTCAGGAGCCCTCCACTACGGCGTATCTCATAGCCTTAGTTGCTTTGGGATGTTAAACCCCATAAACCAACCAACCAACTGTTTCTCACCCTTTTCTGAATCCAGAACATCACAGATTCGTGCCGTTAATGCCTAGTTTCGAGCTTGCGGTTGTTTGTAACGGTTACAAAAGCTGTCAATGTCCTATTTGCTGTGAAAAAAGTCTGCTTAATCCAGCAGCACATGGCTAGGAAGTGCTGCCGTCGTTCTCAAAACACTTGTATCATTTTGCGGAATAATGCCTCCAAATCCAAACTACGGTTCTATATTCCAAAGGTACTATTGCCTGGCCACTTTTTCTATTTCCGGCGCATTCTTATGGGTGTATGGTATCCAACGTCTGAAACCGAATAAGGCTGTGAAGGACGCCATAGTGAAGGGCTCCCGATAATTTCGACCAAATGTGGTTCTTTAACGTGCACTGTCATCGCACAGTATCCAGGCCTGTAGCATTTCCACTCCATTGAAATGCGTCGGCCGCGGCAGGGATCGATCCCAGGTCTTTTAGGTCAGCACCCGAGCAGCATAAACACTGAGCCACAGCGACTGCTGCCATTCCTAGCTTTCTCTCACTTGTAGTAACTGGGACTGAATAGCTGGCTATTTGTATCAGAAACAGTGACCAATTTCGATTCAGCTCCACTCAAAAAAAAATAATTTCATCGTACATTTATCTTTTTTTTTTTTCAGTTTAAATCAAAATGTCGAACTTCCAGTTATTCGTCATGTCTTATAGCAGCCTTCTTTTTTTTCTTTTTTCTGAACACTATCTATTCATTCTCCTGGCAGTGGCAATGAACAGAAATGACAATGAACGTCCGCGGCATATTTTTAACCTTTGTTAATTGCCAAGTTAACAGGTAATAACTACTGAAAGCAGAACGCATTTAGTAATATGGCGTGATGAGAACAAGGTTCGGTAAGGGTTAAAAGAATAACAGGTAGATATGGTGGCGATGAATTGGAAAAAGCTTAGGTGGCTGTCGCATAAACGCCCAGGACCGTATTTTTTATTTTATTCTAAAATGTTTTCATGAGGATCGGGCACTACCTCTAAATTTGGGGGAGGCATTGCGGAAATCCTGCGTCGTGCTGAGCACTGTGATCAGAATTTTCAGTCTGAAGCTCTCGTGAAGAAACAGCTTATTTATCGGTAAAGATATGTTCTTAATTCCATTTCTCATGGGTTGCAAGAATACCTTTAAATTTATCAGTATTGTCTTCGCTTGTTTCACCTGTGCAGCCCTAATTTTTGATGTGAATTTCGCCGGCATCCTCCATGGAAAATGCGGAGAGGGAAATAAATGTTTAGAACTGCAGATTGGGCTAGGTGGTGTAGATTCATAGTGATGGTTAAACAGCGCACACACACACAGAGACCAAGAAGGAGTGTTGTCTTGTCTCCTTCTTGGTCTTTGTGTGTTTGCGCTGTTGAACCATCATTATGAAATAAATCTTCATTGCACGTGAATCTCCGCTCTATTCCTTTGAACCTGCTCACTCACCTGACCACTGGTCGCAATGGCCTCTAGCCAAGAGCGTATTTCCTCACCGAAGTGCTCTGTGCACATTGTACGCTTACTTTGTATGCATATTCATTACACTAGGCTAATAAACTTAGTTCAACAATAAGACTGAAAACTGTGCCTGGGCAACTGGTCCCTAAAAGTGGAGACAACGCATGACTCACGCTGGTTTGAGACAAGTTACGCGTATGAGCATGAAGGTCATTCTTGCCGATGGAGCAGCTTCGCAATCTCGCTTGCTGAGGATATGTCAGACTGCCGGAAGTAATAGCCTCCAGTATCATGCGGGAAATGAACGGTGAACTTTGCTGAACTTTGATTCCACACCATCACGGTGATGTGGTGGTTGCACTAATGTGGTAATGTAGGAATAGGCGTTAAGAAAACCCATTGCGCTGAACAATACAAAATTCAAATTAAGCGTTGAAAGCATAGGTCCAGAATAACGTAACCTATATAATTAATAGTCCTGATAACAATATTTTTGCAACCAACGAAACATTCTTCTCCAGATGAGTAGACTTGCAGTGGTTTCAAAAAAAAGCTGCTCGAAAGGAGGGGTAAATATGAATCTTCGTCAGCTGGAAGGAGTTTATTGTTACTTAGAATGCACCTTCATTACACTTTGTGTATTACAGTACATAATACAGCCACTGCGGCCGATCGCCAAGAGATCTCACCTGAAGAAATCAACATCAGAGGCAAAATACTTGTATCTGTGACTAATCCATCTTCATCCATCCATCTAACCCATCTCTGTAACTGAGCGCGGTCTTCACAGATTTAGAGAAAGCATAATCTCTCATTGTTTAAAGAATATAAGACTACGACTTCTTGCTTTTCGTTAATAAAGCCGTTTTCATATGAACTATAAACTTCTGTGAATTACGAATCCTGCTAGCGTACTTTCGAGACAGCAGGATTAGAGGTAATGCATCATGTGCATTTCTCTCTTCTCCCTAAGGCATAGGACATTCTTTCGTGATAACAATAATGAAAAAATTATTTCAAATAAAGTTTTTTACAACCTTACGAATGCACGCGTGTTCTTCTTGCCTAAATTTGACCGTGTATTACTTTCTTGCTTCTGTGTGCTATTCTCTAGCCTCCACCGCCCGCCCCCCCGCTACTGGTTTCACTAACTGTAATTCGCAGCTAGACTTCAGGGGCCTTTCATGCTTTGATTTATGATGGTCACACTTTGTTCCTATTGGAGAAAGGCCTCGAATAAGTCTATGTGCTTTATTTGATAAAAAATACTTCTTGTGTGTCTCTGCCAAAATCAGAAAAGCGATATTCCGCACGAACAGATGACAGAAAATTGCCGTTTAATCATGTGCGCGCGAAAATTCAACTGTCATTGCTGATACTTCGATTCGCAAAGCGCTTGAATCGTCCGCCTGGGGTACAGGAGCGGCCTATATATAGTGACATTCGTTGAGGCCATTGTCTCTGAAGTGCTCTGTGCATGGCCTCCCTATAGAGGGCCTGGAAGTCTGGTAGACAACCATGCAGCGGTTTTCTTGGAGAGGAGGGTGGTTTCCCTGGCTTCCGCTGGTGGCGCACCTGGTAGCACAATGCAATATAAGAAACAGTTGCTTGCTTGTGAGGTGAAGGCCGGAGAGCGAAAATGTCGGAGTGTCAGCATTGGAATGCACGTGTCCTGCCCTGAGGAAAGCGATGTAAGTAATCTTTAAAGCAAGCATATCTTCGAGAATCTTGTCTTCGGTGGCATGACTCTCGTCCAAATTTCTCTGTCGCCAGGTGACGTTCTGCATCAAAGATATGAATTGAAACAGAAGAAATATGTGAAATCTAAAGGTACAAACAAACATATAGATGTCAGTATTGCACTAAAGAGAAGAATACCAAAACCATCTGTGGCTGTATTCTTGTGATTAGGTAAAGCATAAATATAATCTAGAAGGTTTCATTTAATTCGGCATCGTAGAGAATACTCTTGGTAGGTAGTGCATTGCAAAGAACATAGCTACTTCTAGATTTACCAATATTTGTACATTTCCTGTTAGGGGCTAAAGCATTCCTTTTTTCTGGCCTAGTTAGGAAGACGCATGTAAAAATAAGCTTTAGAAGATATTGAACTCCTAATGAAACAAAAATAAAAGAGAGCGAATGTCGCTTCAGGAACAAAGGGTTTTACGTGCGTAAGTACTTCCTACTTTTTGTCGCCTTCTATACGGCTAGAGATCATTCAGTTACATTTGCACAATTTCGTCTGCTCGGCTAGCCTTGCGGCCAGAAATGTGAGCTTCCTTTCTTCATTCAAATCTTCTGCTCAGACGTCTTCCGCTCCTTGTGGACATGAGCATTTTTTTTTCGGACAGTGTTTCAGATCAGAATGCAGAAAAATTGATATGAGTAGACAACCGTGGTTTCAAACTTCAGAGATGCTTGTGGCGAGAAAAAAAATACTGCGAGCAGGAGGGGTTTTTATTATTAAATTGTTCTAAACAAAAGGGTTTTCTTGTATGTCAAGCATGTAACCAATTACAACATATAATGTACAAATCTCTTGTACGATGCATTGAAAGCATCGACATTTTTTATTAAGCAGCGTTGCTTCCGTTGTCCTCAGGCGAAAATAACACAACTTTTTGAAATAGAAGGTGCTTTTGCTACAGCCATAAACTCGAGGAGAAAATTGATGTGATTGCGATAAATTTCTCCTAGGCATTCGAAGTATGTTCCTTGTGAAACGTTTACACAAACTGCATGTGTTTGGCATCCATGTAAAGATTAACAAGTGGATTCGCGCCGATATCATTAACAGACCACGGTTTTTACGAAAAGGTGTCGTGCACTCTACGACTTCACCAGTGTCATCTGGGGTGCCGCAAGGGTCCGCTCTGGGTCCTGTATAAATTATATATTACCAAAACTGCGGACAACATCCTCCTTCTCGTAAAAGTACGATTATTTCGTTGCGATTTCGTGCTGTTTTGTCTAAAAAATCCTGCAAGGCCGGGTCCTGTCAAATGATTCTTTGAAAATTATGCGTGATTGGTGAGGAATGTTGGATATGCCGATCAGTGAGAGTGTCAAACGAGAAGCTCGCATCAGTATACCCTAATAAAATATTATCTTTGAACAAAAACGATCCAATAAATAAAAAAAAATTTAGGCGTTACAATTTCGCATGACTGCAGGTGGACTGACGATCTATCTACAAAAGATACGCCATCGGATGTCTAGCTACAAGTATATAAAATAATATTGTTACGGTGCATAGTCGCGATACGAAGACGACGTTGTTTGGACGCTCGGCAGTTGACGACGACGAGGACGTGGCAGTTTGTGCAGGGGTGATATGGTTTTCTGTGCGTTCTGACTGCGGCCTGTCCCGTCTGCTGCTGGGCTAACTCCCCCGTAATAATATTATTGCTAACTATAGAAAACACAAGAATAATTTGGGATCCAAAGTAAGAACAGTCTCGTAGACAAGCTTGAATGTATTGAGACATATGTCGTAGACAATCTTGAACTTGTTCAGAGATTGTCTCTGAGAGTTATATCACCCTCTTGCTACAAAATGCAGCCCGTAACATAACTAATAGCAGAACTTATTTCCAGAGCGGTGTTACCAGCATTGGCTAAGCACTGAAAAATTTCTAGGTTTAAATATTTTAGCGGGAATGTTCTTATAATTTCAACGAGAAATTCGGCTTGGATTTGCGGCCACCCGAAGACTTTCATCAAGTACAAATCATTATTTTCATCCTGCGTTCCAAGATTTGACGTCTATAAATTTTCCTCCCTGCCTATATAAACCACAGAATTTGTTAAGATTCAGCGAAGTCTATTTGATAAAGCTAGCCCACTGAAAACGCTTCAAATAAAGTTCAAATCCTGTTGCGTTTATTGGATGTACCTCCCCACCTTCTACTTTAACGGAAGAGGTAGCAGCATTTGGTATGAAACAAACAAATAAAGATATAAATATTTTCTTTTCTTTCGGCGTCTCTGATTCCTTTCAGGGTATCAAGTTGGTTGTAGCTGGATAGTATAGGCGGATGGTATAGATGGATGGTATAGGCGGATGGTTGTGTCACCCCTCTAGCTTGCGCCCCCCAAAAAAACAGCATGTAGAGCTCTGGAGTTCGTCGCCTCGTTTTTCAGAAACACTGCATAGGTCCGTCAACGCCAGTTCGAAGCCGAGTGAAATGGACCCACTTACTTTGTTACGTCTGGCTTCTACGCAATAAGTAGCTGAAGAATCTTTTATATGAATCCTCTCAAAGAGACGCTTCCAGCTGTTTCCGATTTCGTGATCATTACGCAGCCGGTCCTTGACCTTTCTAGCGAGTGCTCGCGCGATGACCTGCCAGAGAGAACAGAAAATAAGTAGTTTAGCGTTAGGCAGCGTTATGTGCAAATCTTCCAAACCAGCCCGATCTCTACCAACATCCTACAACCACGGGTAGCTGCCATGTCGCAACCGAGGAGAAAAGATAAAGGGCCGAAAAAAAATAATTGTTTAAAAAAGCAGTGGTACATCAACAGTGAAGTTTATCGAAAGAAGAAAGAGGGCGAACAATAGCCTAGAAACGCATTTCCTTAAAAATGTTTTTTTTTTCTCCCCAGACTCACTGTATGAAGCAATGGCACCACCTTGACTCGTGTAATTATCTGAAGATTCCAATGTCCTTACTGAGCGCTTTGAATGGCATCAAAATCTTTCTCGCAGCCTCCTGGATCACTGGAGTACTTGGGTGTTAATAAGAAGACTTTCATGCTTGCAACTTGTTCTCGTGTCAGAGCCCTTCAAGAAACACCAACTAGCTTAACTTTACTTACTTCTATGCATGTGTATTTGCGATATGCTATGCGGTAAAGACAAACACGTTTTCTGCACATTCAATGCGCTCGCTTGATGTGCGATATACCCTGAGTCATTAACTAACGCGCCTTATCCCGTCTGATTCCTTCTATTATCATTACCATCGTACATGTCGTTGCACCCACTCAGAGGCCATTCCGGATTCACGTGTAATTTAAAGCAGAAAGACTGCGTGCTGAAAGGAAAACACCGTGGGGGACTTTTCAAGACAGAAAGAGTGAAGGACGATATGCACTGCCGCACTACTTTATACAACGGGTTTCCAAGCGTTTTGCTTAGGTTTGGTTTGGTTTATTGGGGTTTAGCGTTCCGAAGCAAATCAAGCTATGAGGGATGCCGTAGTGAAGGGCTCCGGAAATTTCGACCACCTGGGGTTCTTTATCGTGCGCTGACATCGCACAGCACACGGGCCTCTAGAATTTCGCCTCCATCGAAATTCGGCCGCCGCGGCCGGGATCGAACCCGCGTCTTTCGGGTCAGCAGCCGAGCGCCGTAACCACTGAGCCACCGCTGCGGGGCGTTTTGCTTACAGGTCGCTCTAATACGCTCCAGAGATATGTGCTCCAGAAGAGAAATTTGGAGCGCTGCGGAGAAGGGTGACGAGTATTAGTTTGGTTTGGTTTATTGGGGTTTAACGTCCCAAAGCGACTCAGGCTATGAGGGACGCCGTAGTGAAGGGCTCCGGAAATTTCGCCCACCTATGGGTTCTTTAACGTGCGCTGACATTGCACAGCGCACGGGCCTCTAGAATTTTGCCTTCATCGAAATTCGGCCGCCGCGGCCGGGATCGCACCCGCGTCTTTCCGGCCAGCAGCCGAGCGCCATAACCACTGAGCCACCGCGGCGGGTCGAGTAGTAGTGAATGCCGGGTTACTCTGATGCAACCATAAATTGCAGTAGCAAACATCAGGGGTTTCATCTAAGATGAACTGCAATTAGTAAAGATAGGCGTTGAGAGTTACGTGAGTATGCTTTGCCGTATAAATGTCAGTGGCGTAGCGCATTAGAATCCAGCTGAGACGCGCTAACCAGCAGACTAGTTAACAATATTGAAGAGGAACATTTCAACCAGCACTGTTCGTCTCCTTAACGTCTGAGAGGCGTATAGCCAACTGCAAATGAAATCGATATCACTAAGAATTTCGAAAAGGCATTTAACCTCTGCGCTACAGCCGAACAAATTTTAGCTATTTCGACGACATACGTGCAACTGAGGGGTTCCTTTGCCTTCAGGCTTTTTGAAAGCACATAGATTTTGGAGCGACGTAGGAAAAAAATTGTTGCCCATCAACGCCAAGCCTAACTTATGTTCAAAATTTTAAAAATTGACATGAGCATTAATTACTTGTAGCGAGCCACTCTCGCCTCACTAATCAAGTAAACGAACATTCAGCAGGTTAGGGCGACCTGAAAGATTTAAAGATAGTACTGCCTGCAGCAATAATTTAAAAGTTAACTATTAAATATGCCATAACGAGCCTGCTGTTAGCTCGTATTTGCTGTATTCTGATGCGGTACTGCAGACAATTCTGGGCCGAAAAAAGCGCTTTTCTAACCCAAGCAGTCGATTTTTTAAAAACTTCAGACAATCTCCGGTAAAAGACCCGGTAACGTGGAGAGTTTGTGTTAAGCACTACTTCTCATTCTCTAAAACACATATTTAAAGTAGCGTTGGTAATTTCTAGGCAATAAGTTAAATACTTGGGCCGCAGATACGTAGATTTGTATTTTCCGATAATATGAGGTGAAAACCCTCTTACTTATCATTTTTCTCATAAGAACCATGCAAGGCGATCTTCTCCTTAACAAACGTGAACCAGGGAAACCGCTTGGCATTCTGAGTGGTTTTTTTCTTACCAGCGTTTTATATCCTCTCTCCTCTATAGAAATTACAGTGCAGTGAAATGGGCGAAAAGAGCAAGCATCCGTCAGATTTTATTCTGCTTAAATTACTACCTCCGACAGGCATATATCAACGCACTAAAAATCCTGTCGTCGATAAGGTTACAATTGTGTACCTAATACAGTCGCCGATCATTCAGACGGGTAGCATTTTGCATAGGATTATATGCTGCAGAATATGTGCCAGCTATACCGGCACATTGAGATAAAAATTACTGTAGTCTTCAGTACAGATAGCTGCTCACACATCCAACTTGCTGTACAGGTGGTACTAAGCACACGCTTTCCTGGCGGTAATGCATGCAACAAAGTAAATGTAAAAAAAATACATCGAAAAAACCCGCGGAGTGAAACTAGTGTTCATCATATTCATTTAATTCTCAAATATCACGCTTTTTTTTCTTATTTACACGCGCATTCAAAGTGCCATTAGGTTTTTTTGCGTAGGGACCAGATTTTTTTTTCTTGATGTACCGCTGTTGCCGCAGTAGTGAGTAGGGCAGAGTAAAATAAATTTAAATGATCACTACACACCTGTCCCAACGCCGCGAAGTTGTAAGGAGGCAGGCCCGCCGACTCATCTAAAGGAAAACGAAAAATGGCCGCCAGCTCTTCAAGGTTTAAAAGTGACGCAATGACAGGGAGTAGCGTCTGCATCAGGGGTGGTAGGGCGTGCCATGCTCGCAGATGACGCAGCAGAGACAGCGGGAAGGTGCTTTTCTTAGCACCACGGGGTTCCTCCGTGCCTTTCCCAACCTAAAGTAAGAGCAAAAATGGCGCATAGTCAAGCATTGCTTTTATAACATCCGCAACACCTGCAGAAGCTTCTAATCTCCAGATAACCAGTATATTCCTCATTAATGTCCTATTACGGCTAATTAACCACTGATTTCTTCAGTGCAGCGCGCCTCTAAGAAGAGAGTTTAAGTAGTGCATGCCGCAGAATATATTTTCCCCCCCAATAGAAGGTCTTGAACACTAGGGCTCCCATTTACGCTGCATAGAACGGACCGATGTCAGGTTCAATGCGCAGTGCAGTAATGTCTTTGGCTCAGGAAAGACTGCGTCCGCAAAGACTAGGTTTGCCAGCGGAGGCTTGCGTGTTCACTGTACATCATAACAGAATAAATAAAAAATGCAATTGAATAGGACGAGAAAGTCATTTCAGGCCACCTCAGAATTTGATAACGAAGGGCTGTACAAGATGAAACAGCAGCACAGCTTCTCGTGGAACATCTTTTCAATAGCGTGGTCTTTGGCCGATAACACAACTGTGAGGTTCTTGTGTATCTGAAACACATTTTTTGTGCCAAATAATTGCACCTCACCTGGCTACATTGCAAGTAGGGGACGACGGAAAGCAGCCATTTCAGGCTCTTGATATAGCAGAGGTATACTAGCGCGGAAGTATACCGCGTTATCAGGCCCTGGCTGCGCACTCGCTCTGGTCCGCTTAGCCGCACTAGTGCCACTGCTCGTACGCAGTAGGTAACCTGGTGTGCGCAAACGTCTCCACGACACAGAAACGTTGTATTAACCTGCTTTCACACATACCAATAAGGGACAATGTGCGCGGACGTGAAGGGTGCGACCACTTGGCAGGTAGAGCCGGCCAAACCTTTAGCTAGCGTGCGCGACGGCCGCATTTTCCGTGCTTCTGTAGCTTACCACGCAGAAAACTTATAAAAATATCATACCTTCAGTAAAACAGCGTAGGAACAGGGACAAGAGAAAAGAAGGCGACGGGACAGGCGCTGTCCCGTCGCGCACGCACAGCCTCTTATGCATGCTAGAGGTGCTGTTTGTCCGGCTGAGGTTCAGGTCTTATGTGGTCCTCTTCTCCTATCAAAAGGCCACAGCAGCAGGATGTGCCGAATCATGTCATCAGAGTGGTGGCGACAGCATCGTTTCTTCAAGGACTGCCTCTGGATAGCATGAGGCCAGGACAGGCATCAAGTGCGGTGTTTCCGTCAGTGGTGCGATCAGGCGAATCGACACACGGAGTTTCTTTAACAGCGCCTGTACCATCGTCTTCTTTTCTCTTGTCCCTGTTCCTGCGCTGTTTTCCTCAAGATGTACCAACTCGCTCAACTCGCCATTTTACTGAAATATCATACCTTAGCACAAGATCACAAAGCCAGTACTAATATTGAGCTTTCCGCAAGATTGTTTTGTCGTAACGTACAGGAGCGCAGAAAAAATTAGGCAGTGGCTTAGCTCTGGTTAAGCCTGAATATACAAGCGAAAAGCTCCAGTTATGCTTGGTTTGACGGCCGTCCACACACTGCTTGCACGGAGGCGGAGGAGGAGACGGAAATCGGCGCGGTTAAAACTGCCCGCAGGAATGCGGAGAGGAGGGTTGCCGGCTGCGACGCCGGTAACACGCGGCTGCAACGAAAGGTCAAACGGTGGCCGAGGAAGCGAAGCGCGCAGTTGTAGCGACAGCGAGGAGGCCACGCACATGGCGCGCGGCTGCGCCGAAAGGTCAGGCGACGGAGTCGGCGGCGGCGACGGCTGCGGCAGCGGCGAGGAGCGACCACCTGCGCGGCGTGTGACGTCACTCGGTTTCGCGCATGCGCATAATTCACCAGTTTGGCTCACGCGAAGCTCGGCTCTAGTGAAGCTTTTCGCTTCAAAAGCAGCCGTTGCGCACGCTAGCTAAAGATTTGGCCGGGTGTACGTTTGTCTAATCAACATACTGTGTGTGCGTATCAAGAATTCAGGTTACCCAGAAAAGGTAACCTGATGTTTTCATATAACGTTTTTCTTGAAAGCGACAAAAATTCTTTTCAGCTGGCTCCCGACAGGCTTTAGTAGGAGGGAAAGAAATATCTGGTAGACATCCGCAGTCGCAATATGTGGAACGGTTGTTCGTGGTTCCTGTCTCAGACATTCGTAGTCGGAAACCTCTGGAAGCGTCGTATAGAGGTGAGCCCAAAATAATTTTTATAGACAGACCTCAGATGTTTGGCGCAAAGGACTGCTATGCCTTTTGCTTTAGCGCGATATCTATTCATGTTTTCTGCGAAGTAGTTTACAATTAAGACCGCAAGGGAATTTCCTTTGCAGCCCGAAATTCTAGCAATATTAGAAACTTTTACAATAGCATGACCCTAACGGGTAGAGGCGTAGGGGAATAGCGTGGTGCAAGAGCGCAGGAGCAGGATAATAACTCCCCTCCCTCCGATCAATGTTCTGCGCCTGTGCTCTGGAATCCCGCTATTCTCCGGTGCTTCTAACCGATAGGATCACCGTATTCTTAATGTCGTTATTGCCCTATTTTCGTTTCTGGTATTCGGAAATCGACGCTTGCTGCGCTCTGTTACGATCTTGGCACTTTATCACTGTTGACTTGCTTTCTCGGGTGACTACTTGATTGCTCTTTCCTTTGTGCGGACCTATGTCTCTAAGGTTGACCGATATTTTCGCTTCTTAAAAGGCACTTTTATGAAGGCCATTAGCGAGTAATGCATGTTCCGTCGTCAACATCCTCTAACTTTCAGTGAGAGCTTATGAATGGAGATAAGTTAACTAACATGGAGATTTACACTAATAAAAGGCATTTGTTTTTTATTTAACTCGCTATTGTGAAATTGCTTGTGGATCGATCTTTGCCACCGATCGCAGCATTCTGTTAAGCTGCAAGCACTTCGCAGTTAAAGTACAGCAATTGCTCGTAACACGTTACAAGACTCATTCGGTTGTCATGCGTTACAATGCACAGACGCGAAGGTTAATTAGAGATATCGGTGTAAGGAACACTGTCTATTCTTGGCGGGCGATCTGCAAACACCCTTATATTGGTGGATAACGCAGCACTAATTGCTTTCTTGGAAGCGCACTGTTCATTATGTCTAAAGAATGAACTTGAGAACAAATTATTTAGCCAACAACAACTGTAACAAAAGAAAAACAACTCCAACCTCTGAGATACCTCCGAAGGCCGAAAATAGGATATCTGTGCGTGCAGTGAATGAGGTCGTAATCGATTCTTTCTTCTTAGTAGTGGTGTCACGGAGACTAGTTGCTTTGAGAATTCTCGCTGCGATGCCGTAATTGTGGAGTCCGTTGTAGACAAAGGCCACAGCATTTTGGAACTCCGCCATGAAGTTCAACACATGCATGATGGTCTGAACAGGCACGGCGTGCTCACCTGGAATTACATCTTACGTTACACACAGGGCATCATTATCAATAGCGTCAGCAGCAGGTTAGGCTTACCATCGACAAATACCTCTCCAACTTGGTTTGGTTTATGGGGTTTAACGTCCCAAAGCGACTAATGCTATGAGAGACGCCGTAGTGGAGGGCTCCGGTAATTTCGACCACCTGGGGTTCTTTAACGTGCACTGACATCGCACAGTACACGGGCCTCTAGAATTTCTCCTCCAAAGAAATTCAACCGCCGCGGCCGGGATCTAACCCGCGTCTTTTGCGTCAGCAGCCGAGCACCATAACTACTGAGCCACCGCGGCGACACCCCTCCAACTCATTGCGAGCTGGCATTCATGGGAACCTGTTGAGACCGTAGCGTATTACCCCGTCTCGACTATTTTAGAGCCAGCAACAGAGTGCTTTTGCGGAAAATTCAAAGAATAACGAGCATTTAGCAGGCGGAACATTCGGAACTCCACTTACAACAAGAACTAACAAAGAGTCTTGCAAAAAATTAGCAGTGTTGAATTACAGCAAAAATTGCAATATACTCTCAATACAAAAACGCCAAGACTATACAACTAAGTGCCCAAAAAGTTTACCTGTGGTACAAGGCAGCCATTAATAGAGATGTTTGTGACGGCCTCGTCGTGCCGTGCCCGATATGAATACCCGGCGTGAGGTCAGCGTGTTAAACCAGTAAGAAAAACAGTTAGCTGAGGTTTAGCTCTGGTTAAACCGGGCAAGTTGCGTAAGCAGCGTGGAGCCTGGTGGAGCGCGGCTGAAACGGTTGCTATGGCAACGGCGCTCCATCTGTTTGACCTCGCTGCGGCTAAAGGTCTACCGTGGCCACCGCCGGGAGCTACGCGACGGCTCGAAACCTGGCGCAGTATGGATGTTTCTATTTTCAATTTTTCATATTTTACTTGGTTTTATTTTGGTTTTTATTTCTGTTTCTTTACATTTTTTATTTTAATTTGTTACTTTTGTTCTTTTTCATATTTTTATTTTTTATTTTATTCTATTTATGAGACCCATACATTCACTAGATGAGCCTTTATTCGTGCTCAAACCCAGAGCCTTCGTGGCGGACTGAAAGGCCGGTAAGGTTATACTGCGCATCAGGAGTTCTAATATGTTTAATATCATGCTTTTGCCATGTAGGGCCTAACTAGGTTGTGTGTAAATAATTTTGTTGTGTGTGTGTGTGTAAACACACACACTTTAGTATATATATCCTTTCTGTACAAAACCATGTAAATAAATACCACGAAAAAAATCCTTTGTGGCGGAGTGGTAGCATCACCGCCTCAAATGCCAAAGGCCGTGGTTTGGTTGCCAGCCTCGACGCAGTTTTTTTAAGTAGTAGCTGTCCTGCCGCCTGGTGGAGCGCGGCTGAAGCGGTTGCTATGGCAACGGCGCTCCATCTGTTTGACCTCGCTGCTGCTGAAGGTCAACCGTGGCACCGCCGGGAGCTACGCGACGGCTTGAATCCTGGCGCAGTATTGCTTACGCAATAAAAAATGAATCTCGCTCGGGGCACTAAAAAGGCTTGCGCTTTGCTTGAGTGCTGAAATAGGGTACGTTACTGATATACAAAAACTCCAACAGATGTAATCAGACATTTTAGCCCAGAAATAAAAGTCAAGATTATTAAGTACACTGCCGCTTAGCTCAACAGGAAGCACAGCGTACACAAAACAACGAAGTTCTGCCTACGAACGCTGACATAGAATGCAAGTGCCAAATTTATCCTTAGTGCCTTGGTCGTAAAGCAAAACCTACCAACTAAAGCCAACCAGCGAGTAAAATTGGCCGTGGAGAAAATTGGACCAAGAGTTTAAGAAGAACCAGTGTTTCTTTGCATGTTCTGTTTCTGAGCGACTTTGGTTCATAAAGGCCTCAGTCATGAAATACTGTCATGAAACCTCGTCGTTGGACAGACAAGATGGTTGCATAACCCTTACCCTAAGCACGTAGAACAGGTTCACTGAAAATATTAATGACAGTGGTGATGATTGCCGCCAGGTTTTAGCGATTATGAAAGCCTTTTTGGAAACTCATCAGAGGTGATGGGAGCATAGATGCACTTGCCTTCAAAGACACTAAGAGCCGAGAACCGGATGCCACTAAGCCTTTCAAGCAGACCGCTGCACTTTGCTTTTGTATTTATCTGGAAGAAATAAAAACACTGATCTTACACAGCAAATAAATTAAGCCAATTAGTGTTTCGTTTATTTTTCGCATTCCACGTATTTTGGAAAGATAAAGGTGCCGTGAGCAAAACCGGCTCAGGTGATCGTCATTTGATAATCTGTTGATGTTTTCAAAACAGTAAACTCTTTCCCTGCAGGCGAAAATAAACGATTTATTTCCTAAGCTTGCATTAATTACCATAAATATATAACAGACTACTTTTACAAATTTACATATTGATACCCTCAGGGTATCTATATTAGTATCAATGAGCCACTCATCTAACTTCCTTTAACTTAAATGAATTTAAAACGCATATAAAGAATGTGCCTTAATGAGGAACTTGGACTGAACTACAGGTAACATTAAAATCTCTGTTAAGAAAAAATTTCCCTTCCTTAGGGAGGGCATAATAACGACGTGTTTACAATAAATTTTCCATTTGGGCTAAATAGTTGCGTGGCTTTGATCAAATAATTCTTTTTTAATGATTCGGATTTTAGCTCTATTGTATTTTCTTGCTATCTCTATAATGCCAGGGTCGTGACCGCCGTAGGTTTCGATGTCATAATGACAAGAATAACGAAACGGAAGAGAATCTAGGCACTTAGCTCACCAGGCAACCTTGAGTTTCTCATTGTGGCTTTCTGGCAGACATCGCGACAGTAAGAACATGAAACTAATTCACAGAAGTATGCCTTCTTACATCATGTCTAGATAAGACATTATACAGGGAATAAAGGATATCTACAACAAGCTCCTGCTTGGCTTAAAGATTCGCGTTTGTACAGAGGCTTGTATTTTATATTCTTGCTAGATTCCATGCAAGCTTTCGCCCGGGTGAAAAGATACCTCCAATAATAGCGCTAATTGAAATACCAGGGAGTAAAAAAGCTTCTTACCAGCAACTGCTCCTCAAAGTTTCCAGTATCCCCTGTCTGATTTAGTGCAGCCACAACATCCGCCTTGGGCCCAACCAGGTGTCGAAGCACGTGCCAAGCTAATAAGCGCCGCATCCAACTCCTGTCTGCTGGCCTTGACATGTAGGCTATCAAGGCCAGCGCCCGAGGGTCTGCTTCCACCTCTTCGTTCATAGGATACTTGGAACCGATATGCTCAGACATGAGCACTTTCCAGCGATCTGCATTTGAGAGGCGTCGGTAAAGCACTTGTCTCTATCGGTGTGAAATGCATGACATGTTTATGTTCGGCTGTTCTCCCACTAATCACGCTAATAACAAACTATGCAACTCTTTTCAGTTGACGCTGACTCTGGGCGACTATAGCAAAACCAAAGACGAAACCAGTGCAGTACGTTAAAAGATCATCCGACAACGCAAGCATTCCAAGGCGTTAAAAAACTTGGCCTTTAAAACTGCCTCTAAAACTGCGTACGAATATTGCGCTCTAGCTATTTTTTTGCACCCTTGATTCTAGTATATTTAAGAGATAACGTGGCTCTTATGTTCATAGGTTGTTCAGTATGCACAGGTAGTACCAATTTCTGGTCCATCCACCCCTTCCATACTTACTATAGGCTGCAGAGTGTTCAGCACAGCCTTGTTTCGTTTGATTTATTGGGGTTTAACGTCCCGAAGCAACTCAGGCTATGAGGGACGCCGTAGTGAAGGGCTCCAGAAATTTCGACCACGTGGGGTTCTTTAACGTGCACTGACATCGCACAGTACACGGGCCTCTAGAATTTCGCCTTCATCGAAATTCAGCCGCCGCGGCCGGGATCGAACCCGCGTGTTTCGGGTCAGTAGCCGAGCGCCGTAACCACTGAGCCACCGCGGCGGTGCAGCACAGCCTTGTACATATAACTAAGAAACCTAGCTGACGGTGAGTTTCACAACCAAAGGACTTTATTTCTGGCAGTAACGTAAGGAACATTTTCTGTCTTTTACTATACTTATATTATACTTATTGCGTGGTACAGTTTTTTGCGAAAGCAACACTACGCTAGTCGCCGAGCCATTTCGCGGAGCGGAGGAAAGGCCATACTGCGCATGCGCGAGGAGCAGTGACATCACACGGCGCACAGCTGGCGCGCTGCCGCCGTCGCTGCGCGGGTGACTCAGAGGTGCCGCAGCCGCGATCGCCAGTTGCACATGCGCAGTAGCGGCGCATAGCTAGCGTCTCAGGGGTCGCAACCGCTGCCGCACGCTCTCCATCGCCTCTCTCTCTCCTCTCCGATGCGCAGTAGCGGCGCGCAGCTAGCGTGCCGCGGCCACCGGCACGGCAGCTTTGCGTAGTGAGGTCACTTGCTCCTCACGCATGCGCAGTATGGTCGTGCAAGAGCACGCGAAACGGCGACACTGTGGACAATGTAGCTCACGCAACAATATATGGCTTCGCGCAGATGCTGCTTTCACAATCCTCCAGGTTTAACCAGAGCTAAACCAAAGCAAATTGTTTGTCTGGTTTTCATAGCGAACACACGATTGAAAAAAACCACTATGGCATTGGCGACAGTACAGAACGCGAAGATGTAGCTGTGATAGTGAATTTTTATGGCTCAAAGGCAGCGTTTAGCTTAAGAGCGGCATGGAACAAGGTCTTTGGTTCTGATGAAGGTGTTGACAAGACCCAGTTTACATGCATTTCATCCTAGATAAGGCGAGTACCGGCCCTGCGGAAAGCTTGTACCATTGTATCAGCCGCACTACAGATGTAGCTCTTATCTCTTGCTGACGTCATGCTGCAATGGAATGCACGTGTCAGTTCTCCATTTCGCTCTTTTAGTGCGTAAGCACTAGTTCGATGGGCATCACCCCCGAGCAAAATGATCCGATGCCGTGTTGTCTGTTAGCTTAGCGTGAGCAATCCGTCCGGTGGCACTGGCCGCTCTTCGTCGTCTTTTACTTGGCACTAATCCGGTGGTTCTTAGGCGCGTAAAATCGTCTTTGCATGTCCACAGGTCGTCTAGCGCGGCCGCTCAGTCCCGCGGCACTGCCCGTTCATTGTCGCCTTCTACGTAGCAAAAAACTTATGCTTTCACAACGATTCGAATGTAACAAACATTAAGTGTAGTTTGGCTTAATTGTTTTTATTTTTTTACGTTGTTATTTAATATAAGCTTTATTTTACAAGCCGCGCTTTTTATTTTACTCCTACGGAGTTTGTTTCATACATTTTCGTTGCGGTTATTGCACAGTGCATACGTTACTATTCCTTACAGGCACCTGCTCCATATTCTTATTTTAATTGCTCCCTGTGGTCATTGCATAATCTTCTTTTGAGGTGGCAGACCTTCCTATTACCTTCTGTTACTTTCGTGCTTCCTGAACAAGATGCTGAGACTTCTGCTGTAAGTCATGCGCATGGACTTAGTCAAGCTGTTGTTAAACAGACTCTTGCGCATGTAAAGGCTCCTGCATTATCTATACATTTGGAAGAAATAAATTTAGTTGTCCACACTCTACAGACGAGGAAGTGGAAAGTGCTCCCTCAGATGAACTTGCGCATGATGCCTTCGAATGAACCCCAAAATATCTGTGCAATGGGGCGCGTAACGCAGTCTTGTTTTTCCTACGGAATTATGTCACCAAACGGTATATCATCTCCACGGCTTAGAACAAAAAGAATATTCGGGCATTGCCTTTACTGCACACAACTTCGAAAGGAAAATGTTTGCTTACAGTTGCCTCTTACTATGGTTTTATAATAAAGAGGAGAATTTACACGAACGCGAAGTTACCTCTGCTAAAGTCTTTTATATTATCGCGAGGCGGCTCCTCATAGAGAGAGGATTTAGTCCAGCTAAAATAATACCTCTTGAGCATAAATCACACCGAACAGTCTTAGGTTATCTCGACCTCGATGCACTCATTCTGATACTCGTATAGATAACAAACATTAATTCCCCAAATTTAATGCTCTAATGTATTCATGCTTTCTAGGTAGAAAAAATGTGGACAGGCCTTACAAATATGTGCAATGCAATGCACCACTCTGAATTATATAGAGGTGATTTGAAAGAAAACTACAAAACTGTGTGACTGTTCGAGAGTAATGTCAGCACCGGGAGAATTGCGTTCTTCTAAAAAAAATTTCTGAAGATATAGTTTTGCAGATCAGATATCTTGGCTTGAATCGGTTTTAATAAAAGTTAGTAGAACTGCTGACCCGCGCGCATAAGAAAAAAAAGCTACCCAACTTCTCCTTTATTTCTTTCACTCCCACCCTACTTCCTTGCCATACAGTGCGATTTAGGTGTCTACCGTAAAGTGCGACAGTCACTGCGTCAACCCCTTCCATCAAAACCACTTTTTTATGCGGTAAAGAGAATAAAAGCCTCTTTGAAAGACTAAAATATTAGAGGCAAAAAATAACCTGCGAATGCGGGAAAAAAGTTAACTAAAAAATACAAGGATTGCAGAAAGAAAAGATGCATTGTTAAAATAACACTGCGGGGAGCCTTCCACAATATGGTAACCAGAAATGGGACAAAGGCTTTCAAATAACAATCCAGCTGCATCCAACTTTCGTTACACTTTCCATCGTTCGTGTGTGTGTAGCAGAGTAAAGTTTTACTATAGTAGAAGAAATGCAGAACAGCGCAACAACAGCGAGGCAAGTAGTGGAGGACATACCTTGAAGCAGTTTATAAACGTGCTCTGAGAAAAGTTGTTCGCAACCCTATTGAAAAAACTCTGCGTGAGTTTGCACGAGAACAGTGATTTTTGTACGATCACGTTCATTTTGCACACGAATGCGCAGAAATTGTGCGTTACCTGTACGCATTCTGTGCGTCCTGTGTGTACATGATCGCGTACTGTGAGCTGAAAGACGTACACGCACACTCTTTGTGTGTAAAAAATCGTGGACTCTCGTGGACAACTCTCTGTGCGTGGACATCTGCGTGCTGAGAGGGGGCTTGCCGAAGCTGTGCGTGCTTATGTGCATACTGAGCAAGCTCAGTGAGGCTGCGTATGGCCATGTGTGCATTTGCTTGCTTAGTAGCAACTTGTCGAGACTGTAAAGGCCCATTTAGGGTGAAAGCAAACAAAGTTCGAGCATTCAGTTAATGATTACTTCTCAATAATGAGCAATAAGCTCACGTTTTGCTGTTTTATAATTTTCGTCTTGGCGTAAGTACCCATTAATCATTTTCAACTTCAGCAAACAAATAACCAAAAAATTATCTTTTAGTGCAAAATGGTTCCCTTCGATACTGCAGGGACCTGTACATGACAACATGCACACTGAGCAAGAACTTGTCAACATTGCAAGTTCATTGTAAAATAATGTAAAAAACAAGCTTCTAATGACTCTTACAGCATCCTTCAGTTCTTCCTTTAACCAATTCTGAAAGTTACAGATATCTTATAGATACATGATGAAAGCCATCCAGAGCATTTATGTTGTCGCCCGTCATGCAGACAGCCATATTTCGAAATCAGAAGCAACACAACCATTTGTTGCTTGCACTCGAAAGGAGTCAATCAATGGAATAACTCTGAAAGGGCAACAGTGTTTGTTAGGTGCAACAAACAAGCTTGGGGATATAATCAGGTTCAATCAAACATGACGTGCAGAAAGCGAATTGTGAGCTGTAACGGGAATGTTACGAGGCAATTTCTAAAACCTTTTCCAAAGCAATTTCCAAAGTCATTAGCATAAATTTACATGCACGTAAAAAAGCCATGTAAGCCTACATGAAAAGACAGTTTTGAATTCACAGTTGGTGTCAAAAGTTCAGAAATTAGTGCCCTCTCTCAATTTCAGTGACAAATCACAGATCGATTAATTAATTCCCAGTATGGCTCCAGAACAAATCCAATGAATCTCAAATGTGCGAAGTATATATACCACACATGTTGCCTGATTAGCACCAGCATTGCATGATGCATGACGAAGTATCATACTCTTCATTCTTCTTCAATCTGTTTTGAGATTTGCACTACCACAAAGACCATCTGGATGGACTATGATTCCATCATATTGCTGAGAGTCACATTTGGAGACCAAGAGCAACACAACAGTGTGCTGCACATGAGTGGATATAATGCACTGGGACAACTGTGCACACTAAGGAACGCTTGTAAGGCGTCAGGTATTTGCTTGGGGAATGTAATCGAGTTCAGTCATGTTTCATGTGTAGAAAGGAAGATAAAAGTTGTAGCAGAACTATGAAATCCAACATCCAGTACTGAACTTCCCCAGGTGATCTACACACACATAAAAAGCACGAAAGGATAAGCTCAGCGGTACTGTTAAGTTTGATGCCCTTTGAGGTTTGACTTGCGCGTCTGTATGCAACCATCAGATACCATCTTGAAGTTACCAGAATGCCCAAAACAACTTTGTTGAACTGTTCTACTCTAAACTGAAATACTTTTCCTTAAAACATTTTTTTTTTGCAACATGCTGTGTAGCTAATTATAAAATAAAGAAAAGAAGCTGATAAAATTTTCTCATCTCAAGCGTACTGATAAGTACACAAATCTGAGTGCTTTCAAGAGAGGTGACGCACCCGGTAATCAGTGTCCAGAAGCATACATAATGCTGCAGAATCCTATAGCAAGAAAATTTCTTTTAGTTGACAGATGGCTATGTCTGGTCACAAAGTCAATACCAAGTAAGGCGCATATCCTAACCTGCAATTACATGAAGCTGCACGTGCTTCATAGGCTGTAACTCCGCCAATAACTGTTACATATTTCCCACCTCTAGCACGAGTGCGGAATCAATATACAGCATGGAAACAGCAGTTTTGCTGCTTTAGCTTCTTTACTATGCTGTTTAGGCAAGAGACGAGTTGAAATATTTGCATGGGCAGTTCTCGATTGAAGTAACGTAAAAAAACATCCGCACTCCTTTCTGCTGAAGCGACTGGTGGACCACTTTTGCATGTCGCATCTCGTATGACTTGCTAAGGGTCCAGACTGACACACGCACTTCGTCAAACCTTCACAGAAAACACTCTTCGCTTTTGCTATAAGCTCCCACCACAGGCAGTAAGTGTCCCGTCACCGTTCACATCGCAAAAGAAGGCAGCGCTCGCAGGCGGTCAGTTTGAGCTGACAGCGACAGGCGTTGCAGGCACACCGCCGACTAAGTTTCCAAGGAAGCCACACTGTAGAAGGGCGCCGTCTTGTAATCGAAACACACCACAGAAACAATGGCCACTGTCGCTGCTTATGAGCCAGGCATTTTTGCAACGAAGTTAGCAGAGCAATAGGCCGAAAAGTTCGACTCATCAAACGACGGCACCGCACTGCTGACCTCATTATCGTTGTCGACCAGACATCCATAACACATATGCCCCGACGGATCGCTTAATTGGGAGCTGCTACTACTCTTGGATGAGAGCGCGCCCACCGGCAGCACACACCGGTAATCCTTCTTCTTTTGCGATTCCAGCACAGTAACAGCGGCGCACAAGACCGCCCAGCAGCAGCACGAGAAAACAAGCGAAGCTCACGGCGGTGATCTCAGAAACCATGCAGCATGTCGGATAGGCTTTGGATTTGACGCGCTAGACCATGCCCACTCACGCACGCACGCACGCATGTACCGACACGCATATTCATGCGTCCACGCGTCACAAATTTCTCAAGTTTTTAATGCTAATATGTGCACAAGAACTTAATTATTCTTGTAACGAAAGTTTCATTTGGTTTTAATCCTTTTGCTATCGCACTGCCCAAAAGCATAGAGCCCGAAAGAGACGACCTGGAGGAATGCCTGGAGGCCATGGAGGAAGGAAACCATAGGAGAGGCCCTCGCTATCCGAGCCGCGTTACAAAAAACGTGCAGGAAGTCACGTGGTTTCGCAAGGCCTACTGGGATTCCTAGGCCAGCGGCGCAGCCAATAGCAGCGTTGGGCGCAGCGGCGTCGTCTGCTTCACGCATCACCCATGTCGGCAGAGCCGGTCGAGTAGAGTTGGAAATTCGCATTTTTATTCAATCGTTGTGGTCCGCGGGAGGCACAAAGTTCCAGAGGCCTGTAGTCGGTGCCGGTCTTCATTGCTGTGCGCTTAGTTCATTCAGGATGCCGTCTTGACGAAAGCGGTTGTTTTGGAAGCCCGCGACAGCTTTCTCTGAAAAGGCTTGGCGCTGCAGCTTCGCTATTCTTTTTCGGCTTCGCGTTTTGTGCGGTTGCGTCCCTCAACGCTGCTAGTCTTGTTCCAAGGAGAAATTGACAGTGCCGACGGCTCATAAAGCGATAGACGACGGTGACACGCTGGTTTATATGGTTACAGCAGCGAGGGAAGAAAAAGCCATTTGGGAGTCGGCGCTTGTTTTGTGTACGTATACATGTTCTCTTCATTTTTGTGTATTTTTCCCGCGCTGTTTTAACCACGAATAAATACAAACTCGTCCAGACCGTGTCCTTGTAAGTATACCCGTTGCGTCTACATTTCCCTATGCATGACGGTCACAATTGTTGGCGACCGATATGCGTGGGCCGCGCTGTGCTCACCGAAGCGTGCAGTGCCAAGAAAGCCGCGCCGCATCCAATGGTATCCGTCAGCAAAGCGATACGCGAAGCAGTCTGAAGCGTACCATATCTGTTTACTGTACGCTGTGCGAGCGATATGTCAACTGCGTGCAAGGTTTCTCCGATATGGACCCTGTGGATCGACCGATCCGCGCGGCTGTCTCGATCGAGTGCTGTTGTGCGAGCGTAAGGACACATAGCCGGGTTTAGGATGCGCAGTGTTAGGTTTAAAACATTTGCGCTTAAGGGTGGTGAAGTGTAAGGCCATGCCATTGTAAGATTGAGTGTACAGCCTTTGTCAAAAGTTTGGAGCCCAGGGGGGTTTTCTTTTTAGCCACACTCTGTCGTTCTTACTGGATATCTAGCGCTCCAAATTTCCTGGACATAAGAAGATTTCTGCTACTGCCTCCTGCAATAGGTAGGACATACATGAATGCTCCTGGAGTCCCATTATAAAGTTTGGAAGTGAACCCCCTGGGCTCTAAACTTTTTACAAAGACTGTACCTCGCAACTTACCGTTTACCGAGATGCCGAGTCGACCGCGACCACCTCGCCCAGTTGCAGTTTCTTGCATCCAGCTGATTAAACGCATTAGTGAAGTCTAAAATTTGTAGTTTATTGGAAAATCAAATTATGAGCCTTAAAAAGGTTTGATACAGCACAACACTTATTGCAAAACATAGCTTGCTACGTGAAGCAAGCAAAATCTTTTAACAAAAGTGATAACACTCGTGTATGGAAGGAGAACACACATAAAAAGGATTCAACAAATATACTAGAAAAAGAAGAAATGCACAACTGAATCACATCACTTTGCAACCATGAACTATTCGATCAGAGAGAGTAAAAACATATAGGAAGGCAGTAAATGAGGGCTTTGAGACAGAAAATTATTTGTGGACCATTCTTGCCCAATTGTGTGAAAGCTTTCATTTCTCGGTCGTTGTTTCTGCATCGCAAAGTTGATAAAATTGAAGCAATGTAAATGCAAAGTAATTGGAGCACTGTGTGGAAGTGACTTGAAAAATTGGTAACAGTTGTCTCAGCTGCTGGAAAAAGTGAATCATTTCCCTCCCTTCTGCTTCATGTATTCCTTTCTGTAATATATGCAAAGAAAGAGAGTATACTCTCTTTCTTTGCATATATTGAAATAGTGTCAGCCCTGCTGACACTATTTCTATTGTTGCATTGTTGTATTAGACTCTTATCTGCCTAGCCTGGAACAGTATAGAAATAGCATAGTTTTCTGTTCTGTTTGTTGTGTGCTATGTGGTACTTGTGTGTACATGCTGTTTGATACTTGTCAAAACCACGAGCAAACCAACATAGTCTGCACATAAGACGGGCATTTGAGCTGTGCACAACTAAGGCATGATGACAACTAAAGAATGATTAATATAGTGTACAAATTGCGGCTGGTAGAATGATAAGGTTTTCCTCTGTATGCATATGTACCAAGTGCATGTGGAAAAGTGTTTTCATCTTTAAGAACATGAATTTGTTGCAGGTTGCAAAACTTATATTTTTTATTTATTTACATATACTGCAGGCCAATGTTTTGGCCCAAGCAGGATGGGCATACAAATGTAGCATACAACAAGAAGAACATATACAATGTGAGGAAGAACCCATGGGAAACAACACATTTCTTAAAAGAACAACTATATGATAAAACTAACATTGGGTAATAAATGGCAACAACACACCTCATGTATGATATGAATGCAAAATGCATCACAAGTAACTCTTCTGGAAGGAAAACAGGATATGTTAAGTATGCAAAATATGGCTTTCTAGTCCTTTCACAAAATCTTTGCTCTTAAAAATGTTGGGTGGTAAAGAATCCCCTTATATGCTAGAACTTATATGCTAGTGCTTACTCTGTTGCTGCGTGCAGTGGGATGATCACCCCCTTTTGACACTACTATAGTTTGAAAGGCCAAAATCACCTTCAGTTGTGTTGAATATCTAGAACTAAAATTGTAAGTATGGTACACTAATTACTCTCTTGATTATTCCGGCTTCTATAGTATGAAAAACATGCACTCCATATTTTTACAAAATACGATACTTCAGTCACCCTGTACCCTAAAGGACAGTAGTGCAGGCACGCTAAAGAAAGCTCTGGGAGACTGCTAACTGCAGCCTTTATTCTTGAATATCAGTGACCAATAGTACATGTCCATCTGTGAAGCTACAGCATATAGATTCATGAACAAGAACTAGCATTTGCACTCTGGACATGTACTGCTGATGTTACTTAACTGACTTCTTTTTGAAAATGTGCGTATCGTTCATTTACCACAAAAGAGAAAAATCTGATTTTAGGAAGCAGGTAATTTCTGGTTGATTCAGTAGCAATCAAGCTAAATCAAAGCCCTGATTACTCTTGAAAAAACTGACAGTGACTGCCATCAAGCATGAGCCTAAGTCGGTGGTGTACATGACGCATTCACATTACAAAGCTATTCTTTTCAATACTCAGTATGACAGGTTATAATGTACTCTAAATTGTGAGCGGCCGTTTGAATAGAATTTTATTTTGACAAAGTCAGACATTTACACTATTTACTCGTGTAATTTGCGCCCGCACTTAGATTGTGCACCCCAAAAAGTTCAAACATTTAACCGGATTAAAAAAAAATACTCGCATATTTTGCGCACTATGCTGAGCCAGACCACCAGCATGTATACGCGGGTGCGAACTCTGCGCCGTTTACCCGGCTTGCTCGCGCTGGCGGTCGCTATCCCGGACGAACAGCTGCGCGCGACCCAAATCCAAAACTCTACCGTACCGTTTGCTATACGGTTTGCCGCTAGTCAGCCGGGCCACACGCAAGGGCCCCGTTTTACTGCCCGTTATCTCCTCCCACTGCTGACTTCGCGATTGAATCTTTGCGCGTTTATTGCTTTAAGCTAAGCACGTGCCGTCATGCCACCCCGCGGGGAGCTACATAGCGTGGGCGGGGCGGACGAGTCAACCTTTTTGTTTGCCAGCGAGGGGTGCCAACCTTTTCTTTAGGACGTGTTCGGATGACTCGCTTGCGCGTAAATTGCGCACCCTCTTTTTGGAGCCCTAATTAAAGAAAAAACGTGCGCAAATTACGCGAGCAAATACGTACGGTGCTCTATATGCCTTATGAAACTTCTTTATGATCTCCTTCGTAAACGAACTATAGTTTTAAGGAATCACAGTGCTCTCTTAGTTATAAAACAGTGACACTTCCCAGGCGCTATGGCCGAGATAACAACAAAACAATGCACCGCCATACAGATTACTGCTAGGCGCAAACATTTGCACACTATACAAGTAATAATATCAAATGGAAATGATGCCCCAAAGAAACTGTGGTGTGCTCGATGCTATAGATGACAAGTATCTCTTTTTATTTTCTTCTAATGAGGGAGTGCGTAAGCTAATAAATAAATAATCATGTACAGTAAGCAGAATTTCATCAGAGCCATATATAAACCGCAGCCAGTTTAGCAGTATAATGACACAATTACTTTTTATCAGTTCGGGAATACTGTAGCCGCGCTACTCGATCATAATGTCTAGCTAAAGTCATTTATTCGCAAATCATTCTCTTTCTTGCATGAACACCTACAACGTCATATTGAAAGCATACATGCAAGATATACAGCTTCTCAATAAGAGCATTTCTTTCCAATCTCTTGAGAATGTATCGAGGTGGTTCCTCACCTGAAGGGGGACGGCATCCGCACGTATACGAACTACGAGCGGCGACATCCGATCGAAGTGCTCGGGCAGAAAATGTTTTGAACATACGCAGGTCCATTTTGCTGGTTCCCAGTCGCTTTGGCCTGGTCTAACGGCCTCAGTCCACTGCCTCCTTCGCTCTGGATCTTTCGGAAACCTGTTTGAAAACAATTATTCACTGCACTCGGACAAAGAGCCACCAATAAGGCCGGGGCGGTACGAATACCACGTTCACGCCGTGTCGTGCGTTATGTTCTGCGAGCATGCATTTTACTCATTACGCAGTCAATTAAATACGAAAACAAAATGCAGTATACTTACGTGTGGAAAGTGACGCCCGGTTCTTGTCCTGGCGTGCGCGACCAACATCCAGGAACGCAGCAGCTGGGCATCGCAGCGTCTTTGTTGTCAATGGGAGCAGAAGTCTCACTTTCCGCCGTGTCTGACAGCTGCCGACAGCCTGGCGTGGCTGTCGTCTGCTCGCGCCGCTCGCGGTGATCTTCGCGGCGCTCGCATGCCATTGGCTGGGACAGTGGCCAAGTGTCATGGCGGAGCCCTCGCTTCCGGCTTCAAAAAATGTGACGTAGCAGCCTCTCCTCTTTTCTTTCTTTCCTCCATGCTGGAGGCGATGCCTTTCTAAACGGGCCGAAGAAAGCCGGAACTGGCCGAAGCGCTAGCCAACGAACGCAGCGTCTGGGAAGGGACAGCATGGCGGACAGCGTTGCGGACAGCGTTGCTACGTTTGTCGTGGTCATGGTCGTGGTCCTCCTTTGTGGTGCCGAGGGCGTGAACCATCGCTGGCATGAGCATTTGTCACTCTTCCGATATGTGATGTGCCGACAGCAGTGAAATTCGCTGGTGCGATGTACGAAAACGTGGTAAGGTGCTGAGTAAACCTGTGTTTAAGCGTGCGTCAGCGGGCTCGACGGATAGCGCGTCGTCCTTTGCGCGCCTTTACTGGAAACGCTATGCTGACGGCGGGGTTCATTTCCTCCATGGCGGAGCAGCTGGTGGGAGACCACTACCCGGGTGACATCTCGCATCTTGGGGGTAAGTTAATTTTCTTCGAACCTGTTCATTATTTCAAAGCCTTTGCGCACAACTGGCCACGTCAACACAGCTAGTACAGAGACGCGAAGACGCAGTGCCTATCGCGGCAGCACGCAGCGCTGAAAGGTTGTTTGCTGGCGGCACACGGGCATGAATGCGCGCGTAGTGTCAGTGGTCACACGGTCATGGTCAGTATGCCATGCAAATATGCACAGCTGATCCGATCGCGGGGTGCACGATATCGGCGCCGTACTGCCGCCGTACTGCCGCCGTACTGCCATTCATCTCTCGCCGAGAATGGAATATGTGCCCGCGAATAGATCTTCGGCCCGGGCTTTACATTCTCGCCGCATGTTACGCTGTAATTGAAGTAACAGCGCTCGAGCAGTATAACTACGTAGACTGCGATTCAGCTGTATGCGTTAGGATTGAGCTTCCTCCTCTTTCACTTGTATTTCACTTGTACTTTTATGAATTGTGTATTTAAGGTACGAAGCTCCGTATGATCCAGCTGCGTTCGTACTTATAGCCGAGCCAGTGTAGTCGAGCCTTGAATAGCAGAACGGTGAGATAAAAACAAATTCCTCTGAAGTTTTTCGCCTCTATTTTGGCTTTCGCTTTTTCATACTTTGGCTCGGAGCTGAAATGGTACAAACAACTGCAAAATGCACACAGGTGCCCTAGCTCCATTTGGCCTAAATCCCGAAGTTGCAGTGAAATTTAAGGGTAATTGAGCCTTTAATATGTACGAAGAATAAACTTAATTGTTTCATGATTATAACCAATGGCGCAAATAAATCTGACTTTGACTTAAATATGCTGAGGTACCTCTCCAATACCTTATTTGATGTTAAAGGAAAAAGTGTGGTTTTTCTGCAATTGGCACTATTAATTCATCATACCTGTGAGAATGTGAAATCAGTGCTAATCATGCCAGATTTCAAATTGAGGGACGCATGCAGAATTTGAAGCAAACCAGCCTTCTACTGAAAATATCGTTCTGCTGTGGTCTGTTCTTTTGAATGATGGCATGTATTGTAGAAACGATGCTGGATATCGACATGCAAGTGATGTCTCGTCTGAGGCTAGCTTGTGAATGACTGCCGTGGTTATGAATTTCTTGTTGCCTGGCCCACTTCGAAATGTGGTTAAACAGTCGTGTTCCATTCTGCGACCGGCTCCTTTTTGTGCCTTGCATTTTGCCTTACATGCTTGATTCTAGTCCATTTTTTGCACTGTGCTGCTGTTAAATGTGTCTTTTTACCTTGCAGCAAGCTCCACATAGCTTTACCAGCAATTCCTCTTCCAAGCTCTCCAGTTTAGCTGTGCCAGCCTTTCACTTGGTGCTAGGATGCCCAGCAAGCAAGCAGGCTTTTGAGGTAAGCACTGAAGACATCTTCCGACACAAGTAGCTTTTATTTTCCTAGTCCACTGCTACTTGTGTGACCCCTCGTTATGTTGATTTTTGCAAGTTAGGTTGCCTATTAAGGGCTCTCTTTTGTTTTTCACCTGCTGCTGTGGCCTACTGCATTGGTGTTCGGCTACTGAGCCCAAAGACGCGGGATTGAATTGTGGTGGCTTCGTTTCGACAACGAAATGCATATTTGCTCGTGTGTTATGCAATGTCAGTGCATGTTAAAGAATCTTTGGTGGTCGAAATTTATGCACAGCCTTCCTCTATGAATGGAGCTATTGTTCAACTTTGAGGCATTAAAGGGACACTGATGGCAAGCTGAAGTTGACCTGTGATGATGAAGTTCCGCATCCTAACCACAAAGACGACACTTTTTCTGAAAGTGGAGCTTTATAAGCCAGAGAAAGCAAAACATACAATTGTCATCAGCACCGGCTGATATCGGAAATAAATTGCGATGCGCTGACTCCGTTTTTTTTTGGCACAGATTCCAGAGGCTAGGCTGAACTGCCATTCACCTCAGAACGGTTATCATGGAGTCCTTTGTGTAGACTTCATGAGTTCAAATCGAGTGTCGGGAAAATTTTTAAATGTAATTTTTGCGCCAATCATTGTGTTGATGGCCTTTGCGCTGCTGTTAAAACCCGGGATAGCAGTATGGTATCCCATAAAACTAGGTTCAGTACTTGCAGGAAGTGGTTTATCACATTCCGCTAGCTTGTGCAAGAAACTACTTCAGGGATATGTGCAGGTGTCTTTAATGTGTTCCTGAGTGAGCACTAACTCGTTAGGGGGAAGGCAGCTTCTAATCTGGCACTACAGTGCCAATGTCGTGAGTGTAAATCATAAGATGACCCATCAGTGTGTACGCCTGATTTCTGTGACACTTCAGTGGTGTATAGAAGTGGTAAACAAATCTGTAAGGTATTTGATGCATATCTCCAAGGCAACGGCTGTATGAGTAGTGAAGCCATTGGTCAATCTTCAACGGAAAGAATTTTCTCTTTTAGATGACATGCTTGTTGTATATCAGTGACAGTTATTTGTTGTCCTGCCTTTCGCTGGTGTGGGTCATGTGTGGCGCATCTTCATGCGAGCCTTCTTTTCCTTCACAAAAAATTCAATTGATAGTCCAACCTGTTTTCTTCTCTTTTCCTGTGTTGCATCTTTTGGCTGGTTTTAAATCTGTAACTGAGCTCAGACCGTGATAATTACAGCCGGAAAACAGGGCTACTGAATGTGAGCTTGGCATACATGCGTACTGTATGTGTGAAAGTGCAGTTTACAATATTCAGAAATGCTTGATAGCCTTACAAGAATCTAAAATTTTGTTGGAATTCCTATTTGTTCTCTGTTCAAGTGTCGAGAGTTTTTCCGCTTCATCGTGTGATTAGAGCCACTTTGGTACTTAAGCTGAAATCTTTTCTTTAGCCTGCATGTTTCTCACTTTTGGGACAGAAATGTGGAGGCTAATTAAAAGAGTTCAGCTTAAAAAAGTATAGACACCTAATCTTGGTGGCATGTTTTCTTCTCTATAATGCTGCGGAAGACACTACTATGCATGAATCACCATCTGGTATTCGCGTGAGACCACTAAATAATTTATAATCAACTTTTTCTGCCATCCTGTTTCGGTGAACAATTTGACTATGGCTATGACATCAAAGAGAGGTTATAGGTCACGTGAGGCGTGGAAAAACTGCACTTATAATCGCTGCTTCATCATTTTAATTCGCTACAGCGCTGACACCAGCATTCCTTAAGAGCCAGAAGTACCAATTGTATTGCAGTTTTTCATGCCTCACGTGACCAATAACCTCGCTTTGACGTCACAGCCATCATTCAGCTGTCGAAACCGAAACAAATACAGCAGGAGAAAGAAATTTGATTATAAATTATTTAGCGGTCATAGGAGGATGCCACGTGGTAA
This sequence comes from Amblyomma mixtum, assembly GCF_055824585.1. NCBI lineage: Eukaryota > Metazoa > Arthropoda > Arachnida > Ixodida > Ixodidae > Amblyomma > Amblyomma mixtum. Next base: position 80,680,864 of record NC_143015.1, on the reverse strand, counting down.
TTCATGTATAATACTTTATGCCTTATTACAAAGAAAAAAACACGTGCCAAACGATAAGGACAGCAAAGTGAGCTATGGAAAGAAAAATGATAAGTCTAACATTAAGAAACCAAAAGGGGGCGGAGTGGGTGAGGGAACAAACGCGGGTTAATGACATGCTACTTGAAATTAAGAGGAAGAAATGGGCCTGGGCGGGGCTTGTAATGGGAAGACAACATAACCGCTGGTCCTTAAGGGTAATGGAGTGGATTCCAAAAGAATGCAAGCATAGCAGGGGGCGGCAGAAACTTAGATGGGCGGATGAGGTTAAGAAGTGTACGGGGATATGGTGGCCACACCTAGCAAAGGACAGGGTTAATGTGGAGACATGGGTGAGTCCTTTGCCCTGCAGTGGGCCTAGTCAGGCTGATGATGATGGTATGTGTCGCACCTGCTGCTTCGTGCTATCAGCTGGCCCATGCTTGGCCGATCAGACTAGCCAAATTTGTGATGTGGGTTTTCTATTGCACCTGCATTTGTGTACACAGAGGACTTGAATGGTAGCAGGCGATCCTGTGCATGTGTTCACGCCACAGCACACATGACCCACACTGAAAGCTTCTCTGCCTTTAGTAAGACAGCTGCATCAGTCTGGGGCATAACGTATCCCAGTGCTAGAGTATGAGTAAATTGCTCTCGAATTTTAATCTGGTATCAGGTAGCATAGCGCAAAAGAAGGCTAGCGCGGCTGCCTAATATTCTCTTGGGCAGCTGTGTTGGATTTTCAGTGCCTGTTAGTGTAATCCGTGAAAGTTCACTGTAAACCATTCGTTTCGATGTAAATTAGGAAGTCCTTAGAGCCCTGTACTTTTTAATGATAATAACAAGGTAATGCAGTAATTCAATTGTACCTGTTCTCTTTCAACACAGTAAAGTGCTGCTGGGTCGAGTTCACAGGTTTACTTTGTAGGTGTGCTCAGGCTGTCATCATCATCATCAGCAGCAGCAGCAGCAGCCTGACTACACGCACTGCAGGGCAAAACCTCTCCCATGTCTCTCCAATTAACCCTGTCCTCTGCCAATTGTGGCCACCGTATCCCCGCAAACTTCTTAATCTCATCCGCCCACCTAATTTTCTGCCGCCCCCTGCTACATTTACCTTCTCATGGAATCCACTCTGTTACCCTCAAGGACCAGCGGTTGTCTTGCCTTCGCCTTACATTCCCTGCCCGAGCCCATTTCTTCCTTTTGATTTCAAATAGGATTTCATTAACCCGCGTTTTTTCCCTCACCCACTCCGCCCGCTTCCGGTCTCTTAACTTTACACCTATCATTTTTCTTTCCATAGCTCGCTGCGTTGTCCTTGAATTAAGCTGAACCCTCATTGTTAGCCTCCACATTTCTGCCCCATAGGTGAGTACCAGTAAGATACAGCTGTGTTAGACTTTTCTCTTGGGGGATATTGGCAACTGGCTTTCACGATCTGAGAGAACCTGCCATATGCGCTCCACCCCGTTCTTATTCTTCTAGTTATTTCCCTCTCATGATCCGGATCAGCGGTCACTACCTGCACTAAGTATACATATCCTCTTACTACTTCTAGCACCTCGCTACCAATTGTGAACTGCTGTTCCCTTGCTAGGCTGTTGAGCATTACTTTGGTTTTCTGCGTGTTCATTTCTAGCCCCACAATTCTGCTCTGCCTGTCTAACTCATTCATCATGCTTTGCAGTTCATATCCTGAGTGGCTTAGCCAGGCAATGCCATCAGGGAATCTCAAATTACTTAGGTATTCTCCAGTAACTCTTATCCCCAACTGTTCCCCTTCCAGTCCCCGGAATACCTCCTGTAAACAGGCAGTGAATAGCATTGGTGAAATCGTGTCTCCCTGCCTGACACCTTGCCTTATTGGAATTTTATTGCTGACCTTATGGAGAACTATGGTAGCTGTGCAGTCATAAATATCTTCCAATATTTTCACATAACACTCTTCTACACCCTGATTCCACAATGCCTGCATGACAGCTGTGGTTCCACCGAGTCAATTGCTGTCTGGTAGTCAATGAAGGCTATATATTGGGGTTGGTTGTATTCTGCCCATTTCTCTATCACCTGATTGATTGCATGAATGTGGTCTCTTGTTGAGTATCCTTTATGAAAGCCTGCCTGATCATTTGATTGATTGAATTCGAAGGTTGTCCTGAGTCTATTAGTGATTACCTTAGTAAATACCTTGTAGACAATGGATAGTAAGCTGATCGGTCTGTAAATCTTCAAGTCCTTGACATCTTCTTTCTTATGAATTAAAATAATGTTCGCATTCTTTCAAGCTCCTGATACGCTCGTGGTCACGAGGCAAGCGTATGCAGGGTGGCTAGTTTCTCTAGCATAATCTCTCCTCCATCCTTCAACAAATCTGCTGTTACCTGATCCTCACCAGCTGCTTTACCCCTTTGCATTGCTCCTGAGGCTTTCTTTACTTCCTCCCTCGTTACTGGCGGGTGTCCCATTGCTGTGCTCTACTGCCTCTCTCTGTAACATTCTGATTACATTCACTACTGTAGAGATTTGTGTAGAACTCTTCGGCTACTTTAACTATCTTATCCATATTGCTTATGACATTGCCCTCTTTGTCTTTTAGCGCATACATCTGGTTTTTACCAGTGATTAGTTTTCTCTTCACTGATTTTAGGCTACCTCCATGCTTTAGAGCATGCTAGGTTTTCTCCATGTTAAACTTTCTTATGTTGGCTACCTTGCACTTATAATTAACTTCGATAGCTCTCCTAGTCCTATTCTATCTCTGAAGTTAGACGTCCTGATGCTTTGGCGTTTCTTCATCAGATCTTTCGTCTCCTGAGATAGCTTGCAGGTATCCTCTCGAATGATCTGACCACATACTTCTGCAGCATGCTGCAATGAATTTAAATATGTATTTAAAGATAACAGTTAAGGTGGGAGATTGAGCTTTGAGATTTGCACTTCAACTCGGGAGTTATGCCGCTGCTACACAGAATACTTGATCGCCGTAGAGATATTTCATCATCTCGCACCAAACTGCTGTGGAGCCACTGTCACAGTTGATAATTTTGCTGGGAAGCTGTTGTAGCACTCACGCAGTTTTGAAAAGGTGGTATTCATTGTTTTTGTGCTATTGGCAACAGTGATAATACGCTTGCTGCAGTGTTTTGTGGCCAGCCTTCTTTTTTTTCAGTGAAATAAGTTGTACATTTCATGTTGAGTACTCTTTCAGCGATTAAATTGCTTTGATTTTATTTCTTAGTGTAAGTTGCGAGTGCTCCATGTCTGAGTGCAAATTTCTACCACTGAAAAGCCTTCAAAATCTTGATAGATGTCCACACTGTTCTAGGGACTCTGTGGCTATTGGAAATGCCCATTTAGCTGCATTCAAGTGCCACTGAGTTGATGGCCATTTGAAAGCCTTCAAAATGCCTGTGTGACACGGTTATTAGATTTTGTGCAGGTTTGATGCTGAGCAGCCTGCGTGCTTGAGTCGGGTTTTTCAATGTCTGTATTTCAAACCTGATACTTTTCGAAATCATCATTAGTTCATTAATGGAAGAACTACTTGTGCCCTTTTCTGGACTTTCCAGAAAACAAATTAACTGAATTTTTTTGCATATACTGCTACCTTTTTGCAGGTGCTGCATAGTGAGAACCTGGATCAAGACGCCAACCTGCTGGACTTGGAGAAGCTGAAGAAATTGTTTAGCCACTGTGTGGCACCCGTCATGAGGGATGTGGCATTAATAAAGCCAGTTAAGGTGACCTTATCTATGTCCTTTTGCAAGCATGCTACACACATGAGAGCCATCCCACGAAGCACCATTGCTGCAAAGCTTGTTATCTCACAACATGCATGCTGAATGAGGCAGTGACAGACAGGTGAGGAGGCCTTTAGGTAGGGCATTGGCATAACGTGTTGAGCAGTGATGTAGGAGCCTTGCAGCCATGCAAGGTATTATCGGTATCATGATGGTAACTCCATTTGACACTGTCTACTAGTGCTCTGTGAGCCAGACAAGGCTCTTGAACATTCTGGGACTCACCCTTGGCTCTCGGACATTCTGGAAGCCCCACCCGGCTTGCGCATATCACGCGAGGATGTCTCCTGCTGTACGAGCCTTACGCGGCTTGCGCACTTTATGTGACAGATGTCTCGCATTTGCGAGCTTGCTCGGCGTGCGCAAATTGTGTGAAATATGTCTCGCGTTCTGCGACCTCGCTCAATCGTCACAATGTGCGTGGCAATAAACACGCAAAGATAGGCACGCAGAATCCACGTTCAGTATTTTCAATAGGGAAGCCAGAACCAAATGAAGGCAATTAACCGCCGAACTCACAAACAATGCTCGACTCGAACTTCCACCGAGTTGCCCAAATTTTACCCTCGTCAAACTCTACTATAAGGGGTCCCTGAGGCCTGCTTTGCGTTTCAGGAGCCAACGTTAAACATAACAACTCCTTTACTTTCCACAAGAATCGGGAGGTAGCACCGACGCTGCCTTGAGGGCTCTTTGATCGACACTCCTCTTGTAAACATGGCGGACGTCGCAGCCTTCGCTCGCTGTGCGGATTCTTTCTAACCGCAGACCACAAATTTAAAGAGATAAAACGCAGATGCACACAACAATGGACCAACGTATCCCTACTTAGTCCGTCTGACTCGGTATCTCCGGCAAGTTACCATTCTATTCATACCCAAAAAATCACCATAAAAACACCTTTGAGCGGGAAACCATCTATGAACGCAATTGTTTCATATAATCAATATATCCCCAGATCCCCCGATGGCAGTCGCATTTTTTTTTCAATTAATGATTTTGCTATCGCCAAACTTTTCTCCCAATGGTTTACGATAGAAGTCAAATAGCCAACAATTCTGCACAAAAGAATTATTCAGCAGGAGACCTTTGATGAACAGAATTTTTCCATATACTGTAAGATTTCGCTATAACAGTCAATCTATCCTCAGATCACCAAACAGCAGTCTTGAACTGTTTTTTTTTACGTCCTTTTCGCTATCTTCAAAAGCGTTCCCCATTGCTTTTCTGTTGCAGTCTTAACTGTTCGTAGCAATTGATGAAAAATTTTCAACAAAAATTTTTTCTACATATGAGAAGATTGGACCATAACCTTTAATATTTCCATAAAAGTATCTTACAATTTTTCAACTTTCAAAAGTTTTGTTTGAGGATGACGGACATGGGTACGACCGCATCTCTCCTCTTGAGGTCCCTGCCGGTGATGGCGAGCACGGTTAACCGTGCCTAATGGCTGACTACAGTGCTGTACCTGTCCCTCGGACAACGCTAATACATGTACGGCGCCAGCACATTGCAAGTGAATACAGGAAACATGAGCAGTCTTTCACAGCCGATCGTGTGCCGTGTTGTGGAGCGTACCATGCGGCTAATCATGAGCTTGCTCTCCGTGGTGGTTTCCACAGATGGCATCGCACTCGTTGGAAATAGCGTATTCCATGCAGCAAGGTTGATTGCTCCGTTTGCCTGGTAGAGCAGTGCTGCACGCATCCCTGGGTTCCCTGTCGCCTCATTGTACGCACGCATTCAGACAAGAGCCAGTATTACCGATAGAGAACAAGAGTTCGCTCGATCTACGATTTTTTAGATCAGCGCAAGGGCATGACTTTCTGAGAGTGTTCACCATTAAAGTTCCCCGCTTGCTATCAAAACTGCAAGAACCATTTGATCCTGGAGAGTCCAAAAATGAGGTTGCAACGTGCGGTGTAGGCCCGCGTATAGTTTGCACCCCTTGCTGAAATTGCGAATAATGAAAAACACCTAACCCGAATCCCTTGGTTTCACATCATTTCTTAGCCTTACATGATGTCCTATGTACACTCTACGAAACCGATGGCCGTCGTTGCCAGACGCGAAAGCGTTTCTTGCTATGTTTGACTGCTGCTTCGTTGATGGCGCTCGAAAAGAATTTTTTAACTATATTGTGGACCTCGAGGTGGCGTGTGAACGGCGTCTTGAAAGCTCCTCGTTACGAGATGTGCATGTTACACGCAGCGGCTCGCAATTTCCGGGCCAACGTTTCACCTTAATTCCGTAGCAATATGAATTTATCCCTGCCTCAAGGGAGGCGCTGTGAAGAGAGATTTCTCGAGGAGCCCTCGTCAAAGGAAACGCATAGGAGCGTTTATGAAACGCACTAAACCCGCTAGTATAGGTAGGACCGTTTTTGCCGCTTGACAGAGCGGAGCAGGAGCGTCAAGTCAAGGCAGGTTGATGAATTCTGGCGTTAGCCTGATCCGACCCTTGCTCTCCGCAATGAGCAATAGTTTCTTTACGCCGAATCACCTGATGCAAGAATACAGTGCAAGGAAAGTTCGATTCCTTTATCTTATAAGAGTGACTGTCATAATACTAGCGTATGGCATGCTATTTATATAGTTTGCTGAAAACCAGCAAAAATGCAGTGCTGTTTCAGCATGCAAAAACTGACACGGGATTACGACTCTGCTCTTGGGCTGTTTCTTTTTGATTAAACTGGGCTGTTTGGTCTGAAAACACTCCGCAACTATAAAATCCAACCCGATATGACACAACAAGTCACGAATAGCAATTGTTCATGTCCTGTTCGACTTGTGTTGTTAAGTTCCTGTTTGCACCTGCTCGACAATCGTGATAAGTCTTCTGCTCGTATAAGCCGCTAAGTACACTAAAGGAAGTTTCAGGCCGCTACAAAGGCTGCGCTTTCTGAAAGTCAGAGTTGGCAAGAAATTACTTCATCTGTAAAGAACGTTTATAACCAACTGTGATTTTTATACATAGGCGTACGCACAAGAGTGTGCGGACGGGGTACGGCGCTACCCGTAATCATCGAAAGGAAACGCGATATTAACCCCATACCTTCACGATGTAGGACCTGTGACGTTATTGCTTATAGTGCAGTGTTGTTGCTCAGGTTTGTTAAAAATACTGGTGGTCGAGGACCCGTGATGTTGCGTTCCAAGAACCTTTGAGTTGACGGTGACTTGAAGCAACATTTTCTGTAATTTTCTGCCGTTAACAAAAGACCGATGATTCAGATATTTCCAGCGATTTAGATAGAAAGGAAGGGAAGGGTACTTTGTTACAATGATGCCTCAGCGGAGCAGGGAATGCCTTCTTGTGCCAGTGTTGCACATAAGAGTAAAATACACTGATCGGTATTATTTTGCATGTTTTACATTCCATCACATCTAAATGAATTTTTTACAAACATTTCTGATCTTTGCACTCTGTTTTGACAGTATGGGCCTCGGTGGGAGGGCGATAAGGAAGAGGGACGCTGAGGTGAAACTTGGCGCCCCCCAATGGGGACCCGTGCGCGCGCCTATGTCTCTCTATATATATATATATCATTTTAAAATTACGAAAATCAGACTTACCTGCTGTCATCCCAGTAGAGCTGGAAAGAACCGTGATGTCCATCTTGACGCTCCCGTTGAGTGCCATGCTCTCAGTTATGATGGCTGCAACTGAATGCAAAAAAGTACAAGTATTGGGAAGTTTGAGAAAATAGCGAGCGCCTGAAACGTATTCTCTTTAACCCCAGAACAGGCACTTCAAATAAAATGGGCAACCACTGGGCATTGACAATTGAGGTAAATTCAATTTCGTCGACGCCGGAACGAGTCACCGGTCCCTTGAATGAACGGTTCAGTCAACTGCCTTTTTCCCATGCATTTCTCCCCGGAGAAAAGGCGAGTACAAAGCCGGAAAAAGCTTCTACCCATTATGAAATTGCTTGACACCTGCCAGCTCTCCGGATCGAACCGAGCGCCTGCCACATGCGAGGCGGATGCGCCAACCACTAGACCAGCACGACGATGAACACGGTGCTTAGTGGTTACGGCGCTTGGCTGCTGACCCGAAAGATGCGGGTTCAATCCGGGCCGCGGTGGCCGAATTTCGATGGAGGCGAAATTCTAGAGGCCCCTGTACTGTGCGATGTCGGTGCATGTTAAAGAACCCCAGGTGGTCGAAATTTCCGGAGCCCTTCACTACGGCATCCCTCATAGCCTGAGTTGCTTTGGGAGGTTAACCCCCAATAAACCCCAATGGCGGAAAGGGAAGAAATCGGACTTAACCGCAGCAGGCAATGCGGTACATGCCACTAATTATCACTTCAGTACAGCTGGCTTCGTGTCACCTGTGCCACAAAATGCTATGCACTGGTTGATACTGAGCGCTTGCACGAGGTGCGCTATATATGAAGACCGCGCGATTTTTGGCGAAAATTCGAACCGAACCTAAAGAAGTCGCGTTATCAAAATTCTGTGCTGGCGGCAAGCCAGGAGTTTATTTTCACCAGCTTGCACTTAACTTGTTTACAATGTTAATAAGTAGTTATTGGCCACAAAAACGTACTAATTAACATGATTCACCTGTTTTCTGATGTAAGCCAGGAGTGCTATTCCTAGGCAGTCGAGGTTACTTTTAAGCCTAAAAAAGCCTTAAAAAAATAAAGGCGAGAGACCGTGAAACTCCCCGTATAGGCTTAGGAAATACTTAATCCACTGCATAAATGAATCATCGGCGGAGAGCAGTAGGAGTTGAATCTGATCACGCTATAAGCGCAAAGCAGGGTCATGGGTTACTTACCTGTCTTTCTTTCCAGCTGAGCACTGGCAGCTCGACATAAAGCATTCGCTTACCTCATATTTATGTTTTCATCATGAATTTGGTGCGGAAGCTATTCCGCTGAGCTAAAATGTTTCTAAGTTCGTTTTTCAGCTTCTTCGCGAAGACAATGCATTTAAAATGATCATCATGTGCAGAAATGCCTTTTCCACAGACTTTATTGCCGCGAATCTTTGTACTGTTTGTTCGTTCATTCTTGAAAGCTGCCGGCACGCAGCTTTATCACTTTGTGATGCAAGAAGCTACCAGATTTATGTTGACTGATAGCATCCAGGCGGATACGCTTCTGCGTTGTTTCAGAATGTCCTAGTAACTTTACACGCTTTATGCCGAAAGTTCTCTGTCAGCTCTAAATTTGGACGGCCGACAGCGGCGGGAATTCGGTTCGGCGACCACGGAGCACGCTTGTTGCTACGCCGCCGCCGACTAATTCAGTTCTTTGCTGAAGTCAGTCCAAATAAAGAGTTTTGTTTGGAAGCCATTGTCGCCGTCTTCTTGCTGTCCGGAGTGCAGTCATCGTTACGTGACAGTATCAAAGTAAAACTTAGAATAACACTCGAACAATGTGTATGTTCAGCACCTGAGTAGTAAGGCAGTGTCAACAATATATTGACAATGCAATAGAAAGATTTTCTCCCCCGCCCCACCCAACTTCCCACGGCGGCTTGTAGCTACACTACCAATTTCGGGCTACTGTCTGAAACTTGCAGGTGATCGTACTTTCTTCAGTAAAAATCGCTGAGCAGCAGCTGTTTAAATTACATGATATTCTTAGGCATTCTTGCACAAGAAATGAGCGGAGTACCTCTACGTAATGCAGAAATAAATGATGTATTTAGCATTTTTTGAAGAGCATCATTTCTTCATCTTTTCCGGCATATACCAAAGCCTTTTATTAGATGATTCTGGCGAAGCTTGATGTGTACCATATTGTTCACAAGAGAATGGCTGGGGTTCAGTGCTCGTTGATCAGAGGGAATCTTCCGAATACAAACTTCGCGAACATGGCCATATCGGCGAAGAAATCCGCGCTATGACATAAAATTATTGCTTTAAATCGAGCGAACTGAATTCCTGTTTTTGAGCGCAGTAAACCTTATCATTTTGCTTGAAATCGAAGTGCAAATTTTGTGAAAATTTTCACGTAAGTAGTGTGGAAAAAAAAATTACTGTACAAGCTCACTACACGAGCAGTAAAAATTTTATATTAAGGATTGTAAACGAGCAAGCTAAATTACAGTGTAAGAAAGAAATAATCGAGCTTTAATTTAAATACTTTCCGTATCTCTTCAGTACAGGCTCTAGCTCTGATTTTGATAAGATTTTCTCCGGCTAATAAGAAGGCTGTAGTGTTACCTACCGCCATTTACTGCAAGTCCACCTGCTGTAGTGAACATGGCCACCGTAGAATTGGTCTTAGAAACGAAAAACAGAGCGTTAAGGGAGACATTAACTATCGTGTTACCCTATAGAAATGACAGAATGCCCTGTTGCTCCATCGCCAGCGGAGTGCACCCGGGAGATGATGGGACCAGACGCTTGCGTCTCTCTCCACGAGCGAGTAAACAAACGGTCCGCCCGAATTCCCTGCGGCTTCCTTTCCTTATTCTTCCCCAAAGCGGTCATATGCGCGTGCCACCAGGCGCCGCAGAAGCGCTCAGTTAGAAAACTAGGATATGCATCTCCCACTAAAGAATCACTTCAACCAATACAGAATCGAGGCGCTGGATTCACTAATTCACGCTATTGATAAAACGTCAACATATTTTCAAAGCAAAGTCAGGTATAACATATCTACCTTGTCGTCGTTGGATAGCCAGTGTATCCATGTTTCATAAGTTTTTTAGGGCTCACTTCGTATTTCGCCCTCCATCAGTCCTCCTGCATGTATTCCACTCCTCAATGGACATCTCTTTCAATATGCCCGTCCACATACTCATACTACAACTTCTGCTACATCATTATTTCTTCGCTTAGCCATAGTGTGGAACGGAATTCCAGACGAAATCACTAAAACCAACTGCCCATCGGCATTTTCGAAATGCATAACTTTATTTTGGACGTATAATATTTTTGAGCATAAGTTAGATTATGCCTGTACCCATCTCTTATGTAATATCCCCATAAGCGGGGGTCTTGAGGAAATAACGTGATTTGTTGGCTGAAAGTGACAACAAGCAACTGCGCCGAAATTGTCGGCTACCAGCCATGGCCACAGGGAGACCACAGCTAGTCGCGACAGCGAGAGGATGCCAGCTAAATACCTCCCCTCCGTTCTTTGTTTTTGCAATTTTGCCAAGTCAGCTGCCAGACTAAGCCGAATTCACAGGTCGTAGACCAGATCATAAGAAGGTCGACTTTTTGCGGAAGCCTAATAAGTGTATGGCACCGGGCAAAGGGTGCGCTACCGGGATCTTAGAGATCGTGCCTAGATCTCGAAGAAGGTTCAATGCCTTGTAAGAACCCACGAAGTCATAATGCACTAGCAAGATGGCGGAACGTCCAGCATATCAAGCGCGAAGATAGGCCTGCTGCAGTCTCGCAGCAAGCCAGGACCGCTCACCTGCACCAGGTAGCGTGTTCGCCAAATGCAGCCGGTACAGCCAGCGGTGACAGCGCCGCCCACCGGCAGGTAGCAGCCACCATTAAGGCTGGTTATAAATATTCATTCAGAACGACGGCTTGACATCGCGATTACTTCAAAGAAAAGATATTTAAGCTACGTGAAGTGTACAAGGAGCTATGTTTTGGAGATGAAGTTATCGAGTTGATGGGAGAGTTGTGTTCCCTGAAACAGTTTTGATTTTCTCACGCGAGCGAAACACATGTGCGCTATTGATGTTTCAGAGTGCAGCGCAGAACATCTGTTTATGATCTGTTGTAACCTGTCAAAACAGGCAATAAAGACAAAAAAAAGCCGTTATGGCGCAGTGGATTAGAGGTACGTGTTGCGTATTGAAGGTCGGCCGTTCGACTCCTCTCTCTGTACTGTGATTTTATTGTTTTTTTTAATTCATTTTTTAATTTTTTCCTTTTTAGGTCGCAAATTGTGATGCTTAGTGCCAAATAACGCCGTTTAAGATTTTCAAAACATTTTGTGCATACTTTTACACAGATTATTCACAGCGCTGGAATATCAGTTTTGAATTTAAACTAAACATTACATGGTTAGTAACAATAGGTTGGTATAGACTTTTAAGCATTATTTAGGGAATAATTATCCCTTTTAGGTAAGCCGTTGTGACAATCTTCAGTCACCGTAATCAATTCACCGTGGTTTCAAGCCTTGTGGTTGTACAGGCTGCAGTTCGCGAATACGCCACCAGGTACAATGGCTATTAATTAAACTCAAAAGGAGAAATCTAGGCATTATGACTCGCTGTGTACCCGATCAGACAATGATAGTGAAGTGTGGGGAATTACTTCAAGAAAGCAGTATCATATGAAAAAAAATGGCTGAGGCTTAGCTAAGGTTAAGCCTAGTCTGATGCGAAGCATATTGATGGCTAGGCTTGGTAATACATGGCTTTCCTTGGTTGAATACTTGGTCATTTTAATACAACCACTAGAAGTGTAGCAAGGATTGCCGTGGCAGCTATATACGGGATCATCGGTGAATTCAATGCAGAGTGTACAACCGCTGCCCCAGCACCGGCTACAACAGCATTCTTGGCACCCATAGAAAGTACACTGGAAACACCCTTAGTTATTCCACCACCGCCACTATTCCCTATAGACTGTATTGATGTACCCCCAGCAACAGCAGGCAGCGCCTCTGATGTGGAGCCTCCACCGCCGACCGCGCGAGCCGGCAGCCCATCTCTCCTCTGCTGTGACGTCATGTTGTCACGTGATCAGCCGCCGCGCCTCTGATGTGGAGCCTCCACCGCCGCGGCCGACAGCGCGAGCCGGCAGCCCATCTCTCCTCTGCTGTGACGTCATGCTGTCACGTGGTGTCACGTGGTCACGCTAAACGTCAATGGTAGCTCCACCGCCGCGCTCGACGGGCTGTAGTGTAGCTCTAGTAATATGCTTCGCATAAAAAATGCACAGGCAAGCTTCGACTCACTTTCTTCATCTGCCTCCAAAAGCTGCTCAGCCAACCCGGTGTCGTTGACGAGTGCGAAGCGCGTGACGAGAAGGGAGTAAAACTCCTCCGTCGCGTCCTGTTCCAAGCTTTGAAGGACTGTGAAGAACTCCTCCACTTCTTCATTCAAGCGCATCTGAGGGGTTAGCAAAAAAATTCCCTAGGTATCAGGTGAGAACACAGGTTTGTGGCACGTCCTATAAGCCATATCGAAGCTGTTGCCATCCCCAATAAAGGAAAAGACCATGTAAGCACCGCGTCAATTGCACTGTCGAAGAAAGAAGAAGCGTACCTCCATGATGTTTTTCCTGTCCCAAGAACCAGCCGATTTTCGCCCCGTTTGTTCTTAGAATCCTATTCGCCATCGTTTTTACGTTTCTTTTCCTTTTTTAGTATCCACATCATGTTTTAGCCTTTTTATCCTCTTTAGCTGTGTTACCGTTGGATTTTATTAGTTTTATATCAAATCTCGCCTCACCTGAAGCCGGGCATGCTCTTGCAAGTTTTTTCAATTATAGCCTCATGTCTATCTTCGTATTTTTAACTTTTAGTTTTGTTTCGGCGTGTTTTTGTTGGCATTGTTTCTATTTTTATTAGTATATTTTTCGCTTTTGCGTTTTTTATGACGTGGCTTCAGTTGTCTCAGTGTCTAGTTAGTGGCGTAGATCTTATCTTGTTACTGCTGTCAGCACTGATTTTCGGTTTCTCGATCGGTTCTCAGCACACGTGAGCACAGAATTGTAACGGAGCCTCAGATTGTTTGGTTTCACTGGGTTCGCTTTCGCGATTGACGGCTTTTCCCTCATATTTTGTAATGTTTTGTTGTTGTTTTTTTGGTGCTCTTGCAGCCCCTTATCCATGCGCTCTCTCCACCCTTCTCTCCGCCTTTATACCACTCTATATATTTCCGCCAATTTCGCTCTATTTTCAATAAAGCTGTTAATGAGCGCTGTGTGCGATGTTTCAATGTGTCTCCCTGCGTCCCAAATTTCATACTGACCCACATCGTGATAATTTGTCGTGATAATTGTCGTGATAATTTGTAATCAGCTTTTAGAATGTAACAGTGTTTGTTTCTACGCATTTTTGGTTTCTTCTAGCTACTGTTGCACATATATATTGTTCCCCCCTTACTCAATGCCTCCCTGGAGGCCTGTAAGGTACCTGTAAATAAAATAAAATAAATAAATAAAAATATGGACTCATATCAACTGGCCCAGAAGAATGCCATTTCGCATTGCAACAATCTTCTGTGTTGCTGTCGAGACATTACGGTACTCCTCAAGACAATGCCGGAGAACAGGGTAAGAAAAACATGGCTGCCTATGCCGTTCTGAAGCCGGCACATCTACTTTGAGTAACGTCGAAAGGCAGATGAACGTATTATACACATAGGAGCGCTAACGTGGACAAGCATGAGGACCTCAGCTTTTATTGCGAAAGCCTTATATGGCTGATAGGCAACACAACCGGTGAGCCGTGACATGCAGCAGTGCTTCGAACCCCCCTGGTAAAGGCACCATCGTCTCGCATGACGGCAGAAGTAGACCACGAGATAGTGACGTCTACAGCAAAGAAAAAGAAAAGTTGTTCCGAAGGTGCGCAGAACTGAACAAAGAGCAGTCAGATTGTGAGACGAGCACGCACCCATAGTCCACAGAATCCTGTTAATTTATAGTGATTGAAGGTGAACCTAGTGTTATGCGTTTCTTTGTGATACTGTGCCGATGAGTAGCTGTGACACTAGAAACTAAAGAATTTTTAATCAACCTCGCAACAGTGCTAACGACGAGACAGTACTTTCGCATTCAAGGCAAGTAAGCAGTATTAGGTCCCTTCCGTAATTCTTTTAAGAGTTCTACTGGCATGCACTCAGAAGTTCGCGTCTCACCTCAAGGCTGAAGCATGCTGAGGCATTCTTGGTGACATCGTACTTTCGAGAGAAGGCCACCAGTGCGTCGATACCATATTCCAGCGACAGCTGCATCATTTGCGCCACTGGATGCTTCGTCGAGTCCTCCTTCATGTGTCGCAAGTCTAGGTTCAGGTGGGAGAGGAAGTCGAGAATGTCTTCCATGCCCTCTCGAGGATTCGCTGCGTATTGCGTGCAGGACTCGGCAAGTTCGGTGAGTTGTTTTGCGGGAAGTGGGTCAACCGCCTTAATGGTTGCAGCAGTGTCAACCACAGCAGCTGGATAAGAACCCGGCGATATTCCTTTTCGGCCACCAACCTGCAATGAATACACTTCTCAGATTTCCATTCCTCTGCTGCAGCGCTATAGTTACTCAACTGCAACGCATAAATAGAAGATGCAAATGAATGGCGGAATGCATGCGCTTCGCCAGTTGTCAAGCAGAAAAAATAGCATTAATCTAGTTCTTTACGGTTTGGGTTACGGCTCTACTGCTACTCTCCGCAATGAAGAGTAGGGAGATTCAGAGTAGGGCGACAGAGCAACCTAATCAGCTGCGACAAGAAGGCAGATCACGTTCATTTAGTTTTCCGCATCATCGGTCCGTAATTGGTCTGGGAAGTGGCCCGCTGTCCATTGACACGTACAGTCTTGGTTAAAAATCCTAAGGCCGCAGCGTTGACCTGCAGCGAAATGAATGTCCCTAGACTGCTCTGCGTAGCGGATCATTAAAAACACAACTCAAGCAGGAAGCTTATCTACTTCCAGAAGAAACCTGCTGGCATTTCAAGGTCCTTCGGTCTTTAATAGTGCCGTAATAACTCATTTATGGGACTGATGCGAAAAGCCTTTGGCCTTAAGACTTACAACCAAAACTGTACATCATATGCGACCATTTGTGTATATTCTAGCAGGTTTGCTCGGCAGTCGCTCACTCCATGTAAGGCGCGTTATTAAGTTGTCTTCATTAACTAGCTTCCATGGAATTTAGTTCCGACGCGCAAAGCTTTGATCTACTTGTTATTTTGGATAAAAGGCGAAAATGAAAACGATTGACTTGCACAACGTTGCCAACTGCATTGACGATTTCATTAATATCCGTCAACGCTGTGCCATTTTGACTGTGAACGCTGATCTGCAGCGCTATGCGGAAATTTTTCAAGCCGCTCTCACGCTTCTGTGGGTTGGTTAGGATATTGAAGCTGTTTGCATTTATTGCTCTTCTTTTGTGCACAACTTCATGCTTTAGGCCCGCATAAAGTCTCTAGGTCAGCTTTCCTAAGTAGCGACAAGTTTCTCCTCATCCAGCCTCCTTTCCTGCGTGACTAGCGCCGTCCGCCATGTTCTTCCTAACGCGCTCGGACGATGCGGCTGCGTGCATGCGAGCGGTGTGTAGGGAAGACCTTGCATAGTCGTGGTTTTGCCGTCGCGAACAGTGAAAATTATGGTAAATAAGCTAAGCGCTGACAAAAAGGAGAAACGTGCCACCAGTGCGCTCCAGGTTTAATTTACGTGGTGTTTTGCCGCAGACGGAGAGGGCGGCGAAAGTGCGCAGCACGGCAGCCGAATCCTGGGGCTGTTTCTGGCATGCTGCATCCCCTCTATGCTGCTGTTCATGCTATTTTCAACCAAGTAGCTACCCGAAACGCCTATGAATGGAGTTTCTCCTCGTGCGGTTATGGAGCCGTAAAATAGTGGGCGTTTGCAGCCGCACAGCTTGCATTACTTAAACAGGTTAGCGCAGAAAACGGGACGAAACAAGGAGACAACGCTAGCTGTGTAAATAACTATGAGTTTATTTAAAGCAAAACACTAAATATAAAGCGCTGAAAGAACGAAATAAAAAAGAAGGTGAATATATCAGAGAGCGGGAGCAAACGCAATACCACTTGAGCTTGCAGTCATCTCAGCAGATTACTACAACCTCAAGTCTCAACAAGAAATTTTCGACAACTTTCAGATCATTAGCGGTGTATGACCGGAGATTGTAAAAACGAACGCTGTCAATTTATGCGATTACGAAAGGTTTGGCAAAAAATTCAGGGGGGCACTTTGTTGACCTACAGCGCGGTGAGGCGAAAGCCTTTAGCGCGGTGTTGCTGTTTTTGTCACTGATGTGTGGATAAGATGTTAAGTACACAGTTGTTTGTAAATCTTAAATGCTGGAGAGATTGGAGGGCGTTTCGAAGGCATCCATCTGATTCGACGCCTTTCTGCAAACACTCTCCAGCGTCCTAGACAAGGAGAACTACATATGCGTTGGCAGGAAGTAGCGTAGCCATTAGCTCGCTCGGCTGCGGAACGGGAGGTTGATGGTTCGAATCCCATCGGGCACGAAGATTTTTTTGTGGTCTGACTAGAAAAGCGTGACAACTCTGCTCACAACCTTCAGTCGACAACGTTAAAGGCTTTTTTTGCCTTAAAATTGATCTCAGCCATGAAGGACAACCTTGACATGTACATATATTTCATTTTTTTTTTGCAGCGAAGAGACACAAGGATGGTTGCTCATTTAAGGTCATCGTCTCGCAACGAAGCATGTGGAAACTTCGCTTTGCCCAACGAGCATGCTCAGATTACGCAAATGCGTTAACGGTTCTTATCCGAACATAGGCTGCCTCAGGAAACACGACACTCGTTTTGTGCAATGAGAGGAGGGTGTAGTGTGTGATATTACAGTCTTGTGTGGTGCACTTCATGCATGCCAACCCTCTCGTTGTCAAATGGAGCCAGCTGCAGCGCGAACGGGATTGTAAACGAAAAATACATAACAAAAAAGACGTGCAAAACGAAATGCTCTTCTGCTTCACTTTGAAACAACACAAAAACATGGTACGTAACACAAAGAATTAACGACAACCTGTCCCATTTTCTCGATTAAGAAGGCAAACTGCTCAAAAAGGACAGGTATAAGTGTAATTAAAAAGCACCTAGACACGTTTTTCAGCACCAACGTAGGAACTATCAGACCTGTGTCGCAGGAAGGACTAATGCATTTATTAACAACGAAAACAGTTGCCGTTCTTGCCACTAAGTCGCTTTTCCAGACACAGGCAGGTGAGCAACGCTTAGAAAACAAGCACCAGAGTGCAAACAAACCTTTGACTGCCTAACATCACCCCAACTCTGGCGACAGAAGAATAAAAGAAGCAAATTTGCGTCAGTGTCAGTTATAGTAGCGACTAATTTAATTAACGTTTCTCTCACAGGAGGTGTAAAATGAACTCTAGAGTTTCGCATGTCCCCACTCAATGCACGACACGAATATCTATCCGGGTGCACATTCATGAACACAGTGGACGATCTTGCATCTCGTTACGCGAATGAAAAATATCCCACAGAGTATTCGAAGCCACAAGCACAACATACATTCAGGCGCACTAACGGGGATTTCCATTTGCATCGCGGTATGCTATCGAGAGATGTTGTTTCCAGCATTTCCGATGAGTAACGCGGCCGACTCCAGCCGAGGCCGGTGGGCAGACGCCGGTGTGGAGAGGCGGTCTCGATGTCTCCAATATCAAGTTTTTACCGCACGGATATGGCTTTCCTAGAAGGTGAAGGGCTTGAGTGCTCACCAGAAAGACACGTAATGCATCAGAGCACATATTCCACTTCGGTTCTTCCAATTAACGATCACTCACTCGCACACAACACGTGGTCCCTTTCCTTCGCGTGAAATAGGCCTAATGCCTCACCGCTTCGTCGCTTGCTGTGAGGAAGTAGGCGCCGAAATTTCCAAACAGGTGGAAACTAAGTACGCACTGGTCACTCGTAAGTCGATAGCAACAAGCACACGGGGAACCTTTTTCCAACATAACATTATATAAGATGAGAGCCTAAGTGTACTAAACGACTGAGAGACTGAACCGGACCGCTTTAGGAATAACATGGCGGACGTAAGCAACTCCCAAACCGAAGTGGGCCCTGTCCAGTGGTATGCATCAGCGGCGTAACAAACGTTTTCGCTCCTTAGAAAACCTCGTGTAGAGACTTTAGGTCCGCATATCAGTTACAGTCGAGGCATTCAGAAATGAAGCAATTTGTTGTCTGGAACCCGTGTTTCATGATTCAGGCCCATTAAAGGCGCAACATCTTGAAGGAGGGCGATTTTTCTTTGCCAGATCCTCTACCCGCCTGTAGAGGCAGGCACGGGAAGCTAGAAAAAATATCCCCGAGAAACCTTGAACGATATGATAGCAGCACATAGCAAGAACATCCTACAGCGCGATCTGGTCACAACGCATTTTCTATCTTAAAAAGAAAACGAAAAGAAAAAAAAAACGAAACATGCAAGAAAAAGGAGGACTAGGAAGAAAATGAGAGTTGCCTTGTTTCGTTTATTTTGCCCCTTAAGGGCAAAATAAACTCGGCCACTATGCTGTCTTGCATATTCGATGTATCATTTGCTCTATCTTGTGGTTCATTTTTATTAAATATATTACATCTATGTACGAGTGAATTCAGTAGGTCGATTTGGGATACGACGCTGCACGAGCTCTTCAGCTGATTTTAAATTGCACGAAGCAATAAGAATAGCATCGATTTTTAACGTGGCAGTGTTAGAGCTAATGTTCAGAGGAAATGCCGTGCGCTTTGTCACACTAATTACGGATTGGTCGAGAAGGTTATGACGTCACACTTTGAGCTGTTTAATGAAAATGAATAAAACTCGTTAAATTGTGACTATGAGGTCGCAGCGTGATTGAAATGTCATTATGGCATGAAGGATGTAAAGTAAATTAATTACGCAGAAAATTAAATTTTGGGAATTATTTTGGACTCAAACCCATGGCCTTTGGGTGTTATGTCAGACACGCTTTATCGACTTGGTTGAAGGGAGACTGTGTGTCTTGTGGCATATCATGTGGTCTAGTATGCTTACTGAATCTAGTAGGCCGACACTAAGTACAGTTTGTAATTAGAATGACGGAGTAATTAAGAAACAAAATAGCAACTAACCACAAACGCTCTCTCGTGATACCCTGAAGTATGAGCTTAAGTTCCTCGTCATTAGATGTGGAAGCAAAGCTTTCACGGCCAGAAACTTACAGAAAGACGCGGATTACATCTGCGCTTCTAATATTTCACAATTTCAGGAACTGCGACCGCACCAACTAATAATTAAGGGCTTTACTGTTACCGAAGCCACCCGAACCAACTCAAACCCGCCGTGGTGGCTCATTGGATTTGGCGTTTGGCTACTGACCCAGAGTTCGCGGTTTCGCAGCCTGGTTGCCTCGGCCGCATTTGGGTGCAATATGTCAGCACGCATTATAACACTCCCTCCTGCTCTAAATTACCGCGGAGCCTTCCATTACGCTTTTGTTCATAGCCCACGTGTCGCTTAAGGGCTACAACTTTAGAATTTGAAATCTGCTAATCAACTGACCTCTTACCTTAAGGCCAACTGGCCAGCCAGGTTGGTCAACTAACATGGAAAGTTTTTGTAAACAGTACGACCCACCTGACATAATTGTGCATCACCATTACAAAGAATTCGAGACAGCGAACAGCCAGTGCCTCTTATCCCAGCGGCCTATCACGTTTTGTTCTGAGGACACTTTGTCAGTCGCTGCCTGTCTTACGTGGAACATGAAGGCGCCATTATCGAATATTCAAAGCCAAGTGCCAAGTGGCGGCAGCCATTGCAACTACAAGGGCTTGTTCCAGATTACGCCCTTGAAAAGGCTTGACACTGGATGCCTGCCTGTTCGCGAATAAAGTAGCGTGGCTGTAGCCGCTCACGGGCATGTGGTACGCTTGGTATGCAAGGGTCAGAAGTGGAGCGCGTAGGCGAGGTTATAGAGCAACGCTTTTTGAGGGTTTGAAAACCAACACTTGAAACGCAGTGTTTCCTGCCTTACCCAAACTATCATGGCTCGAATACGTCGGAAGGCTCTTCCGAATCCCTGCAATCTTCGCTCAGTGCTTTGAGACGGTCTGAGCTGTAATTGCTGCCCCTCCCTAAACTCTGTCGTTAGGCTAAGATTAAAATCGCCATGCAGCACATCGTTCCGTTCTGCTCCTTCTCCTTCGTGACTTCGATATCGGCAGGTGCACTTCACGATAGCCAAAAGTAGTTAGATTGTCGTGAATCTTGTGGGCGTTCAAATCAAGGGAACGAAAAGTACAGTCTTTGTCAAAAGTTACCAGGCTGCATGGTTTGCTTCTAGCGCGTACACTGGAGCCCTTATAGCTTCCCTGAAGCTGAAATGGTCGTTAAAGGTAAGAACTGAGGGTCTTCTTACCTTCCAACACGTTTTGATCTTTTGGAAAGGCACAAAGGCTCCACTATACAAGCTAGAAGCAAACCATGCAGCCTGGTTACTTTTGACAAAGACTGTACATACTTATAAAATTTCCCCACAAGGCCTCGCTACGACTGAACCATGAATCATCCGAAAACAATTAATGACGTTGCATTCTTAATCTGAAAGAATAAATAACTGAGAAAATACAGAAGGTAGCAGATAAGGCACTTTGTGCACGGCTATGTGAGCTCTTATTTGTTTCGTCTCGTGGCGGATGGCAGAAAAAAGAGAAGAAAATGACCCCTTATTTCGCGGTGTCAGTGCACAGCTGTGTTCGGATGAACCTTTTGGCAGCAATACAAACAGTCATAAAACTGTGCCAGCTATAAAAGCGCCGGATATGCACAGCTGTACGTGATCGTTCTGGTTTTGTCGCACGGCAGGAAATGCCGTGCTAGGCATAAGTACTTTTGCGTCGTTCAATGACTAAATGTTATCCACCTTTATGGTAAAGGTATTCGTTTTACCCGGGTTTATTTGCACCTACATACACATTTTGATGACATATTTATCGTTTTTTCTTGCTATTTTTCAGTGATCGTACTCTGCCCCGTCGGTTTTATTTACGCTTCCTGCTTCGTTGGTAATGCTTTTTTTTACTTCTGACTTTGACAAGACTACAATTATTTCGATGAAAGCGCAGGAATATCTTATTTTCCACTCATTCCTGCTGTCTAAACGTTTTATTACGAATAAAATACGAGTTGAAAGTCAGCTCTCGGTGTGTCTTAATATTGGTCCGCAGGCAAGGGAACGGAAAGAGGTGCTAGCTATGAGCACCTTTTTATTATTATTATTACTATTACCACCTCTTATATTATTGGTGTTTGCCCCGACTCCTAGCGCTATTTCAGTTTGCGGCAAATTGTGATATGAGTGGCTTTTGTCGCGTCAAAGAACACAGATGCAGTCAATGACTCACTGTGCTTTGCAAAGTCTCAAGCTGTGAATTCCAATAAAACTTTGAATTCAGTTTTCAGCGTCTACTTAAAAATGAGCAAATTCCTTCCCTTAGAGTGCGACAAGTGACGCAGCGTCTCCGCCAAACGGGCTAGAACCTGAGCGACGCGTTCGAGATGTTCGTTATTGTTTTATTTAGTATAAGATCATCAAAGAATACCTTTCTCACTTAAGGGTAAACGAGTTTGATAGCATCCCCATGAAGAACTGTTAGCAGCATCATCGCTGACAACCAGCTCAGTGGCACCATCTTGGAGCATCTTGGAGCATATATCTTTCCCTTCACGAATATTGTTAAAATGCCATTCCTGATCTTACAGTAGCTGCCATTTTCTCTCCACCGCATTCTTTTTCTACCAGAGATTTCACTTTCGGGGTCCGGATGACGGATCAATAGATCCTAAGTAGAAGTATAGATATATGTCCTAAGTAGAGCTCTAACTACCTACAGTACACACGCGAATAAATTGCAATGGAGAAACTACCTATCCATCTGACGCCCTCCCTCTTTCGGTTTTTGTCTCTTTTTCTGTGAAGGATTATGCTGCTGTCTTGTCGCAATAGATAGGCTCAACCTCGTTTACATACGCTTTTTTTATCTGGTTTGGCGATGCTCTAATGACTGCACATGTTTGATTTGAGGCAAATGATTTTTCATAATCTGCGAAGGCTATATATAGGGGCTGTTTTTATTACACATATTTTCAACCATTTTACTGATAATGTGAACATGGTCTGGTATACTTTAGTGGTTACTACAGGCAGTCTGGTCCCTTCGATGCCTGGGGTCCAAGGTAGCTTTAAATCAACTAGAGATTATTCTCTGCAAAATACTGTTAATGATGTGTTGTGTTTCAAAATAAAGAGTAAAACCTGATTCGGACATTAGACTTTGTAGGCAACGCCCAATTATCAGAGGGGTCTGGAATTTTAGTACACTGGCATGTATAGGGGCAATTCTCTGTATATACCCCTGTGCATTCATAAAACCTGCATGGTGGCAGACGGCCCACTGGGCTGTGTGCAACCTGCCCAGGTTTGTGCGATGTCTATGCCCCTTATAATAACTGAGATGCTTATCGGTTCGAGATAAAAAACCCCAATGCGGAACGATGCTGTAAATCTCACTTTATGACAAAACCCTTTCACTCACGTTCTCTATTACGTGCGCAAAAAATTGTTTGTGGCGGTTTGGCTTATTCTGCGGTGCAGTGTGGTGGGGAGTAGCTGAAGCTAACGGTTGGAATCCAGTTGAGAAAAGAACCATGGAAACATCTCAAACAAGACTCACAAAATGAACAGAAATAGTATTTTCATCTGTAGGCAGCTGCTGAATGTACGATTTTACTTCGGTCAGAGAGTGTGTTTATTAACGAGGTCTGCAACCATGAGTGCTTTTAAAAGTTCTATATTCTGCAGAATGCTTCTACATAGCGATACATATGGCAGGAATGGATCAAAACGAACTTTCATTCTGCCAATGCAAGCAAATATGTCTTATGACATGTATATATACGTGGTCCACTAACACTGCCTAAGCAATCGTCTAGAAGGCTGCGACGTGTTTCGGTAGAGTGCTCCTTTTCACCGAGAAAAACTTAAAATTTATGAATCACTCCTCCTCGCCCCCACACCACCCTGTTATTAAACAATAATTCTTCACTGAATGCGTTCTGGTGGCTGAGGTAATAGAAATTCCTCCCCTACGCTGCCGCATGAGCGTAGAACATGATTTGCCAAACTCATAACTGTCAAGTGGCTCATTTGTGCACTCGATCTTTTCGAGCTTTTCGCAAAAAAAAAAGCATAACAGACCTTCTGCGGAGCCGCATCGAAACCAGCGAAAGGGATGGTGCCATCGCAGACGAAGACGTTTCTTGCGCTGCAGGGGTTCGCCTGAGTGGCCACCGTGTTCTCGAACCAGGCCCTGAGACGATGGCATTGCGAGCTATTGCACTCGGCGGCATTGCCCGGCTCGTCGGAGACCCACGGAGCGTCGTAGTTGTCTGCTGGTTCTGTAAAGACTTCCGTCGCTTCAGCAATGGTGGTCGGCCTAGTGGACTCCACCTTCGTGGAGTTTAACAGCTCCGTTGTCTGCGACGGGGTTGAAATAAGGAAACAACTCAGGCGCTAAGCGAATTCTGCACCCTAAAGATGAAGGAGCGGTGCCCAGCAACGCTCAAGTGAAGGACTACGTATTGTGTATATACCGCGTGGGATTCGTAACACAAAGCTCAGTATCATTCCAGAAAAATGGATTTCGTTCATCCCATACCATATAGGGGGTTTTGAGACAGGAGTGCACGAGGAAACCGTAAAAGATGTTCCAGCAATAATCCAAGCAATACTCCAAAGATGTTCCAGCAATGGCGCCAGTCCTGTCTTGTTGTGTGTTTTCTCTCCGTTTTTTTAGCGCCAGTACGCCTTTTGCGTAAACATGTCGTAAAAGATGATTTGTCAAGCATTCATCAACGGCAGTTGAAAACTAAAAGCCTAGAGCGTATCGTCATGTTCCCACCTTATTTTCATACCTAGCGTTTCTGAACATCAACTGGCACCATCTATCGGGCACCAGCAGCGAATGGCTTGTAATTCAGGGAGAACATTTTAATACGAAATATGAGGAAACAAAAGCACGGGGGGGGGGGGGGGGGGGATGGTGCGGTTAATATTAATGGTCTACGTTTCCGACGCACTGCAGAGTCTGACTAACGAGTAAAGGACGTTTGCTTCGCTCGCACCAACTACTTATGGCGGGCTATACAAGTAGTGACAGCTGGAAAAACAAGAAATGGTTACCCAAATTTTCTGGGCTTCTTCCTATTTAGTGTATTTGCTTATCGTGATAGCTTTGTGGCGATGGTTTTCACTCCTGACACCTGGGTCGTGGGTTGGCACACCACCGCGGTAGTGGCTTTTTCGTAATGCCAAAACTGTTAACACTTTCAGGTCGTGTGCACTGTCAAGTCGCAATAATTAATCCCCAGGAGGCAGAAATGCTCACGGAGCTCAGCACCGCGGCGTCCCTCATAGCTGCCACGAAATTTGGGGACCTTAAACCCCGCATATCACGTATTATGACTCTTTGTCCTGCCTTATAGTTGCTAAATTCTATTGCACACGGAGCTCAATGTTAAACTAGCCTAATAAAGGCTAGTGATATTTTAGCGTCAATGGAATATCTTTCTTAGAGAGCTCGTCTTTAGTGTTGCCTTGCCGATAATGGTTTGCCAACACGTCTCTCTCCTCCTACTATAATTCTCCGAGAGATAAATGAGAACGTTAGGAGAAGTGCAAATCGAGTGGCCCTACTGGAGGCTCCACTAACCTTAGAGCTCTGATATCCATCTACAGCTATAGTTTAGATGTGCGGGAATGTGTCTTTTGACTTCCTACGAGACGCAAAGAGTTTCGATCAGGAGCAAGTACATGGTAACAGAGCAAATGGACATGAGCTGGGCGTGTAAATATAACATAAGGTAGGCTGTGGTTTACTCCGCTAATACTGTGGCTTCCTAACAGAAGGGAATAGTAGCACAGACCGCAAAGGGCTAGTGACCGGATGAGATCACAAGCCTGCGGGGTTAAGTTGGCTGCAGCTACCGCACAACCTGGTTAGTTTGAGGGATATATAAGAAGTCTTTTTCCTGCAGTAGACATATTTAGGCTGATGATGGTGCTGAATATGGTAGCATCAATCCTGCATAAAGATTTCTAAGTCCCCAATGGTGCACTTGACACCTTGGCGCGGCATACCTGCTCCCCACGAACACTTTGAAAACATCTCCTGACTAGCATGCGCGCTGATTTTCTGTCAAAACGTTCCACCGTACAATTTGCAGTGGAGGAACTGGTGCGTAGAGGAGCTGTGCTTGTTTAAGAGGAATATTTTTACACTCCATAGAGGCGATAATTGGCATGGCGCAACAGACCGAACATTTCAAGGCTCTTCTCTCGTTAAAATGCTTAGCAAGTCACCTGGACTGTAGGCGGCTCCAGAGTCTCGGGACGGCCGAACGGGCCCTCCAGGGGAAGCGGTTGGTACTCTTTGGAGTACCGTTTCTGGAAAACGAGAGCCCATGCGTGGAGGCAAACATGCATATTCGATCGGGTTCCACAACGTAAAATACTCACGTCATTCAATTTCTGCGCGGCCCTCGAAAGGGAAGAGCTTTACGGCTATTCTCGATTTTGCAGAACTACCCTCAAGCCCTACCGTACTGCAATCTTAAGAGGGTGAGCTCTAAGAAAGCGCAAACACGCTACGTAAGACGCGAGCCAAACGCCTATAGTAATAGAGTGGTGGCGTGGTGATGAGCCAATTACTTATCTATCAATAGCATTACCCAAGTGCCGACGACGACGTGGTATAGATCATTCATTAGATGCTGGCTTTCCCACAGGTCGCTGCATATTGCAGAAGGGAACAATGATTTCATTGCCAGGAAGACTGAGCAGTTGCGTAAGATAAGCCGGTAAAATAAAAACTAATAACGCAATGAACGCGCTCACTGCAAGGCCAAATGGTTTTCAATGGCTTCAATTCATTTTATTCATGTTATATCTGAGTCAATAAATAGGACTTAAGAATATGATAGCTGTAAGAAAACTGCAGAAAAAAAAGCACGGCAAGGAATAAGCAGGTGATTGGTTACAAACAGTTTCACAGTGCACGAGGAAGTGAAAGATGCGCTGATTCGCAGAGAATACAGTGGCCAACAAACAGTCAACGGAAGGAACGACATGGCAGGAGCAAAACTGAACTGCCCAATCGATGGCCCAATCAAGTGGCCTTTGTGATAGCAATGGTAACCATTAAGCAAACATTTTTCGTGGGGTAGTCAGTTCCCGGTTTTTGATATGAGCGCATGCTTTATACACGAAGACAGAGGCAATACAGATGACAAAGACGGCAGAAAAAAGGCGCCCATGTGCCCCGTCCCCTCTCTCTCTTCCATCCAAT
Organism: Amblyomma mixtum; assembly: GCF_055824585.1. Classification (NCBI taxonomy): domain Eukaryota; kingdom Metazoa; phylum Arthropoda; class Arachnida; order Ixodida; family Ixodidae; genus Amblyomma; species Amblyomma mixtum. Next base: position 80,653,971 of record NC_143015.1, on the reverse strand, counting down.
TGTCTTCGTCTGTTAAACGAATACTTTATTCAAAGCAGCAATGAAACAAGCCTAACTATATAAAGCCGGCTCGGCTAGTGCGTCCAAATTGAAACCAGTTTGAGCTGTCAAAATATTGCGAGATCCCGCTGAGCTTCTATAAAGCCACTACAACAAACGCCGCTCATTTACTTCCAATATCGTGGACACGTTTTACGTCATTGATCTGTGATAGGCCGCGTACTGAGGTTGAAAGCAAGGGACAATTCAGGCACAACAACAATGTTATGTTCTAACGAGGTTGTGGCTTTTTAGTCGCATGCAGGACTACGCTGATCAAAGAAAGCAAGAAAGAACATAATGAACTATGCGCCATACATGCTGACTGTCTTTGTAGCCAAAAAACTTTTCGCTCACCTAGTTGATGCATTTGATTTCCAATACCCTATGGCACGCGAAATAAAAGACGACTACAAAGAGCCAGACATTTGTACATCCGCTGATAACGTATTTATTGTTTTTCGCTTATGGAATTAGGCAATCATAAGCAAAAAAAAAACGATCTGGGTACGTCATCACATACCAGGAAAAAGATCAAATGCGAAGGTGTATCGGTCCAGTCAAAACGGGTCAATTGGTCTATCGAAAACACAACTGGAAGCATTTCGAACGAATTTGGATCTACACCACGTAGTGCTTATTTTCGACAGTTCTAATTCTTCGTCTACTGGAAGCTGTAGCACACAGTTTTGTCTAATAGTTCACTCTGTATGGTCGTTCACCATGATTTTTAAAATGTTTTTACAGTGTAAATTCCACTTACAATTAACGTACCAGTTTATTATTGAAGGTTGTCACTCCAACCGAGGCTGCAACGAAGACCCCGATAAGAATGCACGAGGCGAACATCTTCCCCCAGTGGGTCCTGGTCTTCGCCTCGTAGAGATCTGTCTCGAACTCCTCGGCTGCACTGCGCGATTGACTGCAAGATGACCGAATTCATGTCTCGACACGTGTAGAGCTTAGCGGACATAAAAACAAAAAAAAAACGCTATGCAAGTGCGATGCACAACACTGGAGTCTTGCTGATTGGAGTGCTTTTCTGTCGTGGCACTTTTCAGGTTAAAGCAGACCCACAGAAGATTTAGAGAGACTATTTCTTCTTCGGAAACACATCACGTCACTCGCATGTCTGTCTAGGCACATCCATTTGGTCTAACTCTCCTTTAAAGAGAGTGGCTTGTAGCAGCTTTTAAAAACACGCTTATTACTCTTTGAAACAGAGTCCTGTCCTCCAATTTGACAACAGGGTTTGTCGTAGAATTGAATTGAGGGCAAAATAATATGCACAAAAAGGTATCACTGTTTAGGCTGCTAGCTCTGCCAACACAACTGGTGGACGCCAGGCCATTAAGCTTTGCAAGTGGATCTGGAGAAGAGAGCCTCCGAGACGTGTCATTTCTCTAAGCGAAAAGTCGCAGCTGTTCCTTCGAGACCACTCCCCCCTTAGGCATTTTTTGAAAGAGACAATGGGCATTCAACACATGGTATTGGTCCACGTGTGCCGTATTATTGCATACGACTAATTCTCATTAAGCGTATTTACATCGCACAGACCAGCGTAAATTGCTCAAAGGTGGCCAAAATCTGGAACGGCGTCGGGACGCCGTAAATTTCGCAAAGCAAACACAGGCCTATTTCATAACGTTCTCACGTAATACTTATTTTTTAGCACATTTCAGCCAACCTGTTGGGCATTTTTGTACATAATTACACATTCCTGCAGTTTGCATTAACAACAGTCAAAGGTTAAAATCAATTCTCCTGCATAGTCTCAACGCAGTTCTAAGTGGGAACAGGGCTAATGGTTTCTGGAGGTTCAACGTCCCAAACCGAATCAGGCTACGAGGGACCCCGTAGTTTCACGAGAATCATAAGGGATCTGTGTACTTACTGTAATGAGAATTCTGGCTCCAAATTGGAATGGGTGCTGGGAAAGAAAACGCAGACATTAGACAACGAAAGAAACTAGCAAACTAAGGAGTCATAATAACCATTTTGGCCCAGATGTCGTGAAATGAGGAATACGCTGTTTTTTTTATGAACTGAAAAGGAGGGAATGCCGTTGAGAAACGGTTAAACATGCCTAATTTAATCGAAAACTCCTCCAGGTTTTATCATTTCGTTTTTGGTTCCGGTCAGAAAAGAAGAAGATGCCACGCGACAAGGCAAAGATTGATTGGGTGTGCATATTGCTACCTTGATTACTGCCAAAGTACTGGGTTGAGGACGCAGAGCGTTGCGAAACTTTTTTTTTCAAATTTATCTCTGGCAATAACCGCGCTATAATATCTTCACCTTTACAGCATAGGTAAATGTACAGCCTTTCTTTCGAATGTCCTCAGTTTAGGATGTGAGGCTTAGTTGTCGTGGAAGTGAAGGTTGAAAGGGCTTCTTGGTAAGATTCGAGGCTGTAGTTTCATGTTAAACTTAGACTTAAGCACTGACTCTGGTCTTTTCCTCTCTGGGAAAAAGCCCTCGTACACACTCATGGATAGATTAAAAATTAAACATTTTGATCGATTTGCCTGTGTGGTTGGGTTTTAAGACTTAATAAATTCTAACGCAGCTGCAACCAATAACTTTAATTTGAAACCCAGCGTTGCGGAGCCGGCTTGCTTCCTTCTTCAGGGGTGACGGGGGCAGTAGCTGTCGTCTTTAAGTATGTAAGGAGGGGAGCAGGAGATCAAAAAAAAAAGAAAGCTGTGATGCAAAAGGCGTGGGGTAGGGAGTAGGAGGAGCGGGTTAAGGCTATAAGGCGGAGGCGGTCAGTGGCGACTTTTTTTCTGCAGATTAAGTCCATGTGCATATCATGGGGGCAGTTTTCTTTTTGTGCGGTTGTTGTCCTTCGGGGTAATTTGGATGTGCCAGGATTCGAGTAAGAGCCCTTTTTTGTAATTCGTTTCGGTACCGAAGATGCTGGTTTCGTCGAAGTTTAATTGTGTGGCCTTAGTCTTCTGAATGTCCGGCTACAGTTTTGCGCTCTTTTGCCATGTTGCTGACGTCGTTTTTATGCTGGCGAATTCTGTTTAGATTTTTAGTTTCGATGATGTAGCTTGCGTCGCAGTCGGCCAAATATATCCCGAAAGCACGGCGCTCTTCAATCCGGCTTATACTACAAGCCAACTAACTCAAGCCGATATCACCACTTCGCTTTGAACCACTCGAAGGTCCATAAAGCATCAATGGTGAAGACATTGTACAGAAGAGTTGAGAAACTCTGCGGCACATACTTGACAGAAGAAAAGAACAACGCACGATATCTGAAGAACTCATCGTGAACGGCTATCCAAAGAACTTTATTCGAAAAACCATTCACCTCCAAAAACACTACAACATGCGCCAAAAAATCAACGCACAACAACCAACGCCACCATCAAAATACGTCATTCTGCCTTATATTCGAGGTGCCACAGAAACCTTTGCCCTAATTCTGAAAAAAGGGGGTGTGCAGGTTGTGCAAAACCCTACAAACACGGTTGCGCTTTGCCTACGTGTTCCCAAAGACTGACCATGGAGAGAAAGATCCTAAGGCATTATCTATAAAATTCCTTGCGCCGTTTGCGACGGAAGCCATATCGGCGAAACCAAAAATCTAAAACAAAGAATTCGGCGACATAAAAATGGCGTCTGCAACTTCCCGAGAGAGCGCAGTCCTGTAGATGAACATTCCGAAGACTCCGACCATAGAATCAACTTCGACGAAACCAGCATCCTCGGCACCGAAACGAATCCCCAAAAAACGCTGTTACTCGAATCCTGGCACATCCAAATTATCCCGACCATCAACCCCAAAAAGAGAAACTTGCCCGCAGTATATGCATAGGGACTTCGCTCTGCAGCTCAAGCAAGAGAAGTCGCCATTCATCGCCTCCACACTGTCCGAAAATGGGGCTCACAACATTACCCACCCACCCCTAGTCCCTTCTCCCATTCCTTTCGCATGACAGCTTCACGTCCGTGGCCCATTAAAGGGCCACGGACTACTCTCTGGTCGAAAATACTCTCTACCTGTCTTGGAGCAAGCCTCCTCTCCTTCCGTTCCCTCCTCGAGATTTTTCTCTCGCGCCTCGTCGAGTGGGCTCCGCAAGGCAAAATCACCCTTATTCCTCCGAAGTTAGCCGGAGGCGTGGTGTCTGGTGGAGTGCGTCACATGTCTACATCAAGGCCGCACCTTGAATAGAATTCTTTTCTTGGTTTTTGCTTGCTTCCTGGTCTAGTTGAGAGGGGGGGGGGGGGGGGAGAGCGGCGGGTCTTCCTAAGCCCTCTTTATTTTGCTGTTCGGGTCTCCTGGCGGTCTTTCGTCGCGTTTTTCTTTCTTTGTCCTTCCTCTCCCCAGTTGCTTGGGTCGTGGACGTAGTTGTCTGGAGCGAAGTGTCTTCCGGAAACCATCGCATTCTTTACCGTTGTGTCAGGAAGGCCGATGCGTTGGAGTCAGACACGACTCAACTCATAATCTCCTGGAAATCTGTGCCGGATCGTGGTTCGACTCCAGACGCTGTGTGCGCATCGAACGACGAAGCAGCGTCGTTGCATTTTCTCCGCACACTGAACGATCGAGTGGCGCGATCGGCTCGACCACCTATACTTGTTAGCGAGTGCATCCTTTCATACATCTGTTTGTCAGCCCCAGTTAGCGAGCCACCTATTCGTTTTGTTAGGTCTCCCCATCGTTTCACAACCATAGGGGCGGGAGTCGGTTTTTTTCGAAACACGCGGTGAAGCGCGGACCCGGCAACCGCCCGTTTGCTATTCTCCGTGTGTGTTTATGTGCTCTGTGTTTGTGTCTTTTCTCCGCTCCTAAGCTCATGTCGTTCATTGGAGTTAAGGCGTAGGCAAGATGCACGAAGGATAAGCGGTGTGTGTGCGGAGTGGTCGGGCGAGTGAGGGAAAGGCTCTACTCCACAAGTAACTAAAACCTTGTTTGGGGGGGCTTGCATGGAAGGAGAAGAAAACTGAGAAGGGAGCGCGCACGCAGTGGGCTATCTCGTGACGTGATTACTGAGGGGGGAACCCACTCTGTTTTACTATTTTTTACTTTTTAAGAATAGGGTTCAAGGCTGTCGCCGTATGCTCCCTCCGCATTTTTTTTTGTTCCTTCATGTGGGCTTGTATGGATGTGCCAAAACGGAAGGCGCTGCGGAAAGCGTTGCGCAGACGACGCGACACCCAGGCTACGCCAAACCTTCTCCGGTCAGTCAGAACGATGCACCAATGTAATGCCTTTAGCGAAAGTAACCCGCTTGACGTCAAACGGGTTCAGAGTAGGGGGCGAGGACGTTTGCCTGTGGAAGGAAAGAACGCGCGGGCTTTGATTTGGATTTGTGCAGCTTTTCGGGGTGCGCATGGCTCTGTATTTTGCAGAGGTTATTTTCGATGCCTCATCTATGCATTGGGCTTGTTTTTAAAAATGTCCGGACGCTGGGCACGTACCCTCTAATATAAGAGTCTTCTCTTGATCAAGGAGAAGGCTCTTGGCCAGCTGAGACCTCAACACCCAAGTCCAAGCCAATGAGTCGGCCCCTCAGGTCGCTATCAGCCGTGGGCTGATCGCCGCATAGCACGGACCATCACCATCTGCTTTTTCTGATGAAATAAATATCTTACAATCCACTGACACCGGAAACATACAAATACTCGGTGGTATAGGAAGTAGAAGGAAAAAAGTGAAAACCTCCACTCGCAGGCACAAAACCCCACTACACTAGATATATATATATATCGGCAAAATTTGGCACTAAATGCTAGCATAGAAAGCTCGGGGTGCACGGATATGGCTAAGATTTCTTTTGAAGATGTTTATTGGTTTGGCTCAAGAAAGAGCAGCGGTTCAAACTTGAAAGTTGAATCGCGAAAGGAGGAGTCATTTCGAAGGAGCGAATTACAGATCTAAAACGTCAATAACTGCTTCAGGGCTTTTTGGTTATAAAGATTTGTACGATAACAGAGAGTGCTAATGCTGCGAGTTGAGTTGATAACTTTTGCCACCACAAGGCACTGGCATCCTCATGCAAGAAAACAGTTCAACTTCTCACTTTTTGCGCATGTGTCAGATATCATCATGATTATTTGTTTGTCAGGGCTCATGAAGCATGATGGTAGTAATAAGATATTTCTGGAGAGTACCAAAAATTCATGGCTGTGAACATACGGCGGTTTTTCATTGGCGACAAAAAATGTGACAACCGGCCAGCTAGGCCACGCTGGAAAGCAAGGGGATTTTGATTCCGTACTTAGATTGCATTAATTTCAACAATGCTTACAAATTGCTAATCGCGTGTGCATCACTTCGTTCTTTGTGCGACTAACAGCAGCAATAGCCGATCATGTTGTTAAACATCCTAACAAAACAATTGACCGTTGGAGCCGCATTGAAAATGAAGCAAGTTCGGTTTGGATAGTTGTTTTTGAGGATCTATGACTGTAGTGAAAGGTAACGGGTATTCACCTGAGCATTTCTAATTTGTCGACTTTTCTTAAGTTTCACACAGATGGGAAATATAGCCACTCAAAAACGTATTTGCTATCGAGATTCACAGGATGTTTTCAAGTTTCAGGTGACCAGAATATAGACCAAAATAGGCTGTTTTACAAAATTAAACTCTACCAGTCCTTTTCACATTCACAGCTCAGTGCACTCTCGTAATTAAGCCAAGAAAATAAAACCTAAGTAGACAAGCGGGAGCGTTTGCGCTTCTCGTTTATGTTCGAACTGGAAAGGAAAGGCACAAGATTGAAATATTTTGTTTTTCAAAAAAAAAAGAACGGTGTCGCAACAAGAAGTACAGCACACGTTTTATTTCTTCCAGCTGCTTTCTCTTCTCAAGCTCTCTCTTGATGTCACACCTCACTTTGCCTGGACACGAATATCTTTTGTTTCCTTGGGCGCACACAAATAAAACCTCTGATGAGTTTGAATAGTCATCCATAACCTGTCGAGACCGGGGAAAAGCGCCTCCTTTGTTATTAGGATGTGGCTATATTACCGGCGGTCGGCATAATCGTCCGAAAAACAGAACGCCGGCAGTGTCGCCGTACCGGCTCGCTCTATACTCACGTGACATTGCACAGCTCCCCCTCGATAAGAATTTTGCTTTTGTTTTTATAAATACAAAAAAAAAACAGGAGAAAGCAATACTTGTTTCCACTGGGAGTGTGTAGCCTTTAGGTACCATACATGATTGTCTGGGTGAGGGTGGACCGTCGGCAGCCGGCAGCATTTTGCCGTCGGTGTTCTGTCGGCAAAAAAAAAAACTGGAAAAAAAATCTGGCAGTGTCGTTTCACTCCCTGTGTGCCGTGACGGGACCCGAATTAGCCAATGGCGTCAAACTGCAGGCAATGTTCCCTGTGTTTTGAGCGGCTGCCGCAGCTGTAGTCTCCTCCTTATAACGTCTCTTCTTCACAGGTGGCGAACACTGACTTGTTGAACAGAAATGAACTCCCTTGCTACTCATCTCTCTGGACACGGTTACTAAATATCACTCATAGTTAGAGTGCTTAACTCTCAAATTCATTGCGTTTCTGAATGATGCATAGCAATCGCAGTGATGAAGGCATGGCAATATCAGTTCTTACCTGAGCGCTGAAACAGGCGATGATTGATAGACGGATGTCCGGCGGACGGTAGACATATTCGTACTCATGCTTACGCCGACGGATGGTAGAAATTCCAAGACAGAAAGGGCGGAGGCTTGCAAAATACTCCGCAGGGGTTTCGAAAAAGCAGCCTCAGAAACCGTCCTCACTTCGTCTTCTTCTACGCCTAACGAAAGCTATGAACACAAATGGCTGATTTTTGTTGGACAGGCGAACAAATACAAATAGTGTCTAAGTTCAAGAAATTATTCGTTAAAGAAGTTTCGAATAACACTACAAGAAGAAAATAAAACAAGTGCATCCGACCTGAAATTCACCGGAACAGATGTTCTGTTCTGCGCACACAAAAAATGCATGAACAATTCTGAGAACGATTAAGAGCACAATTAAGAGCAGCCATTTTCGTTGCTACTGTTGCGGTGTCGGCAAGGATTGCCTTTATCAGGGTTAAAAAAGCTGTTTTGAATCATCTTTTGCTGCTCGAAACATCTTCTTTGCCTATTTTATAACGAAGCACAGCACCGATATAATTATTTTTCATTTACCTCTGGGAGGTGATTCTTGCTAGGTTGAATTCTGAGATGCTTTTGAGCCAAAATAACCCTTTAAACTGTCCTTTGAAATCAATTTTTCACTTAATATTTCGCCCCTTAATCAGTTATTTTCTCCATGCAAATGTTTTATCCATCCTTCAGAACCTCCGTTAACACTTCATTAATGTTCTATGATGTTTCAGAGTGGAAGACGGCGCTTGAAAAACTTTGAAACTAACCGGGAATATATCGGCGTAGTTGACGCGCCGGATCGTTGGGAATGCGCGGAATAGAAGATCACGCATCGGCCAATACCAGGTGTGTGTTTTTATGTACGGGGGTGCGCCCCTCTGTCAAGCCAGTCATAGGCTTTTTGGGTGTACCCCTAACATCCCAGATGTTGAAATAAAGGTATTTCGTGCCCTACTAAGGAGAGCTAGGAAATAACAGTGCACTTTCCATTGATCCCCCTCATAGCGTCAAAAGCCTGTCTTCCGCTTTCAGTTACATTATTTTGAGATATTCATGAACACTAGCATGTCGGTGTCCTACTATTCACGAATCTCGGGAAGTGGGCACACGCATATTTCATTTGAGGACAACAGAAACATCTCGACAGCACGGCTTTTAACATTGTGTAGAATTCTCGCGGGCTTTCACTGAGCGCTACATCTTCTGATGACCCGTCTGATTGGGTGATTGCACAAACTGTGCCTGTAATTAAGAAAATGAACCGTGCTCAATTTAGCAACTGCCGCCTAATATCAGTCCTCAGCGCATTATACATATCGTTTTGACTGGATAGCGGGTTTTGTATTTGGGAAAAATATTTTCTCAATTCCAGCACGATTTCTGGAAAAACATGTCGACAAACACACAAATATTTTCTCCAATTCATTCCTTTTCCTCTATTCTTGATAGTTCCGGGCAAATTCTCATTTGTCATGTCTCATTTCAAGTTGTCGTTCTCATGTCAAGCTGCTGCCAAGCCAAAGGGGGCTGCGGCTTGGTCAAGCTGTCTCTGACAGCTTTTTCTGCGCCTCCGCTGTCTGTACCTTTGCAAGGCAGAAATGAAGAATTTGAATTTGAATTTAAAAATAGACGTTACAGTCCTTCACTCTAGCAAAGAATTCGGTAGCGTTACATATCTTAGCAGGTTATTCAGTGTTGATGAGCTTGGTCTACCTCGAACTTTAGTTAATGAAATATCGTCGTATCTAAATATGCGCAAAATAAATCGCTGATATCAAAGGCCATCATTCAGACGATTTCCGCGTAAACTGCCGTGTACCTCAGGCCAGTGTCCCAGGCTCTCTTCGTTTTCTTTAATTTACATGTACGACTTGACCAACTCCATAGATGAAAATGTTATTACTCTTTTATTTGTAGTCGACAGCTTGCTGCTCTAGGCTGTTAACACTGTAAACGGTCAAGTTGTAGTGACTAAAAAATTAATGCAATTTTTATGTGGTGTGACTTTTTTAATAAAAAAATCCTAATAAAAGTATTCATGAGCTCATTACAAACAGACTCCTTTTTCTCAGCAGTGCTTCCAAGGAGGCCTCGATAACTCAAACTGGCTGTTTCAGTTGTCTGACCGAAACAATTGGAAACCACCTGAGCCGGTAGATCCATTTTCATACCTGCGCTTCTGGTCTTCGCAAGCTCGGTAAGGTCACACACTTACTGCGGTACTACCGCTTCGACTTAAATCGGCTGGCCTTTATAACGTTAATGAGACCTCCGTTAGAATACGGCCGTGAAGTTTCGTGTCCTTTAATTTATTTATTTATTCAAATAACCTAAAGGCCCCCCGGGGAAGGTATTACATAGGGGGGACACAAGAAGCACTTTGATGGCACTTTTTTCAAAATCAAAGGGGCCGAAAAGACAGAAACAAAAAATGCAGACACCATTTTTTGAAGTGCATCAAAAATACACCACTACAGCGCAAATAGAAAAGCTTAAAATTCATACAGCCGCCGCGGTGGCTCAGTGGCTATGGTGCTCGGCTGCTGGCCCAAAAGACGCGGGTTCGATCCCGGCCGCGGCGGCTAGAATTTCTTTGGAGGAGAAATTCTAGAGGCCCGTGTGCTGTGCGATGTCAGTGCACGTTAAAGAACCCCACGTGGTCGAAATTTCCGGAGCCCTTCACTACGGCGTCTCTCATAGCCTTAGTCGCTTTGGGACGTTAAACCCCACAAAAACAAAACCAAACCAAAATTCATACAGCTGAGATTAAGAATACTAAAACAAAGCAGACAAAAAAAACCATTTACAGCGCAGATTGAGAACACAACGACATCGAAAAGAAATCTGAAAGAAAGTAGTGGTATTCGAGGGAGCAAAAAAAGAATTATTTACTCGATAAAAATTCATTGGTGCACAGGGACGTCACATTCTGATGTGAGTAAGCAGCATTTCGTGAAATTTGTCCGGGTGAACCTCGGTAGCAATACCTGATGGTAGGTTATTCCAGTCACTTATGGTTCTCAGTATGAGTGATTGCGCGTAAAGAGATGACTGACACGTTGGGCGATTGGCTTTGTAGGGATGATCACGGTGAGAGAAAGTGAGGCTAGATGGCTGAAAGAAGTCTTCATGCAAAACGTCGTGGTGATAAAGCTTGGGAAACAGAGATAGACGAGCGTGTTTTCGACGTAGCGATAGGGGATCTACTTCGACACGATTTTTAAAGATAAATAATTTGTGTACGGGGAATAGTCCAAAACAATCAAGCGTATGATATAATCCTGGCTTGGGTCCTAGATTTAGGTCCGATTAGGTGGTGTAAGCGAGCTTTTTTAAGTGTGAGCACTTTCTTCCCTTACACTGTGTTTCATGATTCCGAGTCAGCGATTGGCAGCCAAGAAAGACATGAACAAGCTTGAAGACATAAAACTATCGGCACTTCGTTTCAAATACGGTCTGTACGATCGACGTTATTCTCCACCTCAATTGTTGAGAATACATACTGTCTAGTCCTTTGAGTCCTGCAGAAAGCAAGCCAAAACAAATTCCTCTTCAAACTCTGCTATTGCCAGTTCCGTCTTAACCATGCAACATACTTAAACAGCTTAAAACAGTATTTCTTTCCTTGCACTATAAACGATGAAAACAATGTAGCCAGTGATGCATTTACGTAGAGTAATATTCTTTCTACAATTAAACGAGGTCTTGAGCGACAAATTTTAATCACTCATTTCTCGCAACTTATTTTATGTTTTTCCTGTTTTTTTGTTTTCCTATTCGATTGTATAGAACCCTATACTTGCCATGACCGACAGAAGCATCGCTCGTTTGCGTTTTTTGCCTGCTATGGTCGCAGTTTTGAAGCAGAGTTATGATGATGTGAATGGCACCCACGAAGCAAATAAAATATTTTCACTTAGCGATAGAGCTATCATTTTTTCGCAGATGTTACAGGTACAGGAAAGTCTTTTCCATTACTCTCGTAAACAACTGAGTGGTATCCCTCAATTGTGCTTCTTGGGAACCTAAGCTCTGGTATACCATTATTTCTGCGCCGCTAAAAGCACCTCTCCTGCTTACGTTCACGGGACTCAGCCAAGGAATTAATTTGTGAGAATTGGCAATCACAGACCACCGCAAAGCCGCGCTGAATGTCAGAAGTAAAAAATACTAACTTTCCTGTATCCTATTCGCCGGAGAGAGCCCACTGATCATTACACTATCTACCGAAGGAATCGTTATACTGTGCGATGTCAGTGCACGTTAAAGAACCCCAGGTGGTCGAAATTCCCGGAGCCCTCCACTACGGCGTCTCTCATAGCCTTAGTCGCTTTGGGACGTTAAACTCCATAAACCAAACCAAACCGTTATACTCCTTAAGCCCTTTTGAAAGAGCATAGAGCTGCTAGTGATTGTATAGAAGCCTGCAGCGTATCCGCCGACTGAAACCTGTACAACCGCAAGGCTTTAAACCCTTTTTATGGATGACGATGAATGAGGAATGTCACAGGGGCTTACGTAAAAGCGATAAGAAACCCAAAATAATACCGTAAAGTCTATAATAGCCAGGTAATTTTTAGTTTAAAACCCAAAATTATTCTCCAACCTTGTGAAAAATATGTAAAGAAAGACGGATGAAAACATCCTCCTTAAATTCTTGAGCGGTGTAATATGCCACTATCACTATTTGCGGCCCAAAAAGGCTCAACATATTGAATGATAGGTATGTGTTAATTGGAGAGACCTGGTAGAGACCTTTACTCTGCAGTGGGCGTAATCGGGCTCATTATGATGAAGATGGTGTGTTAAAAAACTTAAAAATAATAAGCATTACTCGGAAGAGAGCGGACTTGATCTGGCGCCTTCAATGCGGGACATGCGCCTCTAGTGGACTAGGCCACAGCAGGGATGTCAAGCCGCTGTTTTGAATGATTTATTATAGCCAGTCTTGTTGTGGCTGCTACCTGTAGGTGGGTGGCGCTGTCATCGCTACCTGTGCCAGCTGCATTTGGCAAATAGACAAGCCGGCATACCCTACCCTATAGAAATGAAGTTCTTAGTGTCATATTGACAGCATTTGATTAGCCTATTTCAATTACACATCTGAGATCCTTTCATTTATTTCCTATTTGCTATTATTATCATGATTGTTTTATTTTTCCCCACCATTATTTTCTTGTTTAACATTTTGTTCACCTATCAGTTGCCGCCTGTGTCTTGGCCAATCCCCCGCAGTGGGTATGCGCCATTTTCTAGAGGACAACAACAACAACAACAACCTTCCCGTAGTGGGCAGAGAAGTGTCGAAGAAGAAGACACTGCAACAGTCGTAATTGTCTCCGGACTGCAAATTCTTTTGAGCCCAGGAACAATATGAACAACAAGAAAGAACCCACAGGAGCCCGGTACGTCACGGCCAGGCAGAACACGTCCCAAAGGGGTGCCCCACAGGAAATAAGGTGAGTATTGTCTCATTCGTTGACTGCAATAGCCAGCAGGTGATTTCGGTGCGCCGCGCTACTGCTTGCTGGCATGGGCTCAGAACAGGGCCTGGGGACATTTAAATGGTTTTCGGAATTTGGAATCTTTCGCCGACTTTTTGTGTCAAGAAAATGGCTCTAATGCGCGACTTAAGGCGCCGCCGGGAAATACAACTTAGACTTCAAGGTATTTTTGTGGCACCAGCGTAATGTGGGCTCAGAGTGCCAAGGCAGCACAAAATTAAGCTTAAACAATGAGCTGCTACAGCACTTGCACTGCGCTATATTTGGGAAGTTCACACAGGTAGAAGCGCAACTCGCTGCGACGCATAGAATCTGCCACCGGCCAGCTGGCAGCGGTGGCCTACGGCTTAGGTATCTGCGCCGTACTGTATAGTTAATATTAAAACAGCGCAAAAGACGACAGACTTGAGAAAGTGCTCGTCCTGTGTTCTCCTTTCTCTGGTCCGTCGTCTTTTGCGCTATTTTATTATGAATCCCTACCAGCTAGCCCAACTAAACGTTTCGCACTAGAGTTCAGCAGATGAGATGGTGGAATCCGCGCTCTCTCATTCTGTGAAACCGATCTCTGTAAATTCTTTCTAGCTGTACCGGTGTACTCAAATCAGCGAACAAAGACATTCGGCGGTGAAGTCCTCTAGCCATATAACAGCCCTGTAAAAAAAATCGATTTCTGCGACGAGCGCTGAGACGCGATTTTCTGATCGAGGATCACTTAAGATTTCTTCGCTCACGCGAAGCGAGCTCTTTGTACGATCCATCCACCGAGTTTACACGCGTAGCCTCGACAAGACAGAGGTAGGGGACGCGGTTGTATGAAAGAGGTGTGCTCACGGCCGGTCTCGAGGATAGGCTGTGCTCAGCAGGGTCAGTGGCATAGCTAATGGATGACGTTGCTACGCTGGCGTCAGAATTATTTTGGTCCAGTCGGCGCTTGGCTTATTTTCTGATGAGTGCTTTGCGCATCGCGCCACCATAGATGACTATAATACGACGATAGCACGCAGCAGCCGATTCGGGAACCTGCTTAGGAGGGGAATGGCGATCTAAGTGAAGGGCACTTCGCACTGCGTGGTCGCCTCGATCACCAGGTGAGCACGACGGCTGGTAGTGATTCGAAGAGGATGATTTTCTACGAACGGAATGAAGAGCTTCGTCAGTCTGAAAGTTAAGAGTGCTGGCGCTGCTATATACACGTCACTCGAGTAATACGTAGTTCTTGCGTTAGTGGTTTTACTCTGGTGGCGCCAGTTGACTGGACATATGTAGCTTCCAGAGCTTTCATGTTGAGGGATGCAATGGCTGTTTCATAAAGCGTAAAAAATTGCACACAGATCCCGCCTTGTTTACCGATTTACGTCACAAAGTAAACATTTAGAAAGTTTTTTGTCTTCTACGCAACGAGAGCCTTTGGGTAACAAGTGGAACTGATGCTAAATAGAAATGAAAGATAATTACAGCATTACGCAATAGCTAAACATTCATGAAACATATTCCAGTCTTTTGCGGATTCCGGTCGAAGCAGTGCAATACTGCGCTACTCATACGGTGGAGAGGCATGTCCAATAGCGCTCCGAAGAAAAAGGTACTCTGCGAAGTGCACATGGGCTACATGTGATGAAAATCGGAGGGCCACTTTCTACTACACTTGAATTAGAGAACATCACATGCACCCATAAGCACGAAACAAACCTCGCTTGCCGAAACCTTGTATGACCCTTTGTTATGGCCGTGCGGCCGATAGGCAGGCGTAAAAGACACCTTGTAGAGGTGGCTTAAGGAGAACGGCGACCATCCTTTTGTGGTCAATAGCTCACAGAGAAACCTATTAAAGGAAAATGCCGCCGACAGTGCCAAGGCTGCTTTTATTTTTGCGCTAAACAGCAGGATCGTTAACTAATATAGAACTGCTAACTTTATACATAAAATAGTTTGGCTTCTTCTTGGTAGGCTTGTAGCCCACTCAGGGTGAAGAACAGCGCAGACGAGACTGGACACGCAAGACAAGGAAGACACCATACGCGCTTGTCGCCTCCTATAAGTAATACCGATATCAGCCAAAAAGCATGGAAACGAGCGCACGTCACACATTTGCCGGCCTGTAATATGCTCTCTGCCCGCTCGCTGCTTCCAGTCGGGCACTGCGCAAGGAACACATGTCACCCGCGCCTGTGTCTAAGGCGCTTTCTTAGGCAGTGTTCCTGGCCGTGCGGCGGCGCTTTGGCCCGTCAATGGCTTCAGATCTTGCGCTGCACCGGTGACAAGATTTCCATCTTCTAAATTGTAAATGCTGATATAGAAATATTTTACAGTGCGTTACAAGGATATCATTTAATAAAGAATCAAACATTAATAGCTAAAGGATTAACTATTCGGTAGCAGTCAACCACCAGCCTGTTAGCTTGTCTCAAATGTATTCTAATGCGCTACAAAAATGACAGTGCTGAGAAAAGGGCTCTTTAAACTAAAGAAAACCTATGTTTAAAAATTGGGGTTTGCTCAAGATGAATTACTCATTATAGGCTTTGAAGAATACTAGTGGACGTACGACTCAAAACTTCAGGAGTCATAAAAGCGTTTTAGAACCATGGTGTAGAAGAGACATCTATGTATTAACTAGAAGACATTAACACCGGCTCCACAGTAATCCTAGTTTTCAGTAGAGAAAGTGCGACCAAAATTCAAAAAGTAAAGGGCCTTTGGTAATACAAAAAAAAAGAGTTCCTCGTCATACTGAAAACTTCTGTCTACCGAACCAATGCTTCAAGCGCAAGAAGAGCAAAAACTAAAGGTGCCGGGCGATCAAAGAGCTCCCGAGCAAACATGTTAAACCTCCTTGGTTCGGGCTGGGGTGTAAGGAGGCGTGTTGTGTTGCAGCAGGACTGTTACGGATAGAGAGGTTCTCCACGTTGTCGAGTCTTGATCGCACGACTGTTTGATGAGTATTTCGCAGTTAATGCAAGCTCTAAACGTCCCTCGTACCATGAAAACCACCAAAAGTACGCCTTTTTCACGCCATAAGGTGGGAGCCACGTTTTCAGGACTGCAGTCTGGAGATTGCTTGAATTTTTTTGGTTTTCGTGAGGTTAAAGGCGCCATTACATGAACTGTTGTTTTAATTCTGCGTTGACGGGGATTATCAGCGTCGCGTCGCTCGTAATATACCCAAGGCACAACTATGAATGAATTCAGGCAGCTGATCATATTTTTGAGCACAAAAATAAAATAACAGCACGCACTTTGCAGCTGGCGGAAGCACAATTTTTGCGGGCATTTTAGTCGACGATCACCGACAGGCAAACGACTATTGAATCAAAACGAAGAACTCAGTGGCTTCAATGACTGATCCGGATGAGAAAAGTTAAATACAAGGAGACTAGGTATTTGGTAGAGCGCGTTTTTCAGGTACTCTTATATCATGAATGAAAGTTTACGTGCATTCCTAAGTAGTTGAGTATATAACATCTCACCAACAGTCGCCTGTGGGGCGGAAAGATGGGTGCAAATGTAAAGGGTTGAACTTACATTGAGGGAAATTTCAGGACCTATGGAAATAACAATAATAGGTGTACCGTTAGCAGGCAGAGTGCGAACCGTGTGGGTTAAATAACAAACAAACGCCAGTGAATGATATCTTAGTTGAAATCAAGAAGAAGAAATGGGCTTGGGCAGGGTAATTATGTGAAGGCAAGATAACCGCTGGTCCTTAAGGGTAACAGAGTGGATTCCAAAAGAAGGTGAGCATAGCAGGGGGCAGCAGAATGCAAGATTGGAATACGCGGTTAGGAAGCTTGCGGAAATAAGGTGGCCGGAGCTGAGACAGGGGCCGTGGAATTCGAGAAATATGGTATAGGCGTTTGTTTTGCGGTGGGCGTAATTAAGCATATAATGAAGGCGATCATAATGATCCTGATATATTTATCACTGTGATCAGAAATTTGCTGCGCAATATTTGAAAATTGCAAAAAAGTGTCAGGACCAACAGCGAAAGGCTAGTGACCGGTCGGAAGAAAATGTACAATACAGGCAATAAATAAACGGAGCAAAAGACATGACAATGAGCAATCTTCGACAAGCACTTTTTTGATAGGTGTTTTTTTTTATTGCGTACTATGCCAGATCCCCGACAGTGTGGTTTTTAAAGGTTCATTGCCAGGAGTGACACCTTCTTCGATGCTCACCGTCGTTTTCACTATTATCACATTTTTTTTTTCAAATATTGCAGTTATTCTAGTAGAGGAAGCGGCTAAGAGTGATGGGCATTCTTCCTCCCTGACTATAAAGATCCCTCTATGATATCGGCTCACAACCAGTGGTTTTTCTATTGCTAAATGTTTTCGCTTTTTTCTCCAAACTAATTGAGCCTGCCTTTTCCTGGCGTCCTGCTACTCCGGCCGCAACTTTCTAACAAAAAATTCGATATATGCATGCATCATTCTACGGCGATACCGGCAAGTTTTCTTGATAAAAACTGTGCTTATGGAATGAAAGAACATATCAGTGTGGTGTTTGGAGAATATGTTCAGCTGCGATTTTTCATTTATGTTACATGCCTTGCTGTACGCAAGGATATCCTTTAGCCATATTTTTTTGCTGGTTCGATCCCGGCAGCGGTGGTCGAATTTCAAAGGAAGCGAAGTTCTAGAGGCCGGTGTATTGTGCGATGTGGGTACTAATTAATGAACCCCAGGTGGTCGAACGCACTACCTACATGGTATACATTTGTGCTTTCGTTGAGCCACTGCTCCAGTATGTGTTAATGACATATGTCGGTGTGTGTGTTCAAGACACGAGTTTCACGTGCGTCTACTCACCGCGATGCAAGTGCCAGCCAGTGTGTGTATGTGTGTGTGTGTGTGGACATCACCCATAAAACTGATTATATTATGTCATCATCAACCTTCATTCGCACTTTCTCTTTCCTCCCCTTCCCTTTTCCCTGTGTCCAGTAGGAGGCCAGGGCCATGTTACCACCGGCTGACCTCTCCACCTTTTCCTCTCATTAAAATTGCTTTCTCTCCCCATCCGGTCGAAATTTCCGGAGCCCTTCACTACGGCGTCCCCCATAGCCTTAGTTTCTTTGGGTCTTTGGGAGAGCAGTGGTACCACAGGTACCACTGCTCTCGTACAACCTAGTGTTCACGTAATTAACTCCCAAAAGATTATCGTTGAAACCAAATCGAAAAAGAATTTATATCTGTTCTGATTGCAGAAATTTTGCGCCTTTTAATCTTGGGTGGTAGGCATACGTAGGTTGGTAATATAAGACGAGTTTTTTAATCCATTTTTGAGTTAGTAATCCTTATTTGCCAAAATATATAAGCTTGATACTACTTGTTCTCTTTTAAGAAGAGGAAATGACGACAAGGAGGGCTCAACAAGGAGGTCGAAGGAAGAAAATGAGGAAGCCCGTACCACGAGTTCAACGGTCAAGACTTCCACGAGTCCATCTCCGGCCGCATCATCTCGGAACGCATCCTCAACGGAAGCATTTGTCGCCGCTGAGCAGAAAAGTGGTGGGCACCGGACGCTGTGGCAGAAGGTTCTGGTGAGTTCACGCTTAGCCAGATACACGAAGAAGTTTCAGTCCTGACATCGGCCGCCTCTATGGCACTTACCACAGACCGGTCGCGCGAACTTAGATGCTATTACCTTCAGACGCCCAGCACATATTCACGGGATCGAATTCCAGCTGTGGCGGCCGCGTTTCGATGGATGCAAACCGCACAATGTGCACGTGTGCTGTGCGATGCCAGTTAGCGTTAATGAGCCTCAGGTGGTAAAAGTTATTCCCAAGCCTTCCACTAATGCCTGTTTCGCGGCCTATAAATACCTTTACGACTAGAAACACCAGTAGCCATGCCATATTTTTTACCATGCAGTCACTTTCTTGATAACCTCGGGTTTAGCCGCTCCTAGCATTGCGGTAGCGCACGTTGTTACCACTCTAGTGGCTGCTCGTCTGAACAGTTCTCGCATGGCTACCGGCCATTGAATTGATCCTTAACCCATTTTTTTAAGGCGCAATCTCTGAGCCTATGTCGTATGCATACAAGTAGTAAACTGTGACTCAAATGTCCGTAGGAATTGACTAACGTCAGTTACAAACCGTTTCGACCACTGCGTTTGTAGATAAAGGGGCAAACAGCTCTACTAGTGTTTCGTAATAGAAAAATGTGGTACGTGTCTGTACCTTATTTATTTGAATGTATTAGTTGACTTGAATTATAACTGAAATTATCTTCAAGAAGTGACGGAGTTGACTCATAGAAATGGCTCAGAACCTCAATGCTTCTTTCATTTTTGGCCCAGTCAAAACGCGTCTTGTCGAACTGTAACCGGAGCTTGCGAAGATGCGCAGAACACCAAGGACACCTAATAACAAAAAAGAACACACTAAATATTCTGTCATAGTTCGTTGTTGTTTAGCATAACAACGTATGGTACATTAGTACGCATTTTAATGTATGCTGGCACTTCAGGCTGAAAGAAGTGGAATATGTTTGTCCTGCGGCACTACAAGAGCGAATTCAATCATGTGGCGTTTTATTCTTCCGATATTATAAACTTTCGCTGCTCCGCCGCGGTGGCTCAGTGGTTACGGCGCTCGACTGCTGACCCGAAATTCGCGGGTTCGATCCAGGCCGCGGCGGTCGAATTTCGATGGAGGCGAAACTCTAGAGGCCCGTGTACTGTGCGATGTCAGTGCACGTTAAAGAACCCCAGGGTGTCGAAATTTCCGGAGCCCTTCACTGCGGCGTCTCTCATAGCCTGAGTCGCTTTGGGGCGTTAAACCCCATAAACAAACCAACCAAACTTTCGATGTATTCGGCCCCACTTATTAGGTGCTTGTAGCTCTATAAATAATTAACATTGCTCCTGAAATTATATGTGATTAATACCAGCACTTTTTCCGAAGTTTCCCTATGAGAAGCAATAAGATTTCCTTTCCTGACAGAAAGCAGAAGATACTGGAGGCTTAGGCTTAGGCAACGTGGAGTTTCAAAATTTTATCCCAGGAACTCTGTCATTGGTAAAATACCCTAATGCCAACGAAATTACTCCGTTTTTAGTTAAACAATGTATGTGTGCGGTATTTCTTTTGTAATTAACGGATTCGACGTTGCAATGGTTACTAGTCACAATCAATAACTTGCGCGTTCTTTTTGAGTGTTAGATATCTTGCACTTCATCCTGCGACTTGGTCGATGAAAGGGGCCACTGCGACTGGACGTTGCGCAGCTATCTTTCCCAAGTGGACCTGGAAGCTTGTGCATTTGTAGACATAGGAAGGGGAAAAACGAAATTACTATGCAGCTTTTACCGCGATTTTTGGCTCCGCAAGAACGCAAAAGACTTAAGCTTATTTACGTGAGAGGTAGCGACAGCGTCAATATGATGTACTACAAAGGTATGGATGTGGAACAGCATGAACGTGGTAACTTTGTCGCGAAATGACAGTCACTCGTTTTCTTGGAACAGAACGCCACTACAGTACCTGTGGACATTCCCAGTGCACCAAGAGAGAAGACCCTCAAGTTCAAGGATGAGGCACAAAGAGCACCAGCTGAGTTAGGGAAGCCCAAGACTTTGGGGTTGGCCACTGAAAGTTTGACTCCGAAGGCTCCTTCCTCAAAGGTAGAATGAAGAATGATAGGAATTCCTTGTGACTTCTCTGAAGTCACTTATTATATTTTTAAATATTAGAAAGGCTAAGCAGATATTACACAAACTATGAGAGTAGCAGCTGAAAGCAATTTATTTGCGACTTGCCTCAGAATTTATCATTTACTATTGAGAAGACTACATGAATTCAAGCAAAATCAAAACAACCCTTATTGAGCATTTCGATTTCGCTAGTGTCCTCGCTGACTAGGGTACTTAATTCGCTGTAGAAACGCTGTAGCGGGGCTGCTGAAAAGTTAAGAAGGTTCCCTCTTTGTGAGGAAGGCTAAGAAATCGTGTAAGAAACATAGTGTGCAAGAACAATGACCTAACACAGACGACG
Organism: Amblyomma mixtum; assembly: GCF_055824585.1. Lineage (NCBI taxonomy): Eukaryota > Metazoa > Arthropoda > Arachnida > Ixodida > Ixodidae > Amblyomma > Amblyomma mixtum. The sequence goes on along the minus strand of NC_143015.1, from coordinate 80,632,821 downwards.
AACAAGCGCTACTTTGACATTTTTCGAAGCGCTAAAACAACAAGGACGCAGGGAGCACGGACAAGGACGAGCGCTCGTCCTTGTCTGTTCTCCCTGCGTCCTTGTTCTTTTAGCGCTTCGAAAAATGTCAAATCTGCACCAACTAGTCCGATCCGCTACCCTTCTGAAGCGCTACTTCCAACAGGGTTGTGCTTCTTACATCCGTGTGTGTGCCGCGCTTGCCGTTTACTATGGATCATCAACTAGCCTGCAGCCACACCTTATTAATTTCGTAACATCCAGTCATTGACCTCTGGAGTGCGTCAGAGGTCTCGAATTAAATTTTGGCCATCGGTATTACCAATGAAACTGTAGTGCCATGTGCAATGACGACCAACCGGACAGTAGAACTGGTCACGTGAGTGGAACACATGCCCTCGATTTACGCGTTCTCTGAGTAATAAAAGTGTTGCTAAGTATCGCTACCCTTCGCCCTTCACTCTTTCCGCCTTTCATTGCTAAGTATCGCTACCCTCTGCCCTTCACTCTTTAGGACTAGCCTTGTCACGTTACTTCAGAGACAATCGTGGTACGAAGTTTTGATTGGTCATGGGTATGTGCTTATGGAGTTGAGCGGGTTTTAGGTTTTAAGAAAATACAACAAGGCGCCGATTTTATGGATAAAAATACTACGCCATCAATCTTCTCATGCTCCTTTTATCTAAAATAAATACTCAAAAGTAATGGTCTCCATTGAAGAAGTTCGTCTACGCAAATATAACTAAAATTCTGAGCTTACTGCAAAATTGTAAGTAAGAAGGTCGGCCAAAGAAGGTCAGGCAAAGCGGAGCATGACAAGTAAGAACGGCTGAGTCAGTAACAAGAAATGATGTAATGTACTGCCCTTTTAGATGCTCGACCTGAATTAATTGCTGCCAAGTTTAAATGAGGTGATGCTCTTTCAAATAAGTGCGTCTACTCTAGCTTTTTAGGACCTTGAAGCTCAAAGTTGCCGCCATCACCGAGTGATGAAACATTGTTGTTCATCTCGCACCTTCAAACTTTAGACCGAGCAGTGGGTCCGGGTAGGTGCTGGAGGGAGGATTACCTGAATCTGTCACTTCGCATGATGCCAAATTGTCGGTCGTTGAAATGAGAGCACCTTCTAAAGGCAGAAAGGGTGAATGACGTAGAGCTATATGCGGCGTTCTTGAGTATGCAATTAGATTCTAACCATTAGTGCCATGATTGGCGCCATAAGTGGCGCTTGTTGGCACGTCATTCCAGTGGTTATTTCTGCTTCCGAATCAGGATACCACGGTTTTAGTTTGTTGGCACGTCATTCCAGTGGTTATTTCTGCTTCCCAATCAGGATACCACGGTTTTAGTCACCGCTATTCCCGAAACAACGACTGACAAGAGTCCGAACTTTCAAGCCGCTGTACCTTCAACAGCGAACCAATCAGGCAAGCTCGGGACATCGGGGCTTGCTGCTCCAGCTCCCCCTCTGAAGTCGGTCTCGACAAAGGTACCGTACATACACGAGAATTCGTTTTCAATGGCTGGAAACGTTGCTCATTCTTTTAAAAATGTATGAAACATGTGATGATGTAAATAACCAACTGCAAAGAACATGAATGTAAAGTACTGGTTAATCACGCGATGTCTCACCTTTTGCAACCAACATGTCGAGAGATATATCATCAGAGATTTTTAATCTCACTGTGCGGCACAACAGTCGTAAAAATCTTAGGGACGTGTGCAGCGAACTAAGCACAAAACGATATCTAGTATTATTATTACCTGCTTTCTGTTTTATATAACCGTACATGTAAGAAATTACGAGGTAGTCCGCGGAAGAAGCTTTTAACGCTATAGCGTTAAAGGCTTCCCTGTAAAGCGTCAAAATGTACTGTGCGGAGAACACGGCGTCCGTGGCGTTGACGTGTCGAGAGAAGCAGGTGGCGCACATGCAATCAAGGTGATGTGACCTTGTGACGTCATCAAATTTTGCCCACTGTGGCAGGTGCCAACCTGTCCTACGAATTGTCAGGAAACTGTCTTCTATGGGAGGGAGCCGTGATATTAGAGTGAATCTTGCAACGTCATCACCGCCTGACCATTGTAGCAGGTTGCAACCTGCTCACCGCGGTACGTGATAATGAAATTAATTCAAATAAACCAAGTGCAGTCGCCACCTTTCCCCTATGATGCTGCGCAGGTGCTTTACGGGAGCTCCGTAATAGCAACCTGCCGCAGAAGAGCCACTGGTGCCCGCGTTTGATACAGCTAACCTCCTGGGCAGAGGCATACTGCTCGACTGCTGCACCACTGCGCCAGTAGTGGTATCAGTAGTCCCCGCGATTTATGAATGTAGAATAGAGAATGATAAAGTCCTCATATATGGGCGTGCAAGCAGTACCAAGAGGAAAGAGAAGCTGTAGTTGCGAGGTAGGGATATCTGCTGCTATTGCAATATACGCTTCAGGGCAGGTTGATCATTAAGGTTTGTCAAACGAAAGAACAGGGTCCGTGTCTACGCAAACTGTATACGCAAGTGATACACAAACAGGACCCCATTATGGTGGAGGGCCCATTGAAGCAGTGTCCCCTCAAGGCTCTTGCTGACAGCTCTGCAACAGAGTCGGAAGAAATGTGTACGCCAAGAGGAACGTAAACTGTACTTTCGCATTTAAGGTGGTCCGACTGCACAGTTTGTCAGTGGCTAAGCCCACTTCAAGAGATTTCAACCGCTGCGACTTTAGACATATACTCAGGGATTTTATTATTCGTGTTATTACAGTCCAGGATGGATATATAGAACCCGAATATTTCCAGTTATTGTCTTTCTTTGAGCCCACAGGCTATTCTATCTAAATCCTGTGTAAAAGCATTGGGAAGCCGTGCTGTATATCGACCAGAAACATCGCCGATCTTTGAATATATCCAAAAGCGCGCCGTACGCCTGCGAGTACCGCTGTTCCAAAAGGGCGCTTCTAGGTAAACTTCCGCGCTTGCGACTTATCGGAAGCATGGCTGGCAGCGCTAGCACTGCTAAACCGCGTGACGACGGCGAAAGTGGGTGTACCTGAAGGGGGGGGGGGGGGGATACTGTTTGTTTCTCATGATCATTTTCCGCGCGACATATGTCATGCGGTGAATTCAACCTTGCCAACTAATGCGTAGCGGCGGTACGCGCGTGGCGTCTTCGCTGCCGGAGCTGTTGCGGAAACTAACTGAACATTGTTTTTAAGTGGTGCTTATTCGACTTATGATTTACTGGTAACAGGTTGAGACATCTAATGACCGCAGTGGCTAGTTCCAAAGCACCATCCACTGCGGCTTCGATGAACAGCATATCAGGACTAGCAGCGCTTAACAAATGCAACGCTCTATGCACGCCGACAGGAGGCTAATCGGTGCAAGAAGCGTGTCATTTGAAGCGCCCTCCCTGTTACGATGCCTGACGATATTAATAGTATCGAATAAATAAATACGTAAATAAATATATTAGCGTCGACACAATGTATTGTTAGATTCTCCGACTTCAATATATCGGGCTCGACGCTAGTGCATCGGCATCTGAGAAGAAAGCTGTCGAAGAAAACAGAAACTTATCTTTCCCTTTGGACATCGCCGTAGCCTATCCCTGCTTACAGCTAGCTGCCATTCGAATATGCTGCAAAAATCGTGGATGGGCACGTTTAAAAGGGTGTGTAATACTTTTGCGCATGGGAATGTTAAAAGAGTATCCAGTCGATAGCCTTCGGTATTGTCAATCGCTGTCGAATACGAAGGCGTTTCTGTACTGATACACTGCAGACCCGATCGTCGCCATGATATTCCATCATCTCACATCAAGCTAGTTTGTAACCATCGATTCCGCCAATATTTTTCAACGCATGCAAGCAACAGACATACAAGTTTAACCCAGAAGGTTAAATAATTCTTATAATTTACGGTTTAGAAGAGTCAGAAAACGAGACGCTTGAAGAACTTGAAAACACAGTGAAAGACGACATAATAAAAGAGAAGATAGGTATAACACCTACAGGTATAGAAAGACTTCATAGGCTTGGGCGTAAATCCAGTGACAAATCTAGACCGGTTATCATAAAATTTCTTGACTATCGGGAAAAGGCATCCATTTTACAAGCAGCCTACAAACTAAAAGGATCGTCGTACTCTATCTCGGAAGACTTCTCGAAGCGCGTGGATGACTTACGTAAACTTTTGTGGGACAGCGCAGCGGAAGAAAAAGCAAATGGCGCTAAGGTAAAGCTGGGCTTTGATAAAATTAGCATTGATAGTGTTATGTTTGCTTGGGATGCCCAGAAAGGAGAGCGTGTCAGATTGGACAATAAGAAAAATAACTGACAGAAAAAGCATGATCCTACATCCTTGAAAATCTTAAACATTAACTGCAGAAGTGTAATCAATAAAGTAACCGAGCTTGAAGGGCTCCTTTTTACTAACGATTCAGACATTGCTGTGCTAACCGAAACAGGGTTACATGATGCAATTTTCGACAGTGAATTCGTGCCTACTGGTTACAATGTACTCCGGAAAGACCGTACTGGAAGAGGTGGCGGCGTCTGTATGATATACAAGAAATCATTACGAGTTTTAAGGATGCCTGACGTGCCTAATGTAGAGTGCATTTTCAGTAAAACATATTGTGGTACAATCAGGTACATTATATGTGCGTTGTACAGGCCGCCTTCTTCTTCCATATCGGTTTTAAATGATTTGAAAACTTACATGAACACATATTTAAAACCTGGCGATCGGATAATTCTATCTGGCGACTTTAATCTGCCTAATATTGACTGGCGCACGATGTCCCTCAAAAACCATAACGACAAAACAGGTGATGCCATGTTGGACATAGCACTTGCATTTGATTTATCCCAACTTGTTGACGAGTACACCAGGGTACACGATAGCGCTAAATCTATACTGGACCTTTTCTTCGTAAGCGGATCTATTAGTACTAAAAGAAAATGCGAAACAATCCCAGTAATCTCCGATCACCGGGCCGTGTTCCTTACCTTATCTGATGCCGCTATTGACAGGCATCTAAAGCAGTCATGTTTTCCTAACTTTTCACGCGCTGATGACACATCAATAATCGATACCTTATCCTTTTATTTTGATAGCTTTTCGAGGTCTACCGCAAATGTAGACGATCTGTGGATTTCTTTCAAGGACCTGGTTATGATGTGTATTAGCCGTTTTGTGCCAAGCATTGTTAAAAAGACAAAACGTGACAATTCCTAGATTTCCCGCACTTCAATACAAATGCGTAGAAAATTAAAAAAGTTGAAAAAGAAAAGGCAAGCAGTTGTCCATCCTGAAGGCCTGCTGGATAAAATTTCCGCTCTGTCAAGTCAACTACGAGGACAAGTAGCACTTGATAAAGAAAATTATTTTGGTGATTTGTTGCCTAATTTTATAACTAGCTCACCTGAAAAATTTTGGCGTACAATCTCACCAATATCTAGGGATTCCCATGCATTTGAAATCAATGGCACATTAACACATGACGGAAAGGTAATATCAACCGCCTTTAACGAATACTGCAAATCCGTTTTTACTAAGGATAATGGCATACAACCTGTGTTCGAAACATGCTTACCTCCGATGCCTGATCTTGTCATCAGTGAACAGGGTATAACTAAAATGCTTTTGAATCTTAGCGTAAAAAAATCCCTTGGGCCTGATAAAATACCCAATGCATTCCTAACGAGGTATGCAGAATGGGTGTCCAAGTATTTGTTCATAATTTTTTCTAGGTCTCTAAACGAAGGACAGGTTCCGGGCGACTGGAGGACAGCCAGAGTCCAACCACTTCATAAAAATGGAAACAAACAGTACAGTAATAATTACCGACCGATTTCATTAACATCGACAGTTTGCAAAATTATGGAACACATAATACACACCCACATTTCCCATTTTCTTGAACAACACAATTTTATTACAAATTCCCAACACGGATTCCGGAAAGGTTATTCTACTTGTACCCAATTAGTTCAGACTATACACAATTTTGCGAAAGCTATTAACAATAGTAGCCAAACAGATGCCATTTTTATGGATTTCGCCAAAGCATTTGATAAGGTCTCTCACAAAAAACTGCTTTCCAAAATTAATAGCACACTCAGAAATAACAAAATCATTAATTGGATTTCAGCATATTTGAATAACCGTCAGCAATATTGTCACGGCTTGACGTACAGGCCGGCGGCGAGAACGGGTGAAGACAGGGAGCACATAAAAAACAGGGAGGTCCACCAGCAGCAACGTCGTCGTCGGCGCGAGGCAAAACACTCCTCGTCTTTTTCTTCCCTCTCGCGACACTACCTCCCCCTATAAAGAAGCATCGTCCCGATGCTAACACGAAAACAAAGGCACAGGGCGGAAAGCCGCACACGGGCACAAAAACTCCTGCTGGCCAGTGTAGAAGAAGGAGGGAAAATCAGTTCGGGGCAGACGATCATCGCGCGTAATACGGCTTAAGCCGCACTACGTGCACAATGTCAGGGCGGGGTGAACGACGTGATGACGGTCGTGTGCCTTCCGGCAGCACCTCGTAGTTAAGTTCACCGATGCGGCGAAGAACTGTATACGGGCCAAAGTACCGCTTTATGAGTTTGTCGGAAAGACCTCGACGGCGTACTGGCGTCCACACCCAGACCTTGTCTCCAGGGTAAAAATGTACGTCGCGTCGACGGAGATCGTACCGACGAGCGTCGGCATGCTGTTGGTGTTGGATGCGGAGTCTAGCGAGTTGCCGAGCTTCTTCCGCGCGCTCGCATACTATTCGGGCACCATCGTCTACGTCGACAGGCGGCTCGTGCGGTAGCATAGCGTCAAGCATCGTGGTGACCTGTCTGCCGTGGACCAGCTGGAAAGGGGACATACCGGTCGTCTCCTGGACAGCGGTATTATAAGCGAATGTAATGTAGGGCAGTACCGAGTCCCAACTGCGATGGGCGACATCCACGTACATGGCGATCATGTCGGCCATGGTCTTGTTCAGCCGCTCCGTCAGCCCATTCGTTTGCGGATGGTACGCAGTAGTTCGGCGGTGGCTGGTGCAGCTGAGACGGAGGATCTCCTGTATAAGCTTGGCCAGAAACGCGGCACCCCGGTCAGTGATCAAAACGGCAGAGGCACCGTGACGGAGCACAATGCACTCGATAAAAAATTTGGCTGCCTCAACAGCTGTCGCAGACGGAAGTGCTCGGGACTCCGCGTATCGCGTTAGGTAGTCCGTCGCTATAATTATGTACCTGTTGCCCGACTGCGACGTCGGAAATGGACCAAGAAAATCCATTCCGACGGTGTGGAACGGAACAAGCGGTGGTTCGAGTGGTTGGAGAAGACCAGCTGGTCGTATGGGTGGTGTTTTGCGCCTTTGACACTCTCGACAAGTTCTGACGTAGTAACGCACGTACTTAGGAAGTGTCTTCCAGTAGTACCGTTCTCGAATACGTGAAAGCGTCCGGCTGTAGCCAAGGTGACCAGCTGTAGGATCGTCGTGGCAAGCTTGGGCGACCTCGGAGCGCAGGTCCTCCGGTACAACAAGGAGCCACGACCTCGGGCTGCTGTCGAAGTTCTGCTTGTACAATACGCCGTGCATTATCTTGAACGTCGGCAGCATGCGCTGGAAAACGCGAGGCACCGCAGCTTCGTGGTCCTTCCAAGTGCGCCATCAGCTGACCAATCAGAGGATCACTGCGTTGCCGAGCAGCCATATCTGCCGTGTCCAATGCCCCAAGAAAGCCGTCCTCTTCGCCATTTTTGCCTCCCGGTGCCGGCTCCACAGGGGCTCGAGACAAGCAGTCAGCATCATGATGTTTGCGGCCGGACTTGTAGGTGATGGTGACGTCGTACTCCTGTAGCCGAAGGCTCCACCGAGCAAGGCGGCCTGCGGGATCCTTAATATTGGCGAGCCAGCACAGCGAATGGTGGTCGGTGACGACACGAAAAGGGCGACCGTACAGATAGGGCCGGAATTTGGTGATGGCCCAGATGACAGCGAGGCACTCTTTTTCAGTTGTCGAGTAATTTCCCTCCGCCTGCGAAAGAGCTCGGCTGGCATACGCAATAACCCTCTCAGCGCCATCCTGGAATTGCACAAGCACTGCTCCTAGTCCTTTGTTGCTGGCGTCCGTGTGGAGCTCAGTGTCGGCGTCTTGATCAAAATGGCCTAGTATGGGGGATGTTGCAAGGGCGTGTTTTAATTGGCGGAATGCTGATTGTTGCTCCTCGTTCCACTCAAAGGCAACGCTATCCTTCGTAAGGCGGTAAAGTGGCGCCGCGATCTGGGCAAAGTTTCGAACGAAACGCCTGAAGTATGCGCAAAGACCGAGAAAGCTTCTGACGGTCTTCTTGTCCGACGGTGGAGGGAAGGATGCAACGGCAGCCGTTTTCTCGGGATCTGGCTTCACACCCACTTGGCTGACGATATGACCAAGGAACTTCAGTTCACTGTATGCGAAGCGGCACTTCGAAGGCTTGAGCGTAAGTCCGGCGTTCAGAAGAGCTTGAAGAACTGCTTTAAGACGCACCAGATGGTCTCTGAAAGTGCTTGAGAAGACGACAACGTCATCCAGATACACGAGACATGTCTGCCACTTCAGACCGGCTAGCACAGTATCCATGACTCGTTGAAATGTCGCGGGCGCTGTACACAGGCCAAACGGCATCACCTTAAACTCGTAGAGGCCATCCGGGGTTATAAATGCGGTCTTCTCGCGGTCGCGCTCATCCACTTCAATTTGCCAGTATCCACTCTTCAAGTCGATGGACGAAAAATAGCGGGCATGACGAAGACGGTCGAGGGTGTCGTCGATGCGTGGGAGTGGATACACGTCCTTCTTGGTCACCTTATTGAGTCGCCGGTAGTCAACGCAAAATCGAAGGGTCCCGTCTTTTTTCTTGACCAGCACTACAGGTGCGGACCACGGACTGTTGGATGGCTGGATGACGTCGTCGCGTATCATTTCGCGCACTTACTCCTGGATGGTTTCCCTTTCCTTCAAGGAAACGCGGTACGGCGGTTGGCGAATTGGGTGCGTTGCGGTGTCGACAATAATTCGATGCTTGGCGACTGGCGTCTGTCGAACTCGGGATGTCGTCGCAAAACAGTCGTTGTACCGATGCAAAAGGGAGAGCAGTTCGCGTGTTTGGGAAGGCTCAAGTTTGGGATCGATATCCAGGGGCAACGTTGTAGGGTCCCGTGACCCGGTCGGGGCCGCCTCCTTAGGCAGCGCAGCTGCTTCACGAACGTCGCTAAGCTCTTCCATTTGGGCTATTACTGACCCTTTCGTCAAGTGCTGCGGCTCGTTCCTGAAGTTGGTCACGAAGATGTTGGCTCGCCCTCGTTGAACATTTGCGACCCCTCGCGCAACACCAATGCCGCGCGTAAGTAACATCTGGACATTGCCTTCCAGAACGCCTTCTCCACATGCTGTTGTATCGGCTCGGACCGGCAGGAAAACTGTCGACAACGGCGGCAAGTGGACATGGTCGGCATCAACTTTCATCGGAAAGCCTGTGGCCCAGGGCGCTACTGGCGATGAAGAACGTGCGCGGAGGGTCGCAAATGTTCAACGAGGGCGAGCCAACATCTTCGTGACCAACTTCAGGAACGAGCCGCAGGTCTTCGTGCGTCTCGGCGGTCCCAGGCGTGCATCAGACGAGTGCAGGAACTCACGGCGTCGAAGGCCGGAATCGGGAGCGCTCTGGTCCTGGCGATGGGCGGGAGGAGGAAGACGAACTGCGGCGGCGTAGCTCAGAGCTGGTGGGTCGGCTGCAGCTACAATTGGGACGTCTTCTGGCGCCAGCGCGTGTCGCAGTTCTTCGCGAACGGCCGACGCGATGGAGACAGAGGCGGGCTGCTCAGGAGTAGGGAAGAGCTTTTTCAGCTCCTCGCGGATGACGTCGCGAATTATTTCTCGAACATCGGCGAGACCAACTCCGCCCAGGTCAGACGAGGCAAGACTTGAGACGACAGGAAGGGCTCTCAGTCTCTGAAAGTGACTGGTTCTTGTCGCCAATGCCTGCTCGATGTTGGTAGCTTCGGCGACGAATCCGGCCACTGTGGTCGGAGGATTGCGGATGAGGCCTCCAAAGATGTCATTCCGGACACCCCTCATCAACGCCCGTACCTTTTTCTCCTCAGTAGCCCGCGGGTCGGCGCGGGCACTCAGACGCAGCACGTCTTCGACGAAGCTCCTGACGCTTTCGGTAGGTCCCTGGATGCGAGCGTGGAGCAGATCTTCAGCTTGCTGTCGCCGGTGCTGGTTCGCGAACGTGCGTACCAGTTCGCTCTTGCACGTCTCCCATGATGTTAATGAAGCCTCATGGTTCTCAAACCAATACTTTGCTGTGGCTTCCAGGGAAAAGTACAGGTTTTGCAGGCATTGGTCTGGAGTCCACCCGTTATGTCGCGGTACTCTTTCATAGTTTTGGACCCAGTCTTCAACATCGTCAAGGCCATCGCCACGGAACGGCACGACAGATCTTGGAGTGAGAGGCACGTAGACGATCCTCGATGCAATCGCGGGGTCGGTTTGTTGTGACTGGGACGCCATGGTGACGTTGGCTGTCCTAGATGTCCGCGATCCCTCGGGCAAGAGTCCGAATTCCGGCGCTTGGCCTTGCTGGCGTCGGCTAGCGCGAGTCTCAGTTTCCGCCGAGGGCTCCTCCAAGAATACTCGATGGCCAGGACTTAGGACGGGGCTCGAACTACGAGGCGGGGAGCGCTGTATGAGATGCGTTACCCAGCACCTGCACCAAATGTCACGGCTTGACGTACAGGCCGGCGGCGAGAATGGGTGAAGACAGGGAGCACAGAAAAAACAGGGAGGTCCACCAGCAGCAACGTCGTCGTCGGCGCGAGTCAAAACACTCCTCGTCTTTTTCTTCCACTCGCGACAATATGTCTCTCTTGGGTAACATTCCTCTCAAACTGTTTTTGTTGACTCTGGCGTCCCTCAGGACTCAGTGCTTCGGCCACTCTTGTTTATCATTTATATTAACGACATCGTGAAAGACATTCCAGTTAATATTAAACTATATGCGGATGATTGTGTGCTATACTCCGAAATTAAAAACGTGTCAGATCAGGTAAAACCTAATGAGGCTTTTCAGAAAATTAATGCCTGGTGTGATGCATGGCAGATGCCTATCAACTTTCAAAAAACCGTGTATATGAGAATCACTCACAAGAAAAGTCCACTGATGCTCCAATATTCATTTGATAACAACATTCTTTCCGAAGTGTCACACTACAAGTATCTAGGGCTATGGATTACTAACAACCTTGACTGGACTAAACACATTGATCAAACTGTAAATAATGCAAACCGTAAACTTTTTTTTCTTAGGCGTGCATTGAGACTTTCCACACCCCGAGTTCGGCTTCTAGCGTATAAATCGATTGTCCTTCCAATATTAGATTATGCGGCAATAATCTGGGATCCATTCACCAAAACAAACGTAAATAAAATTGAAAAAATACAAAAGAAAGCAGTACGTTTTGTTTACAATAGCTATGGACGCACATCAGTAAGTGACCTCTTAAACAGCGCTGCTTTAATATCTATAACCGAAAGGAATCGCGTTGCTCGACTAAAGTTCTTATACCAATTGGTCAAAGGTCATTTTAAAATTAACATTTATGGACTAATATCCTTCTCTTCAGGTTATTCTACAAGACAACGTCACAATCTTACAATCACCCCTTTCACCCAGCGTAATAACTGCTTTAAATATTCTTTTTTTCCGCGAACAGTAACGGAGTGGAATCAACTTACTAATGACGAAATCCTACAGCTATCTGTAACATCATTCATCGGTAACCTCAGTGCAACCTCAGAGACCTCTGTCATGCATTCCAGTTTCCCAATTTTTTTAAACTGAATTTAATATTGTGATCGTTTGGTGCTCTTTCTTCATTTAATTAATTCCCTGTTGACCATGTTCACTGATGACTTGATAGTAGTGTATTTATATGCCCCAAACCTTAGTGTACTTTTTTGTTGTGTTACGTCATTGAGCCTTTCATTTTTGCTGTTGTGTTTTTGGTACTTATTATTATTTTGTGGCCTTTGTACTTTTTTCTTAATATTTGTACATAACCTATTTTCTGTATGCTCACCCTGCGAAAATCCCTTCCTGGGATTGCAGTATTAATAAATAAAAAAAATAAAAAAACCCGAAATGTTGACAAGCGTATTGTCAACTTCTGCATTCGTAGGCTTACCGCATGATATCAGCACCCATTCTAAGTTATAAAAATTCTATTTACAATCGTTTCCATTTTTGTGACTAATTTAAAGACGGTCACTATCCTACACCCTCTTGAAAGCTGCACTAATAAGCGAGTAGAACGTGCAACAGTGATTTAAATGATCAGGGTGTCCGTTACTTTATGCAGGGCGCAGCAACGGGCCGGACAAACACTAGCGATGCTCCCGAGCAAAACGCCCCAGGTGCTCTGTCCCCCGAAGGAAAGCCCTCTGCACCTGTTCAGCGTCAGAATCCTAAGCCCTCAACACCATCAGCACCTGTACGGAGCCCAGAAGTCTCCGTAAGAAAAATTTTAGGGAAGGTGCGGTGTAGTGAAGATTGACTCTAAGTTTCCCTCGTTGGTTCCATGATCCCAAGCTTTGTACTCGCTGGAAGCGCTATGCTAAACACCTTAATACTGGTGGTTATGTTTTTGCGAGTACCATGGAAAAAGGCAGTTAGCGGCAGCAAGACCACATATTTCTCGACAAGGTGGCGTTACATGGTTCAGAACAGAGCGCTGTCCTTAGGCACCTACCTGGTCGTTCTTGTTTTGGCTTGTCTTGTGCACTGCCTGAAAGTAGTCTTAATAAATGCTACATCTTCCTAAGATGTTCATGAAGATTTCAGTGCTTTTGGACGGCGTGTAATGTGATTACCGATGGCACTCTTCGCAGCGTTCGAAGGAAGGATTGAAAACTGCAGTGGAGTTATAAATTGCCACAAAATAGAGTTAAGTTGTTAAATAAAGTCTGATGCTCTGAAGGCGATACGTAGGTGTCAGAGTCACCTCCGAGGCTGCCAGCGTGAGTAATCATTTTTCTAAAGTAACACTTTGCGTCATGCATGTCATCACGCCAGATTTTCTTCCGCTCTCAGCTGTTATGGACAGGGAAGCGCTGAGATCCACCCTGAGCTGACCCGAGCTACCGCGGTGAAAGAAAGAGGTCAAGGCTGAAGCAAAATTGGATTAATATGTCCGAACTACGGTACTCATATCCAGATGGCGCGCTAACTGTAGCTCGTGTATATATTGTGTTGGGCGGATGTTTTTTGATCTATTTTTTTTAATACTATAATTTGCGTGACCATAATAAATCGCATGTTGGCCGATACGTCGTACAAGTCGACATCCCTAACTTCCGAAACATGTATAGCGGTGGTGGTGGTGTGGCACTTTTTATTAACAGCCTTTATGTTAGGCGTTCAATAGGTCCTGGGTCAAGGTGACGAGGCCGCGTTGCAGGTTCAGGTCCCGGGAGGCAAGCCAGGTGGGCCACGGTGGGGGTGGCGGGAAAGGATAGGCGGGGGACTGGAAGGCTACGTGGCACTCTGTAAGGCAGTGTTCTATGTCTGCATATGTGTGTGGACAGTAAGGCCAAATGTTTTTTTCGAACCTAAATTTGGCACTTATAACTGATGAAAACTAGGAAATCTGAAACAGAAGGGCGAAAGTGGACGTGTAAACATTGTCTGCTAATAAAGTTTTGTCTTTTTCTCGGGGCGACGAAGCATACTTAGAGCGTCCTGATGTTGTTAGATATTTTTCATTACAACGGTGTCACATTTCGGATTTAAAAGGGCTGCGAACCGTATCAACGAAAGTGTTTCAATTCAATAACACATTTCTGCCAAGTGTATGTCCAGTACACCGCCTTTATTTTTTTACTCGAGAAATTTTCGCGCTGCGTGATTGTCGCGTAGCACTAACGCACACTCACCTTTTCTGTGCTGTTTTCTTCTATATATGCCAGAGAAGGCAAGAGACTCCTGTCGGAGGAGGTGATCACGCCTCAGGAGAGGAGCGAAGTGGAATCCAAAGCCCCACTGTTGAAAGTTCTGGCGATGTAAGATGCTTCCCGAGTTTCCTTCTTTCGTATTCGCAAGTGTGTGGCGGAGAGGCTCAATTTTTAGTTCACGAGCGCCAGAGCCTTAGAATATATATATCACATCCTGAATGTCTCTATTGTCTTTCCTGAATGACTGAAAGAACTGTTGAGCTCGTGCTTTCTCTAACGATATTATCAGTGTATGACTGGTTAGGGAAACGAAGCTAGCATACATTATAAACGCACTCTTTGTTATGGTACTCTTGAAATGATATCTTCTCTTGGTAATTTTTTCTATCTACCGAGTTCATTGTTGGTAGCAAAAAAAAATAAATGATATTCTTATAAATGCTACCTACTAAGTTGGTCTTCACACCGACGCGTTTGAAGCTGTTTAATAATATTCGGGGTAGCTGCCGCGCAAGAATAACCGAATTTTTCAAATTCCGGCCGCTTAATTTAGTTGCAGGACTTCACAAAAAAAAGGTTGATCGCATTAATTGAAATTTGCTCAGGGAATCCTTTCAGAAACAAGACATACTTGATTTGTTTTATCTATACGATAGGCGACTAATTCTGCACTGCAAGCACGAAGTTGGGTTTCACATGTTCTTACTACCTCGGCTCAACCTGGACATCATGTACAGCCTCTCTGTAAGGTTTAGGGCCCAGAGCGATTTGCTTGTGGGCTACCTTATGTGGCTGGTTGCCCATTTCAAGCGTCCGCATTTCTTTAAAGTAGGTTTCAACTTTAGCCCTTCCTCCTTCAAGAGTCAAGGCTTCTTCCGATTGTGCACAAGGCCCACAACGCGGATTAGAACCCTACCCCTCTCCCCATTTGCCTCTATACTATGGACAAAGGCTGTACCTGGTTAAGTTTTGCGGGTACAAAAGCCGTTTTGTGTGAGCAAGCGCCATTAAATTCGTTTCAGTCTGTGCTGCAAATACTTCCTACTATTCTGAACAACCTTAGAGGGAAGGACTTGAGCATTTATTATGGGAAATTCCACCAATGCACTGATTTCTGTTCGGGATAATTAAGTTAAGCTCACATTGCATTATGTAATGCTTAGATTTAGCTATCAGATGTAATAAACATTTACAGTAATTGGTTCAGGTGGTGCTGCGTTGATTTTATTGCAACTTTTGGTAAGTAATTAGTTTATTGTTAGAAAGATGCTAATAGTTACTGCTTGGAAGTTCGTCAAGCTTGTTCCAGCTTTTTCACCAACGTCTTCACCTCTTTATGGTGGAACTAAATGCTGAATTGAATGCGTAGTCACATCAACACGCTGCCGCACTGCCACACTAACAGCAAATAAGGGATCACAATCGCTATGACGTGCTTACATTGAGCGGCGCTTCACTCGTCAAGACGAAGATGAGGAAAATAACCACAATGCGCGGTAGAAATTCCAGCTAAACAATTGGGTTTTGTATTCGGAACAATGAAATTAAATTTTCATTCCATTATGTAATGCTCAGTTCTGGTCATAAACTGCGATAAACGTGCTAGTTTGGTGGTTGAGACATTGCTGCATTGCTGTTATTGCAGCTTTTGGTAAATTATTATGTTGTTGTTAGAAACATTCTTATAATTGAACGCTCGGAAGCCTGTCAAACTTGTTCTAGCTTTTTCCCCAACTCATTCGCCTCTATAAGGTGGCCGCCGCGGTGACTTAGTGGTTATAGTGCTCGGCTGCTGACCCGAAAGACGCGGGTGCGATCCCGGCCGCGGCGGTCGAATTTCTTTTGAGGAGAAATTCTAGAGGCCCGTGTACTGTGCGATGTCAGTGCACGTTAAAGAACCCCAGGCGGTCGAAATTTCCGGAGCCCTCCACTACGGCGTCTCTCATAGCCTTAGTCGCTTTGGGACGTTAAACACCATAAACCAAAGCAATCTATAAGGGGGAACTAAATATACTGAATTGAATGCATAGTGACGTCTGCACGTTTCTGCACTACCACACGTAGAGTGACGAAGGTATCACAATCACTATAATGTTCTTTAATTGAGCGACGCTTCATTCCTCAGGACGAAGACGAAGAAAGGCACCACGGTGCGCGGAACAGAGCTGACCACAGCCTGCTTTACTATATCTGGGTGCTGGGCTCCGTGCTGTTCGTCCTGTTCGCCGTTCCACTGGCGATTTTGCTCTTTCCGTCCAAGCATTTAAATGGAACCTGGTTGGGGCAGCGGCTTAACGGCACTGCTACGGAAAGCTTGGTGAGTTTACTCCGCGTTCTCTGCGGACCACTGTTTCTCAATTTTTCCCAGGCATATGTCTTCTGCTGCATATTACCTCGGGGAAAAGAGGGTAAGACCTATCTGGTTTATGATTTCTGCATTTAATGGCAACCTGGCAAGAAGTGTACAGGCCACTAGTTTTGTAAGACTTTTCGATGCATGTTTGGTGTTCTATTTTACACAGCATTAATTCCGTTTTTTTTTTCCTAGCAGCTCATGGCGCTTATTAAAGACAACGTTTTTACTGTCGAATACCTCGCCACATCGTGTGGTGAAATGTCTTAGTGCAGTCGGTTTTATTGTAAATTTAGTAGAAAAACGCTGGCAATGGCATAAGCTAAATGCGCGACCAATAAAGGACCTCTTTGTCACGTAGTTAGCTTAAACTGTCTCGATGAAGCTTCTTGCACCCCAAATGTTCCACGTTTCGGTTTAAAGCATGTATAGTGATAGTGGTTAGGAGTCAAGCTATCGCAGGGGTCAAGTTTTCCTGGAAAGAAGCGTAAAGAAACTAATTCAGTGCCAATAACAAAATATAGGGTGTCGAGCTACGGAAAATTCATTTAAATTAAGCACATAGAAGTAAGTAATTGAATGTCACGACTATCTAAATATATCTCTGTTGTTTTGGGTAGCTTATACTATTTGCAAGCGCGTGTTAACTAAACTGTGTGAAACGATTTTGCATTCTCTTCAATTCTTGGGTTACAGAAATATTATGTATGTTTTTGACAGCCACTAAGCCTATCCTTAACTTTTGGGTGGTTGTGAAGATTACAAACGATATATTAAAACAGGGACTTTCGGATACCCCGCGTCCGTTTAAGAGCAACATCCGTTTCCTGAATGTGTTTTATTTATCTAGGCTTGATAAATTTCTGCAGAACTTCTTTCAGTGGGTTAGAAGCGTTTATCGCAGTTAATATCGTATACAATAGAAGGAAGCTATTAACACTGTAAGACTTATTCCTTCTAAACCACTACCATCCTAGAGTTTCGTATTCCACCAGTGTCAAATCTTAACGCTCTCGCGAACAAACCACATACCCCCGGAGATGTCGTCGCATAGCACTCGTAGCCATCACTCAGCTGCCAGAATTTTCGAGCTAGGGTATGCCTCCTACGCTGAGGAGCGTTCTCTGATCGTGTGATTGTTAGTGCCCACAGAGGCGCTCCGCCGAGATTGTAGTTTTTTGCCAAAATAGAATGCAAAAAGATGCTCTCTTGCGGTTTTCTCGGGAAAAACAAAGGCGGTCTGCATTGACAACATCAACGACACGCCCGTGTGTACGGAGTACCCGAAGCCGCTGCTGAGGTTCGACCTGAGCTACTGGAAGCCTCCGGGTGTCAGCATGCCTCCAACGCCACCCGACAGAAGCGAGCCCGGTCCAAAACCTGTGACCCTTTCCCGGCCAGTCATCTGCATCCTCAACCTTGGGTGGGAGCTTTAGCACTCTTGCTGTACACAGTGGACAACTCGGTGACAATAATAGGGCAAAGTCGGAGGAACAATAACGAGGAATGGCTCATTAACATATGCACTCGCAGTGCGAATTTCAGCAACAGAGTAAAAGAAGCAAGGTGCGCAGAAATGTAGAAAAAAACGGGTTTAATAAATTTGAAACGCCATTATACTTCATTTTTGTTAAATGTAAAGATTTTTCATTAAAAATCATTCAATGATATGACCATACTGTCTGTACAGGTTGACTGTACTAATGGCAGGCATCTTTGGCCTGTTAGGTGGTTAACACAGATTTGTTAAGTATTTTTATTGAATACGATTTTAATTCTTGGTTTTAGGCCTGAATTACAACTTGCGGAATTGCGAGTACTCAATGTCTTAGGAAGGAGTATGTAAAATTTATGAAAGTACAATGTGGTTCGAGGTATCGAGTAAAGATTAAGCACAGAAAGTGGTGAATAATTCAATTCAATTAAATTCACCTTTATTTTCAACATCTCGCAATGTTGACGGTCTCCCAGGCAAAAGGCTGTAGCAACAACTTGACGAGGCCTGGAAGCCGGCGGCAGGCAGCAGTGACAGCAGTACAAAAAGAAATTCTATACAAGATATAAATTGCTATGACATTTTATCACCGTAACATTTGATCACTAATTTGCAAAAATAAGAGGTGAAGTAAATGAATCAAAAAAGATATCGAGATGTTATACAGAGGCTAGGGTTAAGGAGCAAATGATACTGCAAAAAAGCAATAATTGCACATATGGAAGGTTAAACTGCCAAGTGTATGTTTTTATTGCACACGTTGTCATTTTACGCCAGAAAAAGCAAACACGTGTCACTCCAGAAACATTGAACGCAAAATTTTACGTTTTATTCGAGTGTTACTAAAACTAAATAAACTGATCTTTTTTTAGTAACACTGACACTGTATGGCTGAACAACTGGAGAAGGTAATTAGTTCAGTGCTGTGGAATCAACCCTTTTTCAGGGGCACGTGTGTTCGAAATATTGCAGCGTAACGTTGCACCTGAGAGTGACAGGAAGAATTCTTTACACATTTCATTAGCAAAATAAAAGTGGTAGAGAAGGCGGTAACTATAAAGAGACTCGATATTGATGACATGACGCTGACAAAATAGCGCGGCTGAAGGATGCCAATATAACACATTGTTTACGCAAAGCATGGCTTTTTTTTCTAGGCGCAGAAGTGTACCGACGTATTTTTTTTTCTAGTCGTTCCTCATACTAGTGTGCAATAGTTAAGGTGTGAACGGAAGATTGCGTGTAAACTTGTAGCCTAATGGATACCGGAAAGAGATCACGTGTTCGAAATAAGGCACCTACAGCAGATGAGAGTTTGTTTAGCCATTTGCTCTACATGCATCTGTCCCAAGTCATCCGACTAGAGAATACGATAGCAAGTATTTTATGTTCTTTCACGATGTCTATTTCATTAGGTCCTAACTTTAGCTCGCGATTAGAGGCCAAGCGTTAAATTTTAGGCGCAAATAAAATTGTTTTTGTTTTTTTTTCCATTTATTTTTAAGCTGTTTGCTTCCAACCGTTTCAGTAGTTTGGCAATGCATTATTTGCCATTTTAAAAAATTCAACTTCACTAGTTGAGCTAAAGAACAAGCTTGAACCATCCGCATATAATACAAATACGGCATTATCGTCAATAGACATAAGATCATTTACATAAACATTAAATAAAACGGCCCAAGGATACTACCCTGAGGAACACCGAATGAAATTTTTTGGAAAGTGGAGCAGTAATCATTAATATCAACACACTGAAATCGGCCGGTTAGGTACGACTGCAAAAGAGTATTTGTTGTCTCACGATGCACACCTTTCCAATGTTCTAAGATGAACACGTGAGTGTCGACCGTCGAATCGCGTATATCGGAGCGCAGCGGCGAAATGTGCGATTATAGGCACGTGCGTGCAATTAAGAGACAGGCGGAGGAGGTATCCTGTGTTTGGCTGTAGCGGGAAAAACAACCAACCCGGTTTCTTTTCACCATATTAACGTCTTCGTCTCCTTTCAATTGTCAACGCTGTCAAGTTACGTATAAAACTCCGCGTGGTAGCGCGGCAGGAGCATTCTATCGCATAATTTGGCTTATCACTTCATACTTTCTTTGCTTCAGGAAGAAAGGCTGCCTTTTCTGATCTCCTCAGAAATGCGTGCAGAAAACAGAACAGGCGATAACCCACTAGAAAGCAAGTGGGGTTGAGTCCGTTAACCGGAGCACCCTAGCAGAGGACATAGCACCGCCAGCGCCGACCCACGACGCTGGCGCCCTCATGTTAACAAATTAGAAGGGTGTACAATACGGCAACGTGGTAAACAAACCTTTTTAGAATGTAGTCCCGAGACTCGCCGAAAATAAAAACTATTTATCTCACGTAAATTGTAATTTGCCGTATACCTCTGTATAATCCTTATACAAAGGACATTCAGTCCGTCTGTGATCATGTCTTCCAAAACTGCTGCAGTTCGCAGGAGGAGCGGCAGCAGTTCGTAGCAACCGACATTCAGGGACAATACTGCACAGTGGTGCTGTGGGAGAGCCTATCTCTTGGCACGCCCGACCAGCAAACGCCCGGACGAAGAGGCACACTCGCCGTGGGCAAACGCAAGTTCACCACGATGGTGGAACGCGTCAAAGCATTACGTACGAGGAACAAACCCCTGCCAATATACGTGACGCTCGGAGGAGAACGTGATGACAGCCCGGCATTCGTGGCCATGCTTCAAGATAGCCGCTGGAAATCAGCCATTGCAGATTCTATCCACAACTTCGATGACGCCATTGACGTGAGTGCAGTTCATTGCTCGTTATAATACTCCTCAAACGAATAGCAGCAGTGCAAGTCCTTGCACTATTTTGTTCTAGTATACCTTTCAAGCCGTATTCTCTGCAAGTTTCTGTTCACTCGAAGAATGTCATTCTATAAAACAGCCATAACCATCGCGTAACAAGAAAGCCGTCTATTTTGGCGGACACTGTTCGAAAGGTTTCATCTAAATTATTTCAGATGGCACGAGCTTTTTGGGAGCACCTCAACACTTTAGGAAATTTTATGGTCATCGTGCATCCACTACGCGCAATTGTGTGTGGAACCATCTCTGTTTTCATATACGCGCTACGTGTGCGAAAGCAACATTATCCTTGGGAGCTGCATATAAGGGAGGGTAGCGTCTGACGCTGTTTAGCTGAGCTCATATCAGATTACACCGAAAGGGAGAAACAGCGTAGGAAAATGAAGCGTGCCAGCGAAGCGGCTGTTCCTCAAAGTTCACGCAGATGAACGAGTCACCTCCAAAGCAAAGACTGTCTGACCAAACAGAAGGCACTAACGGGACAATGAGTTTTAGTCAGACTAGCATTGGTCTCAATTCCACGCATGATGTGGTGTTCGGCGATATTTTCAATCGAAGCACCATACCTCCTTACATCCTGCATTAGGTTCATTCGACGGCACGCCGATAAACCTAGTTATAGTTTGTTACAGTTTGCTGAGAAATAAGTATTACGTTGGCTAGCGTGGGCGTAGAAGTGGCCTTTCTTTACCATCTTAAAGCGCACTTGAAAGAATGCCTTGTACAGCAGGAGTCTTTAATACGCAGGGCGTCAACGTAAACTGGAACTACCCGCAAGACAACTGTGACACACTTGGAACTGCTGGCTTCAGGCATCTCCACGCTTTTTTGAGGGAGCTCAAAGGCCAGCGCACTGCCGTCATGCTTACAGTGCCGCCCTCTAGGGACCTTGTGCGCCACTACGGCCTCCACGAAACGCTTCTTGATATTCTGTCGTACGTGGTGGTAGCAACGCACAAGCTACAACCCTGCGTGGACGTAGTCACCTGCAGAGGATCGAGGCAGATGGCGGCGACCGCCTTCCTCCAAGTCCGCTCAGCCTACGACGTCCGATACAGGCACAAGTTCGCCTACAGTATATCCGTGAGTGTCAAGATGTATGGTGTCTACTCAATGTTTTTGCACTGGTAGCCTGTATTATGTTCAGAAGGTTCTCAAAACTATACAGCATATTGAAAGTAATCTTTACTTTCCGTGTCTAAACAAAGAACAATTCGGCGTCTTTATTCATTGAATGCTTGCGAGACGCACAGGCTACCAGAGGTTCACTAGCGCAAATCGGTTTATATTGGAGTGGCCTTACTGGCCATACCGACCCAATTCCTGAGTGCGGAAAAGCGCGAGAACAGTCCTAAAAACGCTATATCTTTACGGAAGTGCAGTTAAAAGGCATAAAAGAAAAGTCCAAAGCCAACAAAAGTTGCTGTAATTACTTGATCTGGGTACGGTGGGCAGAGCTAGATTCTACATATTTTGTAAACAGGAATCTAGCCACGATAAGTTTTCATTAAATATCCTTCAGTTTTTCCATGCATGGAAGTTTGAATAAAATTTGTGAGTAGCATACTTTGTGGGAGGTAATAAAATAAAGGAGGAGCAAACTGCAGACAGCATTTCGTCGGAAAACTTTGTTGATTTAAAGCTGCAAAATTGTAACACTCTTCTAGGTTCATGTAGCTTTTGGTGCGAGTAGCAAAATAAGTCATAAGTACCTTGTGGCTACCTTGTGACCAATGACAAAGACTTTGTCTAATCAATGGACGTTTGCAGACTGTTTCACGGAAGGCGCAGCAGCGTTTATAGTAGAAGTCCGCATGCAGTTGTGAAGGACCCGATGTTTTGTTCGAAATCTACCAAAAGAAGATATTCGTAAAAGCTAAGCGCGTTGCTTGAAACTCTTGTGCTTTATTAAGGTGTGAAAGGAAGTATTAGAAAATGTGGATGCCTCCCGCGACGATTTTAATAAATAATCTCTCGGCAACATTATAAACAGCACATAGTACTGAGCTCTGGTTCAAGTTCGTTTACTGTAAATGAGCCCACGGAGTGGACTTTGCGATTGAAACATAACGAGGCGCACTGATGTGAGGCTGACGTTGTAACGCACACAGCCCGACATAAGGTAAAGTTTGTCGGAGAGTCATCATACCTTTGCTATATAGTTTAAGTTGTCAAAATGATATTCAAACACAAGAATTTTAACTTCAGTTTAATTAAAACTGCCAGCAGCAATGGAATGCGAAATTCTGCAATGGATGTTTGTTTTTCACGGTGTCCTGCATGAAGCCCTCCCGAATTATTTTTCTCCGTTTGCAACTTCCTATTATTTCCATACCTAAACCAGCAGTACTCTATTAAATATATTAAGCGATAGGCATATGAGAACCTCAGTAGTGTTTGAATGCCGTACTGTTGCCTTATTGGCAGCAGCGAGCGCTGAAGCACTTGAGTGTCCAGGCGCAAATAAACAATCGCAGTGTATGGTTTCTCCAAAGGCCTGTCGCATTTAGTTTTTTGCTTGTAAATATGAATACTTAGAGCTCCAACTAAGCAAAAGACGACGACTAAAAGAAAAAAAGCCAGGGCAAGACGGCTCGGAACTCTTTCTTACTTCTGTCCTCTCTTGCACTGATGCAGCTGTCAAGCACGCCCCAACTGCCCCAACTGTCCGTTCTTCAGAATCTGAGGGCAGCTACTAACGCCAACAACGCTCCAAGTTACCGGAAGGCATGCACCTATCTGTGATGTCCACTTTGCACAAATGAGTCTCGGCGCAGTAGCCTCTTCTAATAAGGAACCGAGCTATCAACTGCATTAACTAAACAGTAGAGGATGTTGAGATTTGGACAAATGCCGCTAAAACAGCTTAGTAATCTCATGCTTCGTGTGCTTTACTCAGGTCCGGGGAGACATACTCCTTGCTAGGACGCCTGCCCTTGGCGAGCCGGCCTATTCTGTGGGACCCGTTTTCGATGGATTGCCGTTGAGCAAGGGGAACAGGCACCTCTCGCTTAATAAGGTGTGCCAAAAAGAAGCCCACAAAAGCGAGGATGACGAGTGCGCGATGGCGGTCATCGACAGCGAACGTGGCTCGGACAATGTGACGTGGTACCTTGTACGTACTTCGCACTGCCCTGCGCGCTCTTTACTTAGCGAGCGGCCAGCGCTCAGTATTTAACTTAGAAATCCTTCGGGTATTTATTCTTAGTGATGCAAACAAACAAATTTCCCGCCAATTGTCAATGATGGCACTATCTCCTCGTCTAGTGAGTACAGCCCAGTCGAAAAATAGGACAGAGCCGTAAATACGAAAAACGTTTTATCGTCCTGCTGTTGCTACGGATTTGTTGGTAACAGTGCGAAGACGGTGCGACAGAAAAACGCCACAAGCCCCTGGAAGCAGCGTTGTGCACAAAGGGGACCTTGCTGCGGAGAGCGTTAAGAACGATAGAGGAGAGAGGGCCCGATGTAAAAGAAATGAACTTCATAATAGTGGTGGGTTCTGCTTGTTTATTCAAGATCATGTCGGTAACAGCGCGAAGACGGGACGGCGTAAAAGCACAACACAAGCGCTGGCAAGCAACGCTGTGCACAAGGAAGGGTTGATGAGGGCATGGGGAACGAGAGAAACGAAAGGGCACAATGTAGAGAAATGAGCTTCATAATAGTGGTGAGTGGTATTTCTGTTGTTTTTTCTGTCGTCCCGTGTTCACACTGTTACCAACATGATCGTGAACCAACAAGCTCAACTCGCCACTGTTATGAAGTTACATGCTTATCTGTAGCATTTCGAAGTTATTCTTGTGACAGAACTCTTTCTTGTTACAACAGGAGAGCGCTCAATCCTACAAAAAGTCCTGTTGTTTCTAACAACTTGTGCGGCCTGGTCCCAAAATTACGAGAAAATCTGTTGTGTTTTTCTGTAGCGAAGAACTACAAATCGCTCAGTGTTGTTCATCAAACTGTTTCATCGTTAATAACAAAGACGAATAATTTGATTCGGTCGCCTGTGCACGGTGTTGTAACCACACTTGTTTTGTTTACATGAGGCCGACAAAAGCGGGTCGAGTCAGGTGCGGGGCTGAGCAGCGTCACTCATCCCCGGTGACTGCCCCTTTACATGAACTCGATGTTCGTGAGCGAGAACCCAAGGGACTGCAGCGGCGCCTAGCGTCGAGCAGTTCAGTGTGAGCATGCAAAGGTGGGGTCTAACATAACTGCTCTCCGCTGCCAGTCTCGGAGGCGCTACAGTACCAGCGCTGTACAGGTCTCTCCTCTCCCGATAACCGACTCTCAGGGTCAACAGCGTTTACTTAAAGTATCGTGCTGACTCAACCAATACCTCGCAATAGGATCGAGCCAGCCCGATCCGGTGCTTATTGAACTCGACCCGCTGACGTTTACACTAGGCCGACGGGGGAATATCTGGCATGGAGGCGAGGTACTGTAGACACTGAGGGTGCTGTGCTTAGTTCGGTG
Organism: Amblyomma mixtum; assembly: GCF_055824585.1. Taxonomy (NCBI): domain Eukaryota; kingdom Metazoa; phylum Arthropoda; class Arachnida; order Ixodida; family Ixodidae; genus Amblyomma; species Amblyomma mixtum. Next base: position 80,607,622 of record NC_143015.1, on the reverse strand, counting down.
GGATTAAGAAAGAAACGAACATCGTTCAGCCAAACAAAAGGTGTACATTGATAAGATGCGCCTACTTCCGTCTTCAAATGGTCAAGCACGCGAGTATGCAAAACTGTTGGCGGGAAAAATACCAACCAGGGTACTAAATGTTTTTATGACCTAGAATAAGTACAAATAAAGCAGTTTTTAACGGGCAGAAAAAAGTTTTGGGGTTTCGGTGTTGTCGGCTTTAACGATTCTTACAGAAAAATTCTATGTTTACATTAAGCGAGAACTGTTTGTCTTTTCAATAACCCTCTGTATTTTACTTCTACTACCGCATCTGCTCAGCGTCAGCACACGGCATACACACCGGCTCTCATTAAGCGCATTCAACTCGCCGCAGTTTCGGTGATTTGATGGTTTCGGAAATTTCTGCAACCTACAATCCCCTTCGATCGCGCTTATATCTTGCGATAGGAAGTTGCCTCACAGCTTCCGCTTTACCTATAGTTGACAGGCGGTAATCGTCGCCGTTCTCCAAATCTACAGACCACGGAGTCTCGATTTAAGTTCGGATGTAAGGGCGGAACAGAACCACCCGTGGCCCGTGGCTGTTTTTGAAATCGCCACCTGCCAGGACAGTGGCCCATCGCTTAACCGCTGCACCACTGCACCAAGACAGATATGAGGAATCCTCGCTATACAGGAATCAATAAAGGAAAACGGCTACTTCGCAAGAGGGACCTCCGATGCGGTCGCATTGTACTCTTTACGGTTGGCTAGGCGTCGTTCAAGTTGATTTTTGTAAATGTACAGCGTCCCCTGACAAGGCTTGATACGGAAAGATTGAGTCACTGAGTACAATTCCATGGCTGTTGCTTCATGTTCTCTATTAATAAATGGTACGAAAAAGACGTTTTAACATTATCTATGTGAGAAGAGCTTGCGTGAAGTTAAAAGTATACCTTGCGATTAGAACTCATTAATGCTACGCTGGAGTGACACTAATGAATATTTCATCATAATCAAATTTTCCAACCAGTTTCGAATGGCTATTTAATATTTGCGCACAACTGTGCAGGTGGCGACCTTCACCACGCCCGACCAGATGCGTCGGCGCATGCGTCGAGCCTACGATGACGGAATGGGCGACGCTGCTGTGGCCGTATTTGACTCGCATCTCGACGACCTTGTTGGAGAGTGCGAAGTTGTGGATGGACAGCCGACCGTGGCACCACTGCTGGCTGCCATAGCTACGACCAGCCAGCTTCCGAGCAGCCAATAGTAGACTGCTGATCACGTGATGCCTTCCACGATCCTACATACCTACTTACCCGTGCGCTCCGACAGCTCAACAAATTAATGAGCAGTATGCCCAAGTGTAAGCGCGCACGCTGGAAGGCCAACCTTGGTATACTCTCATCACTTAGCGCGAATAAACCTTCATGTCGATTTCCATACAAATGGAGGGCAGTGTTAAATCCGTTACTGGTGCTGGTATTAGGCTATGTTACTTGACGTTTTCTCGCTCTTAAATAGTTACGTGCCGAAAAAATAAGCCCCTTCAATTAATAAAGAGGAGTCTCGATAATTCCTGCGTGTTGCACCTGGTGGCGGTACGAAACACGCCTCTAGCTTTCTGTGTACTTATGCCGTTACAAGCATCTTTTTAACGAGTTTCCTGAGATAGTGGGTACATTTCCGAAATGTATTAGCTGCAAATCCCATCATAGGCACTTATTTTTATTTATTAGGCCACCGCGCTTTTTCAGTGGTCATGTTCCTTGGCTGCTGACCCGAAAGATGCGGGTTCGATCCCAGCCGTGGTGGCCGCATTTCGATAGAAGCTGAATTCAAGAGGCCGGTGTACTGCGCGATATCAGGACACTTTAAAATATCCCATGTGGTCGAAATTTCCCGAGCACTACACAATGGCGTTGGGACGTTGAACGCCATTAAACAAAACCAAATTCATTAGCATACAGTCGTAAGGAAACGCATACACTACGTTCGTCTTTAATCAGTGTTGCGGTTTTAACGCCTAGGATTGCGTGCTTGCCTCGAGAACTGCCAGCCCTTGGTTCAATTCCCCGCACCTTCGGAAGAAATTCTTTTTTTTGTTTGCTGTAGACGTCACTTTGCAATGGACGACTGCTGGCGTCATGGGAGAACATGGTTATGTTACTGAGGAATTTTATGTCATGGACAGCAACTGACGGCGTGTTTTGGGCTAATTGGCGATTTGATGCTTTGGCATCAATATTTTTAAATGTCCCTATTTGATAGGTAACCACGTATTATTTCAGTTCCCGGAGTAGTACTTTAGGTAGTTCAAACTCGGTTTGGAACCAAACTTGGTTTGGTTCAAACTCGGAAGTGGAAACGATCGTTTCCACTTAAATTTCCGTGTTACTCTGGGCTGTGAATGCCATTAAAAGGTGATTCGCCCCTGTAGAGCATGGGCTCTTGAAATCGCAGTAGCGTGAACTCTGGATAGAGGCGCGCGTCCCCGTTTTGGCGGCTGCTTTAATCGACGTAATTGTCAGTAGCAATAAGAGGAGGAATCCGTTATGGAGGGGATAAAGATAATGTGATGTTGTTAGAAAACGATAAACGGCGTTCACAGAGGCCCAGTCATGACTCATTTTCTTCCGAGAAGAAGGCGTTTTGCTACTCTGCCAAAAGGTTTCGTCGGGGCAGCTAAAAGTTACGACGGAGTTTTTGTTCGTATAGTGAGGAGTATCAGCACAATACATCCAACTGACGCAAAGACATGTGACAGGCATCATACTCCTAGAAACGTTTTCTTCATCTGTGAACTGACGATGGGTCCATAGCTTGGAAAGATCACCTGCAAGGCGTGCGATTATGCGCAGTACTCTCTTTTTCCATCAGACTTTTTTTTTAGATGTAAGCCTATTCTTTGCGCAATGCTGATAAACATTCACATTTTGCTTCACTATTTATGATAGTATTCAGGTTCAGAACAAATTATTTCCTGCGTGGCGGTCCCATTTCGAAACAAAAAAAAAATGATGGCGATTCTACCCCTTGTACTGCACATGACCGACGATAGCTTATTGAATTTTGGCCTTTTAAAATCGTTGTATGTGCTCTGAAAGTTTCCACGCGTGAGCGTCTGATGACTTTCTTTTTTCGGAGGGTTGGAAGCAGTGCTTCGTAGCGTGAGGTCGGTTGGAAAGAACTTGAGCACCATGCTATCCTGTGCCTTAGCGGGCACCAACACGCGAACGTCCCTCTTTTGTTACACCTGCCTCACGTTTTTTGGTCTAGCCTCCCGCTTACGTGTAACGTACAGAGCACAACGCTTCACCTCAGTCGCAGTCATGAACTATGATAAAACCTGGTGTGGGCTAGTTCGTGACTGATGCTTTGTAATTGAAGGAAGTGGTAGAAAGAAATGCTTTAAACCGGTTGTTTTCCGTATAGAGATTTCTTCACTATCAAAGCTAGAATAGCAGTCATGACCCTTCCGCAACGCAATTGATGTGCCATGTCGGTAGTGGCAGCTTTGTAATAACTGCGACGGCTGATATTGCACAGGCGCGTAGTGTGCCGCTCTATTCAGGCAATGCATGATGTTTCCATGAGAGGCATTTGAATACGCTTGGTGGCGCCTTTTTTCAAAATTGCGCCCAAGCAGACGATTAAGAGTAAGATGAGATTAGGGACATGGTTATTTGGGGGGACATGGTAGAGGCCTTTGCCCTGCAGTGGGCGTAGTCAGACTGATGATGATGATGATATGACAGAGAGGTCAGTGGAAGGGGCGATGCACTGTCTACGTGCAAAAAGTGCCAAGTGAACGCGGGCGCTCTGTGGGAAAAGCAACTACTACGTTTTGGCCGAGAACATTCGTCTTGACAAACCCGTCCTTATAGACCACTGCTGATAGTGCTTGGTCACTGCACATAAGATTTTCTAAGCCCGTAATGTGCGCGTGGCTATAACGCACGAGTGCGGCTTCGAAAGCTAGAAGTTTTGAGGTGAAAGAAATCATGCTTCTTCGCATTCGCTTAACTCTTGCTTCAGCACCAAATACGGATTTTCATGGTGTTAAAGAAAGAAACAAATATATATTACATAGGAAGACTTGCGATAATATCAGGAATGCTGTTTACGAAACATCTCATTTCAGAACAGGGCGAAAAATATGCACGTATTTACAAGATAAACAATCTAGTCTTCATTTATTTTTGGAGAATTTCAATTGCTATTTGAGACTAAAAATTAACGCTAGGATTGTTCCACGAATGCAAACAAGGTGTGGAAGGCTACTGAAAGAAAGCGCTTAATACTGCACCTTTAAACGAGCACCTTCGCTCCTTTGGGCACAATTACATTTTGACCTATATGAGGAACAGAGTGCAAGGTGCAGTAATGTTCCTTGGCGATAGTGTTGTGAGGTTCATAGACACCAGCCAACAAGAATGAGGAACACGCGCCCTAGCATGATTAACGCTTAGTATAAACTGCTCCCCTGATAGGTCGTGATTGTTGTAGATCTGCGTTGCAGAGCACTCCGTTTAGAAACAATACTGCGGCCTTAACAAGATGTTCCAAAGGATTCGTAGGCTAAATAGCTATTGAAGCTAACGGCTGGAAGCAGATGCTTCTGTTAATAGAAGCACAGGTCATTTGAATGGCATCACTGACGGTCTAACAGTACAGAAGACGAAAAAAATGGACAAGGGCACGGGTCTTTGTTTCAAAAACTCATGAAGCAATTACCCCACAAGTGAAATGCACAAAGTGGCAAAGACTAAAATATTTAGGAGCGATGAAAACCTCTTAGATTTGCTAATCGAAAGGTGAGTGTCTTTTTAGCTAGAAGCAGTGGCGCTTAATTGACTTTACACAAGAGTTTAGGAACGTATAACGGGACCGACACTGTTTTACTTCTATGTTCGTTCCTTGCGCTGATCCTCAAGGCATTAATAAATCTAAGTCACAGGCTCGAATATGATATACCCCGGTGAAAATATCAAAACTGAATATTTTCTGCAGTGTGAGTTCTGGTTTTGAGGGCCGAACGGTGCCTACGATGTCAAACTTGATATCGGGTGGTATGCGAAATCAAAACCGTCATTGATTATTAAACTGCCTCCGCAGTTTTAGCCTTTTAGGGTTTTCTGGCAGATTGCAACACCTGTTGCAGTTATTTAAAACGACGAACCTTAAATTATTTACGATTTCATATCTATCACGGGAAGCAAATTTAACAATTAATTTATAATATTAAGTTATAAATTATTTACCGGTGATAGGCAAACTCTACGCTAGAAAAGCATCACCAACCTCATGTGAGAAAGCGTCTATCAGTCACCAAGCCAAGAAAACCCAATGCCTCCGCAATTAACTCATACGCTTCTGCGTAAACAGAACGTTTGTGGACATAACTGGGAGTTCACAATGTTGCTGCTTCAGATTCGGTGGTGTTACATGTTCAGTAGTGAGAAATCTCGAATCGAAAAAATATTTTCACCTTGTTCTAAATTCGTTTCAAATGCATTCGTTCGTCCTATTTATCAACATCTCTCCTATGTTTAACTATGCTCCTGTTCTGGTTTATCCCAGCTCAAATGGTAAAACCGCAAAACAACCTCCCAAAGCAAATGATAAGTAGGCCTCTATGCGGCGGCAGTATCGGCCAATCGATGCACCAATCGCCAACTTCCGACGCAGTTAAATAACCCTTATTATGGGCACGCCAGACCCTTCATTCAGCGTTGCATCGTTAAGCTCTGTGCACTTCAATATTCATCGAAAAACTTGTTCGGAGAAAGTTGCTCCTGATCCAGACTTACTACGCCAAAAGCACCGCCGCACCAAGTACGTCGCTTTAGGAGCTGGGCTAACCGGGACGTCTAGGATATGGTAGGGTCAAAAAGAATATTTATCACGGACTTCAAGTGGGAATGGTATTAGTCAACTGTGTTGCCGGTGATCTCGTTTTCGAAACCCAGAAGAGGACGAATTTTTCTTTAACTCCAAAGGTCCTATAAAAACTGTATATCTTTCCGTTGTAGCCGCTTGGCTGCGCTTGGGTGACTATATCACTTTCGATTTTCGTAAAGCTTCTTAAACGGCTTCAAAATACTTTCGTCTAGATAAATTTCCGTCCCTAGCACTGTCTTAATACGTTCTTAACTGCGTTCAAAATTTTCACTCCGGACGATTTTTAAAAGCACTATTTAGCTGTTTGGTGCTAAGGCCTGCTCGGCAGGTACAACCTAAACAACAACCTGTAATGGGCTCACGCTTCATTTTGTTCATAACATATAGTTACCGTGTTTGGCAAAATTAAAAGGCAAAAGGCCTCAAATGATTAGGACAAGAGTAATCGTTACGTATTGCTGAGGTAGAGCTTAAGGGCTGCCATACGTGCTCCATTAAATGGCCGAGAAACAAATGCGATTACCTGGTGACTTATCGCAAAGTCTGCACATGGGGGCGAACATTCCAATACACGCTACATTGCCTGGTGGCAACTGCATGAACGACTACAAAATCAAGGTCCTTATGAGGGCTACGCCAAAATATGACGATATTTAACGTCTAGGAACACGCCCTATGGTATGCAAAGTGAGGAAAAATGAGGAACATGGAACCACTTTCCTCGTGAAATGCAAAATCTGACCTTTGTATTGAACCAATGACTGTCAAAAAATGTAACAAATATTAACGCAACATGTTCATTTGGTGGATGCAAAAATAATTTAATAAACTGTCGTGAAAGTGAACCAAACGCTAACTGTACTCAAGGCTACTTGTACAGAATCGTAGGACCTCCAAAAAAACTGTTGGTGGTGGTAGTGGTTTATTTAAAAAAAAAGAAAAAAGTGAAGAAAAAGAACGTTGCCGCCGCCGCAGTTGATATCTAATACCTTAAGCACCCGAGCTGCAGTTGGAGAAGGTGTAACGGAGAGGATAGAAAGAACTATAGAGTGGGGCGAGACCAAGAAAGATCAGGGTAGAGCTTTGTACACTATTTACAAAATATAAAAGTAATCAAGCTTGCGGCGCTCGCGCGCTAATGTCCTAGCTTTGTCCGAAAATCAGTGAGCGCCAGCGGCCACTCCGCACAATTGCAAATTTCTTTGTACTCGTTATTATCTTTAAGCTGCGTGTGAACGTCCCAGAAAATCCCCAATAAAGGCATTATGAGTTGTTCAGTAGCGCCCAGCTCGTTACTTCACCAACGCATATAGCCGCGGTGTACGCATTAAAGAGTCAAAGCTCGCCTGGTGACCCTGAAAAATGCTCCAAAATACAGCTGTAGATGTTCGCTTACTCTGCCCCTATAGGCTGTCATTGATTAAGGCGGCGGTTTAGTCTATTGCTACCGCTCTTAACAGGTTAGCGCCGAAAATACTTTCCCATAACCGAACCCCCTCTCTCATTCCCTCAGTTGAGCACTCCGTGATGGGCACTCACAAGCCACCTGGTACGTGGCTGCCACGTGGCATGCACATGAAACAAGCAGGCGAAAACAGTTTACTATTGACTGCCTCTTGAGGATTAATTATGAAGCTAAGCTGCATCTTCAATGTTTAATAGCGCCGATGAAATGCGTCCTGTGTAACTTACTGCACTAAAAATATCAGTGTCGATAACTAATTCCTTGTGCTGCCGGACACCGATAAGAACGAGGTCGGCTTTCTCAGGGTACTGCTTTCTCACTTCATTCCGGCATTGTGTGAGTAGCTTGCTCTACAACAGTGGAAAGTAGACAAGTAGTTTTTAAGGCTCCATGACACATTTCTTTCCATGCCGATATTTAGATTCTTGCGATCCGGCTCTTTGAATGACTGATACCAGTGTCAGGGAGTACGTGTGGCAATTTGTTTGGAGAAAACGATACTGAATAGAATAGATATAAAAAGAAATCGTCAAAGGACCCTACCACGCATGGCAGAGAAGAATACCACACTACACTTATGTCTTAATGAGAGCTATGCGTTATAAGACAGCCGTGTGCAAAGGGGTCAACTCTTGAAACGGCCCCTTCAGTCATATCTACGATCCGTGCCTTGCAGCAAACACTGTTTTGAATTTTCACAGATTGTCCAATTTATACTAAAAGGTCGTTTTTCCTATTAATAAAGCTCTGTTAAGAGCAATTAGGAACAATCTGCAGACGAGAATACGTTATTATTCCGTGACCTGCTGCTTTAATTCTCTAGATAAATAACTGAGACCACATAATGCGTAACTTTATTGAGGAAATCGAGAGAAAAAGCAGGCAGGTTACGCCCAAAATTAAAATGACCAAACTCGATTATTGTTTAACAGAATGGAAGGGAGACAGCAGGTTTTAATATGGATTGAAGCATTGGAAGTAGCAAGGCAACGCATCCAGCTATGACAGTTGGGGACGGCAGATCCGAACAAGAGATTGTTACAGCGGAACGAATAACAACTCAGTGGAGTGGACTTTGCACATACTTTCATTTTCATGAGCAGTGATTACCATTCTCCTTGAATGGCAAGTATGTTATAGTTTCACTTGCCGCTACTCGCCAAAATTATAGAAACTTTGGCGCTGATGAGAAGGCAAAATTGAACTTAGCACTACCTACTGAGCTGGGTAAACAAAAGTGAAAGGGTTAGTCGTATGAGGAAGAGATAGATAAAAATAGGTAAGGGAACAAAAACGAGTTAATAACTTCCTAGTCGAAATCAACAAGTAATATGCCGGGCAAGGTAATGTAAGGTGAAGAGAAGATAACCTATGACAGCCGTCGAAGAATTGACAGCCGTCGCCGTAGCTCAGAGGTAGAGCACCGGACGCGTAATTCGGAGGTCGTGGGTTCGGATCCCACCGACGGCAGGTGGTTGTTTTTTCTTCTGCTTTTCTAATCAGTTATCTTTAAACGATAACATATTAAGTAATATTCTAAATTGATCAACACCACAAAATAAATAACTTTAAAAAAAAATCCCCTGTGCCCCTTGGTTTCTGTGGCTGTTGGCTTCTGACATATTTATAACGAGCCCCTCATCTCCTTCCCTTGTTTGCTTAATTGCTTAGCGAGGGCCTCGATTCTGGCAGCCTTGACGCCTTAGGAAGCATAAGAGGGTTCTCACGCAGCTTCCACCCTCTCCGTTCGATGACATTCTACGTCACACCTGCGGTAACTCAGGACGTTCTACGTCCGCCGCTTATGAACGTGGGTGGCGCTGATGAACACTCTCAAGGTTAGGTTACATGTAAACATAAATACCCCCGAAAGCAGAAGAATTGACAGCCGTCGCCGTAGCTCAGAGGTAGAGCACCGGACGCGTAATTCGGAGGTCGTGGGTTCGGATCCCACCGGCGGCAGGTGGTTGTTTTTTCTTCTGCTTTTCTAATCAGTTATCTTTAAACGATAACATATTAAGTAATATTCTAAATTGATCAAGACCACAAAATAAATAACTTAAAAAAAAATCCCCTGTGCCCCTTGGTTTCTCTGGCTGTTGGCTTCTGTCTATGGTACTATAGGGTTACACAGCGAATTCGAAGAGAAGGCAAACGTACATCAGTAGGCATAGAGCAAAAGGGCAAACAAGATTAGGAAGCTTTGTGGGTTAAGGAGACCGCAGCTGTCAACAAACTGTGAGAATGGGAGAAATATGAAAGACGCCTTTGTCCTGCTCTGTATTCGGTTATGCCGTTCCTGATATTGTTGAGAAATTGTGTTTGTGGCTGGCAACTACTTCGTGGTTACAGGGGTAGAGCGCAATTAATTTTTGGCGGCTAAAGGTGCAATCGGGTAACCGCAAACTGCAGTAGGAGTCTCCAGGTTAATCGCTGCATGATTTTCGATTTCCGAATATCAGGAAATTAGAGTTCTTACTTATCGCGGTAGTCAATTCGCAGACACGACGATCACAATTAAACCAGCAACCTTCTGTTCAATTTCCAAATATGATAGTTATTGAGTCGCCGAGGAAAGTTTCAAATGTTTTATGCTCAGAGAATTTGGCCTCGCTCCCTGTTCCCTCTGTCTTTGGGCGGCCTTTGGAGTAGTGTGGCTGTGAGAATTAAAATCCGTCAAGTAGGCCGCTTACTTTTGAAATGCGACCTCGGCTTTCATCGGTATCTAACATGTGCAAAGCATTATTTTCATCTTCGTGCAAATTCCACTCAGGTTGAAGACAAATATAGACAGAATAGCGGCGTGCCACCCATATGGCCGCCCTATGACTATTATGGCTTAATATTAATAATTTGTAGTGTTTAATTTCACAGAATAAACTTCTGAACCTATAACACCAACAAGAGTAATATTTATGTTTTATTAGAAAAGAACTCCATGCCTGTCTCCAGCCGCGAGCTCATGAAATGAAAGCGCTGTAAGTTCTGACAACTGTCATCAACGTCTTATCGCGAGACAATCGAGGATGATTTTCTGGGAGCGGTTATTCTTTGCTCCTCAAAGCGAAGGGACGTCTGAAAGTTCCGCATAGCCCAACCTTTTAAATGGCCTGATGCTGAAGCTTAACCCTGGTTTTAATGATCATCTTTTTTATACCTGCTATTCCACTGGGGCTTCAACGCGATGCCTAATGCCGGCGCTGAATATAACTCGAGGTCATTTTTTTTGTGCCCTTTGAGAGTCGCTACGTGTTAAGGAATACTTTAGGTTTCTGCGAAAGCTCAAACATCTCGGTTAAATCGGTGGCATATGTTATAACAGGCTGAACGGGTTGTTCTGGATCACCACTTGAAATGTAATGTACTTGTTCGTCTGTCCGGAACATGTTCCTTTGACAAGAAGAAAAAGTGATAAGGTCATGTTTTTGCCACCAGAACGCTTACGTTAGACTATGACGCAGGGAGGAATAGAAAGGCAGCTTGATGGCAGGCAAAAAAACATCGATCAGACAAGGAGTTCCAGGGTGTGCACACATGGTGGCAGCATTTCGCCCTTGCTTCACTGACGACGCTTTGCGCTTGAGCTAAAAACATGTGAGTAGCAGTTCCTTCATCGGTTTTAAGGCGGACAATATCTTTGTCCTTTTTCACACAGTAATCTGAAGCCCTCAAGCTAGACGTTGCCTTCCATGCGCTTTATGTCAACGCGTCAAGTCGCTCTGAAGTACAACCTTTCCACTGCGCTTCTTGGCCTTTGCGAAATCAGGGACGGCTGTCAGATCGCTAAGTTGCCCACGAGCGGTCCGGATTGAAAATATTATTAGTGATTATGTTGAATGTACTGTAAGAACAAAACTACAAGCAACGAGACGATATAAAACCCTTACCTGCATCCGTCGCGCTACACGGTATACAGTTTCCTAAAGATTGTTAAGTTCACAGAAACATGCGTACACAACTTTGGCTCACTTGCCTGCTAGTATCCATTGGTAAGTCGCACTAACCCATATCGGCAGTCCGTTATTTCTCGTCTCATGAATAATCCTATCTATGCCAGTTCTCCTGATACATTTTATTGCTGCCCATTGAGAAATCCAGAAATTAAGTTCTTTTGTAATGTACATGCGACAAATACTTCAAGTACAAACTCACATCGTGTAGCTCTAAACCCGTTTTGTTTTTCTTGGTAGGAAAGGAGCCGCTACTGGTCAGGGGCTGATAGCAGGGTTAATAGTAAGACCATCATAACTAGCATCCCCGCTGCAACAAATCAGCGAAGCTCGGCGGCTAATGCAGTACAGATCCAGTCCTAGAAGTTGACGCTTAAGTGAACGGACTGTTTGTGCAATCGTTTCAAAGTAATAATGCAAGATATGTTTTTGTACGCGAAAACAGCTGCTACACTACGCCAGAATTTAGCGGCAGGTCAAATCTAAAACTTTTTTGAAACTTCAAAATGACTTAACGCAAATGCAGGAACGGGAGTGCTCGGGGGCTACCACGCAATACTTTATTACAGACGTTAAAGTGCGTTTTATTCAAGTTCACCATGTGACAAAAGTGAACTCTGCTTTTCGGCATCCTCTTGGAGGAATAAAAGCGTGCCGAAATCGAATCACAAGTGCAGTATCTGAAAAGTGGTTAAAAGATGCTTGAGCACTTTGGTATAGATGAAGATGTCATGCAGGATGGTGTGCTGCCAAGTCTTTGGGATAAAGCTAAGAGAAACGTGTAGTTTCATTGAAGAGCATATTTTTTCCACCTTGAATTAGCCATCAAATACCGTCCCTAGAGAATCTTGCAATTATTCTTGCGCACAAATTTCTCGCGAATGAACTGACACTGGCTGTCGAAATCAATTTAATAAAATGATTCTGAGAGAACAACCAACGGAATTGCGTATCCAATAAATTAAACTGAGCGCAAGCTTAGGTCTACCCCCTACAGCACACATGACACATTTAAGATTGATTATCTGAGCATGTACAGCATAATCAGGTGACAAACTCACAAGTTCTCGAAAAGCGCATTCTTAAACGGGAAGTTTTAGTGATAGTAATTGTTTAATATATCGTAAGATTCCGCTATAAAAATAAACATAACCACAGGTCTCTCCTCTTCAGGCTTACGTTTTTTGCCATAATATTTCTGGTACTGTGAGAAACATTGCTGACTTGTTTCTTATGACAGTCTCAACTACGTGATGCGAGCGATGGACAAACTTGAAACGAAAGATTGTGCTAGGCATCAGGAGAATAAGCATAATCTCCAATATTTCTACAACGCCAGCTTAGAAACCTCCATAGTTGCCTCACAATTAAAATTATGTCCAAGAATAGTGGAGTGAACAGAAGTTTCAAAATTCTGTTGACTTTGGCTTTGGGAAAGAATTTGGTTTGGGAAAGCAATTCATATAGGTTAGAAGAATGGCATGGTCATCAAAATTTAGTAACACAGAATGGCTAGGCAGACATTTCTTTTTAAACAGTCAAGTGTAAATTCGCACAGTCTGACTCACTAGATACTTATGGCTAAAAGAATAACGACAACTATGAACTTAAATTGGCTGATGATACAAACTACCTGCGGGGGCACTCCAAGAGTTTAGGCGCTTAGCTATAGTTCGTCCAGATTCAACTATCCTGCATCGGGCTTCGGGGGGAGTGTTCATTTCAGCCAATTTGAGCTCCCAGTACTTGTGCAGTTGTTCATTGTTGTTTCTTATGCAGGATTAACAGCATGTCAAGAGACACCGGATGACGGTATGTCTTTTTTCTGTGTCTTTCCTTCCAAAAGTAATGAAGCAAAATTGTTGTTTTAGATATTAGAGGTCATTCTGCACAGAAGATCATTAAGATCATTCCAATAAAAGCGAACGGCTCATCAAGGATGTATTAGTTTATAATAAATATGATTTCAAATAAGAACGAAGCCTCCAGAAACGGACCTTTTCCTCTGGGACTCGCTAGTTATGTTCGAATGAGCCGCCTTATCGCGCTCTTAGCCAACAAAATGTTTTTGCTATTGCAGCCCTTTAAAGAGGTTGAAAAATCAGAAAATATATTCGTATTTGCCTGCACATTCAACTGAATTGAAATCATCAGCACAAAATTCTCATAATATCATTTATGGACACGCCTATATGGAATGCCAGTTCGGAGCTTTTTATGCTGCAGGCAGGCCTACATGCTTTACGCTGCACATCGGTCTAAATTATCCTTTTCCCCTTCAATACCCTAGATAAATTACTCCTACATGATAATGCTTGCCTCAATGCGGGGTCAGCGCCATGAATGCAGATCCATTAGTCGAGACACCGCATTCTATATTCCATAACTCCCGCTTGTTGCTTAGAAGTTTTTAGTGATCACGAGTATAGCTCTTTTCAAGAAAAAAATTTAGAAAATGTTCCCTCATACTTATTCTAAAAATATTATATTTACCCCAACACATTTCTCGCGCTCTCGTAATGCCCTTCGATCGGGGTCCCTATGGTCGTCTATTAGCACTTGGAGGGGTTTGTTAAATAGGCGTCCGTGAATTCAACGATTTTATTCTTATAACGCTGCGCTGCAGACAAGAACCGGTCTGGAAACATAAGATATTGCTGGTACCATGACCGTAAATTTTATAGTTACCCTGTCAGTCAAATATGTGACCGTGGTAGTCACCCTGGCAGTGCCCTAATGAAGAAGACACACTGATTGCGCCAGGGCAGCGTATGACATTTTTAAGGAAAAAAAGCCCCTATTTAACCTGGTGACCTCCGCAAATGTTGGTCTTGAAAGCCGCAACACGTGGTGCGTGAATCTTCGGCGCTAAAATATGCGTAATTTTAAGCATACTTTATTTTTACAAAGCAACGTGTGCGTAAAGCGTACATTACGAACACACGCACGCGCTCGTTATCAACTAAATTGTCAGTCAACAGAATCGGAGAACAAAGCAAAAAAAAAAGTTGTGTCATATGTTGGCTTCTACGATGCTCCTAATTCAAACTGACGAAACGGCTCCGCTCTATTTCAAAAATAAATCCGAGTTCTTGAAAAAGCGAAAGGGGGGGGGTCTTTGAAAGGACGGGCAAGATCGAAAGAAGTGGTCACTTGTTATTTCTTGCAGGGAAACATATGTTGTAACGACTGAGGAACATTCATTCTAATCAAGACGAACACGGTTCTCTGGTCGAAACTTTGGCTAAGCACTCTGAGGCATCCCGCCCGTCTTTGTTATGAATTTTGTTTGATTTATGTTCTAATTATATTTACCTCACCTCCAAATGAGCTCCCTGGCAAGAACAAAGTGTGTTAGAAGCAAGCGCAGTATGTATTCCTTGATAGTCGGTGTTAATATGGAATTCCTCACAGTGTACATGTTTTCAAGCTGTAAAACGCGCTATATTTTCTTTCAAGCCTCTCTCCTATAATCAGTGTATGCTTGGTCAAGCGCATATTTTGACCTCGTTGTTAAGCTCCTTAAGCGCTTCTTGTGAACTTCCAAAACTAGCTGTGAAGCGAAATGAACAGCTGAATGCTTAGAACCCAGTAGAATGTTTATGAAATTATTTCTTTAGTTTTGAAGTAATATGATAGGTCGTATGTTCCTGCGGCTACACCTCCGCTCCTCGGGTTCAACGCCGCAGACGCTGAAAAGGGAAGCAACGAACCAAGCTCACCTTTAAAACCTCAGTTGCAGTAATCGACAGAAAAACGTAAATATGCCTTTGTAAACTACTGCTTCGGTCAAGTAGTGGTTACTGACCGTCTATGAAATTATTCATTCAGATATGTAGCACACGAAGCCATGTAACACTCAAAAGAATTTTATTAGGAATCAGGGCCATCTAAGTGAGCTCCTTCAAAATTAAAAACAGATTTCACTTGAAAAGAGCACGGGTCCTCTTGTAAGATGACTGAGTGGTTGAAAACTTGTTATATTCTAACGTTATTTCCTTTACAAACGCCATTATAAAATGAGCAAAACAGTTCATATGAACTACTACATGAGGTTCTCAAAAGAAGAGAAAAAATCGTATACACAAAATGAATACAATTTCACTGCGATAGCATGAAAGCTGTCGTCGAGGGAAACCGAGAGTTGTCTTTGTGCAATGGAGTGATTCGTCGAGAAAATTGTGTGCTCAACAAGGATAGTGACGTCTAGGAAACAAACGCATATGTGCGCTATACTAACAAATTCGTCACCTCCCCGGGAGCTGGGAGGTTGCGGCAGTATCGACATCGCTACAGGAGGGGAAAATAGTAGCATGAAACGGAACAGTATCAGGAGGGCAGATGAATAAATACATAACACACTTTATGGCCACTAGTTCCTTTAAAACGCCCGGCTTAGCTGTTTTGCAAGGCGCTGCAAACTACCACTGCGCTATAGCCGCAGCCGAACATCCCACGTGCTTAGCTGCCTGTCTATCCCGCTGTGCTTTGGGTCATGGTTTTCATCAACTTTCATACGTCCACAATGGATCCGAACCACACCGCTATCGCACTGGCCTGTTGAGGTGACTTCAGTGGCGCCATAAATGTACTGTATATTATGCAATGACACGAAATCGATCAATAACGTTTTAGGCATATTTAAAATAAGAAACTATTCATTCCCCTTATATCCAATATCTGATGAGGCGTAAATGTTACAGAGCTTCTGAGCTTAACAAATGAAGTCAAGTATCCAGCTCTTTTGCAGGAGCATTTATCTGCACATTTCCGTACTTACTGTCATACTGAAGTCAGTTTACTAAAATGTGTCAGAAAGTTGAGTTCATTAACCAACGCAAGGATCATAGAAAAATTTCAACCCGTACAAATGGCGCAGAAAGCAGTCTCGTGGAATCAAGGCTTCATCTTGTACTAGTTACCTTCTAAAGGGAGCAAACCCGCTCTTCAGCATGGCTTGCTTGCTCAAGAACATTTGAAAAATTTTCTCTGAACTGTGCGCGTATATCTAGCATAGCGGCTTATAATCCTGACCAAAGAGAGCAAAATTAGGAGCACGCTTAAGCTTCGCCTTTAGCGTAGACACCATAGGCTGTTTTATGCGAAGCATACTAAAATAGCCCAACCCAGCTCCTCGAGCGCGGCGGTGTCGTTACCATTGACCTTTCGTGACCTCCATGCCATAACACGTGATGCGTGACGTCACAGCAGATGAAAAACGGGGCCCAACTCGCGCCGTCGCGCGAGGCGTCGTGACCAAGGATGACCACGGGGTGCGTGACGTCACAGCAGATGAGAAACGGGGCCCAGCTCGCGCCGTCGCGCGAGGCGTCGCGACCAAGGAGGACCACGTGATGCGTGACGTAACGACATAGGAGAAACGGGGCCCCAGCTCGCGCCGTCGCGCGAGGCGTCGCGACCAATGTGTTTCCTGCTTCTGCCGCTAGGTGCGCTGTAGGGAACACGTGATGCTGGAGCGGCGGTATACAAGGGGGTGCGCCTGCCTCTGCTAGGCGTACACGGGATAGAGATTCCTCCTGGAGACAGGGCTGCTCGTTGGAATGAGAAGCAAAAGTTGCGGCGTGCTACAGAGACTGATGAAGAGCGTGAAGAACGTCTAGCCAAGCGGCGTGTTCGATATGCAACTCGGCGACAATATGCTTCGCATCTGACTAGGCTTAAACTAAGCTAAGCCTCAGCCATTTTTTTCTTTTTTTCTTTTTTTTTAATTACCATAGCAGCAGTGCTCACCATGAAAACACTCTACTGTCATACATACAACGCGTTCACTTGGTGCCCCTTTTATTAGGATTGAACCAACGGATCTTCGTGGCATCACACTTGCCGCATTAAAGACAGAAGCATCGTTACTAATATCCACGCTGCGGGAAGTATTCTGCAAGGTTGCGACGCTGATTACCAACCTGTGGCCATGGTGAAGATAGATCAGGGAAAAGCATTCGATAATGCTTCTCATGATGTCCTTTTGTTCATTTCTGATCACACGTGCGTCGGAGATGTAATTTGAATATGTGCTTGGATGGCTTATAACGAATGCACCGCGAGATTTATCATTAGCAACGACTTAACTGAAAATATGCCAGTACACTCGTCATTAAGGCAGGGACGCCCACTCTCCCCCTTTTGTTCGCGCTGTACTTAGAACCGTTCTGTGCGAAAATAACTGCGAGCAACAACATGCCAGGTGTTATTCTAGAATCGCGGGAAATCAATATTTTAGGCTATGCTGATGACTTGGATGATTTTTTTTTCGTTGATGAGGAGATCGTTAGTACTGCAATCAGACCGGCCCACAGGTTTTGTGATGTCATTTGTTGTAGCATTAATCTACATAAATCTGCTCCGCACTGGCATGGCGACTGGAGCTGTCCTCCTGAAGTTTACGCAAATGTGAAGTTTTCATGAACTCCGAGCACGTACCTTCGGATTCTCTTGGCTCCGGATCATAAAAACTCCCCAAAAATTCCCAATTATTGGAGCGCGAGAACCAGGGAACTACAAGAGAAGGCGAATAGAAGGGGAAGGGGATATTTGTCCAATTTGCGCGGGCAGTCGTTTGCAATGCGTTCTTCACAAACTGTGGGGCACTCTGCAAGGTTTTGTTCTTCACTCGAGCGAATGTAAGAATAACTCACCAAGTGTTTGCAACGTTTCTTTGGCAATTGACCTTTAACAGAGCAAGCCGTGACAACCTTTCACGGCCTTTAGCTGGTGGAGGTCTCGGGCGACCTAATCTCATTGTGAAACAATTGGTGTCCAGGTTCCCGTTTCAAAGAGAATAGCACGACCATTTTCTTAGAACATTCCTGCAGCTGCTCCTGTCGTCTGCTTTTTCAAACATGATGGTGTCTTCTGTAGAATGTCTCAAATACTCTGTTAGCGGCTACATCAGGGGAGCCGTCAGTGCTTGTAGATTTCTGACAGCGCGATTTTCAAAAGAGTACCTCACCAATCTGAAACGAAAACAGCTGAATTCAGATATAGCGGGCACCATGTTTCTATAAACAATGTATAGGTTCTTGTACAGAGGAGGCCAAGGTATATATAAAGAAGTTAGAATACGGGTTAAGAAACTGATGGCCCGAGCGAGAATTGAAACCTCCATCTTCAAGCTGCATACCAATACGTTGCCTGTCAAAATTCAGTTACAAGAGAGAGAAGGCGTGTTTCTGCCATTGGGGAATAATTGCGTCTTATGCAGAAAAATGTTTTTCAAAAATGTAGTTCTTGATTATTGGGACGCCGTATTCTTTTCGGACATCCTGCAAGGCACCCTTAAAAAATCCTTCCGCTCACAAGGGCATTCCGAGAGGAATGCCCTTTCTAGCTGTTAACGAGCAGCTAATTCCACATGATGTGCTGTTGCTCCTTACATTGCATGCGATCTGGCGATCTCGAATAGTTGTCACAAATTGTGATCCCGGAGTGCGCCGTGTGTGCAGTTATTTTGGTCAAAATGTATATAATTAATGAGACATCTTCAGGAACTAATGTTTCTGAGATGGTCTTTGATGTGATGGATATTCTTATTAAAATGAAAGTAAATAAATTTTGATGGCATACTTGCAGGTATTTCAGTGATTGCAGCAGCAGGCAATGAAGTGAAAAATACCTTCGTGCCATATACGATACGTGCCCGCCTGGGACACAGAAGGCCTGGGTTCGAACCCTTATGCCGGCGAATTTCGTTTTTCATTTGAAACTTCTAGAAATATTTCCATCTTGTTTCTCAGGTCTTCCTGTCAATCCTGGGTCAGGGCGACGGCTTTCCGAACGAACGAGCTCTATACGTTACAGCGTTAACGTAGATTTCACTTTAGCCCATCTCAAGGCTTTCAGCACGAAACTCGAACGTAACCATTTATTACAATTCTTAATACGGCACAGCGAATATAGAAGTACCTGACCACTGGGAGTGATTTCTGTTAGTTCCTCGATTCCTCGTGAAAAAAAAAATTTGTTGGAGGTTCGTTTTGTGTTTTTTTTAGGGTGAGGAACAGTGGGCTTTCCATTCGACAGTTGGGGCCTTATAATATCACCTAGTTCTTCGGCGTTCAAAAAAGGCGCCTGTTAGTATTCATGGTCATTATGAGCAGACGGCACCAAAAGGCAGGAGTGCATTCATTACTGAAGGAAAAAAAAAGTTGGCTGGCGGCTTAGCATCGATTGCGCATAAGCACTTTTTTTTTGCAGGTGGACACCACCACCGCGTACAGACGGCAGAACACCTGCCTAGAACACGCTCTGGGCGTGTTTCGGGCTGAAAACGCGGTATCTAGCGATAACATTAGGTTAAAAATGGTCTGGATGTAAGTCATATATTTTGCCTTCTTGGTGGCAGCGGATTTGGGAGCTGCGGAACACGCAGTTCGGCTCCTCTAGACATGCATTTTGCCCTCTGTACCTGTAATCTAGATTGAGGTGTCCACTGACTCAAGTAGCCTGTTATGCGTCTCTCCATCTTTTTCGCCGTCCATGCGAATTCAAAAAAATCTACGCCGGCGACCTGCGATCCGGATGAGCCGGAGTACCCGGGTTCGAACCCGACCGCGGTGGACGCGTTTCCACGGAGGCGAAACGCAGGAGGCGCCCGTGTGCCATGCGATGTCAGTGCACATTAAAGATCTCCAAGGGGTCCAAATTATTACTGCGGAGACCTCCACTTCACACCTCTTTCTTCCTTTCTTCTTCCACTCCCTCCTTTAATCATTTCCTTGTGCGCGGTTCGGGTGCCCACCAAGATATGCGAGACAGTTACTACCTCATTTCCTTTGCTCGTACTGATTTTCAATTTTGCCTACGGTCCACTGCCGCGTTTCCGCAGCAATGTTGGCAACTTCAACGCGTATTGCTCTAGTGCCATGTTTCTGCCACACCGTTTTGCACTCCAAAGCATGCAGAGCAAAGCTCTCTGTAACTACCGCCACATAGCTAAAGGCGCGAATGTTATTTTGATAGCAGTATTATTAGATGAACAAGGCGTTGTGCAGTGCACAGCGCAAGAGTGTGTCGTAGTTTAGCACGGGGTGTGTTAGGCTGCGGTAATAGTTTAGTGCTCTCGCGCAGGGGCCACGAAGCTGATCTGACGGCAGCGCGGGCTGAAATCTCAGTTGTAGATATTTATATGATCATATATTTCTTATCATACACTCGCACAGATACCGCACACAAAGAAACACTTCACGATCATACTCGAGGTTTACTCATCGCAGTAGTGTTTCGCACTAAAACATGCTCAAGAACCGGTTCCTAATCAGAATATTGTACACAGCTGCCAAATTTCACTGGGAACATAAAATTCGTGCAGAAGAACAAAAAAAAATAATACAGATTGGTAACCTCTGGCAGCCCGAAATTTAGCGACAGCTCGATAATCGACTGCAGCAAAATTGGTCCTTCCTCAATTTCGTATTGAAAGCCCTCGTTGACACTTGGCCTCGCACCCGATTTATCTTTTCATTGCTTCCTGATGCTTCCTTGCTCTCGTCTAGGAAGCGCTACCGGGCTGAATATCCACGCTCATGTCGTTTCATGTAGGCTGCAGCGGCACGTACTTCAGTACCTTGCCTCTGAACCTATTTTGTTCCTGCTTTGCACCACCATCCCGGGTTTCTTCGTGTCTTTGTTCTCTTCGCAAAGGCCAAATCCAAACGAAGCTCGATCAGCGTGGACTCTACGCTACTGTGCGCAGTCTGGTCCCCGCCGCAAAGCTTGTGTGCGTCCACACGGCGTTGAATATACATGCCCTCTGAAGAAGTCACTTAGCAGGTTAATTAGGAAGGATGGTTCATGTCTTATGAGGAACCCTTGAATACATTATTACGAATATTCTACAATGCAACAGATACTGTCATTATTACAATGAGCACCCATTCCTTTTCAATGGGGGAGGCTGCAGGATGATTCTGACAGCAATGACATCTTTAGGAAGCCATGAAAATCATAGCTCAAAAAACTAATGCACGAAATGCTTCGTGCATGCTAAGCATTCCGAACAACGGATATTTCGCAGTTCACGGCCGTTCATGATCCCGTAGATCCATTTACACCTAATTGCAATGCCCTCATACTACCGGAAGGTATTTTAATAACAGCTTTTTTTTTAATACTGCTTCATGTACAGTTTACTTTCGTGGTATATATGACTTTGTAAGAAAATGTCCTTTTCTGCAGTGCGCCTCCCTCCTGACTATCTGCCAGTCAATGGTGAGTCAGAAAGCACATTCATAAAATATTTTAGATCCCAACCACCGTGTAAACCATTTCTTCGATCCATCTTTGTGACTCTTGTCACGATTGACTGATGCGCATTTAAACCTGCATTAAAAAAGGTATACTTTGAGCCATTTACACATTAGTTTTGATGAATAAATGAAAAACACCGCAGTTGGGGAGGAGAAAAAAATTATCCGTGCCGGGCACTGAAGTTCAACTAATGTGTCTATATTTCACCACCTTTCAAGCAGATAATGACGAGTGGCAGATGTTGAAATTATTCGGCAATCTTCTCCATTGTGAACTCCATGTAATGCTGCCTCCCCAAATGAAGCAACCTCATTTGCTTACTGCAAACAAGACAACTAAATAAATGATCTGCAATGAAAAGGAAAAAAATTGAAAGCGTCTTTTGGTGTCATGCATGAAAAAATAAATCGTATTTTGACTTAATCGCTATATAGTACTAGCTGTGAATGAAGTGATATTGAAATTGCTCGAAAGCAGAAACTGTTGGCTTCTGAACGCTAGCATAGCAGTCAAGGGAAACGCGAAAAACATATAAGTTTTGATAGCTTAGCCTTATTAATACTATACTTGTCTAGTGGGGCGCGAACATGCTCAAGTCACCGTCAAGTGCGCGATGTGTTTGAGCTTGGCAGGCCAAGGATGCTTTCGCTTTTTACAGTGAGGGAAAGAGGAGAGGCAGTGAGGGATTACTTTTATTTATCTAGAGCAACTATCACCGCAAACCTGTGCGATGAGAGGGAAATACCTTGGAGGAAATGAATATGGTAAGATGCATTCCGCACGCACTGTCAGGTCATGATTATCTACTTGCCTAATCTTTGAAGATGAAATTAAACAACAATTATGTACTCATTTATGGCACAGACATAGTGCCCAACGATTGCAACGAATCTGAAGACAACGGAAAAAGCATGCCATGAAAATAAATCTTCTATGGGTAATGTTCGGAGACTAAAAAGGGTCCTGTTTATGGGGCAGAAAAGAGTGAATAATACGGTGGCTAAAAGTGGGACGAAAAACGTTTTTCGTGGGCATATATTTTTGTAGAAAGAGGACAGTTGTTAGTTTTTTTCAAAACAGGTTTGTTTGCAACGGGAATGATATGCAGCAAAGACATCTCAAGTAAGGTGCGTAGAGTTAATGAAGTTTGCTAGAAAAACGTGGCCGTAAAAGAAATTATTGGAGTACACGGAGAGCACTGGGAAATGCCTTCACCCCGCAATAGTCCTGACAATGAGTAGTGACTCTGGACATAAAATTCAAAGCATGATAAATGAGTTAGACAGGCAGAGCAGAAGGGTAGGTCTTAAAATTAACATGCAGAAAACAAAAGTAATGTTCAACAGTCAAGCAAGAGAACAGCAGTTCGCAATTGGTAGCCAGGTGTTGGAAGTACTAAGAGAATATGTCTACTTAGGGCAGGTAGTGACCGCTGATGTGGATCATGAGAGGGAAATAACTAGAAGCATAAGAATGGGGTGGAGCGCATATGGCAGGTTCTCCCAGATCATGAATCGCAGTTTACCAATATCCCTCAGGAGAAAATTATACAACAGGTATATCTTACAGGTACCCACCTGTGGGGCAGAAACGTGGAGGCTAACAAAGAGGGTCCAGCTTAAGGACAGCTCAGCGAGCCATGGAAAGGAAAATGATAGGTGCAACGTTAAGAGATCGGAAGCGTGCGGAGTGGGTGAGAGAACAAACTCGGGTTAATGACATCATAGTCTAAATCAAAAGGAAGAAATGGTCTTGGGCACGGCATGTAATGCGAAGGCGAGATAGCCGGTGGTCCTTGAGGGTAAAGGAGTGGATTTCAAGAGAAGGTAAACGCAGCAGGGGGCGGCAGAAAGTTACGTGGGCGGATGGGATTAAGACGTTTGCGGGGATACGGTGGCCGCAACTGGCAAAGGACAGGGTTAATTGGAGAGACATGGGAGAGGCCTTCGCCCTGCAGTGGGTGTAGTCAGGCTGATGATGATGATGAGTCTTGAGCGACCTCATAGGGATGATGGAAAAGAGTGTCAAGGAAGTAATCATAACCACTCTAGACATGCAAAAGACAGCTATATCCTCCCCCCTCAAGAGGACTCCCGGAAAACGGGGCAGCTATCAAACTAAAAAAAAAATATGGTTTTAGCTTAGTTAAACCAAGTAGGACGTGCAAAAACACTTGAGGCAACACTCCCTAAAAGGCAACCGCATGAAGAAACAGGGCACGAGCAGCGCGCGTCCATCGCACTCGGCGCGGTTTCCCTCATGATTCGGGCGTCGATCGCTCTCGCGCGCCGGGAGCGGGGATGGCGGAGTGCGCCGGCGACGCAAGGCGAAGAGCCCGTTTACTGGGCCAACAGCGGCGGGCATGATTAGAGATGGCACATATGGGAAGAGCCAGCTCCGCGGCCGGTGTATCGGCCGCGGCGCGAGCCTCCCCCATTCGACCCACCCTACTGTAGCGGCAGAGGTTGGGTGGGGTTTAACGCACGGAAATTGCAGACATCTTGGTTATTAGGTTAAAAAGTCAAAAAATTTATATAACGAACTCGAAGGAGCCCTGGTATTTATTTGTTATATCCTTTATTTCGCTGTAGCCGGATATGACCATGGGTGAAGCTGCGGCCTGCCAATTGGCTTTTCCACCAGCACGCAGCCGACGGACAACATAGCTGTCGGTTAGTTTGCCGGCAATTTCGTGCTCACGCTATAATGGGCTCCGTCCAAAGCTTTCTAAAAGAAATTCTCACGACGTAATCGCTGCTGCGCGTGCACACTTTTACCGAGGCCTGTATCCGCTTCAGCACCTGAATACAGTTCTCAAAATTCGATCGATGTCTTTTTTGTCCACAATCTACTTCTATGGCACCTCACAAGTGGCCGAACATTGACAAGCCAACCGAGTATGTGTCTGCCTCTCCAACGTGCTTCCAGTTCTTCCGCGGCAGACTTAGTTCTGAGCTTAAAAACCTCGTATTGAAGGACTAATGACGTAGAGGGCAGGGAGAGACCCTTTGCGACTAATTAGCGCTGTGTTCATAGCGCTCAAGGCGAAACCGGCCGCAGTTAAGCGGGGGGGGGGGGGGGGCAGTTTTGTCGCCAGTTGCCTTTTCAGTGGTTTCTCTGCGTGAAGCGCCAGCACTCTGGTAAGACTGACCGAACTTAATGCCTTTACTACATGAGAGTGTGTTGTGGCGGCGAACAACAACCATAGACGAAAGCTATTGATGTTATTTCATGGGCCCCCTTCGGTGAAGAGATGTCTTCAGCTTTCGTTTTCGTCTGCTGTCACCCACTATGGCTTTGTGAGGGCAGCGGGATGTTGATGCCAAGTGCAGTGACGAATGATCACACCACGTGATGACGCGGCCGGAACGTGATCTTAATGCACACGGTACCTTAGAAGCGCAGGGCTCAGTGTCCAACGGAGAGGTTGGGGAACCCGGGAGCTGCAATGGCCTTCACAACTGTATCGAGGAGCAGCAGTCCGTGGGCCTCGCGTTTTGTGAAACCGTTCAATGAGCCACTGATCGAGTACCGGCGATGATCGGTGCGCCCATGTCAAAATTTTTGCACTGTACAAGAAAGCATGCATTGAGCATTTTTCTGTGCGGTTTAGCTCTTGAGGAGTGTGACGCTTGTCAGAGCCGGATATATGCAGTAATTTCAATTCACCGCGTGGAATGAGTAGGGAGCTGCCGCATATCATTAAAAATCGATTTACTGAACACAAAAGCCAGTGCAGTTGAATTGGGATTCGTCATACCTGTTAGCAGAAAAATTTTACTTTCCTAAAACACGGCATTAGGTACATGGTATACAAAGAGAGCTCTTAACGGGCATAGCTGTTTCTTGGCAGTCCAGAATAATTTGCTATGAACGATTGTGTTATAAACAAGCATAGAGAGGTTCGATTATATTATACTGAAGAGTCATGGAAGCATGTCGGCTAAAAAATTACCGGATACATAGAATTTTAAAAATACAGGGCAACCAGAATAGCTAGAAGGCTCCAGACATTTTCTCAGTACTTCTGACTTGCAGATGACTGCTGTGTCGTAGCCTGAACAGTCGCATTCTTGAAGAGCACTGCTCTGCCGGTACTCAGCCATTTTTATGGTTTGGTGGCATAAAAATGTTGCCGTGTTGTATCATAGGGCAGATCGAAAGCGCCCAAATTAAACGCTAAACTATAAGTGACCGTCCAAGACTTCCGCAGGTTCCAAAATTCGCCATTTACTGCTTGACTTTTCAAGTAGAACAGCAGGCAATAAAGTGTTTCTTGCCCATAGTATGCGATCTAGTTCATATTTTCTGCGATCACATGGAAAAGGGGAGGTCCTATAGAGCGTGCCGCCATTAGAATCACTGCGTTCAACATTTGCCATGTTTTCAACGCGAGTTGCACCTGATTATATTAATATAAGCAGTTGCAAGTTTTACCCTCTATGTTTTCAAACCACTTGAGTTCATATTTTTTTTCCAGAAAAATCGTCTCAATAGCGAGGGTGAACTGAAACTTGCATAGGAAGGCAAACAGGAACAGAGATACATCGCAAATTGATCGGACTACGTTCTGATGCTTTATACGCCAATAACTAACTTACTTATCAATTTTGGGCTGCCGTATATCTGCCGAAGAACGTACTTGGCTCCAGAATATGCACTAACAGTTTGCAATAGATCAGATTGATGTATCTTGTCTGGCCTAGAATGAATATCTATGCCAAATATGATGAATACAAAACGCCATGCGCCATATGCCTTTTACACAAGCCACATCTCAATTCGTGTAAGAATTCATTCTTAGACACACTTTTTACAGAGAGCTCCAAAATCATTCAGAAGGATTGGCTGGCTGGGACAGTAACTCAAGCCTTGGTATTAAATTTCATTTCTGGCCACTGAGGAAGGAATACATTTACTGAGACAGGGTTAGAGCAACGTTCGAAGGAAAATCCCCGCACTTTATCGCGCAAATTGAGTATTAGTCGAAATGGTTGTGACGCCAGACGTTGAGCTTTGCAATGGCTATGATTAAAGTTAGAGTTATAGTTTTGGCTTAGAGGTCGCAGCATGTCTGGAATGTCAATATGACATGCAAGAATGTGCAAAGTGTTACTGTGCTGAAAAGAAAATAGAGAAATATATTTCCGAATGGAACGCATGAAGCATGTGTTCCGAATCAAACACGCCACTCCTGGGCCGTCCTGACACGTTTTGTAACACTTCGTTAAAGGGAGAATTTTTGTCTACTGTGGGTTTTCACGTGTTCCGGTAAGGCTATCTATGGTTACTCATGACTGTGTAATTTGAAAGAAGAACTAAGAATTAAAGTAGCATATAACCCTTAATGCGCCCGCGTTAAAGGTTATGCAATGCCCTTAGGTTGAAGCATAAGTGCTCCCACATTTTTTCTGTTTTCCTGCTGTCTCTGAAAGTTTGTATACTACGGTGCGAATAATTTATCCATAATACCGTCCATTTCAGAGACAATCGGAAATGACACCATTACAGACGTCGGTAAGTGCAATAGTGAAAATAAGTGAACGCATGAGCTGGTGCAAGATATTGACCGCTCGCTAAGGTAGTCCGACTTATTACGCATCGTAATGGGGATTGAAGGTGCGTTAAGCGCCGGATTCGATAGTGCCACAAGAAATGACTAGATTTTTTTTGCTTTTTAATTCATCTGCGGCGGTAAACTCACACATCAGTCTTGTGAGCATAGTAGTTTGTAAAACCTGTCCAGACAATTTTGCTGGCACCTTTAGTTTGCACAATAATGATTAAAGGCAGGTATTGCTATTCCTCCAGAATTCCTCCGAAGATTCACAGTGCAAAAGTGCGCGAAATAGAACAAATGCATAACTATTAGGCAAACTCTCAAGGGTTTCTGAAAAAATAAAATCCTTCAAGCCGTTGTTTCTTTCGGACAACTGCAGAATTGACGGCGATGAAGCCGTCGTTACCACTTCAAGAGCGCCCACTCCGTTTCTGCTTTTGTCAAATATCCACACTTGGTATATTTCGAGGGAGCAATTTAATGAGCCGTAATGATGCTTGTGACCAATAAGCATTTGAGCAGTACCCTAATTTTGCAGCATATCGACGCGACACCCTTGGACTGCCACACGCCCAGCGGCGAGGGTGTTTATCCTTGAGGCAACTTCATTATACGGCTGTTCTTCAAACTGTAACATCTAAAGTAGGAAATAGAAAGGAAAGCATAGACATGCTCTTCTTGCCAGTACTTACTCATGGTGCAGAAACCAGAGTCCAGCCCATGGAGTAGGAATATATTAAGGTGCTGACAGCTAGCCCGGCGGCACGATAAAATCTTGTTCGCTCCTACTTGTGCTTCGCTCGAACGCGGACACATGGCCCCATGCGATAGGGGCTCGTCCGATCGCCGAGATGCGGCGGCCATAATTCAGACGTTGCACGATCATTCGTTGCGCCAACATGTAGTACGTGCGCTTTATTAAGTGCGGCTAGTTACAGAAGGATTGAAACTGCTGTCGACACCAAATAATTCTGGGCGACTTCCTGCTTTACTTGATGGGACTGCATCAATGGGTGGAATAAGCAGTGTAGGCGCGGCCCTGCGATCCTTCTGCGCTCGTTATCGATATGCGCGTTCACTGCAAATTTCTGTTCGTTCATCTGTGCGAATGCTCACAGCATAATTAACTACACGGACTCTTAAATATAAAATATATGTGGCAACGCGTGTGCCCCCACATATCGGCCAAGGAGCCTACGCGTACAGGCGCGGACAAAAGTAAACGGAGCACGCAACTGTCTTCGAATATTCTTCACGCGTCACCTAATTGAAATTTCCAGCAGTGGTGCGCATGCTGGTAGCGGAGGTTGGTGGGCTTTCTTGTAGACAAACCACGCTTCTTCATTACCAATGGAGAAAGCGTAATTGCACTTCGAACGCAAAAGCGTGCTCCGTTTACTTATGGCCGCGCCTGTACATTCAGACATTACTGGAGCAGTGTAATGCGCCGATGCTGCGAGATGATGCCCGCCTTGTAGAGAACATTGTTAACTTTGGCCAACTGCGATTTTTTAATGAACAGAGAAACCTCAAAGGCGTTTCCGCATCTCGCCTGCATCATAAATATTGCCTCCGAAGACGGGTACATAACTCGCGCTCTTGTGCTGTGTTGCGGAACGCCTTCGCCGCTATACGAACGAGCACAGGAAACAAAAAGAATCCAAGTGTGCATTTGCGAAATTTTAATGGCTAGTGCAGTGCACTTTTAGCTATGCAACGTGAAAATTGTTGGTGGAAATTCCCCCGGCCTTCATCCTGCCAAGCTCTTTCTTTACGCCGACACCGACGATGCTGAGTTGTCTCCCAAAAGGAGAGTGGTGTGCACGCACATAGGTAAAGTACTTACGCGGCTCTAAACTGGGATTGGCGGATGTCGGTTGAGAATAATTGTAGTTGGCAGGGTAGAAGACTTGTTGATCTCAATAGTCTTGGGCCACGAAATTCTCCGTCGAGTGTTCTACGGTCCGACAAGTTACGCAGCTGCATATATGTCATAAATGTTACCGACATGTCTTACCATGCTTTGTGGCACCAAAATGCACAGCTGGTGGAAACTGGTCACGAGATCGCCGACCGAAATTGATTGCTCGGCCGCCGTGGTATTTACAACGAATTCTGATCACCTAGAATTTTAAGCACCTGGACCGAACCAGTGCACGAGAGAACAAACCTTAGTACCATGCGTGCCGATGAAGACGGAGCTTGCACTTAAGTGAGGAGGCGCCTCCAAGTTTCATGGTGGTGGATGGGCATGTTCCTTGATCAGCTGATACGCATGATGTACTCCAGCCATCTGTGCACAGTTTCTTTTGAGGGCTCCATGGTGAATCGGCTTCTCTTTGCTCTTCACATGCCGTCCCCGAGAGGAGTGCGACAGCGGCGGGTGCGGATCGCTTGCTTGCCTGCTTGGCACACGTGGCTGCAGAGTGTCGTTTTCTAGGAGGCTTCCTTAAACTTGCCTGTTTTTTCAGATATTTCCGACATCCAGAAAAAATACTGGGCACAGCATTCGCCAATGGCACCTGTTTCCTCAGTGCATTTAAAAGTGCCTTGGCATTGAAATTGGCGAAGTACGAATTTATATCGTATGTTCGGGAAAGTGCTTCGAGCAGACATGGTCGCTCGCTTGCAATATCTTGTCTGCTCTGGGGACTGCCTGGCGCCACATTTCTAGGCTCTGACGCAGCTTCAAAACGTGACACATGGTCCGTACAACTCTGGTAGCCCGATCTACTGTTGAGCACGAAGCATAATCGCGTCTAGTTGGCTTCTGGACCCGGCTGCGCCCCTCAGGTGTGCCGCAGCAGCAGCCCACACATCAAAGCCACTATGTACTATCGGGGACAAAAGTGGTATAGTCCACGCGGAGGGAGCCGGAGCAACGAAAAACTGCGGCGTTTTGGCGAGCTAAAACACGAAACATTGAAACGAGCTAAGTGACATGCCTGCTGATAATAAAGGTCAGTCATTTGTTGCTTCTATCCCAGATGCCACCTGTACTAGATAGCGTTGCAACGGAGTTTTTCGTTGCTCCGACTCCCGCCGCGTGGAGTATAGCACTTTTGTCCTCGAGAGTACATACGTAGGCCGCGACGACCGTCCACGGCGCCAACCCACGCCACCACGTGCATTTGCACAACGATTAATGCGGCTGGTCCCAAACCGAGGCACGAAAGCTAGTGCTAAAAACTTTTCTTCGTGCACGGCACCTACCAGAACGCGGAAGCCGAGAACCTAACGTCCACACCTTGTGATGCGCTCTGGCTGCGCAATACACCGACAAACACGGCCTAAAACGGCACCGAAAGCCGTGCAAACCGCTCAGCCGCGTCAGCCGCTCGTCAAGCGAATGCCCACTTCTCCGAAGCGCTCCCGCGCCGCTGCTGTCGGCGCATGTACTACTAGAGGGCAAACATGATCCGTGCGCGCTCTCCACCGCAGCGGGTGGTCACTGTCAGGACCTAAAATATTTTACACCGTGGTCTAGCCATGAAGGGCAGAAAACATACTGAGCACAGTGTAGCGAAATGCGAAGGGGACATTGAGAAGTATGAGTTTAAGGGAAATTAAGAAGCAACTTTGTTTCAGCGAAGAACCATGAGGTATTGATAACCTGTGTGTGATCGCGGAAAATAAATACACATGAGCAGAGAATGCAACGTGAACGGATCGTAAGCCGTGGTATCTTAAGGCAACGAATTGGATTGCAACAGAGGGAATCCTGACCAAAGTGTGCTAAGGAAACAGGGGAAGGGATGATACCAAGAATGGATATTTGTTAGTACGAAGTGACTGTAGCTGGTGCGTGGTAGGATTAATTAGATCACCAAAGATGCCTTTTTCTTGCTGTTTATGTCCTTGAGCAGAATATGAGGATGTAAAAGTTATCATGTACGTGTTAGCGAGTGTAATAATATAAACTGCGCAGGAAAGACAGATTTGACAGAAATCCTTGCAGTCAATAAAGGAAGCGAGCTATTCGGAAAACTGAAGTAATAGTACAATGCTTATTTCACAGCTATGCACTGCAAACATTTATCTATGGTTATTCAGAGGGCGGAAGCTCTGAGCAATTCGTCATTTTTTCAAGATTGCTCAGCAACTCTGCGAAACGCACACTAGACGCAAACGTTCCATGATATTCGAATACACATTCTTTTTCGGCAATGAAACTTGAGAATATGGAACCTGGTGCCTAAGCCGAACACTTTTAGGAAAAGTTCTTAAGCTAGGAATTTCATCCGCTAAAATGGATTGCATTTGTAGTCTTGTTTCTATTCCTTGGCACCTGTCTTCAGGAAGAAAGCTGCACCGTAATACTGCCAAGAATTTCACATCAAGATCACAAGACCAAATGTTTAGGGGAAACCCCCAAGGTGGAGTACATTTGTAATAAGGGAGTAATTACTCATTAACGTCCACCCGAGCGCAGCCATACGGCTACAAAGGAAAGCTATACAGCTTTATCAGAAACTTCGTGGTTAAAGAAAAATTCGTCCTGGTCCGGGTTTCGAACCCGGGGCCACCGCTTCGCCGGAGCAGTCGCTCTACCAACTGAGCTAACCGGGACGGCAAGCTTATGGCAGGGCGAGAGCGAATTGATCAATAACTCGAAGTGGGAACTGTGTTGGTAAGATGTCTAGGAGAAACCCCCAAGGTGGAGTAGATTTGAAATAAGGCAGTAATTACTCATTGACGTCCACCCGAGCGCAGCCATACGGCTACACAGTTCCCACTTCGAGTTATGGATCAATTCGCTCTCGCCCTGCCATAAGCTTTTGTTTCCGGTTAGCTTAATTGGTAGAGCGACTGCTCCGGTGAAGGGGTGGTTCGAACCCCGGGTTCCCGGGGTCCCGGGTTCGAACACCGAACCAGGACGAATTTTCTTTAACTAAGAAGTTTCTGAAAAAGCTGTATAGCTCTCTTCTCTATCCGTATGGCTGCGCTCGGGTGGACGTCAGTGAGTAGTTACTCCCTTATTACAAGATCGTAAGAGTAGTGTGGATAGGACTGGTGCAGATTTTCAACGAGTTTATCAATGTCCACAAAATATTCTTCGACGCTGACCCCATGCATGAGAGAAAAATTCTTTAATAATCCTTTTGCTAGAGAAAGCCCAGGCAAGGTCGCCCACTGTTGGTGCTTGGGGCAAAATGTCGATAACTTCACATTTCCCGTATCTTGAATGAGCGTGGCAGGGCACACCCCGAGGCGCCCATCGGCTAGACCGAACTTTAGCTCGCTGGCAGGCACGGCCAGGAGTTGAGAGCGCCCTGCTATTTCTGACCATGTTTTTCCTGCAAACGAGCAGACGAGCTTACCTTGCAATATATTTTAAACTGTGGGCCCAAAACAAAACCTTTGGAATTATTGTTACATGTTTCGAGAAGGAAGGCAAGGAGTGGCTCCACGTAGGGCGAGTTTTTCGTAATTAAAAAAAAGTTATGGTGCTGAAGAAAATACTTTCAGATGATAATGTCTTGTGTGTAGGACGTCTCGCAGTACCGACTGCGTATTAACATATTCATTGCAAGCTTTCCGTTTTTTGACGCGTAAACGTAACGATAATCAGGGCTGTTGGTTTTGTCTCGGATGTAAATATAATCAGGAGCTCCTGCCTTAGGTTCATGAGTGCGTGCAGTTGAAAAGAGGAACTTATTAAGAACAGAAGTAGCAAATAACCATTAACGCTCTCGGGTATTAACCTTTGGGCGGCGCTTAATTGCCCCTACATTTTTTCTGGTTTCGTTCTGCCTATATAATTTTCTATGCTATAGTGCGAAAGATTTATCGATATTACTCTCCATTTCAGTGGAAGATGCTAATGACACCACTATAGTCGACGGTAAGTGTTTCTGTGACAAAACGTTAACGCGTGAGGTGGCGTAAGGAATTCACAGTTCGTTAAGGTGGCCCGGCGTATTACGCATCACATTGAGGACGGAGGGCGTATGAAGCGCAAGGTACAATGATACCACTAGAAACTAGCGGATGCTTCTTTTTTTATTTCAATATTGGTCGTTTAATGACGCATGAGACTTCCGAGCCTAGCGGCTAATGAAACCTTCCCAGAGAGTTTTGTTGCAACCTTTAGTTGTCGGAGTAACCATGAATGGCAGGTGTCATTACTCCTCCAAGCTTTCTTTACAGATTCGTGAAATCGAGCAAAAATGGTAAAGTTCTAAACTATCCTGCTATTTTGAATATGTTTAACCTAACCAGGACGCCAACCTTCAAGGGTTGCCAAAATAGAAAATCCTTCAATCCATTATTTATGTTCGTGAGTTAAATATGACGATGTAAAATTGAACATATTCGCGTCAGCGAACGTAATGGCCTATACAGCGCAGGAAAAAGACATGTGCTAGAAATTGCTTGCATTCAATATGAAAAGCTAGAATAGAAATAATTGCATAAAGCTGCTTCCAAAGCTGTGTAATGCAAATATTTACTTCATGTTTCACATTCAGAGGCTATAAGCACTGAGCAGTCCGTTATTTTTTTAACATTCTTGATGAGCTTAGCAAAACCAAGACAAGACGCAAACATTCCATGTTATTTCATGACACATAATTGTTCGGCGGTGAACTTTAAGGAAATCTAACCTCGCTACTAGCCAGAAACAATTGGGAGATGCTCTCGAGTAAGTCTCGGGTCCTCTAAAATGAATGATGTTATTAGTATTTTCTATTCCTTGGTACCTGTCGTGAGGAAGAAAACTGCACCTTAAACTAGCCACACGTTAACATCAACTGAAATCCTCTCGTTCCTCACGCGATTGTAAAGTCACGATCAGCAAATTTCCTGAACTCCCTGAAAACAGTGCGGATTTAGCTGCTGTAACCTTTCCAACGAGTTCACCAATGCGCGCAATGTATATTTTGGCGCTGGTCCCATGTATAGGGGAAAACTCCCTTACTAATCCTGTCGCATCCGGAACGCCCAAACAAGGGCTCCCACTATTGGCGATCTTAATTTTAAAACACGCTCAAAGTGTCGATACCATTGCCTGTCCCCTACCCTGAATGAGCTTGACAGGACACATACGAAGGTGCCCATCGGCTAAGCCGAAATCGAACTTCCTACCACGCCAGGCCAGCGGTCGAGAGCGCCCTGTTACTTCTCATCTGGTTATCATATTCACCTCCCAGCGCGGAAACGCAGTTATCTATGGAATAGACTAAATTGTGTACCCAAAACAAAGCTAATACATTTCACCTATCGTTTTGGAATTGGAGGGCAGTACGTGGCTCACTTCAAGGCAGCGGCGAAGTTTTCATAGATGAAAAAATTACAGTGCTTAAAGAAATACTTCTAGATAATCGTCTACTGGGCTTATAAAGTCTCGCCGTCCCAACTGTCTAATAACTTATTCGTTGTAAACCTTCCGTTTTTTTCCGCACACAAACAGTGAACTAATTGTGGCTGTCGATTTTCTCTCCTTGATGTAGATATTAGTGAAAGCTCTACACCCTCAGGTAAGTCGCACTGTCATATTGGAAACCTTTAAGATGGCCCAAAACCAACTGCATAAGTATTAACATTGCCAAACAGAACTGTGAGCTTTCTTACTGTTACCGAATTTCTCAAGTTAAAAATTTAATTAAAGAATTATGTGTTGGGGCCACCATCTGGAGTCATCATCTGGCTGTAGTATATTAGTTCCAGCTATAACGAATTCATTAAAAGAGTAATAGGGGCAAATTTATACATCATGTATTTTGTTATCTAGCCTGAAGTTTGGCATGTAAATTTTTCTTCCAGGCGTTTCGCACGTTTCGCGGAGTTCTCTATCTGTGCGTTTTGAGACAAACGCGGTTGTATTCTGCGCATTTTTAAAACTATCCCTCTCATAATTAACCGCAACGGAAGACGACTGCGTATAGAATACTTCTTGAAGGCCAACAGCGCAAACGACGCAGACAAAGTAGAAGAAAACACAGGACAAGCGCTGACTCACAACTGAAATTTTATTCAAGGAAAGTAGTACATCTTATAGAAAAAGTGGCTAACTTATCAGCTAGTAAACAAAACCCATGTTTCTACGTGGCATCGAGGTATGCAACCTCACTGTCATATAGTGAAACAGATGGCTTACTGACGCATAACCTTGTTTTTTTCCTCATGTGATATGCTTCCATAATCTCACGTCCATAGTCTGCGTCGTTTCAGCTGTTGGCCTTCAATATGTTCCACCAACTCGCCCGTTTGGCTATAGAATACTTCTGGTGAGACCTTTTAAAGATAAAGAAGAAACAGGGAAATTCCTAACCATGACTAAATCTCTTTTCTGTTCTTTTCTGTTCTGTTCTGTCAGAGTCTGTGATAACACTGCCAGAAACGTGAGAGCTCTGGCAGAGTGCTTCCAAAACGTTTTAAACGAGTGTTGTTCTTTAATGTGCGCTGGTATAACACAGCACCGGTGCAGCTGGCATTTCGCATCTGTCGGAACGCGACATCCGCTGCCTGTGTGTAGCTCGCCTTCTCGGGATCGGCACTCGAACCCCATAACCACGCACCCATCGCAGAAGTGTGGAGTTTTCCCCCTGCGCATCGTATTCAGGCTGCCGGGTTAGAACCCAATGCACCTGCGCGTGGTGTCAGTGGCGTCGAAAGCAGAGCCATGCTTCAGAGGGAGAACAGCGGCACAGACCACGCGGAACGGAGAAGTGTATAAATCTCCGCCTGGGACTCGGTGCTTGAGCGAAAGGCATATTTCTCGAACCACGCAGCGTCTGGACACGGGAGGCAAGAGCGTGTGTTACAAGCTCTTCCGATACAGCGTTCTTGCTAGCAAGCGTTATAGAACGCGCATGGCAACAGTGCGACGGCGATTGTAAACGCTATAGGCTCACCAAGACTTCGCAATACGCGCTTCTGCAATGTGGAGCAAAGGCCAGGAGTGGGCGAGGGCGCAGAGTTGCGAGATAGGTAAAATAGATTTAAAAATATCGCAGCGCTTCGCACAACCCGCTGGCGCTTACATTCTCACTACGAAGGGATGTGCTTTAGTAGTTCCTTTTATTACGTTAACATTAGAGGTATCATCTCCAGAACACGGGTCCGCCTACGAGCAGTTCCATCGGTGCTGCGCTTGCACGGGGCAAGGAAGCGCATGCAGCGACCTAGGGAGTGCCAACGAGCCATGCTCACGCATTTCTGAGAGAGAGAGACCCGTCGATCCCCTGTGAATTTTCTATCTTGCTTTATATTGTAACGGCCAAGGCTCTACAACCGCTTTACTATGTCGTTCAACGCAGATTCACTTTCAGAGTCTTGGCAGATAATTTTTTTTTCTTTGGTCGATTTCTACAGATGGAAGTAATCACACATGGTTTACATAAGTAAAGGTGAAGATTGTAATGCTACATCTTACATATTGTCGACCAATGATTTTAAATTCCTACGGTACTGAGGGAATGTTAATACCATTAATATGAAGTATTTTAGATTCTTTTCAGCCATATATTTTATCTGTTTGAATGGGTAGCCTAGAACTTTGTAAATACCTTTGTAAGCAGTCGGATCCTGCATACTATTGTTGCCTGCCAGTTTGCTATAATTTTTTGGAATCATTAGAGCCTAATAAAAATCTCCTCTTTCATCCTCTAAAAAGAACCTATGGCTCCCGTGAATGTTACAGATGAAAGTAAGTATTTTCAATTACTGCTTCAGGTATAAATATTGCGCTACTTTCATTTTGAGGCTTCACATCTCAGCCAGGCCTAACCGTCCATAGTGCCTTAAATCCAATATTAAAAATATCGCATGACGTGATTCACTTTCATCACAGCGAAATAAGAATGACGTAGAATCAAGTTCGTTTTTAGGAATTAAAACTTTGCATTACTAAAAATAAAATTTCGTTTAATTTACTGATATTTCTTTCTTTTCTCATATGGTCTCGTGTTATCGGAAACAATTTTGCCATTAATGTCAAAGTTTTGAAATAGCATTTGCCTAGACTCTCATGCAGGTCTGCGGAGGCAGTTATCTACAGTGGGCTGGATTGGCTTGGCCACATTTCAGGAGTTTTCAGGCGGAGGATAAGGAGTTTAAGCAATACAATGATGACATTTATTATTGAAGTAGCAAGCTGAGGTCACGTGTTTTTGGGCTACAAGTGTACTTTTTTCGGGTTGTTAATGCCGATTGCCGCCCGCAGCTTGTGCAGTGATTCAATAGGATTAGTTAGATGTTCGCATCCGAAGGTTGGATGGAAATTACCGACAGCCAAACTCTCCTCAACTTAAAGGACCTTGACCGTACCGTAATCTTGGCCTCTAAGATCCCCGTTTTCCGAGGTGGCCATATAGTTGTAGACTACCGTTAATCAGCCAAATGGCACGGGGCGATGGCGTACAGCGTAGCGAAGTATATGCCGGCAGGAAGCACTTGGGAAGAGAAGCCGAAGTTCAACAAAGCCACAGACAAGGCGTTGGCTTGATGGTGGCGATGGTATGGGGCAGGGCAACGTTGCGTGACAGTACAAGTCCAGTACAGTACAGTACAGTACAGTACAGTACAGTACAGTACAGTACAGTACAGTACAAGTTCAGAAGGAGATTGAGCGCCTGGCTTGTCAATAGTTCGCGCACAGACTTATTGGCCGCAGGGGCTCATGCTGAAACAAACATTGCCAGACATCGGAAAAGATACTCATATGAGAGAAAGTATTTCGGCTATTGCAAGAAGGCATAAAATATGGTTTTCGCATGTTAATGCTGAACCAATGACGAAAATATTGGTTAATGGTAGTCATATTCAGTACATGGATGACGGACCTCTTAGTGGTCTAGACTATGGCCTGGCACTTTTACGAGCAGGAGGTTTGAATGCCAATAATCTGCAACGAAACTGAGGAAGCTAAATAACTTATTCGTACTTAATCACTCTATAAGCTACATTCTGCAGATGGGGTTAAAAAGCCCGAAGAAAACGTACCTTTGTCTCCCAAAAACCTACGAACTGACCCTCCGACCTGAATAGTAAATTTCTTCCCATAGTATGGTTACTCGTGAACCGCAGTAGTGACAAAAACCGCCCATATATTGGTAGTAGATTACTTTGGCATCTTTCAACATAGAACGCACTGAGAATATTGCTTTCTTACTCGTTTAGAGAATCAATTCTGATGCAGGTGTTTTTCTTGTTACACGGCAGTTTTTCTCGTCCCAGAGCAGAGGGGGTTGAGATTTCATTAATGTAACAGTGCATTGCCCTTCTATTTGGGAGGATTTTAAAATAGAATACAAAAAAACATGCCAACGATAAACATGAAATGCCACTAGGCCGCATTGTCTCATTGTGAAGACAAAACGCTCTTGTACATAATTATAGCAGCAGCGGCCGTTTTCTGGAGTTATGCTGACAGCAAAGCCCAGAGCAGAAATTTGTGGGTCGAACACACGGGAAATGAATTCTCGGCCATGTTACCTCAGTTTTGTGCCCTGAGGGAGACTTCTTCTGCGTACAATACCGCCATCGTCGTTGTAAAAAATAATTTCTTTTTAAAATGTTTTTGCGGTAGGCTCC
Source organism: Amblyomma mixtum (assembly GCF_055824585.1). NCBI lineage: Eukaryota > Metazoa > Arthropoda > Arachnida > Ixodida > Ixodidae > Amblyomma > Amblyomma mixtum. Next base: position 80,568,954 of record NC_143015.1, on the reverse strand, counting down.
ACATTGCATTTCTGCAGCGCTCTAAGCGCTCTTGCCCTCCTGAGTTTATCTTTACTGTTACCACTAATGTATAACAACCCACAGTTTACTGTTAAAAAAAATCCACAGGTCCCAAAGCTGAAGGAACATACACAATGCATTTCTGCAGCGCTCTATGCACTCTTGCCCTCCTGAGTTTACCTTTACTGTTACCGCTGTTGTGTAACAACGCACTGTTTACTGTTAAAGAAAATTCCGCAGGTCCCGAAACTGAAGGAACATCCACATTGCATTTCTGCAGCGCTCTAAGCACTCTTGCCCTCCTGAGTTTATCTTTACTGTTACCACTGTTGTGTAACAACGCACCGTTTACTGTTAAAAAAAATCCACAGGCCCCGAAACTGAAGGAACATCCACATTGCATTTCTGCAGCGCTCTAAGCACTCTTGCCCTCCTGAGTTTATCTTTACTGTTACCACTGTTGTGTAACAACGCACCGTTTACTGTTAAAAAAATCCACAGGTCCCGAAACAGAAGGAACATCCACAACAACCGTGACTACTACAAAGGCGAACGTTTCCACGGAATCAGAGGCGGCATCAGAAAGTAAGTTTTATGTAGAAATCAATCCAATTCTTGTGCGGCACGCTGGAGTTCCCTGTCTTTGCTTTCACACTGTCCTTATTTCTTACATTTGTTCTGCTCTATCAGTGTATAGCGGCGTCTCAAAGCCTGCTGCCGCGTATTGCTGACGGAAGAGGTGGTGTATGTAGGTTAATTGCCTACTCGAACGATAAATTCTGACACGACACGTAGCTTAACTTAGGTCTTAAAGAGCCAGATATGAAGCCCAACAACTCTTTAACATGATCATTTTATTCTGTAACTTACAAAAGACTTGGCCGGTAAAATATTTGCGGATGCGCATCTCAAAAGTGGATGTAACGGCCCCCAGGCCTGACGCCCGGCTTCCCAGCGGATGTGTGCTTCTGTTGAGACAAACGGGGATGTATTTTGCGCATTTTCTAAAGCTGTCCCTGATAACCGCAACGCAAGACGACTGCGTGGAACCTTACAGCACGTCTCTATGTTTTCTTTTATACTTGTGGGCATTAACAACTGTTGATTCATTTTTCTTATCGCTTTTACCGTGGAACACTACGTTATCTGAGAGGATAACGAAGTACACACCGCTGTTTCAGATTCAACGAATCAAGAAATATGAGTTAAATCTTCTAGTAACATTCTCATTTATACAGGAAAAAAGGACAATGAAATAAGTAGTTATTTTGATTTCCAGCAAATTACCAAATAAGGAAGTTTGCGAACTTAGTTCTTGAAAAATCTCAGAAAAATCGCAGCTATCTCAGAAGACAGTGACACTGAAAAAGACAGCTGTCTGAAAAGAATGCTAAACGGTGTCTGGTGTCTTTACCTTTGCCCCATCTAGACGAGCTGCGTGTCGAGTGATCTCTTGTATGTGAAAGAAGCGAAGACCACTACGAAAGGAACGAAGCGCAGTTTTTTTTTCTTCGCTATAAAAAAGATGGCTTGCACGTGACGATAGTGCATCTGTTCCAGTGCAGTACGAGCCGTTTTAAGAGTTAAAAAAATACATACTTTAGCTCTATTTTTTCGCTTCCTTGATTCATTATTGACATCATTACATTCATCAGCCTATGTACAACTAATGGACGACAAAGCCTCTCTCATCATTTCTCAACTAACCCTGCCCTGTGCCACCTTTCTGCCACCTTTTCTCAAAAATTTGGCACCAGCGACCTGTCTCTCTGCTGCCACCTGCTATGCTGGCCTTCTGTTCCGAGCCATTCTTCCCCTGCTTGTTTCAGTCCCGACGCACGGGTCGCCTTTACGAACTGCCACGATTTGGTGTATTCCTTGAAAACTTTCACTGCTTTGCTGCCTATCAAAATCTTAGGGGTGGTCGAATAGCCCTTTCTGAAACCTAATAGAATACGCATAATGTACCTTTGCTACCGAATATGAATATTTTAGCAGAAAATCACATTGAATAGGAATCAAAAAGTGAGAGAACCGAACCGAATACCAATCGAACATTTTCACGAATATTTGCTACTTGTGATATATTCCACGAACCATGGTCAGGAACATCAAAGCGGTGCCTTCACATTTATAGCTGTGTGCCTTAAAAGGCGAAACACTGAAGGAAAGAGTGAGAAAAGAAATTCGGGGAAATGAGGGCCCTAGTAGAGTGTTTCCGAAACGGTTTAATGGACTGTTGTTCTTTAATGTGCGCTGGCATCACGCAACACCGGTGCATCTGGCGTTTCACATCTGTCGGAACGCGACAGCCGCTGCCTATATGTAGCTCGCCTTCTCGGGATCGACACTCGAACTCCATAACCATGGACCCACCGCAAAGTTGTGCAGGTTTCTCCCTGCGCACCGTATTCAGGCTGCCGGGTCCGAACCCAATGCATTTGCGCGAGATGCCAGTGGCGTTGAAAGCAGAGCCATAGTTCAGAGTGAGGACAGTGGCACATACCATGCGGAACAGAGGAGTGTAGAAAACTCGGCCTGTGACTAGGGGCGTGGGCGAAAGGCATATTTCTCGAACCACGCAGCGTCTGGACACGGGAGGCAAGAGCGTGTGTTACAAGCGTTTCAGACACTGCGTTCCTGACGGCCAGCGTTATAGAACGCGCATGACAACAGTGCGACGGCGATTGTAATCACTAGGCTCACCAAGACATCGCAATACACGCCTCTGCAATGTGCAGCAAAGGCGAGGACTACGCGAAGACGCAGAGCTGCGAGATAGGTGAAAGGGATTTAAAAAAATGTCTCAGCGCTTCGGACAACTGGCTGGCGCTTACATTCCAATATGAAGGGATCAGCGTTGGTAGTTATTTTTTTTGTGTCAGCATTTAGAGGCGCCATCTCCAGAAAACGGGCCCGCCTATGAGCAGTTTCATCGCTGCTGCGCTTGCGCGGGCCACGGTGAAAGAAAGCGTGTGCAGCTACCTATGCAGTGCCAACAAGACATGCTCACGAATTTCTGAGAGACCCATGAGTTCCCTGTTAATTTTCTATTTTGCTTTATTTTTTTAACGGCCAGGGCTCTTCAGCCGCTTTACTATAGCGCTCAACGCAGACCCACTTTCAGAGTCTTGACAGATATTTTTTATTCATTTTGTCGTTTTCTACAGATGGAGGAAATCAGACGTGGTTTACATAAGTAATGGCCAAGATTGTAATCCTAATCCTCACTTATTGTTACCAATGAATTTAAACAGCTTTGGAACTGCGGGAATATTAATAGCATTACTATGGAATATTTTAGATTCTTTTCCGCCATATATTTTATCTGTTTGAGTTGGTAGCCTAGAACTTTATAAATACCTTTGTAAGCAGTCCGATCCTGTAGCCTAGTGTTGACTGCCAGTTTGCTATAATAATTTTTAGAATCATTACTAGAGGCTAATAAAACTGTCCTCTTTGTTCCTCTAACAAGAACCAATGGTCCCCGGGAATGTTACTGAAGGAAGTAAGTATTTGGGATTACTTGTTCAGGTGTAAATATAGCGCTACTGTCAATTTGAGGCTTCACACCTCAGCCAGGAATAACCGTCCTTAATGCCTTGAATCCGAGGTGACAAATATCGCCCGACGTGATTGACATTCATCACAGCGAAGCAATTATGACATACAAGCAAGTTCGTTTTTAGAAATTAGAACTTTACATTACCTAAAGTAAAATTTCGTTTAATTTGGTGATATTTGTTTCTTTTCTCTTATGGTCGCTTGTTATTGCGAACAATTTTTGACCAGCTCAAAGTGACGGCACTCATTGATGGTGGTGTCAACAGTACTGCAATCTTTACACAGGAGCAAATGAAAAGCATTCTCAGCGATGCCGTTCAGCACGTGGCCTACTTTGTCGGACTAGCTCATGGTGGCGTCGAGAAAAAAAAACATGCTAACGGTAAACATGAATTCCCACTAAGCCACATTGTCTCATCGTCAAGGCAACACTCTTGGACATAATTATAGCACGAGCGGCCATTTTCGGGAGAGATGTTGACAGCAAAGCCCAGCGCAGGAATTTGTGGGTCTATCACACAGGAAGTGTATTCTCAGCCGTGTTGCCTGAATTGTGTGCCCTAAGGGAGACTTCTTCTGAGTACAATACTGCCATCGTCGTTCTTAAAAATAATTAACTTTTAAAATGCTTTTTGCGGAAGGCTCTTAATTGCATTTCTGCAGCGCTCTAAGCACTGTTGCCCTTTTGAGTTTATCTTTACTGTTACCGCTGCTGAGTAAAAAGGCGCCGTTTACTGTTAAAAAAATCCACAGGTCCCGAAACTGAAGCAACATCGCCAACCACCGTGGCTACTACAAAGGCGAACATTTCCACGGAATCAGAGGCGGCATCAGAAAGTAAGTTTGGGGGTAGAAATCAATCTAATTCTTTGCGGCACGCTGGAGTTCACTGTCTTTCCTTTCACACTGTCCTTATCTCTCACATTGGTTTTGCTCTATCAGTGTATAGCGGCGTCTCAAAGCTCGCTGCCGCGCGGGAGACGTGGTGTATGTAGGTTAATTGCCTTCTCGCACGATAGATTCTGACACGACAAGCAGCTAAACTGAGGTCTTAAAAAGCCACATATGAAGCCCAACAACTCTTTAACATGATCATTTTCTTCTGAAACTTGTAAAGACTTGGCCGGTGAAATATTTGCGGATGCTCATCTCAAAAGTGGATGTAACGGCCCCCAGACCTGGCGCCCCGCTTCCCCGCGGATGTGTGCTTGGAAGCGGTTCCTTAAACCTCGGAGGACCGCCGGCGATTCGTTATCCTGTAAAGCCTCTGGCAAAGTGATCCTTTGCGTAGGTGCGTTCTCTGCACTGCAGAGAAACAGGTTAATTTTAAGCAATCCCTCACAAATATATCCATGATATCAGGACAAAAATACCCTATTTGCAGCTGAAAGAAATAGCCCAAAACGAACTGACCGCCCAGCGACCGGCTCGCGTCGCATCAATCAAAGCAGAAAAGCACGCTCAGGGCGAACGTCTAGCCTACGAACGTGCCATAAGCAAGCCGTTGAAGAGTTGCGGCTATATAACTGTGGTTTAAAGCAAAAACATGTTCATGTTAAAATTGGGTCAGTTCTATATACAAGTGTAACAGTTTGCAATTGATAAAAGGGATGTATTCCGCCTGCGCTAGAATAAACATATCCACAAAATTTGATTTATGCAATACGCCATGCGCAGGATAGGTTCTACACGGAATCATACTTTTAGTTGTTTCATATTTGATTTTCAAACACACCTCTTACAGGGCGCGCAATATCATTCAGAGAGCTTTGCTGGCTGTCTTCATGTAACGGAGGGCTTGGTACTCTATTCGATTACCGGGTGGTCAGAGACATGTGATTTTAACTCGGCAGCATTAATGCGGCCGTTCAGAGGAAACACCGGGCGCGTTGCTAACTGGAATTTGCCCCAGATGATTTTCAGATCAAACGTTGATATGTGGGATAAAAATGAATAAAGGTAGAGCTAAACTTTGGACATGAGAACGGTGCAAGAATGAAATGTCATTATTACATATACGTGTGCAAAGTTCTTTAACACGCTGGAAAAGATGTAGTTAATTAGTTTAGAATGGAGCTCATAACTCTTGGTTCCGAATCAAACACGTTACTCGAAAGCCTCCGTCACACGTCCTTTCGACTTGATTAAAATGAGACCTTGTGTGCCCTGCTCCCTATGTTTCTCGAACTGCAAATGACTGGAACCGCCTGCCCTGCCTTCATCGCTGCAATCACCGATGTCAAACATTTCAAGAAAATTACTTTTGATTTTGTATGCCCCTCCTATCTGTAATGCCTCCGGGCCTTGAGATTATTGAAAATAAATAAATAAATAAATAAATAAATAAATAAATAAATAAATAAATAAATAAATAAATAAATAAATAAATAAATAAATAAATATGCCCATACTGATGAGACATATACTGGTATATACTTATGAGTGTGTGTTGGAAACAGGAAATAATGAATGAATAATTCTTCAAATAGCCACTGAAGCTGTCTCGTCATACCCTTTGAGCGGACCGCAAGTGCCCCCGCAATTTTTCAGGTTTAGTTCTGCCTCCCATAGTTTGCGTAGTAATGTGCGAATAATTTGTCGCTATAACTGTCCATTGCATTGGAAGGCGCTAATAACACCACAACAGTCGACAGTAAGCGTATTAGTGACATTAAGTGACCTGACTGTTCAATAAGGTGGCCCGATCTTTTACGCTTCATACTGATGACTGAGGGTTGCATTAAGCCCAAGTTACAAAAGGCATCACTTCAAGTCACTAGTTGCTTGTCTTTTCAATGCATTTGTGGGCATTAACCAAAACACGAAACTCCTGAATTTAGAAATGAATAAAATTTTCGGGCCAGCTTTTTTCCTACCTTTAGTTGTCGGAGTAACCACGAATGGCAGGAGACATTACTCCTCCAAGCTTCCTCCATAAATTCGCAGCAAAGAAAAGGTCGTGAAGTGGAGCAAAAACTTAGTGCATTTAACAGCTATCCTCCTGTTTTGAACAAGTTTAACATAATGAGGACTGAAACCTTCAAGGGTTTCCGAAAATAAAATTCTTCAAGCCATTGCTTTTTTAGAGCAAGCACAGAACTTGCACCGATGAGGGCCTCCTGCCTAGATCAAGAGCGCCCGCTCCAAAGGATACTCCGCCGTATGGCCATTGTTGGTGCATCTCGAGAGAGCGCGTTATCGAGCCGTATTGGTTCTTGCGGCCAATGACCTTTTGAATATAATACGAAATATATCGCATTTGATCAAGAAATGGTTCAACTCCGACACCTCAGCGGAGAGGGTGTTTATCTGTGGCATATTATCACGATACGGCTGTTCTAACACTAACTTCTAATGTAGTGAGTCGAAACGAAAGTATAGACCTGTTCTCTTGCCTGCACTTCCATGGTACAGAAAATTGAGTACAGCCAAGAAAGGCTGAAATTATGTTGAGGACAGTGCAGTGATTTTTGAAAAGGGCACTGATAAGTGTAATTTTAACAAAACTTAAGAAATCGCTTTGTTTCAGGGAAATATCATGAGGTATGGATATCCTATGTGAGATCAAGGAAAATAAACGCACATAGGTAGTAGATAACGTGAACGGAAGATTGGCTTTTGTAGCTTAGTGTAACGCAAGGCACTCCAACCTTGGGAAACCATGACAAATGATGCTAACGAACAAGTTGAACGGGTGATATCAGGAATGAATATTTCCTAGTACGGTGGGACAGCAGCCACTGAGCGAGAGGGTTAATTAGATGTCCACTGAAGGTGCCCTTCGCTTGCTACTTATGATCTTGAGCGGAATATGACGACGTGAAATTGAGCTTATTGGCATTAGAGAAAGTAATAGGCTATACGGCGCAGGAACACGAGATGTGCCAGAAATTGCTTGCACTTAATATAGAAAACGAGTTATTTTTAAAATAGAAATAATTGTACAAAGCTGCTTTTACAGTTATGTAATGCAAAGAAATAATTGTACAAAGCTGCTTTGAATGTTATGTAATGCAAACATTTACTTCAGGTTTCAAATGCAAAGGCTGGAAGGAATGAGCAGTTCATTCTTTCAACATTGCTGATCAGCTTAGCGACATCAAGCAAAGAAGACATGCCATGTTATTTGAAGACACTTGTTTGTCCGGAGATGAAATTTAAAGAAATCTAACCTCGGTGCAAGCCAGAATCATTTAGAGAGGCTCTCAAGTTGCACCTTAGATAGCCTAAAATGGATGATATAAGTATTCATGTTTCTCTTCCTTGGTTTCTGTCGTGACGATGAAAACTGCACCTCAAACTATCAACATGTTCGCATGAATTGAAATGCTGTCGTTCCTCATGTGAGTTTCTCATCACAACCAGCAAATTCCCTGAACTCCATGAAAACAGTGCAGATTTGGCTTGTGTAGCTTTTCAACGATTTAACAATTGAGCGCAATATATACTTCGGCGCGGTCCCGACGCATAGCAGAAAACTCCCTGATTAATCCTGTCACTAGAGAAACGCCATAAGAAGGGCTCCCACTAATGGCGATCTAAAGTTTACAGCGCGCGCAAAATGTCGATACCATGACCTGTCCCCTACCCTTAATGAACTTGAGAGGGTACATCCCAAGGCGCCCATCGGCTAAGCCGAAATCAAACTTGCTAGAACGGCGGGCCAGCGGCCCAGAGCGCGCTTGTCCCTTCTCATCTGCTTATTTTATTTGCCATCTAAAACGAAAATGCAGTTATTTTTGCAATAGACTCTCAGTTCACTACCCAGGAGAAAAATGCTACATTTCACTTGTCTTGGAATGGGAGGGCAGTTGGTAGCTCCCGTCAAGGCACAGGCGAGTTTTTCATGAATAAAAAAATTACCGTGATTAACGAAATATTTTAAGATAATCGCGTGCTGTACAGGTAATTTCTCGCCTTTCTACTGCCTATTAACTTATTCATTGCGCGCCCACCGTTTTTTATAAAAAAAAACAGCGAATTAATCACAGCTGCTGTTTTTCTTTTCTTGATGTAGATATTACTGAGAGCTTCACCCCCTCCGGTAAGTCTCACTATGTCGCAGTATGTAGCCTAACTTCTGCTAATGATTGACAAAGCCTTTCTCATCATCTGTCAATTAACCCGGCCCTGTGCCACCTTTCTGCCACCTTTTCTCAAAACTTTAGCACCGGCCAACCTGTGTCTCTGCTGCCACCTGCTTTGCTTGCCTTCTATTGGAATCAAGTCATTGGTTATCTTCACTTCGCATCACATGTCTAGCCTAGGATCCTTTCTTCTACATGATAAATACTGAGATTTCATTAACTCGCGTTTGTTCCCGGATCGATTCTGCCTTCTTCCTCTCTCTTGAAGTTGCAGCTATCTCTAATTTCCAAGCCTCACAGCGTTGTCCGCAATTTAAATTTAGCTCCCTTTCATTAACCTCCATGTTTCTGTCTCTTCGATGAGTACCGGTAAGATACAGTTAATATATACGTTCCTCTTGAAAAACAAAGATAAGTTGCTATTCATTACATGCCAGTGCCTGCTCTATGCACTCCCAGCCATTCGCCTCCTTTGCTGTCTACCGGAAACTTAAGGGTGTGCGAATAGCACTTTTCGAAACCGAATAGAATACGAATAGTGTATCTTTGCTACCGAATCGAATATGAATAGTTTAGCTGAAAAGCGAATCGACTACCAATCTAAAAATGAGAGAACCAAACCGGATACCAATCGAATATTTTCACAAACATTCGCTACTCGTGAGAATATTCAACGAATAATGCTGAGCAAAAGTGAAGCGCGGCTGTCACAGTCATAGCTGCGTCCGTTAAAAGACATAACAGTTACCTCCATTTGGGGAGATTGTAATTCTCAGAGGAAAAGTACCTTTTGCTGTTGCTAACGGGAGATAATATACTAGCGCCAGTTCTTTGTGCACTACACGGGCGAGGGCTGACGTACGAGGAATGGCCTCCAAGGTCAGGCACAAAGGCAGGGTTTCCTGTACTGCCTGAGCCCTCCCCACCGTCCAATCTCTGAGGCCATGCACGAGGATTACAAAAACCGCCACATTAATGGCCACACTGTGGCGCTGTACCCTCCGTCCAGCACATTGCCGACAGCGGCAGCATAGTAACGCGGCGTGTATGGTCTCTCTTTTTGGGACCAAATTTCCGAATACTCGAACACCCCTACGAAAACCGCACTGCCCTTCCGACACTATAGATCATTACTTCGGACTTTATAATTTTCAGGCCCACCAGTCAGCCTTGAGCGCCTCTATCGTCGGTTAAGCTTCTGAATTAATACCCGCAATGATATTAGCGTTATTACCGTGGGTCACTTTAGCACTAAGCTCGAACTAGTCAGTTAAGGCGAGCAATTTCTTTTGCAGCGAGTACCTGAACTCCTGTACTTTTGATCAAACCGCTAGCTGGCTCGTCCGTTTCTCACGTACTACTTTTTTCCGTTTCCTTTTCATATTCAGGCCAATTTGAAGCATCAACTTTTACGACCATCACATCTGCCTTGCCACTCACCTGCAGATCCTGCCTTATACCAGGATATTCGCACAATGTGACGTTATTTTTTTTTCATTTTAAGAATCAACATTCATGGTTTTCCAAGTTCTTTTCCTGCTGCTCTATTTGGGGAGTAAGGTTTTTATAATGCGTAAACGGTCTCGGTGTGCAACCTCTATTCCCTCCCTCTCGTAAGTGCTTCTTCGGTCCCCCTTACGACATTCAGCCCTATGACGTTCCACTTATTACCCGCGTGTTCCTGGAAGGACACTGCTAAACTAGAACCTCCGATAAGTACATGGATAAGTACATGGCGTTAAGCACGCTAGGTTCACTTTCAACAGACGTCTGTCCGGAGCTAGAAATTTTTAGCATCTCGCTGCATCTCTCGTTGGATCGTTACTTTGGTCAATTGCTCTGCATCCACAGTGGACTGCGGATTTATTTAATGCAATAGAGGCCTAACGGCAGACACGTCTAAGAAAACAGTTATATGCAATATCATTACTTCACTGAGGGCTTATAAGACCCAAAGTACAGCTTAAAATATGGCTCCGTTCAAGTGCATTCGGCGCAAGGAAAATATTTTTCATATTTATAAAAACTTTGCCGAACTGCATTTCACTGTACCGAATAAATTGCGGAAGCGCACCACTTTAGGGCTGTGCTCAAGCATACCATGAAATATTTACGTCAAAAATATGTTATGTCAATTCTCATGCCTTTGCTGGTTTTGTGGACTTATTCTCGCTACGAAAATTTGATGACCTTATTTATAACCTACACGTTTTCCGTCTCTGGCTGCTAAATGTTATAGCTTAAAAAACAAACAGCAGAAGGAATGGCAAATGAGCGGCTATACGTGTTTTCCACAAAATAAGGTTTCTGCTTTACATACCTAATGAAAAAGTACAGTCTGACTTAGTCTTAATAGCGAGAATTGAAATATTTACCGTACTGGTAGAGATCAAGTGGACCAAAGGTATATAAAAGATAGAAAGTACGAAGAAGTATAGAACGAGCGCCACCATGTAAGCGCGCTTTTAAAACTGCAAACAGCGTTCTAATAAATTCCGCAAGCGTCTGGTAATTTTATAAACTTGTTTGAATTGTCTATGTTCGAGCAGTTCAAATGCTCTCCTACCCTCAATATTTGTCTCTTACGCGTAGAAAAAAAAGCATTTCTATCGGGCCTATTCAACACCCTGAAAAGGAAAGCAATAAGGTAGCTCCTAGGTTCTTTAAGGGATAGTTGCTAGTGACCAGCTCCTTAGGCTCTCAAATTTGATTGTTTCCATACGCATCGGCGCGCCCGTAATCACGTGACCCTTATCCTGTGCGCAAAGCAGATAAAGTTGAGTAAGAAGGGAGGCGACGCAGAAAAATGATTTCGAAGGAAAGAGCAGCAGTAAATGTTTTATTTCTCTGGCAGCACTCGCATAGCGTTTCCCACTAATTTTGACTGCCTAGGCTTCTTTAATACGGGCAGCCATCACGCATCACCAGGCGCATATTGAGTTTCGCATCTGTCGGAACGCTGCCGACGCCCGCAATCAGCTGGCCTCTTCAAGCTAGGAACTCAGACGCTTTGACAAATGACCCACCGCAGAGTCTGCGGAGGTTCCATCTCGCCCACCCTATTCTACCGCCAGGGTGGGTGAAACCTGGGTGGCATTGAAAGCCTGGTCATGGTTCAGGGTGAGAACAGGGGCACAGACGACGCGGAACGGTGCAGTGTATAAATCCGTGCCACGGACTCCGTGCCTAAAAGAGAGCAGTTTTTTTTCGAATCTCGCTGCATCTTGAAACCAGCGGCAAGAGCGTGTGTTACCAGAGCTTCCGGAACAGCTTTCCCGCTTAGTAGCTTTATAAAGCGTGAAACGCAGCAGTGCGACGGCTATCATAAAAGCTGGGCTCCACAGGACTTCGGAGTATATGCCCCTGCGGAACGGAGGAAAGGCGAGGAGTAAAGGAGGACGCCGATTTGCGAGATCGGTAAAATATATTAATAAAATCTGTTACGCGTTTCGCGTAACACGGTGGTGTTTGAACTCGCCTTATGAGGGGATAAGCGTCGTGTGTTTCTTTTATTGCGTTAGCATTAGAGGTGGCACGTCACGAAAATGTGTCCGCTAACGTAGCCGTGTAACCGCTATTGCGCTTACGCGGGGGACGCACCAAGGTTCCCGTGTCTGGGGCCAGTAGCAAAGCCAGTAGCAAAAAACAGCAACGAATCAAGCAGTGCAAGAAAGCGTGTTTTGTGAACTGCGCAGAGGCAGCGAGGCATGCTCACGCATTAACGAAGGATCGACTGATCGATTGCCTGTGAATTTTCATCAAGCTTTCTTTTTTAAGAACTATGGCTCTCCAATCGCTTTACTTTGGCCTTCACCGCATACTGGCTTTCGCAGTCTTCCGAGATATTTTTTTTTTTGCTTTTGTCTACAGATGGAACTAATCACACGTCTTTAACATTACTAATGGTGAGGCCGTTAACGCTAAGCCTAACTTATGGACGACCGAATATTTTAAACACATTTGGTACCGCGCGAATAATAACTGCATTCGCATGAATTCTTTTTGGTTTATTTTCCGTCACATATGTCATACGGCAACACCATTTCATCTGTTTGAGCGGGTAGCCTAGACCTGTGCAAATACCTTAGTGAGCTGTCGGATTTTTTAGTCTAGTGAAGACTGTCAGTCTTCTGTATTATTTTTTTTTGAATAACTACAAGAGGCTAATACAAATGTCATCTTTCTTCTTCTGACAAGAACCCATTACTCCCGGGAATGTCACAGAAGGAAGTAAGTATTTTGAATAACCTCTTAAATGATAAACATTGCTATACTGTTATTTTGAGGCCTTATATATCAGCCAGGCCTAAGCGTTCTTTAATGCCACGGATCCAATATGAGAAATTTTGCACAATGAGATTCCGTTCATCTGAGCAAAATATTTTTTGCTATTTTGATGTGCAACATACTGCTAGCTGCATTTGTGGCTTTTGTTGGTTTGGGAAGTTGTATTGCATAAAACGAGCAAGTCTTAACAAAGGGAAATAAAAAAAAACTCTCAAGAACCCAACTGTTATCAAAAACTTCCAACAGTTTTTCGAAAGGGGTCAGAGAACAAAAGAAACAAACTAAAAACCGACACTATCTTACAAATTGCCACTGAAGCAATTTAAAAATAAATCAACTACGCGAATATTACTACGCTTCCGCAACTAGCAACGGGGTTTCTATTCGGAAAGATCTTGAGAAAGAATAAAAAAATGCTCTCAATGAACCCGAATCGCCACTAGGCCACATTGTCTCAGCGTCGAGAAGATGTTCTCGAACTTAATGAAAGGACCCACGGCCGTGTTAGGGGGTGTTGCTGCCAGGAAAACCCAGAGCTAGATGTTGTGGGTCACTAATACGGAAAAGGAACCCCATCCATGTTCTCTCAGTTGTGTGCCCTAGGGGTGTCTGTCTCACACTAAAACCCTGCCATGGTTGTTAATATAACTGATTACTTCTTGAAAGGCCTTTTGCTGTAGTTTCCTCAATGCATTTTTATAGCGCTGTAAGGAATCTTCCCCTTCCGAGTTTAGCTTTACGGTTTCTACTGTGGCGTAAAAAGGTATTGTTTACTCTTCACAAAATGCACAGGTCCCGATACTGAAGGTATATCCACAGTGACAGTGACAACTACGACGGCGAACGTTTCCACGGAATCGGAAGCCACACCAGAGGGTAAGTTTTTCGGAGAAATCAGTTTAATTGTTGTGCGGTTGTGAAGTATGCTGGATTTCAGTGTCTTCCCTTACACATTCTCTTTATTTACTAAATTGGTTCTACTACATCACTGTATATCAGCATCGCAAAATCTGCAGCCGCTTTCTGTTGGCGGAAGAGGTAGCGGCTGTAGGCTAACTAAATTTCGTCGAATAGCTTTCTGGCTAGGAGAAATTCTGAAACGATAATAGCTGCACTGAGATGTCAGAAAGTCAGAGAGGAAGCCCGATTATTTCTGTTAATATCATTATTTTCTTCTGAGTCTTGTAAATACTTGGCGGGCAAAAATATTTCATACCTCTTTGGAACCTTGGAAGAGGTTCCGTAAACCTCTCTGCACTATACCGGGGAAAACGAGTTTCAAACAACTATATTTAAAATGTTGCTCGTGGTTCACTTGACGCGAGAAAAAGGGCCGCAATGGGCTCAACCGAACAAAGAGATTTTGCTTCCCTCGATGATCGATTATCAGTCAAAAGGGGTCGAAGTTCGCCGAACGACCTTTTCCAAGGTTTTCAATCCAGAGTAGCCGAACACAGGATTTGAAAAATGTTGTAGCGTTTATGTCAACCTGATTTTAACTTAAGGCACTGGGCATCGACCCTAGTATCTCTAGAGTCCTAGGCGGATGACTTGCTACAAGGCCACTATTACTTTTTTGAGCAATTTCTTTGCATTCGTTTGGTTTGGTTTATTGGGGTTTAGCGTCCCAAAGCTACTGAGGCTATGAGAGACGCCGGAGTGAAGGGCTCCGGAAATTTCGACCACCTGGGGTTCTTTAACGTGCACTGACATCGCACAGCACACGGGTCTCTAGAATTTCGCCTTCAAGAAATTCTGCCGCCGCGGCCGGGATCGAACCCGCGTCTTTCGGGCCAGCAGCCGAGCACCGTAACCACTCAGCCACCGCGGCGGGGCTCTTTGCATTCCGCCTCCATTCATTAATGTCACTCCTGAACCTCTTTCTCAACCATAGAATTTCTTACTTGGTGCAAAAGGACTTGCATTAGAGGCATTTGAACGCTTTTCATAGGCTGTTCGCGGACCTGCAATGCACTTGATTTTTGTGCATTACAAAGCGAAATGGTTTAACTTGAGTTTTAAGAGGAGAGGAATGTGCGCCATAATAACCAGTTATACCACTGATAAGTTCTTAAAATGCTTTTTGTGATACGCTGCATATTTATCTCGCGTCACAAGGAAATCACTCGCCCTGTCAATTTTAGAACTGTTGTGAAACAAGCTGCTGTTCACTGTGTACAAACCATACAGGTACTAGCACTGAATCGACAACCACGACGACTGTGAGTACTACAGAGAACGTTCCCACGACGGAAGAATCATCAGAGAGTAAGTTTTTCGGAGAAATTAGCCTGAATCGTGCGACGCATTTTTGACTTCTCACCCCTTCCTTACACAGTTTATTTCTTAAATTTGTTGTACGCTCTCACTCTCAGTACCGCGAACCCTGAAGCTGCGTTCCGTTGGGTGGTATACCACATCCCAATAGTAATCGCAGCACTACCACCGCTATGAGGAGTGCACAGGCCACATTCTGACATTGTTGAGTGTAGTGCCAGTATGAAATAGGCATACGAGCATATTGGATAGAGTGCTTAAAAGTGTGTATGGCGCCAAACGCTATTTCATATAGAACCGTAATGTATGCTCGTGGTACATAGGCTATTTCCAAAGTTCAACGTGCGCGAATCTTGCGTGCAATAAAACAGTCTCTCCAAAATCGCGGCGCCTTCGCAGAAGGACGTCTCACATCAGGCATTACTACCGTTTCCAATAAGTTCGCTGGCCATGAATGGACCACCGAGCTTTCGCCTCGTCTTATCTCGCCTGTAACAACGCGTATGAGCGATGAATTTACTGTACTTGTTTTATTTATAGCGATGAGTCCACTGCCACTTGTCCTAAAGAGGAGCGCCGGTTTGTTGACTAAAATGCTTCCCGTTCCAAGAACCAGTTCACACTTCTAGGCAGATGTTATCGTTGCGTCTCTGTTTGGATACGCTTAACTGAAAGCGCAAATGTGATACATGGCGTAATGCTTGCAGAATGCTAGCATTTAACAGACGTAAGCGTGCATTCTCTCATGGAACGCAGACATTGTGGATTTGTACTCTTTGCTAACCTTATCTGTGTACGCCGCCACCAGACGACCGGCATGCGACTACGCTCGAATGACCACGTTTAATGCGCTCTCCTTCTTGGCTGATGAGGTCCCTGTCTTTAGAGTAGTGCAATTTAATTATGGGTGGTGTAGGGGAGTGGTAGATGCAGACTAATTGCATGTAGGAAAATAATTTTTCACTGCGAGGAACACGGACACTTAAGCAAATTGTTTGTGAAGCAAAGATGAGCCTGAATATTCATTTTAATATGATTATGTACAGCTCTCTCTTGTAAAGCCTTAGGCTATGCGTTACCTCCGGACATTCACCTGGCAAAATCGATAGAAGCATTCCCCGGGCTGGCGCTGAGCTTCCTTAAACGTATGTGCTTGGAAGATGATTCCGGAAGGGCCTCTGTGCCGTTTCGGCTGCAAAACCAGTTCCAAATAACTCTGCCTGCCTAACTGTTTTGTGGTTCGTTTAGGACCGAAAAAAGAACATAATGGGCCCTACCGCACAAAGCGGAGCTCGGTCCCTCAAGAATCAGTTGTCGGTTGAGGGAATTGTGTTTGGCCAAAGATCCTTTTCCAGGAATTTCACCCCAACAGAGCGGGGTCCCATGGCAGGGAAAAGCAAGTTCGCATTAAAAACCTGGGGGCTACGAGGTATACAGCCTAGCGCGTTCTGGTTGCAAGGCGGATGCTCTAAACCAAAGGCACAACTTAATAATAAAATTCCCTGCTGCTCGCCTTGAATTCGTCCATATAGCTTCTGGACGTGTGTACTCCAGCTCCACTTTCTTCCCCCCTACGATTTCCTTACCTTCTATGAAAAAACTGGAGCTTTGGGATGTTTGATTGTTTCTAGATAAGCTATTAGCGGACACGCAGAACCGCTTAGTCCTCTTCAGCACCAAGGCATTTAGTCAAGCTTGAGTTGTATTAAAAACGAAGGTGCTTTAAAATAATATCCGGCACTGTAGTTGCTTGTGACCTTCGGCGCTATTACCAAAAACCCATTAACGGACGTACGTGGTGCGCGTCTTGGAGTTTAACGTCCCAAAGCGACTGAGGCTATGAGAGACGCCGTAGTGGAGGGCTCCGGAAATTTCGACCACCTGGGGTTCTTTAGCGTTCACTGACATCGCACAGTACACGGGCCTCGTGCATTTTGGACCCAGCGAAATTCAACCCGCGAAACCAACCGAATACTTTTTATAGTCCTAATACTGGCCGCCCTGATGTATAGGCCTTTTTTCCTGCACAGTCATCAATTTCGGCCTTCCGAAAGCAGACGGATAACTTCTACTTTATGTAGCGGAGTTAGGCCTCAATTCGAAAACATTTTTAGGCAGGACAAAAACAACAATCCTACTGTGAAACTTAACTTCGGCCGGGGCACATTATCTTGGCGTCGTAAACACCTTCATGTATTGACGGTTAGCCCAAGCCGCCTTGTTTGGGGTGGGGTTCTGGAAGCACTGCCTAACGCAGGATGCTCTGGGTCTAACATAAGATAAAAGACCAGACTTATCACCCTTTTCTTGTTCCCGAGCCGTGTCCGTGTTGGACCACAGTCCTGCCCTCATCGTTATTGCCACTAATAATTTATTTAACACAATTTTTGCAGTTTCCTACTTATATATCTCCCTTTAAAAACACCTGCTTTTATTGCCGCGGTTCGCTGTACACCTATTACTGTTGTATGAAAACCTACCGTTCGCTGACCACAACTTCCAACAGGTCCCAGCACTGAAGCAACGGTCACATCGAGTGAAACCACTACGACGGAGGTTTCCACGACAGAAGAGGCAACATCAGCGGGTAAGGTTTCGAAAGATGATTTTAACTCTTGTACTGCATTCGCGAGTTCATGGCCTATCCTTGCACACTCCCTGATTTCTTAAATGCCTTGTACGCACTCAATCTACATTATCAGCGCGGCGACTAAGGGCGCGTTCTTTAGGGCACAAGAGATGGCTGTTACGGAGGTGTCAACTCTTGTCCGCGTTTAATTCCTCCCATGCATTTTTCCTAGCACAGTTTCGCGCTTTCGAAAGTTTTAGACTTTTTAGATTTGAAAATGTTTAACCGGTTTTTGAAGAAAGGGCGTATTGTTAGCGGTTTTACAGGGAGCCACTGAAACGATTTGTGCATTTTTGATTGAAAATTTTGTTCACGACAATGGATTTGAGATTTCAGTACTTAAGGAAGGTTTTCAATTATTTCGAAAAAGCTTTGCAGTGTAATAAAAATTTGTTGCATTTTTTGCAATGTAAGCCTCTCCTCCAATGCAACCCGCACAGTAAAAGTAGATTGTTTGGCTCGTCTTGCGTATCTGATATTTGTGTGGTAGTAAATGAACCCCTGACTGCAGACAAAATTGCATTTCAAATTTCTGTGGAGGCGGTCCTAACCCACGACACACCTAAAAAGCTCCGTGATCATCGCTTTGAAGTAATGGGCGCTGTGGCTTAGACTCTGGCAACCGCGGACCATGTTGTGTGTTGGCGCACTGCAGTTTACTTGAGAAATCGGCCTGTGGTGGTGGTACCTGCCATTCATACTTGCCCTTTCCTATCTTATAAATGACGCTCAGTTTTCAGTGATAGTAGCGTATTTATCATTAAATCGCTCTCTTCAAGTCGCTTTGCGTGCGTACTGTTGCAGAAACGTGAGCCAAAAGCTGCTCACGGGATGGGTTTCTTTGACGGCCAGTAATTAAAGCTATGTAAATCAGGCCATGATGAAAATAGCGGTGCTACTCATTTTTCGAGACAATTTACAACTTCTGTACAAGCACTTCGTTCACGAAGCGAATTTTAAAAATTTAAGTTTTTAATAAAAATATTTTGAAGGACTGAAAAATGCTGCAGACTATTATACCACGCTACTCTCAATAACCCTAGGTTGGTTTCACAGGTCAAGGT
The DNA here is from genome assembly GCF_055824585.1 of Amblyomma mixtum. Lineage (NCBI taxonomy): Eukaryota > Metazoa > Arthropoda > Arachnida > Ixodida > Ixodidae > Amblyomma > Amblyomma mixtum. Next base: position 80,550,046 of record NC_143015.1, on the reverse strand, counting down.
TTCCCGGTATTTTTTAAAAGGTTGGCTAGATTTAGCTGGGACACGTGGTATTTTGTGTTATTAAGCGTCTTAAGAGAACTTAGCTGCTTAACAGTAAGGAGATATATGGTTTTAAATGAGCGAAGGGCATTATTAAGGTTGGTATGGACACATAGTGAGTTGTACCCATCATATGCTGGTTGAAATTATGTACAGCTGTGAACGTATTTTATCTCGTACTGTGGCTGTGATAACGTTTAGCTTATTACTGAATTTACCAATTGTCTTTCTGACCGTTCGTTTTCTTCTTTTCAAGGAACCACGAAGAAGACACGCACCCGTAAGTTAGAATGACGCTCAGGTTTTGTTGTCTATTTGAGATTTTTCGCACTTTGGAATATAGTACCTTTTGGCGTCCCATTTCCAAGGACTTCGGATGGCTAATTATTATAATTATTATTTAATTCCACTGAAAATAACAGTAGCTTCATTACCATTTATACACAACACAATTAAAAGCACTATGACGAACATGAACAAATAGGATGTCTGAGGGTTATGTGGTATCTGCGGATGCATTTACTCGGGTTTAGTGTAGAAAAAGTTTTAGTGTTCTTCACTTGAGCAAATTGTATTAGCAAACGTCTAATATAAGCTGATGAGCGAACTCTTGACTGCAATGTAATTATTTCGTTTTTTGTCATTTACCTAGGACGACCACAGACAACAAAGCACACTAGACGTAAGTACACCGCACCTTAATTTACCCTTCAAATTCGATCGCCTCCATGAGAAGCGCGACTACAAACAAAACACTTACGATATACAAAAGAAAGCCAAGAAACTATAACAAATTTTCTCGGAATTATGTTCTGTGGTGAGCAAAAACGTGTATAGTGTGTTTCTTGTCAGGTCACTGGTAAAGTCCTCATTGCAATGAATTTCTTGTCCTAGTTATTGTCTTAAGAATGACGTCTTGATGACGCCAATAAAATAACCACTAGGTGGATAATGTATCTCTGTGATAAAAATTCAAATTTTGAAATTCCTAAAAAAAACCTTTGTGCACCGTGGTTCCATCCTGTGCAGTATGTGCAAGTTTATCAGATAGAGAAAAAATTGGCAGTGGTTTAGATCTGGTCAAACCTGGAGGATTGCGAAAGCAACCAGGAGAGAGAGAGAGAGAGAGAGGCGATGGAGAACGCGCGGCATTCAGCGGCGGCCCCGGCACGCTAGCTATGCGCCGCTACTGCGCATGCGCAAGTTGCGAGCGCGGCGGCGGCACCTCTGAGTCACCCGTGCAGCGACGGCGGTGGCGCGCCAGCTGTGCGCCGTCCTCGCGCATGCGCAGTATGGCCTTGCATCAGCTCCGCTAAATGGCTCAGCGACTGGCGTAGTGTTGCTTTCGCAACAAAAGTTCTCAGAATTCGAATTAACGGCCTGCATTGTCCATCTGATAATCTCGTGCATAAGCTCTGCATCATAATGCGTTTTTTTTTCTCCCTTTCTTTCAGGTCCTCGCCGTAAGGAGGATGGTAAATACGGTAAGTTGCTCATTATCATTGAATAATATGCGCTATATAAACCGTACGCGTGAAATTATCGTACTAAAGAACCCAAGAGCGTGGTACATTACGGCAAGTGAAAGGGCTTAAAGCGCTGGAAAAAGAAGGTGTGCATTAAACTATACAGTTGGCAAGGTACGTAAGACTACTCTAGTGATGCTCTTGCGTGTCATACTCTGTGCCCAATGGACAACATAGAGCACATCGCAATTAAACAGCCAGCGCACGTCCGAAATTACAGTCATGTCTGCATTCGCCAGCAGAAGGCTCAGAAATATTAGTAAACAAGCCACATTAAAATCACAGGCGTCAAATGGTGCGACTTCATAACTGGGCTGGTATGGCTTAATACGCGAACAACGCTCCTGTAGTGCGGCCTGATTAGTCCTCTAAATATAAACAGAGCAACTTTAAGCCTATAACAAGGACTAGTGTTTTATGTTTTTTCACTATAAAAACAATAGTAATGTTATTTCGAGCTACAATACTCTATAAGAAGATACGCTGCGAGACGAAGTGCGCTAATGTGTACTAAACTTATTCTAAATCCACCCGCAGAAATAACCATCTTCGAGAATATTTACAGGAGACATGTACCAGATTAATGCCAGTACTGACCGGCTCCTCAGGCAGCAGGAGCCCATTTTTTTGCGGCCATTGTTAAACGCATACACGAGCGAGCTTCAGCATGTACCGAATTTTCAGGAGCTAGGACCATGCAGCAAAAAGAAAAACAGACTCTGGAGGCAGCGTCCAGTCATAACCTGGGATCATAGTCATAGAAAAGTAAATAAGAGAGAGTCTGTCCGCCCGTGATTACGCCAAGTGATAGCGTGCGGTGATATGTATTCTCGCTGTGCGCGCGCATACGCGGAACAGCGCGGCAATTAGACTGTAGGGCCTTGGTCCTACAGACTGCGGCAAACAGACTGTAGGATGCCTGGGCCTTGGTCCGCGCAGACGCACGCTAAATATACCAGTTACAAAACATCAGGAACTGACTTGGGCAGCGAAATGGGGGAGGGAGCGGCTTCACAATCCCTTGGCTTGAGATGGGTGGACGTGTGGTGTCACGCTCCTTGAGTTTTTTCCTCCATGGCTAGGACCATGAAGATTTCCGGCGGATTTCATGTCCCAGCGTGCATGGAAAATAGTGGGACAACATTCCATTTACAGATGGCTGTACACTGGAAAAGGTGCTAAAATAAATCGGGTAGTGGGACAGCATTCCATTGAGAGGACACTTTACATGTGCAGTATGGAATGACCTCGAGACGGGAGTGATTTGTCTGCGTTCTGCGTGAAGGAGAAACTCAAATATTTTATTGCACTCAAAGTGTTCAAAGTTGAATAGAGGCTTTCTGCGGCCGTTCTATTCATAAATAGCCAAAGATAGAGAAAATTTTCACTTCTGGAAAAATTCTACAAGTGTGCTTTCCCGCTGTAAATGTATTCACTGCTTGTGTTAGACGTATTCGCGTTGCATGATTGTTGGAGGTGCGGAATACAGTCGTAGCAAGCACGAAAGCAACGACCTTTCCGTGCTTCCTTTGCTGTAGTTGTCTGCTTTGTTAGAGTGAACAACAGTGAGTCATAGATGTCACTAGATCCTCGTGAAACCACGGAAAGGAGCGTTTCTGGGAGGATTAGCCCAAATACCAGTGAATTCAGTTTCGGAAGTGGTCCTCCCAATATGCGTTTTTCAGTCTTCATGCCCCTAGAGACAGACTAGGAATAACTCTCGCGAAAGGTAACCCACACATTCGTCATATACAGAGCGGAGGTGGCCACTGTGTACCATTCTGGACAGCACTATGGCGTGATTGTATTTGCTATTGCTACATAACGAACTTAATGGCAGTATATCTACTGTTTACTGCTAAAGTTTTGATGGTAGATTGAACGTTCTCCGAAGTTTGCGCGTGGAAAATATATGATGTTGACAATAACTCCAAAATATGCACGCACAAATTACTGCTGCTTAGCTAGTCTATTCCTTCAGAGAGTTAGCTGGGGTCGCTTATAGGCGGGGCGTGTTTTTTAACGTAACACAATATCGAGAAAAATGAAGAAGAAAGGTTGAGAAAGAAGTAGTCATTTTTCTTTAATGAACTTGAAGAACATTTGAATATACAAGATAGGCGGTGAAACGACATGACCAGGCGAGTTTGTTGGAGTGCTTTAATATGGCCTCTATAAAAAAAACTATTTCAGGCACAATGATTGATAAACACGGCTGCAAGCACAAAGTTCTACAAACCAATGGCAAATTGGTAAGCAGAGGTCATTTCTTTTTTACGTGTGTGAACGATGAAATAGATGTCATCATGTATACTGCAGTCTGAGTCGCCCTCTTAGCATTGTACCCGTATTCTCTTTTCATCAGTACACCGCTACCTGTAGAGGAAGGTGCGGAAGGGTGACTCACCAAATTCGCGACGGAACGCCTTGCCTGCGTGTAAGTAGCTAACCTTCTAATGTATTTCACTAACAACTATAATTGACATTGTTGTGTAACGAAGAGGTTCCTTGAGCTTAGAACGTACAAAAAATTGCGCAATGTAAATTCCTGAATATTCGTATAAAACAAAGGCGGAGGTATTACTGAATTAATGCAAGACAAGTGATATGCAATTTACACGAGGGCACCCGTAATGCATCACAGATACTCATATATTGGCGCTTTCAACGTGGTAGGCTTTGATGTATTTTTCTACGATTTCGGTGCGCTTGCGTAAAATGGCTGGCGCCGTAAAATATAGAGCATATCAGAACGCGCTGGATCAGAAAATTCGCTTGCCTTGTAAGTCGTCTTCCCTCAAACAAATATTCAGTTTTTGCTTTTTGTCTAGCATACGGCTACTTCGATGTTTTTAGTCTACTCTCTTGAGGGAAACTTATAAGGTGGAGCGCACTTGATACAAAGTAGTATTTATTGATTACTCATCTGAAATATCACGCTCAGCTAAGCTACTTATGCAATGTCTTTTTCCTTAATATGTCTGTCTCTATTCCCAACTCATGTAGAACTTGAAGAAAATAAAAACTGGCTCAACGTACCTCTCTGTCCTTCTCAATCAAGCTTTAACTGTTCGTCTCTCGTTGCGATATTACGCGCACATACATGGACATATCTGGCGAATGAGTAGCAACCTTCAGGCAGAGCAAAGCGGCTGTAAAGCTACAGAATATTTTGCAAACGTGGTTAAAACTAGGCCCAAGTATCAAAACATGCTTTTTTTGAACTTTCAGAGTGTGCGAAGAAGCGAACGACTTAACAAGCGCGCGAAGACGAGGTGCTTGCTGGGAACATGTCATGAAGGACACTGTGGGCGTCCTTACGGCAGGGAGGTGTCTTGCAAGGCCCCGAAAGGCACTGTTTATTATTATGATGACGACAACAGCTATAACTACGATGATGGCACAGCGTATTATTATAACAGCTACTATGGCGGTGATTACTCAGACTACACTGATGGATATAACGACAACATTGATAGCCATGGAAACTATGACAACGGTTACGCAGAGTGAGCATGAAAGTCGTCCTGAATAAAAAGAAAGAGCGAGCTTTAAAACGGAATAAATGTTGTTCCTGACCATTAGTTCTTTTCACCGCATTTCTCGAGTTTTAAGAAAATAAAACTTTTGAACTACTTTTTAGTGACTGTTTTTTATTTTCATTGCAGTACATTATTTATGACCATTTTAAACTCTAAAAACAGCATGCCTTTAACCTTCTTGAAATTTTAGGTGATGTGTGCAGTGTATCGATTAAAGCATGGAAGAACTCCCTCAAACAAGGTGACTTTAGATAACTTTACTCGTAAGGGATGCGTTGCGTTCTAAAAGCTGGCGAGCTAATAAGGGTCTCGAAGAACCTCGTATATAATATCTACATGAAAGGCTAAAACGGACAACGTAGCGAAATGTAAATGAGATGGCAAGCTGAAGCTCCTCGACCACTCGTGTTTGATTCTTTTCCTACGGTTGTTTTATGCATCCAGTATTCCGTCTCGTTATACAACGGGCTTTCGATATACAACGAGAACCCAATATGTGAAGCATAATTTCTAAATATTCAGTTTATTTATACTTTCATGATCTTTAAAGGTGGGAGCATTGTCGTTCTTGAGCGAGAATTATAAAAGCTATTCGCTCCTGGTTGCTCTTTGGAAGTCAATGCGGCTGTAGATCCTCATCCTTTCGTTTTTTTGTATTAAAAACTCGAGCTGCCGGAAATTTTCGTGCAAGGACCGGCGTGTAACGGGCTAAATTGCAACAGTCGTATTTCGTTGTGCCAAACGGCAGCCGAGGACAACAGTCTGTGTCGGAGTGCCGTCGCCTCCTTCTGGATACGACAGGTAAGAGAGCCATGCGGAAGGCTCAGCTGCGATGCGATCGCATGCATCTCGTAGGCTGGGTAGCCAGAAGAAGCAGTGAATGATCAATTAGCGTCCCTGTATTTACGACTGAAACCGTTAACTGTGTAATTGCGCCCTTGCCCAGCTTGGATCAGGAAACTATAATTCACTATTGGTATTATTCACTATTGGCCCAGCTTGGATCAGGCAATTTCACTATAAGAATCAGTGGTCTCCCCTCGGCGGCCTGACATCTTTTCTTTCTACTAACGTTTTCGCTAACGTCGAAAGAAAATGTTCTTCACTGTTTTTTTACGGGTGTCCTGAATACTCGATGTGAGTTAAAAGAAATATTTGCTATGCACGGCACAAACGGACCAGTACCTTCAATATTTTTATAGAAGTACATTACAATGTTAAGATATTCAAAATCGATTTCCAAGAATCATGGACTTGTTTTGAATAGGTTTTTTTCTACCGATATGTATTCTGACTGACACCGTGGTACGCTAAAAAACATTTTTTTGCCTTAGAGTCCTCAAAGTCTGGTGGTATTAACGTCGCCGAAAACAAAGGTGAGTTCATTGCTTCAAGATTCTTCCACACTATTTAAGGAGCCTGAATGTTCAGGCTTAAAGTGTTTACGTTTCTAGGCTTGCTTAAAAAGTTGAGCGTTATATAATTTTGTTGTTTCAGTATTCTTCTTGGCTTTTGGAACGAGCATGCTCGAAGAGAACGTGTGTGCTTCATATTTTCTCGCCTTAGTTCCATCTGTTTAGACCATTTTTTAATCATTCGCACAGCTAAATTTTGAAGATGATTTCTTAAAAGACAGGACGTGGGAGCGCACAAAAGCGTTCAGTCCAGAAATAAATGCATTGTTGGCGAATATTTCTTTGAAAGTGAGATCCTCCGGTTGTAATTTTTTTCCTTCTAGAAAAGCAGCTTTAGTTTCTTCTTATTTTTCCGCTGAAAGAAATGGAATTCAATTGTTTCTTTTCATGCATAGAAAACAGCACGTGAAGGGCGCAGACCCACCTGATATGTAAGAACATACCTTTTGTAGGGACTCATAAGATGTAATCAGTGTTCGGGCTTTCAAATCCTAATTATTTGCTTTTAGCAAACAGAAAGGCTAAGATGGCTATCTGGATGTTGCTTATTATCACGTGTTTCATTAATCGTGGCGCCACTTTAAATAGTTCTGATCAGCAGAAGAAGCCTCTGTTACACCGCATGGGCGTGGCACGCATGCTCCTGGAAAGAGAAGAGATTAAGGCACGAGCGTCAGGTCACCATTCGAGGAATAAATCAGCTCTGAAGATGTAGCCCTACGATGTGGTACCGCCATACGTCCTTCTTAATTCCCCGATAACCCGTATGACCAATAATAACTACATCAAGAGCGACCTGCATGAAGACATTGTGTGGTTCCTAGTTGTAATGCTCTAATTATGCGCCTGTAATATTGGCGTATTTGACGGCTGCATCACAATGCTGGTAAAATGGAAGGAAAGAGACACATCGAAAATGGCGACATGATCGTTGCTAAAATGTCGCTTGGGCCTTGGTTGGCTTTAGGCATCACAGAAATCCGCAACAATGACGCTCCTACAGCAGATAAGAAGGCCTGCGCAGGAAAAAATTTAAAATTGCAGTCGGCGTAATTTAGCACTTAATGATTATTCAATTATCATTTATGTGCTGTAGGGTCCAAGGGGCATTACAGACGGGAGTGGAATGCATGAGTATAACATAACACAAAAATGCGGCACTACAATACTCGGAAAACAAATAAAATTAACACAATGAGACAGGATACTAAGGACGAATACAATTAACCGGAATTAAATATGTTCTTCAATGGGTGATTTCGACAATAAAGCTTCTGTAATTGTGACGATTGAGGTGGGCGAGTGGTTCCATTGAATACTTGTCTTGAGAATAAATGAATGAAAGAAAAATTTCCATCGATTACGCAACCTCCTGATGTCAAATTTGACCGCGGCTGATCAGCTGCTTCAAATTTTCGATAGACTGAGGCAAAGAATTCGCGCAAGACATTGTACAATTAAAGAAAACTTAATTTTAACTCATTTTCTTTCTTCAAGAGGCACTCCACTAACAGTTCTTCATTGTCTTAAGGATGGTGGTGGTGGAAAACATTTATATACAGATACACTTAAAGAGGTTATGCATCACCTTGCACTTACTAGTACTAGGTGGAGGTCCCTAGTTCAGAACCCAAGTGGCGTTGGCCGCCATCCGGGCTCGCGCGACCAAGGCCCGTTGGGCCTGCAGGGCAGAGCAGCCGAGCAGGGTCGCCTCCCAGTCCTCCCGGGTTGGGCCGGGGTGAGGGGGGATAGCAGGGTTGAAGGGGCAGGCCCACACCATGTGGTAGATGTCCGAAGAATTCTCCGCACAGTGCGGACAGCTGCCCGAGAAAGAAGGGTCGAAGTGTTTGAGAGCTGCCGGGCACAGCAAAGTATTAGTATACAGGCGAAGCAGAAGCCGCTCCTCCGCCTTTGAGAGACCTTTACACGGGCGGGGATAAAGACCGTGGCCAAACTGATAAAGAAAACAATATCTTTGAAGGTGTAGAGAGAGAGAGAAACAACTTTATTGCCATAGATAGGCGGGATTTAGGGCAGGTGGGCTTGGTGTGGCCCCCAGGTGGGGGCGACTTCCTGGGCCCACGAAATGAGTGCCAGTTGGATGCTCTTGTCTGGCCTTCTGAGGAGTTGGTTCCATCCGTCTTCGGAGGGAGCTGGCAGTAAGGTTCGAGGGGGCGGATTTCCCGCGCAACCCCAGAGGATGTGAGCCTGGGTGGCGATTTCTCCCTGGTAACAATTTTGGCAGACGGGGTCGTATTCCCCGTCTGTGATGAGTGAAAGTCTAGAATGGCTAAGGATAGAGTGTGTCTGTAACCTGCGGAGCAAGGTGGCTTGCGCTCGATTCAAGTCGGGGGGTGGAGGCGGGAACTGGCGTCTCATCTCTCTGTAGAGGTTGGTAATTTCGGCAAAGGTCTGGGGAGCCTCGGCAAGAGCGTCTGGGTCCGTGGGGCCGCCCGCCCGGTTGGTTAGTCCTCGGGCTAGTCGGTCGACCCCTTCGTTTCCAGAGCTTCCCGCGTGGGCGGGTACCCAGACCAGGTTGATCTTATGGTCGCGAGTGCAGCCGCGAAGGATGCGTGCAGCGGGGTGGCAGATAAAACCTGCCGAGTAATTTTGGATTGCTCTTTTGGAGTCGCTGAGGACTGTGCGCATACGTGGGTCAGCGATGGCCAGCGCGATGGCGGTTTCTTCTGCCGCTGTCGGAGAGTGAGCTACTACTGTGGCGGCGGTGACGAGAGTAGACTGTGGCGTGGTTGCACAAGCCACGTATGTGTTTGCACTTTGCCGTGCAGCATCTACGTATATTGCGTGTTCGTCGGCAAGGTATGTGGCATCTAGTGCTTGGGCTTTCAGCTGACGGCGCATATCATGGCGGCCAGGTAGCATGTTTTTGGGGATTGGTTTTATAACTAGGCGGCTATAGACCCCTATCGGAATGGGCGTCGTGGGGTGGACGTCGCCTATGGTGTTGATGTTGAGATAGTCAACTATGAGCCGCCCGTGTTTAGTGCGGGAGAGGCGGTGGATTTGGGCGGTCTTGTGTGCCTCTATGAGTTCTGTGAGCGTGTTGTAGATGCCGAGTTGGAGGAGGTGCTGTGTGCTGGCGTACTGAGGTAGCCCCAGTGCCGCTTTGTACGCTGAACGTATAATGCTGTTCACAGCTTCCTCGTCCTTCCGGCGGAGGTGATAGTAGGGGTAGGAGTAGACTATCCTGCTAATGAGGAAAGCTTGCGTGAGCCGACAGAGGTCAAGATGGAGTGAATTCGAATTCCTGATCGTCGGGGTCGGAGGTGTATCTCCGGAGAGAGAGCGCGCGGGTGGCGGCGTCAGCTGCCTCATTTCACTCCAGGCCCATGTGAGCAGGAGCCCAAATGATACGCCGGTGAGCGGGCTCCCTGGTGTAGACGCTGTTTTGGAGAATGCGGTAGGCTACGTACGGTAGCCAGCCCTGCTCGACGTTCCGACAGGCCCCTCGCGAGTCGGAAATAAATGTTTTTGAAGTGGGATCAGATGATGCCAACGCAATGGTGACCTTCTCTGCGTGTTTTATGTCACGGGCTCGGAAAGTAAGGCCGTTCACTGCTTTGAATTGGTGGACGACTGCTGCCGTGTACCATCCCCCATGGTGGGGGCCGGAGGCATCCACGTAGAATACGCCGGGTTTCGATCCATAGTGGGGGGCCAGGGCTGCCTCCCGCGCCAGGAGTCGGCCATTATGGTCCTCACGGTTCATGTTCGCAGGAAGAGGGCGCACGCGGAGGGCGCATCTCCACTGCGATCGAATACGTACGCGCTCTTCCATGTGAGTGGTGTGTTAGATGTGTAATCGGGCAAGAAGGCGGACGATGTCTTCGAGAGACGTGTGTATTGGTTGGCCAAGTAGGCTTCCCGGAGCTCCCGAAATGTGTTCACCATGCCCAGCCCAGGAGGCGCTTGTTGGAGGCGTTCACGGGGAGGTCCAGAGCCCACTTAATAATTTTGCGGAGGATGACTTCGAGTGAATCCTCGTCTTGCCTACGCAGGTGGAGGGATGGAGCTGAATATAGAATTCGACTGGCTACAAAAGCATGCGCCAGCCGCAAGAAACCCGGCGGACCAAGCGGCCCATCTGGTCCCCCACCTGACGGAGTTTGGACAATGTTGTTTCTGACCGTCTGTCTTGATGTATAAAGAGCCCCAGTACCCGGACATCGATATTTTCAGGGATTGGACCTGTCTCAACAGACAATGAAATTTTGACTGTGCACTATGGAGAGGGGCGTATGTTGACAAATTCAGTCTTTTGGGTGGGGCATTGGAGGCCGCATCGGCGAGCATAACGGTTCACTACTGCCGCCACCTTCCACAGGTTGGCCTAAATGTCTCCGAGGGAACCCTGTGTGGCCCACAGGGTGATGTCATCGGCATACAGCGCATGCTGCACACCGGCGAGTGCGCCCAGCTGGGCCGGTAGGGGCATCATAGTAAGAGTGAATAAGAGTGAATAACAGCGGAGAAAGCACCGCGCCCTGTGGTGTACCCCTTGTTCCTAAATGAAAAGGGCCAAAGCTTTATGCTCGCAGAAATAGAACGATATATGCTCGACTTGCTCCACCAATGCCCGCCCTGCCACCCCAGCTGGTGGCAATTAATTCTTGATCGAAGGAGTTCGCTCACCGTTGTCGGCGCTAAAGCATGCAGCCCACATCTTTCGCTCATCACCCCAAGTACCTATACGCGCAATTCAGGCATCCGCTGACCCAGGGAGCCAGTATGCGGACTTCCTTTCCTTAAAATGAGTGATTGTAAAACGTTGTGAAAGTCAACGCCAATGAACTCAATGAACGCCGACAGCCTATGGCTTCAGCGCCGCGTTTCTGGGACAACGTTGTCAATGCCTGCTACCCACATCTCTCTCATCACCCCATGTTCCTATAAGCGTGATTGAGGAGTCCACTGACCCAGGCAGCCAGTTATGCGCACTTCCTTTCCTTAAAATGGCACAATTTTCTCAATGCCAAAGCATGCAGCGCACATCTGTCACTACCGCCAAGTAGCTTAAAGCAAAATTTAGGTGTCCACTTTTCCAAGAAGGCAGTTATGCGCCTTTGCTTTCCCAGCTCCCGCAACTTTGGTTTCGCAGCTCAAAGCGCGACTGTGTCCACTGCCGGTTACAACTGACAACGGCGACGGCAACGGCGATGGCGACGGCGACGGTGACGCCGCGAAACGTAGAAACGGGCGCCAAAGAGCTGCGCTCTGAAAATCCTTTAGTGGGTCAAGATGCCACGTGTACTTTATGAAGGTCATCTCTACATAATGAAATGTAAGATGGTTAAGATAGGAACTCTCATTTAAGAAGTGGTTGTGATGATAGATTTTGTTAAAGAATGGTAACGAGGCACTTCTTAATAAATGAAGGGGAAGGTTCAAGGTAGACCTCTTTTGTGAAATACTGATGGTGGTGGTGAAAAACATTTATGGGAAATTAAGTTCTTTACAGAAAGGTGATTGGGGTAGGACCCTATTGGCCCTTTCCCCTTACAATACTGGGTGGAGCCCCTATTCCGGTGCCCCATTGGCAAGCAGCGCCGCCCGCGTCCGTTGAACCAAAGCCTTTTGGCTCTTTAGGTCTTGACAGCCGAGCAGGGCCGCCTCCCAGTCCTCTCTGGTGGGGTTGGGGTTGGGGGGGATAGATGGGTTTGATTGACACGCCCAAACCATGTGGAAGGTGTCAGCCACCTCCCCACAGAACTGGCACGCGCCATCAAATGATGTATTGAAATGTTTAAGCACCGCCGGGCAGAGCACAGTGTTAGTAAGAATTTTGATGAGGAGGCGCTCGTCAGCGCGATCCAGACCCTTACAAGGGGCCGGGTAGCGCCGGTGCTCCTCCTTGTAGTAATCGGTGATTTGTTTGAATGTAAGGGCCAGATTGTCTGATTGGGAGTACCCTTCCAAGGACAGGGAGATAGCCCGGGGGGAGAGTGCGAGGGCGGCCTGATCGGCCTGTTCGTTTCCCTGGAGTCCTTGGTGACCGGGGGCCCAAATGAGGTTGCGTGGAGTTGGATCTTCGCATCGACAGCTATACTGGATAAACGAGAGTAGTTGTGAAGCATGAATCTGGCGTTACGATATTTCACCGACTCTAAAATTTCAACTTCACTTCACTTCACTTCACTTCAGTTTATTACCTTAAAGGCCCCCAGGATTGGGGGTATTACATAAGGGGTGGGTTACATTGAAAAATCAGATTGAATAAACAAAGAAAAAACGTAAGATACAAATATTATTCGCTGTTAAAGGTAGCAGCTAAACAGTTCGTAAATGTTGATGGGCAGGTGATTGCGGCGATGTCGTGTGGAAGGCTGTTCCAGTCCTTGGCTGAGCGTGGAAAGAATGACGATGCAAATGTAGTTGTACGTGTACATGGCCGGGCTGCTTGAAGGGGATGACCAATGCGGAGGGAAATGCGTGCCGGCGGATTGATGTAGCGAGGACGCCGAAGTGAGCTCAAATAAAATTTGTGAAATAAGCACATACTAGTAATACGACGCCTACAAGCCAGGTATGTTAAGCCTGCCTCTGCTTTTAGTGCTGATATACTGACATTATATGAATAGCACGAATGTATGAATCTTGTGGCTCGATTTTGTACTGATTCTAGGAAATTTATTAGATAATTTTGGTTAGGGCTCCAAATAGCAGAGGCATATTCTAATTTAGAACGGACAAGTGATTTGTAGGCAAGCAATTTTAGGTTTTGTGGCGCATGACGTAGATGTCGTTTTAAGAATCCAAGGCTTCTGTTAGCGGACGATATGATTTTAGTGACATGCGCGTTCCAGGTTAGATCATTGGACAATGTTACTCCGAGGTATTTGTAAGTCTGAGCTAATTCTACCGTGACGTGCGAGATTTTATAGGAGAAGAGGACAGGATTACGTTTTCGGTGAAATGACACGAGTTTGCATTTATTGGGGTTTAGTTCCATGAGCCAGTTGTTACACCAGTCCTGTCCGCTGATTAAGTCATTATGGAGGGCGAACTGATCAGAGGCGTTGTTGATAGTGCGATAGATGACACAGTCATCGGAAAAAATACGGACGTTACAAGAGACAAGCGTTAGAAGGTCATTAATGTATATTAAAAATAATAGCGGACCAAGGACTGATCCTTGCGGGACACCTGATGTTACCGGAACAGAGCTAGAGGCTTGATTATTAACGTTAACAAACTGGGTGCGGTTAGCCAGGAATTCGCTTGTCCACTGTAATATGTTAGGATGAAGGTTTAACCAGGACAGTTTTAGTAGTAAGCGTTTGTGGGGTACTTTGTGAAATGCTTTCGCGAAGTCCAGGAATATTGCATCAGTTTGTAGGTTATAGTCAAGGTTCACATGCACGTCATGAATGAAAATAGCCAACTGTGTATCGCACGATAGGTTCTTACGGAAGCCGTGTTGAGCGGGATGAAAAAAATTTATAGAGTCAAGAAAGTTCATTATATGAGATTAAATGACATGTTCCATGATTTTGCATGGCACACTTGTTAAAGAGATGGGACGGTAGTTAAGGGGTGATTCTTTGTTACCGGATTTGAAGACCGGAACAACCTTCCCCACCTTCCAATCACTGGGTATGCTACCTGTGGAAAGTGATTGTGCAAACAGTTTTGACAGATACGCTACGGAAGCATGGCAAGTATCTTTTAGGAACTTGGGGGTGATATCATCAGCACCCGCAGAAGATGACATCTTGATATTTTCAATGATAGATATAATGCTGTGTACAGAAAAGATGATTGAAGGCATATGCGAATTTAGGTTGTCAGTTACGGTACAAAGTGGCATATCAGTTTCGTGTGTGAAAACGGATGAAAAAGCGGCGTTAAAAATATTAGCACATTCAATGCCACTGGTCATCTCGCCAAGTGGGTTAGCAAGTGTGATGACCGGCGCCTGTTCAGGGTTTAATACTTTCCAGAATTTCATCGGGTTATTTGTTAGAATCTTGGGGAGGTCAGTTTGGAAAAATGTGCGTTTGGCATCACGGATAGACAGCAGGTATGCTGACTCGGCTGTGTAATATCTGTTCCATGCGCATGCACTCAGGTTACGTTTAGCTGCACGGAAAAATCTCTTCTTTTTGTTTTCAAGTGTTTTCAAATGCTTTGTGAACCATGGTTTGTTGGGATTGGCACGAAATGTAATGGTGGGAATAAACTTCGCTGTAAGTTCTATAATTTTAGTTTTAAAATTAAGCCAGTTTTCCTCAATTAATCGATCACCGAAACCTGTATCAAAGTTTGGAAAGAACGCCATTAAATGATTACTGATTTCTTAGTAATTCGCTCTGTCATAAAGGCGAATCATTTTATGGAATGTTTGGCGCGATTCGGGGATGAAGGTGAAAGTAGCGTGTAAAACTTTGTGGTCACTAATTTCGCGGAGAGAAGTAAGCGATGATAAACTCTCCGGGTGGTTAGTTAGAACGAGGTCCAGGATATTGGAGGATTCATGTGTTACGCGTGTGGGTTCAGTTACTAACTGGGTGAGATTGAAATTAAAACAAACGTCGACAAAGTTCGTCATTTCAGTATTGCCTGTTGGTGTTGGGTTCAGCCAGTCAATGGATGGGTAATTAAAATCACCGAAAAGAAGAATGCGCGCGTTGGGATATTTGCCAGTTATTTTATTTAGACTATCGCTTAACTTTGAGGAAATGATTGGACTACTGGAGGGGGGTCGGTAGCAGACGCCTAGTATGACGATTTTTGGTACGGAACGGCAGATTATCCATAGTATTTCAAGCTCTGATTGGATGTTAATGACAGAACAAGGCAACAGCTGGTTGTGGCAATAAGAACTCCTCCTCCTCGTGAGCCTTAGCGGTCCTTTAGGAAAACGTTAAAATTTGGTAAATCAGCTAAAACTTCCGGATCGGTGACGTCGTCTATTAGCCACGTTTCTGTTAGTACAAATATATTGCTGGAAGATGATGAAACAAGATTACAAATGTGTTCACGCTTGGGAAGGAAACTACGTATCTTGGTAAAGATAACAGAAAAAGAAAGATGTGGAAGTTTACCGCGAGGGCTGTTACAAGGAAGATTAGTGGCGCGACGATAAGACTTATGCTATGAGATTTCGTGTACAGACTGTGATGCCTCGTCGAATGAATAGCGTTTAGAACCGATGCACAAAGTTTTGCAGCGCAAGGAAAATTTAGTGGTAGTAGCTTTGGCAAACTTTACGAGGTGCCTTCGCGCTTCTCGGACAGGGCGTGAAAAGTCCTCCCCTATGCTGTAATCCGTGCCTTTTAACTTATGGCCATTGGAAAGAATCATCTCCTTGGTTTTAAAAAATGTAAATTTCACTATTATGGGTCGAATGCCCTCAGGAGAATGACGCCCGAGACGATGAGCCCTTTCAATTTCTTTAGGGTCAATGCATACATCTAAGTGATCACGGCAGAGGCGGAGGACTGTTTCTTCAGATTCCGAGTACATTTCAGATGTATTCTCATCTTTAATGTTGTAAAAGTTTAAATTGTTACGTCGCGAGCGATTTTCGGCGTCATGCAGACGGGCTTCTATACCTCTGATTTCTTTGGCTGTTTGGGTAGTGTTAGCGCAGATCGTATCCATGTCTGTGCGTAGGGTTACAACATCTTGGTAATGAATTTCCAGGGCGGATAATCTGTTACTAAGATCAGAAATAGCTTGTGCCGTAGTTGTAAGTTGATTTCTAAGACCTTGGACCTCGACTTTTAATTGTGACTGACCATCAGACAGTTTCTTCAGTTCCTCTAGAACCTTTTCGGGGCCTGGGTTTGATTCAACTTCGCCAGCCAAGAGCAACAGGGCACGCACATCAGCACATTCAAGAGCAATGGAAAGGCAGCTCTGTGGGCTCGGTAGCTGCAGGAGGCAGTAATTGCTCGATTTTTTTCGTGAAAAGAGAGTATTGTTTACTGAGCTGCGTGGCGAAAACGAGCGGGTTTGGTGACTGCATCGTGGCACAGCCGCCGAGCCCACAGGGCTCGGTGGCTGTGCCACGATGCAGTCATCAAACTCATCACGATGCAGTCATCACGATGCAGTCGATGCAAATATCTCGATGTGCCAACGAGATATTTAAGACAGTGATCCCACACCGAGCATGTATAGGCCCGTTTTCGGCGCTTGAGAGATTTAAAATAATAGTTTTAAGGAGGAAGGTGCCATACAGAAATTACGCTTTCGGATTACTTACCAAATGTTTGGTATTACTTAAAATGCAGTTAATATGCGTTTGCCAGAACACATCGCTTATGTAAGCAGCTAAGTATTTTCATAGCCGTCAATACTAGATGGAGCCATTTTGGAACAACGCTAGAACAATCCAAGATAAAAGGATTATTCCAAGTGGTCTTTACTGAATTCTGAGCGAGGTTGATGCTTTCTTTTGCAATAATAAATTGTGGTTAGATACCGGAACTAAAGCACGCTGGGAGCAAGTGGTGCAGCACTAACGATTTTTTTTTTGCTTGGGTTCTCCCTTGCTGTAAACACCTCACTCTGGTTTTCCTTTCCGGTTTGCAGTAGAGCAATAAGCAGATAATTTTTTATAATTAGCTTTTTTCCTGCCGCATGTGACGAGCTGGCGGAAGAGCTGGCTTGTGAGCCTTGCTCAAGATAAACTCAACTCCTCGTGCTGTAATAAAATAGTGTTTATTCTCTCTCCTAAGTCGCCTCGAACTGAGCGGAATTTTTTGTGTAAACGTTCTCTCAACAAAAATAATGGGCATAGTAACCGAGCCGTATTATGTCTTTATATCACGATAAAAGCATACAGCCTTCCCTTCTACAGATGCTCAAAAAAGATAAAATAATTGGTCAATCTTTCATTGAAAGACTAAAATGAAGTAATCGAAACGCTCGACCTTCTCGCATCTTATTCACACCAGATATTAAAGTGGATATTTTCAAGCGACGCTGTGTATCTACGCACTAACATGTCTCATGATTTGCAAAACTGCACCTTGTGTATGTTCAGTTCAGTTCAGTGCATTTATTTCAGTCATGTACAATGGCTGAGGAGAAAGGAAAAAAAGCCGCGCACGCGGCTTGACAAAGCTCCCATCTCCCGTAGCGGCTTGGCACGGCGATGACAGGCAGCAGTAAAACAATAACAAGAGAATGCATGAAATAACAAATATGTACAATATCTTCATAACAGATCACCAGAATAGCCTCGGTACTGTTACACACACGCAAATGATAGTTTAATCACAGCACATGGATACTCAGTTTATTTTACAGTTGGATATGATTCATTGTTTTGTAAGAACATATTTCTGACAGCGTTGTATGAAACGGAAAGAATGGATTGATTAGTGAAAGCATTTCTATTAAGGAAAGATGGCAACACATACCTGAGAGTTTGAAAACCGTAATTTGTGCGTGGACAAGGTACATACCAATATTCGTAGTGTCTTGTGTTGTGAACAGCGGTATTTTCCCGTAGATTCGCAAGGTCAGCAAAAAATGTGGTGTCACTATGTACCTGAGATTTGTACTGCTGAATTACACGGTACTGATGAATAACCCTTGCATCCATAATGCGGTATTTTGCAAATAGAGCACTCGTATGTGCTAAGTATGTGGCACCCGCAATTGCTCTGACTGCATTTTTTTGTAATGTCAAAACCTTGTGAATATTAGTTTGCGTCGTTGTACCCCAAACCAAATGACAATATTTAACATGAGAGTCAAAGAGGGCATGGTAAATAACAAGTTTGTCCTAGTAGGTATCATGCGCTTTAACCTTCTGAGTATGCCGACAACGCGAGCTAGCTTACTCTCCATTTGCTCGATGTGGTAGTCCCATAACATAAATTCATTGAAGTGAACGCCAAGTGTTTTTACAACATTAGTTATTTCTATTATATTACCACCCAATACTAAATCTGTATGTACAGCCCATTTGACATGGGAATTTACAGAGTTTGTCAAACGTTGCGAGGCCACAAGCTCTGTGCTTAATTGAAACGTGCAATGGGGCATGTACAACACACCGAACCGCTTTTTCTACATGGGGTAGAAAAAATTGGCTGTGGCTTAGCTTGGTTAAGCCTGGTAATTGCGAAGCAATACGTGGTTCTGCTGCCGTTCTTCTCGTTCTTCTTCTGTCTCCGTAGCTCGCTGATGCTTTCTCTTTGCAACCTGCCGAAGCGTATAGGCTGGAGGCGGCATCTCATGGGCTTGACGAGAAGAGCGCAGTCAGGCCGCGGCCGTGGCTATGCGCCGCGCAAGGCAATGGCGTGAGATGGGGCCCCGTTTTTATGCAGATGGTATGACGTCACATAGCGCGCAGCGCCCCTGGTGAGAGGAGCGGGAGTCAGGCCACGTCCGTGGCTATGCGCCGCACAAGGCGACGGTGTGAGATGGTGCCCCGTTTTTACACAGATGGTATGACGTCACATAGCGCGCAGCGCCCCTGGTGAGAGGAGCGGGAGTCAGGCCGTGGCTATGCGCCGCGCAAGGCGACGGCGTGAGATGGGGCCCCGTTTTTACACAGATGGTATGACGTCACGCAGCGAGGTCACGCGAAAGGTCAAGCGTGGCTATGCAGCCGCGGCACGGAACGGGCTGAGGTGGTAGCGAAAGTAGTATTGCTTCGCAAAAGTATCGTGCTCACCTATGATGTCATCCTGACCTCAGGGCATCCGGCAGTGTAATTTTTCTGATGCTCTTGCACAAGAACACTTTGCCACTGCCCTTTCTGATGCGACTCGTCATATGAATAATATTAAAACCGACCTGATTTCAGAAACACCTGCACAGATGAACGTCTGTATGTGCCTACAAAACATGAATGTCTCAGAAAAAGAATGCTATTTGCTCCATTCCCTCTATGGTAACGGGCTGCGTCTTCAAGGCCGGTGCCAGCTACTTTCTTCGTTCAACATTGTTGGAGAGCATATCTGCAGAGTGCACGAACCAAAAAACAAGTGAGAGAAAGGGACGAGCGCAGACCTTTAACTCAACATTAAGCCCATACAGCAAGTCAAGGAGAAATTCAGAGGATAGCAATTCATGTCTTGTTTGCTATCACCTTTATTCCCTCCCACTCCTATGATCTTACAAATACCTCGACGTCATTCTAACGTCAAATATAATCTGGAAGACACAGGTCACATCTGTCACCTCGACCGCGGACCGCGTGATGGTTATCTGAAGCGTAATTTTTACTTGGCACCAGCATTTGTCAATCATCTTTATACATGTTACTTGTCCGTTACAAATTAGAATATGCTAACTCAGCATGGCACCATTTCACTAACGTTCTTATTGGCTCTATTAAGGCAGTACAAAAGCGTGCAGCACGTTTTATCACACGTAACTGTAATCGTTTGTCCGGAGTCACAAAATAAAAAACAGTTTCATTAACCCCTCTTTGTCCGGGCAGGAAAGTTCAAGTGTGTTTCGGTTTTTCAGAATTTGGAATATAAATTCCAATTTTAAGCACGCACTGATGACGCCACCAACATGTCTCATCCCGCATTGATCACCCACGCAAAGTTGGCGGTCTCGTATGCTATAAAACTACCTGAATGAATTCTTTCATTCGAAAGGTATCCGCGGAGTGGAACCACCTGCCGGCAGGAATAGCGCTCGTGAATGACATTAAATAATTAAAAAGGAAGTTGTCAGTATAATATTGCTTACGATAGTCTCATTTTTTGTGTGTTTAATTTTGTTGTAACCATGCACTCTGTTATATTCATAGCCTTCCACTTCTGCAACATGGCCAATTGTGTGTTCTTATTTGTACTAGGTACTTGTATCGAAATTTGCTTCTAGTTTTTTTTGTGGATTTTCACTTTCTGCTCTATCTAGATATTTAATCTCGTATTTCGTTTTTTCTACAGACACATTTCTTTCACTTATTATCTTTCGTTCTCTCACATTTGTGTAAAGCTTTCATTTTTGCTTAATGCGTTTACACATCCTGTAATAAATGTTTGGTTCCTCTTCTATGTGCCACCACTCTCAATAATGTCATGTGGCCCATGAAGGTACCGGAAATAAGTAAATAAATAAACACCTCCTAATGCGAAATTTGAGCTCAGCGATTTAGATGTTTTGATTTTGTGACATATTACGCCAAAGGATCTGAGAGACGCATTGGTATGCAAAGTTACGAATCACAATTTTCCAAAGACACTCTTCTTTCAAGAAACACTCCTTTCAAAGTAATTGAAAGAAGCTCCTTTAGTAGCAGCGGCAGACGAAGAACTTCGACAGCTTGCGTTGCTCATTGTTCAGAAAACAACTGCGTGATACTACACACGCAGAAGAAAGTGCCGCTTTATCCAGCTACCAAACCGGACGCTGTAACATTGCAGCACAACGCTTGCTCTCGACTTCTTATTGTTGTCGTGTTTATTTTAACGTCCCAAAGCGACTGAGGCTGTGAAGGACGCCGTAGTGGAGGGCTCCAGATAATATCGACCACCTGGGGTTTTTTTACCATGCACAGATATCGCACAGTACACGGCATCTAGCACATAGCCTCTGTCGAAATGCGACCCTCGCGGCCGAGATCGAACCCGCGTCTTTCGGGTACGCAGCCGAGCATTATTTCCACTGAATCACTGTGGTGGCTACAGCTCTTACATGTTCTCGATAGGCGGAGCTTCTCGAAAGCAGGGGCATCGCTGCTTCCTCCACGAAGCCGTACCTAGAACCGCGTAACATCACGCGGCACGCTAGTAAATAACTAAACACGAAATTTATGGAAGCGGCTGGCAGCCGGAGACACAGAGTAGGCACCCCGGCTCGCGTCAAGCTGCGTCTTCCTCACCCTGATTTCTCCAAAGGCCTCCAATCTTCTCAGTCCAAGCGCCAGTTCCTCAAAGTCGCGAAATGAAGGGGGTCTCGACCGTGGTCTGACACGCGCTAGTGGAAGCCCGCGTCTACGAGCTTCTCCAGAACAATGTTTTTCTTCATTTTGCCGCGGAACGCCGCCGCAAGACCAACCTTCACGCTACCACTATACCTTCCTCGTCCGCTTCCAATCTTGCACCCTTTTTGATATCACCGTGTTTCATACTCAAGAGGCAATTTAAGTGTGGTTAGGATAATTTTTTTCTAGCCATTCATTCAAGTATGTTTTCATTACAACGCACAACCTGTACTTTGTAGATTCCTCTTTCCAGTGGTACAAAGTAAAAAGCTATCTACTTAGGAATGAGAAATATTTCAGAAATAAAATTTCAGACTCGTGCAAAAGCTACAAAAATTATTTATATTCAGCGGCATTACAGGCAAATAAAAATCAGCGATATATTTCTTGGGTCACTATTCTAAAAAGCAGTCTTTAAAGTTACAGAAGTCTTCTTGGTAAACTTTCTGGTCATCAAAAAACAAAATTAATTGAACGCGCGTTGCGCTTAGGGCTACTCTACTCTGCTGTGCTAGGCTTGACCATGGGTTATGTTGGAGATAACTGTCTCCGCTACACGGCTTGTAACACGGAATTAATCAAAACAAGCCAATTATTTTCAGACAGGCGCTGAAAGCAGCACATCTGGTAACAAAGGCGGAAACAAGTGTTGCAAACGACCACCTGCCAATAGTTTGGGCTGGAAGGAGCCGTACCCTCTGTAGGAACAAAAATAATAGCGGACGACATCTTCTCGAAGCTAAACTGAAGTGCCGACGCTGCCAAATTGCGGAAACACCGCCCCTTCCGAGCAGGATCAGTGAGAGAGCAGGACGCTACCACTGGCGCCAGTGTTGTGCGATCATGTCGTGTTGACAGGATTTGTGCAAATTTAACACACTCCTTCATAAGGTTGCCGAAAAACTCCATTGCGACACTGAAGTACAGTGCGTTCACCAAAAAAAAAAGAACTTCGATATCTATCCGAAAGTGTTCCGGATTGCTCAAAACAAGGCATTTAGCGCCATGGTTCAAGGTGAATGATTTGAGGTGGCTGGTAAAGAAAAATTTAAATATGTAAGTGAGTAACAGAGAAATTTAATGAAACATATGGATTACTACTTACAGAGTATCGCCCAGGAAACCATGTATACTTGGCATAAGGTGCATGTCAACCTCTTTTTATTTACTGTTATATTACTCTTTTTTGATGCAGGCAACTCTTCGGCTTTGATCGCTTCTTTGGGGAATCCAGTAGCTTGAGTGGCGACTGAGTTTCGGCACTGAGCCATTTATACGTTTTAGGAGACCAAGCCCACTGATATTTACTTTCATGTGTTTTGTCTGACCACACTATTTCTCTTTTGGTAGCCAGCACTTCACTTTCGGCCCTTTCGGAACACACATCTTTTCTTTGCAGAACCCTAACCGACACTTATATTTTTCATTTTTCTTCATTTTGTGAACAGGTGTCTCGGGCTGCAAAAGAACGAAGCATCAGTTATTATATGCCAGCATTTATATAATATCCACACTTTTCTCATTAAATAAAAGTACCTTGAACATTTCTAAGTCTTTTAGAATGCTATTTCAGAACGTCCGACGGTGTGGCCATCAGTGTGTGTGAAGCAAATCTGAAGGAAGGGGTGCATTTTTGGTGTCCTGCTAGGCGCTGAGATATGGCTGCGATAGAAGATGTGCGAAATACAGTCTTGACAAAAATAACCATTTTTATACCCTGTATTGTGGCCTGTTGCCTATATGTCATAGGAGAGCTCGTTGTGCTGATGAGCATCGCAATAAAATTTGTTACAGGATTTTTCGCTTCTGTAGGAAGTAGAGATCCCCAATGTACGTGCGGCAGGTTTGGGTTCTTAGTAAAGTCCTAAGCATAGTTGGTTTGTCTTAACTCGGCCCATGGCTTGATGTAGTTGAAGGTATTGAGAAATTGTCGTTCGGACTTTGGAGCCTTTCCTTGTTAATAGGAGTGCATGTTTTTCCTATTTTGCATATCGTTCTACTAATCGTACAGGTATCGTGATGCTACTTTGGGTGCGTAATATTCCCAAATGCCGTACGGTACATTGGCTCTCAGCGCTATATGTGCAGTTCCGGGCAGTTAGCCTATACAATTATTTCACGTTCCAAGTATGTTGTACCGGCGTTTCTTTCTACTTTCAATAAGCATGCCTGGCAAGTACATCATTGGTAACTGCCTGCGATTATTCCCTACTCTACCAACTTTTTTTCGCTTCCAGTTCTACTGCCACTGTGAGTTGGGTACTGTAATAACTGAGCGTTGAAGGCTATCTGCAATAAGAATGAAAAAATGTGATAGAACCAAATTAGCCTGTATGGGATCGAAAAGATGCGCAGAAAGTTTAAAAATAGTTAAGACATTTGTCTAATGGGCACGCATGCTATATACTGATGGAGAAGGAACTGAATAGTTACGTTTGAAATTCGAGAGGAATCAACCCCTTAAGGGCCATTCCTTGGACCAGCTGTGGTTTTTCGTTTCGTCCATTTATATCTCAGCTGCGATCGACTGCTCTTTTCAAGGGCTACAGCTTCTGTTGCCTACAAAGCTGTGACTTGGTAGTGGTCGCTGCCGAATATTCCGGCATCACGAGTGGTCAATTAATTAAAAAACTTGTTCCACTTTTACGCCTTTTGCTTTGATTTAATATGTATGGTCAAAATCAAATATACACGCCTTTCTCATAGTTCAACATTGACGAAGGAATCTTCTTGCGACCACACTAGGCAATCATCGTCTCCAAGTGCATCATCGCAAATTTGTTTCGAGCATTATCTCTTCTTGGCTCTTTCCATGGTTTTACGGCATATGGCGGGAATTGTGAGAAAACTTCTGCTGTGTCGCTTGTAGCTTGGTGTCGCATGATACTGCAGTCCTCGTGGCTGGTGACCCCGCATGTGACATCTGCGGCCACTATGAGATCATATCTAATATTCTTTGTTAATGCCCAGTGTGCAGTTCTGCATAACATTCTCAACGCCGTGCATTCGAACACATCGTTTCACGCCCCCTACCGGAGTTCAAAATTCTTGAACACTGGACGCGGCGATCATCGGTGGTGAGGGCCTGCCACGCCCTCCTGTAGTTCTCGACTGTCTCGGGTCTGCCCGAGAGGCTCCGACTTTGCCCAAGCCTTTTGGCCATCTGCTTCTTGTCTCTCTCTTTTCTTCCTCACCTTTATAGGCCCCCATCTCTTTCCCCCAGTCCAGGGTAGCAAGCTGGTTTTATCCACTGGTTGACCTCCCCGCCTTTCCTTCTCCTATACAACCTTCTCCTCCTCTTGTTCGCATCAGCATGCACAGGACGCCATGGTGTTGAGGTTCAGTGCCTTATTTTCTTGTTGTTGGCATTAGCTGACGTTTCTCTTTGGGGTAAAACAGTTGGCAATCGTTTCTATCATAGCGTAACATTAAAAATGAATTCAAGAGAGAGTTTGCGGCAGAACCCCGCGATCTAGACAAGCACAAAAGCACTCGAAGCAGCCTGTAAGCATTTTAGTTCAAGTTCAGGTTCGTGCAAAAGATTAACGAACAGGCGAGTAACTTCCTTTGGAATTGTGCTGTTGCCTGCAACAGCACAATTATGCAACAATTATGCAACAGCACATTTATACCCTATCGGACGGCATAAATACGAGTTGTGCAATACAGAGTGTATGTGCACGCCGGGGCTGATACTGTGTTCGCCGTGTTCATTCTGCCGCTTTTGCGGTCATTTAAAACATTATCTGATGGATTTTCGATCACAGAGTGGAGAAGCGGTTCGCTCTAGCCTCCCTGCAGAGAGCACCAGAAAACCAACCTGGCGCGTGCAGTTGGAGCTTTAGTCCCCGCTACAGCGCATAGAAAGCTCCCCGAAAACGCGCCTTCGCTTTGTCGCCGGTTCGGCGCAATATTTCCAACTTTTATATCTTGTTGCCCACTAATATCAGACAGCTCTTTCGAGTCGTCCACTACGGCTGCTTTTCAAGCGCCGAAAAAGCCTACACAGAACTAAAAAATCATGCTTTTAGAAATTCCTGCAGTAGTAGGAATCTGGAATCCATGCAGAAGTGGGATATATTGGAAGCAAAATATTCGATTTCAGCTGCAGAAAAGCTCGACCGCCGTTTTACTCCGGCGTAAGTGGTAAGACACTCAATCGCCACTACTATTCCTTTGTTTAAGGTTGACTTCATTTGGAAGGGAACAAGCAGATCGATGTGAACCTTCTTGACAGGTTTTATTGTCAGCGCTGTAAAATTCAGAGAATTCCTCCGCTGTCCTTCTCGTCAGAATTTCGCGTAACGTGCGACATGGCCGGAGAGTCGCGGCGAAATATTATATCACTGGAAATCTGCCAAACGTGAAATTAAACTGACGTTCCCAGCTGTTAGCTCATGGTGTGTACCCTGGAAAGTGCTTTTCTCGCATACTTTCAAGCTCAACAAAATGTAGGTGCATTCCTCAGGTGCGACGTTTTTGTTCTTGAAGACTGAGTAGACCATCCTCTTTTGACCACCATAGGCGGTGAAGGATTCGTGCCCCGCGCACTCCGTGAGATGTTTAGTCTCTTCGCCCGCGCGCTCTCTCACCGCGCTGTTTTCTCCTCTTCACCCGATCAGGAAGCCGAATTTAATCCGGTCTATACCTTCAAAGATGTTACAACCTACTATCAGGATAGTCATCGCCTTTACTCTCGCCCCTATAAAGGTCTCAAGAATTCAGATGGGCGGCTCCTGCTCTGTCTACTCAAAAGCCGCCGCGGTGGCTCAGTGGTTATGGTGCTTGGCTGTTCGCCCGAAAGACGGGGGTTTCGATCCCGGCCGCGGAGGTTGAATTTCTTTGGAGGAGAAATTCTAGAGGCTCGTGTACTGTGCGGTGTCAGTGCACGTTTAAGAACCCCAGGTTCTCGAAATTTCCGGAGCCCTCCACTACGGCGTCTCTCATAGCCTTAGTCGCTTTGGGACGTTAAACCCCAAAACCAACCTTCTCTGTCTACTCACAAATACATTGCTGTGCCCGGCAGCACTAAAATATTTCGACCCCTCCTTTAGCGGCAGCTGCCCGCACTGTAGTGCGGTGTCTTCTGACACGTATCACATGGTGTGGGCCTGACCCTCCAACCCGGCTATTCCTCCCCATCCCCATCCCAACCTAACCCAGGAGGACTGGGAGGCGACCCTGCTCGGCTGCCACGACTTACAGGCCTAACAAACCTTAGTCGGTCGCATCCGGGCGACGGTCACCGCCACTGGGGTCCCAAACTAGGGATCTCAACCTAGTGATTGTAAGGATCGGTTCCTTACGCGCTGATTGATACATACCTCCGGTCCTCTTTAATAAATATTTTCACCACCACCCACCGGCCGCGCATCGTAGGAGGCAAAAAGCAAAGGCGCCCGTGTGCTGTGCGCTCTGAGAGCACGTTACAGAACCCCAGGTGGTCGAAATTACTGCGGAGCCCTCCACTACGGCGCCTCTTTCTTCCTTTCTTCTGACACTTCATTCTTTATCGCTCCCTTACGCCATTCCTTACAAGATATGGCGCTGCCAGTAAAGCGTTAGCGAAAGCGCCTTTTTGGTCCAGCTTCGATGCATACGCTACGGTCCTTTCATTGATTGTCCGCTATTAAGGCCAGTTCACCTAGAAAGTGTAGCATAAAACAAAACATACCACCAAATACAACATATGTGCGAAATTGTAGCCAGAGCAAGCGGGTGCTTAAACCGAGAGAATTTTCTCTTCCGATTTTCCCCGAGTGACGCAATGCTCAGGAATATAGCCTAAAGTAAAGATGAGCAAAGGATGCAAGTTAATATGATGTGGTACAAAACGCGCCAATTCGCAATACTGTGGTATATGATTTTTGTTCAAACGTGACCAAGGACAGGGTTTGCGGATCAGAAATAATGTAATGTAATTGGAGGCCTCCTCCGCATTCTAGCAGCACTTTATGTGGAATCTCAAACCTGTCATGTCTCGGGTTTGTTCTTGCACTACTTTCGGGCAGAAATCACCCGAGCTGAAGTACTGCTAAGTTTATAGTGAAACATATCATGTCGGCATGGTGACCACTTCGGGTGCATCGCAGAGTAGCGAAGGAAGCGAGACTATAAGCCGAGGCTGCCTAGGCGCCCAATTACACCGAAGACAAAAGCCGAAATATCCCTTATCTCAACGGCATTCCTTCCACCGACATCACTTTCTAAACCCTAATGCGATGGTGTTGCCTTCTGCTCGTTATTTATGGTGAGCTCTCACGAAGGCGTATTTTAAAAGTGAAAAAAAATGCCTATAACCAGATCTTAATTAATGCATTTAAGCAATATTTACCTGAACGCAGCGCTTCATGTCACCGTACAACTGCTCCTTACCACGGCACATTTGGACGCATTGGAAGGTAAACTGTAGAGAAGGGAGAAAAGATATTAATTGATTCATCGTTATATTCGCCTTCCTTGAGTGCAACACCGCCCAAATGATACTATATAATCATAGTTGCCATATTGACGGTAGTAGAGCTTGCAGCTTTTAGTGTTTTAGACCTAGGTGCTTAGAAGCGATATCACGTTTCCTTTTGTGTCACCCTGTTCCATACGCATAATTTGGTCGCGCTACATTAGCTGAGCGCACCTATATAGAAATTCTTTTAAGGCAACAACAACTAACTGGGCTGAGCAACGTAGTTAAGTCCGGAGCTTTATACGTATCAATCTCTTTACTAACTGTGGTGAGCAGTTTCTTCGGATGTAATTAGTCTAAATTCTCCTTTTCGTTTGCAGCCCGATATAAACTACTAATGTTTAGTTCAGTGGGTGTAATAACAATGCAAAGAAAACGTAGCGAACAGGTGAGAAAGAAACTGTATTTTTGCTTTCTGCTTTTGTTTTTTTTTTTATTTTACTGCGACATACTTCAGCGTTCAGCCGCAAACCTTAATGTTGGGTGGGGTACTAGAAATTTCTCGCATCTCCAGCTGGCCAATACAAATTTCAATAGCATGGCCACGGCGGCCCTTTATAGTACAGGCACGTAAACAGCCCGAGAGATTGTCAAAAAGCAGAATGCCAAGTTTCGGGATGTAAACAACCCGCATGTTATACGTCGATTTTGTCAGCATCCTCGCCGACAAGGAACGCTGGTCGGTTTCACGAACATGGGACCGTTTACATAACGATTGCAGCTTCCCAGTGCCCTTGCTATCGCAAATAATAGGTCATCATCTATATGTCAAGGGGACTTCTTATGCACCGCGAGCTTTTACTATGCTTTTGCAATAGAGGGAGCTTGGCCCAAAGAGAAACTTTGGTAAAGTGTTATTTTCTGTTGTTTTTTTGTAGTCTTCACAATGTACGGGAAAATGCGTCCAGGCAACAAAGTGTATGGAGCAAACTATAATTCGTTCCATAGCGCTAGCAAAACTCTTCCACTTCTGCTGGAGCGAGTCATCGCAACGACAGTGCCTCCAATAATTTTGCTCTCAATTTATATGGCGTTACGAGCGCTTTTTGGGGGGAAAACTTACTGCTACTGCCGTAACCGGTTGGCTTTTGAAGAAAATATATATGAATGCAATGGCAGCTGTTCAAGAGAGTCCCATACGTTGAAAGAGTGTGCACTAACGACACTACCGCTGCGACAACTGAAGCGACAATTTTATTGCAGATGAGGCTGTTGGCAGTGAGTGATGCTTTTGTCGCGGAAAGGTGCAACGCTTTTTGAGCTTCAAAACCTGTAAGAATATGAGACTCTAGAAATTTCAGTATTGCTCATCATCTGTAGGTCTTCTGTGCCTTTCCGTGAAGTCTGCAGGTAACGTTCGAGACGTGAGCAGGAACTCCTTAACTCTTTATATTGTAAGCGCGGCTAGTTATCAACATCCACCGGTCTCTTTTTAGTGATGCCGTTCTACGACTACTTCGTTGTTTTTACATTGGCAGGCGCACACTTCAGAAGAGAAGAATATGCCACGTTCCCGTGCTGTGTGAAATGGCCTTGATGTGATCGAAATTTCATTTCTGTAGATGCATCCCGTTGTGACTGGCTTTCTATACGTCGCCAGCAAGCGATATAATAGTCCTAATATGAAAAGAGGTATGCCTTCCCTCTTTACAACTGGTGTTCCCTGACTATTTTTGTTCTATTTTTCTTTTCTTCTGCGTCTCTTGCGGCATCATTAGCGCCTGTGTCTCAGGCGTAGAAAGAGGTTTCCTTTCTGCCAGATCTTAAAGAAGGGTGTGCTGCCGAATCAAGAAGATTTGGTGAGCGGGCCTATCCAGTAATGTCTTTCTGATCGTTTTTATTACCGTTGGACATGTGTTGCTTCAGTGTGTTAATGACCGAAATTTAAAATTTCATATCGGCAATTTTGGACTTAAAAGAGTTCTGATGGAAATGTAAAAGAGCCGGAACCACATCACTATATTACTCATAGGAAATTCTGTGTTTACTACAAATGGATATTTGCCCAGTAAAAAACAGCAGGGAACGAACACAAAGATTAAGGGCACTTTTTTGCGCTTTCTTTGGAAAACCTCGTTACTGATTCTCGGCAGATATTCTGAACCTACCTGTTATTGTGTTTAATCTGCCGACAGAACAGCCCTTGGGTGGAAGCATATTCTTCCTCATATCAAGCTTCTATTTGTTGTTTACCGGTGGTAACAGTTGTGAGAAGAAAGCAAATTGCCGTGAAATTGTGAGTGCATAATGTGTTCCTATCCCGTTTATGACAAACAATTTATAGCCCAACTGATGTATGTTCATATGCTCCCTAGCTGAGGATTAAGCCGCGACATCTTGCCGAAGTGAGTCTTAAAGACAAACTTTGATCACGTTCCATTGGACGTGCTACGAAATCCCGTGTGGATAATGCAGCTGCTCTCTATTTGACCGGGCATCCCTCCGGGAGTTTCAAAACCAGCGAGTCGTTTTCACTGCCGCATAAAAGTTACACAGCCCTTACTTGTAGCAGTAAAGAGCAAGTTCTAAAACGACCGATGCGTAAACATTACAGACAAGTTAAGATGATTTCCTGTCCTCATCAAAGAATTTAAGGCAGCAGCCGTATCACACCAACTGTCACAGTTAGCTTGTGATCCCTTTTTTGCTGAACTTTGCCGTTGAATACATATTTTTAGGAACACGATTAACTGAATGGATACTGCAGGGGCATTTGTCTTCTAGTGGGCCTAATGAGGCTGGTAATGAGGACGCATACATAAGACAACCCAAAAAAAGGGTTGAACATGACCCCTAGGACTCGTTCCCTTCAAAAGGATGACTTTTTTGGCCATCAAATAAGCTCCGGAGTTTGTGTGGAGAGGGCAGTGCATCATCAGGGGCGGTTTAGAGCAACCAAGGTGAAATGTTTTTATATACACAGCGCTCAAAACTGAACTTGTGCGATTTTTAGCCGTGCCGTTGAAACATCCTGATTTCTTAATCCTATAAAAAAAAGCAAAGGCATATTGACCAAGAAAAGGTAAGTGCAGCATCGGTGCAAGATTTATCTGTGCTCTCGATGCTTTCCTGAACACAGCCGTTGACTCTAAACAAATTTTTATACGAACCGATCCTTTTGTCGTTCTCAAGCCACTGTGAGGACAATAGACTTTGTCCTTTCCGAATACTGGAAAGAATAGTAGAAAATGCATGTCATGAGCCAACAGTGATGTCATCACAAGAAAAATGACCGCAGCACAGTATAAAATGCATGACGAAATTTCTACACTAATCTGTTTCTTTCCGCTGTTCTTCAACACAAGAAATACGTTTTGAGAACCATGAGCCGGGATATACGAGGGCTTTTTAGTAACTGTAAGTGGTGATCTAGACAAGTCATAGTATTCAGTTGCTCCAGAGGAGGCGTAGATATTAAAGGAAAATGGTTTGTCTGTTTCGAGTATCTGTGCGACAAAACTGAACTTGAAATTTAAATGGACTGTTCACGAGTCTACACTTTTAGCTGAAAAATAACGCCACATCAGAAATTCAATGCAGACTTTTCTCCATATTGTCGTTAGTTTCACTGCTTCTGAGCAAATCTAAACTGTTAATAATGATCTAGAGCTACATTATGAGATTCCAAGACTTTTTTCACATAGGCTAAGAACACCTTTCTACAGAAGTATTACATGAAAGCTTTAAGAAAGTTCACAAGGACATTTCACTACTCGAAACAATGTACAAAATTCGAAGTGCTGCATATGAAGGAGCTGAGTATAGATGCAACCAAAATAGCGTTTAGCACCTCTCCTTGGAAGAAAACAAAAGATAAACACTTACGTTCATTCAGGTCGCTTTCCGCGGCGAAAGATGCTACACAGATGAAAAGATACAATTTGAAAACAGTCAAGGTGGTGACTTCTGGCCCAAAGTCAGGTGTGTTTTCAATATAATTCAAAAAGCCGCCGTACTTGTCCTAAACAAATAAATGGAAAATTCACAATATAGTATGTCCGACGCCTGGTACTCTTTGGACATTGTTCTAATAATAATAAAGTGATAAAAGAGGCTAGTTCGTACTGCCTTTCCATAGATGAATGCACAGGGTGCACTCCGAACAGAGGCGAGCGAAAAACACACCAACTGCACGTAGCGCGAATATAAAATCAATGTTTAATTTTTAAAAAAGGTACTTCATGAGCGAACGTCGTAAAAATCAAGCCACGTATTCTCTTTTGGGGGCAAATTCCAGCGAATTTCACCTCCAGTAGGTTTTTATTATTTCCTCTAGACAGCCACCTACCTGCAAACTCTATAGAGTATCTACCTGCATTAAAATGCCAGTAGTCCTTCAGCCTTAACTTGCCTTTTGTCGGGATGCGGGCGCTGGACTATTCGAACCAACATGCACATTTGCTACCCTTTGTTGGCCTGATTACTAAAGCACATATGCGCCGTTATGCAGCCACTATCTTCTTCCTATCTGGTAAAATGATGGTATGAATTCCAGTGGTTCCAAAATGAAATCGCATTGATGGCGTGATATTGAGAAAATTTTGTGAACGCTTAATAATTTACATCTGAACACATTACCATCTTGCATCTATGTTGGCCATGCTGTGTACACCACTCACTGAATAAAATTTCACGACTTAACCTGTAGGAAGGGAGCCGGTTGGCCGCATTACCTCGTGCATCTCAAATTTTGTATGTTGAACCCGTCGTACTGAAATTGTTGAAGGCGGTTTTATTTTGTGGTAATAAAATCTCAGACTTTTGCAGTAAACGACAAGCCATTTCGTGCTTTTTGTTGACACCTGAAACTACAGAAAAATTAGTGTGAGAAGAGTATTGAATGGAAATAGCATCTGGACTCACCTAACGCCGCCAGCGCTACAAACGCAATTACTCGCCACATCGTTCAGCTGCAGATGTCACTACTTCAAAGTATAAGCATGAAGGTACCTAGCGAACTTTTTATTCCACTGGCCGCTTATTTCAGTCTCCCCGCCCAGAAGGCCAGCGTAGAGCGGATTCTCAGAAAACGGAGCGCTCTCAGCAACTGGAGCTCAACATTCTTTAGGACACAATGTCGAATCGCTCAACTTCCTTCTTTTAAACATCGACATATAGCATTCTTTGTGTGCTTTTACCTGAAGGTTCGACAGCACTGTGAGGTTCACAATTGCAACTGACCCTGGGATAGGACCATCAATACAAAACATGGAGAGTTAAAAAAGGAAATAATACCATTGTCCTTCTTCCGACAAGGCTACATTTTAACAATGGGAGTTTGGGAGTTCAAATTTATGAAGCGCATAGGTATGAGCGTTTTTTTCATAATCGAAGTGCACGGATTCCTAGGCGAGGGAAGGCTAGTGTGATGTACCGGACAGTCAGGTTGGAGTATAATATTCGAATATTTTAGTAGATGGGGTGACCGCAGCTGGCACTAAAGAGCGTTGATCCAAGGTCAATAGAGAAGAGTCGTAAATCTCTCAATTAACGTAATATCGAGAGACAACGAAGTAAAAGAATGATAATAATCATCATTACAAAACGTTTCGCGCCTACTGGCCAGACAAAAAAAAACAAAATTGAAAGTTTTCCATCACAACTAAATTTTTAAATGTTATTTTTGGTTTTCACCTTGTAGTAAGAGCTGACATTTTCGTAGTAACAGCAGTGTTATCGTGTGGCGCCGTGCTTTGTTTTGTGATGGCGACAAAACAGCGGAAAAATACAACTCTACCCAATTGGACAGTACGACGAAACAAAAAACAGTTTGTCGTATATTTAGGCCAGATTCTGTCGTGCTTATGCGGAAGAAAGAACTCTTCCAACGACAGTGAATTAGTCTAGTCTTCAAACAACCGAGGCCAACGTTTCCGCGAACCTAATATTGCCTGCTCGATTGATTTTTTGGCACGCACGAGCTCAGATAAGTCGGCTTTTTCTTTGAATCAACTCTTTTGCCTTGGCTGATCGCCGTTACAGCATGGTCCTCGGAAGCATAAATCTTGCTCTGGGTGAAATCTGATCTATCATTTGTTCTGTAAATATCTGAAGGCGTTATGCCAGTTTTATATTAGTCCTGACGCTGCATATTTCCAATTTCACTGCAGCGTGATATGGATCTGAAGTGCCTACCAAAATGCGTCGTTTCCATACGCATTTGACGGGTATAGCTTCTCAAGGCGTTCAGGCTGCGAATTATAATTGGAGACTAATACTTCGTTTGAAGAATGTAAGGTCAGTGAATTTTCGACACTTTAGAATATGTGAGAGAAATCTGATACGCATTCGAAACAGTTTTCCAATTTTAGGCAAACACTGGCATTCGAGTGTCCTGCCTTGGAATAAAACCCAGTAATTAAAACTTCGAATCATTATATGTTTCCTATATTTTAGATTATATTATGATATGTTCCAGGCGTCGTGCAGTTCTGTTGTGAGCGTTTTAGTTGTTAAATAGATACAAATTGGACATACACGTTAATAAACAAATTTAACATTATTGTTGAAAAATTAACAGACAAAAATATCCTATACAGCAGAAAGTACAG
This sequence comes from Amblyomma mixtum, assembly GCF_055824585.1. Taxonomy (NCBI): domain Eukaryota; kingdom Metazoa; phylum Arthropoda; class Arachnida; order Ixodida; family Ixodidae; genus Amblyomma; species Amblyomma mixtum. The sequence continues at coordinate 80,515,581 of NC_143015.1, read as the reverse complement.
AAGGGTAGTGCAAGGAAACTTTTATTTTTTATTTCTCAAAATGCGCAGCACATTGCAACTTTGGCTTCACCTTTCGAACAGTGATAATTAGAAACATGAGTTTTGCCGCAACATTTCAGGAATTATGCCTATATTAAACAAGCTGAATTTTAAACCGACCTTTTTTTGTAAGTATTAGGTTAGAAAAGCGGCCACATTCCTTAAAATGCGTTCAATAAAACACAACTCCTTCTACAAGAATGTCAGTAAAAAACACCTCGAAGCTGATAGTACAAGGTAGGCACAATGCCTACCTCTCTAGAAGATAAAGGAGAGGTCAGCGTGAAGAAGCGCAGAAAGTAGTAGTAGTAGAAAACTTTTATTGAGATCTTTTAAGAGATTCGAGGATTCGAACCCTCCGTCGTCTTTCGTGGCGCCGGCGACTTGAGGCTTCTCTTCAGCAAGGTTGGGCCCCTAGTCCAGGGCTCCACTGAGTCGCGCTGCATCAGTATCGTGCCGCACTAAGGCCCTTTGGGCCGCGAGCTCGCTGCTGGTGAGCCGGCTCTCCCATTGCTCCGCACTCGGGAATTCGTGTTGGTGGAATGCTTTATTTCGTTCGCACTCCGATGTGATGTGGTATAGTGTGGGTGTGTCGCCGCACCAGGGGCAGTTTGCTCTGTATTGTGTTGGTGACATCTTGTTATAGATGTACAAGTTGGGGAAGGAGTTTGTTTGTAGCCTACGCCAGCCGACTGCTTCCTCTCCCGTGAGGGCTTTGTGTGGTGGTGGGTACTTGAATCTAGTCCCCCTGTATAGTTGTAATGTCTCTGTGTATCCCCCCTCGCATGCTAGTAGCTGAAGCTCCAGAACATCTGACATGCCTGCTCGGTATGTAAGCCCTCGAGCTAGGCTGTCTGCTCTTTCGTTCCCCGCTACGCCTGCGTGGCCTGGGACCCAGATTATGTGTTGTATGGGTGTCTTCTCAGCAGAGGCTGCTGCCCCACTGATTATCCTGAGGGCCATGCCGCTAATTCTGCCCTTCGTATAGTTTTTACACGTGTCTTTCGAGTCTGTTAACATGTTTAGGGATCGGCCTTTCCTATAGCCTTCTGCTACCGCCAGCGCGACGGCAATTTCCTCGGCCTCCGTTATGCCCACGACCTCCACTGAGGCGCATGTGGCCATGTCTCCTGTGCTATTAACTACCACCGTAGCGGCTAAGCGCTTCCCTGCATGTACGTACATGGAGGCGTCCGTATAGACCGTGTTCTCTGATCGGCCTAGCCTCCTTTCTATCTGCTCGGCCCTTACTTTTCGTCTGTCCTCGTGTAGGTTAGGATCCATGTTTTTAGGCAGGGGTCCTACATTAAAGGTCTTTCTAAGGTCGTCCGGTACGTCCGCGTATCTGTCTACCAGTCCGCACGTGTTCCGACCCAACCTTCTCAGGAGCGCCCTTCCCGTAGAGGAGCCTCTGAGTCTGATGAGTTGTGCCCCCAATTGAGCCTCGGCAAGCTCATCGAAGGCATTGCTGATTCCGAGTTGGAGTAGCTTCTCGTTTGATGCGTTTCTGGGCAGGTGTAGAGCAATCTTGTATGCCTTCCTGAGAATACAGTCGGCTTGCTCTCGCTCCGCCTTTGTTGTTGCGTGGTAGGGCAAGGAGTACATAACTCTGCTAACGAGTAGGCTGTTGACGAGTTTGAGGGTATCTTCTTTCATCCCGTACCTTCTCTGAGAGACTCTACTGATCATTCTGCCAACCTGCTCCGCGGCTCTTCTCAGCAGGCTGATGGTATGGCTGCATTTTCGGCTGCTCTGCAGCCACATGCCTAGGATTCGTACCATGTTCTGTTCTTGGATCAGTTGCCCCTCTAGAACTACTTCCAGCGAGGCTTTGGTAGGATTTCTTCCGATCCTGATGATTTCCGACTTCTCCGTCGAACATCTAAGGCCTCTCTCACTGACGTAGGTCTCTACGCAGGTCGCAGCTTCTTGTAGTCTGTCTTGCTTCTCCCCTAACGATCCTTGGGTGACCCACACCGTGATGTCGTCGGCATACATCGCGTGTTGGATGCCCGGGATTTCCTTGAGTCGTCTTGCTAGCCCGATCATCGCCATATTGAACAGGACGGGCGATATCACGGAGCCTTGGGGTGTTCCTTTGCAAGGCGTGGTGAAGACGTCGCTTCTCAGCTCGCCTAGTCCCACGGTCGTTGTTCTGTCGCTCAGGAAGGCCCTGATGTAGTCGTGGGTTCTTCCCCCGCAGTTGGTGTTGTTGATGCCTTCCATGATGGCGGCGTGGCTCACGTTGTCGAAGGCTCCCTTTATGTCGAGGGCCATGACAACGTTTTCGCCACTTCTCGGCATTTTCTCGAGTACTTCCTCCTTGAGTTGGAGTAGTACGTCCTGCGTAGACAGGTGGGCTCTGAACCCGTACATGCTGTCTGGGTACAGTTGGTTCTTCTCTAGGTGCGACTGGATCCTTTTTGTGATTACTTTCTCGTACATCTTGCCCAGGCACGACGTGAGGGAGATCGGCCTGAGGTTCTCGACCTGGAGTTTCTTGCCTGGCTTCGGGATCATTACCACTACCGCGTGTTTCCACTCGGCCGGCACTGTTCCTTCTTGCCAGAGCTTGTTGAAGTAGGCTGTGAGCTGATCTATGGCTCCATCGCTGAGGTTTCTTATGAGCGAGTTCTTGATTATGTCCGCCCCCGCTGCTGTGTTTTTTGTTGCCGACCTGATCGCCTCGACGACTTCCTCTCTCGTTATGGACCGATCCATGGTTGGATTCTCTTCGCCCTGGTACTCTTCTTGGTAGCTTTCGACCTGGTCTCTGCCGTAGCATTTGACCCGGACTTCCTCGAGTAGCTGTTCGTCCGTGCCCGTGTACTGGTGCACCAGCCTCTGAATCGATTTGCCGCTTTCTGATTTGTTCTTGCTCGGGTCCATGAGGGACTTGAGGATCTGCCACGTCCTGGCCGTGCTGAGGGTGCCGTTCAGCGCGTTGCTGAATTGCTGCCATCCTTGCCTAGCCAGCTGCGTTGCATACTCCTCCGCTTGTTTAGTTATTTCGGCTATTTTAATCTTTAGCTTCCTATTGAACTTCTGTCTTTTCCAATGCTTGGTGAGCCCGCGTCTCGCCTCCCATAGCTTGAGGAGCCGCTTGTCCACCTCCGGAGTTTGTTCGGTTCTATCCACGTCTTTAGTATAGAGTTCTTGGATCTGTCTGAGTTGCTGGCTCCACTCCTCCGCAGATACAATGTCGCCCTTGATCTGCTTGCAGTGTGCTCTGAAGGCGTCCCAGTCCGTTAGGCGGACCTTGCCTATTTTCCGCTTGATATTGTTCGCGGTTGTGCTGATCCTTATTATGTGGCGGTCGCTTCCAAGGTTCTCGAGCAGGTTCTCCCATTCTGCTTGTCTGGCGCCCCTTACGAAGGTTAAGTCAGGGCACGTGTCTGGACTGACGCTGTTCCCCTGTCTAGTTGGGTGGTGTTCGTCGGTTAGCAATTCGCACTCTGCCTGTTCTGCTGCAGCGCAAATGCCACGTCCCTTCTTGTCGTCTTTATTGTAGCCCCACCTCGGGCTCTTGGCGTTGAAATCACCTGCTATTACTAGGGTGTTCTTCCCCGCTAACTTTTTCGCCTCCGTAAAGAGCCTAATAAAGTCCCCATCTTTCTGTCTGGGCGGGCTGTATAGGTTTATAATATAAGTGCTTTTAGATCGTGCTTTCTTTTTGGGGATTATCTCCGTGATCACGTGTTCGATCCGGGTGTCCTCTATTTCGTTATGTGCTATGGCTACTACTTGTTTGCTAATGAGAGTTGCCGTACGGCCATTTTCCTGACACGTGTAGCCCCTAAGCGTAGGGGTGCAGTTTGTTTCCTGTAGCATAATTACGTCTGGTGGGGTTCCTCTGGCATAGATGAATTGCTGCAGGAGGCCTTGTTTTTGCCTGTACCCCCTGCAGTTCCACTGCCACAGCTCTAATTGTTGGAGGCGTTCTGCCATGATGGGTTACCATTGTTTGCGTTGGGGGTTTCTGTGCCGAACCTGCTTTCGTTAAGTAGTCTGTCTCTAGCATCATTGGTTATTCTCTTTGTGTTTTGGCTCTTGATGTGCGTCCTGACATTCTGTTCTAACACGGCAAACTTTTGTTGTCCCTGCTGCATTTCGCTTTTTAACTGCTGCATCTGCTCTTGCATCTGCCTCTGCATGTTCATCATGAAGGTTTTAAGCTCATCGTTGGAGGTCCCTCCCTCGTGGTGTTGTTGCCCAGTCTCCATCGCCCTAGGCGGTGGGGTCTGAGTCCTAGGCGGTGCATAGCCTGTCCTCGATTCACGTAGTTCTCTGATAACCTCGCTTAGCTGCTTCCTAAGCTGCTCAAGTTCACGTTTAAGTGCCTTATTTTCCTCCGCTAGCTGTTTCTCGCGTGCGGTTTGTGTGTTGTTTGTGTTCGAGTGCGGAGCAAAGAGTGATTTGGGAGGGCCGTCTCCCCAGCTCACCTTAACGCCGCCGCTCTTCTTCTTTTGCTGTTGCTGCCCTTGCGTCTGCTTCTGCTGTTGCTTGCCGTTGCCGCCCAAGGGTGGGAAGGACTCGTCTCTTTCGGATCCCCGGCTCTGGCTCCGGTTCCGGCTGCCCCCGCGGCTGCTGCGGCCCGACTCCTGACTCTCGTCACGAAACCATCTTGGTTTTCTTCCCCGGCTGCGGCCCCGGCTACGGCGTTGCTGCTGCAGGGGGCCCCACCGCAGCTCGCTCGCCGACTTGAGTCCCTGTTTGCAGTCTCTCGTGCCCGCCACGTGGTCGCCGCCACACAGCAGGCATTTGGGTGTGCATTGGTGGTCTGCCGCCGGGTTCTGGAGTCCGCACTGTCTGCAGGCCCTAGTCTCTGGATTCGGGCAGACGTCCATTCGGTGCCCCTGTTGGCCGCAGGTGTAGCATACCTGCCTCGTGGGCCGGTACGGGTAGCACCAAAATTCTCCGCTGTGGTAGAGAACTTGCTTCGGGAGGGTGGGGCCGTCGAAGGTGATGACGGCCGTGCTGGATCTCCCGAGCATTCTGGCTGTTAGGATCTTCACGCCTTGCGTGCGAACTCTGAGGCTTGCCTTGAGTTCCTCGGTCGAAGTCTCCGGATCCACTCCGTGGATCACCCCGCGTAGCGTGCCTTCCGGCGCCGCCACGTGTGCGTTTACGGCGTAGTTCTTGCCTCCGAAGCTCAGCTGCTTGATGCGCATAATCTTCTTGGCCGCTTCTTCGTTGCTGGTGCGCACAATTATGATGGTCGATCCATTGCGCAGCCGGATGATCAGGTCTTCTTCCTTACATCCCCGCTCGGTAGCCGCGACTACCGCCCGCGCCACGTGGTGTTGGTGCAAGTCTCTGACTGCGAGTCCTCTCGGCCGGAGGACGATTTTAAAGTCGTCTCTGGGGAGCGGAGGCAGGCGTCGCCTCGGCGCTCCCTCCCTCTCGTTCTTCTCCGCCGCAGCTGGCGCGCCAGCTGCGTTCTTCGTCGCCCCTGAAAAAGGCGCGCAATCTAGGCCGTTTCCCGCCAAAACTTGCTGCTTGCCGCCGCCATCTTGGCGTTTCCTTTGTTTCTTCGACATGGCGACTATCCAGTCGTCTTCTTTTTCTCTGTCGATTCCGCTTACTTGTGAGCGTTGGATCGGTGAGGTGCTGCTTCCCGGGGCTTGGATCCCTGCTGCAGCGAGGCCGTCTCGGTCTTGCTGCATGTGGGCCACTTCGATGGTGTCGTGGAAGCCTTCTTCCATGTTTTCCTGGGATTCTGCCGAAAATCTTGTCGGTCCTAAGGTCACGGGTTGGTCGTAGCTCGGATTTCTCGTTCGGGACATCGCTCCGATGCGTCTTCACCGCGGGCCAAAGCCGGGAAGGCCGCGGAGCCCCGTACTTAACGCCTTGCCGACCACGTGGGAACTTCAAATGCCGATAAAATCCGAAAAAAAATGGACCCACCGGCTTGAAATTGGTATCCTCGTGGTCCTCTTCACTTCCGACGTCGATTCCAACCAAAATTTCGGTAGTCCGATGGGATTAATTGGGTCAAAGGACCCAAAAATCACGGAGTGCATGTGAGGCACGTCCGCACTCGTCGGCGAACGCAGCGTTCCTCAAGCGCAGAAAGAAAATTTTGCGCCTTGGAATTTGCTCAAAGAAGAGCACAAGGGAAGAAAAGCATAAGCCGTAATACAACTAACTCTTTGAAAGAGGAACTGAAGTGACTGCAGAAGCACGAGCAATGAAATTAAGAAACACCAAAAAGCCCACGCATTCAGCTCGGGAAAAACAGAAAACACCAAGGAGCAAAAACTAAAAATTCGGCACAGACACTTAAGACTGTTTACGTGTGGGAAAGCGAAGGCATTTCTGTCCCTGGGTTCAGTTACACACCCCGCAAAAAAACGCGTCTGACGTCACCTGGAATGCTGTACGACAAACTGTTGCACCACAAATTTGATTTCTGGGGAAAGGAAAAGGCGTGTTAACAGTCTTACATTAACCGCCCTCTTCTGGAGTTGGTGAGGGAACAAACGCGGGTTAATGACACCCTAGTTGAAATCAAGAGGAAGAAATGGGTTTGCGCAGGGCATGTAATGCGAAGGCAAGATAACCGGTGGTCCTTAAGGGTAACGGAGTGGATTCCAAGAGAAGGCAAGCGTAGCAGGGGACGACAGAAAGTTAGGTGGGCGGATGAGGTTTAGAAGTTTGCGGGGATACAGTGGCCGCGACTGGCAAAGGACAGGGATAATTGGAGAGACATGGGAGAGGCCTTTGCCCTGCAGTGGGTGTAGTCAGACTGATGATGAAATGAGACATCTCGATGGACATCTCAGCCGCGCTTTAAGAGAAGGGATGAAGAGTCTGGGAAGGCACAGAATTGTAGGTGCATATGTCATCAGTTCGAATCCCTGTCGCAAAACTAGCCTCTAACATGCATAGAATATGCAAGCTATACGCAAAGAGAAACCGTATGACGCACCCGCAACGCTGTACGATAAACGGTTGCGCAAAACTTTTGGTACGAATGTCGTCGGGAATACGCGCCACATTAGGTCAACAAGTGGGCACTAAACACAGAAGAACATGTATGGGGTTGTCTAAGGTGGTGATACTCGGCTTGATGCGTGTCATACAGCCACTTGATGATGTGTCCCTAATTTATTGCGAGAGCAGCTCTCGCATTAGTTGGCTCGGTGAGCGATATCACCGCCGTCGCCAGAAACCCGTGGCAGAAACGCGACTCGCCATTGAACGTCACCGTTATATATGATCAGTACTTTTGGTTGTTTTCTTTTACTTTTGGTGTTTTTCTGGATTGGAAAGCATTTAAACGAACGTTTTCTGCGAATAAATATCAGTTTCGAGTCAGCGCTTGTGTTGTGTATTACTTCGTCTGTCTAGTTTTTCCGCGTGTTTTCACTATGAATCAATACCAACGCGCCCAAATCGCAGCCTTAAGGGCATCGCACAAATCCTGTACGAAGGTTCTCTACCACCCTATTGCTTCGTATTGCTGACGTTTCTTTACATGTCACATAGCCCCAGTGAAATTTAGCCACGGTAGATAGTCTGAAAACCTGCCTTCGCCCCAAAAAAGTTCATTGCGTCACTTGCAGGATTAAAGTTAGTGAAATACTTAAAAACTAAAATGAAACTGATTCTTCTAAAAACAATATTGAAATGACTGTAGTGAGCACTTTATTGAAAGGACTCTAGGAAGCGCGCTTTTATTGGCTTCCCAAATTAATTAATTAATATTAAATATAGAACATGAAGACGCGAGACTACGCAGAACAATACAGGACACCCATTAGCGGGCATCCTGTCTTCTGTGTACTGTCTGCGAGTGCAGTTTCACTAGAAAGTATGAATTTTCGAAAGGACGTTGGAAGACCTTTAATTAGGGCAAATATCCAAATATTTTCGGCTTCCTAACACAGATATTATGTTTCTCAAATACTGCCAGTTAATCACGTGTTTTTTCGAACCTAACACAAAAGAATAGAGATTGAACCCTAGCCCTTTCTTAGGGGTCTAGAGGCAAATACCTCCTTGAGGAGCAAGATTTTGTCACCTTAGAGCATGTGACTACTTTGATGGTGACGACAGGCACAAACATGCCATGCGTGACAGCTATGGCATCAGCTCGATGCATAGCGTGGCGACTTAGACTCCAACCAATTATATTGTTCTTTCTCGTCATAACCACATAACCTTCTTCATATCGATAGTCGTAGATCAATACTTTTCTTACAAATATTACATAAAAGCAGAATTGCTATCATGAAATTAGGCACGTTACATGGCGGTATCTATAGTTCCCTAAGGCCAGCGAGTTTTTTTTTTCTACTTCTCAAAATGAACTTTTCTAACAGGATGAATACCGTAGAGGTGTTGGAAAGTTAATGGTCTGCACCACTACAGCCCGTAATACATGCCGATGCACGAAAATATCCACAACGAAAGTCTTGTTTGCTTCTATGTGGCAACTGCGACGATTGAAGCAATTCTTTTGGAATGCCCTTCACGAAAAAATGAAGGTCGGCCGCTTGTCTTTGTCGATACATTCAACATACAAGGAGAGGCAGCTGCTTCGCTTTTCTTCACTGTCTGCCCCACGTGCGAAAAACGTCCTTTCCACAAGACGGATGGCATACTTATACTTACTTTCTGAGCACGGAGGACTATGATGCTTTCCACATTGCAACAAAATTCTTCCGGGGTAGTCGAAAGACTTTAAAATGACCCTTTTATTCAACCTTGAGGCTTCGACCTTAGTAATTTCTATCGGCTGATTAAACAATGGACCAATCCATTTGAAATATTGATTTCAGCTAAGCGCCAGTTGGACTAATGCCCAAGTACAGACGTAAAAAGTAACTGATGAACCGAGCAGCTGTACTCGTATTGTACTTCTCTTTAATTTTTTCATCACTTAAAACGCCGGCTTTTATCTGCTTGGCATTCACGTGACAAAAAAGTGTCGCTTACGCCATTTGTGCGTGAGAGAGCGCAGATTACGCTCTTCAACGACATCGGGGATGAACTGCACAGGATCAGGGGCATCGTCAGCCATCAACGATGTCAACGTCTGCCTGTGCATCAATCTTAGCATGTTTTCGTGTGCGAACATTGAAGAAATGAAAATAAAATAAGGCGTGTTTTCAACGAATAATGTAGCGTCTCTGCGTTGTTTAGGGAATGGGAGCGACGCCCCTTCTGACCTGCCGGCCCAGCTGGGAATTATTGCGGCATATAGAGACGGGCTAATTTCTTGTCAGACAGCGTAATCAGGCGTGCTCCTTAGCATCAAGACGGAGGAGAGTGCGTAGTTTTCGCAGAAACACCACTGAGACCGGTGGCCTGTATATTAAGCATGAAATGCTTTTAGCTCCCGTTGTCGGCAGTGTGGTGACGTCACGCCGAGACCGAGATCCACTCATCCGGGCACTGAAATCCACTCATCCGGGCACTGAATTCCAGTTATCCGGGCACTGAATTCCAGTTATCCGGGCACTGAAATCCACTCATCCGGGCACTGAACTCCAGTCATCCGGGCACTGAATTCCAGTTATCCGGGCACTGAAATTCACTCATCCGGGCACTGAATTCCAGTCATCCGGGCTCTGAAACGAGAACATCCGGGCACCGTACGAGACTTAACGAGATTTAACGAGACTCTCTAAGCCCTCCTACGCGACCGGCATGCAAGCGCCGGTTGGTCTCCAAACGAGACAAAAAATAACTGCTGCCAGTGCCTTCTCAATGTTTATCGAGATATCAGTGGAGCTGTGGGTTTGATAATGCACGGAATTATAATTTCCGATTTCTAATAACGCGTGCAAAAAGCACATAAATGCCACGTTACACTTCGTTGTCATACGTGATCCGGGGGAGAAGCGCTGCGTTCAAAGGGCAAGGCATCGCGCCGAACGGGTGGTGGCGTTCCTCCCTTCCATTACGGCGCGGTTCGGGTGTCCACCGAGATGGCAGAGAATTACTGCGCCATTTCCTTTCCTCAAAAAACCTTGCGTTCAAATGGCAAGGCATCGCGCTGAACGGGTGGTGGCTTTCCTCCCTTCCTGTACGGTGCGGTTCGGGTGTCCACCGAGATGACATTAGGCCCGTAAACATTTCATGCTTACTCTACTCTCAGTTACGGGAGAGGCAGAGAATTTTTTGTATATAAGTAGTATAGTCGTGAGTAAAAAAGATTAGCACAGTCACATCTCTGGAGGGACGAAACTTCCACCGTGGAGATGCTTTACGAACACACCTGGCACAATTGTTACCGACGTGTTCGCAACCGCAGTGCCGACCGTTGCTTGCGTTGACATGTCACTTATCAGTCCTTAATCCGCTGTGCAGACAGAAGAAATTCCCCTTTGCAGAATACTGCAGGAAAACATCAGTTATGAATGCGATTAACAAAAATATGCATTCTAACGAATACAGTCCAGTTCAAGGGAAGTGAAATAGCGCGTGATAGTGCTCCGGCAGATGAAGGCTACGACACACCTCAGAGTGTTTGTCAAGCGCGAGCATATTAGATTCCTTAGCTTGACGAGTCACTCCCGACGCCGCACTGACCAGCTCCCGCCTGGATGTGTGGCTCTTGTCAGATGTATTTTGGAGACCTGCCAACCGCTTGTGTGTAGAATTCTTCTCTAAAATTTTAGCACCAACGACGTGACCGAGCATGGTCATCTGAGAAGTCACACGGTGTCAATGGAACAATGACTAGATTGTAAGAAACCAAAGTTCAGATGAAAAAACTTTAGCGCTCGAGACAAGGACGCAACGAAGACGACAACACATGCGCTAACTTTCAACTTAATCTTTATTCAATGCACAAACAGTTGTTAAATACTGCGCAAGCATCAAAATATCTTCCCACAAGCCTATCACACCGCAAGTCACTTTTCACATTTTGTTCAAGCGATCAAGAAAAATCATCTCCTTCTTTGATAAAGATACAGACGCGATGCTTACACACATATCTTTTAAGTTTATTATTCGTCTTGCCTCCGGTCTGTATCTTTATTAAAGAAGGAGATGATTTTTCTTGATGGCTTGAACAACATATGAAAAGTCACTTCCGGTGTGATAGGCTTGTGGGAAGATATTTAGTGCTTGCGCAGTATTTAAAAACTGTTTGTGCATTGAATAAAGATTCAGTTGAAAGTTAGCGCATGTTTTGTCGTCTTCATTGTGTCCTTGTCTCGAGCGCTAAAATTTTCTTCATCATGAGCAACCAACTCGCCCAAACATCCACCCTGATCAAAGTTCAGAGTCCGATTATCATAATTCGGGGAGTTTGAGAGCGGAGCCTCCGGGCTCGCGCAGTTGTGGTGTAAGAGGTAGCACAGCCGGTACAAGAGCTGTGGGATGTATGGATATGCCTTGCACGAACAAAAACTTACAGGTGCAAGCAGCCGGGGTGCCGAGCTCCGGGCAGCGATAGGCCTAGCGAATAGGATGAGGCAAGTGCAGGGTAGCGAAGACGCCAGGCCCGAACTCAAAAATTCTGGAAAAGAATCCTTTCCACAAGCCATTATCAAGTCTCCACCAATATATTTGAAATGATCCGCTCAGCCAAGCGGGAGCGGGACAGTGTATCGCCAGCATTCAGCCGTGAAGCCACAGAATCTATTTACTGTGTTAACGTTTGGTAGGCATGCTGGGCATGCTGCCGTCTTCTTCGGCCAGACCACTATGCCCCCTACCGATACTCCAGACCTTTGCTGTCATTTTTCGTTTAGCAGTTGTCTCATATTCATGAATTCCATGCTTATTCATGCATTGCGCAAGCAACAGGAACGAGCACATCTCTGAGGGACACTTGTACCCAATACAAGGCCGATGGGTCCTTCAAGGCGCGACTGAAACCCCAACAAATTTTGATTACGAGGTGCATCCATACTCCTCGAACGCCGCGGCATTTCTTTGAGACATATTTTACTTTTCTTGGCTTCACTTTACAGGCAGCAAGCACTAGAGCCAACTTAACAGCTATGATGCATTTTAACTGCAATTAGGGATATTTGCTTTCCACATATGTCATTCGCGTGAAAAGAATACAGCGTTACATGATCAAATATTACTCATATATCATAACACTGCAGCAAATCTCTTTTCGTGCACACTCTGGGATACTGATCATGTTATAAAAAGCACGCTTTGCCCAAAACACGTATGTTTGCGTCCATTTAACTCTCCCCATATCCCACATATCAGGAAATGTTTACAGATTACATACTTATGATTGAGCCGGTCACTCTCCAGGTAAATAGTTCCTGAAAAAGATAGGAAATCGAAGCCTGTATGCAAAACTTATTTGAAGAACTCCTGCTTTTATTGCACACCAATAAGGAACAAATTTCTCAATGTATGACCATCGTCTGCAAAAAAGACGGGTAGCAAAATCGTGCATCCCTAGCTGTTGGTTTCCTGCGTGCCTATTCAATAATAGTAAAACGCCATGGTATTTGTTTCTTAGCAGTGTTAGTACAGCGGCTAAGCCATCCGTTCAGCTTTAAATCTGTGTTATGCGAGAAGAACCCTTCTAGTAAAATTTGGAGACCTTTCCACAGCTAGGGCGCTGTAAGGGCTTGCATATACCTGCAAGAAACAAACCGGATTGCTGGGCCACGTGTTACAAAGACGGTACGTATTGACATTAGATGCCTGGGAATTTTTTCCCTTTGTTTCTTGGTTGATTTTTTTATGAGGTTTAACGTCCCAAAGCGACTCAGGCTATGAGAGACGCCGTAGTGTTGCAGTGCGGAAATTTCGACCACCTGGGGTTCTTTAACGTGCACGAACATCGCACAGCACACGGGCCTATAGATTTTCCCCTCCAAAGAAATTCAACCGCCGCGGCGGGGATCAAACCCGCGTCTTTCGGATCAGCAGCCGAGCACCATAACCACTAAGCCACCGCGGCGGCTTTTACTTTTTTTTTGACTGCTAGTCTAATTGCGCCACACGATATTAGGCTTTTAGCATATTATTTAATTAAAATCAGAATGTTTCCATAAGCTAAAATACCATTTTTTCTCAATCATTCTCATCAAACCCGCCGCGGTGGCCCAGTGTTTATGGAGTTGGGCGTCTGACCCGACCCGAAAGACGTGGGTTTGTTCCCGGCCTCGACGGACGCAATTCGACGGAGGCGAAATGCTAGAGGTCCGTGTGTTGTGCGACGTCACTGCGCGTCAGAGAGCTCCAAGCGAGAGTGAGTGAGACTTTGTTGTCCTAGAGAAGAAGACGACCACATCCTACCCTCCGGCTCTCCCTCTCCGTCGAGAGATGAGGGCCGGGAGGGATCAGGGTGGACAGGTCACCGCGTCAGATGCTGGCCTGGATTTCATGAATCCCGGCGGCCTCTTCAGCCAGTCGGACAGCGAGGAGCTGGTGCTCAGGGTCCAGGCTATGCAGCAAGGTCTCCCAGGCGTCTCTGCTGTCAATTTTATTCGCCCTGACTGGGAATTGAGAAGTTTTCGGAGCCCTTAAATACGGCGTCCTTCACAGCCTGAGTCGGTTTGCGACGTTAAACTCCCAGAAACTAGACAGAACCACTACTATCAACATAAATACACCCACTGGACAAAATGGCGTCCCATTAATTTCCAGTTAATCCTGATTCTGCACCCGCTATGACCACCTTGTCACTACAAACTTCCTAACCGCATCGGCTCACCAGACACAAAAAGTGTGTCACTATAAGAGACCGTCCGTCTTTTTCTCTTCCCTCTACGGTCCCTCCAATAGCTACTAATACTCCCTGATTTCACCTCGTATATTATTAACTCGCATTTGTTCACAACCGACATCGCCCTCTTCTTGGTTCTTAATGTTACAAAATAATTTTCCTTCCAGTAGCTCCTTTCACTGTTATGATATTATTTCCTCCCATTACGTTACCCTTCCAGTTTCTGTCCCATGTACGCAGGCTGGAAATATGCAGGGATTATATATTTTTTCCTTGGCGGATTACGGGAATTTGCCATTCATGATATTACCGCACCTGCGAAATCCACGGCACTAAATTCTTATTTTCTCGTCCCTCACAGCATGCGTCGCTTTGGGACGTTACACCTCCTTAAAACAAACTCTTATTCTCCGAGCTCTTTCAACATCGTGGTCACAGCCTTCGGTGACTAACTTCCTATGTTTACGTATTCACCTACTATATTCCGATTGTGTACTACTTATCTTGAACTATTGTTTCCATCCCGGACTGTGCAGCATACATTACCTTACTTGGTATTAAAATTTCAACGCAAAATTCAGCTCTGACTGTTAAGGTCCTAAATAATCGTGTGCTATTAATCTTCTGTCGTCCTCAACGGGCCAGACTCCTCAGAAACTATTTACGAAGTCATGCCAATTCGCTGTCAATAGTAGTGGACAGACGGTGTCCCTTGCTTGACATGCTTCCTTATAGAGGCTGCGTCATATTCCCCGCTGAGAGTTAGGGTACAGGTCCCGTCCCTATGAATATTCCCCGGCACCTCAATATAAGTCTGTTGTGCACCCTTTATACACAATCCCTGCGTGGCACCTAATGTTGCTGCTAAATCGAAAGGTTACTCGTACGCTATGAAAATTTTCATACAGTTGTTGGTTACACACGGTGTCCAGGCTAGCTTTAGCCAAGGGTTAAAAGGTAAAATATTTCCGGTAGGCCAGGGAAACCACTTACACACAGCTAACAGCCGGCTCGCACATCATAGGCATTTTTTTTTGTTTTGCAATTAAATATTAGCAATTAAAATAAATATTATCAATGCGTAAATATTGACTTCAGACAGCAGATGTGAATGGCAAAGTTGGAGAGCATCTTAACAAAGCCCCATTCCATTTATTTGCGACAAAGAAAGACTCACGTGTATCCTTTTTCCGAGCTCCAAAGAAAGCCCGCGAAATACAAAAAAATCACGTGACTACCGGTTTCGCGTGTCACGATTGTGCTGCTCTCAATCCTGGCTTGAGTGAACGAAATCAGCTGCTGGTAAGGCGCGACGACCACATTGCTCCGGCAGGCCTAAATGTCGACGGTGGTTGCGCCGTCACGCTTGCAGACTGGCTCGCGCGGGCGTCGCAACCACTGTCGACATATCGGCTTGCCGGAGCAATGAGATTGTGGTGCCATACCTGCAGCTGATTTCGTTCACTCAAGCAAGGATTGAGAGCAGCACAATCGTGGCGCGCGAATGCGCTAGTCACGTGATTTTTTTGTATTTCGCGAGCTTTCTTTGGAGCTCGCAAAAAATACACGCGAGGCTTTCTTTATCGCAAATAAATGGAATAGGGCTTTGTGAAGATGCCCTTCAACTTTGCCAATCACATTTGCTCTGTAAAGTCAGTATTTACGCACTTAGAAAATTTATCTTAATTGCTAATATTTAATTGCAAAACAAAAAAATTGCCTATGATGTGCGAGCCGTCTGGTAGGTGCATGTAAGTGGTTCCCTGGCCTACCTCAAATATTTTATCTTTTTACCCCAGGCAAAGTTAGCCTGGATACCCTGTTTACTGAGCCTTTCTGTATCACTTGTGTGGCGCTGGAAATTGTTGTATATTAAAAGCTCCCTTTCCCAAAGCCTACCAGGCTCTTTGTTTCACTTAAGTCGAAGATGACTATTATTTTACGAACTACGAGCTTATGGCTGTGCTCGAATATGCAATAAAAAGTTGGTTTAGATATCAATAAACATTTTTCTTTACTGGAGCACTAACTCCAAGCGCGCTATTCAAAAACTTTGCACTTACACCACCCTTACATACCCTCAGTAGGGGAACAAATTGTTCTAAGAAGCTAGCGCCTTCAAATACAGAATAAGCCCTGGTGGGTAGAATTCCTATTAATGCCAGCCACATTTTCATCAAATCTGAAGGAAAATTGCGATGTAGTGGGAATTTGTTGCACGTAAAGAAACCCAACTTGCATTGATTTCTGTCTATATCTTTACACAATTTTAAAAATAGGTTCTTTGATTTAGTGGAGCGTTTTTCATGCGTAGCACTGTCAGCGGTGTAGTACATCACAATGCAGCAAAGTTGTGCTAACTAGCAGGTGGTTAACTAGTATTGAATAGTTAACTTCTGAACTATTAGTGTTGTTTCTTTCTTTCTGGAGACTCGCTCAGCCCACCCTACGCAATTTCTACATCCGCTTTCAGAATTCATAGCCTCAGTTTCTTTCGCAGTTTTCAGTTCTGGTTTTGGCTATTTCGCCGAATTACGCGCATTGCAGAAATTGTTTGCCTACCGGCTTTACGACAGATTACATATTCTGGCGCAGTGTACCCAACGTTTGTTAGGCCGCACCACCGAAGGTAACTGCGTTTTCGAAATTCTAAAAACTGATATGGATAATATTTACAGTGTGCTACTTCGCACAAAAAAATGCTGCACTACAAAAATGCGCTTTTCTAACTAAAAAAAAATATTATTTAAAAAATTGTGTAAAGTCTTAGGCGGCACATGCTGTGTGCAGCTCTAAAAAGAATCAAAAGAAAAGTTTATTATTATGAGCGATGGATCAAGAATGCTTTGTACCGTTTACCTTAATCGACAGGTGTTTGTTTTCCTCGCATTTTTGAAACTATCCATAAAATATCGCAAATTGCGACCAAACACGCGTAACCAAATTCCTGGCTTAACTCTTTGCGGCCACAATGAGTGCTGAGTTAAGTGTTCAACGGCCATTTGGCGCAACGCGTTACCTTGAAAGCTGTGGGACGGCCGGACGCCTAATTATACCTCAGAGGAAACCACACATTTCTACGATTTCATTTTGCTATTTCGCGATGTTAAATCTTCACTGTGTGTTCCAAAATACTTAAGCCACCATCGTGAATATTCGCGCTAAAGCATAAATTTTTCTCTCCAGAGAGAGGACTCCTTCCCTGCTCACCTATAGGAAGAAGAGCTCCTAAAACAACTGTACGCCACATTTTTGTTTCTTCTCCACGCTGCCTAAATATACGCGAGTAACTCTAAGACCATAGAGGACACATTTTTGAATTTCTGGAATTGGCCACGTAACTTTTTACATGCATCGCTTTTCACTTTCTAGACACCTAAACAGCATGAAGGCAGATTCGGAAGCTGCGGCGATCTTTTTGTCTCGCAAACGCACATTGCGTCGCCTTATCGGAAGTCACGTTTAAACGTTATTTGTTGTCGCTGAAATGTATTGTCAACCCTTGGACGATATATTCGCCTTTCTCAAACGCTCGAGGTGAATTTCGAACAATGCAAGTTTTTCTTATGTTACACAACGTACTGTTCTGGTTTTTTGACTGCCCTTTGACATTTGAAATAAGCGTTTCTATAGAAAGGACCAAAGCTGCAGCGGCGCTGCTTACCGTCCACGCTCCAGCTGTGAGCAGAGCTTAAAACAAAAACCTAAAAAACTTCAAAATTCTTTATTAAGGTTTGTCTTTTCTTTACCTGCTCCCTCTGTTGCTGGGTCAAGATTCTTTCCCCCCCTCTCCTCGCGGCCAGGATCAGCGACAAGCTCCCGCATTTTTCCACGAAGGATACTGCCCGGCCACGCAGCTGTCGATCATCTCAGCTCAGCTGGACACGCCTGCATATCAGCATCCATGCGATGCCTAACAAAGCAGAGGCCGCATCTGGATATTGTATTTTCCTACCGCTTACATGTTTTGCGCACTCTCCATTTTTTTGTGCGGGTCCCAGTCCCGGGTCCCAGTCCCAGTCCGCATGCTTATTTCTTGGTGTTTTTTTACCTGTATGTTTTTTGTCTCTATCTATTTATTCATCATTCTCGTTCACCTGTTCTCTTTTCAACTCCTATAAACATGGGATAAAAGATCAGCCTACGTAGCTGGATGAACCCCACGACATATTGCCTCCCATCGAGTGGCGCTTATATATATATATATATATATATATATATATATATATATATATATATATATATATATATATATATATATATATATATACATATATATATATATATATATATATATATATATATATATATAAGCGCCACTCGATGGGAGGCAATATAAAGATAAAGATAAAGTCACCAGAACTTGAAAAACATAACAAGATTTAATTATATATATATATATATATATATATATATATATATAATTAAATCTTGTTATGTTTTTTCAAGTTCTGGTGACTTTATCTTATATTAATCAATCAGCTGCCAAGAAATAATTTTTCATACATATATATATAGGTTGCGAAACCATAAAGTACTTGACTGCTTACAAGAGTATATAGTGAAGTATACGCTTCATTAAAGGAAACATATTTATTCGACTCGGCGTTTCGATCGGAACAGCGATCTTCCTGAAGAAGATCGGTCTTCCGATCGACACGTCGAGTCGAATAAATATGTTTCCTTTAACGAAGCGTATACTTCGCTATATATATATATATATATATATATATATATATATATATATATATATATATATATATATATATATGTGTGTGTGTACACCTAATATAATGTACACCTAATAAAATAATCAAGCGCAGTTCGCGGTTTCTCCAAAAGGCTCTCGCATTTAATCTTTTGCTTCTTGATGTGAAAACTTTATGGACATACAAAAAGGCAAAAGACGACGACTGAAAAGTAAAAATCATGACAAGACGGCGTGGAAGTTTTCTTTCTTCTGCCATCTCTTTCACTGTTGCAGCTATGCCAAATCCGGAACGACTTCCCAAACTGCCCGTACTTCAGAATCTGAAGACAGCTACTAATACCATCAACGCTTAAAGTTAGGAGAAAAGATGTACCTACCTGCGATGTCCCCTTTGGGTAAACGAGGCTCCGCGCAGTGACCTCTTCTAATCTAATGCAAGTGAGGTATGTTGGGATTTGGGCGAATGCGGCTATAGTAATGAGATGCTGTGTGTGCTTTACGAGCTCCCATAGGTAGCAGACACGTGGAATGGACAGATTTGAATATTCATACTGCGCTTGTCTCTTAGACCAACTCTCAAAACCTCTCATTTCTCCTTATCTATGCACTGTGTTTCTCTAGGCAACTTTGTGAGCCCTTTTGTACCCACTTTGACGAAGGTCAGGTCATATAATTGGGAGCCCCAGCAGTGGCTCAGAGGTTTTGGAGCTCAGCTGCTGATCCGAAAGACACGGATTTGATCCTGGCCGGGGCGGTCTCATGTCGATCAGGGTCAGTTGCTAAGGCCCATGTACTCTTTGATATCAGCATATATTAAAGAACCCGAAATGGTCCAAATTATCTGCAGCCCCCCAAACCCCCTCACTACTGGGCCCCTGAGAGAGTTGCATAGCGATGCTCAACCCTAGAAAAAGAAACCAAGTTCAATGGTCGCATATTTTGAGCATTTGTTTAAATTTCTAACTACTTATTCCTTTTAAGCATTTAAAACTTTCTGTACCTGACTTCTACAGCCTTTCTCTCCACAGTTCCCTTCCCCAAGAAGAATGCCAAGTCACCAAACTTTTAGCATTGGCTAAGTTTTTTGTTTCGGTAAAAATATGTTTTTCTCTCTATCGCACTTTCATGCCCGTACTCTGGAATGCATGGAACGCGCGGAGTCGGACTGCTCCTCTGCAGCTCTATCGTAATTGACAAATAACTGCGTAACTGACGAGAACTACCGCATTAACAACAAAAGTACAACACAGGCTGCAATACAAAATACGAAACAGCGGAAGAGAGACTAAAATACTATGACATTCCAGACGGCAGACTACAGAATTACGACACACCACACATGACAGACTACAGATTTGCAACACACTACACAAGATGGGCTACAGAAATAAGACCCAAAGCTGACAAAACAATTGCGACATGTACAATATGAAAGGCAAGAGATAACAGATGTTTTCTGTCGTGTATTTTTGTAGTGCATTTTGACTGGGTTTCTTCCTTTCGTATATAACTGGATACTGAAAAGAATTCTGTCTCTCATTTGCAGTTATCCGCAATTATCACTTAGCGGAAGAGATAATTTGCCTCGCTTGATATAATGAGTAAAAAAGCTTAAACATAGTACCTGAACGAGAATGTCGGAAGATGAGCCGCCTTACTATGTCATACCAACTTCTCCCATCAGTCTGCGTTGTTGCGGTATAGCTCGTAGATTAGGAAAGCTTCTTTCAGACATAGCCGACATTTGACAACTTCGATACGATGAAATTACTCCATCGCGGACACGTAAATGTTAGCGGGTCGGGTTTAGTAATCAGCGAGTCGGGCTGGGTGTGCCCAATTGAACTGTTTTCATCGCCATCTACGTGACGACGAGGCAGACAGCACGGAAGCTAAGAGTTCTGTTATTGATGGAATATAGGGACTGGTATAAACAGAGGATCACTTCCGTAAGGAATCCCTTCGAGCGTAAGTTTATACATTTCCCATTATCAACGTGAAAGATTCCGTAGTGAGCAGATTGCTATAATTCCATGCTTCATTCTCGTCTTGCGGTTTACCTGATTTTTCGATTTCGAAAACTCCTGACAGAGCTGAGATCATCTGCAACACAGCTGCGTTGCCAGCCGCCCTTGCGATATGAAGCAGGGATCGAATGTTGGGGATTTTTAACTGTGCTCAGAGTTAAAATTGCCCACCGTGTGCGCGCTAGATTTACCTAGTAGTAAATCTAGCGGATTTGCATGCCTGCGTGTCGGCTATAATCTTGCGAATTTTGGCAATGAATCTTGTTTGAGATAAAATCATTGAGTTGTGAAACTTCATTTATTTGTGTACTTTCATCAGCAGGCAATACAGTCAGTGAAAAGATCCGTCTGTTCTCTATGACCTCTAAGACGTGAAACCTCTGCGTCATATGTCAGAGGAGGTTGGTGATCCTCAGATCCTAAAGATAGAAACTAAAGATTGAAGAATAACAATGGGTTTGACTACTTTTCTGAACCTACATAGGTTAAAGCAAAGTATGGTCCTAGTATATTCAATACAAGAAAATATACAATGAAATGCGTGATCGACGCGCTTCGAGATTACTGGTCACATAGAGATAGGCACCGAGTGATGCGTCATTTGAGCGGAAGGGCAAAAGTAATGCCCCAAAAGAGTGCTTGTCAACAAACACAGTCACGGAAGACGAAAGGCTGCCTCTGACGCATGTGCAAAATGCGAAAAGATCACCTGCGAGCATGACATTTCGGTGCCTATTTGATCCCCTCCTCCGTCCCAGTGACAAGGATATGAAACCAATCATGTGCCATGCGCTGGCTCTGTACTGGCTTGAAAATAACAATAACAATGAGGCTTGGAATTCGTTACCACAATGTTGCATTCTTTGTGGCTTTTTACGGTTACTATGCATTCGTTTCAAGGATTTGGCGATTCTATAAACCGACATGCAAGAATATTTCGTCTGTAAATTTTAAACCTACTATGCAGAACTCACATTGCAGTTTGGATGTCGGCTCTGGGAGCCCGCTGTGTCTGTGCAGTTAAAGGGGTCGTGAAATGTTCTCCGAAAATTTTAAACGACGTGTGTATTTGGAATTCTGACCCTTCATTCTATGGTATACCTTGGTTCGTTTCATCGTCTGGGTTGATTGAATAGCGAAAAAAACTAAATTTCGGTTTCCCAGCGCGCGTCCCCCTCAACTCACAGCAAACGTCATTTTAAGAAGCCAATCAGAGGCTTCTGTCGTCAACACAACATGGCGGCGTAGCGAGGCCTCTTTAGCCATAGTTGACCGAGGTTATAGCACGCATATTGACTCGAATGTGGCACCGTCGTCTGCCCAGAATGGAGTCTGCTAGCTGTCAAAGTCAAGCTGACACATGTGCGAAAACTTGGCCGGCGCGCCCCACCAGTCGCCGCTTGCGAACTGCCACCTACTGCAAGCAGGGACACGGAGCGGCAAGCATCTTTGCGCCGCTAGACTCATGCCCGGCCCACATCCGGTGTAACACTTTGCCACCGCACACCAGCGCCTGCGCGCTGCTTGGCTACTGAAGTTCGCACCAGAAAAGACAAAATGCGATGTTATCAGAAAGACTGCCGGCTGTACTCGGGCGGCGACAAAGCATGCCGGCCCACGTAGCGCGCTTTCGGCAACGGCGCTGGACGCGGGCGCGCCGGGCGCGCCGGGCGACGAACTGCACTGCTCTCTGGCTGCCCTGGTCGTCGCTAGGCCTGTTTCGCATCGAAGCCGCGGTGGACAGCGCTTCGGAAGTAGCCTGGTTTATAATAAAATGCCTGCTTTTGGCATCGCTTTACTGTCAACAGCATCGTCTCACAACAAAAAATATGGTCATTGTTGCGGTGCGCTCGGCAGCGGAGCTATATAGCGGACGCCAGGCGCGCAAGCCGGACCGTACGGCCGGGCAGCGGCAGCTGAGCGGCGGTTGTGACAAGAAATTTGTTCGTATTACAGTTGCTGCTTCTACCATCAACTCGGCATTGTTCAACGATCCTCAAAAATGATCTATTTTCCACACTTCTTGCTCCCACAGTTTATTATTTACGTGAAGAAAAATCCTTAGCTCATTTTTATGAGGCCAGCGGACGGGATACAGGTTTGCCGGCCGGCCTGCAGACTCGATCGGTGTATTTCACATTCGCACCAGAAAAGACAAAACAGCCATGCTATCAGAAAGGCTGCCTGTTATATTCGAGCAGTGGCAGCATGCCGAGCTTTCGGCAACGACGCCGCCTGCGGACGCGCCGGGCGATGAACTGCGAGGCTTGCCGGCGGCCCTGGTCGTCGCTAAGCCTACCTGGTTTTGCATCGATACTATCGATACCGCATCTGAGGTAGCTTCGGAACTGGTCACCGCTGTAAAAGGTACTACTCTCGTCACCCCTTTAACTGTGAACCTGTCCCATAATAAAATAAAGATATGCTCGATTTCCGCGACGCCAGCGGAGCTAGCAAATGCCAGCTATGCGAGCGGCGACCAGGCAGTAAATAAAGCGGTCATGGGATGAAATTTGCTTGTATCGCCGAATTAAATACTGCCAGAAACTTGGCATCAGCCAACGATCCTCAAAAATGATTCATTTTTGGCATTCATCTATTCCAGTGCTTGTTATGATCGTGAACAAATAATACTAGCGTGTTTTTCTGACGCCGGCGGCCGGCATGCAGGCTGACAGGCCGGCCCCGAGAAACGCGCCCCCAAGTCATTATGACGCTGGCGCTCTGCGCGCTCGCATTCTGCCCCTTGTCAGTGCGACGCGCCGCGTGCGGCCTGTCATTGTCAACGGTTGGGCGCAGGCGGCGAGCTGCTGTCATTCGTTGTTACGCCGCTCGCAACGGCACGTCGCGCGCCCGGCAAGTAGCAGTCATGCCGGTCCAGACGGCATCTCACCCCGGTTGCTAAAGAACTGTGCTCATCCTATCTCACAGTATCTATGCCTTATTTATAAAAAAATCTTTGGATACAGGTCTTTTACCACACGACTGGAAAATAGCTCATGTGGTCCCGATTCATAAAGGCGGATCAAGAAAAGATGTGTCAAATTACAATCCTATTTCTCTAACATTAGTTTCATGCAAAATCTTTGAGCACATCTTATACACAGAAATAATGAACCACCTGGTAAAGAATGATTTGCTGATGAAGGAACAACATGGGTTCCGGAAAGGGTTATCATGTACTACTCAACTTGTTCAATTTTATCACGAACTTGTATCTGAAGTTGACCGCGGGGGGCAAACAGACTGCATATTTCTGGATTTTCGGAAAGCGTTTGACACTGTGTCACACCCACTCCTTCTCTATAAACTAAAAATGTTGAATCTCGACACAGCTGTTATAATATCGATTCAGAATTATTTGCTCGGCCGCCGCCAACGTGTAGTCCTAAACGGTGTATGTTCAGATTACGTTGATGTGACATCAGGGGTCCCACAGGGGTCGGTCCTGGTGCCACTCCTGCTCTTAATTTATATAAATAATATTTCACTTGGTATCTCCTCAAGTATACGTCTGTTTGCAGATGACTGCGTTTTTTACAGGAAAATTAACAACGCCAATGATGTCGTTCAACTCCAAACTGACCTAACGCGCGAAAACGAAACCCTTTAAAATTTTCTTACAGCATTGGCGGTAATATTCTGTCTACGGTCAGCAGCTACAAATACTTGGGTCTCGTAATTACATTTGACCTCAGATGGAACGAGCATATATCATATATTTCAAAGAAAGCAATGCGCAAGCTTGGTTACTTGAGGAGGTCGCTTCGACAATCAACACAAGAAATCCGTCTTTTAGCGTACAAAACGTACATTAGACCAATTCTTGAGTACGCCTCAGTAGTATGGGACCCGTATACCCAGAAAAACATAACACAGTTAGAAAGCATTCAAAGAAAATCGGTCAGATTTATATTCAACTGTTATAGCTGGCAAGTATCTCCGACGGTTCTTCTAAACAATGCAAACTTAGAGCCATTAAAATTGAGACGGTATATGGACAGACTGAAATATATGTACCTACTATATCATGATATGCTGGGAATAGATAAGGATGTGTACATTAGTTTAGTTTCTAAGCGCCCAACACGATCTAATCATTCGAAAAAATTAAAAGAATTTTCTTGCAGGACTAACGTGTTTAAAAACTCATTTTTTCCACGGACAGTAAGTGAGTGGAATGCGCTCACCTCGAGAACAGTGGAATGCCCGACGGTCCAGTCATTCTGCGGCATGCTTAACAGTATTGAAGCAAAATAGAATTACCATCGTGTTGTTATGCGCAATGCCTTGAGTGCTTCATATGCATGATTGTTTTCATTGTTTGTACATTTCGTTTCTTGCTCAAGTGACTGAGCATGCGTGGTTGTGTCATGCTGCTGTGTACACGCCTTGTTGTTTTTGTCGCGCTTTACTTTTCCTTACTATTATTACTGCTGGATTTCGTCTCTTATTCTCACTTAAATTCTTGCGATGTTTTTTTTGTTATGTTAGTTTTCTGATGTATTGATATGCCCACTCCTGCCTAAGGCCTCAAACTGAGGCTGGCAGTATCCTGTAAATAAATAAATAAATAACACTTATCCACGATTGGTTTCTGAAATGGGAAATGTCTTTGAATACGGAGAAATGCGCTCATCTTTGTTTTTCCCGAAAAAAAAAATCAAAGTCCAAGCTCAGTATCGCATAAGTAATGAATTGATCCCACAGAAATGTACTTACAGATACTTAGGTGTTATACTAACAGATGACTGTTCCTGGAATGCTCACGTGGATCATGTGGTTACCAAAGCCGGTAGGGCACTAAAATTCATACAGCGGAGTTTAAGGTCTTCGCAGCCAAACCTCAAGAAAACTGCTTTTCTCTCTTGCGTTCGACCTATCATTGAATATGCCTGTATTGTATGGGACCCTGCACATCGGGTGTTAATTGAAAAACTTGAAAAAAATCATAACAGAGGAGGAAGGTTCGTCTTGGGCAGGTACGGGCGTAGGGATAGTTGTACAGCAATGAAAAAAGAATTGCAGTCGGAACCACTCGCTTCCCGTAGAAGAAAATTGAGGCTAAAATTGCTGTACTTAATAGTTCACGGAAAAACGGGGATTGATTCTGAAAGTTACTTCAAACAGCCCTTTTACGTTTCTCAACGACATGACCATTCCCGTAAAATTAAAGAGTACCGTACCAGGACGAACTTGTTTGCAAATTAATTTTTTGTTAAAACAGTGCAACAGTGGAACCGGCTTTCCGAAATGCAAGTGTGCTCTGCAAGTGAAGATGTATTTTTTGCCAATTTGTAACCCCCCTGCTATAACGCCTTCGGGAAAATGCGGGGTAACTCTTGAATAAAGAATAAAGAGCACGCGACACCTCTGCCTGCGGGAGCCCCGACCGTGAACCTCCGAACCCGGTCGTGGACTCGAGTCTTCATCTCTATCGCAAGGGGTGGGTTGACTCGCAGCCCCATCTGCAAATTATGCCTAACCCTCTTCACGCTTCTGGAATATATTTTTCTGCAGCAAAGAACAGAAGCGCGGAACCGATGCGCGCCGCGATAGCTGACTCGTTCGTATCGAGTTCATGTAAACAGAGAGTCGTCGATATGGGCTGACCTTGCTCAGCTCGATTCTCTGACTCAAACCACCGCTGTCATAGAGTTTCTTACTATTACCTAGAGGGAAAGCTGGCGACCCCTCTATGGGAGTTTGCATAGAGGCCCCTCGTGACCACTTCAGCCACCATGGGCGCTCAAAGCATCATGGGGCGGTGAGCTACTTGTTGCGGAACTGCAACTTTTGGCCAAAAAAATAATAAAAAAATAAAGCTGTTTGATAGCTACAAACGTCCTAGCATTCAATATCTTGTCTAATGATTGCAACAAACAAGCAGAAAAGCATTTAAGTGCAAAGTTTGCCCAAAATAAGAGACTAGGTTTGGTTTGGTTTGGTTTATGGGGTTTAACGTCCCAAAGCAACTAAGGCTATGAGAGACGCCGTAGTGGAGGGCTCCGGAAGAGACTACTCGCTCTCCTATTGGCCAAGTAGTGAACATTATAAAAACTAATATTTCGTGCTCAATAGGCGCGCTCTTAAAAGGAAATATGTTTTAAAAAAATTTAGTTGATTAAATACTTCAAAAGGTTTTTAATGGCATTTTGGAAAAGTGAAACCTTTTATTGGCATTGGGTGTATTGGGACGTTGGTTGTATTAACTCTATGGGGAGTCGTTGCGGTTTCATTACTATGGTTTTTGCACACTGCATTCGCGCGAAAGTCGTCTGCGCACACACGAACGGCGTTTTCGGAATGAAACATCTCAGTAGTGCCACTCCGTGTTCCCGAAAAATTACGACTGTGCCGCAACAAGTAGCTCACCGCCCCATGATGCTTTGAGCATCCATGGTGGCTGAAGTGCAGCGCCGCCAGCTTTCCCTCTAGGTAATAGTAAGAAACTCTATGACCGCTGTCAAGGAACACCACCTAGATAGGTTCACGTAAGCAAGGCTATGTCGAGCCGCTGATACTGAAGCCAAGCAGGATGGAGAAGCAGAATCGAAACCGAAACTGGTTTCAGGTCAGTGATTGATTTATGACCACGCGCTGCAGTTTAACAGAGTGCAATTACGCGTGCAAATAATTGGAAAACCTTGTTTCACTTTCTGAATTTCTCATAAAGCTATTATTTTAGGGCAAACGAAAGTTGAAGATATCTCTATATGTTTCTGAAGGTCTTAAAATGACGTAGTCGAGTAGTGCGTGTGCTGGCCGACGGCGGCGCATGGTCGTTTCATGAACGCAAAAAGGCAGCGATTTCGAACGGGCTTTATTAAATGCAGACTCAATATTGAGACGAAATATTTCGGAATCAGCATGTCTAATGTTTATGGAAGCAGTAAAAATTAAAACCGGGCAGCTTCATTTTCTTTTCACAACCCCTTTAACGGAAGGCTCTAGTAGAAGCGAACTACTACTGCCGCTTATGCAATTTAACGTCAGTCGTGACTGTGTTTCCCATTGGCGTGTGTTAATTGGACTATTTAAAACTAAATAGTCTGGGCATAGCTCATGCGGCTTATCTGACATTGCCAGACTGGAAACAGTCCCCTTATGCATACAAAAAAATATCATGTGACCAGGCTGCGACAGCGGTCGATCAGAAATGACCAAAAGGATGCTTTCTAAGGAAACTCTTTAATGAACGCAGGTCTTCCTGAGAGTAGAGCAGTGCTTTTATTGTGGCCGTGGTGCTATCGTACGGGAATAGCAGGAGTGCTCAGCAGTGTTGCTCAGCGTTCGAAGATGAGAATGATGGTCACTAATTCTGGTCTTCCGCACTTTTGAGCACAACTCCTCTCTACAGCTGCATTTCGCTCGGCTCTACACGCGAATAATAGACAAGGCAGCGAGCAACCTCCACCCTTTGGTTATCTGGCTTGCCTTAGACAATGTACAGAACAAGCGGGTCTCATAAAACGGCAGCTCTTCATACTTGAACAGGCTGGTATATGCCGATTTACGCGTCGTTGGAGTATTAGCTTTCATTGTAGTCGTTATGGCGGTATTGCAGATGGAAAGCTTCTAAAGCAGACAAGAAAGCTAACGTTGCAGAGCTTGACATAATACGCTCAAGGAATATGGTCGCAAAGGCCGATTCATGGCGTAGTTTCTATTTCGAAAAAGCATTCTTTTGTGCCGTTAAAAGTAGATATCGGGGGCTAAGATAAGGTCATGAAGAAGACATTTCTTCCCGAGTAAGAACTGTTTCAAAATAGGCTCCCCTGAAATAATGATGAACAGTGGCAGGCTTCACACTCCTGAAAATATTTACGTTCGCAGTGAACAAACAAACGATACATTGGTTTATCGGGAAACATGAAGTGGTGCTTGTGCATTGCGCTGTTTGTTGGCATTGAGCCCTTTCTCTACCTGAAAAAAATTTGGTGCACACTTTGTTACATCAGCAGATATACAGATCATTCGATGGAATACGTGCTTAACACGTATTTACCACGCCCAGGTGGACAGCGGCTCTGATATTCAGACTTGTATGAAATGGGACCCCTCGTAACTCCTTAAGATATGCAAATAAGGTGTGAGTAAATTAAGCAAAACGTACAGGAAGAAATGTGGTGATAAGAGTTGCATTCGTAAAAAGAGCATCTACAAAATTTAATGTTTTCAACAGTGTTTGTTTTTGCAAAAGAGTGGAACCAAAACCCAAACGGTATGTACAATCTGCAGAAACTTGCCTTGCTTTGTTTCGGAGCTTTTTAACTGTTGTCGGCCTGCTGGAAAAGAAGGACCGACTGTTCCACCGCTGCATTCAGAGTGAATAAAGAATAGATTCCTGGGAGCGCTTACGGCTGAGTCTTCACAGGGGCACCGTCACACTATCATCCTCCATTTCTTCTCATTGGTTTCATGAACGCAGTTTGAGATACGGCTACGTTACACGGGTGATGGTTTCCCTAAGTTTGCACGGACCCAAGCAAACAATATCGAAGA
Source organism: Amblyomma mixtum (assembly GCF_055824585.1). Classification (NCBI taxonomy): domain Eukaryota; kingdom Metazoa; phylum Arthropoda; class Arachnida; order Ixodida; family Ixodidae; genus Amblyomma; species Amblyomma mixtum. The sequence continues at coordinate 80,486,633 of NC_143015.1, read as the reverse complement.
ACTCACTATTGCCTTGCTTAGTCGTTTTGTGCTCGACGTTTTCGAATGAATTTGCCTAGCTGCTGTCGACCTTCTTAGGATGCAGTTATGACACAAACTGCGCCCAGAACACAAGGGAATCGTAAGTTTTACAGACGCTCAAATTCGCGTATAGAAGCGGATATTCAGGCTCGAGGCTGTCAAACATGTTGTCGTTTGATTATGATCACTGAGTTCCTCGGAACATACGCGTTTGGCAACCATTCGTAGTTTCTCGCTACTAATGAGAAAACGGAGCGCCATTTTTCGAAATTTCTCTCGCCCGCAAACTTGAAAACGAACTTCGACTGATTCCATGGCCAAGTAACATAGCCTGCTTTGCGTTCGTCGTGTTTGCGGCAGCTGACAGCAGTTGGAGTGCTACTCGTTTTGACGGCTCTTAAGTCTGTGACCATTCGCCACGGAGCGTGCACGTTTGTGAAGGGCGCGTTTTGGGAAATTCAAAAGGAAGTCTGAAGGCTTCGCTCGCCCATGTCGAAATGTCGCTATAAGAAAAGGGCAAACACACCTCAGCGTCCCTATGTGTCAGTCACGGAGAAACGAAGCGAAACGGCGCAATCAGGAGTCCACATTCTCCTCTAAGAGTGGCCACAGACTGAAAGAAAGAAGACAATAGCACGCACCGTGTCTCGGAGCCACCGGACAAACTTACTTTACATCCCACTCAGACCATGGCACACGCCCCGAACATCCGGGATAAGACAATTGACGGAAATAAAGCATATAAGAAGATGCGCTTGTTCCAAATGCGCAGGAAAATTTTCGGAATTAAAAGAGTACAGTAATAGAATTTCGTTCGCCTCTACATTCTTCCTAAAAGTATACAAGATGCTCGTATTTCTTCCTCTAGTTTCAGATTCCGTTGAAGCGGCAGAAAGGTGGCTATGAAGCTAAAGTTTAGTTATCATACCGTCAGGTATGAGGACCCTTAAATATGTTTGGTACTTCGCTCTTTTTGTCATTTTTGCTTTTGGGCTTCCGACTTAAGAGTTCGAGTCAGATAAAAAGGTAAAGCACCGATTATATAGCAGTATTTGTGGCTGGCCTGATCTGAAGTAAAATTTTTCATCTATCATTCAGCTGATAAAATTGAAACCGACCAAGCACTACAGGAGAAATATAATAAACTTTTTATCGTGCGTTGAGAATTTTGGCGTTGCAATTAATCTATACTGCTCACTTGCATATCATACAAAAGATTACATATGCAAGGTAGCTAAAGTGCCTCAGTTCCTTTCAAGGGGCACACAGGATTGATCCGTCACAACTTTTCTCTCAGCAAAGGTCAGTTATATATCCCCTTCTTGCTATGTGGATGCCAACAAGGCAGGATAGCAGGCATCTATGCAGAGAAAATTTCAGCCAAAAGTTAAGTTGTCACTCCACTCAAACCTGGGAATCCTAGAAGTAAAAGAACTCAGTGACCACCTCTGTTCAGAGAAAAAACCTAGATAGCCTCTGGCATTGGATCGAAAAAGCTTATGTTGACGGGCCGAGTTTACTAACCAAATCAGTGTGAGTGAGTTTACTAACCAAATCAGTTTACTAACCTGTGTTTTATTTTTCGTCGTGTGCAGGTTATGAATGCTCATTTTGGAGAGAGTGGTTTCTTTGTGGTTAGAACGCGGTAGCTGATCGATGCTGGCTAACTCAGTTTGCCTTCAGCGTCCGATTTGGGTAAAGCTTGTTAATCCCCTCTTCCATACCTTATTGCCATATTCAACCACAAAATAGAAGTTTTTCAGCATAACCGAAAAATTAACGAACAGTGCCACCGACCACATGAAATGGAAGGTCTTTCACTGACCAAGCTAAGAAGCACATTGTCTGCGCAGTTAACTCCAGTCGATCTGTTTTACGTCATGAAAACTTTGCAGGTTATATACCCTCCGAGGGTTTGGGTTCCAACCGGAGTCAATCTGTCGATGCCCTCACTTTTACGACTCCTTCATCACCAAATGTGCAGAGTGGCAATGGTATTTACCACCTTTATATTTTGATTTCAAGGTATTCAGTACCCCTAATTACCACCCGCAATGATATTCAAATATTTACCTATACCGCGTCGGGTGATCTCCCTTCTAATTCGGTAATGACGAATGTATCCCATCCACATGATAGTTGGTTTCCCTGCACTGATAATACATTCCGGAACATGCAACAACGCCTATCAAACAACTCATTTCTTTGGTTTTTGCTCGGTTTTTTGGCTCTCCGGACTTTACGACACTTTTAGGGACATGGAGAAGGTTTTAGGTAGCTCTGTTAATCCATTAACAACAGGTTTCAAGCCGGCAACTCTGCGATATATTGCGGAATCAATGCTGCCGTGAAAGCTTCGCCAGAACAGCCCGATATTTCATGAAAGCTGTGCGAATTCCTGAGTCGGAAAATGAGTTTAAACTTAAAATACGAAACTACGGGGGCAGAATTCGCCCTCAGAGAGAGAAAATTTTATGAAGAAAACTCAACAAAATTTGGCACCGAACCCTTCTTAAACGCTTGCAAGGAACAACTGTTTTGAGCTTTATATATTTAAAGCAGCCCCAGCTATGATTTCTCCTTATATTGCTAAATGCAGAGCCTTTAAAGCTGCTTTGAAATATTGTGCATTTCGAAAATAGCGGTTTTCTGGAATATGCCGGAGCTGCATTCGGTAGTTGTTAAACAACATAACAAGTCCAGCGATCTTGGACAAAAATTTTGAATATAGAAATATTGTGAGGTAATGGTGTGGAAATATTCAAGGTAATGGGCATTCTGCCGATGCATAGCTAAATCATTCTTTTAAAGCTTTTCCACCTCTCGCATCGAGTACTTTAGTCGGCCATAGAAATGTAACTGGGAACGTTGTTGACGCTAGCAAAAACGAGAATATAAAGAAATTCGTCTGCCGATCGAAGACCTGCAGACAAATTGATTGTTATTGTCAAATCTTACAATATACAAAAATGTACGTTCACAAACTCTTTCCCGTTGAAAAATGCTTTTCTGCATCTTTTCTAGGCATTTATGGTAAGAAAACTATGAGCATTTTTGTACTGGTTCATTCACTATGTCACCTGTACTTGCTCCCTTCATGTCAGCATTAAAGTTTAAAAACATTTACTTTCATACCAGTTGCCGGACCTTGGCTGCCAGTTTTTCAAATTTGTGACGAATTCCGTGCACCTATTGCAGCTCTTTCCTGTGTCGCTGTACTAATGGTGGCCCAATTGCAAAAAATAATGAAACAGAAATCACAGTAATACGAAACTTTCAAATTGAGGTATAACTACATTAAAATCACTGACAGAGATTCTTCGCAGTTTTATTGCCAGGACATTTAATTGTGCGCTATCGAAACTTGATTATGTTTTTACAGTTATCTGGGAAGACCTTTATTATGTTTCACGGTTGTATCTTTCAGCATGTGATCTATTTTCATGGTGCTGCATGCAGTTACTACAATGAGGTGGAGTGCTAATAGCTAATATTACGTTGCTCACTGCTCAAGAAGTAACATCGGTTTTGTTGAAAGCAAATAAAAAATCTTCCGTTTGCTGGAAAAGGGAAATATGTTCAGCAAGACAAATGCGTGCTTCAGTTTTGCTCTTTTTGCTCTAGAAGAAGCAATTACTGTCATGATTACTTTAGAGTCACACTCTTTTATACACGTGCAGTGTAGCGCGTATCCGAAATATTCATTCCGCAGCACGCAACAACTTATGAATAATTCTCACTTTTGAAATGACGGTTAATGCAACTAAATTTATATTTCTCTCTATCTAATGAAAGCGGTTTCTTTTGCAGTTGCTATTTTATTGAGACATCTTAAACGAGTGTTTTTCTGCAGTTATTGAGAAAAGTTGTTACCAAGTAAAGGGCACGGTGTAAGATGTTATTCATGCCTTATTGCGAGTTTTAAGCCCACCTATGCCTTCTCGCGCAGCATGCTAATAAGGCAGAAACATGTAGAAGAACAGCAGATTGGGCTAGTTGGTGTCGATTCATAGTAATGGTTCAACAGCGCAAACACACACAGACCAAGAAGGAGACAAGACACACACAGCGCTGAACTTACAACTGATTTTTTATTAGGAAGAAGCACGTCATAATATACACACACGACAACAACACACATGAAAAAACAGCGCACATGCGCAATGTCAACAATCTCATATTACTAAAAAAGGTAAAAAACCGCTTTAAAAGCACGTGTGTATCCACAGAAGCACTAACCACTGTGTAGCATTTTCATTTCCCTTACAGATAATGTTAGAGATGGCGCACTCACGCACCCTTTATCTTTCCTGTCATTCTGACCAGCGCACTAGAGAAATTGCTGAAGCCTTTCACATTAACAGCAAAGATAAAGGGTGCGTGAGTGCGCCATCTCTAACATTATCTGTAATGTAAATGAAAATGCTACACAGTGGTTAGTGCTTCTGTGGATACACACGTGCTTTTAAAGCGGTTTTTACCTTTTTTAGTAATATGAGATTGTTGACATTGCGCATGTGCGCTGTTTTCATGTGTGTTGTTGTCGTGTGTGTATATTATGACGTGCTTCTTCCTAATAAAAAATCAGTTGTAAGTTCAGCGCTGTGTGTGTCTTGTCTCCTTCTTGGTCTGTGTGTGTTTGCGCTGTTGAACCATCACTATGAAGAAACATGGTTTTGTAATGGTTGCTATAAAGCACCAAACTGAAAAATGCTTCTGCACCGTCACATTGCCCACGATTGCTCGACCTCCTCCTCAACTTTCGTCACTTTAACAACCTGTATTTTTCTGTGAATTTTTTCGGTTATATGTTTGATTTCAGGAATTATGAGGTTTAACGACCGAGATCAACTGGGGCTATGAGGGATGCCGTATTGAAGGTCTCCTGATAATTTTGAACACGTGCTGTTCTTTAAAGTGTGATGGCATCGCACAGTACACGCACCTCTTGCATTTTGCCTTCATCGGAATGGGACCGCCGTGGCCGGGATCAAAGCCGCGTCTTTCGGATCAGCAGTCAAGCGCCTTAACCACTGAGCTACTGCTGCGGCATTAGGTTACATGCGCACGCTGATCTTTTACATGAGCTATGTTTTAGCCCTCAAACCAGCGGAGACCGTCTAACTAGCTGTGCTGAAGTTGTCTTGCTTTGTGAGAAGCTAGAAAGCTTGCGCCTCCGTGAAAATCCTAAAAAAGCAAAAGAAGTGATATTCATTATATTTATAAAGATGTTCATGCCTGTCTCTGTAAGACCTCAAGAAATGAAACCTATATAACTTCAACAGTATGGAAAGCTGGGCTAGTTGTAGGGTTCACGATGAAAATTTGTGGGCGCGAACAAACAAAAGACCGAGAAGAAACCACAGGACAAGCGCCTTTTACACAACTATTTTAATGGGACGGCAACAAACACTTAAATATGAAAAGATATCACAGGTAGGTACAGATATAAACAGTTAAGATTCCATGTTATGACTGAACAAACTCAAAATTTACGCAGATAACCTATTTCCTTTTTCGTGAGCGATACTGACGGCTTACTCACGCAAATGTTCTCATTCCTGATTACATAACACATTCACATCCACGTGATTCACTTTCGTGTGGTGGTGGCGTAGCGCTTTTTGTTCACAACAGTCGCACCTACTCAGCATTGCCAAACGTTTCTTGCAGCACACCTTATATCGAAGCATTATTTATCAGACTGGACAACTCTGTTATCGCGGGTGTCGTGTATAGGCCCCCCAATCCAGCTGTAGCCTTATTTCTTCAAAAACTTGAATCAGTACTTTTCACCCTCATGTCAGAACACAAATACCCGGTTATAATTAGCGGAGACATTAACATAGATACCCGTAACGTACACCATAATGACCATGCGCATCTGCTGAATTCCTTTAATTTTCGGAATTTGATTACCATCCCCACTAGAATAACCAGCACATCTGCAACGGTCATTGATCATATCTTAACAAATATAACTTCGAATATAAGTGCAAAGGTATGCAACCAACCTATTTCTGATCACCTACCTACCTATATAACGGTTCAAAACGTCATTAAACCGAAATCAATACCCGCCAAGGTAATTACGAGAAACGATTACACTTTGCTCAGATCCAAAATTCAGTCTATTGACACTAGTACCACATACCATGAAGACGTTGAAACTGAATTCTCCAATCTTATTCACACTCTTACGTGCGCTACAACAAACAGCAGTACGAAGTTATCTGCTCGCTCGTATAAGCAGCCCATTTCGCCCTCGATCACAAAACAAATTTTAGCAGTGCTACAACAGAAGGATTTCTGGTATCACAAATGGAAGCAGCATAAGGATAACAACTATTACTTGAGTCAGTACAAAACAAATGCGCAATACATCTGTTGCAGCTATGCGCACACGGAAAAAGGAATATTACACACGCCTCATTGAACATAGCGCTGGGAACTCCAAAAAACTGGGAAATTGTGAACAGTGTTGGTAAACCGCGCCAACAGACGCTTCCAGCAGTTATTGATCAGAACGTTGTCGACCACTTTAATTCATATTTTACTACAGTAGGGATTTCTTCAGCCACCACTGCAAATAACACAGATGTAAACTCTTCGTTACCCAGTCCACTACCAAATACCTTTTTCCTAAACGACATTGAACTGAGCGAAATACATTCTACATTGGCAACTATGGCTAGCAATAAAGCCGCCGGATTGGATGGAATAACTGTACGTATGTTGAAAGACAACAAACATTGATATTCTCGGTCCTATATTATGCCACGTTCTAAATCACTCACTGCAAACCGTCAAGTACCCAACGCCGCTAAAAACCGCCCGAGTAGTTCCAATATACAAGGATGGAGACAGCTCAAACCCTTCTAGTTATCGACCTATATCAGTGCTCAGTGCTGTTAATATCCTTTTTGAAAAAATTCTTGCAAATCGAATGAATAGATTTCTAGAAAAATACCATATAATTTGCCCACAGCAACACGGCTTTCGGCAGCATCATTCAACATCAACTGCAGTCCAGTTATTAGCCGAAAAAATAAACTGTGCTTTAAATAACAACGAACTTGTGGCTGTGGTCTTTCTTGACTTAAGAAAGGCTTTCGATACCGTTGACCATTCCATCCTTTTGCACAAGCTAAAACACTACGGCTTTAGAGAACGAATTTTCTAGCTGTTTTCTAGTTACTTCGATCAACGTCATCAGGTAGTCGTAATGAATAATGTATCATCGTCACCACAGCGTATACACACGGGCGTACCCCAAGGGTCTGTTTTGGGACCCCTGCTTTTTTCCTTACATGTTTCCGATCTTCCACGTGCACTACACTTCGGAGATATGCTGAAGTACGCCGATGACACCGCTATAATTATTACAGGAAACAACATCGAGGAAATTGAGTCCAAAACGAACTTAGATTTAGCAAGCATCTCTTACTGGTTTTCAGCTAACAAGCTGTCTGTTAATGTTGACGAAACAAAATATACTGTATTTCACTCCCGTGGTAAACAAGTAGATATTAACTGTATGAACATTTCCATTAACAACTCTGTACTGCAACATACACCTTTTTTGAAGTATCTTGGCGTAATATTTTATAGGCACCTGCACTGGCAAAATCACATATCTGCAGTGGGGGCATTAAACTAGTTGTGAAAAACGCGCTTGTCCTGTGGTTTCTTCTCGATCTTTTGTTTGTTCGCGCCCACAAATTTTCATCATGAACTATATAACTTCGTGAACTATGAACATCGTGATACCAGAACAAAATATCAATGCACTTGTGTGAACCCCTTTTGCTGCTGAGAGAAATGTCCTGCCTGAAGGTTCTCTAGCAGAAGGCTGGCCTAAAATGTGTCTTGCTCTTGGCGACAGAACAAAAACCTAACTAGAGCTGTTTTCAATGATATCACTTCTTTTAAGCAGATGAATTGCAGCCTTAAATTGGTACTTAATTTAATCAATCATCACATTTTAATCCCCTCTTCTTGTACCCGCACTGCACGCGTGACATGAACGAAATGAGCTTTGTATGAAAACTGAGTACCACTTGATTACGACCATCACATAAACTGTATTCGTCAAAAGATGTGTTGCCCTATACGTCATCACCAGAAGGACTGCCTACTTGCTCCTCGATTGAAAACTATACACTTTACAAACCGAAAACGGGAGAAGGTCATGTTTTTCTGCGAAAGAATGACGTTAGCGTTTGACGTCGGTATCACCAGTTGCTCAGCTGAAAGGAAAGTGGGCTGATCATCGAGAAAAAGAGTTCCAAGATCATAAAATTTGATCTATTATTAACTTCTTATTTTCTTCAAGTGACTGTGCGCTGGGCGTCTGCAAAATCTCAGCCATACTTTCCTTGGCGTCAGTGCAGTCGACAATTTCCTTGCCATGTGTTTGACACCCTCCTGCCATGCCTGTAGCTCCTGCTTGTCTGACGTCAAAGCTCAACGAAAGACCGCTTTATGAAGCGTAACCTTTTCGCGGCGCTCCTTGCACCTTCCGTGTTGATGAAAGTGATTGTCACGTCTCTAACGGGGTGCGCATGTGTTGTTGTTGGAAGCAGGCGAACAGGTTGCGCTAAAAGGTGAGCAGGAAAAATTAATGAAAGAGAGATATAAAAGCTCGCCTCAACGTATGACACAAAATATTATTTCGGACAGTATAGACGCTGCAGCAACATCACCATGCATCTAGCAGCGCTGCTTACTTGCCTACTAGTATTCTTCGGTAAGTAAGTCTACAGCAACCTCACACTGGCGCTTCGTTGTTTCTTATATCCTGGTAACAAAGTACTTTGCACGATAAAACATGTCCTGATACGCTTTATTACTGTACATAAAGGCCTTTATTTAGTGCAAGCACAGAGTTAACGAGCGAGAGTGCAGCCTGAGGTAACTTGTGAACGTTATCTACGTCTCGGCCTTATCTACGTCTCGGCCTAATGTCGGAACATTGGCAAGCACCCTGAGATTGCCCCCTCCGTTGTTCAGCTCTGTTTGCAAGAAACCCGCCCAGCAGCCCTCACTCTACCAGTTATTTGTTGTAGTGAATCAACAATCCCAGGAATTTGGAACAGCGATCCAGTTTTTTTGAGCACCACTTGGCGCATGACAATAACTCTTAGCAGTAGCGCAGATTTTGGTCTCACAACCTCTTTAGCTGTGCCATGTGGCGTAAACGGTGCTGGTACGGCACTTATGTATACCAGAGGGAAGGAGGGGGGAGAGACTTTAAATATATACGACAGTCTGGACGCTTTGGAGAGTAGCGCTACCGTGCGAGAATGGGAAAACGTATGGTAAAAATGTTAATTCAGCATTTTGTTGATCTTCAAAACAGCTGCATTGAATAAGAAATAATCGAGTTGCTTTTTAAGCCATTCGCTGTACCCGATTTGACCAGCACATCTTTCAAAAGTCGTTTTTTGCGATGAAAAGGATGCCTAAATTTTTGAGTTTCGGTAGACGCTCATTGTTTACGCACTGGGTAGTTTTGCAACAAATGTAAGGCAAGTCAATATGCTTCTGCCTTTGATATCCCCAAGAGCTCACAAATAACCTTAACGCAATGAGGAAACTCGCTCAGTTTTCTGTACGCTTATTTCTTAAAAAAAAGAAAAAATGGGACTTCTTCCTTTTGAGACCCATAGGCTGCAAAATCTTAGGGGCGGGTACTTTAGTCGGATACAAATCAAGAACGCAGCGCCTTTTCCCCGTCAAGCACTCCCCTCCAGCCACTATCGTAGGCCGATTGTCATGAACCTTCTAGCTCGAGAATACAGGGAACGGCAGTTCAAAAGCGATGGTTCCCTGCTTCCATGGTCAGGGACAGTCGCTTGGTGCCGGGAGGGGGTGGTGAGGGAGGGGGGGGGGCGGGGTGAAGCGGCCGGTAGCGGCCTAGGTGATGTCTGTCACGCAGGTGCTGACGGCCTGGAGGTAAATACTGGCGGCCTTGGGCCAGCCGCTCGAGGTACATACGCGTATTTACGCGCCGTGCGCGTGTCGTGTTTCGTGCCCTGTGGGGACTCACAAAAAAGAACACACGCACGCGGTTCCCGGTCACGGTTTTTTTTAGTTGTTCAGGAAAACAGTCCTTCTTGCTCATGGATTAGTGTCAGAATATTAAAGGTGTTATAGTGAACGAACAAAGTGCATTGCTTACACATAGCACATTGAGGCTCATGATGTGGGCGAGGACAATAAAAATGATGGAATGTAAATTTGCAAGGACCCATGTGTCAATAAAAGAAGAAAATGATAAAGGGACTTTTCTTTTAGTGAAGGTGATCGGGGGTGAGATGTCGCTTAATTATTTCTCCGTACAAGATATCTTTCCAAGATCAAGAAGCGATAATCACAATCTCGCGCTTGTATGCGAAACCCAAAACTCCGTATTTTCCGTGCAGTTCCCTAGCAAAATTACTCTTGAAAGGCAAATTCTGCAACAAATGTTCCAGCGTAATCTACTCCAACGCACACAAAGAATCATTCGCGTGTGCCCTTATTGGGGAGAATGGCCTTTTTCTAAGTGAAAGGCCTTATGTTTTCGGCGAAAAAAAAGCGCTTTCGTCAACCAGATAAAGTGGCCAAGACATGAGTTCGTATATAGAAGCTTCTTGCTATCTCCGCGAGATATAAGAAACAATCCGAAATCGCAAGCGTCTCGAAACAACACAATAGTTGTTACATTTAGCCATCATAGGAGATTCGTGGTATAAACTAATAGTAGCGGCCAAGTGTGTGTTAGTTTATATTAACGCCTCTTTTGTGCGCATACTCCATGCGATCGTTTTCACCTGGAAGAATGAAATTAGGCTTACATTGCATTACATTTGTTGTAAAAAAACCTTTGTGTTCAGCAGAAGGTTCATTACCTTGGTAAGCAATGACGTTGCAGTCTTGGAGGGCTACCGGTTTAATCGTTGGAGCAAAGGCGAAGTAAAGATCTGATATTGAGAACCTAGTCTCAGGAAAATAAAGGAAGTTTTGTTACAAGGTTGCAAAATTTACAAATTTAGCGCTGAGCACATTAATCTCCCTAAATGAAATTGCGACTATAGATTCAACAAGCATGAAGATGGCTAATAGAAAGAAGGAAATACACACGTCTTTCTTCAAACAGATATTGAATTATAACGTAGATATGCCCTATTTGTTAAGGTCTAATCGGCGAAGACACATTTTGGTTTCACTATATCAAACCCGCTTGGTCAATATATACGGTGAAAAGTCATTTCGTTCGCCATATTAGCAGGACATGTCAGCAGAACTCTTTACGCAACGTCACTTGCCAGATTTTTAACTAAATATTCGCATAATATGACATCTGCGTTTGTGTGTTGACCCAATGGGTAATACAGAATGTTAGTGATGAAAACAGGAAATGTGATGTTCAGTTCTTTTCAGAGAGAATTATGTAGAAAGGTATTTCAAAAAGTTTGTCTCCATGCGGCGCCCTTAGTACTAATCACGTAAAAATGCTGGCCGCATAATTGTTCCAAGCTTCCTGAAAAATATTCATAGGGCCTTAAGCTACCCATATTTGAGCAGTTACTAACCGTCGTCTCTCACGCAGGGTCGGCAGCATGTCAAGACCTCACGGAAGAGGGTATGTGAACTATATGTTGTTCTGCCATAGCTTATGTATCTACAAGCCCTATTGGAAAAAAATCTCTATAATGCAATAACCTCGTACAAACTTTATCACAAAATATTATGCGAATGTCGTATAATGTTCTTCATTGGTTTAAACATTTGTATTATATTTTACAACCACTTACGACATTCACATTAAAGAAGCTGTATTAGGTCATTGGATCACAGAGCTTTTAAGGCGGAAGCCTTTAATGCGTCATCGTTGTAAGCAGGAGCTGTCGACAGAAATGTCACGCTTTTCAATTGGTCGAAACGGTCGTGACGTCACAGTGCGCGAATTTCAAACGGGGCCAATTGCACTTCTTCAGCTACTAACCATGCAACCAATTAAAGGGATCGTATAGTGATGCCCCAAGTGAGTTTGACTGAGTTTAGCTAACTGCTTACTTAACCAATTATCTAATTAACCTTTCTAGTCAGACCAGATGAATAAATAAAACCGAGTAAGAAATTGGCCGAGCTTGGGAATCGAACCCCGGTCTCCGGTGTGCGAGTCGATCACGCTACCACTCCGCCATGCCAGCTTTTTTTTTCTTTCTTTATTGCCTGTCTTTGGCTCATGACATTGCACAACAAAAATACACATAACGCTATATACATACGACACTGTCGTGGTCAGCCAGCACGAGACTGGCTTCGTCAGCTTAAAATTCCCGCAACATACACAACGGCTCTAGTCTTGAGAGCCACTCGGAAGGCTCCGCAGCTGCTTTTTGGATTGCAAGAAACCAGTCCATGCTTTCCCGAAAATAAATTCGGGCCGGTCGTGCGTCTTTGTCACAATTGTAGCCTGCCATTCTGGAGCGCCATATACAGTGGAGGGCCAAGAGCATTATGAGATCAAAAGGTGCCCCATCCTCATTATCAGTGCTTAAATAGCGAATTCCGTGCGCGTCAAGTGGTAGCTCTTTTTTTATGGTCCTTTGTAACACGTCCCAAAAATAAACCCCTTCCCAGCAATGCAAAAAAACATGGTCTATTGTTTGAGGCTGTTTACAAATTAAGCAGTTCGATCCCCACGGTAAAAAGAAATCCTTTCCCTCTAGAAACTTTTTAACTGGTAGCGTCCCGGTGTGTAACTTAAAAAAGAAAGTCTTTACTCCTGGTGGCACCTGCATTTTCTTCACCCTTTTTAAAACATCCCCTCCCGGGCCTCCACTGTACAAGGCACTGTACATGGGCTCTGGGAAAACAATATCACAAAGATCATTGTACAACTTTTTCCTTTTGCTTTTCCGCAAATAATCGGTGGAAAAACGTGCCGAAAGAAACCGAACGCTTGCTACAATCTCTTTGTAGTTTGGAATGAACATAGGCGCGTCTAGTAAATACGCTGTCTTCGTTCACTCCCATCTTCCTCCCTTCCCGTTACGGCGAGGTTTAGGTGTCCACCGAGATATGAGAGACAGATAATTTCCTTTCCTCAAAAACCAATTTACCGACGAGCAAAGCGTATTTGTCCGCGTTTCAGATTGGCCCAAGTTGTCGTGACGTCACCGCGCGCGAATTTTGACGGGTGTCCAGCGAAATATGTGAGACAGTTACTGCGCAACTTCCTTTCCTCAAATACAATTTTCAACTAGTGTCTACTGAGATATGTGAGACAGTTAATGCGTAATTTCCTTTCCTCAAATTCAATTTTCATTTTCTTCATTACGGCCGCTCTTTCTTCTTTCACTCACACTTCCTCCCTTCCTGTAGGTGCGGCTCAGGTGTCCACCGAGATGACCGAGAATTACAGCCCCATTTCTTTTCCTCAAAAAGCGTTGCGTTCAAAGGGCAACGCATCGCGCCGAACGGGTGGTGGCGTTCCTTGGACTCCGTGGCAGCGCTACAACACGCTGTCGCGTTCCAATCCTAAAGGCGAAGCTTAAGCGTCATTAATTGGCAGTTAATTGATGCACCTACACAATGTGCAGTGAACAATCGCGTAGCAGAATGCAGCACTCAGGCTTTCGCCTTTCACCACTTTAGCCGCTAAAGTTGCTCGTAATTTTTTTTTCGCAAGGATGGTGGTTATTCAGAGTTCGGGCTAAACTCGGTACTCTATGTTCGGTGTAGTTGAAGGAAAACGTACCATCCGTTATATAGGTTACAAGTTGCAAGCAACCATCATGATTGTGGTTATGAGGCCCCGCAGAAGGAAGCTCAAGATAGTCGACTTAAGAACATTATTTATTCTCTATCTCGTCGCAGATATGAAGTAACAGTACGAAATGTTTCAGATGTCTCTTTAAAGACGTTGTATAATTGGTTATGCATGGTGCTGGCCGCACTCCTTCAACCTGTGTTGGCCAAATCGTAAACGTAATCAGGCGCATTTAATTGTTGTTATTTTTTAAGGCTAAGAGGCTTGTGAACCTAATTTTCATCCCATTTAACACTGCATGTACTATGAAAATTTTGTCGTTGCTTTGACGCCACACTATTTTCTGATTCACATCGATGAAACGACCGCTGAAGTTACTTCCGCTCATTTTCGCTTACTATCAGCGCATGAACAAAGCGTGAGCGTCATTTTTTAACCGCCCAGAAAGTTTTCTCTAGCGTGCGCCTCGCATTCTTGATTGCCACTGCTATAGCCACAAGCGTCTTTGTGTACCACTGTGGTGCTGGCCCCGCATTCTGGGGCGCCTGTGTGAGGCTGCCAATGTGTGGCGTTACCGGCACGAATCTAGGACGATAGTGTATCATTTACCCCTGTGTTTACTCGAACCACTTGACCGCTTTTCATGAAGCATAAGACGAGGGCGAGGACCTTAGCAGCTTTTATCGTGAGCAGCGTTTTCTCATTGAGGCTGCTTTTTCATGCCAAAATATGATGTCTGACAACACAACTTTTTCAGATTCTATTACGGGCAGCGATTTGAACATCACAGATGATATCGGTGAGTTCAAAGAGCTTGCGGGCTGTTAACGTCCGAAGGCGACTCAGGCTTCAGGGACGCTGTAGTGGAGGGCTCCGGAAATTTCGACCACTTGAGGTTCGCTAATGTGCCCTGATATATTACAGTACACGAGCCTCTCGAATTTCGCGGCCATAAAAATTTGAACGCTCCGGCCGGGATCGAACCCGCGTATTCCCGGTCAGCAGCCGAGCACCATAACCGCTGAGCTACCGCGGCGGCTGTTAAAAAAGAAATGTGTTTACACATATCGCGAGTCTCAGCAGCGCTACAAGAAAGGAAAGAATATAGGGCTATTATAAGCTACTGAAATGATATCGATATATTTCGCTGTAAAATTTGGCGGCCGTGATGCAAAATTTCTCTTGAAACATTCTTTAAGATAGTTTTATTCCTGTCTACTTTTTCGGTTTCATTTCATTCACCAGCTATAGCTTGTATACCGAATCCAGCCACAGACGCCGGTTTGGTGTTGGCCCTCAAGTAAATTTCAGGTACGAGAGCAAAGGAGAGAGTGTAATGAATTATCTTCACGAAATACACACCCACGAAGCAAACACTCAGAGAGTCGCCGCGTTGACTCAGTAGTTGTAGTGCTACAGCTGCTTACCCGAAAGGCTCTGGTTCGATTCTGGCCGTTCGGTGGGTTTTCGATGGAGGCAAAGTGCTAGAGCCCTGTAGGTTGCGAAGCCAGTGGACTGTAAAGAACTCCAAGTGGCACGAAATTATGTTCCACCCTCCATTACGGCAACCCTTATAGACAGCCTCGCTTTGCGAAAGAAGCCAGAATCACCATTCTAAAGAACACGATGCTAGCTAGATTATTCGGTATTGATTTCACAAGTTAAATTGGGGAAAATCGCATGAGGCCCTCTTCAATATTGAAATTTATATTAATTTAATTATCTGCTATTTATTTCTTTATTTATTTATTGTTCGCCTCAGATGCCGCAATAGGGCGACTAAATGAAGCACATTGTTTTTGGTAATCCTCTCTTTTCGCATTTAAACAAAAGAATGGCACTCCCTCAGCTAGACACATTTTTGTCAAAAATAACTGCTGAAATATTTTTCGCAGATGAGAAAAATACTGCATTTTTTATGCCTACGCGACTAATATAAGATACTTAACATTACAGAGAAAGAGTTTCCTAAAACAAAAAAGCAGCAGGTTTTTGGAGGATATTTCCTTATATTCTTCAAATTAATCAGGTAAAAGCATCACTCCACGGTTCGCAAGAATTCTCTCGTTTAGGCAGCCAGACGGCATAAAAAATATTTTTCCGAGTACAAAGTGTCCAACATTTATCCCTATAAACGAGCATCATTTTTAAAATGGGATTAGCGGCAGTGTGTTAACGTATTGATTCCTAGAAGATGAAGATCTTGAAAATACAGATCAAGAGCATGCTAAAAATACAGCACAAAAATGAACTCCCGAACAAAACCCCGCAGAGATCTTGAAGCAAAGTCTTTCTAGAAAACTGTTCACAACGGATCTTGCTGCAGTAGGTGCGTATTGACCCGCGGCGGCCATATATTCTACGGGAGGTCCATATGCCTTTTGCTTACTTTGCTTGTTGTCTACTTTTGGTTGGGTTCGAAAGCGGCTGACTGTAATATGTTCGCTTTTCCCAGCGCGTCCACTGCCTCCTGAGGTTTTGCCGATCAATGGTAAGCCGAAACGTACTGCACGGTGCATTTCATTAAGTTGGAAATAGTTATTTCCCGCACCAAATTTGGCGCGCTCGGAGAGGATTTCTTTCTTGATATCTCCGACAGCTTGAAGAGCCGTGCGAAGGAGCGCCTGAAAAAAGAAAACTAAAGCAGTCGCTTTAATCTCAGGCTGTAAAATTATTTCCTCTTACTGTGGTTCGTTAAAGTACGCTTTGTGGCTGAGCACATCTGCGCTTTTTTGCTTTTCGTCGCATTTGCAATGTGGCTTGCGCGGACAGCAGTCTACCATGTTACTTACTGCTTCCCGGCAGAACTCCGACGCCATTAATCTGCCACCATGAATCTATTTAGTTAATCTAAGGTACAGGGCGACAAGAAACTGCTCTCTGTACAATCAGAAACTGTCAGCTTGAGGCCTCGAGAAGCTGCGGTTATTATGTTGGGGAATTTAATATTTATATTCTGCCCGTCATTTGCGGGCGGAACGCGAGCAAGTCAATGGAGACACGAACAGAAAAATAAGTTCGTGTACAGGAGAAGCGCACTACTGGCTCAGATTGACTTCGAAGAAGGGAAGACTGCCCCAGAATGCCTATCAACCTTTCTTGTATTTCGTCTCCCGGAGCCAATATGTTGGTATTTTTGCGTTGCCACCTTAGTTTTCCTGTTCGCGTTTCATTCCTTATGACAGTACAGTGTGCAGTGATATATGACAAGAAGAATATTATCTGGAATATTTAGAGAGAGAATGAGAGCACATCACTCAGAGGAAAGGCTCAATATCACGCAGAAAAAATAAACTTGGATGCCACAGTTAACGAGGCTAGAAAACGGACTTTTTGCAGGAAAGAGGGAGATGACATTATGACATTATGGAGATGAAATTACTATGTAGCTTTAATACATCACAATGCCATTTAAGTATGCATTACAAGAATTGATATCATCACTTCCTGTTACATGAAGTACTAGCCTGACTGCCTTTAAGGCATTCCATTGGTAAGGGCGTATTTAACTCAGTACAGTTTTCTACGAGGTGAAAAACACATTCTTCCTCTTCTCACCGAAACTAGGACATCATCAATCCTAGCACGCCTAAAGCATACCTGTCGTGATTCATGCTACGGAAAGTACACCCAAACAGTGAAAACCGTTTACACATCTAGAGTCCGGACTTTAATAGATGGTACCGATGAACAACGCGAAACTGATGACGACATACAGTAGTGGAAAAAGGTATGATATTTCAGTTTTTCTAATTTAACTATTTATCGCACTAAAAATTACCCACGAGGTTGGTGGAACTACAATTCCGCGTTTTTTTTACGCAATAGTAACCAATATTCATCATCGTATTAAGCAACAATATCTTTTCCCAGCCAATGTATTCAGGAACTGCTTTCTGTGCTGAGCGCAGGTATCGGTGGTTGTATGTTTTTATTACAAAATGAGAGAACAGCTCCAATGATGCCTTTTCAGAATAAGCCTATGCGTCGTTACTACAGAAGCAAGACTTTCCCAGCGATCTTTGCTTTGCACCATCGGAAAATGAAGTCCAGGAAGCTTTCAGCGAACATCTAATCCAAGTTTCCCCATTTATGCAGTAGCTTCTCGATTCGCTGGTCGGCGCTGCTGGCTTTTGGTCCCTCGGACGATTCTTATCAAAGATATTCAACTGAACTATTCTTAGTAGGCTGGCTTGGTCACTGTGTAAGACCCATCGTCATGTTGATCGAATAATTTCTCGAAAACATAGAAGGATGCTCCAGGTATTAATTCCGTTGAAGCACATATCGAAATCCCCAATTCCGTGCCTGTGGATGAATAAGCTCTTCATTAATGCTCTGATCAACCCCATTCCTTATGGTACCTTAAATTCTGTTAAGGAGATAAACTCCATGACTGAAGAATCAGCCCCGTGCCATTACTTTCCTGCCCCTGTGATTTAAATTGGAAGCTGCTAACGGGCTACATATGAGTTACGTTTTGGATGACGTATACAACAAATCCCATCATACTCGCATAACAAGAACTTCGATTCGTCCAACGGAATTCCTCGTTTGCATTTCTCACCAATCCTGACGAGGTGCTCCTGTACATACAAGGTTATAGAAGACCATTTTTTTGTCTCTGACGTGCGGAGTTTGGGCTTTGCTCCTCTTGTTTAGTTCAGCAAATTGCGCATGGTTTATTCAGCCACGTATTTACTTTAGGGTCTTATAACTGGGCCAAATCTCAAGAAATGTCGATAACAGTCATTGTACAGTTTTTAGGCTTGCGCTAAAGATGCCTTTATCGACAGGTTGGCTGGCAAATTTAGCATGTCTCCTGCGAAGAACGAAAGACCAAGCCCCCTCTGTGCCTACACGTCTTCAAAACTTCTTAAGGCGTAGATTGCGCTACTCTTAAATCTACTTAAAGCTGGTGGTTCTTTCTCCGATTGTTGTGGCAACGAATTAATTCCATTTGAGCAGACCTAATGATGCTATTTAACCACACACTCCACACACTGGTTACAAAATAATGCAGTATTGCACGCACCGTCCCCTAATGCTCCTCCTGCAAGAAAAGGGCATCACTGCATCTGGATACACTCAGAAATAGCAAATCAATCTTTTCTACTAGCGATAAAAGCTAAAGGAAAATCACAAGGATCCATCGAAAATGGCACCGATTTCTGTGATATCTGGTCGCTTCACCCCGCCTCGCAATAATGGTATGAACGAGGCGGGGACGCGTACAGCATTTTCTGAACGTCAGTCGAAGACCAAACACTCAAAACCTAATGGGATGGCTTTGAAGGTATCTTCAATCTTCCGGGTGCCGAAATTGTCGCTAGCCTCGTTCTTGCGTCTGGAAGCCTCGTTGCCAAATTTTGTTTCGGTGTAATGAGTTAAGAATTCGGGCCATCTCACCGCTAAAATGTTCTTTCCTTTACTGCTGCGCAACTCTTGGTCTTCAGCAAGTCGTTGACTGAGCTCGCACTGCTGGCAACTTTGCGTGGCTGCTTCCTTTACTCATTTATTGAGGCATCCTCATCTATCATTACATACCTACCATTTTATGCCCTGCGGCAACCAACATCGCATTAAAAAAAGAAACCGTGGGGCACTGCGGCTGCAGAGCAACTGATCAATGCCGCTTTACTGAATCTTTTAGTGCTTTTCGAACAAAATCCGCATGAGTTAGCTGTTAGTTGTGAATGGAAGATAGAGCATTTCCTGTGTAAGAATAGCCTGAACTGAAAAGGAAGAGATTATCTCGTTTTCCGAAAATTTGGAATACCGAAGAATTTTGTGACGTTACTATGTCATTGGAATGAATTCCGTCCTTCAATGAGGCTCGAGCTGCTCAGTTTTCAAAATAAGAGGCAACTGTGGCTGCCCTATTCCTGTCAAACTTCCGCTCCCTTGAATGGGCACTTTAATAGAAAAAGTCTGTGGAAAAGAAACGATTTTTTTTTCAGGTGGTATGTGAATATTCAGTAATTTTAGGTACCGAAAATGGTGTACTCCTATTTGATTATTCAAAATACTTAAATATTGCTTACAAAAAAATATTCGAAACGAAATAAATGCATACTTATGATTTCGAATAATTAGCGCGAAGTTCGAACAAAACCAGACGTATTTTTCTTCTAAGCGTATTCCAAAAAACACGAACATACAAGGTTGGTACCATGCTGCCGCGAGGGTACATCGCCGCGGTGTAGTCCATTCGTGTGAAGGCGTATATAATCTTTATACATGGGCTCAATGATTGGAGACCATGTATAGATTGCAAGTCATGTATGAGTGCAGGCCGCAGGCAGGCTCAACAAGCCCCGCGTATCTTCCTGACCTCGGATGCTATGCCTCATACGTCTAGTACGTTCCATGTACTAGATAATAATAATAATTGGTTCTTCAGGAAAGGAAATGGTGCAGTATCTGTCTCAAATATATCGGCGGACACCTGAACCGTGCCGTAAGGGCAGGAATGAAGGTAGGAGTGAAAGAAAGCGAGAAAGAGGTGCCGTAGTGGAGGTCTCCGGAATAATTTAGACCACCTGGGGATCATTAACGCGCACTGACAACGCACAGCAGACGGGCGCCTCTTGCGTTTCGCCCCCATCAAAACGCGGCCGCCGCGGTCGGGCTTGAACCCGGGTACTCCGGCTCGGTAGACGAGCGCCTTACCCCTCGGCCGCTGCGACGGGTGCACTACATAGAGTGCTAGTTTATTCCGTTGCCAGCAGCAAAAGACACCTTTCATATGAAGATAACTAGTCAAAGGTAAAGTAAATACACTGATGTCTTGTTGAGGCCGAGAAATGAAAATTGATGTTACGTCTTTTAACAGGTAAAGCTATAACTGTGAAACAGCAGCTCTTCGCTTTTTCCTGCAGTTGCCCTGAATATTCGACGACCAGCGAATATTCGTTAAAATTATCGATTAGATTTCGAATCGGTTCTCTCACTATTCTATTCGATTTTGACCTAAACTCTTCTTATTCAGTTCGGTAGTAAACCTACCTGATTCGAATTTGATTCAGTAGATAAGAAGCGCTATTCGTGAACGCCTAACTTTTAAGTGCGAAAGCACTACTGGCCACGTATCTCCTCAAATCCAACTGTTTGCGTGAAGCTTCTGAGGAGAATAACTGGATCCCTGCTTCAGTGGACACCTCAATCTTGCTTTCATGTACGTGACGGTGGCGACCACTTGTAGAAAGACCATGCTTTCGCACAATATTATGTGCTTAGCGCAGCTAAACCACCAGTCGTTTTTCTTTTAAAGCTAACATGAACCTTTAGTTCAGTTAAAGAAAGCCTGAAAAATGCAAAATATACTTTGCTGAGTACTTTTGCACATTACCCTGTGCTATTCTTACCTTGTGTAAGAATCGCGAATTATTTCCCGTTTTCTTATTTGGCAGGATTTATTTCGCATTTTGTTTGCTGTGCGTAAAAAAGAATTTGTGAAATGGAGTAAATAATTCCTTTACTCCTTAAGCCTTTGATACACAGAAGCGTATTTTGCAATCTAACGCGCTAAAGAGACTAATATGGTTTGAGTGCGCTCTAAACAGCATGGGACAGGTAAAAGGAAAAAAATATTGAATTAGAAACAAGCTCCGCCTTAAAGGTATGAGAGCGTAAGAAAGCGCAATTCCCATGGATGCACAAGGTCGCTCTCTACATTCACATATCGCTGGGAGTCCACACACACCTCTTGGCGCATTAATGCAGCAGTTAACCTATGTGCCACTGATCTACGGTGGCAGGTGCTACCAGTAGTGGGCATTGTTGTGACCCAGGTAGCACTACCCCGGCGACCAATGAGTAATTTCAGTGCCGCTGGCCAAGTTGGACAGTTTACTATCTGCTGCGCAAGTTTTGATGACGCCGCAATGTCACGTGACCCAGCTGGTCCACCTGCCTCCTAGGTTGCTCCCTGGGGACCACCTGCCAGAGCCATGCCGCGATTTTTTTGCGCACAACGCCGGCGTCGAACTTTAGGAGAACGGGGCATTTCACGCTAAGGCGTTAAAATTAGCTTTATTCATTAGTGAATAATTAAAAGCTCTTCCTGGGCAACGCAGGACATTTGAGTCACTACTGAACAAAGCTGCTGGTTGAGCGACACGTTGCTTTTGCACGCACTATTGATGACAGAAAGCTTCTGGACTGCCTAATTCGATTCCCAGTCGGCTTTACTGCCTTTTGATCGCGTCACGTGGATGTGCAGAAGCGCACGACAGCACTTGATAAGAGCTTGGCACAACATTAAGCTCCTCCTTTGGATTATTGGTTTTGCGATGGTTAGTTGCGAACTGAAGACGGCAATGACCAGCGAAAGAGTTATCTCGCTTGAGGTCATCATGAGGGTCACACTAGTCGCTGCAAGTAAATTTCCTGAGTCGCTTTTGTACACTGAACCACCATAAAATCAAATATTTCCTCGTTGGTAGAAAAAAAAATGGTCTTTGACCTCCTTGTCAGTGGGTTGCCTCTGTAATGTTGAAATCTCCATCTAACTATAAACACTCATTTTGTCACCTCAAGTAGACACAGAAATTGGTGACTTGAATGCACTTCTGAGTTATGTAAGGAGAGCGCCAATTGTGAGAGCTCGCGTTCTTTGACATACCCGCTCTTATACAGGGTGTTTCATGCAAGATTTTACACAGTTTCTAATAATAGACTTTTTAAGTTAGAACAGGCCGTTTTTCAGCAAACCAATGTCAGGTGTAGTACTTTAGAATACATGTAAGACGAGCTAACTAGCAGGATTGTTAACAAATATTGAATATTTAAGTTGTAGCTACTACTGCTAGGCTCCTTGTTTATTGAGAGATCCTTAGCCCACCGCAAATAATAATAATAAATTAGCCCGCATCTCCACCAAAAGATGTTACGGGGATGTTACGGTATTACCGTTACGGTAAGTCCATATTGGTGGCTGCTCTGAGATGGCCAGCACTCAGCTCAGACTCCGAGGGCCCAGCTACCCACTGTCAACGTCGTCGTCGTCCAGCGCTCCGCCACTTCTTCGTTCACGATTCGTTCGCTTATTGAGTAACCAGTTCACCGTTAACAATATGCATACAAGTTTTTAGAATTTCGAAAACGCGATTACCCTCGGCGCTGTGGCCTAATAAGTTTTGGCTATTTCGATGAGTTATGTCCATTGGAGGGGTTGCTTTGCCGGCAAGCTTCCCGAAGAAAACATTTTTGCGCGATGCCGGCAAAATATCTGGCCCACAGCACCCAGGATAACGGCGTTTTCGAAATTCTAAAAACTTATTTGGATATCGCTTACGTTGGGCAACGCCGCTCTCAACAATTAAACAGCCTAACGGGAACAGTTAAATGTTAACTATTAAATATTAGTTGCCTAGCATGCTAGAAAGCCCATCTTAGCTGTATTCTATGTGTACTACACCGCTGACAATGCCGTAAAAAGCGCTCATGTAGCTCAAAAAGCCTTCTTTTAAAATTTTTGTAAACTCTTAGGCGAAACATTCTGTATAGTACCGATAAGTGCCTGATGTTGCTCCTGAGCAACATCATTACTAACATTTCTTTAAAGATTACTAGTCTGCTCTACTGCACACGATGTTTTCTGTCTGATAAATAAAGCGTAGCATATACCGATTACTCGAAAAGTTTTCGCTAGTAGACGAAACATCGGGCCTTGCGTAGCGGTGTGCTCGCGGATCCTCAGAAACCAAAAATGATTTTGCTGTTGAGCATGAATTAATTAGTGCTGCCCTCTTTTTTTTAAGCTGTTCAGGCACACGTCCTTCACGTATATGTAAATTGCGCTAAATATTTGAAAGTTTGCGATGCGACTAAGAAAAAAATTATTTTTCGAGTTTTTACCACTGAGCATGGTTGGCCGTTAAAGAGTTCTGTTTCTGGCGCTTTAATTTCCTTAAGAATATCTCCTCGCTCCAAAAATCTGAAAAGAAATAGGACCAGTATTTGCCAGTCTCTTATTATGCGATTTTTCTTGTCAGGCTAGGAAGCAGAAAAATTCTCTAACTATAGTTCACTGCGGTTCTTTGGACATGTGTCGCCTTTATTTAACAAACTCAGTAAAAAGGGTCCATTTGAAATAGTTAGCTCATCATCATTCCGCATTATATCCGTTCATAAAAAACCTCTCCGCAGCTGAAGTGGAAGCTCACAGATCGAAATGTAGGGTTACAACCACTTCAAAGTCCGCTGTCATAAAAACTGCCGTTTCTACGAGGAAAACATTAAACCACAATCAGGCTTCGTTCAGTCATAAATACGCGACAAGAAAACTAATAAGTTAATGTTCAATTAACCCTTGTCGCTGGCGCTTTCCAAAAGAAGGACTCCGTCAGTGTACGTGACCTCATGCGAGGCAGGTGGTCACGCTTCGAAAGCTTTCCTGTCAAAGGAGGTGCTCCTGCGCTTCCTAGGCAGCACTGATCTCAACTAAAGGCTGAATAGGCGCATTGATGGCGGGCTTCCACACATTCACCGCTCTCCTCATTCGATGCTGTTACAGGACGGCATTTTCTAGCTCCCTTCAGCTTCCCTGGTGCAGTGTAGCACGCCAAGTATTATGGCTGGAGCTTACAAGTACTTTTATGCGTAGCATATTGCAATAACTCAGTTCAGCCCTGGGCGCGGCCGGGCAGCCACCAAACCACGTGACGTGACGTCACCAAACCACTTAAAAAAGAAAAAAGAAGAAAAAACTAGAAAGAAAGGAAAAAAGGAAAAGAAAAAAAGGAAGAGAAAGGAAAGGACGCCTGAGCATGGTGGCGGTTGCCACCGCCCGTTTCAAAGGGGGCGCTCCTATCCATCCATCCATCCATCCATCCATCCATCCACACGTCACGGAGGAAAAGCTGCTGAGAAAATCGAGTGCCGCCAAGCAATACTTCGCGCAAAAAGACCGCGCAATATGCAACGCATTCTTGGCTTAACCAAGCTAAGCCTGGGCATCTTTTTTTGATGAGTAATCCTTTCTTTGGGCATAATTAATTCGATTTCGATCAAGGTGGGTTCCTTATAAAACTGTGAACTAGAACTGAATATAGACCACGCCAAGTAGATCTCAATATAGGAAGCAGTTTTGTATTTTTTTCTGCCCAACAAGGCCCAAAAACATTTGGGATGTACTTGGCTTCTTTAACATTGTGACTTTTGTTTCTGGATTGAGTTTAATTCATATCTGTTAGGCCTCCAAAAGTAGCTTTTACTGCTAATACAGACTAAAAAGTTTAACCTTACTTTTGTTTTCAGGGACGGAACAAGTTGGCAACAGCACAGGCGATGGTAAGCACTTGATCGGTAGTTGACGTAAGAGAGCATACTCAAATGTCTGCTCGATGGTCACATTTTCCCCGCCGCATAATCAGAACTGCAAACATCTTTCATAACATTTTTGTAGTAAAGGTTCCGCCACTGATTTTATTAGAGGTATGAAAGATTTGGCAAGCGCCAGGTAATTTTTTTCTTAAGTGTATTTTTCTTCATAATAAGTGGCGTAGCTACTCATGAATTCTGTTGTAAGCCTTTCTAAATACTGTCTGCATCGCTACTTCTCTAGCCCCTGGAAAAAGTAATACACGCAGCATCCAAGAAGCCTGCAAATTTCCTTAAGAGTACGCTGTATTTTGCATCAACATGTATCCGCATAATTTTTAGTTCTTTCATTTCAGTGGTGAAAGTTGCGAAAATTCATTTTGGGCTTCTCGGTACATGTGGTTCTTTGCGACAATTTTAAGTTTGAGACAAAACAGCCGATTCTATGTGCCTAATATTACATGTCATTATGTATTTTATTTCCATAGGTAGTGCTATAACTGTTGCCAGGCAAGTAAACTGCGACTGTGTTAATTATCGCCCTGACATACATTAGACTTCCGAGTGTATACGCGCAGATGAACAAGCTATAATTTTCTCGAGCAGCTTCTCGTTTCTAGATATGATGCCAACGGCACACAAGGCTACATTCCGAATCTCTCGTCTACAAAACTGCAAAACATGCTTCAGAATAGCAACTCAGTAGTTTTTTAGGTGTACTTGTTCGTTCATAGGTAGCCGCGTAATGCAAGAAAATTGCATTACTTGCCATCTAAGAAGCCTCTTTTGATAAGACTGTAGAAGGTGGAATATTATCGAGAGTGCCCTTATTATCATTCTGGTCTCTCGGCCGTTTGGGCAACGTTCTTGCTGTCCAGCAGGTCTGAATGCGACGGAATTCAAAGGGGAGAGCGTTCGCCTCAAAGCAGTTGTTTTGCTACAGGTATTGTTTTCAGCTGCGGATTAATTGGCCCCATGCGCAGTAGAACTTTTTTCACTTTCGGCCTCGGCAAGAATAATAAACAGATCACTAAAGGGACTCAGAAAGTTAGAGAGGTTTCTTGCATGTATTAGAGTGGTGAATCTCTTTGGATAACTGAAGTTCTACTGTTTATCTTCTTTCAAAACGTTATATTCATGATATTCGCTGTTTGGCTGGTCTTTCATACCACTTCGCTGCCTGTTGCTAATGTGAACATGACGCGCTATCTTATTTAGGCACAGAATGAACGCAAAATTGTCAGGAGATTCCAGCACTACTCGGTGTGCGATTTGCTAGGCTATACGAAATTAAAAACTACTAGCTAAGGCGCGCGCCTTTAGGGGTTATTGCAAAGTTAAGGCAACGGTACAGTTTGTCGGATATCATTAGCGGGCACGTTAGAAACACTACAGCTACCGGCCGACAGCAACAAATCTTGAACGCTTACGAACAGAATCATCGCAAACATTCGAGTCAGAAACAGGTGATTAAGTTGATTGCAGCAACAAACTTCCATCGCGATTGTTAGTGGAAGCATGAAAAGGAAAAAGAAATGTGCGTGATTCCACTGTACCCGACGGCTTTGTACCAATATGGAATTTGATTAGAAGCTCTCGGTTTTCGCTGAGTAAAGGACAAAATAATCAAAGGTGTTCGTTTTATTTTCCCGATTTAGAAGGCACCGAGGATTCCACCCCAGAACGTAAGTCACTCGAACTGTAGTCAAAGCAGAAAGTTGTTTCAGTGCCAAAGCACGGTTCACAGATGCTACTGAAGCCTCCACAGAGAAAACTGAGCTCTCAATTTTCTTAATATTTTCCATATTTGTATCTTCAAACTACGAACGTTGTATATTTTGATCATCAACTGGCTGCACTACATTGTATTACTTGTGGGTTATTACTTCGTCGCAACTGTTCAAAATGCGATTTCATGAGTAGGTATTCGTTACTAGCTCAGGTTTCAATGAAAATAGTTGACTTTCAGAGCATTCCTGACAGAATTTCACGCAGCGAAGCGTTTTCAAACCAGCCGTTTTTCTTTCTCGGGGTATGAAAGCAACCCTTGATGTGGATGGTCTCATCCACTCTGATGGGTATTGAAAGCTGATGCTCAAAGAATTTCAGAATAAAGTTTGCATTACTAGACTACTTTTCTTTCTAGAAGCACTTCTGGACCTTGTGCACTATGCAACTCTGTCTTCGGTTTTTATAATTCGAGCCTAACGATACTTTCGCACGGGAACTAATAAATAGCATGAAGTTTTTTTTTTTTTAAATTGCAGAATTTATACTTTCTTTGTGCAATTATCCGTTAAAACAACGCTAAAGAGAATGGAACGAAATTCCATTTTCCTTGAAGTAACCAAACAGGCCGCGATTTCACTTGATAGAAATTCTACAATTGTTTTGAAACATTTAAGAAGCGGGTTTATATACCTACAGGTGCAAAATAGAATTTCAGTTTACTCTATTCATATCGTTGTCAATTAGAAGACATGGAACAAAAAAGCAATTTCAAAGTCAGGCTACCTCAGCCTTCGACATCAGGAGTGCTTGAAGTTAACTATCGTACCTTAGGAAGCTAGTGCGGTACCAAAGGAACTAAGCGCAATGTTATCTAACCCCGACGTGGTTTTCACGACTACGGCAGCTCTTTCCGAGAATCAGTCAACACAGCGTGGAAAAGCACCTGACAAGACCTACGCAGATGCAGTAAAAAAGAAGCGTGGGAAGTCCGTTGGTTCTTCTCCTTCATCAAAGCTGCTGCAGCGCACTGCACAAGACCCGACAAACAGCGTCACCCGCTCTGAGCCTAAGGCGCCACAACATGACAGGAAGATCAGCGACAAGCAGCAAACCGGAAACTCTGAACAAGATATCACAAGCCTACTCATTCCGATGCTGTTTGCAGCCATCAAGGCTCTTATCCGTGCAAACCCCTCGTCAGGAGGACTCCCAGAAGTAGAAGCTGTCCTTGCAATGGAGCCGTTGGTGTCGGTCTCCTACGCTCCGCAGGGGCGTAATACCACACTTCAGTAATCATGGCTTCAACAGCGAGAACTTCGCCGCAGCTGACAATCCACATCTTTCGTACATGCACCATTTTCCAGTGGAACGCTCGCGGGCTACGCTCTAAACTCTGAGATTTCCGACAGCTCGTGCGAGCGTACCGCTTCCCCTTCATAGTCATCTGTGAATCACGCGTCGAGGAAACTTTCCGACTCCACGGATACTATTTCCATCATTCACAACGACCAGATAACGTCAGTAGATTGTTGATAGGCTTTCACAAGGATATCCCGGCCTCATCGGTTGATGTCCCGCCTCACAGCGACAATGAATACGAGTGCGCTGTCACAGTTATTGCTGGACTACAGTACACTCTGATTGGAGTATATCTTGAGCCAGGCACGCCATTTGATGCTATGAGAATTGATAACTTGATAGCAAGGACGCCCTCACCGCATATTATTTGCGGAGACTTCAATGCTCATAATGAAATTTGGGGCAGCTCACATACATGTGCCCGAGGTGCCAAGCTTGCAAAACTTCTCTCCAAGCATTCAGTTCAGCCATTAAATGATGGCAGCATCACCTACCTCCGAGGCCCGACGACTACCAGCAGCATCGACGTGACATTTGTCACAAGTTCCTTCGCCCACAACTTTGGCTGGTGCACTGATTTAGAGACACGCGGAAGCGACCATTACCCAATCCTCATATCGCCTTCCCATGCGCAGAGGAACCCAAAGAAATTCCTTACAAAATCTACAGACTGGGACGCATACAAGGGCGCTGTAAGCAGAGGAATTACTGCGGCAACTCGCAATAAGGAATTAGCATCAACAATGGCGTATTGCCTGAGAGCGAGTACACAAATTACAACTAAAAATGATAGCCTACCTTCAAATGATGACACATTTCAAAGGCTCTGCGCTATACGCAGGCGAGCTGAAAGAAAAGCTCTGCGCACAAAAAGCCTCGATGACCTACGTGCATGCCGACGGGCACAACGTCACATTCGACGCTATATGGATAAACTCAGTCGGCAAAAGTGGCGTGACTTTTGTTCTACGCTGGATGTGCGCCAACCAGTAACCAATATTTGGCGGATAGTTAGAGGTATGCGCACGCCACCTCAACAACTCCACCCCTTCGCTGCACTCTCCCTTCACGAATAAAAATCTATAAGAGAAGTCTCAGAAGAATACTGCAGGCTACTGTCGGCAGGGTCAGGGCATTCGACACTCTCCGCAAATGGTCAATCAGGCATCCCAAAGGCGGTAGTGCCAGCGTTAGACCTGCCTTTCACAATGGAAGAACTATCCACAGCTATCGCGGAGACAAATAGACACACGTCTCCGGGTCATGATGAGGTGACCTATGAAGCCATTGCAAAGCTACCCCACACCTCCCGTCTTCGACTCCTGGAGTATTACAATTCTTCCTGGATGACTGGTGAGGTCCACACGGAATGGAAGCTGGCGAAAATTGTGCCTGTTTTGAAACCCTGTAAGCAGCCAACAAGCTACGCATCATTCCGGCCCATTGCCCTACTCAGCTGCGTAGGTAAGCTCATGGAGCGCATGATCAGCAAACGCATAACTTGGTTCCTAGAAAGCCGAAATGTGTTCCCCCAAGAAATGAACGGGTTCCGTCAAAACAGGTCTGCGACTGACAATATCATCTCCCTCGTCTCATCAATTGAGGAGTACCTTCATGCTAGGTACATCCCGACAGCCGTTTTCCTAGACATCAAGGCCGCCTTTGACTCTGTCTTTCACCATGCAATTCTCGCCGCCTTTGCCAGTCTTGGCCTTGGAGGAAAGCTACACAAATGGATTGGGCATTATTTGAAAGAACGGCAAATTTTTATGACCACTCCAAACGGTCCAACACGCTTTCACGCAGTAGAGAGGGGCGTACCACAGGTAGCGGTGCTCAGGCCTCTCCTGTTCAATATTGCCCTTATACACATAAGAAGAAACCTTCCGCGAGGGGTCCGCATAACAATTTATGCTGATGATATCTGCATCTGGACCGCATCACGCTCGCGCTATATCACCCAGCAACGTCTACAGAGAGCGCTATTGCACATTTCGATGTACCTGGCTTCCAGAGGTCTTCGTCTCTCGCCAGAAAAGAGTGTTGCAATGGCGTTTACAAGAAAAACGATGACCCGATATCCGCTGCTCCTAGGCGGACGATCGCTACCACATGTACGATCTCAGCGATTCCTGGGTGTTGTAATCGACTATAATCTGTCATGGACACCTCAGATCAAAAAACTCCGCGAGAGGATCACTGCAGCATCGCAACTGTTTAGGTTCATGGCGGGAACAAGGTGGGGTAGCAACTGCCGATCAATGCTTCTGCTTGAAAAAGCCTACGTTGAAGGAACCTTGCGCTACTGTCTACCAGTGTTTCAAAGATTATCTACATCAAGCAATAAGTCTCTCGTTGCCGCACGGAAAAACTGCCTGCGAATCTGCCTTGGCCTCCCAAAGGGTTCCTCTGCATCAGGAACAGTAGCGGAGGCAGGATGTCTCCCACTAGAGGTGATTGCCGCCCAGGAAACTATGCGTACCCATCTCCGCCATGTTCTTCAAGGGAAGAAGCACTTCCTGCACCGTGTCCACCTAACTCACAGCAACTCTAGCTTTGGCCAGGCAGTGCAGCTCCTGCCCATCCCTACTATTAATCAGCCACAGAAAATACTACCTCTGGCCTTTCCTCCATGGACACTCTCTCCTGTAAAGGTGAAGAAGTTTGTTCCAGGTGTGAATGCAAAGAGCCGCATGCCACGGGCAGCGCTTCTGCAAACTACTCTCGCCTACTTAACGGAGGAATATAGAAAGCACACCCATATCTTCACCGATGGTTCAACTACTAAAGAAACCTCTTCATGTGGCCTTTATGTGCCCTCAACAGGCCATGCCCTTTCTTACCGGCTGCAGGGGACGACATCCTCTACAACAGCTGAGCTTCACGGCATTAAGGAAGCTCTTTCTTACATCCTGCGCCGAACCGCCGACCGTTGGGTTATCTTCACCGATTCGAAAGCATCTCTCCAGATCCTGGCCAACCTGCTGAAGAAAACGAATCACCAGCCAGTTTCCCTGGACATCGGATATCTACATCATTTAGCTATTGCCGCAGGCCACTGCATAACATTTCAGTGGGTACCTGCTCACTGTGGCACTCAGGCTAATGAAAAAGCAGATGAAGCGGCCCGTAAGGGCCATCAACATCGGAGATACATTAGAACTTTTTTTACGAAATCTGATGCGTCCCAGGTGGCCAAAAGTTTTGCTTCCGAAGAAATGTATCGGCTTTGGAGTTTGCCGACATATCAGTACCAATTTCTTCACTCAATCGACCCACATCTTAGATCAAGACTCTCACCCAGAATTCCTCGACATCTGGAAACACTTTATCATCGACTTCGTCTTAATGCTGCATATACAAACGGCTTACGATACCGTTTTAGACAAATGGACAGTCCGCACTGTGACAACTGTGCCGCGATAGAAACTGTGGAGCATATCTTGCTTGAGTGCCCTGCATATGCTAACGAGCGTGCGTACTATGAACATTGCATGCAGAAGCTCTGCTCAGTGCCCCTTATAATGGACAAAGTTTTAGGTCCCTTAGCCTGCCTTAGGCAACAGAGACTTGCAATGACTTTTCTATTCACATATTTAAAAGACATTGGACATCTCGATAAGCTTTAAATTCACTTGCACGTCACCTTCATGCATTCTTCATGCAGTGAACTTCGTCAGCCCATTTGACGGACTATGCACTCCATCACTCCATAGGTTACATCAATACTCGCCATTGCATCCTTAGTACCCATTTCATGGCCGCATTTTATCTTCGTTTTTTTTTTTACCTCTTCCACTCTGCTCTCCTTCTGTCTTTATCACCCAAATTCCCCTCCCTACGCAGAGTAGCATGCCAGCGATTTTTAAACGCCGGCTAAATTCTCTGCTCTTCATTAAAGAGTCTCTCTCTCTCTATCTATCTATTTTGGTATAGAAAGGTTGGTTCTGAATGCACCGTTATAAACGTTCTGGACTGGTACTGCATTTCCTGGTCCAGTGCAACAGACGCGTTTTTGAACAGCTGCAACAGCAGGGACTTGTGGCTAGTAGCAGTTTATTATAATTTCTGCTTTCTTAGTGCAGAAGGCAACATGGGACAAGAGATTAAAATAAAATGAAAATCTTCGGTACCGTTGCATCGATGATGCCTTGGGAGGTCACGACATGTGAAAGTATGACTACAGAGAATTGATTGGCCACCAGGAAAAAATAAATGCACTGTTATGAAAAAAAATTATTCGTTATCCGGCAATTAAATGGGGGGTAACTGTCTCATCACTTCTCGGCGGTCACCTCAACCAAGCTTTCAGTGAAGGGATTAAGGTGGCACTAAAAAAAAGGAACACAGGAAGCTGTGGCGTAGTGGAGGGCCCCGGAACAATTTCGACCACCTGGGGATCTTCAACATGCACTGACACCGCACAGCACACGGGCGCCTTTTGCATTTCGCCTCCACCGAAACGCGGCCGCTGCTCTCGGGTTCAACTATGGCTCAGTAGCGTAACGTGTACTTATGAAAAACGTTTCATTATAATGAAGTCCTAAAAGCTGCGATAAAAGTCTTTAAGCACAGCATGCCTCTCCCGTGCAGGGGCGTGCGATGATTTAGTAGAAAAAGAAAAATAACTCTTTGCCGATGCCGAACTTCTTGTTAGACATTTAATTCTGGATATGAAGCTGTGACGAGGCTATTCATATTTTCACTCCCCATTCACTACTGTTGATGATTCTTACCTGACGAGACCGCCCAGGCGAAAACGTATTTGTAGCATTATTTATTTTTTACAAAACGTAACGCATTGCAATGCATACATAATGCACTCATTTTGTGCTTCGTTCTTCGTTGAAGGGAATGCTCTATTTAGCCTACACTTTGAGACAATGTTATTCAGCTATTTCAACCTTAGTAAAGTCGCGAAGAAGATAGCGATGAGCTGTAAGGAAATTCGCTTTGACTAGCGCCAAACGCGAGATGTTGAAATGTTGCTGCTTTTGACAGGCTAAAGAATTTCTGCGTCCTTTCTGTCATTTCTTCTCTTACTGATTCAGTGGTACAAGGCGCAGAGAACGTGGTGAAAGAAAACGAAATATGGTAGCAGCCAGGTTATTTAATCCTGTCATTCATTTCAGTGCATAATATACTTCTGCTATTTTCGGTCGGCGTGCATCCTACGCCCATTTTTCCTATGTTCCTGAAGCGGCTGCGTTTTTGTTTCACATTCTTCAGCACAAACAAGGACTCGTACAGCTAAAATGCAAATAATATAAGGAGTGGAACTGTGTGCCATAATTATAATTAACAAATAAATTAATCTATTTTAGCACAGGAGTGATTACTGGTATATGGCTAGATAAGTTACAATGTATTTTGATTTTTATCCAGACATGCATGATTGGTCGAAATAGTTGTATTTGTTTTATCGTGTAGCGCAGCAGCGTTGCGTACCCCACTAAGTGGTGAGAATTTTGGGCTTGTTAAGACTTCCCAATGTGGTAGCTAATAAGATGCTTCTTTCTTTCTCCTTCAAGAACCTATTATTCTCGGGAATGCCACCGAAGGAAGTAAGTGTTTCATTTCAAGTACTCATTTGCCTAAACGGCAGTACCATCACTTAGGGTGCGCACACCACAGTCAGTCCTACTACTCCTAATGTGATGGCTGGCATATTAAAATTATTGCAAATCTGATTCATGAAGTTCGAAGAAAAATATCGAAGGAATTTTTTGCAAAGTCACACTTGGCACCGCTAAAGTCAAATCTAAGCTATTGCACTTTATGGAGATGTTTTTCTTTTCTTGCAAAGCAAGCCTCTCATCGTAAGCAATTGTGGCACCTATTTATACGTTTGGAAATAAACTTTCAGAAAGAATTTCTCACTGAACTGCCGACACTTGGAATTACTGCAGGCTGGATCGTGATCGCTTTCTTGTACACTGTGCTGTTCGCATCTTGGCTCTTACCCTTAGTGCTGATAGACGTCCCAAAGAGATAAATCAGGCCTGTTAGGCAGTTGCGTAGGCAGCTACGAACTGAAATAATAATATCCGTTTAACTTCCAGGGAAATGATCTCGAGGTAAAGCAGGCATGCTGTCTTTTCGTCTAGTACGACAAGACCACACTCTTTTAGGAACCTGACAACCATCTCGCATTGAATAATATCACCAGAAAAACCATTCCGGGTGCTTCGCAGATAGTATAGCCTGTCATTCTATTCTAGGTCCACAGTAAGCCAAGACAAGACATGCAGTGCTGGGCTCTGAGGGAGCCTGTTGGCAACGTTACGGCATAATCGTTGTTACCGCACACCAGTTTACCTTAAATAGCTACTTTGACCGGCTGCTTGTTTACCCCGCGTTAAGCAATGGCTAGCCCCATTAAATGACATTATTCCTAAAACGACATGAATTAGCTCTGTTACTTAAACAACTGCCTTTCCCCGCAGGTCCCAGCACTGATGCAATAACCACGACGAGTGCGACTACTACTAAGATAAACATTTCCTCTACAGCCGAAGCCACATCAGCAAGTAAGCCTTTCGGAGAAATCTTCCATGTTGTATATCAGCACTGCAATTGGTGCAGCTGCATCCTTTTCAGCTGAAGGACTGCTGGTGTATTTATAAGCAGAGGAAACTCTCCTATCGTTAATGCAATTTGCAGCACGCGGCTGAAGCTATCACGGCATCCACAATAAGTAGCGATACCAAGCTCCCTTTTTCTTAATTTTCACTCGCGTTCTCCAGAGTAGGAATAACATTTACATATTTCAACTGGAATCAGTTGTTTGATACAGTTTCTACTTTTTGCGACTGGTGAACTGCTGGCACGCATATCTTCAGTTGCCTCTACTCAGGAACGACATTGAGCCTTGCTACAGCGTTTTCGCTGTAAAGCTTTGTTTTTCATTACAAATGCGACGGGGTCCGCAGAGTTTTGTAAGAGCGCTTTCCCATCGTATTCAGACGACTACTTCCATTTTTAGTGATTAAATATGCAAACATCGCTAAACAATTGCATGACCATGTAACTTTCAACCAGCCGTAGTTAGATCTTTGTATACAGGCTTCATGCATATTTCGTATGTCTGATACTGCGGATGAAATGACGCTTAGATTTCCTTAAAAACTTCTGAATGGCTGATGTACAATGGTTGGCAGGCACCAAGTGAAAAAAAATATTTAGAATACCACTTCCGCTACGCATCATGTAATGGTCAATGACGGTGTCAAAGCGCTAGTCTGCAACTTAAGAAATCAACTAGGCATGCCAGCTTCTACAAATATCACCAACTTCGAACTTGTATTTTTTTTCTTAATTTTCCTTCGCATAGGAATAAAGTGTTCTCTCTAATATTTCAACCAGGAATAAAGCGTCACAGACAAATTAGTGTTTTGATTTCAAATTTGCTATTTGATGTTCTTATGAGTCCCTTTTGTTTCCTTTCAAGGTACCACACGGACGAAACGCACCCGTAAGTTACAGACACCGGTTACTCTTTGATAGTTTCCTAAAGGTTTAGGCTATTCGCGGCAAAGATACCTTGCCGCAATAGACCTGCAGCGGATGTAGCATACTTAACTCCTATAATAAATCGTTACGCCTGGTCACGTTACAATGTACTTCCCTCCTATTGACTCACTATAGACAACGGTTTGCCATTATGTGGCAGGTAAAGCCGCATAGATTAACGCCAAAAGTGAAGAGATTTTTGTTACGATGATGTTGATTTTTATGGCTGAAGGGCAGATGTATCCTAAGAACTGCATGGCAGAAGGCGTTTTTCTTCTACACGAGGTGGGGACAAACACCCATTTTGCAAGCATTTGGCCCACTTCAGCCGAGCACTAGGCCAGAGGAAAGCTTGTACGCACTATATCGCAGGTGGGCTCAAGGCGGCACTAGGGAGGTAACCTCGCACCTCCCTTATACAATGCAGATGTGGGAGTATGGGGCGTATTAATCTCGGTTCCACTGTCGCGTTGAGTTTGATTTCCGGGTCCCATATGAGACTGAAAACATGATTTTAGTTTGATTTTTGTCGTGGTCAGTGCTGCAATCTTTGCCGTGTTGCAAGATTTGGTATTCTTAGAGTGTAGAAACTCCGAGGTAGAGTTTAAAAATCTTTCTTCCTGGGAAATGTTTCTTACAAGTTGATATCCTCCACACAAGTGTCTTTAAATGCACTTTGTTTGCTTTCTTTTCTCGATTATAACTCAGGGCGACCACGGCCAACCAAGACGACTAAGCGTAAGTAGATCAATTTTTAAAGTACTTCTCAAATTATTACGTGTTTATTCCAAACGCGTGCACAAAGAAAAGTAAATACTTTTCGAGGTGCAAACAAAACTAAATGAACGCTGAGAAACCATAGCCAATTACGCCAAAATGTTGTAGATAGATGTACAAAAATTGTGGTGTATTTCTGACAATTCACGAACATTATTCTTTATCCAGTCTACTAGTCTACTATCCACTGTATCAGCAATTACGTCGGTACGGCCCTGTAAGGTCACAGCTTGGATCAGGCGGTATATAAAAAATAAAATAATAAAAACTTCTTATTGAACCAGTGAAGAAAAAGGCAATATCTTATGCGGTAATTTTTCTGGTGCAGCTAGAGCACGAAATTGTTCACCTGTCGAATGAATGGCCCTTCGTTCCCACTGCCCCTTTGTATTTTCTTTCCTTCCTTTGTATGTATTTTTCTCCCTTGCTTTCAGGCCCTCACCCAAAGGAAGATGATAAATATGGTAAGTTGCACAATAATTGAGTACTTTAGTAGCAACCGCTGAATAATTGTGATTTAACAAAGAGGACGACATGCTAGGGTCCTCAAAAGAAGTTAAATTAATTGTTAACCACACAGCGATGTTTAAACATGTTCATTGGGAGTTTGCTTATTAAATACATGACGCGCGCACATATCGTGCTGCGGACTGCGAAAAATGCGAGGGGCATATCCTTGCAAAACACTCCACGAAGGTTGAAAGTTAAATAGATTCAGCATATGTTCGCGGACGATTCGTCAAAAGCGCAAAGTCGCCAAAGCGAAACGTGAGGAATAACATGGTCCGACTCGTTAGGTGGGGATGTTTGTTCCGTGAGCAAAAAGCTCTCAGGCACCGCGGCCTTGTTAGCTTTTATCTCAGAGAAGTTATAAGCATTGTAGGTAAAAAAAACACGGGCTTGCAGTTTCATTTGACATTTTAAGTGTAAATCCTCGAATGGAAGTGAGGCAGGTGTGAAGCCAGAAGTCGAAGAGCCGGTTATTCCTACAGCATTATTTGCATTCGAAGAGCGCCTATTCTGTCATTCATCTCCTTCATCTCGTTCATGGCGTTCATCTGCACACATAATTACCATTTTGATGTAACAGATAGGCAGCAGCGCTCATAAGCTCCTCTGTGGGAGTTTTTTCTTGCCAATACCCTTTATACTGAAATTATGATGGTCTGAATAGCTGCCATATGAGAACCTGTAGATTGCAGTAGTGCGATAGGTCCTGCCGTGCATGGGCCGGAACCGGTAAAACATTCAAATGGCTGAGCAGTGTACAGTGGGAGAC
This sequence comes from Amblyomma mixtum, assembly GCF_055824585.1. NCBI lineage: Eukaryota > Metazoa > Arthropoda > Arachnida > Ixodida > Ixodidae > Amblyomma > Amblyomma mixtum. Next base: position 80,448,864 of record NC_143015.1, on the reverse strand, counting down.
AAAACTCTCCGGACCACGGGTTCCTCTAACGAAGCCGATAGCTCTGCTATTGTTCGGCGGCTGGGGACTACACTTGTGGAGGTAAAAGTTAAATTTTTGTTCTTTCATCTCCACAAGTGCGGTATCCAGCAGCTGTCTGATTGTAGAGCTATAAGCTTCGTTTGAGGAACGCGTGGTCCGGAGACTTTTGTCCCCAACTGTACAATCTGGTAGACACTATTGCAATTGATCTCCCAGCTGAATGAAAGACCTTTCAAATGAGTGGCACAGGCGTTGTACGCACTAGTAGCGTAATGTTACTGATCATCATTTTCTGGTAGAAAAGCTGCTGCTAAAGACTATACTGATGTACTGATTAAGTGTACTGGCACAAATTTATTTTTCAAGGTTGCCACTACAACATTGCAGTGAACATCCTAACCAAGCTTGCGCTTAAGATTCAACTATACTGCAGAATATTTCGCATTCCATGTCTACGATACATGCCTGCTGCCTATGCTGTTTATATCAGGGTTGTTAAAAGGCGGAGACAAAAGCACATCCTGCGCCTTGTGGTCAGAGAAATGAATGAATCCCCAACTATTGGCTTAAAATTTTGTATACTGAAATTCAGAATATTCGAGCCAACTTGGATTTGTTATTTGGAATGCCCTAACAAGAATAATCTGAGTGAGAGTTCCAAATGGACCCACAACACCTTCACAGATTCCACAACGAGGTTATCCACTTCTCATAAAAGCCCGAAAACAATCCTGCTGTGCACTTTGGAGGTAACATGCATGCAACCGAACAGTGCCGGTTTGATGAAAGAATAGTCTTCAGAGAAGCAGAGATACATGATTGTGCATGTTCTAGTATTGCTTTTAAGAAGGCGGATTTTTGAGCTAGTTGCCCATTATTATTAGTAAACTGCAGCCGAAAAGAACAGCGACAACAAAGGAACACACGAGGAGGACAACGATGATACTGCTTCCCGGCATCATCTTCGTCGTCCGAGTGTTCCTTCGTTGTAGTTCTTTTTTTCGTCTGCAGTTTACTCGTCCTAGTATCGCATTTCAAGAGCGTTGGCAGTTTTTACTTTGCATCTATCATTAATACATCTATTCTGAAGGCTATTAAACATCCCTGATAATAAAAGACGAAAATAGCAGAGTGAAACTAGGTGTGACTTCGGGCAAGTTGACTTTGCGATGCTTGAATATGTATGTGTAGAAACACCTAGTGAGAGCACAATGGAAGAACAACAAATATAAAATCTCGAGTTATAATGCGAGCTATTACAACATTCTATCCTGAGAGAGCTTTATTAGAAGTTTGCTTGAAATGATTTTTTTTCCAGGAACACTATTCGACAGTAAAGGCTGTGAGCACAAAGTTCTTCAAAGCAAACACGATTTGGTGAGCAGAAGGCGTTTCTTGTTTTCTTGTTTAAAAAAGAGCAGTATATATTGGCATTGCTACTTTAGAATACCGGGGTACACCCCGGCATTCTGTAAATATTCTCCTCTTCCTAACAGTACACAGCTACCTGCACAGGAACGTGCAGAGGGCGGACTTACCCGATTGTTGATGGAACTCCATGCTTACATGTAAGTATTTGACACCTAAGTGTATGTATAACCGGGCTTAGTGCTTTTTTTAACGTATTATAGCGTTCGTTACTAACATCACGTTTTATGCCGGGCGGCACACTTAGCGTCACCAATAAAAATAAATAAGTGTATTGTACTTGCAGGATCAGCAAAAATTTTTGCACCTAAAGCTTTCCACACTTTACAAGGAAGCAAATATTACGAACACGACTTCCATATTATTCACAATAATATTACAGGTTCTAGTTAGACATGAAATGCGAGACTAAAGACGAAAAAGCCAAATCAGGGTCTCTGGAATGGACGATTGATGCCCACATCCCGAGATTCATGATGGGTCATGCTGGAAAGATTATCCTTCGCTTTTCTGTGCACTTGTACTTAGTAAATGCCGTCATGAAATATATAACACGTAAAGAGCCATACTACTTATCTTGGTTGCGTACACTATCGCACTGTCATGAACTATACTTGAGTATGCTACCTTTGAGTAGAAGTGTGCAGACTGTTTGATGAATAAGGTAGTAAATGCGAAGTTATAATGCGGTTATTTAAATATTTGTGTGCTAGGATTTGGCTTTTAATTCAACGTGCACAGAGGAGTACCCGAAAATGTGAAGAAACGTGAAACAAGACCGTAAATGTTCAAGAGATTCACCGAAGCACAGCAATAAGATTGCTAACAAAAACAGACAGCTTCCCTATACGCATTTTATTTCGAGACAGTAGTTCATGCCAGAGAAGAACAGAAGACTACTTCAACTCTGGGCAGTCGTTCTACCAACTAGGCTAACCTGGACTGAACAGAACGGCAGAACAATGACTTTCGCACACTCGCTTACCTTGCCCCACCCTGCATAAAAGCTGTGCAGAGTGCACAGCATTAAGAGTTATTCCATGCATGAATGTTTGTCTCCTGTTGATAAGAACGTGGCTAAGTGATATGGCAAGGAAATCAATTTTCTTTTTTTTATCCGGGAAAGTATTTTTGGGCACCTCTTGGAGAAATTTGTCGAAAAAGGAAAGCAGCTGTGTCCCATAAATTTTACAATGCACTCTGTGCCTAGCTTAGAAGCGGCTCGTGTTGGAGACCCATTTTTATTGTAATTGCTTTTTCGGTTGAGAGAAGAAGAGTTGCTAGAGCGTGCGACTCGAACGCGCAAAAATTTCGTCAAAATACAAAGACGGTGCCGCAGTGTTGAAGTGCACGGGGTGCACTTGTGAGCCTTTGTTTCGTGCAACAAACCTTTTCAAAACTAATTTATCACTGACAGAAAGTAAAAAAAAAACTCGCAAGAAGGAGGGAATGTAAATGAGCTAAGATATTTATTTCATTTATACGCGATTCTTGACTGACAATAAAATTAGGAAGTTAGGTCCACTCATCATAGCAATTAGTAAGAATGATGTTTTTGAAACCAAAAACAGTACGCTAATGACGAATTTTTCAACTCACAGCCTACTATGGGCGACAATTTGCATAGTAGCAGCTGTTATTAAGTACCCCCAATTGTACAAAATAACGAACATTGGAGAGCATAGGTTTTTAAGCATCTTGGCATTTATTAAACATATATGAAAATTACACTTTTTTGCTCAGGTGATAGGGCAATGGATCAAGCATGGAATTTTTTTTTGCGTTCATGCACAATGAATAAGTTTCAAGGACACTTTGGCACCTGCGCACCGACAATTAGTATACCGGCAACAACGGGTAAATGTGAATAGAACTACAATGCAAGTTTGCTGAAAGTTTAAATGATGACAAAAGCTCTCACTGGAGAATGTAGTCCGGCTGCCTCGTATTTCTACTCAGTGATGCATCGTGTCCTCTTCCCAAAAATAATCATGAATAACCGCACCAACATCCCCGCTTCTTAGAGAGGGAGCCTACAACGTCCCAAGTACGAGAAGTCTTGCAATGATTTTTTTTTAGATTATTACACGCTAAAGAAGCACGACAGCTTTGAGAGCACACAATGCTGGATGCCTATAGTTCGATATGGGCGCCATGAGTGTTTTGGTCTAGATTTAACATCTGCCGTCGTGGTGAAGTATGGAACCCGTTAACCTGTGATAAAATACCAGTTTTGCTGCTACGATACCGACAGGGAAAGCTGTGTTGTACTGACGTTACCATTAGTGTTTCACGAACTGTGCTAACAAATCTACGTTTTGCAGTTATTGGACTGAAAATAGAAAGCGAAAGCAGAAAACTTGGAGTTCACTTTTTAATATCTTTGTAACCATATTGGCCTTGTTGCATCATCATCATCATCAGCCTGACTACGCCCACTGCAGGGCAAAGGCCTCTCCCATGTCCCTCCAATCAACCCTGTCGCCAGCTGCGGCCACCGTTTTCTCGCAAATTTCTTAATGTCATCCTCCCACCTAACTTTCTGCCCCCCCCCCCCCCCCCTGCTACGCTTGCCTTCTCTTAGAATCCACTCCGTTACCCATAAGGACCAGTGGTTATCTTGTCTTCACATTACATGCCCTGCCCAGCCCACCTCTTCCTCTTGATTTCAACTAGGATATCATTAACGCCCATTTGTTCTCTCACCCACTCCGCCCGCTTGCGATCTCTTTACGTTACACCTATCATTTTCCTCATTTTTTATGTTTGGTTTGTTCATAGAAGGTTAGAAGGTTGCGGGCATTTACCGCAATGAAGCTTAGCTGCAAGCAGCAGAAGCTATCGTGAAAGAATTCCTAATGCTTTATATAACTCCTTTATGTTGTACTATTCAAGCTGTTTGTGTAACTATCCAAAATGCACTGTTATCCCCTTCGTTTTCTGAGACTTGTTCTAGCTTAGCATAATCACTGCCTAAATTCCTAACTACCCAAGCCGATGCACTCACTTTCTGCTTGTTTGTGAGATATATGCACACCAGCATGCGCCAGGTGGTGCCCCGTATTACATAATACCCACTGTCAATTTTCCTGTTCACTTGGCGTGAAGTTAGCATGACGGCAGCATAACAGGAAAGGCGCAAGTCACCATCACAAAAACTACAGTATAGAAGGTCCACACGTCGAAGATAGCCTTTACCATTCGCCGTACGCACAGGCACATGAACGGCTTCGATATGCAGCCACTAATGATGTGTGGTCGCCAAAGAGCCAGTGTTCCGGTCGCTTCGCATGGAGGTTTGAAAGTCGCGGCAACGTTACCGAGTTAAGGAATTATTGAAGGTAATGACCACTTTTACCGATGCATAGCAATATCTTTCAAAGTTTGTCTACAGCTTGTATCGAGTAGTGCAGTTAAGGCTGCCATAGAAAAACAACGGGGAACAATTATGGCTATAGCAAAAGCGGTATTAGCATAAAGATTCCAGCTGGCCGTGGGGACATCTGCGAATATCCCCAATTATCCCCAATTGTTACAATGTCCCCAATTGTTACAGTGAAATGTAACGATATATCATTAGATTGCCTTCATAATCTATTTCTTTTTGTAAAATTGGCTTTTCCACTCTTTCTTGGTATCCAAGAAGACAAAATGGATCCGAAATTAAAAATGGATAAAGGGTCCTTACATAATATGCGTCTACTGTTTGGGCCTACGGAGAGCATGTGAATCTTACTTATGTAGTCATCACCATCTCTGTTCTTTCTCTTTCTCTACTTGTGACTTTCTTTTTTCTCTTTGTCATAAGAGGCCTGCTCTAGAGTAGCGGTCGCTTCTCCGCATATTATAAATTAAAGGTAAACCACGGGGGCAAAAAAACAGCTGATTGATCATCATTGTTCGTTATTGCTGTTGACCCGAAGCATAAGCTAGCCATTTTCTTTTTATTTCAGGCCGTGCGAAGAAGTCCTAGACTCAACAAAGGCGGTAAGAAGTGCTTGAAAGGAGTGTGTCGTCGCGGACGATGCCAGCGACCTTTTAAAAAGGAGGTTAAATGTCAAGTCCCGAAAGGCACCGTTCATTATTATGATGACAATGGCGGAGACTATAACTACAATGACCACATAAACCATGGTACCTATTACGACTACGATAGCAGCTATGAAGACGGCAGCTCCAATAATGATTATGCCGAGTGAGCATGAAGACTTCGTGCCAATAAAGTGTTTTACGAGTCAGAAGCTTGTATGTGGAATAAAAGTTGTTTCTTGGCATCAGCCTTTTTTGTATACACGTTAACTATGTGAAACAAGTGAAATAGTGTGCCTAGTGTTAGCTGAGGGCAGTATATTAGACTGTAATCACATTTTCCATGCGTAAAAAATTTTGCGCACAATATCGATCATCGCGATCAAGAGCTGAAGTCACAGCGCTGGCCATGATGACGTTTGAGTCTAGGTGTGCGGGATTGAGACAGTCAAGAGAGATAGTATCGTCCGGCACAGTAGCACAGAGTCTGTATGGTCATTTCAATTTAACAACGGTGCGTGTGCGGAGCAGCCTTGTCGCTGCCAAACTCATCCGAAATTGCTACCTAAACTCCAGGACTAATGCCGTCGAATAGTATGCACAAGGCACAACCTTACACCGCGGTGCAATTGAAGTCTTGGTGCTAGCACGCGTCTGTATTTTGTTTTTGGAAACCTGCGTATGCAACTGTTTCTGCTGACAAAAGGCAGTGTTTTCCAACAAAAAATACTTTTATAGTGAACTGTGTGTTCGTCGCAGCATAGTCTTTTTCTGCACTGTTCACGATGCATAGGCTACAGAACTCAGATTGGAAGGCTCGAACCGTTCATGAAATTCCCGCGAATACCGCATTGCGCATAACCACAAGGTGCATGTAGCATATCAATCTAAAAATGGCGCCAACCTTCTTTAAAATTTTTGAATGTCCTCTAACGCCTGTACATAAGGTTGTATGGTTGCAGGCCAAAGAAGATGGACTATGAGAAGTGGCTAGTGTGCCATTTAGCGGAGCCAACAGTACCAGAGAGAGAAAGGTGTCTGGTGTCCGCAAGGTGTCGTTCGAAAAGGTCTCGCTCAGCCAGGATTGAGCGGAGCCGTCGCGGAGCTTAGACAGCACGCTGTCGACATTCAATTGGGCATCTACCAGATTCCGATCTCCGTGCGGTTGTCGTCGTTTGTCGGGCTGTCACAGCACGCTTTATGCATATGCCCCCCCCCCCCTTTTCTGTCGAGTGAGCAAGTAATAAGAGACGGTGAAGTTGCATATCAGAATGGTGAACACGGAATGTCTATGGTGCGAGCCCTATAGCCCTATGCATCAAGTACAGCCATCGCGATCAAGAGCTGCAGTCACAGCGCTGGCCATGATGACGTTTGAGTCTAGGTGTGCGGGATTGAGACAGTCAACAGAGATAGTATCGTCCGGCCTGTTCATGAAGCGGAAGTTTTGCTTGGAAGCATGCTGGAGCACCTTGAACGGAGCATCGTTCGATGGGCGCAATGCCGTACGGGCAGCCTCATAGTCTACGATGACTTGCGTGCAGCAGTGAAGATCAGGGCTGGCACAAACACGCCGACGTTACTGTCATTGACGTGATGGAATGAAAGCGCTCATTGCGAAGCGTAGACGGCTCCCTTAGTTGGTTAGGCCCGTTGGTGCGCTTAACGAGGCTTCGAAATATTTGGCGGCTACATGTAGATTGTTGCGAATTTAAGATGCGCGGCAGACGAGTATCCTACAAGGAACCGATGTGGGCAGATGTAGGACACGCCTTTTAGCCCCTCCACAGCCTATGCGCGACCTATAGAGGTGCGACCTTTTGGGCTAGCAGAGGTTTTTCTAGCCTAGAGCCCACATTGATGTTCCATCTGCCCTGAAGTACCCGATAATCTACCGAAGTGGGCTAGATGTAGGAATATGGCATGAGGTAACCCTAGCAACACCGACATGGCACCCATGTAGAACCAATAGGAGCAAGCCCAACTAGCGCTGGCCTCGTTATTCCCAACAGGGGGATGACGTAGGTACTACAAGGCTTGCTTCAGTCTCACTTGGCCATGTGGGACCCACGAGGGCTGCCTGTTGTGTGCTACTTGGGGAGCACCAGTAGCTCCAGGTACTTTCAAGATCATAGCCAACAATCGCTCATGAGAGAACCACCGACGTTTGCCTTGCTGTAGCAGTTACATTCAGGTCAACAGCATCTTCGATTTTGCAGAGATCACTCAGCGTTTATCCCTCTTGCTCAAAAAAGCGCAGAGCAACGAGGCTTGCTCATTATTTGTTTTCTTCGACGACTTTCTCAGTACACAAAAAAGCAAGCTCGAGTAATTAATCTTTGCATTGTGTGTAAGAGAGATTAGAGTTTCTTTTCTCTTTAAGTAAACAATCTACACTCCCGTAGTATTCACTGTACATACATTTGTGTGGAAGTCATGGTTTCTTCTACAAGCCAGCTATGTCTGATGCGTCGTCTCGCCTAGGTGGCCTTTTTTCGGCACTATTAAACGAAATTCTTCATCATGTGTAAAGAAAACAATTCCTTAGACACTGAAGGAGTGCCTTCAGAAAACAAGAGAGAGTAACACCCTCCCCCCTGTAGGGGGTTTGTAGGGGAATCACGGGGTGTAGATGGAGAGCACGGAAGAGCACCAAGTGTCACCGAAGTCCCACTAATCACTTCCTGAAAAGGCATCAAAAGCTTGGAATTTTTTCGTATTGCCAAGACATGATGAAATTCAGTATCCCGGGCTCTTCTTGAATCCATAAACCACTCGAACAACTTTTTTTTTTAATTGGCGCACAGTTGAATTTTGACTGATTTTGTTAACAGCCGGAGAGTTCCTTAAACATGCGCAAGAGAACTTTGGCTGCTCACATTTTACCGCATCTTTAACACTGCGTTCATTTAACTCCGTCTTTCTCAATTTTTCTTTTCACCTGTACTACTTGAAGCACGTCGTTTTGATACAGATGGGAAATGCGTATATGAATTTTAGCACATAGTATAATTTTTGTAATAGGGGATGTTGCAACCATTAAAACTGTTTTAATCCTATTAGGGGCTTTATAATTTGTATGAATTAATAGAAAAAAAATGGCTGAGGCTTAGCTTAGGTTAAGCCTAGTCAGATGAGAAGCATTTGTCGCCGAGTTGCATATCGAGCACGCCGCTTGGCTAGACGTTCTTCGCGCTCTTCATCAGTCTCTGTAGCACGCCGCAACTTTTGTTTCTCATTCCAACGAGCAGCCCTGTCTCCAGGAGGCATCTCTATCCCGTGTACGCCTAGCAGAGGCAGGCGCACACCCTTGTATACCGCCGCTCCAGCATCACGTGTTCACTACAGCGCACCTAGCGGCAGAAGCAGGAAACACATTGGTCGCGACGCCTCGCGCGACGGCGCGAGCTGGGGCCCCGTTTCTGCTATGTCGTTATGTCACGCATCACGTGGTCCTCCTTGGTCGCGACGCCTCGCGCGACGGCGCGAGTTGGGCCCCCGTTTTTCATCTGCTGTGACGTCACGCATCACGTGGTATGACATGGAGGTCACGAAAGGTCAATGGTAACGACACCGCCGCGCTCGAGGAGCTGGGTAGGGCTATTTTAGTATGCTTCGCATAATAAGAATTTCCGTCTTTATTCCACAAGTGTCCACCTCTACGGCAGAATAAACGTGGATACGTCTTCACTGTTACCCCGAATCCCTCTAGCGAGAGTTTTGAACAGCTAAATTTAAGCCGGTGTGGATGTAATACTGAAGACATCCATAGAAGGCTTCTTGGAATTCACAGAGGAATACTTCGGGCCCTGGTTGATGCCAGCGCAGACTTCTGAGTTATGAGCCGAGGTCTTGCAAGTGAGCTATAAAGGTTATCGCATTTCGGTATGAACCCCGAATCTTCCTCCCTGGAGGCAATGTAGTGACGCCATTTCAAGTCAACACAGCTGCAATACAGATTCGTCGTTGCCTGTTCACTGGATGCGCCGTGGTGTTGGCCCAGAGCCAGAGGGGTGTGATGTTCGTACTGGGTTTCCAACGTTAGTATGATGAGGTCATTCACATCCGATAACTCAGGGTGACGTTCTCTACTCTGGGCCACATTGTTGACGACAGCCAGCCGGACAAGACATTTCTTACTTCGGAGGACACGGGACACTGCTGCGACGACCAAGCATGTTGATGACTGTGGATTGCGACAAAAGCTGCCCACATACTACCATCACGGACGAGAACCTGTCGTCACTGATGAGCAGGCTATCTTGAAGGGCCCGAGATATCGCTAATCTGGAAAAAAGCCAGCTCAGCTTATGTTGACAAACTTTAGCAGGTGATTCCTCGCTGTGCCAGAACAAACAGCCCATTTCGATAGGCTATCGAGCAAGTCTTCTAGTACGCGTAATCGGTGCTCAACGAAAAAGCAAAAGCCTAGTACGACACTTAAGGATGACCGGAATCTTGATCTACCAACAGATCAGAAAAAAAACACTTGCAAACAATCATAGACAATTTCCGTGATTACTTTGCGACCACCTCTGAGATGAGACATGGTTCAGCTGCGCAACACTGCGTTAAGGTTTATGAAAGCGAAAGTACTAAGCTGCGAAACCCCCATCGATTGTCTGCAAATAAACGTGAGGCTATTGCACACAGGTTCAGGAACTGCTTCGGGATGAAGAATATAGCCGTCATACAGCTCAAGTGCTTAGCCTGTAGTGCAAGTTGCCAAGAAGAAAGGCTAGGCACCATTTTGCGTGAACTATAGATAGTTGAGTAAATGTAGGAAAAAAAAATGTTCCGGTCAGTTCCTAACTGATCACTGGCTGTTTCGCTTCGTTCATGCTAGCTAATTTTAACCCGTTCACCTCCACAGTGCTTGCCGGCAGGCCGAAGTGGATGCAGGCAACCACGAGAACATTCATGACCCAAACGATTTCAGTATTTAAAAGTGCTCCTAATCGGCTTCCATTTCGCTTCTGTACCTTCCAACTAACAGTGTACATAGTCCTACGATGTCAGCGCGCTTGCATCAGCCGACTTTGAACCTTCGTGCACATGCACGAATTTTTTCCCGCCTGCTGACAGCGTCAGTCGCTGGGACGCAGCGTTTGAGTGAGGCAGTGCGCAGTGCTCTCGTCGGTTTTTTATTGCAAGGAAAATGGCGGAGCGATAGGAGCAGCGCTGCTGCATAAAATTTTGCCAGAAACTGAGTGACAGCCAAGTGAAAACCATTCGGAATATTCAGACGGTTTTCGGTGACGATGCTATGAGCAGCACATAGATTAAGCAGTGGTACAACTAGTTTAAAGACGGCCGCACATCGGTGGAGAGCGAGCCACGCTCCGGTCGGCCATCAACTTGCCGAAATGACCAGGTCATTGGCGAAGTGAACGCTGTGGTGATGCCGGACCGTCGTGTGACTATCCGAGAAAATGTGAAAGAGGTGGACATCAGCAATTTTTCTGAACATTCCATTATCACCGAAGTTTTGGCCATGGAAGGAGTTTCGGCGAAATTCGTGCCTAAGCTACTCACGATGGAGAAAAAGCATCTTTTTTAAGGCTCACAGGACTTGCTGGATTCCACATACAATGACCCCGACTTCATCAACACCATAATCACTGGTGACGAGTCTTGGGTGTGCGGGTACGACCCGGAAACCAAATCCCAGTAGTGACAGTGGAAGCATTCCACGTCACCAAGACCAAAGAAGGCCTGCCAAATTCGCAGCAACATCTAAGTGATGCTGACTGCTCTCTGTGACTCCCGCTGTGTGGCACACCACGAGTACGCGCACCCCAAGTACACACCGCACAGGGTCAAGCAATGACCAAAGAGTACTACACGGATGTCCTCCGTCGCCTACGTGATGCTGTGCAGTGCAGGAGACCGGAGTTGAGGTCAACAGGAAATTGGCACATCCATCACGGCAACGCTCCTGCATATCCCTCACACTTGATTCAGACTTCTTTGGCAAAAAATCAGACTCCTGTAGTTCAACAGACTCCTTACTCTCCTGATATGGCTCCCTGCGACTTCTGGCTGTTTCCCAAAATTAAGAGGCCATTGAAAGGAGCGCCATTTCAGACAAGAGAGGACATTATGGCTGCAACGACAGTTGAGCTAAACTCAATTCAGAAACGGGCCTCTTCGGAATACTTCCAACAATGGCAACACCGCTGGGAGAAGTGTGTAGGGGTCCCAAGGAGACTACATTGAAGGTCCAACGCTCCGGTTATGCCAGTTTTTTTTCTTCAGCCAAAGGTCGGATACTTTTCTATCAGACCTCGTATATCAAGTAAAATGGCAGTCATGCCTGCTTGGACCTAGACAGCGTTGTCATTTTTTCCTACACGTACGAGGAGCACCTCTGCCACTTTCTAGTAGTATTGGAAGCAATTCTATCAGCTGACCTGTCTATACAGCTAGAGAAATGCTGCTTTGAATTTCACAGTAAAAAAAAAGTCAAATCCTTCAAGTACCAGTAATCCACACGAATCCGCACACGGGAGTCGGCTTAAAGTCCGTACTATCGATGATTTTTTTCTCAAAGGACATCTGAGCGTAGTTTAAATGCTGCTTCAATGGCAACCATGTTGATAACTTACGCAGTCCATATGGCAACGCGGAAGACTGCCGAGACTTCGATATCCGTGAAGAGCGGCACGCGCATTCGGACACAGGTCCCACATAGCTATGCATTCAGACACAAGAAAACGTAAATACATTCGATGCACAATCACTGAATGTGAATGCTTGTCCCATTTTGCTCGCCTAAATATACGCCATCTAAAAAAGACTGCAGAAAACAGGGTGGCAATGTTGCCAGAAAGGAAAAAAATCTAGAAAATTCATCCCTTAAACAACGACTACAGGAGCAGCAGGTACTAAGAAGCGGCGCTTATTTAGCACTGTCGTTATAGGCATCAGACAATATATTATTTTTAGACTGAACTAGCAGGGTGACCTCTTGTCTACGTGATTCAACGTCGATACGGAGGGTGGGGCAACATGTTCATATTTTGGGTGGGGGACCATCTGAATGGCGATATATTTTGCCGTGTACCAGTGGAAAAACTTTTTCTTTCGTTCAGACTCAAAATTTCGGAAACCATCAACCACAATCCTTTTAAATCTGCCCATGAGAAATCCGAATGAGCTAAATGATTGCAATCATTGATAATACCCCATGGTTCTATGAATTACACGTTCTCGAAGTATTCTTGCGCCCTATATTCATGCATTACTCCTTTTGATACGATATCTGCGTCGCCTTTTGTTACTTTAACTTTTCGCACACGTTACCTGGGTCGTCTCTCCTTTCATCCCCTGTTATAGTGCCTATATAATGCCCGCTAATACTTTGAATCAACACCAATGTAGTATGCAATTTGAAAGCACTGCTTGCAACCTACAAAGCTCTGCAGGGGGCACGACGCCGTATTGGCAATGGAGCGCTTACCTTTCACACTGTTCCAGGCTGCCCTACTCCTTGGCTCATCGCTACCTTGTTTGGCATCGGACGTGGTCTTCACCTGCCCAGTTGAGAACGCGAATCAACCCGCGGATTGAACGCAACAGCCTTGCATACAGATCCATCTGGAAGGAAACCTGTTCTTCGGCTGGCAACCGCGGTCGTTCATCACCAGCGATACCACTATCAGTGCCGGCCACACGGAATATAAGCTGCTGCCCGTGAACGCCCCTCTGGGGCACGACGCCCTGTTGGCAATGGAGCGCTTACCTTTCACACTGTTCCAGGTGAGTTACCTTGATCATTGCACTTGCCTAAGAAGCAAGAATCGCTGCTTGTTTTTGGTGTCGTGCCCCAGAGAGTGGTTATTTGCCCTAGAAGCATGCGAGGAAACTGTGCAACATTGCTTAAGTAGTTTACTCTTAATTCTTTCCGGGGATGTGGAAACGAACCCCGGACCTGATTCTAATGACATCCTGGCTACTGTGCTGGAGACTGTACAAAGGATCGAATCCGGCCAAGATGGAATTCGAAGTGATTTCAGAGAGTTGAAGCAGTGGCAAGCGTCAGTAGACATTGAACTGAAGCAGTTGTCTTCTAGACTTCGCAGTGTTGAAGTGGACGTTTCAGATCTAAAAAACAATCCCGCTACGTCTTCAGCTGATTCTCCTGGTGCAGTTTCCAGCGTCATCTCTGACCAGCTCAGAATTATTGAATCGCGTTGTAATGACGCGGAAAACAGGCTGAGACGCTGCAACTTGCTTTTTTTCGGCCTTTCCGATGACATATCTGAGACATGGCCAAGTGCTGAAACGAAAGTGATTGACCTGTGCAAGAATGAATTGGACATTACAGTAGATTCATCGCAAATAGAACGGGCACACCGCATTGGTAAATACGACCCGGAAAAGTGCAGGCCAGTGATGGTAAAATTCACATTGTTTAAGGACAAACAACAGATCATTGGGAACAGCATCAAGCTGAAAGGAACTAACTACGCTGTGCGCGAAGATTTTTCCTTTCAGACACGACTGGCTAGAAAGAAGTTGATCGAATTTGCCAAACCACAAAAAGTTCCGTACGAGCTAAATGTCGATAAGCTGAGAATAAACGATAGTGTTTACGTGTACGACGCCGCTACTGACACCGTAAAACTATCTTCCGCATAGGTAAGGTGTTGCTCGGCTACACGTGTCATCAGGAAAGAACGAACATCTTACCGCAATAACACCGCGCAATCGCAGCTCTCCTTACTTTTCACTAACATACGCAGCATTCTTCCTAAGCGCATCGAATTTTGTTCATACCTTGACAATTGTGAATGCGACATTTTAATACTAACCGAAACGTGGCTCCATAAAGATATTAGGAACAATGAAGTCTTGCCTGATATGGACAGTTTCACTATCTACAGAAAAGATAGGAGCGACAGAAGGGGAGGAGGGGTGTTGATTGCTGCTAAAAAGCATATAACTTCTTTTCCCGTTGATATTCCTAGTAAATCAGAAATTTTGTGGGTTTGCATCGCATCGCCATCTTCCAAGCATCTTCTTGGAGTTTGTTACAGACCACCAGATAGTCCGCAATCATTCGTCTCCCATCTACATGATAACCTAACTGAAGCAAAAACTAAATTTCCAAAAGCAAGTATTTTTTTTATTTACAAAATACTGCGGACACTGAGTCCAAGCAGGGTGGGCGAACAAAGTCAATCAAGAGACAAAAAAAACGCAACATTTCAAAAAAGAACAACACAATATAGAAAAAATAATTGGTTAAAACTCTTGGGATAATGGTTTAACTAGCTCATTCCAATCTGTTATTGTGCGTGGAAAAAACGAAAACTTGTAAGTGTCTGTTCTAGCGAATATAGGGGTTAGAGAACTGGGATGGTGTTGACGAGTTTGTCTGGTTGGTGCCGGCGTTAAGTATGATGAGGGATCCAAACCAAGTTTGTTATGTAATAAAAGAGAAATAAATTCTAACCTAAGCTTTCTTCGCCGATGTTCAAGTAGTTCAATTTTATTAATCTCCATTAAAGTGGTGGGAGAGTCAGACCTTGCATATTTATTAAAGGTAAACCTGACAGCTCTTCTCTGTATTCTCTCCAGATTTTTTACGTTAGATTTAGTATACGGGTCCCACACTATGCATGCATATTCGAGTTTAGGTCTAATTATTGAAGAATAACAAAGTAGCTTAATTTTAGAAGGAGCATTCTTTAGTTTATGTCTTAAGCAGCACAATTTCCTAAATGCCGCAGAGCAGATATTGTTTATGTGCAAGTTCCACGATAGATTGCTACTTATTGTTACTCCTAGGTATTTGTAGTTGGATACTTGTTGAAGAGGGAGGGAGCCTAATTTATATGTGTAGCTATGAAGTATGGTTTTTCGGGTTATCGGCATATATACACTTTTGTCAGCATTCAGAACCATGCCCCATCGGTCGCACCATTCAAAAACGTTCTTCAAGGCACTGTCCAGGTCACTTTGATCCTCCTTATTTGTAACTTCTCGGTATAGAATGCAATCGTCAGCAAACAATCGAATATGCACTGGTGGGTTAACAACTTGAACAATATCATTGACATACAAAAGGAAAAGCAGAGGACCCAAAACACTTCCTTGGGGAACACCGGATGAAACTGGAAGAGAGCCCGAACGTTGTCCACCCACTTCAACAAACTGTTTGCGATCTTTTAAGTATGCAGTAATCCATGTCACTAAAATACCAGGAATGCCAATTTCTTTCATTTTAAAAATTAGTTTATCATGAGGAACTTTATCAAATGCCTTGCTAAAATCTAAAAATATTGCATCGATTTGGCCTTTATTATCTATACAAGAAGCAAATGAATTTATTACGGTAATTAGCTGTGTTACCGCCGAGAATCCTTTTCTGAACCCGTGCTGGAAGCTAGTTAGCACGCGATTTTTTTCTAAAAATTCGTTCATACAATGTGCAACTATATGCTCTAATAGTTTACAGCACGGGGACGTCAATGATATGGGGCGGTAGTTCTGCAAGAGAAGACGGTCTCCTTTTTTATAAACGGGGACAATTTGGGCTGTCCTCCAGTCATCAGGTATTTTACCTATTGAGATTGAAGCGCGAAAAATTATTACAAGGAATTTAGCCAGAGTTTCAGCATAGCGTCGCAGAAATGCGTTTGGAATGTTGTCAGGGCCACATGACGTTTTGGTTTTCAGGTTCAACAGCATGGAAAGGACACCAGGGTAAGTAATAAAATTCACTTCGGCGGGATAATACACTCGGCTATTGTCGGTACATGAGCTCGGGGCAGAAAATACACTTTGAAAATAACTATTAAAATGCTGAGCAATAGCCTTTGGATCACATACCGCAGTGTTGTTCACCAAAATTTGTGTAACTGCTTTCTTTTTTTCACTAATATAATTCCAAAACTTACTTGGCTCGGTTTTTATAAAGTTTTGAAGGGATGTGTTGAAGAAATAGTCCTTTGAATCACGTAAGGCACGTGCTAGATTGTCCAGTAATTCCCTCAGCACATCAGGATCTGCGCGTTTTTTCTTGAGCCGTTTTACCCTTCGCCTCATTTGAATTATATTGCGTGTCATCCATGGGGTTTCCTTTCTTTCTTTTTTGTGCCTGTTTGGTACAAAAGTATCGATACAATACAAACAGATTTTTTTAAAACTGACCCAGAGTGCGCAGACATCGGCGTAATCGAAATCAACAAGGCAAGTTTCAAGATGTTCAATGACAGACGCGTCGTTGGCACGCGAATAATCTTTAAAGTAACGTGAAGATGAGTGTTTCTGTTTTGTTTGCCGTACTAGAGGAAATGAAGCACTAACCAAGTGGTGGTCAGACAGACCTTGTTCTACAGAAACAGTAAAATTCACAATGTCGCGAGGGACGAACAGCAAATCTAATATCGAATTAGTGGAACCGACATTACGGGTTGGTTCCTGAACTATTTGCGTCAGGTTGTGGGTAAGCATTATTTTAAACAATATGTTGGCTTGCTTTGTGCAAGCACCGAGACACTCAAGAAGTTCCCAATCCACACCTGGCAAGTTGAAGTCACCCATCAATAAAATTTTACTGTTTTGGTACTGTAAGAGATGATTTTCTAGTTTAGTTAAGTAGTCGGTTCCAGAACTAGGGGGTCTATAAAGAGCATATAAAACAAAGTTTTGTCCCCAACAGGAGAGTTTCACACATAGGCATTCGATATCATGTACGTCATCTTGTAAAACAGCTTCAATTTGTTTCTTAATTAGGACAGCCACTCCACCACCCCTAGATTCCCTGTCTTTTCGAAATACAGTGTAAGCAGGAGGGAAAACGTCCTCATCATTCACATCACTGTGAAGCCATGTCTCAGTAATCACTGCAACGTGCGGATCATGGTGTAACAGCGCTATTTCGAGCAAGTCTGCCTTATTAACTAAACTACGCGCGTTAATGTTTATTATGCGCAAATGTTTGCTCTGATATTGCAAATCACGTCATTCCTTGTCCTGCTGATCCACTCTCTTATCCTGGTAGACTATCTTTACGCGTTTATTTTGTGATTTATCCCAGAAAAACATATCTTTATCCACTTTTAGCTTGTCATGAATAAGGGTGACCTTCTTTTTTTGATCCCTCTCTTCTTTCGCGCCATCCCAAAGTAGTTTTCGTGTCAGCAGCGTAGATTGCGAATAATCATTCTGAATTGATATTCCTGAGCCTTTTAGCTTTGTAACATTTTCCATTATGGTCTTTTTTTCTGCAAAATTCTGAAGATAGAGAATAACAGGGCGTTTGTCGTTCCGACGCCCCAACCTATGAATGCGCCCGATAGATTGGCAACTGACTTGAAGCTTGTCCTCGAAAACTTCTTTGATTATTTTATCTTTCAGCGTAGCTTCTGTTTCGTCAGGTTCCTCATTAATACCGTGAATGATGAGGTTGGACCGTCTGCTTCGATCTTCGAGATCGGTTAGTTTTTTGGCTTGAAAACCCATTACATTTTCTATTGATTTCAAAGTTTTGTGTATTTCCTGAGGCTGCTCGGTGAAGGTTGTTGTTTCATTCAGCTTTTTCTCCATTTTTTGTATCAGGCTCTGCAGATCACTTACCATATTTACAGTCTTAACTAGCTCTGCTTTCATTTCACTGATTTCAGCTTGAAGAGACAGCTGGCCATCTAAAATTTGTTCTATAACTTCCTTTTGAGTGGGGCCAGGATTAGTTTCGATGTCGCCACAAAGGATCAACTTGCAAGCAATAAAACATTCATAAGCCAAGGCAAAACAACGCCGGGGCACGGCAAGACCACGATACCTCGGCAATCGCTGCGAATGGTGCTCGAATAGCTACCAACCTGCAGAACGTAGAAGAGCGTCCTCGTAAGTGTCATGTTCGGCCCAGGTCCGCCGTGCCCACTGAAGGTGAATTCTTGTGTCGCTGCTTTTATACTCGTGAGCTCTGATGACGTCACAGTTCGATGGATGAATGCAGTCGCTGGAAGAACAGTGTCATCAAATGACGACACCGAGTCTGATGCGTTGTCGATGTGAAGTTGATTTCCATCGCAGCCACAGATGTCATCGAGCCACACGTGTCCAGTTCGTAACGCGGCGGAACCCAGGATAACCTGCAGAACGTAGAAGAGCGTCCTCGTAAGTGTCATGTTCGGCCCAGGTCCGCCGTGCCCACTGAAGGTGAATTCTTGTGTCGCTGCTTTTATACTCGTGAGCTCTGATGACGTCACAGTTCGATGGATGAATGCAGTCGCTGGAAGAACAGTGTCATCAAATGACGACACCGAGTCTGATGCGTTGTCGATGTGAAGTTGATTTCCATCGCAGCCACAGATGTCATCGAGCCACACGTGTCCAGTTCGTAACGCGGCGGAACCCAGGATAACCTGCAGAACGTAGAAGAGCGTCCTCGTAAGTGTCATGTTCGGCCCAGGTCCGCCGTGCCCACTACTACTAGGTGACTTCAACTTTCCCGAAATTGACTGGCCGAGCTTAAGTTCGAGAACACGTGATAGCACTAATTTTGTTCAACTAACTCTCGATTTCTCTTTGGTCCAATTAGTCGAAAAACCTACCCGCGGAAACAATAAGCTTGACCTCGTCTTCTCGCCAGTCCCAGACAATACAAGCCCTATCTCTTATTCTGATGGCTTCGGTGATCACGAACTGCTTAATTTCACGATTTCCATGCCTTCATGCGCACGTGCACAAACACATAAACGTATTTTTGATTAAAACCGCGCTGACTACAATGCCATTAATACCGGGTTACAATCCTTTTGTGACACATATCTTCCGACTTTTTCTCAGCGTTCGGCCAACGATAACTGGGTTTTGTTCAAAAATAGTTTACTGGAATTAGTACACCGTCATATACCACTGCTCACCCTCAGCACGAACGCGTCTAAACCATGGTTCAACAGGATGTTACATGCATTAAAAAACAAGAAAAAGCGACTTTTCAAAGCTGCCAAACGCCTTGGCACACCGGCTTCATGGCAGAAACGCAAAACCGCCGAAAAAACATATTGTAGTGCCATCTGCAAAGCAAAGCTTAAATATTATTCCCATGACCTTCAATCCCTTATGGCACACAACCCTAAAAATTTTGGAAAACGATATCACCTATTGATACTCCGGTTCATGTTTCGTTGTTGGATAACACTGGTGCTCCAGTTATAGAAGAAGAATGCCCACTTATATTTAATAATTATTTTTCTTCAGTGTTCACACAGGAAGACCATTCCACTACTCCACCATTAGTAGATGCCGATTACCCGATTACCAGTACATGAGTCCCATAGAAATAAGTGTCTCCGGTATTGCAGCATTAATAAACAATCTCAAGATTTCGACTTCTGCTGGTATTGATGATATTAATACAAAAATTCTCAAAAGCACTGTGATCCATTCAAGCAATATTCTCTTCCATATCTTTCGTCAGTCGCTATCAACTGGTGAAATTCCAACGGATTGGAAAATTGGTAAAATTATCCCCATCTTCAAATCAGGTGATAAAACGAACGCGCAAAATTATCGCCCCATATCTTTGACATCTGTCCCATGTATGATCCTCGAACACATCATCGTATCAGCAGTGGCGCAGCATCTAGACAGTAATAATTTCTTTTTTTCTAACCAGCACGGGTTCAGGAAAGGCTTCTCTTGTGAGACTCAACTACTGGAATTTACTAACGAGCTACTACACAACATGGACGAGAACTTCCACACAGACTGCATATTCTTAGATTTTTCAAAAGCATTCGACCGCGTTGCGCATTCACGCTTAATAGGTAAAATTACTTCCCTCAACGTAGACTCACTAACTACCTCATGGCTAAAGAATTTCTTGTCTTTTCGTAAACAGTTCACAGTTGTTAACGCCCACTCATCTCCGTTTAGCGATGTTCTATCTGGTGTTCCTCAAGGAAGCGTCCTGGGCCCGCTGCTGTTCCTGATTTACATTAATGATCTCCCATCCAACATTACATCAACCATTCGCTTGTTCGCAGATAACTGCATAATTTACCACAAAATCCGATCACCTGCAGATCATCTTGCACTTCAAAGAGACCTCGATCATGTAACCGCTTGGTGTTCATCATGGCAAATGTCACTTAACACTGAAAAATGCAAGTTAATGACATTCAGCCGCAAAAAATCTAACTCTTCGTTCAATTACATGCTCGATAACAGCTTAGTCTGTGAGGTGTCTTCTTACAAATACCTCGGTGTCCATTTTTCATGTAACTTGTCCTGGTCCACTCATATACAGAAAATAACAGCTAAAGCATCCCGGACCTTAGGATACCTAAAACGGAATCTTCATGGAACTCCTGCTACTACCCGTAAGCTGGCCTATCAAACATTTGTTCGTCCGCAACTGGAGTATGCATCATCCATTTGGTCACCTCACCAGGCTTATTTAATTAACTCCCTTGAATCAGTCCAAAATCGTGCTGCGCGTTTCATCTCCAAAAACTATGACCGTCACTCAAGCGTCACAAACATTAAATTATCGCTCTCTCTCTTTGTACCTTGCAATCACGAAGATTAATTTGCCCTAGTCTGCTTATTTCACAAGATAGTCTATAGCACTAATCATTCGACTCTCCCTCTTGCCCAACCTCACCGCACCTCGCGCCGTTTAAACAACCATCTCAGCTTCAAACGCCTTTCAGGTAAAACCGTTGCATTCAATTCATCCGCTTTGCCGCAGGCTATTGTTCACTGGAATGGTCTTCCGGAACACATCGTCAATATTCGTGATCCAGCTTCTTTTAGGACCGAAATAACAGCCATTTTTTCTAATTACTGATGCGTCAATAACTATTGTATAATGTTCTTATTGTTTGCTGGTGAGTACTAACAGTCAGTTGGCATTGTGTAATGATGTTCTTATTGTTTTATGGTGAGTACTAACAGTCAGTTGGCATTGTGTAATGATGTTCCTACTGTTTAATGAGTACTAACAGTCAATCAGCATTATATAATCATGCCATTCATGCTCCTGTTATTACCCCTATTTCTGTAATCCCCCCCTCACACAATACTCCATACTTGGAGCCTGTGAGGCAACGTGAATAAATAAATAAATAAATAAATAAACAATCCATCATTGTAATCATCATAATCATCAGCCTGACTACGTCCACTGCAGGGCAAAGGCCTCTCCAATTAGTCCTGTTCTTTGCCAGTGGAGGCCACTGTATCCCCGCAAACTTCTTATTCGCATCCGCCCACCTGACTTTCTGCTGCCCCTGCTAAGCTTGCCTTCTCTTGGAATCCACTCCGTTACCCTTAAGTACCAGCGATTATCTTGACTTCGCATTACATGCCCTGCCCAAGCCAATTTCTTCCTCTTGATTTCGAATAGGATGTTGTTAACACCCCTTTATTCAGTCACCCACTGCGCCCGCTTCCGGTCTTTTAACGTGAACACCTACCGTTTTTTCTTACCATAGCTCGCCGCGTTGTCGTTAACTTAACATGCACCCTCTTTGTTAGCCTCCACGTTTCTGCCCCATAGGTGAGAACCTGTAAGATCCAAGAGTTGTACACTTTTCTCTTGAGGGATATTGCTAAAATGTCATTCGTGATCTGAGAGAACCTGCAATATGCGCTCCACCCCATTCTTAATCTTCTAGTTATTTCTCTGCCATGATCTGGGTCAGCTTTCACTACCTGCCCTAAGTAGACATGTTCCCGTGCCACTTGCAGCAGCTCGCTACCAATTGTGAACTGCTGTTGCCTTCCTAGACTCTTTAACATTACTTTACCCGCGCACTGAAAATGTTTGGTTTGGTTTGGTTATTAGGGTTTAACGTACCGAAGTAACTCAGGCTATGAGGGACGCCGTAGCGAAGGGCTCCGGAAATTTCGACCACCTGCGGTTCTTTAACGTGCACTGACAACGCACAGCACACGGGCCTCTAGAATTTCGCCTTCTTCGAAATTCAGCCGCCGCTGGCCGGGATCGAACGCGCGTCTTTCGGGTCAGAAGCCGAGCGCCGTAAAAACTGAGCCACCGCGGCGGGGCGCACTGAAAATGTAATTGATCAACTGTGCCGTCCGTCAGCTGCAATACATATATCAAATTGCGATGCCTTTTAGATGGCGCTTTTAAAACGCCCAATCTACAACACTATCGAACCTGCCCTTATCTAAGCATGTAAATGTTTCAAGTCACTCATTTGAGAAATTAAAAGCTGCTATTTTGGAATCTGGGTTTTGATCGCACTAAGACCCAGAACTCCGAGAATTATTTTTAATTAAAAAGTTTAAACTCGCCACGTGAGGTATGAACCAAAGTTTAGATAAGGAGTCTTGCCTGTCTTAATCGCCAATTTTTCTCACCAACTTCTTGAGAACAGCGGGGACGTGATTGGTATTTTTATTCCGTTTATAAACTGCTCTTTGCGAGACCGGACAATGTAGCTTTATTGTGGCTACATGCCAGTCTGAATTAGTGACCTGCTTGTGGATTTATTTATTTTCTTAAATGTATACATATCGGAGGCTACGCATATCACCCACAATGTAGTGTCCCCCTTATTGTTTTTAGTTATTGTTATTTTGTTTTGTTTTTCAAAAACAATTTTCGCACGTGTGCGCTCCGGATTATCCTGAACGTTGTAAATAAGACGCATGTCTATGTTTTCTTGGTGTTTAGATGACCCCTCATGTATAAATTTAGAGCATTTCAGAATGCAGTATCTCGCCTGATTTTATCTTTTTATAATCATCGTCATTGAAGTATATACTGTTAACATCTTAATATAAATTTAAGATACTACTCACAGCTCAGTGCCTTCACACAAAGGTCGGTCCCCGGCTGAAACGTCAAGCAATGTGTTTCTTCACCACGGCCTTTCTCTTTGAGTCCATGTATATATAGTGTTGTCCATTGATTTTATTTTTACAACCGAGACAGATAGATACAGGATGGTCTGTCTATTTCTCTCTCTCTCTCTCTCTCTCTATATATATATATATATATATATATATATATATATATATATATAGAGTTTCTGTGGCTGTTGGCTTCTTTCATATTTATAACGAGCCCCTCATTCCCCTTCCCTTGTTTGCTTAATTGCTTAGTGAGGGCCTCGGTTCTGGCAGCCTTGACACCATAGGAAGCATAAGAGGGTTCTCACGCAGCTTCCACCCTCTCCGTTCGATGACGTTCTACGTCACACCTGCGGTAACTCAGGACGTTCTACGTCCGCCGCTTATGAACGTGGGTGGCGCTGATGAACACTCTCAAGGTTAGGTTACTTGTAAAACATAAATACCCCCGAAAGCAGAAGATTTGACAGCCGTCGCCGTAGCTCAGAGGTAGAGCACCGGACGCGTAATTCGGAGGTCGTGGGTTCGGATCCCACCGGCGGCAGTGGTTGTTTTTTCTTCTGCTTTTCTAATCAATTAGCTTTAAGCGACAACATGTTCAGTAATATCTAAATTGATCAACACCACAAAATAAAAAAAAAATTAAAAATCCCCTGTGCCCCTTGGTTTCTGTGGCTGTTGGCTTCTTTCATATATATATATATATATATATATATATATATATATATATATATATATATATACGCACACACAATATCTTCACGATAAAAACGCACAATATTGTGTGTGCGTGTATATATATATATATATATATATATATATATATATATATACACGCACACACAATATTGTGCGTTTTTATCGTGAAGACTTTCGAACCGCGTCCGCTGTTGCCCGCCAACAGAGGTCCGACTCCAAACTGCTTCCCCTCATCGAGTATCTCGAAGGAACCGCTCCATCTCCTGCTCGAATCTTCAAGCGCGGTCTGTCATCGTTTTGCTTGCGCGATGGTGTCCTCTATAAAAAGAATTACGGCCCAACGGACACTGCCTATCTGCTTGCCGTACCTACAGCGCTTCGTGACGAAGTTCTGCGTGCGTTCCACGACGACCTTCCTCCCGGCCACCTCGGGTTTTCCCTCACGTTGGCGCGCATACGTCACAAGTACTACTGGCCCAGGCTTGCTGCGGTTGTCCACCGCTACGTCCGAACCTTTCGTGAGTGCCAGCGCCGGAAGACGCCGTCGACTAAACCAGCCGGGCTCCTGCAGCCGATCGATCCCCCGCGCCTCCCATTTCAGCAGGTCGGCATGGACTTACTCGGCCCATTTCCGGCGTCTTCCATGGGTAACCGGTATATTGCTGTTGCCACTGACTATCTTAACCGCTACTATGAGACCAAGGCCCTTCCTCGTGGTACGGCAGCCGAAGTTGCACATTTTTTCATTCACAACATTGTGCTTCGTCGCCTTCACGTCGCCGCCTTCCGTCGCCTTCACGTCTTCACGTCGGCACTTACGAGCGAGGTACTTCGACTCAGTGGCACCAGCCATCGAAGGACTCCAGCTTACCATCCGCAAACGAACGGAATGACTGAGCGGCTTAACAAGACAATTGCCGACATGATTCGATTTATGTAGAGGGTGGCCATGGGAACTGGGACCGGATACTGCCTTACATCACGTTCGCTTACAACACTGCTCTACACGAAACGACACGCTTCACTCCGTTCCATTTGGTGCACGGTCGCGACCATGCTGGACGCCATGCTTCTTCCGGATCCTGCTCCCTCTTCTTTCGTAGCGAACCAATTTGCTCGTGATGCCGAAGCCGCTCGGCATGTTGCTCGACAGCGAATCCGGCACCAACAGCAACGCGACGCCCAGCGTTACAACCTCCGCCGCAGGGAGGTGATTTACACACCCGGTGACCAAGTATGGGTGTGGAGCCCGATCTGCTTGCGGGGGCGCTCTGAGAAGCGTCTTCGCCGCTACTTTGGTCCATACCAGGTGTTACGCCGCCTCAGCGCGGTGACCTACGAGGTGCTCCCTCAAGGAACTGTTCGGTTCTCACGACAACCGACATCCGAAGTAGTCCACGAGGCGCGAGTGAAGCCGTATTACTCCCGTTAGCCCCTTTTCACGCAGACACTCGCGCCGTTCACTTTCAGCCTTCCCTTTATTATTTTTTTTCCGCCCGTGCGGCATCGGGTCGATGCCTCTTGAAAGAGAGGGGGCAATACCACACTGCTGGCACTCTGCCGGTGCCACCTGGTGGACGAACCTTGAGCGCGTGGCCGAGCGTCTTTGTACTGCACGAGCAGGGCGGTTCGGCGAGCCTCGTCCTAGGCAACGCTGTGCTTTCCGCTTTTCTTCTGCGTTTTTCGAGGACAATATATATATATATATATATATATATATATATATATATATATATATATATATACTTATACATAAACGCACACACAATATTGTGCGTTTTTATCGTGAAGACTCGAAATTTTTCTTGCCTCAACAGCTGGCTCATTTGCGGTGAAACTGCACACAGAGCTTGCGTATTATGGTAACTTTTGTATCGTAGCAAGTTTGAGACGGGTACTTGTTTGTGCCGTGCATGATGCAAAAGCGTAATCGTCTGCGTCGAGATCGGCGTACCGAAACCCGAAACACCGAGTTTTTCCTGAAGGGCAGCAGTAGCGCCATCTGTCTTCTGCAGTGGAAAGCGTCACAAGGTGCCGAGGCGAGCGTTGGAAGGAACGCGGGCCCGTTGAATGCGCCGTTCCGGAATTTGGGTTGTCTTTAGTACTTTTCAAGTATAGTACGGTAAAACCAATGACAGGCTTATGTGTAATCATTTACCCAATGAAAGCGAAATACACACATTACACCCGAAGAACAGGTGTTCCCCTCGCTGGACGTTGCGTTATCGGAAGAACATGGTGTAAGCTGTTGAAAGAAACAGTAGTAATTTATTGGCACTGCACGACGTGCGCTCTTGTTTGCGTCCCTTCCTTCTGTCCGTGTCTGTTTTATGCTGTTTTAAGAATTATCTGCCATCAACTCGCTCGTGCTTCTACATTGGCTGATAACAAAACAAAAGACTACCCTTGCAAGCCTGCCCTGAACATTTTATTTATTCATTCATTTATTCACTACCTGCACCGCCTATTTCAGGCATTACAGACATTTCGAGGACAACAACAACAACAATCAATCCTCAAAGTTGCCGCCTGCAGCGTCTATGCTTCGCTGCAGCCTGTGCGTATATTCATTGAACACTGCAGCTCTCATGTCGTCTCTTGTCGTGTTGAAGTCTTCTTTGACCCGCTCCTGAAGATCCTCAAGAGTGCCAAGGCTTCCAGTCCTGTAGACGGGCGATTTGATATATCCTATACGAAAAAACTGCATACTGTCAAATTCCGCGATCGCGATGGCCAAGGCATATTCGCCGACCCACGCCCCATCAACCGGCCCTGAAATTGCTCATCAAGCCATTTACTGACATTGGCTGCATAGTGTGCAGGCGCACCATCTTGCTGAAAGATCCCTACCTGCTGCTGCATATGGTACTCCACCAGCTCAGGCAGAAATTTTGCCTTCAATAGGCGCAGTTAGCAGTCGGCTGTCATGGTGTCCTCAAAGAAGTACGGGCCGACCACTCCCTCTTGCCGAATTGCACACCATACAACTGTGCGTGATGACTTGACTGCCCTGGTGTGAATGAAATGCGGGTTGCTTTTCGCCCAACACCGCGTACACTGTCGGTTCACTTGGCTATCCAGGTGAAAAACAGCCTCGTCACTGAACAGCAGAAAATCGAGGTGTCCAGGATCTGCTGCCACCCTCTGCTGCTCTGAGCGGCAGAATGACACCCGCTGGGCTTTGTCTGTGGGGCTTAAATTCTGGTGTACCCGCACCCTGTACGGACGCCTTCATTTGCTTTTGAGTGCTCGGCTCACCGTCGATGGAGCTACGCCGAATAAGCCCAGCACGGGTGCACGTCATACGAGGGTTGGTTTCAAAGACGCCCTCAAGCGCATCTCCGATTCCGCGGTGTGTCTTTCATTTATCTTTTCGTACTTGCCTTGTCACGGACCCGGTGCCTTCAAACGTCTGGCGCCATTTAAAAACGGCTGTGTGAGATGGTGGCCGCCGCCGAAACCTCATCGGGAATTGTTTCCGGACATAGCGGATTGAATGTTTCAATTAGCCACACCACTGCCGCCGCTTTCTCTTTTGTACTGTAAGTTCTCATACCGCACCTCAACACACCACAGCCCAGTGACACAAAAACTTCAGAACAGCAGCGAAGAATAAAAAGTTTGCATCACACAACGAAATTAAACAAGAAAAAATTACCGACGATTACGTTACTTCCTAATGCGAAATTTGAGCGCAGCAAATAAGCTGTTTCACCTTTTCGATAGATTGAGGCAAAGAAATCGAGCAACACATGTATGCGCTATCACAGAATTTTTTTTATTTTTCGCAGGAAGAGGGGTGAGGGGGGCGGCGTGTACACCCAGCGGCAAACGATGGGGGCAGAAGCGCGCGCAGCAAGCGGACAACATGATAAAGGGAGGAGGGAAGAGATAGCAGTGACTGACTGATGCCGCTGACGCCGATAGTGAGTCAACCCCAGCTGCGGAGTTGGTTTCAGGGACAACGCCGCCGATGCCGACACAAACAATATGATACCCTCGCTTCCGCAGCGCTAAGAACCAGGTCTAGCCGTGGGAAGGTGGTCACGTATTCGTCGACGTGCCGGGCCTACGTGAAATAACCGGCGCGTCGGCAACTGAAGAGCACCCTATCCGCCACACAAGAACAGGGGGGGGGGGGGGACCCTTTCCTCCTCTTTCTGCAT
The DNA here is from genome assembly GCF_055824585.1 of Amblyomma mixtum. NCBI lineage: Eukaryota > Metazoa > Arthropoda > Arachnida > Ixodida > Ixodidae > Amblyomma > Amblyomma mixtum. The sequence continues at coordinate 80,420,677 of NC_143015.1, read as the reverse complement.
GGCGGCGACGGTGTTCTACGCAGTCACGTTATCTTGACTCTCTAGCGGCGTCAGCGGCATCCAGCGGTATCAGTCGGTCGCTGCTAGCGCTGGGGGGATGAAAGGGGGGCGGAGCTGGTTACGAGGCCGACGACAACGCCGACGACGACGCGAAACCCAGGAACGGACGCCAAAGAGCTGTGCTCTAAAACACAGCTCAGGGCTTCGCGCTGTCGTCCTCCGATGCTTTAGGAGAGCCACGAAAGCACACGATACCCTGTTGAAAATTCCAGCAAAAGTCATGTTGGAGAAAACGGTGGGCCGAATGGAAGTGTTGGTTTCCATGTTGGAGAAAACGGTGGGCTGATTGGAAGTGTTGGTTTCCACGCTGGGTGCTGTTGGAGCGAATGGGAGAGATGTTGGATGCACTAATGGCGACTTTGGGCCACCCTGGATTGAGTGGAAATTGTGGTGGCTGCACTGGCACTTTCAGTAAACAATATTGGGCTGAATGGAAACCACGCTGGACACTTCAGTGAACACGATGGGACGGGATGGGCTTGGTGGTATCCATCGTGATTATCTCGGTGGGCCTGGCAGGCAACACTGGACTATGTGGAAACCACGGTGGGAGCCTATGGATGTGTACAGTCGCGAGCAAAAAATATTAGCACAGATCACTGGCGATCAGAATTCGTATATCTCACCACGCGGCGCTGCGGTAGGCAGAACTGCCTAACGGGCCGTTTCCATGTTTGCAGCCTAGGGGGGGGGGGGGGGAGGCGGCAGGAAGTAAGCTTTATCAAGCGTGCACCGCCCGAGCGTTGAAGTGCCGACCCTACGTGACTGTGTTTGCGGAATTTATTTTGGCTCGGTTATCATGAGCACAGATGGCTTCTTTTTATTACTGTTTTTTTATGTCCGCGATGGTTTGTCAAAAGGAACTCGCGGGAACAATATATGATAGCGCTGCTTTTAGTCAGCAGTTTTGCTGTCCGTGGCAGTCCGCTAATTTGCTGTCCGTGGCAGTCCGCAGTAATTTTACTGTCCGTGGCAGACCCCCTTAATACTGTAGAATGGGAACGGCCCGGCACTCCCGTTATCAGCCTCTCCGCCACCCGCAGTGCCAGGCGTTGTCATTCCGGCGCTCTGGTGTTCCGTCATGTGTGCTAATCTTTTTTACCCACGACTGTATACCTACTTGTTTGGCATGGCACAAACCATGGCTGTATTTGAATGGCCGATGCTGGGCAGCAGATACTGCATGCATGTGCCTATATGGTTGACAAAATGAAACTCATCAATGCACTAACAATCTCAGTGGGTCAAATCCATCAAACGTACAGTCTTTGTCAAAAGTAACCAGGCTGCATGGTTTGCTTCTAGCTCGTACAGTGGATCCCTCACAGCTTCCCTAAAGCTGGAATGGTAGCTAAAGGTAACGACTGAGGGTCTTATTACCTTCCAACACGTTTTGATCCTTAGGAATAACACAAGGGCTCCACTATACAAGCTAGAAGCAAACCATGCAGCCCGGTTACTTTTGACAAAGACTGTACACTTGGCACTTTATGCTGTTAGAATAAAAACTGCAAGACAAATTTCTCTTTTATACACGTGCATTTGTTGACTTGACAGTTTCAGAAAATTTTTTTAAAAAGTAACGACTTATATACTTGGGCTTAGATTATCATTAGCAAAATATTTGAGAAAAAGTTTAACTTCATTGTTCACAAAATAATAAATTGCAGGTTTGCAGAGCCCTGCATGCCTGAATCCGAACACTCAATTTCATTCAGAAAATTTTATTGAGCGTGCATTTCAAGACATTACTGATTCAATTAACAAATTGTTAACCACATAGCTGGCCACACAGCTTCTTTGTAGAAGGGTTACGAATACAAATATATACACAGAATATTTCGACAAGGCTGATTACAGCACTCTTATACATGCACCTTGGTACACAATTACCAGTACAACACTGTTTTTCAAAACAGAAATGCAGATATATATAAACACAATATGAGAAATTACACAGCATATTTCATACTAAGAATTGATTTGGTTTTCACGTTGGATGAGAGAACTCCACTATAGAAAATGCACACCTTCACTGTAGTCTCAAGAAAGCATATACCATGGAGGTTGTTCTCTTGACGCGCGTTTCAACGCTGCCGCCTCGCACGTCGTGCTGCCGATCAAACAGCGTCACCATGTTTTTACGACAACCTACTCTCTACGACTGCTACGTTGGGTACTTTGTTAGCCTTGCTGATCTCCCATCAATATAAAAAAAAACTTCCCCATACAAACAGAAATCGGCATGTAATTTCGTGAATGAGCAAAGCAGCAAGCGATACTGCATGCCGTGAGAAGTCATGCATTTTTCAACCGCAGCGCAAGCAACAGGTCGTTAATTCGCGCGTTTACACCAGTCGTAATTGCTCGCAATCGCTGCAATTTCTGCGGATGCCGGTACGGCTGAATACCCAATAAAAATAACAAAAATAAAGTAAAAAGTAGGATACAAGCTTTTTCACAACGAAACCGAAACAGAAACTGGTTGTCACCGCCAGGTGGCTGCATTCATGGCGGTTCGGGTGCTGCGTCGCGTGCGTCGAGCTTCGGCGATTGCTACAATTCGCGACTTGGATTGTGAGCCGTCGTGAACTGTGTTGTGGTTTGCGTGTGTTTCTTCTTACTCAAGGGTGCACAATCGCGCAGTGCTGTCGACGTAGCCTATTCGAGGCAAAGTGTCATTTTTCTGGTCTCTCTAACTTTTCAGTCTGTGCGCTTCTTTGTGTAGTCCAGGATGGGTGTCCAGGCACAAAGACGCGCGGTCAGTGTCGCGGTGGAAATGTTCCAAATAAGGCCCGGAATATTTTCTTCTGTGTGACTACGTGGTAGAGAGTGCCGGCTACGTAGCACTCGTGCTGAAATCTCACTGGTTGGTGTAGTGCCCGTGACACGAAGGCAAACAGCGTTCTGCACGACTACGCAATCATCTGAAAAGGTAAGCAGTACTCGTGCATTATCCGAAGCATATAATGCTGGAACGGTGACCTGTCGTACTGCTGCAGTATTCATGTTCAATGCTATAAAAAGCGTTTAAGGCGCTTTTGTTGTCGCCGCGGTGAGTTGCTCTGCCAAGAATTGTCGCTGTCGGTACTTGTTTTGGCGAAGGGGATGCGACCGTGCGTGCGCTAGCTTTGCATGATTTTGGTATGCGCATGTTTGCGCGTTTTGTTTCTTGTTGAGCACAGATTTGTCCTCGTATATGCCTCGTTCTACGCGTTTCTGCCCATGCTTGTTCACACCACCGCGCACGTTTCAAGGACCGGCACTTTGGCTGTGCGTAAAATGTATGATTGTCTTTCAAGATAGCGTTAGCACTTTGAGGGGGATTGAAACACTTTTTATTCGCCGCGGTTTTTGCTTGGCCCTAGACTGTTGAACCTTAGGTCGTGGGGTCGATCCTGATGGCAGTAGCCGCATTTCGATTTTGGTGAAATGAAAAAAAGAATGCCCCTGTGCTGTGCGATGTCAGCTCACGTTAAGAAATTCTAGGTGGTCTAAATTAATCCGGAACCCTCCAATACGATCAGTGCCCATTTTCCGCATCTGAATTCAAACCCCACTATAAAGAAAGCACTGTCTCAGGTTGCAGTTACCAACGAAAGTTAATTTCCGGCCGTCAGGATCTAGTTTTTAAATGAGTATGTGAAGATTTTTTTTTTTATGATACCGATAGCGTTTCTGGCCACCCAGAGTATAGGATCTTGCATTTCGATCACTCTGCTGTTTGAAAATTGGTTTCTGAGGAAAACAAGTGACGCAATAATTGTCTCAGTTATTACGATGTTTATCTACGCTTTCGAACGCAGATTTGTTTTGCTCATAGCAAGATTCCTTTACTAGTGCTAGGGGAACTGATGCATTTTAAACAGGGTAGTTTTCCTTTGTATTGAGGTGTATACTTGGGCAAGTATATTTTTCCTGATCTTTTTACATTCATGTGATATTCACTGTTGGACCGAGTTCGCATGCTTGTTTTTGTACTCCTGTCCATAGTGATAATGGGAAATTGGTAACCGCAGGTGGCACATCTGTCTTCCAGTCCGAGTCAATGGCATGGATTTTGTGGCCACCAGATGAAGTCAAAAGCTGTGTTGTAAGTTGTTACTGCATTGTGCTTTGTTCTTGTGGTTGCCATGAAATGTTCTCTTACTTTCATTGCTCTTTTCCTTAATGCTACTGCTTGGAGCAGTTTGGATAGCTCTGGCCTGATATGTTTACATGTTTATATGAGTAATATTAGTTGGCTGTCACAATGGGCCGGTTGCAGGCCATTTGAAGTTTTACATTCAATATTGCTCGTCTTTTAACCGTTGCATTCTATGCATGAAGTGCGAAATGTCTGCATGTTTTTGGCTGCATTATGTGATACTATTTGACTACGAATATTAACATTATGATGCATGTGTGTTAACTTAAATATGTGTTTTTATGCCACTCATCGCAGGTCACAGATGTAAAAGGAAAAGTGCACACATGAGAACTGGTTTCATTACTGCTGCCTTGTTTTTGCTAAGCATGGAGAGCTGAGCTAATTGGTTCTGGGTAGAATTATGAGACATCATTCCAGTGTACAAAAACACATGAACGAAGAGAGTAGACTCCATAGACCCCAGACTTCAACTGAGGTTGATTCCACAACATGAGCTTTTTACATGCAAAGTGGTACTAGTGACCCCTGTGGCTGAAAAGTGTTTCCTCGACCAGGTAAGAATTATTCAAGGTTTCAAAAACAAAAACATAGGCGTAAGGTGAGCTTGTCACTCAAGTTGAATGCATTGTCGTGACTAAACATTGCCTACCTGGCTGACCCAACACACATTTGCGTTGAGATAATCTATTTCTTTTTCTGCCTGCCTGCTCCAGTCGCCTTACTTCGGCATTGACTCTGTGACAGCATCAATGCGCAAGTAAGGAGACTGGAGCAGGCAGTTTTCACAGGAGAAATTGTAGCCTTAGTGGTAGAAAGCCAGGTTCGAGAGATGAAGTGTGCTGGGCAGCGCAAGCCGGAAGACAACGCACATTCGCAACAGTGACCTGTCATTGTGCCCTATTGCCATCAGGTGTCACACCGCCTCAAGAAGGCCAGTGACAAACACGATGTACATGTATTTTCAGCTTGGGAAAGCTGGGATGCATGTGCCACCTGATAAATGATGTTACGAAAAAGCCTGCCTACAAAACTAAGCACACCAAACCCCTGGTTAAACATGAGGTTGACATGGTGTACAGCATCCTCCTTGCCTGTGGCAAACATTACATTAGACAGACGAGGCTTGCATCAATGAACGCTTGCTTGAACATTGCAGGACAGCTGATTCATTAAGTGGCAGAGGTCATTTAGCTGAGCACATTCGCCTTTGCTCGCACAAGCGAGCATGCAAGGCGTTTTTGAAAGAAACACATGCCTTGTGCAAGTTTAGCACTTGAAAGGGCTGGGAAATTTTTTAAGCCTTTTGTATCTCTGTTGAAAAAGAGAATTACGTCAGCAGCCCTTCTGCAGCGCTCCAGAAAAAGAAATAGATTATCTGGAGGCAAATATGTTTGTTGGGTCAGCCAGGTAGGTGATGCATAGGCGTGCCGATGTGTTTAATGTGAGTGGCAAGATACCTTTACCCCTATGTTTTTTTTTGTGTTTTGGTTTTTGCCGTCCTGAATAATTGTTATCTGGTGGCGGAAATACTTTTCAGCCCCAGGGATCACTAGTACCCCTTTGCACATAAAAAGCCTGTGTTGTGGAATAAACCTCAGTTGAAATATGGTGTCCATGGAGTCTACTCTCTTCATCCGTGTGATTTTGTGTGCCGGAATGATGTCTCATAATTCTCCCTTGTTTTCAGTGAATAAGGAGGGCTTCTGGTGTCTCTTTTTTTGTATGTGATGGTTATAACAAAGTGGCTACCCATAAACTGTCATTTTGGGCTTAATTGAAGGATCCTTGGGAATTTGTTTGACAGCATATTCCATGGGCACTTTCTTGAGAAAAATCAGTTATTTGTTACCCATTTCACTGCATTAACCATTGCTTCTCATCATGTCTCGAAAGTCATTGATAAGCACAAGCTTTCGAGTACCTGAGGGCTGTGTGAGAAGCCTTCTGAAATACTTTAAACTACTGAGGATATCTGAAGACAGATTTTACCAATAATTGTTAGCCAATCCAAACCTCTTGGTTCTATCCCTGACAACCTGAAGCTGACCTGTCAATAATTAAGGCTGGAAACTGTTCTGATACCCAAACTGTTCTCCTATTTTATTGATGTGCATTTTGCATGAACTGTTAGAGCACGAAATGAGTCCGCATATTACTTGCCACCATAATTCAAACTAATATTTCTATACCAGTCATCACGGCTCCCATTCTCTTTACTAATGTGCAATCCAACTTTTTGAATTCACAACAGATTTTCACCCAAATTTAGATTCTTTATTTTAGGCAAGTGTCATCGACTTAAATTTCTCCAAAGCTTTTCATGTTTGTCATTATAACCTTTTAGCTACACTCTCATGCTTGAGCCTTCATTCTTTGATATTAGTGTAGATTCATTGCTTCCTGTTCTACGGCTGGCCTTAAAAAACTATTGTACTTCTTCTCTTATGAAGCCCAGCATATCAATATGCAAAATCATAAGGCGTCCCTCATCCTGAGTCACTTTGGGATGTTAAACCCCCATAAACCAAACCAAGCACATTACTAAAGTACATTAATATTAGCCATTCAATCACAGTCTTTGTCTTTATGTCCCAACCTTGTCTTTATGACTGCATTATTCTGAAGGATGCCCCAACTATCTCAGCTACTCTGACTGTATTGACTTTTGCAAGACAGATGAATGGGCTTGTTTGTAATTCATCGTGTCAAAACAGCGCAAAGAAGAGAAAGATGAGGAAGGAATGCGACGGTGCAAGTGCTGACTTTCAAGAATGTTTATTGGAAAGCACATCAAAATATATACACTGTGGCCTAAAAAAAGAATGAAGAAAGGGCGCCTTGTAACATTCACTTTGGATCTGTCAAAAACAAAACGAAAGTTGAATATGAAGCATTTAAGAGCATGAACTCTTTCTTAGGGAGCGATAAAGAAGGTGTGTTAACACATTGATTGCGTTTTTTCTACAATTTCAGTGGCCTCGATCATCTCATGCACAAACTTTTCTGTGTCTGTCTAGCACAATGCAGCACAAGAAATTACGCCTCACAGCATAAAGGATGTGGCAAACGATCGCAGTCGCGACAATGAAACATCAGATTCCCCCTGCTAGCTTTGTTCACATCGTAACGGTGGTCTTTTGACCTCTCATTGGCACCTCTGCTAGTTTCTTGCTGAAGTTGATACATTAGCCAGATGGTTCAACTTTAGATTATTACATAGTTTCTTGGCTCTGGACATTGCTATTAACAAATCAGCTGTTGTGTGACACTTGAACTCAGAATTAACTCAGAAAGACGCCTTTAGACATGACCACAAAACCACCTTCTTTATCAGCAGTTGAATGCGATAGGGCCCACCGTCTTAAACCCGTTACAGTTCAGCCTGCGGGCAAGTTCCTGGCATGGTTCAAACCACGACACCCCATCAACCAACGCCCCCTGAAACACACCTGTCACGCTCAGGTCCAGGCACAGGAAGGCAAGACGTCAAAGTATGGCAAACAGCTCCAGAATAGTCCTCTTCGAAGGAACAATGGCAAATTTTGGCCCGTATATGCTTCAAGCAGCAGACGAGGCAGCAATTCAGTGTCGACATTGTGCACCTTGTTTTCAGACACTCGTGCCTTGGCTTCTCTGCTCCGGGCTAGTGAGCGCAAAGTGGCTGCAAAGTGGCATTCCAGATGGCTTTCACCGGTTCAACGGTGCGTGACACCGTCAACCAGCCACTCCCTGGCTTGTTTTCAGGCACAAGAGTTTGACAACAAGGTGCGCACCTTCAGCTTGGAGTCGCTGCCTCGTCTGGTCCTTGAAGTGCTTATGGACCAAAATTTTCCGTTCCTCCGAAGAGAACTATTGTGGAGATGCTTGCCATGGTTTGACGAGTTGCCTTTTCCACGCACAGACCTGAGTGTGACAGGTGTGTTTCGGGATGTTTTGATGCAGTGTCACGGTTTGAACCCTCTTTAGGAACTTGCCCACAGGCCGAACTGTGTCGTATTTAAGAGGGTGGGCCCTCTTGCTTTCAACTGCTGATAAACGGTGGTTTTGTGGTCGTATCGAAAGGCGCCTTTCAGTCCAAGGCCACAGATGCAGTGTATTCTGAATTTGAGTGCCACTTACTATCTGATTTGTTAAAAGCAAAGTCCAGTGCCAAGAAACATTAACAATCTAGAGTTTAACCATCAGGCTAATGCCATCAACTTCAGTAAGAAAAATTGTCCAGCTATCTTCTTTACCGCAAAGACCCATAAAGGTGACTGCTCCTTGAGGGTTGTAGTTTAAGAGAATGGAACCTGTCAGAAACAAATTGCCTTCTCTTTGCGACATAAAATTGAGTTGCTGAGCATTGATGACTCCTCTCGTGTAAGATCTGCAGAGAAAGTAACGCAGTTTCTACACAATAACTCTCGCACCAGTTTCATGGGGTGCTATGTTGACATAAGGATTTATATTACGCCATCCCTCAATCAGGATCAATAATGTGTTGAAGAATTCATTAACCTAAATGGAGCAGTGGCATTCCAAACGTCTCAGGCGTTTTGGTGAATAATTTTGTCGCACTTTTAAGCTCATACCTTCAGTCCACCTTTATTACATTTCAGAATAGCTTGTTTTTGCAAAAAAAAACTATTAGCGCCGCTGTTACGTGGCTTATTGCAGGATCTCCAATCCTGACGAAGCATTGTCTAAGGTGAGAGAGGAGTTCAGTCAAAGCCTCAGTCCACTTTGAATCACCACTGAAATTATAGAGGATAATATGTCATCACATTTATTGGATCTCAATCTTGGGTGGTTACACTTGTTGGGCTTACGAGCCAAGGGAAAACAAGCTACTTTTACCATTTTCTTCGGTTCAGTCTAAGCTGGTCAAGAGGTGTCACTAACCTTTGCTTCAAAAATTCCTTAATGAAATCCTGTTTGATTGCCATGACATCCAGTTTTGCCCAGCTCATATGCCGTTTGTCCTTTACTGGATATTCAGAACCTTTGTCAGTGTCTTTAGCCGATTGCTTTAAGCAGAAGTTGAAACATTCTTTTTGTGCCCCCGTCGAGACTGTAACTCCCAAAAGGAAGTTTGTACGTACCTTTCCCTACATCCACAATTGGTCGCACCGGTTAAATAGGCAGTCGAGTTGGCGTCGATATTGTTTTTCTAACCCTATGAAGTTTCACTACCTGTAGTCAACCGAGATTATCCATCAGAGTCTCTTCGTGCACTGCACAGAAGACATAGTGTGTTCGAACGCCTTGAAATGCGGCTATGTTTACATTGGGAAAACAGGCAAGTGTGTCACTGAGAGGTTTAAAAGACCACCACGACGATGTGAACAAAGCTTGCGGGAGAACTTTGATGATTCACTGTCGCAATTGCAATTGTTTGCCAGATCCTAAACGCTGTGAACCGGAATTCATGTTCTGCATTTTGCCTGACAGACACAGAAAAGTTTGTGCGTGAGATAATCGAGGCCACTGAAATTTAAAAAAAAAACGCAATCACTGTGTTAGCACACCTTCTTTATCGCTTCCTAAGGAAGAGTTCATGCTCTTAAATGCTTCTTTGTCAGTTTTTGTTTTGTTTTACACTCATGCAATGTGGTTGACACAAAGTGCCCTTTGTTCGTTGTTTTTTTAGGCCACAGTGTATATATTTTGACGTGGTTTCCAATACACATTGGCGATAGTCAGCACTCATGCCATCATATTTATTCCTTCGTTGTCCTTGTCTTGTCTGCATTGTTTTGTCACAACGTATTGACCTCCTTTCCCACCTCTAGGGTTAATGGTATGGAGAAACCTTAACCAGATGCAGCCCCACATACTTGGAGCATGTCACGATACATGCTGCTGGCACCACAAGGGCACTCGGGTTTATCAGGAGATGTCATGATCTGTGTGCTCTTGCCATGCTGCGCAGTTTATGCATAAAAATTTTATTGATTCCAAACTGAAGTATTCCCTAGCTCTTTCAATTTTGCACCAAACTGTTTGATGCTACGCCACCAACTCCCTTTAATCCAACAGCGACACTTGGTACAGCATATGTGTAATCAGTCATCTCATTTGACCACCAGACATCACTGCATAAAAGGGGAAACGCTCGTTTAGGTGTGTTCCATATACTCTACAATACTTTTCCACAACTTAATGTTAAATGTTGCTGCCCCGCTTCAGACCAGGATGCCATCACAACTAAATCAAGAAATTTTTCCTGTTCCCATTGAAGAATAAATCAAATCAAAGTTTATTTCCCATCTAGCACTACAGATTGAGGAATCGTAGAAAAAAGCTGCCCTTGGGCAGCTTGACGAGTCTACAATCCTTATTATTGACAGGGAGGCAACACAAGAGTTTATACAATTTTAAAAAACAAGCACATCAAGGAAGCACCGGAGAATACACGAAACAGCAATATGTATACATAATGAAACTTAAACAATGTTATGCAAAAACAAATTATGTAGTTCATGACGTGAAAAAGAAAACAAATCGAGGTTAATGTGGATATACCTATTTAGAAGAGATGGAAGTGTGTACTGAAGGCATTCCCTATCAAGATTTAGTCGAGGTGTTGGCACTGACCATTCTTCGCCACGTCTTGTTGGATAGACTGATTCTTTTTTCCTTAGTTCTGCAAAATTTTAAAGATTTGTTACATTCTTCTTGATTTCTGTTTTAAAAGTAACACTGAGGCGATATTTGATTATGTGCTTTAATAACTCTGGAATGACAAAAGAAAGCTGCACTGGGATGTCGGAACGGTAAATTATATGCATTTCGGAGATATCTTTTTTGCATTAAATGAATACGTTCAAGGTTAGTGAATGTTGTAGTGCCCCACACCAACTGGCAATAGTTTAAATGCGAGTTGAATATTCAATTGTATACCAGCATCTTAGTTTTTGTGGGAAGTATGTATTTTAGACGGCCTATAACACCAGTGATTTGAGCTATTTTTTTCAAGATATAATTGACATGATAATCCCATGACATACTGGCAGAAAATATGACCCCAAGGCATTTAAACTGCTCAACAATTTCTACAGCCCGCGAGTTTAATATAATATTCTCGTGCAGTGGGATAACTTTATTTTTCGGCCTAAATATGACAGCTTTGGTCTTACTCTCATTTATTTGCATCAGGTTAACTGCAGACCAGACCTCAAGAGGCATTGTGGCATTACATTGTTTGATAAGTTCATGAACATTTTCACCCGAAAAAAATACGCTCGTATCGTCTGCATAGATGGAAAACTTTGTATTATCGCTAATGTTGACAATATCGTTTCGGTAAATATTGAAGAGTAGAGGCCCTAGCGTACTGCCTTGGGGGACACCGTAGAAGAGCGGCTTCGGTTCAGACTGTATACCATTTATGTACACCACTTGCTGTCTAAACGACAAATAAGAACTTAACAATGAGAGCGCTTTTCCTCGGATACCATAGTAGTGTAATTTATTTAGTAAGATTTTATGATTTACCAGGTCAAAAGCCTTTGAGAAGTCCACAAATACACCAATGACAATAGATTTGTTTTCAAGTTGCTTTATTATATATTCCTTTTGTTGGAGTAATGCAAGTTCAGTGGATTTGCTTTTGCAGAAGCCAAACTGAAATGGTGTTAGCAAGTTAAATTTATGGATGAAATTTGACATTCTTAGATGCAGCATTTTCTCAAATGCTTTCGAAAACACTGGCAAAATAGAGATTGGTCTGTAGTTGGCGAGGGCGTTGCGATCTCCTTTTTTGTAAAGAACAACAACTTTTGCTAATTGCATTTTTTTCGTAAAAACTGCAGTTTCTAAACAGATGTTAAAGATGTGAGCAAGTATGGGAGCAATCATGTCAACTACATGCTTGACTGGCCGTATTTGGATATCATCAATGTCACAGCTACTGCTATTGTTAAGATTTGTTATCACCGACACTACTTCGTCTACCGTGACTGGGTGCAGAAAAATTGTTTCATCATTCTGAATTCGAACATATTTGCAAGCGTCAGATCCGGCAGCACGTGTTATAGCACGGGTAGCCAAGCTCGTTAAAAAGTATTGAATACATTAGCCAGTTCGACGCCAGAAACTTCCTTTCCATCAATATTTAATTTTGTTAATGCAGTGCGTGAACTGTCCCGCTGCAGAAGTGTATTTAATCTCGACCATAGTACACCATTTCGAGCATTCTTAACATCTAGAAGTGACACGTGATAGGCTGTTCGTGCAGACCGCAGTTTTTTAGTCAATTTGTTCCTATATTTCTTAAATACCGCAAGGTCCTCAACCTTCCGGCTGCTCAAAAATTTTCTGTACAGCTTGTCTTTCATTTGTATTTCTCCGCGAATCTCTGGCGTTACCCATGGCTTGCGGATTCTGCGACTTTTCACGCGTGTTACAAGAGGAAAGCAGTCGTGATATATCTGTTTAAAGCAATCGACAAACGTATTATAGGCAACATTTGCATCATGAAGTTCAGCTATCTTACTCCAATATACTTTCATGAGCGCATCCCTAAAGGATTTCAATGATGATTCTGTAATAGCTTGGTATGTGATTGATGTGGACTTACTTCCTATTGTACTAGCGTTCACAATGCAAGCAAACACAGGAAGATGGTCACTAACAAAACAAGATAAAACACCAGAAAAAGCATTCAGCTGCATAGAGTTAGTAATAATTAAATCGAGAACAGAATAGCCTTCGCTTGTGACTCTACCTCACCACATTTTCATTGCATGTGGTCCCTCAAAATTATGGAAATAAGTGATATCGCTTGGAGCATTGACAATGGTTTGTTTTACCTTTTCTTTGCTGCTGTTTTTATTTTTTGCAACTGATGTATCAATGGATTGTATGCCTCTTTTCGTAGTGTATCGTCTGCGACATCTCAGCTGTGCTACTGCAGTCACCCTTCTGATGTTACCTTTATATTGTCCCTCTTATTAATACCCCACTAAAAGCCTTCAGAGGACAAAAAACGATGGCTTTTTTATTTTGCTCATTATGGCACACGTCAGGCTTATGTTTAGGGATATAGGAGAGGCCTTTGTCTTGCAGTGGTGCTAGTTATGCTGCTGATGATGGTACTTAATGACAACCATATGATATATTGAATAAGAACCTCAAATTATTTTTCTTTTTGAGTGAGAATAGCTTCAGTAGTTCTTGATTTAGGCTCACTTTATTCCTGTGGCCACAATACGGAGTTTACTTTTTTAGCACTCTAATACTGGCAAGAATAAAAACTTGTGGATCCTAATTCTTTCATTTCAATCTTTTCTGCAGAGTGCATCGCCCAGTTTTCCCAAGCCCTCATGCACCGGTGGTACATCAACAAGGCTGTTTCATGGGGCCCAGCTGCATTGACAAGTGGCTAAAGAAGAGCAAGAGGAGCATGAACACAAAATAAAACTGGCTGTAGGAGCTTCATCTATTTTGAAATTTGCTGTCTCATTGCGACAGACATAACATTGCTGCATGGCCCCTGCCCCAACATCTCCCAGTCATTCCAACATGCCCAGTCATTCCAACATGCCCAGTCATTCCACCATGCCCAGTCATTCCAACCTGCCCAGTCATTCCAACCTGCCCAGTCATTCCAACGTGCCCAGTCATTCCAACATGCCCAGTCATTCCAACATGCCCAGTCATTCCAACATGCCCAGTCATTCCAACATGACCAGTCGTTCCAACGCATTTTCCATTACCATAATCCACCAAGGTTTCCAGTGTTGGTTTCCAATATTTACATCATTGCCTTTTTTTCCAATAGGGTATAAGCTGAATTGGACAAAGTCACTCGAAGAAAAAAATAAGACGTCAAACAATATTCTCTTAATGGCACAGCCTCGTTAAACTAGCTGTTCCTCGCATTTTTTCCACTCAGTTGGCCGAAATTGTTCGAAGCGCTTCAGTTGAAGCAGACTTTGATTGTAAAACATTTTATTCGCCGGGAAGAGCTTGGCAAGAGGTCGCGTTAAGTGGTCGAGAGTACATAGCCCTCGACGACTTTGTCAGCCCACTCCACCGCCAAAACTTGCGTTCTGGGGTCAGAGCTAGCCAGCACGGTCTCCCACCGCTCGAGAGAAGGAGCTGTAACTAGATCAACGAATCGGCCGGAACGGCGCATTCAAAGGGCCCGCGCTTCTTGCAACGCTTGCCTTGGCGCCTTGTGACGCTTTCCACTGCAGAAGACAGATGGCGCTACTGT